>NC_091081.1:22500000-23750000 GCF_032405125.1 Capricornis sumatraensis | reverse complement strand
TCGTGCCAAAGCTGTTATACTGCTGATGTGAGTATAAAATCTGGGGGTCAGTGCTTAATGCTGGAAGTTTAGGTGGGAAAATGTAGGACTTATTGCAGGAGAGGGAAAGGCAAGGCAGAAAGTGAAGTCCAAGAGAATACCAGGTAGTTGAAACGTTAAAAATCTCAGAGAAGTTGGGAACATAGGAGCTATTTTTGGTGCTTAGGGGATCACTGGCAATATTGAGAGGATTTTTAGTGTAGAGTTGGGAGTGGGGTCCAGAAGTAAAGTCCTGAGTGAGGAAAGGCCAATGAAGGAGAGACGGAACTGCTTTTATGACTGGAACCATGATGTGCTGTTAAAGTGACAAAAATTGTTAGGCTTGACCAGGCATCCCAGTTTGCCAAGGGCTATCTTGTTTTAGGACTGAAAGTCTACATCCCAGGAAACTCCTCAGCTCTGAGCAAATTTACCAGGGTGGCTGGTCACCCTACAACCCCTACTGTGACATCTAACACTTAGGAGATTTTCAGTACTTTATCTGTTGAGTGAATGAAAAAAAATATACATGATAGTGCAGCAGCTTTGAGGGGTGGTTCCTTAATTTCATAAAATGATGTTAATAATAGTAGTACCCAGCACACGAGGTTGTGTTGACAACCAAATTAAATAATGTGTATGAAGACATTTGAAAATAACCATGAAGTACTATATAAATATAAACAAATAGGCAGGATTATTTCTATTAATTTTTATGTATTCTTAATGTATGTGAAAGCACACTATATTTTGTTGAAATTTTTGACACTGTCTGATGTTTTTTTGTCAACTAACCTCTCACTGCCAATGATCTGATATTGGCACTGAAATTAGTAATTAATTTTGTTTATATGGCACCAACACCCAAGAGCCTCTAGGCACATTGCCAAATCCTTTCTTAAATATAGTCATTAAATGGAGGAAAAGCGCCAAGCAAATTCCTAAAAGAGGCAAGTGGAAAAAAGAGCAACTGGCAAATAGGGGAAAAAAAAAACATATCAACTGAGAGAATTTTATCTACTATCTAGGGACAAAAAACATACTCCAAACTTAGCAGGAAATTGGTTGTATGAAGTTAGCTATCCATTTTTCTAATAAGAAGAATAAGAATCCCTGAATAAGAATCTGAATAAGAATCCCTGAACCATGGATTTTAATAGACATTTCCAAATTTTTAGTTATTAAAAATACAATTAGATTTTTTTCTGCTTATTAAATTCTCATGTTAAATCTGGAAGAGACCTTGGAGAGCATCTCATCCTATTTCTGACTTGATAGATGCTTTTGGTAGGAAGAGCTCTGGGTACTGTTTTATTAACATACAGAAAACAACAAAATTTATTAACACAAAGTAATAAGTAAGCTGCGTTAATAAACACAGCTTGGCTAAGTGAAGTGAACACTCCCCTGTGAATGAAACTCTGCAGTTTTTTGCCAGGCTCTGTTAGAGTGCAGACAAGAAATGGATCAGGGTCTTTGACCTGACTCCATCAATCTCTCCATTAGCGCGCAAGTTCTATCCTCTCTACCAGACAGAGTCACCATCTCATGGACCTGGGAGCTGCTTTTGACTCAGTTCTAAACCCCAAGTGCTCACCTTGAAGAACACTTTTGTATTACTTTCCTTGCCTCTTCTCAGTTCCTCCTGCTTCTTTTTCTTTTTTTTTCTATAAATAACTCTCTATATGTCTAGAAATGGTAGATATGATATGATTCAGAGAAATATTATCCAAGGGCTTCTACTTTTTTCTCCAAGAAATTCAGCACACTTTAAGCTTTCTTGCATTACCCCACTCATATTGACTTTGAAGATTGCCCTGGGAGACACCTATGTTTGAAGTATTCCTACATCTCAAATTCTGTTTCCACAGCAGCAAGAGTTTCTGAGATTAGACCTTCCCCACAAATAAGTTATTGGATAATTGGCAGAATAATTATTTAGTACTAGAAATTCTCTAACGCCTCTGAGCTATGCTAACAGGTTTTAATAAATTATATGCCCAAATTTGACCTGGGTAAGTAAATTGTGAGGTGTTTATTCTATGATGAACCCTGTTATATGGAGTCTGATTTTCTAATTGTGCTGAACAAGTTATCACTCTAATATATCAATATATGATATCAGTAGCAAGGATATTTACAACAGTACTTCATTCATGCATGTATAATTTGTCACATGACTAGCTTGTGTCAAATTGTGACATAAAGACACCTCTTTTCAGTTTCCCTAGCAAATTGTTAAATCCTTAATTTATAGAGGTATATGCTGCTGAAAATGGCTTTACATGTTACTGCTTCCAAAGCACTTCTATTCCCAGAAGACAGAAAACACCAGCAGACTCTATGGGATTAATATCAAGCTCTGAAAGTTGAAGCACCAGTGTCTTTGGCAGAGACAGAGGTGCCAGAGTACAGGGAACTCTGACATGACATCAGCTGAGTTCACTTCTGATTCTAACTTTTATTAGCAGTTTGATCCTACCTAGGTGATTAACACTGCTAAGCCTGTTTCTTGTTTTTAAAACAGGAAAATATATTTATCAGATAAAGAAGGTAAAAACATATTGTAAATAAATTATAGAGAAATATACAATTGCCACATGTTATTAATTAGCTTCTTTTTATGCTTCCTATAATACTTTTCTAGTTGCCTATCAAATACTTTTCAGTAGATAGTGACATGAAATTTCTACAATAGGCCAAATATAATTATTTCTTATAATTAGTTACCTTTGGGAAGTGGCAAATAATTTCATCAAATTTTATTTCTTAGAAGTGTACAGAAAATTCAGTTATTTGAGAACCATTTTTTCTTTTGGATATCTGGCATAAAACATTTCAAGTAAATCTTACAAGCTAGGTACAAGACTACCTTTTACTATTAGCTATAGATTTCTGAAAGAGGGTTACATTTTACCCTCAAAACCTGTTGTAGTTTTGTAACAATTTTTTAATTTTACAAGGAAAAATTTGGTCAAAATCCAGCTGGGTTCTTCATATAGTATTCTCCTAGACAAAATTTTGGTCCATAGGGTTTGAATCTTTTCCTCTTTCAAGTAAACAAAATCAACTAAGCACACTATTATTTACAAAATTTTTTCTTCAAAATATATATAATTATTCCACTTTTTAATTGCAGTATAGTTGATTTATAATGTTGTATTAATTTCTGCTGTACAGCAAAGTGATTCACTTATACATATTATATATAAATATACATATATACACATACATATTCTATTCTATTTTATGTCTACAGTAAAATATTGACTGTGAGAGCATGGCCTGGATGCATTTGAAAGAGACTTCTATTTTTAAGCTTCTTAGAAAAATTACTTCTGTTCTTTGGGAATCATCTTAAAGGATTTATTACAGTAATTTTATTATGTAGAGTTAAAATAAATACTGGGATGATTTCACACTTGATAAAACATAGTACCAAAATAGATTTAGATATTTTCTTCAGTATAAATAACCTCCCCCAAGTCCCAGATGTTTTGCCATTTTCTCATTTCTCCACACCCCCCATGAAGGATTGCATTTTTTACAAATAAATTAACTGTGTACAAGCAAGTTTGCCCTGTTTTAATCCCAGTCCCTGGGCCAAAACTCCTTTAAAATATAAATTGCCCTAGGATCTTTGGTTTTTTCTTTCATATCAAAGACTTTTTTCTAAAACCGTGTCAATAATCATGCTGAGTGAACTGCATTGTACTCCGTTCATCGCCTACAGGAAAAGAAAGGATTTAGTGGATACTGTCTGGCTTTGGCTTCATGACCAGAGATACTCTGAACTAGCCCTGGGCTAGATGCTAGACTAAACATGATGGGCGATATTCCTGTTTGATCACAATCTTCTGCTATTCTCCTTCCTTCCCCTCCCCCTCTTCCATATCCTTCCTCCTTCCTTCTCTTCTGTGTCTTCTTCTCCTTCTTCATATTTTTTTGAATCATCATTGAATATGGTGGCAGCTGGCATGTCTCTAAGTGAAATCAAAGGCATATGGCAGTCTGTTTTCAATAGTGCCATGCCACCTAAGTTGAATTTATAGTTCAAAAGAAAAAATAATGTAGCCTGTGACACCATGCTTTGAATATAGTTACAATGAGTACTTAATTCCCAAACACCATGCATTTTGTTTCTAAAACATTGTAATTAAATCCTTTCTTGATGGTAGTGAGCAGTCAAGTTTAGAAATGTGGAAACTGGCTTTTAGATGGATCCGACAATTTTAAGAAAGAAACTAAAAAAGGAAACTTCTAAAAAGTCATCTTAATAGCTTAAGAGAGAATTTGGATCTTTCAAAAACAGTGTTATCTGTTTAAGAGAACAAATAGACTCATTTTAAATGCAAAATCTTTTTACCATTTCCTTTCTTTTCCTGTTTGTTCATTAAATTATATACAGGGATCAGAATCTAGGGGTTAAAAAATTTCTTATTTGTATGTACATGTTAATTCTATATAAGTAATTCATCTCAGAGTATTAATGGTTAAATAGAACAATAGTCAAAAATCAAAGAAGTTTTTTTTTCATCTTTTAACTGTTTATTGTATAAAACTACAAAAATAAGACTGTTCATTTCCATATATATTTAATCTGTCCAGTTGCTTAGATGACAGCCAAAACCTACATGTGAATGCAACCATCTGGGTTCCAACGTACTCTCTATAATATTGCACAGAAAAGGCACAGCTCTCAAATCTGTTGGGGAAAGGTTACACCTCCTTTTTGATGAAGCTCTCCTCAAAATACCATGCACCGAACACACCACTATGTACCTCTTTTCCAAATCTTCATTGCTGGCTCACAGGGACTGCACTTCTCTTCCAAGCTTGTTATCCACCCCCCGAGAAGTCCATAATTTGTATGGGCTTAGTTTGCCGTAGTATTTGATCCTGGCTAATTTTCAAGAACCATTTAGACTCACTCCTAAAAGCCCTGAAAACAATTTAAGAACACAACTTCTACTCAGTATTTTTTTCCACATTTAACACAACAAGCCTATGTCTTGCTGGAAGACTAGAATCAGACTCGCTGTTAACGCACACCGTAATATCTCTCTGGAGTCCATGTTGTTGCACGTGGAAAATCAGCACCATGCACAGAGACAGCTGCTGTGAACCCAGTGATAGTCCTGGGCTGAGTTCCCAGGAGAGTGAAGGTGGTGGGGCAGAGAGAGACAGCAACGAGAGCTCAGAGACCCTCCATTTATATGAGTATCTCCTCATTTAAATCTAAGCAGTATGTATGCCTGAGTAATTCAGCGTTGATGTTTGCTATTTATTAAGTAAAAGAGTTGCAATTTTCTTTCCTCTGAAAATACACATTTTTCCCCTTCCTTTTAACGGTATTATTGTTTACCTACAAGTCCTATGGCTTTCGTAAAGCAAGTCTCTGAACTCAAGCTGTTATGTCACAACCAGTCCCTGCCAGACAGTGTGATAATCATCTTTTCCTCTGGTTCAAATTTGTCAAATCTACCAGAAACTGCTGGATCTTATTAAGATTATCCCTTTTTTTCCCTCTCAGATTTTTCCTCTTTTATGAAGTACTATGCATTTATTTACTATGATTTTTTATATTTACCTTAGTGCATCACAGTTGTGATACTAAAACACAGAAAAGATGACCTGATGGACATTGTATGTAGGGTTGCCTCTCCCAATATTGCCCTGGTGTTTATTTATATCTCTTCCCATTTGCTGTTTGTTATATCATTTAGATATGCAAATGGATTTTCAAAAAGAAAAACAACAGCTTTATTTGGGATAAAATGCTCATTACTCTGAAATTTCATAACTACTGAAGACAACCTAGCTTAGTAATCTGGTCCATTTCTGTTGCCCAAATTTTGGGATGTAGAGGATTAGTCTTCCTTTTTTTTTTATCAACTAGAATTATTCATATTGACATTCTGTCTTGTTATGATAAATCCTGATGCACATGGTTGGAGTATATGTGATTGTACATTTTAAAAACTAAATTAAAAAATGGTTGTTTGAAACCTATTAATATTCTCATAGCATCACGGTCAAAGGTACATAATCTGAAGCTAATTGCCTGGGTTAATTTATAGGTCCTCCATTTATCAGCTTTGAGGCTTTAGTCAAGTTTCTTGACCTCTTTGTGCCTTAGTTTCATCACTTATACAGTGGGAAGAACAACATACTTTCTAAAAGAATTAATGCAGCATTTAAATACTTAGAAAAGTGCCTAACATGAAGTAAACACTAAATAAAAGTCAGTGGTTTATTTTTTAAATACAGCCCAGAAGGCAGAAAAATGTGAGTCAAGATTTATGGATTATTATCACATTATATTTTGTTGCCCCTGTAATAAATTTGCCAAATTTGGGGCAAATCATTAAGCTCTCTGCACCTTACTTTTCTCATCTGCACAGTGAGGCTAATTATAGTAACTAGATGTATTGTTGTGAATATTAGAAATGAAGCATGTAAAACTTCTGGCTTTGTCCTTGGCAGAGTATGCAATAAATACATGTTAGTAGTTGTTGTTACTCATACTTGCTAAGCTCAATTCTCTCTAATGAACAGGGAACTGATTTCAGAACTGAAATATACATATGAAAACATTCTTTCTGTATTTCTATAGAAAACAAACTTGTGAAGGACATATTTGGAAAAATTCAGAAATGTGAAGCAACTGATTAAGCTAATGTTGTACCTCTTTATCAATCTGTCCTGGCGAAGCAGGGGGAAGCTCAGGCCAAATTCCTTAGCTCAAGATTCAGATTGGTGCCAAGGGAGCCATCATCCCTGATGTGGGCTAAGAGCGGTTAATGTTGATTCACATATGGTTTTCTTTTTACTAAATGAGATTATTCGTTCAAAACTGCTGTGTTCCCAAGGTCAATGAGAACTTTGATCTTCTGCAGGTGTGCCTGTTCATAGGGAGGTAGGATTCAGATGGTTTAACATAGTGAATTTCAGGCCTTGACTTGGAAGAAAATAAAATTAACATGCTTACTCTTGATTTTCCAATTAAAAGAATCTAAAGGCATAAATATACATTTTTTATTGGCATCATTCAGGAAATTTTAGTCTAAAAGTTGAACAAAGATCAATATAATATACCATCATACATTAGCTAACAGTGTAATGAACTTCCTGCGTGGCTCAGTGGTAAAGAATCCGCCTGCTGATGCAAGAGACATGGGTTTGATCACTGGGTTGGGAAGATCCCCGCGAGAAGAGAATGGCAACCCACTCCAGTATTCTTGCCTGGAAAACCCCATGGACAGAGGAGTTTGGCGAGCTATAGTCCATGGGGTTGCAAAAGAGTCAGACATGACTTAGCAGCTCAAACAACAACATTGTTATGCTTTGTATAACATCAGGCAGTTCATACTGTTATGTGTTACAATTTATATGTGCAGTTTTCTTCATGGGGCTCTGTGTCTCTATTCTGTTTTCGTTTATGTTTTATTTCTGTCTTGAAAGAAAGTAAAGTCAAATTGTGAGTTGATCAGTTGTGCCCGATTCTTTACGACTCCATGGACTGTAACCCACCAGGTTCCTCTGTCCATGGAATTCTCCAGGCAAGAATACTGGAGTGGGTTGCCATTCCTTTCTCCAGGGGATTTTCCCAACCCAGGGATCGAACCTGGGTCTCCTGCATTGTGGGCAGATTCTTTACCATCTGAGCCACAGGGAAGCCCCAAATCTATTTATTTGGGCCTCATCAAGTCTTAGTTGCAGCATGTGGAATCTAGTTCCCTGACCAGAGATCAAACCCAGGTCCCCTCATTGGGAGTGCATAGTCTTAGCCACTGGATCACCAGGGAAGTCTCTTCTGTCTTGAGGACTTATTTTTAAGTCTTCTTATTTAATTATTGTTGTTCAGTTGCTAAGTCATGTCTGACTCTTTATGACCCTATGAACTGCAGCATGCCAGGCTTCCCTGTCCTTCATTATCCTCTGGACTTGGCTCAAATTCATGTCTATTGAGTTGGTAATGCCATCCAACCATGTCATCCTTTGTCCCCCACTTCTCCTCCTGCCTTCAATCTTTCTCAGCATCAGGATCTTTTCCAATTCTTAGAACTTAGGATCCTGGCATCAGGTGGCCTAAGTTTTAATTAAGGCAACTTAGTTACATTGAGCTAAAATGAGCAACAGTCATAAAATTTTATGTGTACATCATTAGTTAAAAGTTTTAGTAATTTTAAAATAAAACCTTGAAGTTGACTTTTGTTACCCTTCTCTCCTCTTCCCCCAGAAAACAAGAAAAGGAAAACAGTCACATAGACATGTACATGTACAACTAAAGAAATTATTTTTCTCTCAATTTTTTTTTTTTTGTATTTTCTACTCTATTTTTCTCAAAACAGTGGATCTTGTTTAGTTTTCTAAATAGGTCATGATGGTGCCAAGGGGAAGATGATTGTCAAAGTGCTGTGAACATCTATCTAGTAATTATAAAAAAACCTGATTTTTGATAACCCATTGTATCCACTAAGGATATTAATCAGAGTGAAATTTTTTAAAAAGAGTGAAATTCAAGGATATTAAATTTATAAAATAATTTTGCTTTTCAAGATGGTCATTATGATTTGTTAATTCTGGACTCAGTTCAGTTCAGTCACTCAGTCATGTCCAACTCTTTGCATTCCCATAGACTGCAGCACACCAGGCCTCCCTGTCCATCACCAACTCCCGGAGTTTACTCAAACTCATGTCCACTGAGTCGGTGATACCATCCATCCTCTGTCATCCCCTTCTCCTCCTGTCTTCAATCTTTCCCAGCACCAGGTCTTTTCAAATGAGTCAGTTCTTCACATCAGGTGGCCAAAGTATTGGAGTTTCAGCTTCACCTTCAGTCCTTCCAATGAATATCCAGGGCTGATCTCCTTCAGAATGGACTGGTTGGATCTCCTTGCAGTCCAAGGGACTCTCAAGAGTCTTCTCCAACACCACAGTTCAAAAGCATCAATTCTTTGGCACTCAGCTTTCTTCACAGTCCAACTCTCACATCCATACATGACCACTGGAAAAACCATAGCTTTGATTGGATGGACTATGTTGGCAAAATGTCTCTGCTTTTTAATATACAGTGTCTATGTTGGTCATAATTTTTCTTCCAAGGAGCAAGTGTCTTTAATTTCATGGCTACAGTCACCATCTGCAGTGATTTTGGAGCCCCCCAAAATAGTCTGTCACTGTTTCCACTGTTTCCCTATCTATTTGCCATTAAGTGATGGGACCAGATGCCACAATCTTAGTTTTCTGAATGTTGAGTTATAAACCAGCTTAAAATTCTGGACTACCTTGTCATAATATTAAGTATCACCACACAAGTCGAGATAGTGGCTAGATTTTAAGTAGCTTTCATTAAAATGTGATCTAGGGACCACATCAGAATCATCAGGGTCCCTTGTTGAAAACACAAGTTCTGAGTCCCCACCTCTTCACATGTGACATGTGGGGAAGGCCCAGGAAACTGTATATTTAGCAGAACTGCAGATAATTCTTGTGCACACAGAAGTTTGAGAATCAATGGGTGAGCATTTGTTGCTTCCACCTTCATAATTCCCTAACTACAACTGAAAGCTAAGTGTTAATTAGGGTGGAGACTTACCAGCACAATAGATCTCATCACTGGCTACACGTTAGAATAACCTGGAAAGCTTTCTAAAAGTGTCAGTGCCTGGACCCATACCTGAGGGGGTTAAGAACAATGCCTATGATATTTCAATACAATATCTAGTAATTAAATATGCAGTGGCTTGTTCTATCCTCTTCTTAAGACTTGACTAAGTTTTTAACCTTCAAATAAAACTTTTGAACCTTCACTAGAAGTTCCACAAAGGTCATATTTTAGAATGTACCTATTTTTTCAAATAGTGCTGGCACAGAGGAGTAGTTAAGTAATATTCTTTGTGTCAGAAATTGGACTGGAAAGAAGAAAATAAGGGGATAATGAGTGCAGGATGAATCGAGTTTGTAAACATAGTGGTGGCCTGTGGTAGTACTAGTGTTAGTTTCTCAATTGTGTCTGACTCTTTGCGATCCCATGGACTGTAGCCCTCCAGACTCCTCTGTCCATGGGATTTCCCAGGCAAGAATACTGGAGTGGGTAGCCATGCTGTCCTCCGGGGGGGTGGGGATCTTCCTGACCCAGGGATCCAACCGGGTTCTCCTGCATTGCAGGCGGATTCTTTACTGTCTGAGCACCAGGGAAGCCCCATTTCCTTCTCCAGTGGCCTAGAGGGGTTTAAACAATATCAAGTGAATACCAGTGGGTCAGAGACCTGGAAGTTGAGAGGGTGTGATGAGCTTGAAAGCTGAGAATCAGTGCTGCTTTTTCCTCCCCAGGGACAATGGAAGAGGGTTGTGACCACTACCGGCAAGACCAGTGGGGGAAGCATTAATGTCTTGAGGGGCAGCTACACTGTGCATGCCAGTCACCTGGGCTTGTTTAGGGCTGTGACGGGGTTGGGGGGGGGGGGGGGGATAGAATTTACAACTGCCTGTAAGCATGCATAGGCCGCTATTCCAGCTGTTTTTACTAAATATCCTTCACATAGCAATCTAATATGTAAATACTCTTTCTTAATAAAAAACAAACAAAACCTGTTATCCTAACTAGCAGTGGCCAATTATAGGGATTTAAGCAAGTGTGTGTGTGTGTATGTGTGTGTGTGGTGTTTTAATTTTAAAAGGTATTTTTCCTCAGTTTCTCCAAATGTTGCTTTGCCTTTTGTTTCTTGTTGCTTAATCTGTAAGTAGAAGCAGTTAAAAGTTCCTAACAAGGCAATCTGTAGACTATGGTTGTCCCTGAGTGCTTCATCTAGGAGGTATTGGCTCTCAGAATTGAAGGTTCTGTGGACAAGGTGTTGGCTAACCAATGGATTTTAGAGAGAAACAGAGCTGAGATTAATAAAGTAAACATAAGAATGGTTCGTGGAGAAGGCAAAGGCAGCCCACTCAAGTATTCTTGCCTGGAAAATCCCATGGACGGAGGAGACTGGTAGGCTACAGTCCATGGGGTTGCTAGGAGTTGGATATGACTGAGCAACTTCACTTTCACTTTTCACTTTCATGCATTGGAGAAGGAAATGGCAACCCACTCCAATATTCTTGCCTGGAGAATCTCAGGGATAGGGGAGCCTGGTGGGCTGCCATCTACAGGGTCGCACAGAGTCGGGCACAACTGAAGCAACTTAGCAGCAGCAGCAAGAATGGTTGGAGGGCTTCCCTAGTGATACAGTGGATAGGAATTTAGCTGCCAATGCAGGAGACACAGGCTTGATCCCTAGTCCAGGAAGATTCCATGCACAGTGGAGCAACAAAGCCTATACACCACAATTACTGAGCGTGATATCCAGAGCCTGTGAGCTGCAACTCATGAGCCTGGGTGCTGCAACTCTTGAAGCCCGCTTGCTCTAGAGGCTGTGCTCTGCAACACAAAATGCCACTGCAATGAGAAGACTTTGCACCACAAGTAGAGAGTAGCCCCTGCTCTCTGCAACTAGAGAAAGCCCTCACAAAGCAGCAAAGACTCAGTGCAGCCAAAAAAAGAAAGAATGTTTTATAGTTGGAGTTGTTGTTTAGCATGTGGTGCAGAACTAAGAAAACTTTTTGAGAATTTAGGCACAGAACTAAATATCTGGTCCTCGGTTCAGTTTTAGGATGGATTACTTATTATTTTTTTGGCTACAGGATTATTTTATGATAGTGGATTTTATGACTGCCCTGATGCAAGTTGTGAATTGGAAAGTAGGGAATATGATTCAAGTATTAAGCAATGAAAGAAAATAGACTTTTTTCATTGTTATTCAAATAGGGTGGAAGAAAAGGCATTACATAGAGACATATATGCAGTCAAAAAGTAATATTATATGTATACGTGTCATAAAGTTATATTGGAAAAGAACTGCAAAATGGCTCCAGAGATTCTTAGTCAGAAATAACAGAGAAGATGAAGAAAAATACTTCAGTCTTAATGTGTGTGTCTGTGTACACATATATGTGTATATCTATACTGTATACATTGTGAGCTTGAATTTTTGATAGAAATAGGTAAATTGATTCTCATAAAAATTACTCCAGTTGAGCTTGAGACTAGAATAGTACAGAATAGTGATTTTTTTCAAAATAAACTAAAACTGCAAGAAAGAATTCTATTTTCCTGAATACATCTACCATTATGATCACTTGTTTTACTTTCTTTGGTCTCAATTCAAAAACGACCATCACTTGTACATGTTCATCAATGGAAAGTAAGGATAAGTAATTAGAAGTAAATATGCCTTTTTAACTTATTCTGTATGAGTAATTCCGAAATATAGTATTTCAGCCTGAACCTTATAAGACAAATAAGTCTACTTTGGACCTTTGTCATATTAAAATATTTAATCACGATGTATAACTTTATGTAAACTCTAAATGAAGAGCTTGCAACTGATCTAGAATTTGGAACTTTTAGATTATACTTAACTTTTTATTAAAGGTTCAAAACAAAAGAGCTGGTAACTTGAAACCAATACATTGTAAATTAACCATATTTCCATTTTTACAAAAGGAGCTGGCATTTCAGCACAATGTGCATAAAACCTTGCCCGCTGTCTCTCCCCGCCTCCCCCTCCCCCCCTCCCCCCCACCCCCTCCCTCCCCCCCCCACCCCCTCCCTCCCCCCCCCCCCACCCCCGACCCTGCCCCGGGTACTCTCTGAGTTCCTGTGCACAGTATTTCTTGTGGCTCCACCTCTTGGTGTGTCACATAGCTATCCCTTCTCCTCAGTAGGAAGAAAACCTTGATCAAGCTCCATTTTAAGAAGGAAGATGGAAACTACAGCCAAGTTACCTATCTCCATGTGAGCAAAGATCTTACTGTTTTCAAATAGAAATAGGTGATCCCTTGGTCAGGGAACAGGTATTTAAAAACATGCCATCTGTATTTGTTACAGATGAAAATCAAATGGAAGTCTGGCTTCTCTCCTCCCCTGATTTCTCTTCTTTAATCTCAACTCTAAACACTGGTTGCCTCTGAAGGAAACATTACCTTGAGAAGGACTGCTTTCTTCTTTTTAAAATTTTTTTCTTTTTAAAGCAGGACTTGGCATCTGGACACCTCAAACTGTCAGGTATATCCCATGTAGAACTACAGCTGTTCTCTCTGATGACTGGAGAAATAAGGAGCAAGAAGCAGCTAGACACTTGGAGTCAGCAAGAGACAAAGCACTGTTCTCATGTTAATTACACAGGGCTACCGATTCACATTGCAATTGTAATATAGTATTTTTTAAAGTTCATGGTATTCATGGGAAAATTCCAAATATGTCATTTTCAGCCCTAAGCTTACTAACAGGAGAAGGCAATTGCACCCCACTCCAGTACTCTTGCCTGGAAAATCCCATGGATGGAGGAGCCTGGTAGGCTGCAGTCCATGGGGTCTCGAAGAGTCGGACACAACTGAGCGTCTTCGATTTCACTTTCATGCATTGGAGAAGGAAATGGCAACCCACTCCAGTGTTCTTGCCTGAAGAATCCCAGGGATGGGGGAGCCTGGTGGGCTGCTGTCTATGGGGTCGCACAGAGCTGGACACAACTGAAGCGACTTAGCATCATCAGCAGCAGCAAGCTTACCAACAAGAGCAATGCTTAGAAACATAAACTAGAAGAGAGGGAACAGTGATGATTGCCATAGTTTTTTAAGCTCTACCCTAAAGTCAATCTAACCGGGAGATGACTGAAAACTTGAATATGTTCTATAGTTAATCTGCATCATATAGTTCTTTCCATGATCACTTTCTCTGTCATAAGAGATTTGTATCTAAAACTTTTCCAATGTAACTATACTATTTTTATAGTGTAGACTTTCTCAAAATATAATTCTACTAGTAAGTTGTCATTGTTTTGGGTCCATGTCTGTATATACTTAAAAATTGATGGTTTAGACGATTAGATTAAGTTCTGCCAAAAAAAAAAAAAGTCAAAGTATTATTTTAAATAACATGAGTCCAGTTTCTATGGATCAATCATGATATACACCTAGATGTCATTAAGCCTGAATGTATTATTACAGTTAATCTAAGCTAAGATATCATTGCCATAACATCATGAGCAAACATGGTTGATTTAGCAGACTGTCTTAAAGCAATACTGTGTTAATCAATATGATTACTAGTATGGATTTAGTAGATTTTTAGATTCAGTTTACACAGTGGCAAAGTATTTTACTTAAGACCATATTTCATAGTGTGTAAAACATATATTCATTATATTAGAATATATAAACATTAAATTTAACTCTGTTTTAATTATAAAATATGAAATAAATCTTAAAAATGTATTGGAAGTCATTAGAAGCATGGATCTGAATGCACCCCCAGTTACATCGTTTACGATGTAAATATTCAGTTGTTCAATCGTTTCTGAGAGCCATTTATATATGAGGCACTATTTTCAAAAAGTTTACATTCTAGTGAGAGTGACAAGGAATAAATGTAAGTGTAGGTGTAGCTATTATCAAGAAAACTAAAGTAAGATGGGGAAAAGCCTGATGAGCAGGAGACTGTATTGGAAACCTCTGTTGGAAAGCCTCTCAAATAAGGCCAGATTGTTAAGCAAAGATCTGAATAAAGTGAGAGATTAAGACATGCAACTAACTTGGAAAGAGTATTCCAAGTTAACTTGAAATAAAAGGTAGATGTTAATATATTACTATAATTATTTGCTTATTCAAAAAATGTTTACTGAATACCTTCTAAGTCCTAGGATTGGGCTCAGCAGAAAGATTAAGGGGTGGATAAGATACAGTGACTGTCATAAAGATGATCATGGAAAAGCATAAAAAATTAATTGTAGCAGAAATACTAATTACCATGATTAGGGCTGTTCACAGGACATTTAGCTACTATTTCCAGATTTTAATTTGATTATACTTTTAACAATGGTATGACTATAACCTCTAACTTGTCTTTGAAAGTTGAAAGTGAAAGTCTCTCAGTTGTGTCTGACTCTTTGCAACCCCATGGACTATACAGTTCTTGGAATTCTCCAGGCCAGAATACTGGAGAGGGTAGCCTTTCCCTTCTCCAGGGGATCTTCCAAAGCCAGGGATCGAATCCAGGTCTCCTGCATTGCAGGTGGATTCTTTACCAGCTGAGCCACACTGTCTTTAATGAAGACAATTAATATGGTCCTATAACTAGATATATTGGGTTCAATTCTGGCTCTAGTATTGCATTGACCAGGACTTTTCCTGTTGCATTAATAGAAAACCAACTCTAGTTTAAACAAAAGGGATATTTGTTAGCTTTTGTTATTGGCTAGTCCAAGAATTGGCATTAGCTTCAGCTATACCTGGATTCAGAAGATGCCATATGATTCACTTTCTTTCCATCTCTCATCTCTACTTTTCTCAATACTGGTGTCACTCACCAGCAGGTTGTGTTTGTGTAATGACAAAGAACACCCCTGGCACCCTAAATATATGTGACTCACTCACTCACTGTCATGAAAGCAGAGAGATAATTTCTCTCCCAGCATCCACAGCCATAGCGCTGGCCCCTGATCCTATAAGAACCGTAAGGTTACTCCTAGACCAGTAACTGTATCCATCCTGACTATCTGTTTTAGTGACTCACTCACACTTGAGAGCTAGGTCAGCGAAAAGCTGGGCCATATGAGTGACAGATTGACCAGAATCCTATAGTGTGGAACAGACAGTAGAAAAATACTTCTTTTACTACCAGAAGAAAGGGAAAGAGTACTCTGCTGGCCAAGACAAAAATATTCTACTACAGATAGATTAACTCTGTGCCGTTGGTCAAATCATATCCCCTCCATGAGTCCCAGTTTCAACATCCATAAAAGCATCAATTTCAGGGTGTCAAGTCAGTAGTATAGTGTAACAAGATCAAGGTAGTATATGTAACAAGGTTAAGCACAAAGACACAAGTGCTTAATAAATAACTATATCATCATTATTACTTATAATAAACAAACATGATATATGGCAATTTTCAGGTAGTGGAAACCAAAGTATCAAAAAAGATGAAGCATAAATTCTTTGAAAATAAAACAGAGTCACAAGGCCAGCCAGAGTTTGAACACCACGTGCTCCACTGAATGGTTCCAAAACCTGGAAGCAGAATCCATCATCTTTGGAACTAAGGAGCCAGTTAGTTGCATAATGTAGCTCAGAATGAAATTTATATCTAAAAGATCAGAAGGCTACCTTCTTGTTGCTACTTTTCAAATATACTAAGAAAACGGACATTTTAGTGACTTAAAAAGCAGAAAGATTCTCTCAGAAACCTTCAATTCCCAATCAGTTAAGGAGATAATTTAAATTGTAACAATATACACTTCTCTGCTGGGGTTTATAAAGTTATTTTCATTTTGAATGAAATATAAATACAGCATGTAAAGTGAAAACCCCTGGAGAAGGGAATGGCTACTCACTCCAGTATTATTTGGCTGGAGAATTCCATGGACAGAGGAGCCTGGCAGGCTACAGTCCATAGGGTCACAAACAACTGGACACTATTGAGCGATTAACATGTTTTCATGTTTCCTGAATTTATTCTTGGACAGAC
Source organism: Capricornis sumatraensis (assembly GCF_032405125.1). Classification (NCBI taxonomy): domain Eukaryota; kingdom Metazoa; phylum Chordata; class Mammalia; order Artiodactyla; family Bovidae; genus Capricornis; species Capricornis sumatraensis. The sequence continues at coordinate 23,733,415 of NC_091081.1, read as the reverse complement.
AGGACTACTCACCATTGTTTTAGGCCAGGAGTTGCAAACCATAGACCCTAGACCAAATTTGACCCTCTTTCTTTGTTTGTATGGGACTCTAAGAATGCTTTTACATTTCAAGTGGCCCATTTTGCCAAAAGTTTGCTGACTCTGGTTTCAAGATAATCTTTTCCGTGAGAACTTTATTCTTCTTCCCTCCCCCACCCCCAGTTACTTTTTAGATCTTGGAAAGCAGCACAGTTTATATCTCCTGTGCTATTCCATACAGTTGACACCAAAGGATGTCTCTGAATGGGAGATAGATTTTTGTCCTAGATGTATTTTCTATGTGTTTCATTCATTTTACTATTCAAGTTTCTTCCACAATACCTTTAAGGAATTCTGTGTGTGCCTGCACTCCCCTAACTTTTGAAGATGAGCATCTTCACCAGTAGAGAAGGAAATGTCATCCAGCTCCACTATTCTTGCCAGGAGAATTCCACGCACAGAGGAGCCTGATGGGCTATAGTCCATGGGCTCACAAACAGTCAGACACAACTGAGCAACTAACACCCCCCCCCCCCCGGCACACACACATACACACACACACACGTATTCACCAGAGCGCCTGATACTGAATCCCATCCTTTGGTTCTCTCCTCCGTATCACAGTTCATGTGCACCAATGCACTCTGCCGCATGGCTAACTTTAGACTTCCTCAGATATATATATTAGGCCCCCATTACTTACATGAACTTTACAGAGAAGGAGTTTATCCCTCAGCAGATCTTCAAGGAATTTATCACTAGGATAAGCAAAGAGGCAGAGCTACTGTGTTATTTTGAGTCCTCCAAGAAGCAAACACATACATTTGATCACAGGGAATGTAGGACGGTACTGGGAGAGCTTTCAGGTCATAATGCAGATCTTGCCCCTGTATGAGAGGGAAGGAAGGAGGTAAGTTGTATAGGAAAGTTTGTAGAGTACAGTGTAGTTCTAAAAAAGTTTAGGCAAAGTCTCTGTGTCTTTCCTGGGCCAAAGGCCCCCACTGGGGGAGTTTGTATCTTTCAAAAAGGAGCCTGCTTAGTATCTCTGCTGTACTCACTCATTGCCAGGGAGCAGCTGGTGAAGGCATGGGCTCAGCCAGCCCAGTGGTGGACTCAAGAGGGCTGCAGCTGGGTCCCCTGGTCAGTAAAGCTTCTGTGGCTGGAGTTCTGTAAGGCACATTCTCATGTCTGCTACAGCCACACTGAGTGGTAAAAAAAAAAAAAAAAAAAAAAAGAGCATGCCATTAAGGACTAGGGGGAAAAAAAGCAGATCTAGGTTATAGAAGGGCTTCCCTGGTAGCTCAGCTGGTAAAGAATCTGCGTGCAATGCAGGAGACCCCAGTTCAATTCCTGGGTTGGGAAGATCCCCTGAAAAGGAATTAGGCTACCCACTCCAGTATTCTTGGGCTTCCCTGGTGGCTCAGATGGTAAAGGATCCACCTGCAATGGGGGAGACCTGGGTTTGATTCCTGAGTTGGTAAGATCCCCTGGAAAAGGAAATGGCAACTCACTCCAGTATTCTTGCCTGGAAATTCCATGGACAGAGGAGCCTGGCGTGCTACAGTCCATGGGGTTGCAGGGTGGCGAAAGAGTTGGACGTGACTAAGCGACTAAACAACAACAAGGATTGATTCTATTGGGAAAGAAAGAATGGAGATACCATAGCCATGCAAGACAGTCAGTGGGAGTCTGGCATGAGCCAAAGAAGTCTGGCTAACACATGTATAGAAAAACTTTCCTTCCTATCCTATGGCTAGAGAGTAGGGCAGGTGAGCAGTCTGTTGCCTGTGTATGGATGTCTGAGATCAACTTACAATTTTCTTCTCATAGGTGTTTTTCATTTTAACTTGTCTCCAAGCCAAGTTTGAGATTCTGCAAATAATTTGTCCTACAGACCACCACACAATGGGGAGAAGGATGAGCAGGGCTGAACTGCAGCTTGGAGTGGGACCCCCTGCCCCCGCTTTTTTTTTTTTAAAGCGTTTGCTACAGGTACATGGTACCTGTCCATTTCCAGATCTGGTCAAGACAGCCTGAAGAACGATGTCTCATCTTATTAAAGAGAATGTCCTTCAGTGTGCTGGTCCTTCAATTTGTTCATATTCCTTTAATGTGTTAATTAAGGGTAGGAAAGTGAGAGAAGTGCTTTTTAAAAAGGATTATATATGTGAGATTTTGAACTTCTGTATTTCTCATTTTAAACATTTCTAAGGAAGTTTGACACTGATTTAGACTGTAGCCTACCAGGCTCTTCTGTCCGTGAGATTCTCAAGGCAAGAATACTGGAGTGGGTTGCCGTTTCCTTCTCCAGGGGATCTTCCCAAGCCAGGGATGGAACCTGGGTCTCCCGCATTGCAGGCAGACATTTTACACTCTGAGCCACCAGGGAAACCCTTTTCAGTATAAATGGAAGTATCTGATATTCTTGCAGCTTTGGCTTTCTTCGTGTGCGTGTGTGTATACTCCACTTTGCCCAAGGCATAGGCAGTTTAGCTGATGTGCCCACTGGTTATTTGAAACCAACTTAGTATGTAATAAAGGTGAAGAGTGTTCTTTCATCTAGTTTCCAAAGGCTGAAGAGTGTTGATCGTATATAGATGATGCTATTTAGTCTTTTATAACTCTTTAAAAATTATGAAGATAAAGCTAGATTTCTCTCCTTCTCATTTCCTGACTTCTTTCCACAACTCTAGGCTCATCTAAGGGATATGTATTTTCTCATTTTTCTGATGAACCATTGGTGGGCTTTCCTTTTGTGTATGTGTAGTGGAGCAGCAATTTGGATTTATTAAGAAATGAATGAGAAAAGAAAAAATAAGCTCTGCTAATTTAAAGACTGTGGATACTTTCTTTCCCAGGGTTAATTTCTTCCTATTTTGGAGGACAGGAACTATATCTCTTGGTGGGATGGGTGATACACAGATGACCTCACTTTCACCTCTTCTTTTCCCCTCCTTTTTGGTCTTTTGATACTTGGAGATGGTTTTAGAAACATTTTTCAACTGCTTTCTTCCAGGAGAGTATGTCTTCAGTTTACTGACATTCCTATCCACTAGATTCAAAGAACAAGTTTGTAGCTCCGTGCTTCTTTTAAGAAGGAAAGACATTGAGTCTTTAAAAAGAACTAATAAAATAAAGTTTCTTGGAAAAAATCCAACCTTTAAAATAGCTGTTGTTCTATTTTAGTTTTAGGACAATAAGACTGTAAGTGTCTATGTTTCTATGTTGCTGTGTTTCTATGATTATAGAAAATATTTTTATTACCTAGCTTAACATTAAAATTATTTTGATATCTAGCACACTTGTTATTTGAAGTTGTTTGTGACAGCTTATTGACTAGAATCGGAGAAGGCAATGGCACCCCACTCCAGTACTCTTGCCTGGAAAATCCCATGGACGGAGGAGCCTGGTAGGCTGCAGTCCATGAGGTCATGAAGAGTCGGACACAACTGAGCGACTTCACTTTCGCGTTTCACTTTCATGCATTGGAGAAGGAAATGGCAACCCACTCCAGTGTTCTTGCCTAGAGAATCCCAGGGATGGGGGAGCCTGGTGGGCTGCCATCTATGGGGTCACACAGAGTCAGGCACGACTGAAGCGACTTAGCAGCAGTAGCAGCAGCATTAACTAGAAAAGAAAATTCCACTTCTAACTAGTGAGAACTTATATGAGAGAAGAAAATTCCAAAGCTCACACAAGGAATAATTTCATATTATTCTACTATATTATACATGACGTCTATCATTGCAAAAAAGTTATGTATCAATAAAAAAAATTAATAAAGATGATTTTAATTTTCATTGCTTTTTAATTTATTTCTTCTATTGCATGTTTATATTTTTATAATGTAATCCTTATCATAAACATTAGCAAACCTATACTGATTATTTACAACATGCATCAAGACATAATATCCATGTAATAAATAGACTTTTCAATTCAAATATGACAGTTGATTTTAGAGGTTTTCTTTAAAAAAGTGTTCATGTTATTTTTACTCATTTTTGTCTTTCTTAGCATGAGTTTTGATGTGGTATTAAATAGTGGTAATATTGGTAAAGGATTTAAGTAAGAAAACTTATAGGAGCCCAGGAACCTGGGCATGAAAGAGGTGGATTGGAGAGATATATTGTACTGCTGGTAGGAAACCTGGTTGCCATATGCTGTCCAGCTTTCCTTTACTGTCTGTCAACATATGCTGTTTTGATCTTTGTCTTTTGTCAACAGAATTGGGAGACATAATAAAGAAATAAGATCATTTACTATTTAAGACGTCTTCTTTTCTTTCTGGTTTTGGCAACAGACTGAAAAGACCAGTTTAAAAATATTATGATCCAATTTTGAAAAATAACATACCTCTGTTTTTGTATCTGTAGACAAAGATCTGTTAACAATGCTTGCCTTTGTGGAGCAAGTTTATGGAGAATTTTTGCTTATTATTTTAGTCTATTAAAGTCTGTTAAACAAATTTCATGTATGACTTTTGTAATCTAAAAATGTTAAGGAATTTTATGGGTAGCAGTGAAATTGAAATTTATTTTGGAAGCATAAATGTTTGTTATTTTAACTTTAAGCTTAACTATTTTGACTAAAATGACTCTAGGTTCTATTACAAATGATCTACAAGTTATATATTTCAGAAATTACTTATAAATTGGTTAGAAATATAATTTATCCTTTAAACCAGGATACTTTTGAAAGTGAAGGAAAATCTTAATTTAATACTACTGTGGTGACAGGCCTTGCTAGAGACTGTCCCAGGTACGCCAGGACATATAGCAACTAAAAATAACATATTAATAAAATAGATATAAAAAACCTATTGAAGAATATACTTTAGAAAAGAATCTATTTTGAAGAATATAGTTTAATAAAGAATTGTTCTGGTGTTTAATCCAAAGAGCATTTCAGCTTTCATGTTAATATTTGAAGGTGGCATATGAGAAATGTGTAACTAGGCTATTCAGGATAATTTAGTATTCGGTGTAATGTGGGTGGGTCCATTTCAGTGAGCTACAGAGGGTTCCTAACTGAGATTCCCAAAGGGCTTATTATGTGGCTGTTTCTACTACATCATCAAGGACTTCCTAATAGCACCAAAAGGGAGGATCCAAGGTGGTACCGGGTGTGACTTTCCTTTGAGAATGCAATTTTATTTTATTAATGCATGCTGTATATCTATACTACTATTTCTCTACCAAAATTTTGCTAAGATAGTTTATCTGTGCAGAAATTTTTCACAATCCATTAAAACAGAGGAAGGGAGATAAAAAAGTGACTGAGGTGAAGGTGAAGTTTAACTAAATTCTGAGATAACTTTTAAAGAAAAAGATAATATATTGTATTCAAAAAGGGATTTCTTACTCATTATTCCTTGCTGTTAAGTAGTTCTACTTATCATGTATTAAAAGAGACAAGGCAATTTCCCATTGAATGTGGTAAAATCAAAAGGCTATAAAAAAAATAGTTTAGTGTTGAGGCACCCTACTGGGTTTGCTTATGTGTTTGTATAATCTGTCTTCAATATCATTTCTCAAACAATAGCCCACTGTGTTGGAAACATGGAAACCATCCTAAGCTCTAAAGACATATTTTTAAGATGGTGAATGTTATTTTCTATCTCACCAACTGCTGGGATCTGATTGGTCATTAGCCCATTTCAGGGGAAGCTTCAAGAGCTAATCAGGGGTGTTATCAGCTATGACTTTCATTGCCACTGCACAGAAAATTTAGCAATAAAGAAAACTGTAAATTCAGGATTTATTCTTTGTAGGGGTGTGCCTCATGCTTGGAAGATTAATGAAGAATTCCTGGTTCATTGTTTATTAAAGATACCACTATTCTATAGCATTTTAATTGTAAATCCACTCTTTGACATCCTAACTAATGGTTCCTGCTAAATTAATAAAAGCAACATATTAAATTTAAATCCCAGATAAGGTAAAGATTGCTGTTTTAATATCCCATCCGTATCCTTTATCTTTCTACAGGGGCTTTCAGGCTAGTAGTTTTAATAACATGCATGAATGAAGATGCTCTTTTTTAACTCAAATGGTAGCAAAGAGTTTTTCCTTTATATTAGCAGGCAATCAATTCCAATAGCTTTTTAATGCTTTCTTAAAGAATCAATTTTAAAGCAGATGCTCTTCAGGGGACCCTCTTAAACTTCTTCACAGCCGGTCTCCTAATTTTCTATTACAATGCAATCTAAAGCAGCTACAAAAATAATGCAGATAATGTTTGCTGGGTAATGATTTCCAATTTCCCCATTCCATGTACCCTGTTATTAGGAGGATCATCTTGGTTGTGTAAATTAATTTTCAATTCACTTCAGGGGAACATTACAATGATTTATTCAACGCTGGTGTTGAAGAAAGTGTTGGGAGGATTTTAGTAATCTGAGAAACAAAATCAATTTGTTCTGATTATCACCATGTTAAAGGGAAAAAAGGGGAGAAACAAAAAAGTCACTAGAATGTGTGTCTGACTTTTGCAAGCACTTGGAACTATGAATTGATGCTGTGTTTCACTCTGTAATACATAAATTTAGCAAATGAATGGTATTTGGTGATTTATCTCAACTTGGAGATTAAGTTTGAAATAGTCAGGAATATTCTTCCATTTGATATTTCAGGTAAATGCCTTCAAGGCAAGATAGCATTCATTCATATTTCCTTGGAAGAAAGAAGTAACATAATAGGTTATAATCAAGGAAGAATAGATTTCCTAAGCACAATGTTATTAGCCACTAGTTTGGTACAAAAAACAGGAACGATCAAAGCAATGTCTCATAACTGGAAGTACAACTTTTATTTATCATAATTTATTGAGTACACATTTTACAGAGATTGTATATGAACAATGGTCTTTGTACTATTCCCCAAAAGTCATCCTTTGTAAAGGTTTTACTGACCTTTTACCTTAATGAACTTGTATGTGTTGGTCACCAGAGCCAAATTTCACTGTGTCCAGGTGTGAATGCAAACTGATGCTCTGTTCACTTTGCCAGATCACTTATCTTCATTCAACAGATATTCATGTGTAGGTTGTGCCATGCACTGTACTTGGAGCAAGGAAGATGCTGGAAATAAAGGCAGATTGTTTTAAATATGACACTGCAACCTGTGACAAGATATATGAAAAAGAGGCTCATAGTAATCTTTTAAATAATCTTAAGTTTAATGATTTAAAGAATCAATTTAAAATTTAACCAGGTCAGAAAGGCTGGGGCTAGGTTTCCCCAGGAAGTGATGGTCAGAGTTGTGGATTTCTGAAGGATAAGTGCTGACCAGGGTGAGTAGGGCCGGAACACCATTTTAAGACAAGAGGTAGGACCAGATTTGTTACCTGAAAAGCCCAGGCTGCATTGTGGCCAACATCTTGTGGAGTAGGTGGAGTGGTGGTAGGGGGCTGAATGGCTGTGAGAAGCCACAGGACTGTTGCTGCCATCCAGAAGGAGATAAGGCATGCCCGAGTGCATGTACAGTCTTTCCAAACCTCTGCCCATCTATCTGTGGATAGCCAGGATGGATGTTCCTTTCTTGACTTCACTGTAGCAGGTGATGAAGGCACAGGTCTGTATGGACTGAAGTGAAGTAGGTTTGATTGGATTCCTGAAACTAGGTGCCTTGCCTGGATAATCCCATGGACGGAGGAGCCTGGTAGGCTACAGTCCATGAGGTCGCGAAGAGTCAGACACGACTGAGGGATTTCACTTTCACTTTTCACTTTCATGCAAGGAAGGAAGGAAATGGCAACCCGCTCCAGTGTTCTTGCCTGGAGAATCCCAGGGACAGGGGAGCCTGGTGGGCTTCCGTCTGTGGGGTTGCACAGAGTCAGACACAACTGACGTGACTTAGCAGCAGCAGCAGCAGCAGGTGCCTTCAGGAAAAAGCTTGTAGACCAGCAATAGTCTACAGTCTGTACATTGGTGTAGACCAGCAGGAATAGATTTAGAATCCTTGACAGAGCAGTAGAGAGTCATAGAAATATCCAGAAGCATGAGCTTAGCCGTTGAAACTAAATCTCTTTCTTTGTTTGAGTGTTAAGTCCATATATGTTATTTGGGGACGTTATTGAAAAATGTTCTTGTTTCAACAGAGAGTGCGGTATGGTGCATTCATGTTGAGTCGTATCCAACTCTTTGTGACCCCATGGACTATAGCCCGCCAGACTGCTCTTTCCATGGGATTATCCTGGCAAGAACACTGGACTGGGTTATCATTTCCTTCTCCAAGGTATCTTCCTGACCCAGGGATCAAACCCACATCTCTTGTGGCTCCTGTATTGGAAGGTGGATTCTTTTACCACTGAGCCACCTGGGAAACCTTCAATAGAATGTTTTTATTAAGAGCACATGCATGTACTGCCTTGGCCTTGTTCTGTTTACAAGCCAGAGCTGAGTTTGTCTCTCTAGCAGAGAATGGTCTAGAGAAGCTATTATGCCCATTATAGTCCATGCTCAACCTGGTGTATGTGCAAAGCCTGGTCTGTCACCTACTGTCTCTAGGAGTCAGGAAACTACCTAATTTCAGAGTCTCAGTTTCTTCATCTGTGAGTTGAGGGCACTCAGAATCCCCTCCGATTAGCTTGCAAAGGAGTAGGTGAGATGGCGCTTGTGAATCTCCAAGCAGAACCTTTGTCGTGTAAGCTAGCAATTGGTTCAGGGTATACAGTCCCTAAAGTTTAGGTTAAGCAGGTTTAAATGGCACAGTCTGGATAGTAACATGCCACTCAGTGGAGGGGTCACAGGGAGCCACAAACCAGGGCAGTGGCAAAGCGAGTTTACTGAGTTCTAGAGTAAGGGACATACAACTGTTGGAGAGCTGAGTGCCCCCAGCTTTCCCTGGTTTAAAGGGAGCTTATGGCACGGACTCTGAGGTTTCAGCCTCCTTTATAATAGCTCAGTGTGGGCAAGCTTTACAAGTCCTGCCCTCAGGATTCATACGGCCCAGAGTTTCACCTGACTAGATCTCTCAAAAAGTCCTGCCTGTAGAACTTCAAGAGAGCATGAATATCTGAGGTTCTGCTACTGGAATCTGGAATCCTGAGTGCTATTTCTCCCTTCTACGAGCTGGGTAGGGGCCTAGGTTATAGTGATCTTGAATGAGTTCTCTCTTCTCCATTTTCAAGCATACTTAGACCTGCTGATGTTTCTGATATTGGATTAATGTTACAGTTAATGACCTCAGAGAAGTTAAGCACAAAGACACATTATTTGTTGTGTATATAAATGTATACTTTCACATCACCACTTTTAGGCTTTTTAATAGTCATAAAACAAGGATAGGAGTAGGTTAGGCTCTCTGTGAGAATGAAACATGAGCTCAATGGAAATAATGTAGGAAATACAAGATTTCCTCTTTAGGCTGATTTTAACATTATTTACATTCTCTCAATAATACCGAGATAAGTGAAGAATTGATGAATGTATATGTGCCTACTATGTTGGGCTGTTCAAAGAGAAGAGGAAAATGTTTTTAATGCTTTAAATTTTTAAAAATATTAAATCCTGTTGTGTCAGGTAGGACAAATGTATATTTGAAAACTGCATTTAGGAGAGCTAGTTGTATAGATTTTTTAAATGTCAGCACCTCCCCCGCCCAATGCATTCCAAAATCCATTCAAAGCTTGTCAAAAGGGAAGAAACTATTGTGATTTCAAAGGACATGCAAAGTACATTTATTAACTCTTGATTCTTTTTGAGTTTTAGGAATAAGCTGACAGCTTGAGTTAGAAGTAATCATATCTAAATATTCTATGTGTGGGAGATACATTACTTCCATCTACCTAATTTTTCAAAGGCATATGAAAGTGAAATCTGTCTGCTGGTTTATTAATGAATCATGGGAAAATGGATATGTGGATTGTCACCAAATTTATAGGATAAGTTTTGATTGGTCTGATGTAAAAATTTAAGCCATGCAGCATTTACGAAATTCACCTACAAAGGCTCTGAAGACAACCTCAAGGAGAGAGATAATTAAGATGGATATTTTTCAGTAAATAGGAAGAATATGTGGGAGATCATCTGACTTTTAAACTAGGCTATGACATGCCTGAAATTCTTTTTAGAAGGGAACTGAAGGCACCTCAGGTAAAGAGAAATTCAACTTTGGAGGTTAAAAGCAGAGTTAAATCAAGGTCCATTTCCTGCTTCCTGGGAAAGACATTTTAAGATATATGGATGAGGAAAACAATCAGCGGTTCTAACAGGTAACAGGACAGATGCTCAGACTTTCAGGTATTTGTTTCCATTTGAGCTATTTCTCACATGGGCAACTTTGTTTCTTACTCAAGGGCAAATTGTAGAATTGTAGCAAGAATTTTTTAAAAATATATTTTAATTAAATCAAGATTGATGAGTTTCCAAAGAAAAGTTGGGAAGCTTAGCTTGGGAAGCTCAGCTGATAAAAATATAAAAGCCTCTTATAAATGAATTATCCAAGCCAGAAATAATAATTGAAATAAATTTAAGCTAAAAGTCTTAGAAATAAACTAATATTAATTGGGGGAGGGGGAAAGGTAGAAATAAAGCAATATAGAATATATGAACAAGACCTTTCTCCTTTTTTCTTCCTTTTGAAAAATTTCTCTTTATATTTATATTCCACCACCTTCCAAATTGAATATGTAAATGGGATAATGGAGAATAAAATTCAGAATAAAAATCTATCAAGAGTAGTTAATAAATATATATATTTATTAATGTATATTAGATATTAATATATAAATATCTGAAAATGGACATGAATTGATTATTTTGAACATGTCCTAGATATAATAATATCTAGATATTAATATATATATATAAATCTGAAAATTGATGTGAATTGGTTATTTTAAACATGTCCTAAATATTTTCCTGAACTTCAACAAAAACAAAGTAAAATATGATATTTTGCTTCACATTGTCTCAAAAAAGTGAACTTTACCCTGGCATTGCATTCTAAAAGTGTGTGTGTGTGTAGGATGTCAAATAATAAATATAACAATAATAATTGAAACATTATGTAACTCTATCATGTGCCAGGCAATATTGTAAGCAGCATATACTTCATATATATGCTAAGTCACTTTAATCGTGTCCGACTCTGTGTGACCCCATAGACGACAGCCCACCAGGCTCTACCATCCCTGGGATTCTCCAGGCAAGAACACCGGAGTGGGTTGCCATTTCCTTCTCCAATGCATGAAAGTGAAAACTGAAAGTGAAGTCGCTCAGTTGTGTCCAACTCTTCGCGACCACATGGACTGCAGCCTACCAGGCTCCTCCGTCCATGGGATTTTCCAGGCAAGAGTACTGAAGTGGGGTGCCATTGCCTTCTCTGAGAAGAGTCTTCAAGAGTCTTCTCCAACACCACAGTTCAAAAGCATCAATTCTTTGGTGCTCAGCTTTCTTCACAGTCCAACTCTCACATCCATACATGACCACTGGAAAAACCATAGCCTTGACTAGACGGATCTTTGTTGGCAAAGTAATGTCTCTGCTTTTAAATATGCTATCTAGCTTGGTCATAACTTTTCTTCCAAGGAGAAAGCGTCTTTTAATTTCATGGCTGCAATCACCATCTGCAGTGATTTTGGAGCCCCCTCCCAAATAAAGTCTGACACTGTTTCTACTGTTTCCTCATCTATTTCCCATGAAGTGATGGGACCAGATGCTGCGATCTTCGTTGAATGTTGAGCTTTAAGCCAACTTTTTCACTCTTCTCTTTCACTTTCATCAAGAGGCTTTTTAGTTCCTCTTCACTTTCTGCCATAAGGATGGTGTCATCTGCATATCTGAGGTTACTGATATTTCTCCCGGCAATCTTGATTCTAGCTTGTGCTTCTTCCAGCCCAGCGTTTCTCATGATGTACTCTGCATATAAGCTAAATAAGCAGGGGGACAATATACAGCCTTGACATACTCCTTTTCCTATTTGGACCCAGTCTGTTGTTCCATGTCCAGTTCTAACTGTTGCTTCCTGACCTGCATACAGGTTTCTCAAGAGGCAGGTCAGGTGGTCTGGTATTCTCATCTCTTTCAGAATTTTCCACAGTTTATTGTGAGCCACAGTCAAAGGCTTTGGCATAGTCAATAAAGCAGAAAGATGTTTTTCTGGAACTCTCTTTCTTTTTCCATGATCCAGCAGATGTTGGCAATTTGATCTCTGGTTCCTCTGCCTTTTCTAAAACCAGCTTGAAAATCTTGAAGTTCACAGTTCAAGTAATGCTGAAGCCTAGCTTGGAGAATTTTGAGCATTACTTTACTGGCATGTGAGATGAGTGCAATTGTGTGGTAGTTTGAGCATTCTTTGGCATTGCCTTTCTTTGGGATTGAAATGAAAACTGACCTTTTCCGGTCCTGTGGCCACTGCTGAGTTTTCCAAATTTGCTGGCATATTGAGTGCAGCACTTTCACAGCATCATCTTTCAGGATTTGAAATAGCTCCACTGGAATTCCATCACCTCCACTAGTTTTGTTTGTAGTGATGCTTCCTAAGGCCCACTTGACTTCACATTCCAGGATGTCTGGCTCTAGGTGAGTGATCACACCATCGTGATTATCTGGGTCATGAAGCTCTTTTTTGTACAGTTCTGTGTATTCTTGCCACCTCTTCTTAATATCTTCTGCTTCTGTTAGGTCCATACCATTTCTGTCATTTACCGAGCCCATCTTTTCATGAAGTGTTCCCTTAGTGCCTCTAATTTTCTTCAAGAGATCTCTAGTCTTTCCCATTCTGTTTTCCTCTATTTCTTTGCATTGATCGCTGAGGAAAGCTTTCTTTTTTTTAAGCTTTCTTATCTCTTCTTGCTATTCTTTGGAACTCTGCATTCAGATGCTTATATCTTTCCTTTTCTCCTTTGCTTTTCACTTCTCTTCTTTTCACAGGTATTTGTAAGCCCTCCCCAGACAGCCATTTTGCTGTTTTGCATTTCTTTTCCATGGGGATGGTCTTGACCCCTGTCTCCTGTACAATGTCATGAACCTCAGTCCATAGTTCATCATGCGCTCTATCTATCAGATCTAGTCCCTTAAATCTATTTCTCACTTCCACTGTATAATCATAAGGATTTGTTTTAGGTCATACCTGAGTGGTGTAGTGGTTTTCCCCACTTTCTTCAATTTCAGTCTGAATATGGCAATAAAGAGTTCATGATCTGAGCCATAGTCAGCTCCCGGTCTTGTTTTTGCTGACTGTATAGAGCTTCTCCATCTTTGGCTACAAAGAATATAATCAATCTGATTTCAGTGTTGACCATCCGGTGATGTCCACTTGTAGAGTCTTCTCTTGTGTTGTTGGAAGAAGGTGTTTCAGCTTAGAGTTTGCCAAAGAGAGGCACTTGTGAGACTGATGGGGAGAGGGGGCAGAAGAAGCTACTTTTTCCCTGCACATGCAGATGCATGAACAGTCCTGACATGTCATGGAGGCTTCCCAACAAGTTCTGGAGAAGCACCTACTTACCATAGACTGAAGTAGGTGAAGGACACTTTCCAGAGAATTTTGAGAAGTGCAAAAGCTTCTGTGAACTAAGAACTAACTGCCTCTGACTTAGGAATTTGTGGAGACTTCTCTGACTTTCTTCTCTGTAGATTTTTCAAATTTTTTTAAAGCCTTGAATTCCTGTATTAAATATGTGGTATCTAGAATGCATAGAGTCGATGTAGCTTTCCTGGTCATGACCTTCATACAATAAAATAGTAAAATAGTCTGGCATTGTGTTGAACACTATGGCTGTTGAGATAGACATGTTTAGTTTAGTGTTTCAATTCTACTACCAACCAGCAAAGTTTTTCAATATTCCTGAATTCTTATTTGTTTCTTTGTAAGATATGGATTTTAGCAGTACCTTTGTTCAGTTCAATTCAGTTCAATCACTCAGTCGTGTCCGACTCTTCGCGACCCCTTTGTTAGTAGTACTTTAATAGAAATATATCTTTTAGGTAGTTCTGAATATTAAAAAAAAGGAAAGCAGTTAGCATAGTCCTAGATTTCAGCAATAGTTATTGGGATTTACTATGGTTTAGCTCAGAAATATTATTCAAATTTTATTATATCATTTTTCTATAAATCTTGGCATTGAACATTAAATTTAAACTGTAAAATTAAATGGAAACTAAGATAATATGGTGTACTATGGTTTCATTTAGAATATTTTCCTAAAATAAGAAAACAATATAGGCTTATTGTGATAAGTTAAAATACAAATATGTATAATGTCTGAAATGAAGAAGTTTATACCACCGTTGAATAACTGTATTTATAGTTCTATACTTTTTTTAAACACAGATGTGTGTTTATAAACATATGAACAAAAAATCAAATTATATTTGCTTTCCCACATTTTTTATCTTAACAATAAATCTTTGCAGATCTATATAGAGAGAAAGCTTCCTTACACTTTTTAATGGCTCTGTGATATTCTACTATATTGCACTCTATGCTGTGTGCTTAGTCGTTTGGTCACGCCCAACTCTTTGCGACCCCATGGATTGTAGCCCGCCAGGCTTCTGTGTCCGTGGAGATTCTCCAGGCAAGAATACTGGAGTAGGTTGCCATGCCCTCCTCCAGGGGATCTTCCTAACGCAGGGATCGAACTCAGGTCTCCCACACTGCAGACATTCTTTACTGTCTAAGCCACCAGGGAAGCCACTATATTGCTATATCATACTCAATTAATCTTATATGTATGAGTATTTATTTCTAATTTATCTGCACTATAAAAATGTTTCAGTTTGCATCCATGCAATTTTGTGTAAAGTCTAATCATTTTCTTAGAATGAATACTTGAATGTACAGTTTTTAAGTCAAATCAAATATGCATTTTCAATTTTTGTTGATATTGTTAAATGCCCAAGAGAAAGTTTGAGTAAGTTTTTACTTCCAACAAGAAAACTTGAAAGTGTTTGTTTCTGTAAACTCATGATAAGCGTCTGGGTGGCTGATGATAACAGTATTGTGTTTACAGTATCCAGGATTCATGGATAATTAAAATGTCACTTATCCCATTTGTATCAAACATTCATTGTCTTAAGTGGGTCTTTGGCAAAGGCTGGAAGGAAGTCAGGTCTGAGGAAAATTCTCTGATGAGTGCCCTAAAGGACAGGACACTGTGTTGTTGAATTAGGGAAACTGTGTACTTAAGATGCCAGCTGCACAGACCACAGACCCATGCTCCTGTGAAGAGGTAAGAATTTGATCTGAATTTCTGCTCAGCTTCAGGATTCTTCCAAATGAATGGAGGTGGGCTGTGGGGATGCTGAGAATAGCCCATTTAAAAACAATCATTGTCTTGTAAGAAGTTGAATGTGTATTTAGCTGAGATCTTTAGATTCTCTGCCAGATACTTCATGTAGAAGTGACTTGGGACTGCTGATATACCTCTGTTATGGACATAAAAATGAACAATTTAAAACATCTCAGTAAAAATGTGAGATTTTGAGTGAGGTAAATCTCATTGCTTACCTAAACAGGTGGAAAATCTTCTAAATATTGGAATGAGTAGAGCTCTTGGGTGGGGCCATTTCATTTTAGTTTAAGCTGTTGTGAAACCATTGATTAACTGCAACAGGAGAAAACAGGCTCAGTATCTTTATAAGGCAATTTTATTAAAGCAAAATGGGAACACTGACCCAGAGAAAGTTTCCTTCCTAACTGTGACTGTAGAGAAGGCCCCCACTTCATCAAGACCTGCATCTACTAATTTAATATAAAGTAAAAGTGTAACAAGGTTTCAGGACTGCTTTAGGCCATTTGAAATTGAAAATTAATTTGTCAAAAAAAAAAACAATTTATTCTCCTCTAATTTTGAGAGCAATACTATGCGTAGCCTAGTCCATGATCTCTGGTTCATAAGTGGTCTGAGAAATCTTGGGTAGATGGAATGAAGGTTTTCTTATTAATTTAACCCAGTGAGACTTGGTCATTTTTTTTTTTTTCTCTCTACACTTCTTTAACTGATTCTCTGTGTATCCAATTCAGACAAAAATGTAGTCAAATCTAATGAAAGAATTGGAAGTATTGGGGGCAAAATATTCCTAGTATACTGCTGTTAATCTGACTTTCCTATCTCTCTGCTGAAGTTGTTTTGAAGGCTGTGGGTATCAGAAAAGGACGACTAGAATAGGTTTTGCAAGAAGAATCTTGTCAATTTTAATTAGAACATATTGAAAAATGTTACATGCTAGCAATGGATATTTAAAGAGACTATACCTTTTTAGAAAAGGAATAACAATTAAAACTGATTTGTGTAGAGTTCTAAATAAAAAGACATTCAAAGTAAAGTTGTTTCTTCATTTTTTATAAACTGGCTTTAAGCAGTTATTTTCAAGTGGATGCTTAAAAAATAATTACAAATACACACTCACTTTGACTGAATTCTTTGGATCAGATATTTGGCATCAAGAAAAATATTAGTAAGGAAAGCAATAATAATTAGGCCTTTACAATTCTGTAAAATTTCACACACATCATGATTAACTATTGACAAAAATCTAGTATACAGTTTAGACAGATGGGAAATGAGCTGCATTTGAAGGAAATTAGTAAAGGATATATAGAGGATGGAGAATTAGAAAGTGTCTTTCCCAGTGGAACCAAAACCAGCTGGGTTCTTTTCTAGAATCATGATTCCAACACTATTCTGATGTAGACGCAAAACCATAGGCTTTAGAAGAATACTTAACTGTCTACATTTTCTAAAGTCACTAGGAAGTCTCCCTCAGTTATTTCTCATTCTACATGCTGATTAACTACAAACCCCACCGGTGGTAAACATCTAAATATTGTTGTGCCTGTGTTTTAAAATTTTTATTTGTTACTGTCTTTTTTGACAGGACATAGCTAAAGAAGAAGAGAAGAGAAAAATCTAGTTTGAAGAGAGTATATGTACCAATCCATCTCACCCATTAAGTATTGATAATTTTACATTACAATTTTAAAACAATAAGGAATTATTGCTCCAGTACCAGCCAGTCTGAAACAGAAGTAAGTCTGTTTTCCTTCCCCTGTGGTTAGCACAGAATGTCTTGACAAATAGGAGATTAAATTCTTAAAATATGCACCCAAATGAGGCTGAGACTGGGTGTGTTTTCATATTGTTCTACAACCAAACACAGTTAACTCACTGGGGTGGTGGCTTAACTTACTCTGACTCTTCTTGATAAACATGTGCACTGTATATAACATTTGCACAGATTCTTAGCAAGTTTCATGGAAAATGATTATTTGGAAAATAAAGAACTTAATTCACATCTCAGTGTTGATGTTGCGGAAAGCAGAATCATTCAATGAAAAAGGTCCGAACACCTTGATCATATATTTGTTTCACCCTTTAACATTAGTGTGACCTCGGCAAAGTCACCTCATTCATCGGACCTCCAGGTACCTCATCTCTAAAATATGACTGATGCTAGTTCTTGATTGACCTACAGAATAAGGCTGTGAGGCTCAAATGAAATTATGAATGTGTTCAAATGCCCTATAAAGCTCATTTTCTGTTAATACTTTAATATTAACTCCATAAAAATTTTATAGTTTTATATTATGTGTTTGCAGATGTGTGTATGTGTGCTAAGTTGCTTCAGTTGTGTCTGAATCTTTGCAACCCAGTGGACTGTAGCCTGCCAGGCTCCTTTGTCCATGGGATTCTCCAGGCAAGAATACTGGAGTGGGTTGCCATACCCTCCTCCAGGGGATCTTCCTGAGCCAGGGATTGAACCCACATCTCTTGCATCTCCTATATTGGCAGGTGGGTTCTTTACCACTTGTGCTACCTGGGAAGCCCATTTACATATACATGGTCACAGATATTTTGAATGTAAAGTACTAAAAAGATCAGTGCCAGAGTATCTGTATGCTTTATCTTCAAGAGGTAATAACCTGCCTGTTTAAAATTAAATAACATTTATAAAATAAAATACATGTAAACATATACACAATTATAAAGTCATTTAAGTTTGTATATGTGTTAGATACATATATAAAACATATTATATACAAAATTAAATGAGTTGTTAAAACTTAACTTTTATCTACTTTTAAAATGTTTTTTTCTTAAAAGCTGATTTTAATTCACCTTCTTCTATTTCTTTCTCCTCCCTTTGCTTTGTTGTGTCATGCTTATAAAATAATTGGTTAAATAAACTTTCTGTCTCTATTTCAAAAAATATACTATTTTATACTTCTCTTTTTATTTTAATAGATGTAAAGTGGTGATATTGGTGGAGGACCAAGGGAGAGCATTTTCAAGCACCTTCCATGTGAGAAACTGCTGGAGGTAGGTAATAAATAAATAAATGCCAAGAATTCTAAGCATGAAATATTCAAGATTTTCCAAGAGAAAAAAATTAGATAAAATTTAGGTCTCATTCATCCAAATAGTCTCTTTGATCAAAACAATTTTGATTACTTTCTTTTAATTTCCTTGCTTCAGTTTGCTCCTTGGCTTTGTCTGTATCTCCACTCAGTTAATAAATGTGCTGATATTTCTGGCTATCTTCACAATCAATTATACATTGATCAACTGATTGGCCATGTAGCAATCTGATTTGGTTGGTGAGACAGCTACAAACACTGGACTGACTGTTGAAATTGTTAGCTGTACAGACCTGGCATCAGAGAAGGACTTTTGAAATATGCATAAAATGCCTCACATTCTCAAATGGTCATCTAAATGTCAAACCTGTGTTCAAAATAAAGTTGAATTTGAGTGATTCTTTTTCTTACAGATTGCACATTGAAAGTAAAATTCCATGTGGAACATAACGTAAGGTTCTCATATAGACAAGAAACTGTTAGACTAAAAATGAGGCATTAGTAAATATTGCTGTCCTTCAATGCTGAAACTGATGTTGACTCTTGCAATTATGCTGTTCTTATTCAATTTTTAAATTTTGGTTAAATTATCATAATACTTAAGTTCTATTCTGTATCATTATTAATGTCTCCTCTTTTATGACTTTGTGCTACTGAGAATTAAGAGAATTTAATTGTTATGAATCGGGCACTATGCAGCCTCAATTTCTGCCAACAGAGATTGTTTTGTCTGTAAAGCTAAAATATTTTTTACCTGATCCTTTAAGAAAAGGGCTTCCTTGGTGGCTCAGAGGGTAAAGAATCTGCCTGCAATGAGGAGACCTGGTTTCTATCCCTGGATCAGGAAGATCCGCTGGAGAAGGAAATGGCTACCCATTCCAGTATTTTTGCCTGGAAAATCCCATGGACAGAGGAGCCTAGCAAGCTATAGTCCATGGGGTCCCGAAAAATTCAGACAGGACTGAGTAACTAACACTTTCACTTTAAGAAAAAGTTTGCTGACCCTTGCTAGAGTTACTACCCCATCTAGTGAGAGTTCAAGGCTCTTTTGCACTCACAATACCAATTGTCCCTCCTTCCCACCTAGAGATCTGATTCTGCTTCAGATCAGGGACAATCATACCAGGCTCTGGAGGGTAGAGCTCAGGGTGGGATGAACAAAGAACTTAAAATGTCAGGTATTCACAGAATGAACTTTGGATTCTGTTGGGAGTTTGGCTTCTCTCTTATGTCATTGTCATACAGGGATCCAAAGCCTTCTCTCTTTTGAGAAGTATATCTTTTTTCTAACTTCCTCAGATAGCCCATTTGTAATCAGGATGGATTCCACAGCCAGGTATTGGAGTGCTTGCTGCTTTAGGTGCTGAAATTATCTTTCATGGTTTCATCATGCTATTAATGTGGAAAGATACTAGACTTAATGCATGTTTAGGGAAAAGGAGCAAATATAAATACCTGAAACATCTTCAGGTAGGCGAGGGACTCACAGAGTTTTTGTGACTCATCTGGGGTCTGTTCTAGCTCACTGAAGCTTAGGATTCTTTTTTTTTTTTTTTCTTTTTACTTTATTTTACTTTACAATACTGTATAGGTTTTGCCATACATTGACATGAATCCAGCACGGGTGTATGTGAGTTCCCAAACATGAACCTCTCTCCCACCTCCCTCCCCATAACATCTCTCTGGGTCATCACCATGCACCAGCCCCAAGCATGCTGTATCCTGTGTTGGACATAGACTGGCAATTCGATTCTTACATGATAGTATACATGTTACAATGCCATTCTCCTAAATCATTCCACCCTCTCCCTCTCCCTCAGAGTCCAAAAGTCCGTTATACACATCTGTGTCTTTTTTGCTGTCTTGCATACAAGGTCGTCATTGCCATCTTTCTAAATTCCATATATATGTGTTAGTATACTGTATTGGTGTTTTTCTTTCTGGCTTACTTCACTCTGTATAATCGGCTCCAGTTTCATCCATCTCATCAGAACTGATTCAAACGTATTCTTTTTAACGGCTGAGTAATACTCCATTGTGTATATGTACCACAGCTTTCTTATTCATTCATCTGCTGATGGACGTCTAGGTTGTTTCCATGTCCTGGCTATTATAAACAGTGCTGCGATGAACATTGGGGTACATGTGTCTCTTTCAATTCTGGTTTCCTCGGTGTGTATGCCCAGCAGTGGGATTGCTGGGTCATAAGGCAGCTCTATTTGCAATTTTTTAAGGAATCTCCACACTGTTCTCCAAAGTGGCTGTACTAGTTTGCATTCCCACCAACAGTGTAGGAGGGTTCCCTTTTCTCCACACCCTCTCCAGCATTTATTGCTTGCAGATTTTTGGATCGCAGACATTCTGACTGGTGTGAAGTGGTACCTCATTGTAGTTTTGATTGGCATTTCTCTAGTAATGAGTGATGTTGAGCATCTTTTCAAGTGTTTGTTAGCCATCCATATGTCTTCTTTGGAGAAGTGTCTATTTAGTTCTGTGGCCCATTTTTGGATTGGGTCATTTATTTTTCTGGAATTGAGCTGCATAAGTTGCTTGTATATTTTTGAGATTAGTTGTTTGTCAGTTGCTTCATTTGCTATTATTTTCTCCCATTCTGAAGGCTGTCTTTTCACCTTGCTTATATTTTCCTTTGTTGTGCAGAAGCTTTTAATTTTAATTAGATCCCATTTGTTTACTTTTGCTTTTATTTCCAGAATTCTGGGAGGTGGATCATAGAGGATCCTGCTGTGAGTTATGTCGGAGAGTGTTTTGCCTATGTTCTCCTCTAGGAGTTTTATAGTTTCTGGTCTTACATTTAAATCTTTAATCCATTTTGAGTTTATTTTTGTGTGCGGTATTAGAAAGTGATCTAGTTTCATTCTTTTACAAGTGGTTGACCAGTTTTCCCATCACCACTTGTTAAAGAGATTGTCTTTACTCCATTGTATATTCTTGCCTCCTTTGTCAAAGATAAGGTGTCCATATGTGTGTGGATTTATCTCTGGGCTTTCTATTTTGTTCCATTGATCTGTATGTCTGTCTTTGTGCCAGTACCATACTGTCTTGATGACTGTGGCTTTGTAGTAGAGCCTGAAGTCAGGCAAGTTGATTCCTCCAGTTCCATTCTTATTTCTCAAGATTGCTTTGGCTATTCGAGGTTTTTTGTATTTCCATACAAATTTTGAAATTATTTGTTCTAGTTCTGTGAAAAATATGGCTGGTAGCTTGATAGGGATTGCATTGAATCTGTAAATTGCTTTGGGTAGTATACTCATTTTCACTATATTGATTCTTCCAATCCATGAACATGGTATATTTCTCCATCTATTAGTGTCCTCTTTGATTTCTTTCATCAGTGTTTTATAGTTTTCTATATATAGGTCTTTAGTTTCTTTAGGTAGATATATTCCTAAGAATTTTATTCTTTTCGTTGCAATGGTGAATGGAATTGTTTCCTTAATTTCTTTTTCTACTTTCTCATTATTAGTGTATAGGAATGCAAGGGATTTCTGTGTGTTGATTTTATATCCTGCAACTTTACTATATTCATTGATGAGCTCTAGTAATTTTCTGGTGGAGTCTTTAGGGTTTTCCATGTAGAGGATCATGTCATCTGCAAACAGTGAGAGTTTTACTTCTTGTTTTCCAATTTGGATTCCTTTTATTTCTTTTTCTGCTCTGATTGCTGTGGCCAAAACTTCCAGAACTATGTTGAACAGTAGCGGTGAAAGTGGGCACCCTTGTCTTGTTCCTGACTTTAGGGGAAATGCTTTCAATTTTTCACCATTGAGGATAATGTTTGCTGTGGGTTTGTCATATATAGCTTTTATTATGTTGAGGTATGTTCCTTCTATTCCTGCTTTCTGGAGAGTTTTTATCATAAATGGAGTTGAATTTTGTCAAAGGACTTCTCTGCATCTATTGAGATAATCATATGGTTTTTATTTTTCAATTTGTAAATGTGGTGAATTACATTGATTGATTTGCAGATATTGAAGAATCCTTGCATCCCTGGGATAAAGCCCACTTGGTCATGGTGTATGATCTTTTTAATGTGTTGTTGGATTCTGATTGCTAGAATTTTGTTGAGGATTTTTGCATCTATGTTCATCAGTGATATTGGCCTGTAGTTTTCTTTTTGTGTGGTATCTTTGTCAGGTTTTGGTATTAGGGTGATGGTGGCCTCATAGAATGAGTTTGGAAGTTTACCTTCCTCTGCAATTTTCTGGAAGAGTTTGAGTAGGAGAGGTGTTAGCTCTTCTCGAAATTTTTGGTAGAATTCAGCTGTGAAGCCGTCTGGACCTGGGCTTTTGTTTGCTGGAAGACTTCTGATTACAGTTTCAATTTCCGTGCTTGTGATGGGTCTGTTAAGATTTTCTATTTCTTCCTGGTTCAGTTTTGGAAAGTTGTACTTTTCTAAGAATTTGTCCATTTCTTCCACATTGTCCATTTTATTGGCATATAACTGCTGATAGTAGTCTCTTATGATCCTTTGTATTTCTGTGTTGTCTGTTGTGATCTCTCCATTTTCATTTCTAATTTTATTGATTTGATTTTTCTCTCTTTGCTTCTTGATGAGTCTGGCTAATGGTTTGTCAATTTTATTTATCCTTTCAAAGAACCAGCTTTTGGCTTTGTTGATTTTTTCTATGGTCTCTTTTGTTTCTTTTGCATTTATTTCTGCCCTAATTTTTAAGATTTCTTTCCTTCTACTAACTCCGGGATTCTCCAATTCTTCCTTTTCTAGTTGCTTTAGGTGTAGAGTTAGGTTATTTATTTGACTTTTTTCTTGTTTCTTGAGGTATGCCTGTATTGCTATGAACTTTCCTCTTAGCACTGCTTTTATAGTGTCCCACAGGTTTTGGGTTGTTGTGTTTTCATTTTCTTTAGTTTCTATGCATATTTTGATTTCTTTTTTGATTTCTTCTGTGATTTGTTGGTTATTCAGAAGTGTGTTGTTCAACCTCCATATGTTGGAATTTTTAATAGTTTTTCTCCTGTAATTGAGATCTAATCTTAATGCATTATGGTCAGAAAAGATGCTTGGAATGATTTCGATTTTTTTGAATTTATCAAGTTTAGATTTATGGCCCAGGATGTGCTCTATCCTGGAGAATGTTCCATGAGCACTTGAGAAAAAGGTGAAATTCATTGTTTTGGGGTGAAATGTCCTATAGATATCAATTAGGTCTAACTGGTCTAATGTATCATTTAAAGTTTGCGTTTCTTTGTTGATTTTCTGTTTAGTTGATCTGTCCATAGGTGTGAGTGGGGTATTAAAGTATCCCACTATTATTGTGTTATTGTTGATTTCCCCTTTCATACTTGTTAGCATTTGTCTTACATATTGTGGTGCTCCTATATTGGGTGCATATATATTTATAATTGTTATATCTTCTTCTTGGATTGATCCTTTGATCATTATGTGGTGTCCTTCTTTGTCTCTTTTCACAGCCTTTGTTTTAAAGTCTATTTTATCAGATATGAGTATTGCCACTCCTGCTTTCTTTTGGTCTCTATTTGCATGGTATATCTTTTTCCAGCCCTTCACTTTCAGTCTGTATGTGTCCCTTGTTTTGAGGTGGGTCTCTTGTAAGTAGCATATAGAGGGGTCTTGTTTTTATATCCATTCGGCCAGTCTTTGCCTTTTGGTTGGGGCGTTCAACCCATTTACGTTTAAGGTAATTATTGATAAGTATGATCCTGTTACCATTTACTTTATTGTTTTGGGTTCGGGTTTATATGCCCTTTTTGTGTTTCCTATCTAGAGAATATCCTTTAGAATTTGTTGGAGAGCTGGTTTGGTGGTGCTGAATTCTCTCAGCTTTTGCTTGTCTGTAAAGTTTTGATTTCTCCTGCATATTTGAATGAGATCCTTGCTGGGTACAGTAATCTAGGCTGTAGGTTATTTTCTTTCATCACTTTAAGTATGTCTTGCCATTCCCTCCTGGCCTGAAGAGTTTCTATTGAAAGATCAGCTGTTATCCTTATGGGAATCCCCTTGTGTGTTATTTGTTGTTTTTCCCTTGCTGCTTTTAATATTTGTTCTTTGTGTTTGATCTTTGTTAATTTGATTAATATGTGTCTTGGGGTGTTTCGCCTTGGGTTTATCCTATTTGGAACTCTCTGTGTTTCTTGGACTTGGGTGATTATTTCCTTCCCCATTTTAGGGAAGTTTTCAACTATTATCTCCTCAAGGATTTTCTCATGGTCTTTCTTTTTGTCTTCTTCTTCTGGGACTCCTATAATTCGAATGTTGGAGCGTTTCATATCATCCTGGAGGTCTCTGAGATTGTCCTCATTTCTTTTAATTCGTTTTTCTTGTTTCCTCTCTATTCATTTATTTCTACCATTCTATCTTCTATTTCACTAATCCTATCTTCTGCCTCCGTTATTCTACTATTTGTTGCCTCCAGAGTGTTTCTGATCTCATTTATTGTGTTATTCATTATACATTGACTCTTGTTTATTTCTTCTAGGTCCTTGTTAAACCTTTCTTGCATCTTCTCAATCCTTGTCTCTAGGCTATTTATCTATGATTCCATTTTGATTTCAAGATTTTGGATCATTTTCACTATCAATATTCGGAATTCTTTCTCAGGTAGATTCCCTACCTCTTCCTCTTTTGTTTGGTTTGGTGGGCAACTCTCCTGTTCCTTTACCTGCTGAGTATTCCTCTGTCTCTTCATCTTGATTATATTGCTGCGTTTGGGGTGGCCTTTTTATATTCTGGTAATTTGTGGAGTTCTCTTTATTATGAAGCTTCCTCACTGTGGGTGGGGTTCTATCAGTGGCTTGTCTAGGTTTCCTGGTTAGGGAGGCTTGTGTTGGGATTCTGGTGGGTGGAGCTGGGTTTCTTCTCTCTGGAGTGCAGTGGAGTGACCAGTAATGGGTTATGAGACGTCAAAGGTTTTGGAGTAACTTTGAGATGCCTGTATATTGAAGCTCAGGGGTGTGTTCCTGTGTTGCTGGAGAATTTGCGTGGTATGTCTTGTTCTGGAACTTGTTGGTCCTTGGGTGGAGCTTGGTTTCAGTGTAGGTATGGAGGCATTTGATGAGCTGCTATTGCTTAATGTTCCCTGAATTCAGGAGTTCTCTGATGTTTTCAGGCTTTGGACTTAAGCCTCCTGCTTCTGGTTTTCAGTTTTATTTTTACAGTAGCCTCTAGACTTCTCCATCTATGCAGCACCGATGATAAAACATGTAAGTTAAAGATGAAAAGTTTCTCCACACTGAGGGACACTCAGGGAGGTTCACTGATTTACAAGGAGAAGAGAAGAGGGAGGGGGTAGTTAGAGGTGACTGGAATGAGATGGGGTGAGATCAAAAGAGGAGAGAGCAAGCTAGCCAGTTGTCACTTCCTTATGTGCATTCCATAGTCTGGACCGCTCAGAGGTATTCACGGAGTTATACAGGGAAGAGGAGAGGGAGGAAGTAGACAGAGGTGGCCAGGAGGATAAGAGAGAGGAATGAGAAGGGGAGAGACAAATCTTGCCAGCAACCAGTTACTTAGGTGTTCTCCACCGTCTGGAACACACAGAAATTCACAGAGTTGGATAGAGAAGAGATGGGAGAGAAAAGAGACAGAGGCCACCTGGTGGAGAAAAAGGAGAGTCCAAAGAAGGAGAGAGTGGTCAAGCCAGTAATCTCACTCTCAGGTAAAATTGGGTAGTGAAGTTTGGGTTTTTAAATGTACAAAATTGACAACAGAAACCAAAGAGCAAAGATTAAAAATCTAGAGTAGAGGTTGGATTTTCAAAAATACAATATTAAAGAAAAGAAGCAGAAGGAAAAAGGAAAAAAGAAAGAAAAGAAAAAAGAAAAAAAAAAAGCCGCAAGATTGAAAAAAGAAAAAAAAAACACAAAACACCAATAACCACCCAAAGACTACATATGGTGTTTGCCTTAAAAAAAAAAAAAAGAGTCTTTTTTTTTGAATAGTAATAATAGGTTATAGAAATAAAAATTAGAGGAGAAATAGAAGACTTAACTATTAAAAAAAAGTTAGAAAAAAAAAAGAAAAAAGAAAAAAAAAGGAATGATTTTAAAAATAGTAAAAATATATCTGATTCTCCTCTGATGTTGTGGGCGGTGTGGGGTCACTTCCAAGGTGGTTCCCTCTGTTTAACTTCTTCTTTATGCTGGTTTTTTAGGTTCACTAGTTCATTCGCTCTGTGGGGAGGGGGGATGCTGCAAACAAATAGCACTGTTGTGTGCACACAGTGTCTCAGCCCCGCTGGACCTGTCCCTTCTTGCAGCGCACAAACCTCTCCGGCTCTACGATGCTCAGCCAGGAACCGTCTGAGGCTGGCCCTAGGCTGCGTGCACTTCTCCGGTCTAAGCTGCTCAGGTTCGGCACTCAGGTGGCCCTCAGAGGCACAGATTCGGTTGGGACTGTGTTTTGTGCCCTTCCCAGGTCCGAGTAGCTCAGGAGTTTGGCGAGCGCGATCGCTGCGACTTGTCGCCTTTTCTGCCTCTGCTGCTCAGTTTTCTGGGTGGACCGCTGGCGCCCCTTGTGAGGCAGATGGTGACTGTCCAGCACCCCCAGAAGTCTTAGCAAAGAAGCATGTTTGCAGTTTGGTAAGTAAAGTCTCTCCGGGTCTGCAATTGCCCCTTTCCAGCCCTTAAGGCTCTGGCTGCCTGTCCCCGGCAGGGGATGGTCTGCAGCCAGCTTTTTCCGTTCTGTCCTTTGTTCTGTGCTCAGTCCTGGCAGTGTCTTATGTTCGAGTTTTTTGCATGGTAGCTATCCCACAGTCTGGTTTGCTAGCCCAAGTTAGATCGTTCTGGTTGCGCGTGGGGCATTCCTGCCCGATTCTTACAAAGCACTGCAGCCTGCGCCTCTCACACTTCCCTGCCCTGCCCCCACGTCCTAATGGCGGATGAAGGTGTCTGTACTGCTTTTCCGCTGGGGGGAGTTACTATTGGGCTTGTAATCTCTTGGTTTTAATTATTTCTTTATTTTTCCCTTCCTGTTATGTTGCCCTCTGTGTTTCTAAGGCTCGCCACAAACTCGGCAGGGAGAGTGTTTCCTGGTGTTTGGAAACCTCTCTTCCTAAAATTCCCTTCCTGGGACGGGCTTCCCTTCCCGGGACGGAGCTCCCTCCCCACCTCCTTTGTCTCCTTTTTCGTCTTTTATATTTTTTCCTACCTGTTTTTGAAGACAATGGTCTGCTTTTCTGGTTGCCTGATGTCCTCTGCCAGCCTACAGAAGTTGTTTTGTGGAGTTTGCTCAGCGTTGAAATGTTCTTTTGAGGAATTTGTGAGGGAGAAAGTGGTCTTCCCGTCCTATTCCTCTGCCATCTTAGGACCGCCCCCGAAGCTTAGGATTCTTTTCTAAGTTTTGAGGCCAATCTCCAGTAATAAAATGCGCCTATTTGTTGGTCTTTTCAAATAGTCTTTTCCATCTGTAGTGCCAGTAGCCTTTTGTCTGTCAAGCATTCAATATTCTCAGCCAACTTTCTCTTTAACAAATAAATGATGACATTATTATTGTTGTTGTTGCTGTTACAGTCCCTGCTCTCCAGTGATTCACAGTCTGGTGATAAAAAACATGAATGGAAAACACCTAATGTTAATGAAATGTGGTAAGTGAGGAACTGCTTCACCAGAGAAGGTAAAATTTCTCAGTGGTGTGACGGAGTTGGAGCTTACTAGCTCTGTCATTAAATATTCAGGGATCTTGACAGCTGTTGCTAAACCTTTTGCATCTTAAAACTGGCCATGGTGGGAATATCCACCCTATGGAAACTGGTGACTACTTCAAATCAGGACCTTTTTTATTTGTTCTCAGAGAAATGATTTACTGAGACAACATGGCATTTAAGCTGAAAAAGAGGATGTGGAGTCATTGCAAGAAGGAGGGGCAAAACAGTATGATGAACATATAATATATATAAAATATCAGTAATATTTGATGTTGAAAAAGATTTATTCTTTTTGACATGTAACATCAATTCCATTGTATTTATTAAAATATGAAAATTGTATTTTTATCAATTGGAATCAAATTCTAATTCTTTTCTATACTTAATTTGCCACAGACTGATAGGTTAAGTACAGAGCAATTATACCAAAGAAGTTCTCACACTGTTAAGAAAGTTCTAGGATTCACAACAGATTTGTGGCAAACAGGGATCTGGCAAAGAGACTGAGAACTTCCAGACAATTTGACTTTGGAGGCCAGTGGGTTTTGATTACAGAACTTACAGATGGGGGAAACAGATTCGTGGAGGGCACAGACAAAACCTTGTGTGCACCAGGACCCAGGAGAAAGGAGCAGCGACCCCACAAGACACTGACCCAGACTTGCCTGTGAGTGTTCAGGAGTCTCCAGCAGAGGCGTGGGTTGGCAGTGGCCTGCTGCAGGCTTGGAGGTACTGAGTGTGGCAGTGCATGCCACAGCAGTTGAAATTCATTGAATTTCAACTGAAATTCAATTCAGTTTCAATGAATTTCATTGAAATTCAATTTGTTGAATTGAATAGTTGAGGTTCATTCTATAAAATATTGACTTGATTAAAAAGGAATTAGCTTTATTGAGTTGGAATTGCTTTAGGGAAAAGAAAGGAAAATGAGAGCAGAGCTTGGGGTGATGCCCAGTGTTTCTGGTGGAGACTTATTACTGGGGAAGCAGTGCTCTACTGTGTGCTCATCAAGAAAACTGCACAGTCAAGTCCCGCCTCACAGTGGCATCTTATGTAGCTTCATGGCACTTTCTGACACCAAACTGATTCAGTGGCAGTGACCTCAAACACAAAGCAGTGTTCACACACTCACTGAAATCAGAGGGCTTTGGCTTTACATGGAACACAATTTACTCTCAAAGAATAAAACCGTTTAAAATAAAAATTTTGCTCTATGAGAGACAGCATGAGATAATAGTATTTGGGGATTTGGAGGGTGAAGGTCACAACCATAGCAGCTGTGTGGTCCCAGGTAGGTTATTTAACCTTCCTGAGATCCTTCCACCAGAAAAACAATTCCTATTTCAGAAAGTCACAGTGAGGATTAATGAAACAATAGAACTACAGTGACAATCATGGCCTCTAGGAGACAGGAAGTCATACTCAGTAGTGCGCTGCAGCTGGCCTTTATCAGCCAACAAGGACTGACTGATAGAGTGTCAGAAATTCTGAGAGCCAGTTGTTCAACACAGTCATTGTTGAAAACTGTATATACTTATATACATAAATTATATTAAAAACACA
This sequence comes from Capricornis sumatraensis, assembly GCF_032405125.1. Classification (NCBI taxonomy): domain Eukaryota; kingdom Metazoa; phylum Chordata; class Mammalia; order Artiodactyla; family Bovidae; genus Capricornis; species Capricornis sumatraensis. Next base: position 23,703,891 of record NC_091081.1, on the reverse strand, counting down.
TGTAACACATGTATACTCATCACTTTCTAATCAGTTCATTACATTTTATTATTATTTGTTCTCGGAGCCTATTTGACTCTATTGCATCTGTAGGATGAAAACACTATATGATGGTGTCTCACTGTGCATTTCTTCCCAACCCTGAATTCAGTGACTATATGGTGATAACTTGAAACTATAGTGGGAATATTTTCACTTCAGATATTGGCAGATGCTACAAATCATATTTTCCACGCCCCCTGAAGACAGCTGGTTGTTAAACATTTACACCACTGGTAGGTAAAGAAAACATTAGTTTCTTTCCCTTTAATGTATGTAAATGTGTAAATCATGTATGGCACATAAAATGTGTTGGTGAAACATGAGTTTTCATTGCTTCTGTTTTTTTTGTTTTTTGTTTTTTTTGGCTATGCCACAAGGCATGTAGGATTTTAGTTCTCCAACCAGGGATCAAACCTGTCCCCCCAATGGAAGCATGGAGTCTTAACCACTGGACCCAGGAAAGTCCCTCCATTGCTTTTATTTGGGTGTCAGCTGACTCTTAAAAGTAGAAAGAACCTTAGATATAATCTCACTCAATTCCCTTGGTAGACCAGAGGCAAAGTGACCCACCCAAGGTCATGACTAACTAAGGACAACCCCAAAGACTTGCCTTGTGTCTAATCAAAGATTTCCAAGTTCTCCCTTCCTTCAAAGCTAGAGTAACACATCACCTCCTGGCTCTGTGACCAACTGTGACATTGCTGCTGCTGCTAAGTCGCTTCAGTTGTGTCCGACTCTGTGCGACCCCAGAGACGGCAGCCCACTAGCCTCCTCTGTCTCTGGGATTCTCCAGGCAAGAATACTGGAATGGGTTGCCATTTCCTTCTCCAATGCATAAAAGTGAAAAGCTGTGACATTAAGCAGGAGGAACTTAGGAGCACCAGCTTGATACCTGGGGTTTAGCCTAAATCCAACTTACTCCTTGTCCAGCTCTGTCCTGTGCTCCAGTTTAGGTAACTCAGCTTGGGCCTTATTTTGGGGTCTCAGTTTACACCTTGGATTCCTGGCAGCTTTGTCAAGGGTATCCCATTTGCTCCCTCTGTAGGAGGCACCTTGAGCTTCTATAGTTAGGCCTCTGCCTTGCCCATGCCAGGCAAAGTTCCTCTGTAGGGACAGAAAACCTGCCTGGAGCAGATCCTTGCTACTTGCTTTTACCCAACATGAGTGGATCTGATTGCCTTTGCACCTGGATCCGCTGCTGCCAGACCTTTCCTTATATCACTGGTGTTAACTCATCCTCTTTGACAAGACCAAGGACATGTGACCCATGGTCACAATACTGCATACTCAAACTGCTAGTGCCCGGATTTGGCCTGCTGACCTGGGCTTCCTCCTCTCAGACCCTGTCCCTGTGGGCAAGTCTGCCTCTGGGTCATGTACCCTCCTAGTCTGTTTTTCTGTAGTTAGATGAACCAGGTGAGATCCAGTCACAAAATGTGATTAAAGTATAACTGCAAAGGAAAATTAACTCTATCAGACATTTAACATACTATAAAGCCTCTATACCTAAAACAGCATGGTACTGGCTCCTTGGAGAAGTGGGTCATTCCAGAATTGAGGCAAGGAAGATACAATATGAGCCCATAACATCTTGTGATCTTATTTAGTGGGAAACACCAGCATGTTTTTCACTAACATGAGGCACAGGGATATTTCTCCCAAACCATCAAAGACCACATAGAGCATGGTCCTCTTGCTATATAAAATATTCCAGAGAAAAAGTCCACAAAACAAGGCCAAGAGATTAAATCTGACTGTTTGCACTTGTTATTAATTGGAACACCTAAAATTTAATTGGAACATAGTCACTCCCACTTGTTTCCTTATTGTTTATGGCTGCTTTATGGCAAAGTTGAGTACACACAGCTACCTGTATCCATGGGTGCAGAATGCATGGATACAGGCTGGGGTACAATTGGTCCATGGACTTAAGCATCCTTTGATTTTGGTCTCTGTGGGGATCTTGACACAAATTCCCTGAGGATACTGAAGTATGACTGCTGTAGTCATACTTTACACGGAGACCATAGGGACCACATTGCCTAAAATAGCTGCTACCATTTACTATCAACTCATTATAGAAAAAATGTGCTGACACCTGTTCTAAAATACAGAATGGGGAGCAAAACTCCCCCCCCCTTTTTTTTTAATATGAGACAAGTTTGAAACTGATACAGAAACCTGTTAAACATAGTACAAGGGAAGAGTATTGAAGATCAGTCACTCATGAACACAGAATACAGCAAACAAAATATTTCTCTATAAGTTCATTGACATTGTTTTGAGCAGAGCTTTAGTAATTTGGTCGAGTGCCACATACACCCATGTTATCACTGCTGGTGGTGGTTTAGGTTTTCCAAGGTCAATGTGCTTAGTGTTGGGAATATGAATACAAACAAAGTCTAACTGAAGCAAAGCAAGATGGTAGGAGGGGTGAAATCACATTTAGAATCAAACCCCATATCCTCCAGAGACACTCGGAGGGCTCAAACAAAACCTGTGCACAACAGGAGACCCCACAGAGACTGAGCCAGACCTGCCTTTGAGTGTTTGAGTGTCTCCTGTAAAGGTACGGGTCAGTAGTGGCCTCCCACAGGGGCAGGGGATCCGGGTGCAGCACACCTGGGTGTGGCATAAGCCCTCTTGGAGGAGGGCACCATTAACCAACCATAGAGCCACCAGAACTTACACAGCACTGAGGAAACAGACTCTTGGAGGACATAAACAAAACCCTGTGTGCACCAGGACCCAGGAGAAGGGAGCAGTGACCCTACAAGAGACTGACCCAGACTTGCCTGTGAGTGTCCAGGATTCTACGGTGGAGGTGTGGATTGGCGGTGGCCTGATCTCCAGGGTCGGGGGCAATGAGTGTGGCAGTGCATGCATGGGACCTTTTGAAGGAGGTCACCATGATCTTCATTACCTCCACCATAGTTAGGTCTCAGGTCAAACAACAGGGAGGGAACAGAGCCCCACCAAACAACAGAAAATTGGATTAAAGATTTACTGAGCATGGGGAGGAACTAAAGAGCCTCTTGATGAAAGTGAAAGAGGAGAGTGAAAAAGTTGGCTTAAAGCTCAACATTCAGAAAACTAAGATCATGGCATCTGGTCCCATCACTTCATGGCAAATAGATGGGGAAACAATGGAAACAGTGTCAGACCTTTCTGGGCTCCAAGATCACTGCAGATGGTGATTGCAGCCAACTGAACTGAACTGAACTGAACTATTTAGACCAACCTAAATAGCATATTCAAAAGCAGAGATGTTACTTTGCCAACAAAGGTCCATCTAGTCAAGGCTATGGTTTTTCCAGTGGTGATGTATGGATGTGAGAGTTGGACTGTGAAGAAAGCTGAGCACCGAAGAATTGATGCTTTTGAACTGGTGTTGGAGAAGACTCCTGAGAGTCCCTTGGACTGCAAGGAGATCCAACCAGTCCATTCTAAAGGAGATCAGTCCTGGGTATTCTTTGGAAGGAATGATGCTAAAGCTGAAACTCCAGTACTTTGGCCACCTCATGCGAAGGGTTGACTCATTGGAAAAGACCCTGATTCTGGGAGTGCTTGGGGGCAGGAGGAGAAGGGGATGACAGAGGATGAGATGGCTGGATGGCATCACCGACTTGATGGACATGAGTTTGAGTAAACTCTGGGAGTTGGTGATGGACAGGGAGGCCTGGTGTGCTGTGACTCATGGGGTCGCAAAGAGTCGGACACAACTGAGCGACTGAACTGGAACTGGAACTGGAGCATGGCCCTGCCCATCAGAACAAGATCCAGTTTCCCCTACAGTCAGTCTCTTCCATCAGGAAGCTTCCATAAGCCTCTTATCCTTATCCCTCAGAGGGCTGATAGAATGAAAACCACAATGACAGGAAACTAATCAAACTGATCACATGGACCACAGACTTGTCTAACTCAGTGAAACTATGAGCCATGCCATTTAGGGCCACTCAAGATGGACAGGTCATAGTGGAGAGTTCTGACAGAATGTGGTCCACTGGAGAAGGGAATGGCAAACCACTTCAGTTTTCTTGCCTTGAGAACCCCATGAACAGTATGAAAAGGCAAAAAGATATGACACTGAAAGATGAAATCCCCAGGTCTGTAGGTACCCAATATGTTACTGCAGAAGAGTGGAGAAGTAACTCCAGAAAGAATGAAGAAACGGAGCCAAAGCATAAACAATGCCCAGTTGTGGATGTGACTGGTGATGGAAGTAAAGTCTGATTCTGTAAAGAACAATATTCTGTAAAGAACAAAGCATAGGAACTTGGAATGTTGCATCCATGAATCAAGGTAAATTAGAAGTGGTCAAACAGGTGATGGCAAGAGTGAACATCAACATTTGAGGAATCAGTGAACTAAAATCGACCTGAATGGGTGAATTTAATTCAGATGACCATTATATCTACTACTGTGGGCAAGAATCCCTTGGAAGAAATGGAGTAGCCCTCATAGTCAAAAAAGAGACTGAAATGCAGTACTTGGGTGCAATCTCATAAACGACAGAATGATCTCTGTTTGTTTCAAAGGCAAGCCATTAAGTATCAGAGTAATCCAAGTCTATGCCCCAATCAGTAATGCCAAAGAAGCTGAATGGTTCCATGAGGACTTACAAGACCTACTAGAACTAACACCCAGAAAAGATGTCCTTTTCATCACAGGGGACTGGAATGCAAAAGTAGGAAGTCAAGAGATACCTGGAGTAACAGGCAAATTTGGCCTTTGAGTACAAAATGAAGCAGGGCAAAGGCTAACAGAGTTTTGTCAAGAGACCACACTGGTCATAGCAAACACCCTCTTCCAACAACACAAGAGAAGACTCTACACATAATTAGATTGATTATATCCTTTGCAGCCAAAGATGGAGGAGCTCTAAACAGTCAGCAAAAACAAGACCGGGAGCTGACTGTGGCTCAGATCATGAACCCCGTATTGCCAAATTCAGAGGTAAATTGAAGAAAGTAGGGAAACTACTAGACAATTCAGGTGTGACCTGAATCAAATCCCTTACAATTTTACAGTGGAAGTGACAAATAGATTCAAGGGATTAGATCTGATAGAGTGCTTGAAGAACCGTGGAGGGAGGTTCATGATATCATACAGGAGGCAGTGATCAAAACCATCCCCAAGAAAAAGGAAGGCAAAAAGGCAAAACTGTTGTCTGAGGAGGCCTTTCAAATAGCTGAGAAAAGAGAAGTGAAAGGCAAAAGAGAAAAGGAAAGATATACCCATTAGAATGCAGAGTTTCAAAGAATAGCAAGGAGAGATAAGAAAGCCTTTCTCAGTGATCAATGCAAAGAAACAGAGGAAAACAACAGAATGGGAAAGACTAGAGATCTCTTCAGAAAAGTTAGAGATACCAGGGAAAAAACATTCCTGCAAAGATGGGCATAATAAAGGACAGAAATGGTATGGACCTAACAGAACAGAAGCTATTAAGAAAAGGTGGCAAGAATACACACAATAAGTATACAAAAAAGATCTTCATGACCCAATAACCATGATGGTGTAATCACTCACCTAGAACCAGACATCCTGGAATGTGAAATCAAGAAGGCCTTAGGAAAAATCACTACAAAAAAGGTAGTGGAGATGATAGAATTCCAGTTGAGCTATTTCAAATCCTAAAAGATGATGCTGTGAAAGTGCTGCACTCAATATGTCAGCAAATTTGTAAAACTCAACAGTAGCCACAGGACTGGAAAAGGTCAATTTTCCTTCCAATCCTAAAGAAGGGTAACATCAAAGAATGCTCAAACTACCGCACAATTGCACTCATCTCATACGCTAGCAAAGTGATGCTCAAAATCCTCCAAGCCAGGCTTCAACAGTATGTGAACCGTGAACGTCAAATGTTCAAGCTGGATTTAGAAAAGGGTGAGGAACCAGAGTTCCAATTGCCAACATCTGTTGGATCATCACAAAAGCAAGAGAATTATAAAAGCATCTAGTTTATTGACTATGCCAAAGCCTTTGACTGTGTGGATCACAATAAACTGTGGAAGATTGTTCAAGAGATGGGAACACCAGACCACCTTACCTGCCTCCTGAGAAATCTGTATGCAGGTCAAGAAGCAACAGTTAGAACTGGACATGGAACAACAGACTGGTTCCATACTGGGAAAGGAGTACATCAAGGCTGTATATTGTCACCCTGCTTATTCAATTTATATGCATAGTACATCATGGAAGATGCCAGGCTGGATGAAGCATAAGCTGGAATCAAGATTGCCAGGAGAAATATCAATAACCTCAGATGTGTAGATCACACCACCCTTATGGCAGAAAGTGAAGAAGAACTAAAGAGCCTCTTGATGAAAGAGAAAGAGGAGAGTGAAAAAGCTGGCTTAAAACTCAGCATTCAAAAAACTAAGATAATTGCATCCAGTCCCATCTCTTCATGGCAAATAGATGGAGAGACAGTGAAAACAGTAACAGAGTTTATTTTTGGGGGCTCCAAAATCACTGCAGATGATGACTGCAGCCATGAATTTAAAGACACTTACTCCTTGGAAGAAAAACTTTGACAAACCTAGACATCATACTAAAAAGCAGAGACATTACTTTGCCAACAAAGATCCGTCTAGTCAAAGCTATGGTGTTTCCAGTAGTCATGTATGAATGTGAGAATTGGACCATAAAGAAAGCTGAGCTCTGAAGAATTGATGCTTTTGAACTGTGGTTTTGGAGAAGATTCTTGAGAGTGTCTTGGAGTGCAAGGAGATCCAGCTAGTCAATCCTAAAGGAAATCAGTCCTGAATATTCATTACAAGGACTGATGCTGAAGCTGAAACTCCAGTACTTTGGCCACCTGATGGCAAGATCTGACTCACTGGAAAAGACCCTGATGGTGGGAAAGATTGAAGGTGGGAGGAGGAGGGGTCAACAGAGGATGAGATGGTTTGATGGCATCACCGACTTGATGGACATGAGTGAGCAAGCTCCGGGAGTTGGTGATGAACAGGGAAGCCTGGTGTGCTGCCATCCATGGTATCACAGAGTTGGACATGATTGAGCAATTGAACTTAACTAATAGTACAAGTTTCTCACCACAATTATCATTTGTAATTTTTCTCTTATTATTTTTCAGATTTTATTTATATTTCACAGGATATATACTAGATATCCTGTTCTGTTTCATTGGTGTTTAGTGTTATTTAGGATTCAGGAAGTTTAATGTCAGCCTGACTTTTATCCAATTGTAGGCAAACCACCCTTCTTCTTTTATATTTTTAATATTCATATAATATTCTACAATTCCAGATTTCCACAGTTTCCAGAATAGGTCGTATTTATTATTTTAGCCTGATTATTAAATCTTTAAATCTGGATTTCTTTTTGACCTGTAGGCAGATTTTTCTGCATTCTACTATTCCTTTAGTTATGTCATAAAGGACTTTCTTCCATATCTATAATTTCCCTGTTAGTTTCACATCTGTTCTTTACCTTTGACTTAAGTCTTATCAAATCTGCTATCTTTATTGCCAGTTTGATCTGGTGACATTCATTGTTATCATCTCTAATGGTAATTCCAGTTCTGCTTTTGCTCTGGGGTTTCATGCATTCCTTCATTATTTTACTCAGAATTCTCTGTATCTCTGCCTTTATCTGATACTCTTTAGTTTTCTCTCTCTTATTGCTTCTTTCATGTTTTTAAAGACATCAAGCATAGTCTACTAAACTTTTCCTTTTCTTTTCTGCTTGTTCATTTTTACACAGATGGAGACTCATCAAGATCTGGCCTATCCTAAAAGATGTTTTCTTAGTTTCATTAGCCTGGGCTGCTCTTCTTCCAGTTGCAGCCACTGCTATGTTTTGGCTCTAGAACCAATGGCAGATTGATGCACGGATCTTAGGAGGTTTGTGTCTAAGAATGACTAGTTCAGAAAGAATAGACTTAGTAGTTCTTCCCTTGAGAGGAAAGGCATCTCAGCCAGTGCTTGCCAACATAAGCCTCTGATGACTTTAGGGTAGAAGACCCTGAATGGCTATGTGGGCAGACTCTGGCTGGCTAAACAAATGATTCTTTGACAAAAAAAGTCACGTGTTTCTGCTCTGAGTAATTTTTGTGGCCAGAGTGTCGGGCAAATGCAGGAGGGTAAATCGAAGCCTTTTCCTACCCCTGATTTGGACTTACCCTTGTTGCTTCGTATGTGTTTCTGCATCATATGTTCTGTCTTAGTATTTCTCAACAGTGGCGCCATTGGCGATTTTGGACTGGATGATTCATTGCTGTGGGGGGCTGCCCTGTATGTTGTAGTGTGGTTAGCAGTTTCCCTGGTCTCTATCCAGTAGATATAAGTAGCCATACCCTGCCCAAATTATGATAATCAAAGATGTCTCCAGTTGTTGCTAAACACTGGGTGGGAAGCAAAATTGCCTTCCCTACTTCCCGTTGAAAACCAAGAATATACTTCTAAACCCATACTAAATACTCTGTATTTTAGGAAGTTTTCTCCAAAACTGAATGATGTTCTTTTATTTGAAATTCTTTGTACTTCTGCCAGTCTTGTTCTCTGTCTTTATAGGCATTTAGTAGAATGTTGAATGGAATTGTAGAGGAATTATTGCTTTTGCTGCTGCATTTCTTTATTCACTGACTAACCTGCTGAATATTCATGGAGTACATAATCTATGCCACAGTCTCTGCTGAGTCATGGAACAACAAACTGAATAGACATTCTCCCTGCCAATTCTTAACTTTAGGGATTTCTTCTAAGATTTATACAAATAATCATATTTATCTTCTTGAAATGTCTTATTCTTTTGGCTTCCTCTGGTTCTCTTCCTACATCTTGAGGAATTGAGGACTTGTCAGTTCCTTTAAAACATCAACATCACTTACAAATCTCTAAAGGAGGGGTAAAACATGTAGTATTCCTTAATCATATTTGCTTCTGGAGCCCTGTTTTCTCCAGAGTATCTCATGAGATTAGTCCAAGTTATAGACTTTGCAAACTACTCATTTACAAATATCTCTATTATCTCAGAATGGATGACACAGATGCTTTCCAAGTTAATATCCTCAGCCCTGATATTTTACAGAATCCCAGAATCAAATGTTCAATTCCTCCTGGGTATCTCCAGATTATAGTCCCACAAATACCTCACCCTCAGTACTTCTTCCAAGGCATCTATGACATCCAAAATAGAGAGTAAAATTTCTGATTTTTCTCTGTAACTTTAACACTGTTCTGTCTTAACCTTAATTCAGTGTGGGTTGGTCATCTGTTACAATTCTGTCTCCCCTGATAGACTGAAAACCCAGATGCAGGGTCCAGGCCTCTTCTTCACTCTTTTCCAGAATTTGGAACAGAATGGGAGCTCAGGAGATTTTTTTTTTTTTTAATTAAATTTAAATACAAAAACCCTGGGGGGGTAAGTAATACCTTTGACACTTCTTAAACAATGTTTCAATGCTCTTTTTTTTTTTGGCTTATTTCTCTACATACTTAAATTGAGGCTCAGGGATAGGTCTGAAAGCTCTAGGAAGCTAAGGTGAGATACTGGAGTGGAAAATGGATAGAGAAATAGGGCAATTAGATTTGCTAAAGACAAACCAGACAGACTTAATAATACTAGAGAGTGCTAGCATTGTCTTTGAAAAAAAAAAAAAATGTGTCTTTTGTTTTTATTTTTGTGTTTTGCCAGTCCTGAGGATTTCAGTTTGGCTTGGGTCCAGTGTGATGATTAAACATTTGTTTCTTAGAAAGCAAATTGGTTCTTTTGTTCTGTGTTGCTCACTTCAAGATTAAATCAGGGGATTTGGAAGGATGTACTAAAGTTTCATCTGGTTTGTTGGGAACAATATACTACTAGATAATCATTCCTTTATAACAGCTCAAGAAAGTAATAGTTGTTTTTTTTTTTCTTAATTAATACTCCATATACACTTCTGATTAAATTCACACCAGAGGAAACATCATGACTGGGTTTTGGGGAGCCCACCAAATCTTCCTGCCTCAATTCTTTGCTGAGTCCAGAAATGTCATTTCTCTCTCTTTCTTTTTCAGATGGGTATGTTATGGATCCATTTATCTTTGCATGCAGGTGCAGTGAGACAGAGATGAGAATGAGAATCTGCCAAGCACTAGGAAACAATATTAAATGAGCACCTTGAGGAAACTGCAAAGTAGTTTCTCAGGATTTCCAATTCCAGGTATCTTACTTTGGAACTTTTATATTACTTTGATATCACTTATAAAATGCTCCATTTCTGAAACTGCTAGATCCACAGAAATTAGTAGCCTTTTTGGGGCAATCTATAAAAGGAAGACCATTGATTACAATTTGCTGACTGTAAAAATAAATAGGTTGATTTTTTTTTTCTCAGCTATCAATATAGCTTTGTTGATCAAGAAAAAGTCAGTGTTAGATCTTTCTTCTTTGAGTCTGTGTGAATAAAAAACAAACTTCAGAGAATCAAGCCTCATAGCATAGTTATTATGTTATTTGATCCTTTCTGTGTCTATAGTAGATTCTTCCCTGGTGTCTCAGATGGTAAAGAGTCTGCCTGCAATGAAGGAGACCTGGGTTCGATCCCTGGGTCTGAAAGATCCCCCAGAGAAGGAAATGGCAACCCACTCCAGTATTCTTGCCTGAAAAATCCCGTGGATGGAGGAGCCTGGCAGGCTACATGGGGTCACAATGAGTTGGAACATTATTCCAAGTTCAGGTACTACAATCAACAAAATATGTTTTTCTTTGTATTGATTTAGATACTTGGGGTCACTTTGCACTATACAAGACATGATTTGACTAAATTAGGCCTATATTCACAATGTAAAGTAGTGCTTTTTAATAGAGTTATCTAATAACGCTAAATATACATTGAAACACGTCAACGGTTATGTTTATTTAAAGCAGATGGGATAAGGATGACGATTTATACACAAATGAGGTGCTACTAAAAAAGAGTGATAACTTGGCACACTCACTTCCACATTCATCATCTGTACTCTGATGGGGATGCAAAAGCACAGGACAGCGCTTTTCTTATATAAACATGATATGTATGGGTATGTCACACAAATTGTTTAAAACACACATTAGCACATTCAACAGTTCTTTTTCCCAAAAGTGAATTTTGGAGATTTTGAGCAAAGCTTTAGGAAATTAAAGGAAAATATTTGTGAGTTAACGTACATAAAACTCTTCAAAAAGTAAAAGGGACAGAGTGAGCTCTCTGCATTTACTATTATTGTTTATAGAATACTTACTGTCAAGTTAAGGATTTATGTATTAGTTGTGTGCATGCTTAGATGCTTCAGTCATGTTCGACTCTTTGCAATCCTATGGACAGTAACTCGCCAGGCTCCTCTGTCCATGGATTTTCTCAGGCTAGAATACTGGAGGGGGTTGCCATGCCCTCATCCAAGTGATCTTCCTGACCCAGGGATTGAACCAAGGTCTCTTACACATCCTGTGTTAGCAGATGGGTTCTTTACCACTAGCACCACTTGGGAAGCCCTATGATGCATGAGGCTATCATACTATAAGATGTAAGATTGACAAGTACAGTAGACATAGTGGGGTTTTTTTGTTTGTTTGTTTTCCCAAAAGTAGCTTGCATATCAGTGGTAAAGCAATGTACAAACACCATGTGGTAAAGCCGTGTGGTAAAAACTTGGTGACATCAGGAGTTCAGAGAATGGAGAAATTCTTGTGGCCTGAGGCAAGGCATATAGTCATTCATTACATTGGAAGAAGATTGGAGGAGATAGTAAGCATTTCAGGAAGGGAAAGAAAAAAAAATGGAGATAGGACTACATAAAATATTTATAGCCTGGATCTACTGGAGCCCGGGCTAAGAGGATGAGATTAGAAAAGAACACCAGAATCACAGATTTGGACTTCATTTAGTTATTGACATTTTCTGAGTAGTAATAAGCCAGGATGACATTTGTGTTTTGGAAAGTTAACATGACAGTTATGTATTCAGTTAACATGTCCAGTATACATACTTTCCGTACTGGATTAAATGCCTTCATTATAAAAATGTTATTTCAGCTTCTTAAAGATTATGTTCAATTTTTAATAAACACTAACTTTATTTCTATGGCTAAAATAATTAACTAAATGATGGTAGATGAAAGAGATAGCCATTTTAAGGTGCTAATAATTTAGTAAAATTTTGAAACCTGGTACTAGAATTTGGGTTTTGGATGAGCATGACAATAATTCAGTTATGAGCTCTGCAACTCACTTATGTGAATTTAGACAAGTTATTTAACTCTATGAAACATCCATTTCTCATATATAAAATGCTGAATAGTAAAGCTTTCCTCATTGATTTGTTATGAGGATGAAATAACATATTTTAAAATGTCCAGACATATCTACCACATGTAATAATTATGCAGTTTATGTTAAGTGCAATTAATGTCCATAAACTAAGTGTAAAAATTAGAAAGCAGATCTTATTGTATCTAGTACAGGGTTCAGAACACAATACACTTTTATTTTTCTAGCTTCAAGAACCTTACAATCTATTTTTTCCCTACTATCTCACTGATTTCTGTTTTAAAACCTCATTAATTTGTTTTTTCTCTTCTTTTTCTGTTGGTAGTATCTAGAGGTCAAATTTTGGATTTCTTTATCTCACAATTTCCCTTGAAGACCTTATCCAGTCCTATGACTTTAAATATTATCTGTGTGCTGATTATTTTTGTGCTAATTTTAAGGATATGTTCTCAAATTCTGTGATAAATCCCCCTCCAAAAGACTGAGCTTAATTCTACTTCCCTGAGTCTAGAGTGTGGATTGTACACAGTAACTCTCTTCTAGTACCACTTAAGTGATGAAATGTCACTTTTGAGATAAGGGTTTTCATCTTGGGTTCTCTCTCTCTCTTTCTTCCTTTCTTTCCCTCTTTCAGTCATCCACTGCTGTGTGAAGACGTGCCCTAGGAAGCCCTATATAGAGGTCCACATAGTAAGGAACTGAAGCCTCTTGCCAACAGCCACAGGAGTAAACTTGGATGGAGATTCTCCAGCCTCAGTGAAGTCTTCAGAGAGACTGCATGCAGCCTCAGTGACAACTTGATTACAACCTCATGAAGAACTGTGAGCAAGAATTACTGGAATAAGCCATGTCTGAATTTCTAACATTCAGAAAATGTGTGAGATTATTATTATTATTATTTTGCTTTCAGTTCAGTTCAGTTGTTCAGTCATGTCCAGCTCTTTGCGACCCCATGAATCACAGCACGCCAGGCCTCCCTGTCCATCACCAACTCCCAGAGTTTACTCATGTCCATTGAGTTGGTGATGCCATCCAACCATCTCATCCTTTGTTGTCCCCTTCTTCTTCTGCCCTTAGTCTTTCCCATCATCAAGGTCTTTTCAAATGAGTCAGCCCTTTGCATCAGATGGCCAAAGTATTGGAGTTTCAGCTTCAACATCTGTCCTTCCAATGAACACCCAGGACTGATCTCCTTTAGGATATTTTGCTTTAGGATGCTAAATTTGGGGATAATTTGTTACATAGCAATAGATAACTAATGCAACCCCTGAATTTATCTCCAATCAGACCTCTACTTTGAACTCCAGGCTTGTATATCCAACTGCCTACTTGCTATCTCTACCTAAATATCTAACAGACATCTTGAACTCAACATGTTCAAAACTAAACTCCTACTCTTTGCTCTCATCCCTCCAAAGTTCAACATAACTTTCTGGCGCCAGTTGCTATGTTTCTCAGGCTCGTTATTAAGTCTTCACGAAATACTTGACTTCTGTCTTCTATACTCCTTCCCCAATCTACTAGGGAATTCTTTGACTCTACTTAAAAACTATATCCTGAGTTGACCACTTCTGACCAACTCACTACTACCATTCTAGGACTGCTGCTGTGGCTGCTAAGTTGCTTCAGTCGTGTCTGACTCTGTGCAACCCCATAGACGGCAGCCTACCAGGCTGCCCTGTCCCTGGGATTCTCCAGGCAAGAACACTCGAGTGGGTTGCCATTTCCTTCTCCAATGCATGAAAGTGAAAAGTGAAAGGGAAGTCGCTCAGTCGTGTCCGACTCTTCACAACCCCATGGACTGCAGCCTACTAGGCTCCTCCATCCATGGGATTTTCCAGGCAAGAGTGCTGGAGTCGGTTGCCATTGCCTTCTCCGATTCTAGGACTAGTTAACCTCATTTCATTGCAAGAAACTCCCTATTGTCTTTCAGTTTCTATCCTTGTCTCGCTCCCACTCTGTATATTCTCAACACAGAAGACAGTTATCCTTTAAAAATGTATCCTTATCCTTTAAACACTTGAGTCAAATTTCCAGCTTAGATAGTAGTGGGATGGCTTGTACTGGACTAACCTTACTGCAGACAGAAATTATTAACCCTGGACAGAATATTTTTTTAAAAAAAAGCAGTTAAATCCCTCTCAGCGCCTGCCTATTTTGGATTAGCACTGGTGCATAATCCAAAGTAGGCAGACGCTGAGAAGGATTTAACATTTGAAAGAAGGTTACCATACTGGGTAACAGCCACATTTACAAGGCTCTTCTCCTCAGGGCAATACCCAATTAATGTGTGGTGCAGTTGGATAAAACTAAGCAGAAGCCACTGTTAAAATAACTTGTAATTTTATGAGAGATAGAAACTATCAGAGTGGCTGGAACTTAACAGGAGAGAACCCAGAAAAGAAGCGACAGGTTTGATTTCAAAACTCCCAGCAAACCTGTGGACAATTTCCTGAAATTCATATATAGAAAGCATTACGTTAAGAAGTCCAGACGAAATCAATAGCATGATGGCTAAAAAAGTTAAACATAGGTTTTAGCTCTTGATCCTTTTACTGAGTCCTGCCAAATAAAAGGGCTCTTATAAATACCTCAGACTTTCCACTGAAACTCAGGAAATTCCCCATATTAGATACAAATACTATTTTCCCCCAACTGGCCCAAGTGTTGAGAGCAACATGGAAACAAATATGATCAACAAAATATAAAACACTTCAAGAATTCAATGTGATGATCAGCCAGTAATTTAATTATTAGAAAAAATAATCACCACTTCTCATAGGAAGAAAACAGAATTTGGAACTTCAATTCACAACAAGTGTGCAATAAAAATTTTATTAGATATGGGGAAATATGAGTTATTGTCAAGGATGAAAGCAATCAAATCAATAGACCACTGATAATTAGTCAACGATTAAAGACATTTAAGTATCTATAATAAGGACTTAATTTAAAAGGTGGTCATAATGAGAGTGAACAGTTGGAAATTATTGGCAAAGAAATAAAAGCTACAAAAAATAAAAAAGAATTTCTATATATGAAAAATTTAGCATCTGAAATAAAAGGGTTCTGTGGTTGAATTTAGTAGAAGATTGGAGTTAGCAGATTAAATGTTTTGACAAGAAGAATAAAAGCTCTCTAGAGATGTTCAAGTGAGAAATAGATTTAAGGGACTAGATCTGATAGAGTGCCCGATGAACTATGGACAGAGGTTTGTAACATTGTACAGGAGACAGGGATCAAGACCATCCCATGGAAAAGAAATGCAAAAAAGCAAAATGGCTGTCTGAGGAGACCTTACAAATAGCTGTGAAAAGAGGAGAAGCAAAAAGCAAAGGAGAAAAGATACAAGCATCTGAATGCAGAGTTCCAAAGAATAGCAAGAAGAGATAAGAAAGCCTCCCTCAGTGATCAATGCAAAGAAATAGAGGAAAACAACAGAATGGGAAAGACTAGAGATCTCTTCAAGAAAATTACAGACACCAAGGGAACATTTCATGCAAAGATGGGCTCGATAAAGGATAGAAATGGTATGGACCTAACAGAAGCAGAAGATATTAAGAAGAGGTGGCAAGAATACACAGTACAAAAAAATCTTCATGACCAAGATAATCACGATGGTGTGATCACTCACCTAGAGCTAGACATCCTGGAATGTGAAGTCAAGTGGGCCTTAGAAAGCATGACTACCAACAAAGGTAGTGAAGGTGATGGAATTCCAGTGGAGCTATTTAAAATCCTGAAAGATGATGCTGTGAAAGTGCTACACTCAATATGCCAACAAATTTGGAAAACTCAGCAGTGGCCACAGGACTGGAGAATGTCAGTTTTCATTCCAATCCCAAAGAAAGGCAATGCCAAAGAATGCTCAAACCACTGCACAATTGCACTCATCTAACACACTAGTAAAGTGATGCTCAAAATTCTCCAAGCCAGGCTTCAGCAATACTTCAGCAGTACTTCACGTGAACTTCCTGATGTTCAAGCTGGTTTTCAAAAAGGCAGAGGAACCAGAGATCAAATTGCCAACATTCGCTGGATCATCGAAAAAGCAAGAGAGTTCCAGAAAAACATCTATTTCTGCTTTATTGACTATGCCAAAGCCTTTGACTGTGTGGACCACAATAAACTGTGGAAAATTCTGAGAGAGATGGGAATACCAGACCACCTGACCTGCCTCTTGAGGAACCTGTATGCAGGTCAGGAAGCAACAGTTAGAACTGGACATGGAACAACAGACTGGTTCCAAATAGGAAAAGGAGTACGTCAAAGCGGTATATTGTCACCCTGCTTATTTAACTTATATGCAGAGTACATCATGAGAAACGCTGGTCTGGAAGAAACACAAGCTGGAATCAAGATTGCCGGAGAAATATCAATAACCTCAGATATGCAGATGACACCACCCTTATGGCAGAAAGTGAAGAGGAACTAAAAAGCCTCTTGATGAAAGTGAAAGAGGAGAGTGAAAAAGTTGGCTTAAAGCTCAACATTCAGAAAACGAAGATCACAGCATCTGGTCCCATCACTTCATGGGAAATAGATGGGGAAACATTGGAAACAGTGTCAGACTTTATTTTTGGGGGCTCCAAAATCACTGCAGATGGTGACTGCAGCCATGAAATCAAAAGACGCTTACTCCTTTGAAGAAAAGTTGTGAGCAACCTAGATAGCATATTCAAAAGCAGAGACATTACTTTGTCGACTAAGGTCCCTCTAGTCAAGGCTATGGTTTTTCCAGTGGTCATGTATGGATGTGAGAGTTGGACTGTGAAGAAGGCTGAGCGCCAAAGAATTGATACTTTTGAACTGTGGTGTTGGAGAAGACTCTTGAGAGTCCCTTGGACTGCAAGGAGATCCAACCAGTCCATTCTGAAGGCGATCAGCCCTGGGTGTTCTTTGGAAGGAATGATGCTAAAGCTGAAGCTCCAGTACTTTGGCCACCTCATGTGAAGAGTTGACTCATTGGAAAAGACTCTGATGCTGGGAGTGATTGGGGGCAGGAGCAGAAGGGGACGACAGAGGATGAGATGGCTTGCTGGCATTACTGACTCAATGGACGTGAGTCTGAGTGAACTCCAGGAGTTGGTGATGGACAGGAAGGCCTGGCGTGCTGTGATTCATGGGGTCTCAAAGAGTCAGACACGACTGAGTGACTGAACTGAACTGAACTGAGAGATGTTCATATACTAATCCCTGGAACCTAGGAGCCTATAAATATCTTACTGTGATATTATGATTTATAACATATATATATATATTATATATATTTGAACTTTGTCCCAGTTTCTGACTCAGAGCTCCTAAGAGTCTTGCAATTTCCTAGATGATAAGAGTGATAATGGTGAAATGGATATCTTTCATTATTCATAACAAGCCCCTTTCTACCACACCTGAGTTTTTATCACTGAGGTGAATTTAGAAAAGTCCCTAGGTAACCTAAGGATGGGGGCTGGTTACCAGGGGAACCAACCTTGATAAGAGAATTGGAACTTTTGGTCCTAGGGTCTGACCTTAAAACTCAACATTCAGAAAACTAAGATCATGGCATCTAGTCCCATCACTTCATGGCAAATAGATGGGGAAACAGTGGAAACAGTGACAGACTTTATTTTGGAAGTCTCCAAAATCAGTGCAGATTTTTATTTCAGCCATGAAATTAAAAGATGCTTGCTCCTTGAAAGAAAAGTTATGACCAACCTAGACAGCATATTAAAAAGCAGAGATATTACTTTGCTAACAAAGGTCTGTCTAGTCAAAGCTATGGTTTTTCCAGTATTCATGTATAGATGTGAGAGTTGGACTATAAAGAAGGCTGAGCACCAAAGAATTGATACTTTTGAACTGTGGTATTGAAGAAGACTCTTGAGAGTCCCCTTGACTGCAAGGAGATCCAACCAGTCCATCCTAAAGGAAATCAGTTCTCAATATTCATTGGAAGGACCGATGCTAAAGCTGAAACTTCAATACTTTGGACACCTGATGCAAAGAACTGGCTCATTTGAAAAGACCCTGATGCTGGGAAAGACTGAAGGTGGGAGGAGAAGGAGACAACAGAGGAGGAGATGGCTGGATGACATCACCAACTCAATGGAGATGAATTTGAGTAAACTCTGGGAGTTGGTGATGAACAGGGAGGGCTTGTGTGCTGCAGTCCATGGGATCACAAAGAGTCGGACACAACTGAGTGACTGAACTGAACTGAGGGTCTGACATCTTGGGAGGGGATAAGGGCTAGAGCCTGAGTTAATCTTCCACCCCACAGTCAATGATTTAATCCATCATGCATACATCATGAAAGCTCTGGAAAAAATCCACAAGGATGAGGTCCAGAGAATCTTCAGGTAAGTAAACTTGTGAACATACTAGGAGAGTGGTATGCCCAGAGAAGACATGGAAGCTCCTTGACCCTTTCCTGCATACCTTGCCTGAGGCATATCTTCCACCTGGCTATTTCTGATTTATATTTTTTATAATATGTTTTTAAAATAAAGTTTTGTAATCTAGTAAGTAAAACATATTCCTGAGTTTTGTGAGCCGCTCTAGCAAACGAATCAAGCCTGAGGTCCTGGGAACATCTGCACTGTAGTCAGCTGGTCAGAACCATAGGTGACAACAAAACTGCTCTTGCAGTTGGCATTTGAAATGGTGGGAGGCATTCTTGTAGGACTGAGCCCTTAACTGATGGAATCTGACACTATCTCCAGGCAGGTAATGTCAGAGTTGAGTTAAATTGTAGGACACTTGGCTAATGTCACAGAATTGCTTGGTGTTTAAAAGCTCCAAGGGGTGCACCCCTCACCGTCCCAACATATTTGGTGACCAGAAGTATCGAGTGTGAGTAATATTAAAGAAGTTGCACAGGAAGAAGTGAGTTTTTCCTTTATAGTAACTTTTCATGGCAAAAGGATTTTTGCACATGGAATTAAAACTACAAACTTCAAAACAGATATCCTGAATTATCTACATGGTCCCCATGTAACCCTATGGGCCTTTAAATGTGGAAGTAGGTCATAGACTCGAGAAAATGGAAAAAGACAGGAAAGATTTGAAATGTGAGAGACACACGACCAAATGTTGATGGATTTGGAGACTGAGAAAGGAGACCACATGCTAAGGCAGTTAGGGAACCTCTAAAGCTGGGAATGACCCTCAGCTGACAGTTTGCAAAAAGACAGGGACCTCAGTTTTAGAAACATAAGGACCTGGACTCTGTTCATAACTTGCATGGATTTACCTAGACCTTCCATAAAATGAGACAGCTTTGCTGACATGTTGATTGTAGCCTGGTGAAACCCGTGTCAGATATTAGACCTATAGAATAGATCTGTAGGGATGAGTCTAAGCCTCTAAATTTGTGGTATTTTGTTATGGCACCAATTGAAAACTAACATAAAAGGGTCAATAAACTTCAAAATAGATAAATATATAAACAAAGAAGGGGACAGATAATTATTTTTTCTAGTATTGGCCAAAAATTCCCCAAATTTGTTCTACAAGATAAACTTACAGGACCAAAAAGCTTAAATAACTCCTTATATGCATATGCTAAAATCATAAATCTTTTAGAAGAAAGTACAGGATAATATTTTTGTGACCTGAGAGCATAGGTAAAGATTTCTTAAGACAAAAATACACTAAACATGAAAGAAAATAATCATAAATTACACTGCATCCAAATGAATGTATTTTGCTTATTAAAATATACAAATAAGAGGGAAAAGTCAAATTATGGACTGAGAGAATATATTTGCAATACATAAATCCAACAAAGAAATTACATCCAGGATATTTAAAGAATTCCTTCGGGCCTTAAGAAGCTAAATAACCCTTTAAAAAAGAGTAAAGGAATTAAATAGATAACTCACAAAGGAAGATACATGATGGTGAAAAAGTATATGAGAAGGTGCTGACATGACAAATTATTAGGGAAATTCAAATTAAATAACAATGATTTACCATCATACATCAACCAGAAAAATCTGTAGCCCACCAGGCTCCTCTGTTCATGGAATTCTCCAGGAAAGAATACTGGAGTGATTTCCCATTTCCTTTTCCAAGGGATCTTCTTGATCCTGGGATGGAAACCAGGTCTCCTAGCATTGCAGGTGGAGTCTTTATCATCTGAGCCACCAAAATATAGGTTGGCACCCACTAATCTGGTCTAAAGTTCTAATTTTACCGATAAGGAAACTTTTACAAAGAAAGGTAAAATTTCTTTACCAAGATTATGCAACTAGTAATTTAAACTCTATGAAATTGACATTTTTATAGATTAAAAAATTAATAACAGTGACTTCACGTAGTTAAAAATAATAATAGTATGCTTGTTCTTCATACATCTAGGGACGGGTCTTTCTAGTTGGCCATGCTTTTTGCTGGATATAGAAAACAAAATACTTTCTGAAAGATTCTCCAATGATAGATACTCTGTTAAATCGAAGCATTTTCTTGATAGCCAGGACCCTCATATATGGTCACACTCATGGTAGAAGGCACGCTGTTCAAGTATTCTACAATGCAAGTGGTAGTATCATCACATTCTATGTTGGAAAAAAAAAATTTTTACATCCATACTTTTTTGAGCTTGTTTCCTTTCCTTGATATTTGACATCAATATTCATTCATTATTGCTATCCCCAATTACTTATACTGGATAACCCTCTAAATCTTTTCAAATTCCTTTCTGTTTAATATTTCTCATTTTTACAGTCCTAGTGACCTGCTTGTCACTTTCCTGTTTGTAGCTATTTCCCTTGTATAGCTCTCTATCCCTCTCTGCCTTCTCCTTCATGAGAATAATGCCATCTGCTCTTATGCTCTTCTCTCCATGACCAGTGTCATCAATGTGAACCCTATCTAGCCTTAATGTAAATTTACAAATTAATTTGTTTATATAAAGTAATTCTTCTCTGAAGTACATAAGCAGAAACAAAAAACAAGAATGTGATCTCTAGGTGCTCATTTTTTTCTTAAATATTTCTGAATATGTAGATAGTTGGATGTGATTTGAATTATATTTTAAAGGCTATTTTATTTTTATATGTGTGTATATGGCTGAACTGATATGTTGTTCCATTCCAGTTTTCTAGAAGCAGCATGGGGGAGAAGAAAACTAGGAAAACAGAGTATAGACCAGAAGGGAAGTTAGAGATAGGATCTAAACATGTATTTAGAAGAAGGCTGAATAACTTCATTATGTGGAAGAAAGATCAGCAAATATGTAGAGATGTGAAGTCATCCTAGCAACTGTTTCCCGCTGTGGCTAGGATGCCAACAATAGCTTTAGCTGAGAGCCTCTTTCATTCAGAAAACACTACTACTAATTCTGACATGCATTCCAATATGCAACTTTATCATAGGTGTACAAGTCTTATTTGGGGGGAAAAAAACAAAAAAAAAAACAAGTAATACTGAGTAAAAATGTGATCTATTTTTTTAAATTTCTGTTTTAAGTTAAACTGCTAGAATTTACCAGCAAAAATAGGACCAATTTGATGTTTTATTGATTCAGAAATATCATGCTTTCTCAGACTTTACATGCTATGCTTTGATGGCCTGGTTGCTGGGTGCTATATTTCAGCACAAAGCCTGACTAACACTCTTGGGGATGGAAGGTTATTGCTGTTTGTTTGTTTATCATTTTTTCCTGACTAGAAAGTCAATATAGATATGTGCATTTTGTTGCAGGTTACCAACTACAGGCTGAAAATAGTTTTGTAAGACAGAGTTTGTTTATTTTTCTTCTTTCTTCCTTCCATCAAGATCCAGCATAGATAACAAACATTTGAAAAGAAAATAACTAGGGAAAGAAAATAACCATGAAGCTTTTTTTCCTTAATATTTACAAAAGGTTGAAAAAATCCCTCTTGTGATTTTTTATGGAACTTAATGGTAACTTTTGTTTAAGTTCATGGATTTATTAGAAATGACTAACTGGGTGTTCAGATCCAGTGCTTTATTTTTATAAGAGTTTTATCTACATTCCATTCACTCATGAAAAATACATTTTCCTAACTCATCTATTTTAACAGTAGGACTTAAAATGCCTTAGGATAGGAAACTGAGTACTGAGAAGGGCTCTGCCTAAAAGGAGATTTTGGTTGGCATACTGTTCAGCAAGACATAGATTATGATGGCCAGACATCCAGATCGTCTTTTCCAATTGTAATTCAATTCACTTTAACAAATAGTTTTGTAATGGTCTAAAAATTATAAGACATTGAATTGGACTGGGGAGGAAATAAACATAGGGGATATCATTCTTCTCCTAAGTAGTTTACTTTGGTTGGGTTTGGGGGGGACAATAAACCTTGTACATATGTAGCTGTTGTAGGAAGCAGGAGTAAGTGGGTTTTGTTAAGGAGCTATCAGTATGGTGCTATAATGTAACAAACCAAATAAATGTCATTCACTTAGGACTGAAGGGGTTCAGTTCAGTTCAGTCGCTCAGTCGTGTCCGACTCTTTGCGACCCCATGAATCGCAGCACGCCAGGCCTCCCTGTCCATCACCAACTCCCAGAGTTCACTCAAACTTATGTCCATCGAGTCGGTGATGCCATCCAGCCATCTCATCCTCTGTCGTCCCCTTCTCCTCCTGCCCCCAATCCCTCCCAGCATCAGAGTCTTTTCCAATGAGTCAACTCTTCACATGAGGTGGCCAAAGTACTGGAGTTTCAGCTTTAGCATCATTCCTTCCAAAGAACACCCAGGGCTGATCTCCTTCAGAATGGACTGGTTGGATCTCCTTGCAGTCCAAGGGACTCTTGAGAGTCTTCTCCAACACCACAGTTCAAAAGCATCAATTCTTTGGCACTCAGCTTTCTTCACAGTCCAACTCTCACATCCATACATGACTTTAAGGAGGGAGCTATTTTTGAAATAAACATTGGAAGAAAAAGTTTTTAAAAGCAGAGAAATGCATATCAGAAAGAGGGAAAGGTGTGAACCAAATGCAGTTTTAATTTGCCAGCAAGTAGTAGTAGTGTTAATTGCTCAGTCGTGTCTGACTCATTGCGACCCCTCGGACTATATAACCCATCAAGTTCCTCTGTCCATGGGATTCTCCAGGCAAGAATACTGGAGTGGGTTGTCATTCCCTTCTCCAGTGGCAGCAAGTAGGGCGATTATAAAGAGTTTTGACAGAGACTGGAGTTGTGTTTTAGGCAGTGACTTTTAAGATGAAGTTCAAACAAATACCTCAGCAGATTACACAGAATTCCATGGGTATTTCTTTATTTGGTGAAATGTAACAAGGTCTTAATATAAACCTCTTTATAATCTGGATTCAATCTATTTACCATTCCCCCTACCCATACACCAAGATTAAAAGTAGAACCTAAGGAAACTCTAAAATATAAAGGATGGACACAGAATTATAAGTGGAAAAAATGGCTGAGAAGAAACAACAGTATAAAAAAATATGAAGGAAGTAAACTGAGATAGAATGATGTAAGAACATATATTTTTCAGCTTAGAATAATGCTGACACCAAAGCTAGAAAAGGACAATAACAAATAAAATTGCCGATCAATGTTCTTTATCAACACAGACTAAAAATTCTGAGTTGAGTCATATATAACTGGAAATCAGTTATATATAGAAAGAAAAATGACCAAGCAAAGTTTATTCCAGGAATGAAAGAATGGTTTAAAGTTTGAAAATTGATTGGTATAATTCATCACATTAATAGTATATGATGGTCTCAATAGATGTAAAGAAATAATTGATAAAATTCAATATCCATTTATCATAAAAACTCTCAGCAAACCAGAAATTTAAGGCCACTTTCTTAATCCAACAAATAATATCTGCAGTTCAGAAACTTGCTACAGCCACTTGAAAAGTGTTTTCATGGAATGACTTGGGGTGGGGGTCTCAAAAGGAATGAAGAATAAGGGAATTCAATGTAAATGTTATTTATAAGGCTTGGCTACAATGGGGAAAAGGGTGACAGTTCCAGGAAGATATTACAAAGGTGTTTTTTAGATTTTATTTATTTATGGTATTTTGAAAACTGGGGAAAATGAACTATTTTTCATTACCTAAATAGACAGAGGAACCAGAGATCAAATTGCCAACATCTGCTGGATCATTGAAAAACCAAGAGAGTTCCAGAAAAACATCTATTTCTGCTTTATTGACTATGCCAAGGCCTTTGACTATGTGGATCACAATAAACTGTGGAAAATTCTGAAAGAGATGGGAATACCAGAGCACCTGGCCTGCCTCTTGAGAAACCTATATGTAGGTCAGGAAGCAACAGTTAGAACTGGACATGGAACAACAGACTGGTTCCAAATAGAAAAAGGAGTATGTTAAGCCTGCATATTGTCACCCTGCTTATTTTACTTCTGTGCAGAGTACATCATGAGAAATGCTGGTCTGGAAGAAGCACAAGCTGGAATCAAGACTGCCGGGAGAAATATCAGTAACCTCAGATATGCAGATGACACCACCCTTATGGCACAAGATGAAGAAGAACTAAAGAGCTTCTTGGTGAAAGTGAAAAAGTTGGCTTAAAGCCCAACATTCAGAAAACAAAGATCATGGCATCTGGTCCCATCACTTCATGGGAAATAGAGAGACATTATTTTGTTAACAAAGGTCCATCTAGTCAAAGGTATGGTTTTTCCAGTGGTCATGCATGGATGTGAGAATTGGATTATAAAGATAGCTGAACACTGAAGAATTGATGCTTTTGAATTGTGGTGTTGGAGAAGACTCTTGAGAGTTCCTTGGACTGCAGGGACATCCAACCTGTCCATCCTAAAGGAAATCAGTCCTGGGTGTTCATTGGAAGCACTGGTGTTGAAGTGGAAACTCTAGTACTTTGGCCACCTGATGTGAAAAGCTGACTCATTGGAAAAGACCCTGATGCTTGGAGGGATTGAGGGCAGGAGGAGAAGGGGATGATAGAGGATGAGATGGTTGGATGGCATCACCAACTCGATGGGCATGGGTTTTGGTGGACCTCAGGAGTTGGTGATGGACAGGGAGGCCTGGTGTGCTGCAGTTGAAGGGGTCACAAAGAGTCAGACACAACTGAGCGACTTTTCACTTTCATGCATTGGAGGACATGGCAACCCACTTCTGTGTTCTTGCCTGGAGAATCCCAGTGACAGGGGAGCCTGGTGGGCTGCCGTCTATGGGGTCGCACAGAGTCGGACACGACTGAAGTGACTTAGCAGCAGTAGCAGCAGCAGAAAGTGAAAGTCACTCACTCAGTCATGTCTGACTCTTTGCGACCCCATGGATTACACAGTTTATGGAATTCTTCAAGCCAGAATACTAGAGTGGGTAGCTGTTCCCTTCTCCAGGGGATCTTTCCAACTCAGGGATTGAACCCAGGTCTCCCACATTGCAGGCAGATTCTTTACCAGCTGAGCTACCAGAGAAGCCTGGTGTATATCTGGGGATTAACAGAAAAGAGATGCACACTTAAAGGATTTAACTGGAGAGAGCTAAATGTTTGGACTCTTGAAAGATATATAGGGACTTGTGGTATTAGAATGTTTACCACCCCTAGATCTAAAGTTGTAACTGTTAGAATTATGTAGTCCAACAAGATTAGTACTCTGAATTCTCTTTCTTTCCACCCTCTGTTATCTTCAGGCACGTGCCATTGGCTGATCCTAACAGAAAACAGAGGGCAAGGAAGCCTGGTTCATATAGTCCACAGGAATTACTGTTGTAAGTCACAGAGAGAAGGGAAGGAAGAGATCCGAGAGGCCAATGAAGACTAGTTAGCACATATATGTTCTAGTCTAACTGTTATGCCCTTCCCTACTTTTCTATCTGGCAAAATCCTCTTTTCTCTTTAAGGCTCAATCCATAAGAAACATTCTATATGGACTCACAGTGCTTCCTAAGCAAGGACAGGTGATTCCTCTTCTATTTATATTTATGTATCTGTTGCAAAGAATATTTATTAATGCAAGTACATGACAGACACAGTCTTAACCTGTATTATTTATCTCATTTACCCAAATAATCTTTTAATGTAGATATAGCCATTTAACCCCAAGGAAACCTAGGCTTCAGTCACTCAGTCGTATCCGACTCTTTGTGACCCCATGAATTGCAGCACGCCAGGCCTTCCTGTCCATCACCATCTCCCGGAGTTCACTCAAACTCACATCCATCGAGTCGGTGATGCCATCCAGCCATCTCATCTTCTGTCGTCACCTTCTCCTTCTGCCCCAATCCCTCCCAGCATCAGAGTCTTTTCCAATGAGTCAACTCTGCATGAGGTGGCCAAAGTACTGGAGTTTCAGCTTTAGCATCATTCCTTCCAAAGAACACCCAGGGCTGATCTCCTTCAGAATGGACTGGTTGGATCTCCCTGCAGTCCAAGGGACTCTCAAAAGTCTTCTCCAACACCACAGTTCAAAAGCATCAATTCTTCGGTGCTCAGCTTTCTTAGCAGGTTAAATAACTTGTCCAAATGTACTGAGCTAATGACTGGCACTTTGTTCATACTACTACCTCCATCACTCCATGCTCCCATAATGCATTGTGTTAGATCAGATAAAGCATTTACCACATTCTATTTGCTGAAATTCAAGCAAGAAAATCATACATGTACAAATGATCACAGAATGTCAACAGTCAAGCTGCTCATCCAGGTGCCTTTAATCACTAGCAATTGTTTGAGTTTCTGTAGGACGAGACTCATGGGCAGGGGTTCATATCTGGTATCTGTCCCAGTGACAAATAGAATGATAGCAGAGCATGGAGTCAGAGTTCTACTTTATTAGGCAGGTATACTTCTGTTGCAAATGATAAAAATCCTCCTTAATGTAGTTTAAGCAACAGAAGAAAATGTATTTGTCCATGTAGCTAGCCAGGCCAAAGTGAACCTGACTTAAATGTACATAAATAAATGTAAGGGTTCAAGGGTTCATACAATTTTTCAGGGTTTTTTCTCCTTGCCAATCTCTCTATTTTACTTTTTTATCTTTTTCCTGACTATTGCTCAATTGTCTTCTGACAAGTTTTCTCTGCTGCCACTAGTAGCCTTTGCTTTAGATGGCCCCTCCTTAGCACATCTAGCTGAAGGAGAATGTCTTTCCAATATCCATTTATCAATTTAGGAAGGCATTTGTTTGGTCTTGCTTATTCGTTAAATGCTTACCCCAGGGTTAATTACTGTGATAGAGAAACTGGTCCCATTAACTGGTCATCATATTTGAGATATAAGTCCACCACTAAGGATGGGAGAGGAACTTACTGTAGGATGCTAGAAAAATAATGAGATTTAATGGGGAATGTGCTGGGTAGTTTACCCAAATAACTATCATAATCTTATCCCAGTCTTTTTGCCAAATCTATTCCCAAATTAAGTGTATTCTTCTTTCAAAACATGTTTTTGCCTTTTCTTTGTGTGCCAGTTCTATCATCAAGCTTTTCAGCACATAATTCAGTTCAGTTCAGTCACTCAGTCGTGTCTGACTCTTTGCGACCCCATGAACCGCAGCACACCAGGCCTCCCTGTCTATTACCAGCTCCTGGAGATCACGCAAACTCACATCCATCGAGTCAGTGATGCCATCCAGCCGTCTCATCCTCTGTCTTCCCCTTTTCCTCCTGCCCTCAATCTTTCCCAGCATCAGGGTCTTTTCAAATGAGTCAGTCAGTTCTTTGCATCAGGTGGCCAAAGTACTGGAGTTTCAACTTTAGCATCAGTCCTTCCAAGGAACACCCAGGACTGATCTCCTTTAGGATGGACTGGTTGGATCTTCTTGCAGTCCAAGGGACTCTCAAGAGTCTTCTCTAACACCACAGTTCAAAAGCATCAATTCTTTGGTGCTCAGCCTTCTTCACAGTCCAACTCTCACATCCATACATAACCACTGGAAAAACCATAGCCTTGACTAGACAGACCTTTGCTGGGAAAGTAATATCTCTGCTTTTGAATATGCTATCTAGGTTGGTCATAACTTTCCTTCCAAGGAGTGTCTTTTAATTTCATGGCTACAGCCACTATCTGCAGTGATTTTGGAGCCCCCCAAAATAAAGTCATCCAGTGTTTCCACTAGCATGAGTCTAATTATTAAAAGTAGGATATTTTCACCCTTGTGAAAAATCTTTCTCACCATAGTTAATTCAGCACAGTGAATCTGTATTGCAGTTTATCCATATTGTCAGACTCTTAAAAGCACGAGAATGGCTTCACATTGAATGGTGTTTTATAATGGTCTCCACTGTTTTTCAGACAAACATAAGATGTACCTGACAACCCATTGACATGTATCTGACATGTATCCAAATTGCTTTTCTCCTCTGCCAGCTGTATCAATATTTCTTAAACTTTTGGGGTCAATAAGAATCTGATGAAAGCTGAGGACCCACTCCCTAGAAAAATGTACACATAAACATACCATGAATTTTTTTTTTATAGAATCCTATGGAGTTCACATATCTGTAAGGTAGAGAATAGCTTTTGATGTGGGGAAAGCAAAGTAGACAAGCACATAGAGTTGGTGCCTTGGATGAGGAGTACACAATATTTTGTACGCTTTTTTCCAAGCCTTCAGAATGTTTAGAGGTAAAACATTGTCAGATTTACACTTTAATTATATTGCTTTGTCTAAAGATAAGCTGCACTCAATATGCCAGCAAATTTGGAAAACTCAGCAGTGGCCACAGGACCAGAAAAGGTCAGTTTTCATTCCAATTCCAAAGAAAGGCAATGCCAAAGAATGCTCAAACTACCGCACAATTGCACTCATCTCACACGCTAGTAAAGTATTGCTCAAAATTCTCCAAGCCAGGCTTCAGCAATACGTGAACCGTGAACTTCTTGATGTGCAAGCTGGTTTTAGAAAAGGCAGAGGAAACAGAGATCAAATTGCCAACATCCGCTGGATCATGGAAAAAGCAGGAGAGTTCCAGAAAAACATCTATTTCTTCTTTATTGACCATGCCAAAGCCTTTGACTGTGTGGATCGCAATAAACTGTGGAAAATTCTGAAAGAGATGAGAATACCAGACCACCTGACCTGCCTCTTGAGAAATCTGTATGCAGGTCAGGAAGAAACAGTTAGAACTGGACATGGAACAACAGACTGGTTCCAAACAGGAAAAGGAGTACGTCAAGGCTGTATATTGTCACCCTGCTTATTTAACTTCTGTGCAGAGTACATCATAAGAAACGCTGTACTGGAAGAAGCACAAGCTGGAATCAAGATTGCCCAGAGAAATATCAATCACCTCAGATATGCAGATGACACCACCCTTATGGCAGAAAGTGAAGTGGAACTAAAAAGCCTCTTGATGAAAGTGAAAGAGGAGAGTGAAAAAGTTGGCTTAAAGCTCAACATTCAGAAAACAAAGATCATGGCATCTGGTCCCATCACTTCATGGGAAATAGATGTGGAAACAGTGTCAGACTTTATTTTGGGGGGCTCCAAAATCACTGCAGATGGTGACTGCAGCCATGAAATCAAAAGACGCTTACTCCTTTGATGAAAAGTTGTGAGCAACCTAGATAGCATATTCAAAAGCAGAGACATTACTTTGCCGACTAAGGTCCCTCTAGTCAAGGCTATGGTTTTTCCTGTGGTCATGTATGGGTGTGAGAGTTGGACTCTGAAGAAGGCTGAGCACCGAAGAATTGATGCTTTTGGACTGTGGTGTTAGAGAAGACTCTTGAGAGTCCCTTGGACTGCAAGGAGATCCAACCAGTCCATTCTGAAAGAGATCAACCCTGGGATTTCTTTGGAAGGAATGATGCTAAAGCTGAAACTCCAGTACTTTGGCCACCTCATGCAAAGAGTTGACTCATTGGAAAAGACTCTGATGCTGGGAGGGACTGGGGGCAGGAGCAGAAGGGGACGACAGAGGATGAGATGGCTGGATGGCATCACTGACTCGATGGACATGAGTCTGAGTGAACTCCAGGAGTTGGTGATGGACAGGGAGGCCTGGCGTGCTGCGATTCATGGGGTTGCCAAGAGTCGGACACGACTGCGCGACTGAACTGAACCGAAGAAATGAATTTAAGGTTATTGGAAAGATAAGTGCAAGGGAGATAAGTAAAGAAACTAGTATACATATAAAGGAGGTCAATCAGGCAGGACTTCCTAATTTATTGTAAGTAGGGGTTGGGAGAAGGAGAATTCAAGGATGAACCTCAAGCTTCCAAATGGATTATGGTGACATTAACTGAGACTACCAAAATCCCTGCAGATGGTGATTGCAGCCATGAAATTAAAAGACGCTTACTGCTTGGAAGGAAAGTTATGACCAAGCTAGATAGCATATTCAAAAGCAGAGACATTACTTTGCCAACAAAGGTTCATCTAGTCAAGGCTATGGTTTTTGCAGTGGTTATGTATGGATGTGAGAGTTGGACTGTGAAGAAAGCTGAGCACCAAAGAATTGATGCTTTTGAACTGTGGTGTTGGAGAAGACTCTTGAGAGTCCCTTGGACTGCAAGGAGATCCATCCAGTCCATTCTAAAGGAGATCAGCCCTGGGATTTCTTTGGAAGGAATGATGCTGAAGCTGAAGCTCCAGTACTTTGGCCACCTCATGCAAAGAGTTGACTCATTGGAAAAGACTCTGATGCTGGGAGGGACTGGGGGCAGGAGAAGAAGGGGACGACAGAGGATGAGATGGCTGGATAGCATCACCGACTCGGTGGATGTGAGTTTGAGTGAACTCCAGGAGTTGGTGATGGACAGGGAGGCCCGGCATGCTGTGATTCATGGCGTCACAAAGAGTCGGACACGACTGAGCGACTGAACTGAACTAGACTGAACTGAGACTAGAAGTAGTAGAGGAGAAGCAACTTTGGTGACTTATGGTGACCTCTGTCAAATCGCTGAATTTAAGTTACACACATTAAGATTAGAAGTTGGATATATATAGGATCTATGTTCATGATGAGAATCTGGAATTCTTCTGCAGGACAATGTCTCTAAACTTTAACAACGGAAGAGTCACTTAGAAAGTCTGTGGAAATAGATTGCTGGGTCCTACTGTCAGAGTTTTTGATTCGGCAGGTCTAGGATAAGGCTGGAAAATATGTTATCTTCTAATAGCCTCCCAGGTGATACTGGTGCTGTTCTGGATATCTGGAAGACCACACTGGGAAACACTGATGTAGAAGACCTTTGCTGTTTTCAGTTTCTATCCAACTTTTTATTTTCTTGTTACAGCATCCCTTTAAGTGCCCCCAACATCCTTTGGGTAATTGCTTCTCTCTTACTCCAGCCATTCTATTCTTGTTTTTCTGCCTGTACTCATTCATGTATGATTACACATGGATAGATACATCTGTATAGAAAACTACTTTCATAGAAACAATAAAATGGTGGCTGTCAGGGGCTGGGGACAGGGTGGGATAGGGCGATGTTGGTCAAAGGGTGTGTGTGTGTATTAGTCACTCATTCATGTCCCACTCTTTGCAATCTCGTGGACTGTAGCCCACCAGGCTCCTCTGTCCATGGGATTCTCTGGGCAAGAATACCAGAGTGGGCTGCCATTTCCTTCTCCAGGGAATCTTCCCATCCCAGGGGTTGAATCTGGGTTTCCTGCTTTGCAGGAAGATTCTTTACTCTCTGAGTCACCAGGGAAGCCCTGGTCAAAGGGTAAAACATTCAATTATGCAAGTTCTGAGGATCTAATGTACAGCTTGGTGACTTTAGTTTAAAATAAGGTATTGTTTATGTCAAAGTTGCTAAGAGTAGATCTTATGTGTTCTCACCACCAAGGAAAAGAAATTGATTGTGAAAGATGATAGATGTGTTAATTATCTTTTTTATCTTGGTAATCATTCCACAATGTATATAATTCAAATCATCTCATTGCACACTTTAAATATATATGTCTATATTTGTCAATTACACCTCAATAAAGTTGTGGGAAAAAGAAGAGAATGAAACAGGAAAAGCTAGAAAGAGAGGAAAAGCTGGAAACAGAGAAGGAGAACAAAAGAGAAGAGAAAACAAAGTACAGAAAAGAGGGAAAGATGGTCTTTATTTCCCATTCATCCCTCAAGCTGGGTCCAGCACTTGCCTTCCCAATTACTTGAGCAATAAATTCTCTTTTTTAAGTCAGCTAGAATGTGTTCCTGTAACTTTCTATGAAAAGGTCCCAATATATTTTCCTTTTATTTTTTAAAAGACTTTTTGTGATTCCGATTCCCACATGTGATATCTGGTTAGTAAAGCAAGTTGATAAATGTTCTTTGTTTAAAAAATTCAATAATAGTTATATTTTCCCAAATCAAATAAAATCAATATGATTCAAAGTTTATTTGCAAAGTTCAGTTTTTGTTCTTGTTGCTTCCAGTTTAGCACAGACCACAGCTGGGTTATAAGGCATTTTACTGATTTGGTTACCTTAAAATAAACACCAATCTAAGTAGAATTAGCCATAGAATATGCACTGGCATGGGCTGTGTTGAATAGTTTCTGCTCTGATGGTGGTAGTGTTATCATTACTGATTTAGAGGGACGCATTCAGGTTTCTGTCTTGTAATATTTTGCAAGCAGTTCTGCATTCACAAGTTCAGTTGCTCTTAGTATTTTTATTTTATTATAATAAAATTAATAGGAAGGAGACCACCTGAGGCACATTAATTAATAGTTAAGAGAAAAATGTTGACCTATTTTCCCTCTTCATTCCTCCAACTGGATAGATAATATGTTTTCACTAATCAAGTTGAGCTTGCTGCAATGCTGTATGTAATGTGAATTACCTTTCTGTGGGGAGCCAGGAGAACTTAGTGTAACATGTAAAACCTCTGGAGAATACCAGATCTTGTTTTTCCTTGAATGCTCTCTCTGGTATGCCTTGTGGTCTTTAGAGGGATTCTAAATCATCTGGATATTGTGGAAAAGAAAAAAAAAAAAAGATTAGCAATGACTTGATGAAGTTTCTTTCACTTCTTATATTGCTAACTATGCAAAATTGTTAATGTGTCTTTTTACTATTTATAGTCACTTCAATATCATTGTGACAGTTGAA
Organism: Capricornis sumatraensis; assembly: GCF_032405125.1. Lineage (NCBI taxonomy): Eukaryota > Metazoa > Chordata > Mammalia > Artiodactyla > Bovidae > Capricornis > Capricornis sumatraensis. The sequence continues at coordinate 23,670,618 of NC_091081.1, read as the reverse complement.
GAAGAAAGACGAATGCCCATGATTCATCTTGTTCAGATAGAACATTTCCAATCTTAAAAGAAAAGTAGAATATTACCTTTTGATGAGGCCTACTGGTCCCGAGACAAACAGGACCTTAATAATCTATCATCATTGAATGAAGATAATAAATGACATTTCTCTTATTCTCAAGACATCATTTTAACAAAAACTTTGGAGGAAGGGGTTACTTTATATCCACAGGGGAGAAATTATTATTTTTTTTTAATTGAGAGTTAGGTATAAACCCTGAAACTGTTATTCTCTAGTTATTTTATTAACTTACAGATGCATGAAGCTGTTCCAAGCCTATTTAATTTGTGCCTGTGCCTTACAGATAGTGCACATTTCTTGGATATAGCACAAACAGGATCGTATTTCATTTGTTAGTTGAATAGAAGCTGAACAGAGATTTTTTGGGAGAATATAAAATAGAGTTTCCCACTGAGCTAACCTCATTTTCTAGGATTCTGCCATTGCCCTCACCATATGTCCGGCTGCATTATTACAAAGACATCCAACTGCTGAGGTTATTTCTGTTTCCAGTAAATAGATGCTAGTTATATTTCTAAAATTGTCCTTATGCAAGTTAAATTTTCTTATGAAAGAATTATCAGAACTAATGTACAATGATTTTGATCATGTAAATTCAATTAGAGGAAATGACATATAAAAAAGAGAAGGATGGGGCAGTGGTTAGGGGTACTAGAAAGATAGATTGTAGTACAATATGAATGTTAGACTAAAGAGTTTGGAATTAATTCCAGTACCATGGAACTCCTTATAGTAGTTGGCGTGAGTCTCTGGATATCATTGCAGATTCAAACTAAAGCCATATGTGAAGGGTTTTGTGTGTGTGTGTGTGTGAGAATTTCTACTGCCAGCACCATTACCAAGCTTCATGTCTGATGTGAGGGAGGAGAGGGGGCTGTCTCCTCTTTAGCCAAAAGATTATTTCATTTCAGATACTTTGTTTCCATTCAAATAGCCCCTCCATCCATCCTCCTGCCAGCCTCTGTCTGATATCTGCAGTTATTGTAAGCCAATACAATAACTTGCACTAGGCTCCTACAATTTTCTCATAAACATAGTGCATGAAAGCAACATAATCTGTTTTTTAAGCATTGTACACATGCAAAGTATACATCAAGAAATGTGTAAGACTAGTAATCAAGAGTTGCAGTTCCAGAGTCACAATGCATTGGGTCAATTTTATGTTCTGATCATTTACTTGCCATGTGACTCAGAAAATGACTTAACCTCCTTCAGTCTTTGTAAAATGAGGATAGTGTGTGGGTCTCATATGATTATTTCAAAGTGTTAATGAATTAGCAACTGTGAAGCACTGATAACCCTGCACAATACAAAGTAATGTCTCAATAAATGTCTGAAATATTTTTATAGGTTTTGACCTGATGAGAGTCCTAATCAGTTAATATGCTGCTACTGTTAAGTGGCTTCAGTCATGTCCGACTCTGTGCAACCCCATAGCCAGCAGCCCACCAGGCTCCCCTGTCCCTGGGATTCTCCAGGCAAAATACTGGAATGGGTTGCCATTTCCTTCTCCAATGCATGAAAGTGAAAAGTGAAAGGGAAGTCGCTCAGTTGTGTCCAACTTAGCGACCCCATGGACTGTAGCCTACAAGGCTCATCCGTCCATGGGATTTCCCAGGCAAGAGTACCGGAGTTAATATGAGTGAATGGAAAAAGCAAGGGGTTTTTAGTCAAGTGAATGTGACTTCAAATCTTGGCTCTGCTGCTACCAGCTGTGTGAACCTGGGCCTCTTTGAGCCCACCTTCAGATCAAAGAATTGCTCAGCAGGCAGACTCAGCCTGCAAGTAACAGAATGGCCTACTTGAAATGGCTTAACAAATGAGAAAAAAAGTACTACCTTGTGTAACCTGCAGTCCAAGGGGATGGAGGTCCAGTGTGTCACTTAACTTTTTCCTTACCACTTTTTGGCTTCAGCCTTTCTCTCCCTGTCAATTTTGTTCTCAGTCTGGCTCCTCTCATGGTCCCAAGTTGGTGGCTGGGGCAACTTGGGCAAGATGCTCCCTTTTCCTGCCTAAAATGAGAAAGAGAGATTCTTAGCCAATCATGAAATACAAGTTCTTCCTTTTACCCTTCTGAATCATTTTAGGACACATAGCCACCCTTAGACCAATCACAAGAGTCAGAAAATTAGCATAGAATAATTAGAATCTTCCTTTAGAACAGATGAAGATAGAAATCTGAAAAAAAAAAAATCAGAGTTCTATTTGGAAAAATGAAAGGGAAATGGATATTGCATGGGCAACTAGGTATGTTCATCACAATTTGTTTTTAATATTAAATAAGACAATATAGTGTCATTTAATATTAAATAAGATATCATAATGTTATATTAAATAAGATGCTATTTAATATTAAATAAGATAAGTAACATGTATATCATAGCACCCAACTGTAATACCAAAATGCTAATTCTTTTCTTTCTGTTGTAATTTTCTTATTCATAAACACTTCTTAAACTGAGGCTTTACCTGGCATTGATAAAGTTGGCATTTTTAACTGATTAGTTGAAAATAATGAAGGTGAGGGAGCTGAAGGGAGAGACTGAAGAGGAGTTAGAACAAGTTACAGATTATTATAGTACTTCAGGTAAGATGTAATAAATCCCAAACCATGGAGGAGACAAACTGGAAGATAGTGATAAATGTGAAAATATTATGAAGCTACAGTTCATAGGATTGGTGAGTGACTGGTGATAGGAGATGGATGGTAGGAAAGGATATAGTTTTAAGGTTTTGAATCTGGTTGCCAGTGAGAATGCCAGTATCTTTAATACAGAGAGAAGAGCTGGTTTAAGGGAAGCAGGATGACTTTGGTTCATGTTGTCTTTGGTCTTCAAAGGTCTGGCAGATATCCAAGCAGATAATTCATGAGATTATTAATTTAGTGTGGAGGCTAGACCCTTAGGTTCATTCAGATAGTGGTGTTATATGATGAAATTTCAGGAAGGATTGTGCACATCTAAATGAAATGATTAAGCAAAGGAGTTAAGAAATGGCTACATTTATAAATAGGAAGAGAATGATCAAAGAGCATGTCAAAAAACAGATACAACCCAAAAATAGATGCTGAGGGATAACTTATTTCAAACGAAGGGATATTCAACAATGTTTAATGGCACAGATGTTTCAGGAGTTTAAAAATAGAGAAAAGACACAGGACTCAGTGATTAGGACATCAATACTACCTTTGAATAAGCAAATTGAATAACATCAGTAATGAAAGTTCAGAAACTTGTGGTCATCAGAAAAGGACTACAGAAATAGCTGCTCTTTCAAAAACTTGGTGGTAAAGAGAGAATCATGGGGTGGAAAGCACAAGACGCTACCGGATGGAGGGGTGATTTTTGTTTAAATTCGGAGAGAACTGAACAGATTTGTGGGAGAAGAAACAGAATCTGTATAAGAGAAAAGACTGAAGATACAAGAGAAAGGGGCAATGATAGAAGAAAAAGAGGCAATGATAGAACGCCTCTCAATTTTTAAGAACTTACCATGTGGCAGGCACTATTAGTATTCCATTTTTCAAAGGCAGAACCTGAGCTTGTATGACATTAAATAACTTATGCAGGTTCTTACAACTAAAAGGGGCAGAGCCATGGTAGGTGACTACTATGTGACTACGTACTCCCTGCTGCAACGTGATTTCAGCCCCGGGAGGAGGGTGGTTAGGGGTCATCAGATACCAGTGAAGAGAGACATTCACTTCGGCAAAGAGGAGAGGAACTTCTTTTTCACATTTATTTTTAAAAAATTTTATTGGAGTATAGTTAATTTGAAATTTCGTGTTATTTTCTGCTATACAGCAAAGTGAATCAGTTCTACATATATACGTATGTATACATATATATATATATGTTCTTCAAAATTCTTTTCCTGTATAGCTCATTACAAAATGTTGAGAAGGGTTCCCTGTATAATTATATATATATATAATTATATAAAATAGTAGTGTAGGACAAAGAGAAAAAGAGAAAATGAAGGTGGGAAAGAATTTGAGATGGAGGAGGAGATTGAAAATTGCAAGTGAAAGTTCCTTAACTTGCTCATCAGAGCGCTGCCTTCAGAACACGAGAGCCAGGCAGATTTCTTAGCTTTAAGAAAATAGGAAAATTTCTAATAATCAATGCATAACTTGCCCTTTCACCACCTCTTTGGCCAAATTTAACAGTTGTTACTTATAAAGTTTCTCCTTTAGTAGAGAATGAGTTAACATCATCAAAAAGAATTATAAGAAAGGTATATAAACGGTAAATATAAAAGTTAAACACCTTAAAAATACTCATAGAGTGACTGAGCCCACGAACACTTAGAACTGGTAAACAGTTGTATAACATATATCATTTTACCAGCAGTAGGAAGGGATATTATAATAATTGCTATTTTTTTCATACTTTATTTTACCTAATAACCCTAGTTAGCTGGGCATTTTGGACCATTGCCTCAGGAAAGAGAAACACAGAAGAAAGCAGAGAAAACAGGGTATTAATTCTTAATTTTTGAAGTTTTGAGGCTAGGCCTCTGAAACTGAACAAAAAATGTGGATAATGCAAAATGATGAAAGTAACATAAAGAGCAATAAAATTCTGCCTCAATTTGTCTGCCATTGGTGTTGACAGACATCCGTGACACAAACTGAGATGTGGAGGAAAGATGGAAGGGAAACCAGGAGTAAGGAGATGCTGTGATCCCTGACAGGATCTGGGGGAACCACAGCTTCCTGACGGAGATCTGAAGATTCAAGAGCAGAGTACACTTTTCATGGGTTCAACTCAGAGAGGAACTTCTGGCTTAGTGTATCTATAGAGTGTATGTAGACAGATGGATCCACAATTGCTTTTTTATTGTTTCTTGCATTTAACTGGAGTGTAAGAAAAATTGAGCGACCACTATATGTGGGAAAGCACCGTAGAGAAGGAAAACAACTGTCTGGGGGAACTCAACTGGCTTTCTCCAGGCTCAGAATGAAGCTGCAAAGACAGAATGACTCCAAAAAGGACTTGTAGAAGTTCACTGAGAGAGAGAGCCAGTTCTGAAGCATACCAAGAACAAGAGATGACCCAGGATTCTAACATGAATAGACGATGATGCAGAAAAAAGCACCTACCTCCTACCCTGGATGGCTCAGTACTGAAAAAATGATTCCTATACCCCTCCCCACCAAATTCACCTTGTGGGTATTGGTGAATAACCACAGTGACATACTCACTGTGAGAATACCCATATAGTAACAAGAGAATCATTCTTTTCATAAGAATATGATTTGATGTTTACATTTCATAATTTCAAAGGGATAGAAATAAAAAGTGAAAAAAAGTCAAAGTGTTGGTTGTTCAGTAGTGTCCAACTCTTTGCAACCCCATGGACTATATCCCACCAGGCTCCTCTGTCCATGGAATTCTCCAGGCAAGAATACTGGAGTGGGTAGCCATTCTCTTCTCCATGGGATCTTCCTGACCCAGGGATCCAACCCAGGTCTCTTGCATTGCAGGCAGATTCTTCACCGCCTGAGCCAAAATATATAGCATTTTACTTCAAATGTCTAATGCTACCTTGAAAGTCAACAATATTATAACCCTTAGTAGCAAAGATGTTTCTAATGTATTAGTATTGCTTGCCACACAAAGTTGTTCAGGAAATAGAAAATCCCTGGGTAGATACATGGATGGATGAGCACATTTTTAAGTGCAAAATGAAAACACGTTTAAAGCTCTCTAAAGTGATCGCCTCAAGAGTCGGGTGTAATCAAGATAAATGGAGAGAATATTTATTTCCTGCCATTTTTGAATTATTTTTTCATTGTTTCAGTGAGTAATTATTTCTTAAGAGAATGTAAATTCTTGAGGGCAGAGTTCGGACAAACCAAAGCAGATCTTTATTCAAGCAGATCCTGAAGGCCAGAGTGATAAATACCCAACCCTGCCCAGTCAGCATTGACAGAAAGAAAGATATTGTTTAAAAGGATGAGAGTGAAATTTTGGAGCCAGAAAAGCAGTACAGGAAGTAGGTGCAAAGGCTTAGGGAACTCAGTGGTGCAAAGCTGCTGGAGAATCTCTTGTAGGGAACGCCAGCTGCAGAGTAGAGACATGGTACTATTGATAGTGACTACACCACACATCTTGTTAGCACACCTATAATTCAAATGCAGAGGAGCCCAGGGTTACAGTTTTGAAAGGTTTACTTTAAAAGGAAATTTTTACTGGAATAAAGCAACTAGATTTTGCATATAATTTGATCTAGTATGGTAGAGAGATCCCAGAATTTGGAGGTGGAAGGGCACTATTTGAAGTCTGACCCAGGGAAAACTACCTCTTAACCTATTTCCTTATGTGTAAAATGAAATTCATTATACTTTTTCTACCTTGCAGCATTATGTAGATGATCAAATACAATAATATATGAGAAAGTATTTTTGAGAGCTGTCAAGTGTTATAAAATATTAGTTATTATAATTATTTTTGAAGTTGTAATTTTAAAACTATTAAACTCTCCTGCTGCTACTGCTAAGTCACTTCAGTTGTGTCCGACTCTGTGCGACCCCATAGATGGCAGCCCACCAGGTTCCCCCGTCCCTGGGATTCTCCAGGCAAGAACACTGGAGTGGGTTGCCATTTCCTTCTCCAATGCATGAAAGTGAAAAGTGAAAGTGAAGTCGCTCAGTCATGTCCGACTCTTCGGGACCCCATGGACTGCAGCCCACCAAAACTCTCCTAGTTGCCTTAAAAACACAATGAAAAGTACACAAAGTACAGAGAACTTTTCAGAAATCAATGATATCATATGATTACAGAATGCTTTTCTGCCTTTCCTTCTCCTTCTTTAGTTATTCCATTAATCAGAATCCTTTTATGAGTAGAGAGGCTGTGGGGAGAATCCCCAGATCTCTGGAGCTTGACCCACAGGCCATCAAAGTCAGGCCCCATTCATATTTTCAGATCCAGCTCCTCCCCTGTCCTGTTAAACAAGTAGCAACTTGGGTCCCAGAATGAAGTGGGCTAGCCACGCCTCCTTGCCTTTAGCACTTACTCTTTCTTCTTTTGGAATTATATACTTTTTTGGACTCATATTCATTTTGCAAGACCTACTCAGGCATCTCTGAAACTGTGGAAAATCATAGGTTAAATCAACTACACCTGTAATCTGCCTTCACCTCAGCAAGGTCCTTCTAGTTGTTGCTCCAAAAAAAACCTTGCTTATCCTCCAAACTGCAGGTAACCCAAACAGGGTAGTCAGGAACTTGGAGTCAGCTGTGGCTAGTCAGTCAGCTGTGTCTTCTTAGAACAGAGCCACTTAAGGCTGAATAGGCCCCTCCCCCATCTTCCAACTGCGCATGTGTTAGCGCTGCGCAGTGACCTTTTGAGATCGAAGAGCTGAAAAATCCGCCTTCTGAGTGCAGTTGTTATGGACCAAGAATACCGGAATGGGTTGTCATTTCCTTCTCCAAGGGATGTTCACTACCCAGGGATTGAATCTGCATCTCCTGCATTGCAAACAGTTTCTCTACTGCTAAGCCACCTGGGAAGCCACTCTGAGTATGGTGAGTGACTCCATTTTTAAACAAGCATCTGGGAAGAAGCCCTTAGCTTTGTAATGCCTGCACAGAATGATAGTACCTTGGCTTTTTCTTATTTCCAATCACCTTTCTCTAAGCTTCTCATGCTTCTCACACCTCAGACTGCCCTGCTTCTTTATCTCGTGAATATCCCCAGCATGCCCCTCACCTTGCCGGAAGTAGGCCTCAGACTTGCAGTGGGTTGATGCAAGCCTTGACTTCTTAGCGTTTGGCTTGATGTGTGCCAGGCAGATGAACCCATTTCAGTAATATATCTTCCTCAGCAAAGCTTTTCTGACAACCTTTATATTTTCCTGCTAACTATGATGCCCACCTTCCTCTTCCTCATTCTTTGTGTCAGAAAAAGGAGGCCTCCTTTGGAAATCTTTCCCTGCTCTAGTAAGGGTCTGGATCAGAGCTCCTCTGGAGTAGAGACCACATTTAGTAAGCTTTTCACCAGAATGTCAGCTCCAAGAGAAGACCTTGCTTTTATTCTTTGCTTTATCCTTGAAACCTAGAGCAATGCCCTGTATATAGTAGATGCGTACTAAATTCCGGTTGCTCAATAGATGCTTTTTTTAACAGGCTCTGGGGAAAACACTGCTAGTTGAAATACTTGACTTAAATTAAAATTTGTTCTTTTCTTTTTTTTCTTTTTTTATATAAACTTATTTTAATTGGAGGTTAATTACTTTACAATATTGTATTGGTTTTGCCATACATCAACATGAATTCGCCACAGGTATACACGTGTTCCCCATCCTGAACCCCCCTCCCACCTCCCTCCCCGTACCATCCCTCTGGGTTGTCCCAGTGCACCAGGCCCAAACATCCAGTATCATGCATCAAACCTGGACTGGCGATTCGTTTTTTATATGATATTATACATGTTTCAGTGCCATTCTCCCAAATCATCCCACCCTCTCCCTCTCCCACAGAGTCCACAAGACTGTTCTATACATCTACGTCTCTTTTGCTGTCTTGCAGCGTACTTCCCTATGGTGGTAAAAATAAATATATTGGACTTAAGTGGAATTGTGGACTTTCTTGCACTTTTTTTTGTCAAGGAAATAATATTCAAATTCATTGGGAATAAAAATAGGTGAATAAATGGATGAATAAAAATTTGTCCTGTGATTTTACTGTAAGGAATGATTATTACAGGTGCTCACTGCCATGGTGCATTGAAAGCCATAACAAGGGAAAATGTGGATAGAACAAGAATTTTCTGTTATAGAAGTGAAATAAAACGGTAAAGAGGGAATCATCGTGATAATGCAAGTAAAAAATCGTTTAGCCTTATTTAGAGGCCTATTCCTAGAAAGAAGTGTTTTACGGTTTTGAATTACCATAGGCAATTTTGTTAACTTTTCACTTTCTATTGTATTTATAAGTTTTAGCTTTAGGATTAATTGTAAAAACCCTCAAGATTATTCTTTTAAGAAAAATGATTCTGTGTCTTATTTGGCTTTTGAAGTTTTGTTTTTTAGAGCTATGACCACGTGCCATGTTGTTGGCTGTAGAGTTGTTGGGACAGACTTGATCTGACTATAAGGCCTGATAAACCCTTTTACCAAGTGCTGGCAATTCAGTTAAATAGCACCTGCTACCACTCAAAGAGAAGCTGCTAAACCGAAATTAATGCTTATGTGACTCTTCCAAGCACCTAATTTCATCAACAAAATTAGATTTCTTGGATGGGTAATTGACACAATCTGGTAACTCAGAGACTTGTCATTAAAAATTAAACATATACGGAAACAATATGAACTCAAGTTCTGCCACCAATCTCCTGGCAGTGAAGCATCCGAAGGAAAACTATCTCAAAGAAAGGTCGATAGCAGAATAAATCTCAAAGCAAGGGCCTTCACTGAGTATTCACTGAGTCTCTCTGGTCTTAGTAGAAGATAAAATTCTGATTATTTTTTCTCATTGTAAAAATTGGTTTACATTTGGGAATGTGTAATTTTGCTTAGAAAATATTGAAAATGTTTTTAGCATTTCTAGAGAGGCAGTAATGAATTTAGCTTTACTTTAATAAATGAAGACTTTTTCCAAGTTCCTCAAAAATTCACTGCCTGCAAAATTCCAGGAGGTAGTATGACTTTTTTCTTTGACCCCTCAATTTTTTCTCATAACAAGAATTATCTTTTCTCATGTGAAATTCTTAAGTATGATAGAAAGGTTTGTGCCACAACAGTCAAGGAAAATCTTAAGTTCACAGGGAGAAAAGTTAGTGCTTTCTTATTCTGTGCCTTCCCTCGCGCTTTTCTCCCATTTCAAGGTCTCTTCACCACACACCTTAAGTGTACCTAGCAACAACATTACTGCTTCTCAAAGTTGCCCTGTCAACCCTGCCTGATTTATTTACCTTTAGGATGTCCTCTTGCTGTTACTTTTGAAACTACTTATTTGGTATCTAATTTCATACTGCATTTATTTTTTTAAAAACTGATTTTGCTGTTTACTGTATATTTTCTGATTGTTCTCCAGCAATAGTGACTCAATTTGTGATACTAAACATGTATATTTGTTTGCCTGGCTCTCTACCAACATAGGGTTTGTCAAAGGGAAACTCAAAGTTATAAACATCTAGAAAAAGAAACAAAAAGTTGAGCTACAAAAGACTAGTTCTCCAAATAGCATGATGCTGAGTCTTTAAAAACAAAATACCTCATGAAATTAGGAAGATTTCTGAGTTCAGATCAATCTGTTCAAAGTAGAAAGTGGCAATTTTGTGACATGATTTTTATATTCACAAAGGTCAAAACACAGTTTCAACATCTGCTTAGAAAAGAGGGACAGGCTTCTTTTTGCTCAGGAGTCCAGGTTATCTGAAATATTCAGCAAATGGTCATGACTGAGGAAAGGACCTCTGAACGTGAGGCTATCTCGATGGAATCAACCAGAACTGAAGTAAACAGAGACTAAAAAACCCAGGATACTCAAGAACTGTAGGATAGTTACAAAAGATATATGACATTGTGTGGTGTGAATAACAAAAAGGGGAGGGAGAAGGAACAGAAGGAATATTGGAAACAATAATGACTGAGAATTCCCTCCAGATACCAAATTACAGATCTAGGAAACTTTGAACACCAAACAGAAACAATGCCAAAAAGTTACAACTTGTCTTTCTGTATTTTGTTTATAAGTAAAAAAGAAAGAAAAAAATCCTAAAACAAGCCAAAGAAAAATACACCTTTCTTATAGAGGAACAAAGATAAGAATTACAACTAACTTCTCCTCAGAAACCCTGTGCTGATCTCTTTTAAGGCATTATTAATAATTAATTCAGTTGAAAACAAAATTTTGTGGTTTTCTAAGTGATATTAGTTTATCTGATGCACCAAATTAGTAAAAGTAGTTCTGGAAATTCACAATAGTCTATTCATTAGAAAATACATCTAAAACTTGCATAAACTAGAATGTTGTGCTAACTTTATTTTTAGAGTGGTAAAATAAGAAAGATATAGAACATTTTCTATTAAATGTGGTAAAAAGTTATTAAGTCAATCTAAATAGTTCAGAATTATCTTGATATTACATGACATTTTTCTTATGCAATGAAACATCAATAACCTCAGATATATAGATGATGCCACTCTTATGGCAGGAAGTGAAGAACTAAAGAGCCTCTTGATGAAAATAAGAGGAGAGTGAAAAAGTTGGCTTAAAGCTCAACATTCAGAAAACTAAGATCATGGCATCCGGTCCCATCACTTCATGGCAAATAGATGGGGAAACAGTGGCTGACTTTATCTTTGGGGGCTCCAAAATCACTGCAGATGGTGACTGCAGCTGTGAAATTAAAAGATGCTTACTCCTTGGAAGGAAAGTTATGACCAACCTAGACAGCATATTAAAAAGCAGAGACATTACTTTGCCAACAAAGGTCCATCTAGTCAAGGCTATGGTTTTTCCAGTGGTCATGTATGGATGTGAGAGTTGGACTATGAAGAAAGCTGAGCGCCGAAGAATTGATGCTTTTGAACTGTGGTGTTGGAGAAGACTCTTGAGAGTCCCTTGGACTCCAAGAAGATCCAACCAGTCCATTCTGAAGGAGATCAGTCCTGGTTGTTCATTGGAAGAACTGATGTTGAAGCTGCAGCTCCAATACTTTGGCCACCTGATGAGAAGAGCTGACTCATTTGAAAGACCCTGATGCTGGGAAAGATTGAGGACAAGAGAAGGGGACAACAGAGGATGAGATGGTTGGATGGCATCACTGACTCAATGGACATGAGTTTGGATGGACTCTGGGAGTTGGTGATGGACAGGGAGGCCTGGCGTGCTGTGATTCATGGGGTCTCAAAGGTCGTACATGATTGAGCGACTGAACTGAATTTAGAGTCCTTTTTGTCTTATAATCTAATAACTAAGGGCATTCATTAAATTCACAGGTCAGAGTTTTTTAATTAATTTTTTATTTTGAGATAATTTTATATTCATGTACAGTTATAGGAACTAATACAGTCCTGTGTACACTCTACCCAGTATCACCAATGGTAAAATCCTGCAAAACTATAATATACCAAGGTCAATCTTATTTCTCTGATTTTACTCATATGTGTATTTAAGTTCTGTGCAATTTTATCACATATGTGAGTCCATATATTCACCACCTTTAAGTTACCAAATAATTCTATTACAATAAGAATCTCTAATTGCTCTCCTCTGATGACAGTACCCCCTTCTTCCTTCATCCCCTTCAATCCACTCCTAATTTCTGATAACCTCTTGCTTCTTCACCCACCCCACCCACCCCCAGTAATCAATCATAAATCTGTTCTTCAGTTGTATGGTTTGTCTTTTCAAAACATCATATAAATGGAATCATATTCTAACCTTTGGGGATTGACTTTTTTCACTCAGCACAATTTCCTGCCAGTTGATCCAAGTTGTGTGCCTCAGTAGTTCTTTTCTTTTTATTATTGAGCACTGTTCTTTGGTATGGAGGTACAACACTTTGTCTAACCATTCATCTATTTCAGAGCATGTGAGGTGATTCCAGTTTTTAGCTCTTCTGAGTAAAGCTGCTATGAACTTTCATGTATGATTTTTACATGAGCGTAAGTTTTCCTTTTTCTAGGATAAATGCTGAAGAATCTATTTCTGGGTAGTCTGATAATTGCCTGTCAGTTATAAGAAACTGCCAACTATTTTCTGGAGTGGCTTTACTCTTTTGTATTCGCACATGTAACATAGGAGACATCTAGTTTCTCCGCATCCTCTCCAGCATTTGATGTTGTCACTATTTCAGCCATTCTGACACTTGTAAGGGATATTACATTGAAGCTTTAATTTGTATTTGACTAATAATGGCACTGAACATCTTTCCATGTGCTTATTTGCCATCTGTTTATCCTCTTTGGTGAAATGTCTGTTTATATCTTTTGCCCATTTTATGATTAGATTGCTTTTTATCCTGTGAGTTTTAGAGTTCTAGATACTGCTGCTACTGCTAAGTCACTTCAGTCGTGTCTGACTCTATGTGACCGCATGGACGGTAGCCCACCAGGCTTCCCCGTCCCTGGGATTCTCCAGGCAAGAACACTTGAGTGGGTTGCCATTTCCTTCTCCAATGCATGAAAGTGAAAAGTGAAAGTGAAGTCACTCAGTTGTGTCCGACTCTGTGCGACCCCATGGACTGCAGCCCACCAGGCTCCTCCGTCCATGGGACTTTCCAGGCAAGAGTACTGGAGTGGGGTGCCATTGCCTTCTCTGTATAGATACTAGGACAAGATATTAATATTTTGGTGGATATGTGTTTTGCACATATTTTCTTCCAGCCTGTTGCTTGTCTTTTCATCATTTTTGAATGATGAAAAACATGTATTTTTGAAAGGAAACATCTTAAATTTTGGTGAAGTCTAATTTAGCAATTTTTCCTTTCATGGATGAAGTTTTGGTGTCAAATCTAAATAAGAACTTCTTGCCTAGTCCTAAATCATGAACATTTTCTGATTTTTTTCTAAAAACTATATAGCTTTATACTTTAAAGTGATCCATTTTGAGTTAATTTTGTTTGGGTTGTGAGGCTTATGTCAGAGTTCGTTTTTTTAAAAATCTATATAGATAAAACTTTTTGCTTTCTCTTTTGTGTTGAAGCTGTAGTAATAAAAATATTTTAAAGAGCCAACACATTTAAAGCATAAATCCTTTCCTGAGAATACTGTAAATTGACATGCTTATCTTTCAGACAAAACCTGCTGAAGTCATCTCCTCCCTTATATATTTACTGTCCTGAAATCAGGCTCTGTATATTGTAATTTGCATTATTGTTTTCAAGTTTGGTCCCAATCCAATCTCTAGATTGCCCCTGTGACAATTGTAACTAGCGAATTACAACTGTAAGTAATTTAGTCTCCATTTATCCCCATCAATACTCCTTATATCCAGGCCCAATGGAAAATATTTTACTAAGTGAGCTGCCCAGATGGTACAGTGGTAAAGAACTCACCTGCCAATGCAGGAGACTTGGATTTGATCCCTGGGTCTGGAAGATTCCCTAGAGAAGGAAATGGCAACGCACTCCAGTATTCTTGCCTGGAAAATCCAATGGACAGAAGACGCTTGGCGAGCTACAGTTCAGGGGGTTGCAAAGAGTCAGACTAAACAACAATTGTATTGAAATTATAATCTTCCACAATTTTTAATACTTAGGAGATTCTTAGATAACTTTCATTACTACCTTGCTTCCAAAACTCCTGAATTTATTAAATTTGTCTCATATTACTACTACTTGCTGTTCCTTGAATGTGTATTAACGATTTCTTTCTCATTTTTATTATGGCTCTGGAAAACTTAAGAGTTTGCCGTTTTTGTTTTCATCACTCTAACAGCTTCCCTGTTGCCTAACTTCAAAAACTTACTGCACTGTTCAAAGGGAATAAAAAAATTCAGCCTTCAGGATTGAATAGATTCACTCCCTAAGTGAAAGGTGAGAGTGAAGGATGCTCATAGTTCTTTTTGTTTGGTTGCTATTCTAGTTGTCTGCAGAAACCTCTTAGACTTTTATTTGGAACTTTGTCTTACCTTGTGTTTCAAAATAATGTTCTAGTTTAATGGATTATGAATAATAACCTTCCAGAAGATTTATGTAAAAAATATCTATATTCCTGCCTATATATATTGCCTTACTTATCCATTTGAAGTGGATACACTACTGGATCTGATTTTTTTAGTAACAAAATTAAATACTTAATATTTTTACATTAGTATTTAAAACCAGAAGTGTAGTAGTTTCCCATGCCTTTGGCAGGGTTGACCATAAATCGGCCCATACAAATTTAAAGGCAAATAAAACCCATTAAATGCCTCTCCATTCTTAACATTCTTTGCCTGCCAGTGTAATGCTATTCTCCCCTGAGCTCTATCACCTCTTCCTGAATGTATTAAAATATGACATTAGTGTTTTTCTCTCCTTGTTCCTTTATCAACTTTAATATCCAGCTTATCTTTTACTACTCTCCCGTATAAGGACTTTGCTCCAGATTAATTCACTGTCTCCACAAAGCTTTCTCTCACTTTCCTTTCATTTTTCTTCTGATTAGTCTACCCAACTGGAATGTATTCCTTTCTTCACTACAATGCTTTCAGTCTTTGAGAGTAAAATATATCTTCTCAGAAAACTTTTCTGATCATCTTCCAAAGTCCATTCAATTATCCTTCTGTCCAACCATGTGTTCACGCATTGATCCAGTTCTTTATCCAGTAACCCAGCAAGTATCCACAGAGTCCATAATTTTATGTGCTAGATTAGATGTTGTGATAAGTTCTTGAGTTAAAAAGGCATATATCAGGTATGGTGAGAATATAGACATAATTTATCAAGGAAGATGAGAGACACTTCACATGGGTGGCTGCTTGAAGGGTTAGGAACGTTTAATGATTGGAAAAGTATAAGGAGAACATTGAGACAGAGGCAATATGTGAAAAGTTGTGAATGTTGGTGAGAGACAGTGAATCTGTGTGATTTGGTGCTACAAGACCATGAAGTATAATGTGGAAAGAGGTAGGATATAAGGCTGAAGAAAGCTGAGTGCCGAAGCATTGATGCTTTTGAACTGTGGTGTTGGAGAAGACTCTTGAGAGTCCCTTGGACTACAAGGAGATCCAACCAGTCCATCCTAAAGGATATCGGTCCTGGGTGTTCATTGGAAGGATTGATGCTGAAGCTGAAACTCCTATACTTTGGCCACCTCATGCAAAGAGTCGACTCATTGGAAAAGACCCTGATGCTGGAGGAATTGGGGGCAGGAGAAGAAGGGGATGACAGAGAATGAGATGGTTGGATGGCATCACCAACTTGATGCACATGAGTTTGGGTAAACTCTGGGAGTTGGTGATGGACAGGGAGGCCTGGCGTGCTGCGATTCATGGGGTCACAGAGTTGGACATGACTGAGCGACTGAACTGAAGGCTGAAGGAGTCAAGAACAGTGTATACCAATCCAAAGAATGTGAGACTTTGTGAAAAGGTTGTTTTATTTGATTTTATTTTTTAAAAAAGTTTGATCATATTTAAGGTATATAATATCATTTGACACACATGTACATAGTGAAGTGCTAACTGCAGTCCAGCTAACTGACATCTTATCCTAGCAAAGAACTTATTACAGTCAAGCTAATTAGCGTATCTTATCCTCATGCAGAGTTACACATTTTTTGTGTGATGAGAACACCTGCAGTCTACTTTCTTAGAAAATTTCCAGTATTCAATACAGTATTATTAACTGTAGTCATATTTCTGTGCATTAGATCTCTGGACTTACTCATTCTACATAACTGCAACTTGGTACATTTTGGCCAACATCTTGTTTTCCCTACCTCCCTGTCCCTGCTAACTACCATTCTACTCTCTTTTTCGATATATATGACTTTTTAGGTTCCATGTATAAGTGAGATCATGTAGCTTTTTTTCTTTGACTTATTTTACTTAGCATGACGTCTTCCAGGTTCATCCATATTGTTTTAAAAGGAAGGAGTTTCTTCTTTAAGGCTGAATGGTGTTCCGTTGTATATGTATATATATCATGATTACTTTACACATTCATTTGTTGATGGTTACCTAGGTTTTTCTGTATCTTGGCTATTGTGGATAATACCACAATGAATATGGGAGTGCAGATATTTTTTAAAGGTACTGAAGAAATATACTCAAGAGAGAGATTGGTATGTACCCAAAATAGAGATCGCTGGATCATATGGTAGTTCTATTTGCAGTTTTTTGAGGAACTGTCATGCTATTTTCCATAATGGCTGTACCAATTTACATTCACACTAACAGTGTACAAGTGTTCCTTTTTCTCCACATCTTCGGTCACTTTTTTTTTAATAATATACTTTAAAAAATGTGGTTTTTTATTAATAACAATTTTTTAAAAATAATAGACACCCAAACAGGTGTAAAGTGATATCTTATTGTGGTTTTGATTTGTATTTTCCTGATGGTTAGTGATGCTGTGTAGCTTTTCATTTATCTGTTGGTCAGCTGTATATCTTCTCTGGAAAAGTATTGTGTGTGTTTTTTTTTTTTTTATCTTGAGTTGTATGAGTTCCTGATATAATTTGAATATATATATATATAATATAAGAAGCCCTTTATCCAACATATGGCTTGCAAATATTTCCTCCCATTCCATAGGTTGCCTTTTTAGTTCGTTGATTGTTACCTTTGTTGTGTAGAGGCTTTTCTTTTTGTTGCTTGAGCTTTTGGTAGCATATCCTAAAAATTATTGCCGAGGTTAACGTCAAGGAAATTTTCCTCTAAGCTTTTCTTCTGTTTTATGGTTTCAGGTGTTACTTTTAAGTCTTTAACGCATTTTGAGTTGACTTTTATGTATAGTATAAGATGAGGACTCGATTCAGCTGGAACTGTCACCCATCAAACTATAAGCAGTCTCACTTTGGTTTGGACCTCTTTATCTATGGCACCTGGGTTTCAAGCATGACAATCCCAAGAGAGATTCCATAGGGCAAGCATTCCAAGAGACCAAAGCAGAAATAGAATTTCTTTTTTCTCTTTTGAGAATAACCCGAGGAAGCCACATAGTCACTTCTTCTGTAGTATGCATAGCATACTGGTTGAAGCAGGCTCTGCCCTTCCAAGTTCCAGGGCATGGGGATTAACTCTACAGCTTGAGGAGGAGGAGGAGAAAGTCACACTATAGAAAACAGAAGATGGCAGATTTGGGGAAATACAGTCTGCCTTGGTTGTTGTAGCTGCTGGCAGTTTGGGAGGGTTTTTAGTAAAAACAATGTCTTACAGGTGTCTATTCCTAGGAAAAGAAAATCTAAGAAACCCTGAGAGGTAATTTACAGAATACTCATACAACTCAGTGGAGATGACAGTACTGCAGCTTTGTACTTACACATTTTTAATTAATAGATTTTTTTCCCTGAGCTCTTGACAACAGCACGAATTACCATTTGTTGCTAGTTTTTCAAATGATGAATTGGGTTGCTACAAATTTTCATTAAGGTTATTATTAATATCTCCTATTACTGCAAGTTTCTAAGTACTTCATTTATAACATCACTGGTGGTTCTTTACTTACATTTTATCAGAGTGGCTGGCTAGAAAGATAGAACATTCAATATGGAATAGAGACAAATGGTGGCAGAAAAATGGATTCTGAATGTTGCTTGAAAAACCACAATTCCCTTCACTGAATTGAGAGTCTAGAATTGGCCGCACTTACTCATCAGCTGTTCATTTTTTATGTTTTTCCCTTCTGGCCCACTGAATAGAAAACAATAAGACTATTACCCTTTTGGAATTTCCTGTTAAAACCAATCCCTTTTCTAAGGTGAATGAGATATACACAGACAAAGTCCTATAATTTTTTGGTTTCTCTTTCTTTTTGCTCCTATACCTGTTATCAGAATATCATATTTTCTTAAGTCTTTAGTTTTTTTTTTTTAATAACCTTTGTTGACAAGTTCTTTTCATATCATTACTAATCATGGGGAAATCTACTTAGTTTAATCAATAATCCATTTCTTAACTTGATTATTTGTGTGCAAAAAAATGGTTCCTGTGTTTAAGGTAGTTTCCAATTTAGTTATGAAAACAAATCTTATACAGACATCTATCATAGCAAAAGAAAAATGTGTGCCGTGGTTAACATTTATCAGAAATTCTTTTTTTAAAATACTTTTCTAGACCTTTGTGTGAGGCTAATTTTGGGTGGTAGAAGTAAAGAATGGAGTTATATTAAATTTTAAAAATAAAATGAGATGAATTGTATCATTAACAATAAATTATATTTTATCAGCAACAGTACATCATACTTTGAAAAGTATTTCTATGTTTTCATGATAAAAGTAATGCATATTCATTGTAGAAAATTTGGAAGATAAAAAATATATAAAATTTGTCCAAATTGTCCTGTTTCATGGGAAAGTATTCTTAATATTTTAGTGTATTTTCTTCTAGACCTACATGTACCTATGTGTGTTTTCTGTGCGAAAACACTGGAGTCGTAGTGCAGTGATGGTTGTGGTGGATTGTCAGTCAGCAGCTGATCTCACCTCCTTCCAGTGTGCTTTACTACAGGAGCCAGAAAGCAAAAAGAGTATATTTTTCTAGATGCTCTTGTAGAAGAAATTCTGGATGTAAGTTGGTTTTGGCAATGAGATGCTTCTTGTGTTTTGTAGGAGTTCAGTTGGGCAGTACTTTTCTTTCTTGTATTTTGTTCCTGACATTAGCAAACACAGCTACGGGGATGATTTTTTTGTCTGTTTGTGCTACAGTTGCATTCTAGGGTCCACATGCTTGGTTCATGGGTGTCTTGGGCAATTTAGTGATAGCAACAGCATCTAAATCCTTGGATGTCAATGATTCTAGAGAATCTCTTGATTCTTCAGCTTCCCATTTGTGATGCTTAAGTCTGTAGTCAAATTTGGCTTTTTTGTTAATTAAAATGATTCAGTTATTGCAACAAACACACACTAAAATTTCACTGTTTTAACACTTTTTTATGTTTTTAAAAAATTATTACTTTAAAAATTTTAAATTGAAGTGTAATTGCTGTACAGTATTATATGTTACAGGTGTTTAATGTAGTGATTCACAAATTTTAAAGGTTATACTTCACTTATAGTCAATCTAAAATATTAACCATATTTCCCACATCATCCAATATATCTTTGTAGCTTATTTTATACCTAAGTCTTTTAACACACCTTAATAGTTTTCAAATAGTTCAGTGCCAGTATTCCTGGTTGGCTGACACTTTTCTTCCATTCTGTGGCTCTGGAATCCTCTAGTCTTCATCATCTTTTGTGTTCAAATAGCAGAAAGAAAAAGGGCGTGTGGAAAAAGTACATTTCCGTCTTAAAATCTCTGGCCCCGGAATGACACACATCGCTTCTGACCATATTCCACTAGTGAGGGCTATTAAGTGACCTGGCTTTATCTACACTCAAGGAAGTTGGCAAATGTGGTCATTGGACAGTCATTTCCTAGTAACAGCTGTACTGAAGGGACATGAAGTTTCTACCTGCCACACAGGCTTATTCTGAGTGTCATTCTTAGACTACACACAATGGAAACCATACCTGCATTTCTTGAAATGATTTTTAGGACTCTATTTCCTTATATTAAAGTTCTTTTTACTTAAAGACAGCTAGAATGATTTCTGCTTTCTGCCACTGAAGGATATGTTTCTTAGTTTTGCATTTTTTTAATCTTTATTTCATAAAAATCAATTTCTAATACCATTAACATTTGCCTTTTGGCTCTCAAATGCTGCTTTCATGACTTCTGCTATTTTATGTCACAGGGACTTATAAGTCTAGGTTGGGTTTTTCTTTTATTATGAACTTATTTTCTTCCTAGATTTAAATGTTTTATGGTAATTCAAAAATTTTGACAGAATGTGTTTAAATATCATTTACCCTGGAATACATTGACCATTTTTCTTCTGTCATCTCTGGACTTTTTGTATTTTAGGAAACCTTATGCCAACCTTAAATATATTGGATTGTTTCTTTTTCAAAAGACTTAGATTCCTTTTGTGAGAATATCTGTAATGTTGATGTTGATTTCTGTCATATCTATAATTCTTATTAAATGGAACCTTGTGGAATAATGTTGCTTTTTAATTATATGTATGTATAATTTTAATAAGGATACAACCTAAATATTACATAATAGTGTTAATAAAATGCCCTCTAAAATCTGCTCTCAAAGAGTAAGTTTTACTAGAAAGAATAGACAGTTTTGTTGGAAACACTCTAATGTCCATGGTAGAGACCATGTAAATAAATAATGAAACATCTTTACATTAGAAAGTGATATAACTCTTAAAAAGTGTAACAACTGAGAAAACTCATAGTCATAGGAATGCACTTTGAGATACTTTGTTTAGGGATAAACTCAAGTTCCAAGGCAGCTAGACTCATGTACTACATTTTTGTAGAAAGGAATGAGGAAGAAAATGAATTCATATTCACATAAATGTAAAATACCTTATGAGGCTTACTTTAAAAATTGATACCTTTGATTCTCCCTCTCTGGATAAACTAGGTGGCTAAGGGCATGATCTGGGGAGAGATTTCTGCATTGCATGCCCTTTTGTACCCCTTGAATATTGAACTATGTGTGAATATAAACTGCCCTCCAAATAAAAAATAAATCCTGTATGGTAACCCAGAGATTATATCATTCATTAAAGTCTTGATCTGTAATCCCTTCAGTAAAACTTTCTTTTACTAGAAGAAACATTTTACATGCGTATGGAGAGCCTACACTGTATCAGATCTTGGAAATGCTAACAAGAACTGAGACAGTTCTACTTTCAAATATGTGAAAGTCTGGGAGGGAAGCCAGTCATTGTAGTACATGTGGTAAACGCTCTGGTTGTTCAGTCACTAAGTTGTGTCTGAATCTTTGTTACCCCTAACCATCTTGTCGTCTGTCACCCCTTTCTTCCTGCCCTCAATCTTTCCCAGCACCAGGGTGTTTTCCAATGAGTCATCTCTTCACATCAGGTGGCCAAAATATCAGAGCTTCAACATCATTCATTCCAATGAATATTCAGGTTGATTTCCTTTAGTATTGATTAGTTTGATCTCCTTGCTGTTCAAGGGACTCTCAAGAGTCTTTGCAGTATTGAAAGCACCAATTCTTTGGTGCTCAGCCTTCTTTATGGTCCAACTCTCACATCCATTTATGACTACTGGAAAAACCATAGCTTTGGCTGTATGGACTTTTGCCTAAATGTTAGAAAATTAGGAGTCAGAAACTTCTCCAGATTTCTAGGGTCGCAGTTTTCTTTCTTGTTCTGGAGGAATATCATGGACTTCTTCCACTATATTAAATATTGCTAAAGAGTAGTCATTCCAGCATTTGCCTCCACTGATGGGAAATGTACCACCTTTTGATAGGGCCTATATTATCAGTTCCTGTTCCTCTTTTGGGCCCTCTGTCTCACAGAAACTAGACTGAGTGAAGGATGCCAGTCTCCTGACAATCAGCATAGCTTAATGGTTGAGAGTTTGGCCTCAGATTTTGACAGCTGGTTTCACAAATTACAAAGATGTGAACTTGAGTAAGTTATGTAAACTCTCTTTGCCTCCATTTCCTCATTTGTAACAGGAAAATAACAAAAATATCTACTTTAATGGAGTTGATATGAAGGTTAAATGAAATAATTAGAACTTAGAGCAAAGTGACTGGAATATAGTAAAGACCTAATAAATACTGATTATTGTCATTTTCATTATTGTTTTCAGGTTTCATCCCAGTCCGGTCTCTGGATTGCCCCTTTGACAATCCTAATTAGGGAATTAAAGCTCCAAGTAATTTAGTCTCAATTCACCCCTATTAATACTCCTTATATCCAGGTCCAATAGAATATAATTTACTAGGTGAGCTTCCAAAGTGGCACAGTCGTAAAGAATCCACCTGCCAATGCAGGAGACACAGGTTCAATCCCTGTGTTGGGAAGATCCCCTGAAGGAGGAAATGGCAACCCACTCCAATATTCTTGCCTGGGAAATTCCATGGACAGAGAAACCTGGCAGACTATGGTCCATGGGGCTGCACAGAGTCAGACGTACTGAGCATGTATGCCCTTTATGCTGAATAAAGAGAAGGGGAATACAAGAGGAAATGTATTAATTTCCTAATACAAGAGGAAATTAAAGACATATTCATGAACAAAATTTATTTTAGACCATTTGCATGAAGAATGTCAGGGGTTCATCTACAGTGAAGAGTTTGATGAAGCTGTGGTCAGGTGACAGTACGGAACAGTGATTAAGAGCTCAGCATCTGCAGTTGGCCAGAACCTGTTTCAGATTCCAGCTCTGCCTCTCTCTGGCTGCTTCACTTTGGGGTAATTTGATTAATTCAAGCTATGGTTCCTTTAATTATACAATAGGGAAAATAATAGAACCAATATTATGGGATTTGTGTGAATTTTAAATGAGATAATGACTAAATGCTACTTAGCAGCATGTATCCATAGCACAAGCAAAGTAAGGAGGGGCATTGACTAAATGGGCCAAATCCACTGGAGTAGACATCCAGGCAGAAGGGAGGTATGAGAATGAGAGGTGTTGAGGGGTCAGAATTGGCCCCATGGAACAGTAGCCCCATTCTTTATTTAACAGTAGGTTCAGGAATACTTAATGTTGAGGTCAGAGTAAAAGTCTGCTTGAATGGGAGAAATGGTAGGAACCTTTGTTTTAGTTGGCTTCTACCCCAGGGGCTTCCTTCTTGTACAAGTTCAAAGGAAAAATAGAAGTGTATGAGCAATGATTCAAGCTTTACAAAAGTTGCAAGCAAACCTACATCCTGACCTTTTCCCCTTTTAACACCACACTAATGACATGATCTTACTGTGGCTGATCTTATTGTATGACACTTGATTTCTAGGGGCCTTTCTCATTTGTTATTTGGTAGTACACATTTTTTCTCACAAACATTATTTTGTGACAGCTAAATTTTTATTGTGCAAATAAGCAAATGAAGGGCACATTTACTATAAATTTGCAATTTATAGTCTAGCATCCACTGAGGAGAGCAATTTCTAAATAAACCACCACCTCTAACAAAACCTAGAGGTAAATCCTCTGAGAGAGAAACAAGGGGAATTTAGTGACACAGTCAAATCCAGGGCTAAGGGGTGGGGGAAGACAAAGGTAAGAAGGCGTTCCAGGGTGTGAATCTTGAGATGAATAACACAAAGGGCTGGCTATTCCCTGAGAGGAAGGGGAGACACCTGAAGACATAGTGTTTGGAGAAACTGCCAGGATTCAAGTATGTTGAGCAGAAATTGCAACAGAAAAATTGTTGGAGGAGAAACCTGAGGAATCAGCAGCAGCCAGATATTGTAGATCCGAATACTTTATGGTAGGAGTTACTATGCCAATGCAGAGAAGCTGGAGATTCACTAAAGATTTTAATCTAACTAGGATAACGAAGTGATGTGTTCTGTTTTTAGCTTTAGAAAGCCCACACTGACACATCTGACCTGAGCAAAAGTAACTTAATTTTATAGCAATTGCTTAGTTTGCTTGCTGCAATTGGAAGAGATGACAAATCAGATCAGTGAGAGCATAAAGTGAAGTCAAAATTATATGTGCAAATTTTGTCCTTGCTTACTGGCTGAGAAAGTGTTGCATATCAAAACTAAGAGGAAAAAGACTAAGTGATGAGATTAGAGCCATCTGGAAAAAAAAAGAGACCATGTTCTAGGGTGCTTAAAGAGAGAAAACATAGAGTTGTTGGAAAAATAAGCTTAGGGGGAAATAATACAGAGCTTTGGAGGAAAAAAAATCAAGTTTGAACAGAAGTTCAGAAAACAGAATAAAAGCCTAAAGTAAGAAAATAAGATATTTTACTAAATGATGGACATGCTGCAGGAAGTAATTGGATGATCCTAACGTGGAATCAGCCATTAAAAGAGTCAAAGAAGAAAGGGTACAAAAACACTTTGCCAACTCATATTAAAGCTTGGTTTTTAATTTGTCTCTCCTACAGACTGTGGTATGTGAAGCAATCTAGTTAGACAAAACATGTTCGTTATAGTCAGTATAATTTTCCCACAAACAAAAATGTTTTGCTCAATCTGTTAAGTGTACTACAAAATATTGAGCTCTTTTTTAAGATTTCATTTGTACTTTGCTGTGCAACACTTAGTAATGGGTAGAACCCTAAAAGAATTTAGTTCTGATGAGCAGTCATAAATTTAAAGCTCATCTGAAACTAAATTGTTTACATATTTTACTGGAAACATAAAAGTGAAGAATTTTCAATGGGGCTCTCAGTGCTTTCTGATTTGATCCATTTAAGAGTTTCTGGGCCTCCTGAAGGCATTACGCGTAGTATACCATCTCAGCACAGTAGATACGAGTGGGTGGAGCAATGTGTAGCCACATTTGTTGTGTGGTATGAAAGATTTTAGAAAAACTCAAATTCTCTCTCTTGCCCAGGTTGTCAGTGCTTGAAATTTTATCCTGAGGAATACATTTTTCTTTTTCTTTTTTTTCTTTAGTGTTTTCCAAGCTTTGCTCACCAAAAGCCCAAATATTCCTTGATGTGTTTAAGGTATTTATTAATGCCTATGAATTTAATCATTATGGAAACATAGAATTGTGGAGCTAAAAATAAGCTTAAAGATTCAAATTCATCTCTCACAGCCCAGGCAGTTTAGGTAACTTGTTCCAAATTACAATTGTGGACATAGAATGAGCTCAGTTTATATGTGTCATAGTCGGTTGTTTTTACTTAGTGATGGTGGATCTTTTTTTTCTTTTCCTAAGAAGCAAGGGCCGGTGGCCTGACCATCATGGTCTTCATATGGGGACAGAAAGGATGGTGGGTGAAGGTAGACGGTGGAAATGCAAGAGGGATTTCATATCCTACTACTTGGTTGGCTGCCATTGTCCTGTGACTGTGCAGAGGAAAAGGGTAGTTTGGCACACAGTCTGCTAAGGTTTTGAGCCATTTCCTCCCAGATAGAAGTATTTACAGTCAGTCACTTGGGTGTTACCTTTTTCAAAATGGAGAAACTAACTTGTTTGGGACTTTCTCTTACCTTTGTATTAGCATCTCAAGCAACAGACTTTCTCTGTGGCAGAGTTGTTGCACTAAACACAAGACTTGGGCCATGAAATTCAAGTATTTCCTAGTATTCTGCTCCAGCTGTGTTCTCTGATTACAGAGTTAGTGTTTGGAACTCTTACTCTCTAAATGACCCTTATGTATATTTCAGTGACCAGGAAACCTGCAGCTTTCCCCTTACTCTCTTAAAGTGCTGTTTCCGTGTTTAGAAAGCATTTCATCCATCAGTGGTATCAATACTTTTCAAGCTGTGAAAGTTGTCTGTCCTAGCTTCTTGCACAAGTAATGAGCATGCAGAGCTGACCCAAATTCTACTCAAGAACTGCATAATATAAGCTAATCATTACATTAAAAGTGCACTGAGTGGCTCTATAATAAATTTTGAGAAATCTACAAAATAAGATGCACACCATGTCAGCTCTTTGATATGCTTTGTCGGTGTTAGGAAAAGCATATTTTCTTTTAATATTTCCTGTTCTCTCCCAATTTCTTTCCTAAATAGGAATTTCAGCACTTAGCTTAAAAAATATAAATAGTAGCTATAAATATAAAAAAAGAACAGTAGTTTCTGAAGAGAGTTCCTATCCAAAGAAATAAGTATTGAAACTATACTATGTTTCTTCATTTTGTAGGCACTCATAGAGAATGTGTACAAATACACACACACATTTAATTATATATTGGAACATGATGTATATTTTATTATGTAACATACATTTTTCCCCATACTGGTATGCCATATGCCCTGAGAATTTTCCTGTTTCAAAAAAAGAAAACTATGTAATCATTTTGAATGGATATATGTCCCGTGATATAGTTAACTAGATATCTATTGATGAACACTTAGGTTGTGTCTTAAAGTTTTCATTATTACAAGCTAGGAGACACCCATGTCTGTCCAAGACACACCATTGCAGCATTACAATAAATTGCCACCACTTTTTTTTTCTTTTTTCCCCTATTTGGCACTTCTTGTATGTGCCATGTGTCTGGCTCTTTAATATCTCTCTGTGGTACCTGGCACAATTAGTATATATTTGAACATTTGTTCCATTTTTCAATGCAGCGTGTAAACCCCCTAGAGAGTGGAATTAGGTCTTCTATTTCTTTAGCCTCTCTCCCTTAATGTACAGACCACTGATATAGTAGGAGATCCTTAATTATGGATATTTATAGGTTGATTTTCAGTTTGATTTGTGGCCTCTAGGTAGTTTCCCATATTCTAGGCTCTTGCTGTTTATCTATTTTTATCCAAATTTATCTATTCTATTTATATACACACACCTAAATACAGTTGGTGATGGACAGGGAGGCCTGGTGTGCTGCAATTCATGGGGTCACAAAGAGTTGGACGCAACTGAACTGAACTGAAATACAGGATGGTTAATACAATTAGTTTTATAAACCAATAATGAAAATTTAAAAAAATAGTACTTCCAATGTTCAAGGAACTGTTCTCACAGATATTAATTCATATTCAAACATATGAATTCACTTGTTCCTCACAACAGCTCAGTGACATAGGCTTGTTAATAGCCCCATTTATAAGTGGGGAACTTGAGGCATAGAAAAATTAAATTATTGCCCAAACGAATATTGGCAGAACCAAGATTCCAGACCTGATAACTTGTCTCCAAATCTGTGCACCCATCCATACATGAATTGCTTCTCAAACTCGCTGATGACGTTTGTGGACTTAGTGAATGCCTCCGGTTCAGTGTGTTTACACCATTACCATTACAGAGACCGGAGAAAAGGGGACCTAAGAAATAGAAACTTCAAGCACTGTGGTGAATAGGAGGGGAAATGCTTCACACAAGCTTTTCAGATCTCATGGAAGACGCACCTGGTCCCAAATGTCGTTAGTGCCATAGTTGAGAAAGCTTAGCTAATGTGTGGAGGTGGCCTAGGTTGAGGAAAAGATAGTGATATGTGGGCCCAGGTTCACATGCAGTCTCGCTTTGTAAAGTCAGAAACCTGTGTAATGACAGCTGAATGAGCTTAGAGAATATATTGCTAAGAAACTTTTTAAACTAGTAAGATAATTTAGGTTTAATGAGCCCTACTGTCTTCATAAATATCTCCCCCATTCTTTCTTTTAAAAAAGGAATTATGAACCTCATCTGTTTAGAGCACTTTAACAGATTGCTCTCAGGAAAAATGTACATTTCTTAAGTGGCCCACAAGCTCTGCATGAGCTAGTCCTGACCTCCAGGGATCCTTGTCTTCTGGTCTCTCCACACTAGCCCGTAAGCTCTTCAAATGCATGAAGCTGTTTCTGTTCTGAGTCTCCATCCACACTCCCCTTCCTCCTCCTGTCTAGAGCATTCCTTTCCGGCCACCAGACCTCTTCCTATGCCTGCTTGTCCTTAGCTCACAGATTGGTGTCTCTGTGACTGTTTCACTAAAGCTGTCTGTAATCTAAAGTAGGTTCCTCATTTTAGAATATATTGCATTTCTAATCATATATTTTTATGACTTGGTTAATATCTGACCCTCTCCATGGCTTTATACAGAGAAGGCAATGGCACCCCACTCCAGTACTCTTGCCTGGAAAATCCCGTGGACAGCAGATCCTGGTAGGCTGCAGTCCATGGGGTCGCTAAGAGTTGGACACGACTGAGCGATTTCCCTTTCACTTTTCACTTTCCTGCATTGGAGAAGGACATGGCAACTCACTCCAGTGTTCTTGCCTGGAGAATCCCAGGGATGGGAGAGCCTGGTGGGTTGCCATCTGTGGGGTTGCACAGAGTTGGACATGACTGAAGCGACTTAGCAGCAGCAGCAGCATGGCTTTATAATCCATGAGGGGGAAAAAATTGATGATATTTTGTCTTCTTTTTTAACTTCCCCCAAATATTGATTGCTTCATGTGTACATATTTACTGGGATGACAAATATACTTTTTTTTAAAATGTAAGAATAGGTAAATATGAGTTCTACCCTCTTAACAAATGTTTAATTGTATAGTACAATATTGTTAACTGTAAGCACATTGTTGTCAGCCAATCTCTAGAACATCCTCACAATGCTTTTGCACCATGCAGAACCAATGTCTAACTTAAAATCTGCTCAGAGTAGTTTCTCAAATATTTGTAGAATAAAAGAGACTTGCTTTGAGTCATGAAGGGAATATGATATCTCTGTCCTTTCCCCATTCAGCCTCCATGACATCACTACAATTTACCAGTGCTCTAGGACAGGAAGTTTCTCTGTTGGGTATAAGGAGCAGATGTCTTTACCAGTGGCCTCATTCTTTCTCTGAGGCAAAAATAGATAAAAATCTAAAAGGAGAGAGCATTTGTTCAATGCTGTGGGTTCAGCTTGGAGTTGATGTTTCTTGCTGCTGCCTTGTGATACAACTACATCTAGCTAGACGTGCTACTTCTCAGTGATAACAAGAACAAGAAGGGCATAACTTTATTCCCCCAAAGTTTAGGATTAGAACAGCAGAGCATCTCTGCTTGAACTATGCACTGGGTTGAAGAAAAACAGTCCTAAGTGATACTCACAGTTCAAGTGATCTTTGATAGGAAGAGTTCTGTGAATACCAGTGTCCATGTAAGTTCAGGATTTTGATTGGCAAGGATTTAAAAAGAGCTCGGGACCTCAAGAAATTATCTAGTCTATGTACATCCATCTTGAGGCAAGTAAAGCTTTATTAACATCTACAAATGGAATAACCTGGTTAGCAAAATGCTACTCTGATTGCTGTAGCTGGGTCTGCCTCCCTGTTTATTATCAGCACATCATCTTTCTGTTCCAAAGAACTAAGACTGACCTGTTCTTTGAACTAAGAACACTTAGTTCTTTTGAGTAAAATCATAAAGATATGTTTTCCTTTTTTATTTCTCTGAATGTCTGACCTACATTTTATCTTTTTGTTATCATGTAAAAGAAAGACTGTATTCTAGTTACGGTTTATTATAAGAGGAGATTTTGTCTCAGTGTGTAGATATATATGATCTTCAGTTTCTACTGGGTCAAGGTATCCTACATATAATGAAATGTATTCTCATGGTGAAAATCCTTTTAAACAGATTTGGTTCAGATACAGAATTTAATTTTATAAAATGGATAAACTAAATCAATAGAGAGGTCAAACATTTTTTTATCACTATAATTCTTTCTTTTTGAGGTTAACAATAAGGTTATCCTAATGGCTTTAGTCTCCAATCCAGGAAACTACAAATATTTCTTTTTAAAAAATGCTAAATTTGAGATTTTTAAAAATATAAATTCCAGTTAAAGTGTTTCTGCTTTGTTGTGGTTCAAATCTTAGCCATTTAACATCTCAAATTCAGATCATGTATTTTATATATTCAGTATTGTGGATAAAAACAATCATTCTGATTCAAAGATACTTCCATTATTGATGACAAGAAAATTTTTTCAGAAATAATCAAATTGCACATTGAAATAAATATAAAGTAAAATTTCACTGGTTATTCTAGTTATTTAAAGCATGGCATAAATCAGTAAATGTGTGTTGTTAGCATCAGCTTTATTGCCATTATCACTTTGAACACTATTATTGTTATCACTACTATGCTTATCATTATTGTTATGAAGTTTACCTTTTGTTCTTTCTCATCCTCCTTTTCCAATTCATAAAATCAGGCTAACAAAATTTTCCAAATACCTTAATATCTACTTTAGGAGAGAGTTAAGAATAGACAACATAATTTTACAAGTTGAGTCATTCTGCTAAAAATTTTAAAGCAGGTTTTCTTAAACAGGTTAAGCATAATTTTTCTATATTAGTTTTCTGTTGCTGCTTAACAAGTACCACAAACTTCATAGCTTAAACCAATACACATTTATTATCTCAGTTCCTGAGGGTTAGGAGTCCAGGCATGAGTTAACTGGGTCCTCTGCTCAGGGTCTCCCAAGCCTGCAGTCAAAGTGTGTGCAGAGCTGTGACATCATCTTAGGCTCAGGATTCTTGCCCAGGATTATTCAGACTGTTGGCAGAGTTCAGTTCCTTGCAACAATAGAACTGAAGCTCTGTTTTCTTGCTGGCTACTTTCAGCTCTTAGAAATAGCAAACATTGCATTTGCATCTTCAATCTTTCTCATACTGAAATCTCTCTCTTCAAGAAGAGCACAGTCCTCTTTAAGGATTCACCAGAGTAGGTTGGGCCCATACAGGAAAACCCACTCTTTTGATTAACTCAGAGTTAACTGACCTCATGCGAAGAGTTGACTCATTGGAAAAGACCCTGATGCTGGGAGGGATTGGGGGCAGGAGGAGAAGGGGACGACAGAGGATGAGATGGCTGGATGGCATCACCGACGCGATGGACATGAGTTTGAGTGAACTCCGGAAGTTGGTGATGGACAGGGAGGCCTGGCGTGCTGCCATTCATGGGGTCACAAAGAGTTGGACACGACTGAGCAACTAAACTGAACCAAATCGGAAGAGTAAAATCCCATTATGTTCGCAACTCCCACCCACTCTTAGGGAGAAGGGTATGTATACCAGGGAGTGAAATCTTGGGGTCATCTTTTAATTCAGCTTACCACTCCATAGACAGAGGAGCCTGGTGGGCTACAGTCCAAAGGGTCACAAAGAGTTGGATGCAACTTAGCATGCGTGCACCATGCTTTAACATGCCTGTTAATGTCTTCAGCTCTTCCATATAGATAGAAGCTAGGAGCCACATGTATCCATTTACATTGACAAGAATTAAAATTGTATAAAACCACAAATTCAGTTTGTTTTAGTTGCACTAGCCACATTTTACATGCTCAGTAATTGAATGTGGCTAGTGGCTGCCATGTGGCAGTGGAAAGTGCAAGTATAGAACATTTGTATTATCACAAAAAGTTCTATTAGCAGTGAAGATGCTGACAGTTGGTATGAGTTATCACTTCTATGTAGCATAACTAATAGGACTTTCATTGTTTTAGAAGATTGGCTAAAACTGGAAACTTTAGATGTTATTATGCTAGCAAGGGAAGATATGTTTAAAGAGAATATTTTAATATATGTTAAGTCATACAACAGAGGTGGTATTTTTTGATCTTCTCATAGTCTCACCTTCAGGGACAGTTTCTTGGTATTATTTCTTCTTTTGCTGTGGCTAAGTGCAACAATAGAACATTTCTGTTACCATGGAAAGCCCTATTGGAGAGTGCTCTGCAGAAGCCCATATAAAAAGGATAAAATTAAATCAAATGTGCAGCTACAACAGTCCTATACAATGGAACATTCTCTGATGACAGAAATCTCACAGATGCAATATTCAGTAGTTACATGTGGCTATTGAGCACTTTCAGTCTGTCTGCCCTCCGATGAAGGAGGATAAGAGGCATATGGAAACTTCCTGATGGGAGAGACTGACTGAGGGGGAAACTGGGTCTTGTTCTGATGGGTGGGGCATGCTCAGTAAATCTTTAATTCAATTGTCTGTTGATGGGAGGGGCTGTGTTCCCTCCATGTTATTTGACTTGAGGCCAAACTATGGTGGAGGTAATGAAGATAATGGCAACCTCCTTCAAAAGGTCCCGTGCACACACTGCTACACTCAGTGCCCCCGACCTTGTAGCAGGCCAGCACCAACCCACACCTCTGCCAGAGACTCCTGGACACTCACAGGCAAGTCTGAGTCAGTCTCTTGTGGGGTCACTGCTCATTTCTCCTGGGTCTTGGTGCACACAGGGTTCTGTTTGTGCCCTCCAAGAGTCTGTTCCCCAGTCCTGTGTAAGTTCTGGCAGCTCAATGGTGGCTTAATGGCAACCTCCTCTAACAGGGCTTATGTCATAACCAAGTCTACCGCACCCAGAGCCCCGCCCCCCTGCAGCAGTCCACTGCTGACCTGTACCTCCTCAGTTCAGTTCAGTCACTCAGTCGTGTCCAACTCTTTGCGACCTCATGGACCACAGCATGCCAGGCCTCCCTGTCCATCACCAACTCCTGGAGTCTACTCAAACTCATCTCCATTGGGTCGGTGATGCCATCCAACCATCTCATCCTCTGTCGTCTCCTTCTCCTCCTGCCCTCAATCTTTCCCAGCATCAGGATCTTTTCAAATGAGTCAGCTCTTCAGATCAGGTGGCCAAACTATTGGAGTTTCAGTTTCAACATCAGTCCTTCCAATGAACACCCAGGACTGATCTCCTTTGGATGGACTGGTTGGATCTTCTTGCAGTCCAAGGGACTCTCCAGAGTCTTCTCTAACACCACAGTTCAAAAGCATCAATTCTTTGGCGCTCAGCCTTCTTTAGAGTCCAACTCTCACATCCATACATGACTACTGGAAAAACCATAGCCTTGACAATACAGACCTTTGCTGTAAAGTAATGTCTCTGCTTTTTAATATGCTGTCTAGGTTGGTCATAACTTTCCTTCCAAGGAGTAAGTGTCTTTCAATTTCATGGCTGCAGTCACCATCTGCAGTGATTTTGGAACCCAAAAAAAGCCCAAAATAAAGTCAGCCACTGTTTCCCCATCTATTTTCCATGAAGTGATGGGACCAGATGCCATGATCCTAGTTTTCTGAATGTTGAGCCTTAAGCCAATTTTTTACTCTCCTCTTCCACTTTCATCAGAGGCTCTTTAGTTCTTCACTTTCTGCCATAAGGGTGGTGTCATCTGCATATCTGAGGTTATTGATATTTCTCCCGGCAATCTTGATTCCATCTGGTGTTTCCTCCAGCCCAGCATTTCTTATGATATACTCTGCATATAAGTTAAATAAGCAGGGTGACAATATACAGCCTTGACATGCTCCTTTTCCTATTTGGAACCAGTCTGTTGTTCCATGTCCAGTTCTAACTGTTGCTTCCTGACCTGCATATAGGCTTCTGAAGAGGCAGGTCAGGTGGTCTGGTATTCCCATCTCTCTCAGAATTTTCCACAGTTTATTGTGATCCACACAGTCAAAGGCTTTGGCACAGTCAATAAAGCAGAAATAGATGTTTTTCTGGAACTCTCTTGCTTTTTCCATGATCCAGCGGATGTTGGGAATTTGATCTCTGGTTCCTCTGCCTTTTCTTTTTTATTTTATTTTTATTTATTTATTTTTTTATTCCTCTGCCTTTTCTAAAACCAGCTTCAACATCTGGAAGTTCATGGTTCACGTATTACTGAAGCCTGGTTGGAGAATTTTGAGCATTACTTTACTAGTATTGCTGGCATAGTGAGTGAAGCACCTTGACAGTGTCATCTTTCAGGATTGAAATAGCTCCACTGGAATTCCATCACCTCCACTAGCTTTGTTCATAGTGATGCTTCCTATGGCCCACTTGACTTCACATTCCAGGATGTGTACCTGCTCAGGAGACATCCAAACACAGTTCTGTTTCAGTCTTTGTGGGGTCTCTGGGGCCTACTGTGCACAAGGTATGTTTGAGCCATCTGAGCTTCTCTGGCGGGTATGGGGTTTGATTCTAAATGTGATTTTGCCCCTTCTATCATCTTGCTGGGGCTTCTCCTTTGCTTTTGGACATGGGATATTTCCTCACAGTGGCTCCAGTGCCTTGCAGCCACCACTCCATGAACAAAGCTAGTGGAGGTGAAGGAATTCCAGTTGAGCTGTTTCAAATCCCAAAAGATGATGCTTTAAAAGTACTGCACTCAGTATGCCAGCAAATTTGGAAAACTCAGCAGTGGCCACAGGACTGGAAAAGGTCAATTTTCATTCCAATTGCAAAGGCAATGCCAAAGAATGCTCAAACTACCACACAAATGTACTCATCTCACACGCTAGCAAAGAAATGCTCAAAATTCTCCAAGCCAGGCTTCAACAGTATGTGAACTGTGAACTTTCAGATGTTCAAGCTGAATTTCGAAAAAGCAGAGGAACCAGATATCAAATTGCCAATATCCGTTACATCATCTAAAAAGCAAGAGAGTTCCAGAACAACATCTACTTCTGCTTTATTGACTATGCGAAAGCCTTTGACTGTGTGGATCACAACAAACTGGAAAATTCTTCAAGAGTTGGGAATACCAGACCACCTGACCTGCCTCTTGAGAAACCTATTTGCAGGTCAGGAAGCAACAGTTAGAACTGGACATGGAACAACAGGCTGGTTCCAAATAGGGAAAGGAGTATGTCAAGGCTGTATATTGTAATCCCTTATTTAACCTATATGCAGAATACATCATGTGAAATGCTGGGCTGGATGAAGCGCAAGCTGGAATCAAGATTGCCGGGAGGAATATCAATAATCTCAGATATGCAGATGATACCACCCTTATGGCAGAAAGTGAAGAGGAACTAAAAAGCCTCTTGATGAAAGTGAAAGAGGAGAGTGAAAAAGTTGGCTTAAAGCTCAACATTCAGAAAACTAAGATCATGACATCAGTCCCGTCACTTCATGGCAAATAAATGGGGAAACAATGGGAACAGTGGCTGACTTTATTTTTGGGAGGCTCCAAAATCACTGCAGATGGTGACTGCAGCCATGAAATTAAAAGACGCTTACTCCTTGGAAGGAAAGTTATGACCAACCTAGACAGCATTTTAAAAAGCAGAGACATTACTTTGTCAGCAAAGATCCATCTAGTTAAGGCTATGATTTTTCCAGTTGTCATGTATGGATATGAGAATTGAACTGTGACAAAAGCTGAGCACCGAAGCATCGATGCTTTTAAACTATGGTGTTGGAGAAGACTCTTGAGAGTCCCTGTGACTGCAAGGAGATTCAACCAGTGCATCCTAAAGAAAATCAGTCCTGAATATTCATTGGAAGGACTGATGTTGAAGCTGAAGCTCCAATACTTTGGCCACCTGATATGAAGAACTGACTCATTTGAAAAGACCCTGATTTGGGTGATGGTGGGAAAAGAAGGGGATGATATAGGATGAGATGGTTGGATGGCGTCATCAACACAATGGACATGAGTTTGAGTAAACTCCTGGAGTTGGTGATGGACAGGGAGGCCTGGCATGCTGCAGTCCATGGGGTCACAAAGTGTTGGACATGACTGTGCGACTGAACTGAACTGATTGAGCACTTTAACTGAGCACTAACCAGTGAGGAACTCAATCCTAATTTTGCTTGTTTTTAATTATGAATTTATTAAATAAAAATTTTAAAAGATACATATGGCTAGTAGTTACCATATTGGACAGTCCAGGTCTAAAATATTGTACATTTTCAATTACTGGAGTCCCTAATTGATGTTGAATACTATTTTGCCTTTGGCTCATATGAGCATTTGGGCATATTTAAGTTGATAATGGGAATATGATTAGGTGGATGAGAGAGAGAATATAGGGTGCTTAATTTTCATCATATTTTAGACAATTTTGAAAGTCCAACAAAAGTTTCAAAGCAAAATTTCCTAGTTTTAAATCTTATTTTAGATTCAAGTCAGCTTTTCATCTATAGAAATTTGTCTGCCTTTAGATGGTTACAGCTTTATTCAGCTGGAAGAAATTTTCTCACAATGTTTTCTTCTCACATTCACTTGCCTTTTGCTTTGTTACACTTAATTATATCTCCCCTTAAGGCAGATGAGAGGGAATACATCAAGTAAACATGTTCCACTTCAGAACTTGTTCTTTCCCCAAAAGGTATAATTTGTAACTTAATAAGCACGACCACATTGTGATTTAATTAACAAGTCACAGCAACAAACAAAATAGTAAATCTGTGATTTATTTTAATATGATGGAAATCGGAGATTTCTTTTAGATGAGCCTTTAAAGTGAAACAAAATCAAATCTCGCTCAGTGTGTCATCTCTGGATGTGCTGATGTGCTGCCACAAAACGCATGCTGCCCGTCTCTGTGAAATGCACACCTATTTTTAGGGATAAAGATTTCAAGCATGCTAATATGTTTAGGTATCAGTTCCAGATGCTGAGCTTCTTAGGAACTGAACCAAGTATTGAAACTGCATGGTACTCATAATGATAACTAGCTCTGCGTTAATAACATGCAAACTCCAAGTCCAACATATTTTATAGCTAAATTTCACCATAGCCAGATTTTTCCATTTCTACTACATAGTCTGAAAAAGAAAATACATTCTATTTATGAGATGAAGAAGAAGGGAGAATGGCTACTTTACTTTTATTTTTTTTTTTTTTTTGCTTTTGGGTCAGAAGTTCAGTTCAGTTGCTCAGTTGTGTCCAACTCTTTGCAACCCCATGGACTGCAGCACACCAGGCTTCCCTGTCCATCACCAACTCCCAGAGCTTGTGCAAACTCATGTCCATTGAGTTGGTGATGCCATCCAACCATCTCGTCCTCTGTTGTTCCCTTCTTTTCCTGCCTTCAATCTTTCCCAACTCTTTTCCAATGAGTCAGTTCTTCGCATCAGGTGGCCAAAGTATTGAAGTTTCAGCTTCAGCACAGTCCTTCCATTGAATATTCAGGACTGATTTCCTTTAGGATGGACTGGTTTGATCTCCTTGCAGTCCAAAGGACTCTCAAGAGTCTTCTCCAACACCACAGCTCAAAAGCATCAGTTCTTCAGTATTCAGCTTTCCTTATGGTCCAGCTCTCACATCTGTACACGAGTACTGGAAAAACCATAGCTTTGACTAGACAGACCTTTTTTGGCAAAGTAATGTCTCTGTATTTTAAAATGCTGTCTAGATTGGTCATAACTTTTCTTCCAATGAGCAAGCATCTTTTAATTCCATGGCTGCAAGTCACCATCTGCAGTGATTTTGGAGCCCAAGAAAATCCTTTGGGTCAGAATATCACAGAATGAAATAAAATATCACAACTGATTATTTCTAAGAAGATATCACAGAGCTTGGCTTCATATGCACCATAGAAGTTAAAGAAGCCTCTTAGGGCACTGGCTTTGGTACGCTTACAAGTTCCAATCCCAGTTACCAACCAGAGGTACAAAGATAATGAATTTAGAAAACAAAAGCTCGGAAGAGTTCTGAAGTATCCCTAGTAGCCAAGAGCCAAGGAAACATTTTCACCCACAATATTCTCTATGTCTTGTTGCCTTATTTTCCCCTTGAGCTACAGAATGATAACTAGGATTGGAGAGTGGTGATGTGCAATGGGATAATGATACTTGGAAATATCACCTAAATATTCTTCTTAGTAGGTAACTCATTTTGTTTTTCCCACTTGCAACCTTTCACCACTTAAATTAGGGTGTGAAGTTGAGACTTCCTGACATGGAGAATAAGGAGAATGTGGATATACTTGAAAATACACATTTTTGACTTAGTCAACAAGAGTTTTATTTAAATATAGGGCAGATACAATAATATGAAAGCAAGTTGCAATTGATTTGCAAGAACCAGGCACTTGAAAGAAAAATGATTTTTGGATTTATCTTTGTAGACCCAGAGCTTTGTGGGTCCTGATGAGAAGAGTGGGAAAATTTGGAAAAATAATTAGGTGGAAAAGGATTAGTAGATAGGACTTTGTGATTGTTTAGAAATGAGAGGTGCAGGAAATAGAGGCTTTGAGAATGACCTCCATTTCTTTGGTTTAGGAAACTGGGTTAATGGTGATGCTATTGACTGTGGACAGCCATCCAGAGATTTGTAGGGTAGATGAGGTCTATAAGCCATTGCATTTAAAGCTGTAGATTACAGTTGGGATTTAGTTGTGTGATGGTAGTCTCTCCTCTGGAATTTCCACATGTCCCATTCTGGGTATATAAATGCTGCATTTAATAATATATATTTCTGAAGACAACTAGTAGAATTTGTAAACAAATCCATCTGCTAGCATTTTACAGGTGTCAACTCAATAATTATTTTTTCTCAAGCCAACTGGCTTACTAATAAATATATCCTAACTAATGATATATACAGATTTTGGAGCCCAAGAAAATACAGCCTGTCAATGCCTCTACTTTTCCCCCGTCTATTTGCCATGAAATGTTGGGACCAAATGCCATCATCTTCGTTTTTTTAATGTTGAGTTTTAAACCTCCTTTTTCACCCTCTTCTCTCACCCTCAAGAGGCTCTTTAGTTCCTCTTCATTTTCTGCCATTAGAATGGTATCATCTGCACAACTGAGGTTATTGCTATTTCTCCTGAAATCTTGACTCCAGCTTGTGAGCCTTCTAGCCCAGCATTTCCCATGATGTAGTCTGCATAGAAGTTAAATAAGCAGAGTGACAATGTACAGCCTTGACAGACTCCTATCTCAAATTTGAACCAGTCTGTTGTTCTGATAAGCCAAACTATGGCTATCTTCTGTAGTAACAGAGTGAATCATAAGATCTCATTGAAGATGATTTTAATGTTCCATCGTGACCTTGTATAATGAAAATTTCAGAAATATTATTCTTTAAGTACTCTGACATTTTTCAAATACTCTCTTCTTTAAATGTTATAGCTCAGAGAAGGGAATGGGCCAGTTTTACAATAACATGTTGTACACATCTCTTTTTCATTTCAACCCAAAGAAACTGCAAAAATTTTCAAACACAGCAGAAATTGTGAATTAATAGGACCTTCAATTAGATCTCTTTTTGTGGTATAAACTATGCCTATGCTTTAACAAAACAAGATGTCAGCATTGTGAAGGTCAAAGTTGCTTGGCATCAAATAGATCAAGTGCTGAATTGTTTAAATACATGTTAGAAAAGTGCAGTGCTGTAAAAATATTCTTATAATTTGCAGAACTTGACACTGAAAATAGTGCTTGCTATTTAATTAAATGTTGAAAGGCGTTTATAGATAAATACCAATAGACAGCAATTTTCTTGGATTGTGTCTAGAACAACCTTTATTCTCCTTTGCAATACTTCCCTTCCAGCAGAAATACTTGACAAAGAGTGCTTGTCAGTGAATACATCCCTTGTAATTTGAGCTAGGCTTTGAACTTTGTGGTCCACGTGAGACAATTTTCAGGACTTATTTTTCACAAGATTTCCTGATTATTTTTTTCCATACTAGATGTTTTCTACCTTTTACTCACCCTAAGTATGGAGGTTACGGGTAAAAGTTTTCATTCAGACTGGAAAGACTAGGACCACACGTGATGTACTGTGCTTAGTCGCTCAGTCATGTCCAACTCTTGTGCCTGCCAGTCTTCTCTATCCAGGGGATTCTCCAGGCAAGAATGCTGGAGTGGGTTGCCATGCCCTCCTCCAAGGGATCTTCCCAGCCCAGGGATTGAACCCAGGTCTCCCACATTGCAGGCAGATTCTTTACCATCTGAGCCATCAGGGAAGCCCAAATGTCTCAGTATGTTCCTATTGCTTTGTGGATAGAAATTTAAATTCATTAACTTTCGTTTCCATCAGTCAGCCATTGCAGCTTTGCTGAACTGTTAATGCTAGTTGAGGTGGCTAACTATGTATCTCTCAGGTACATATTATACAACTTCTGTTTTATTGTTTGTTTTATTTTGTCTATTTATGTTATTTCATGTGAAATAAACATCTTCCTCCTTCATGTTGTTTGTGAGTATCAGTGAAAAAATATTTACATAAAGATGTCTCCCTCTGCAAACACCCCCCATCCAGGATTGGTTGCTGATTTCTGCCCCAGAGTCAAGAGAAATATGCAGAATGGATTGTTCAGGGAAACCACAGCTTGTTTTTATCAGGCTGTGCTCCCAAGCTCTTGTGAACTAAATCAGACCACAGAGGACCTTCTGAGATGCTTCTTGATTTTCTGATCTTGATTCGCTTTCCCCTTAATTCACCACTATAACTTGGTGCTCTAGATTTTACTGTTCTTAGGAAATACACACATTCATTTATTCCCTATCAAAAATGTCACCCCAGGCATCTCGGCTCAGTAACATCTAATGTGCTGTGCTTAGTCGCTTAGTTGTGTCTGACTCTTTCTGACCCCATGGATGGCAGCCTGCCAGGCTCCTCTGACCATGGGGATTCTCCTGGCAAGAATACTGGAATGGGTTGCCATGCCCTCCTCCAGGGAATCTTCACAACCCAGGGATTGAACCCAGGTCTCCTGCGTTGCAGACAGATTCTTTACCGACTAAACCACCAGGGAAGATCCCAATAATGACTAATAATATTACATTAATAATATTGATAATATTAGGTTATTACATTAATATCCTTTCATATTCCTCAAGGTAGATATGAGAAAAGAAAGGAGAAGATTAAACTTATCTTGGATCAATTATTTTCACATTCTAAAGAATATTTGGAATATGAGAGTGCTAATGGTGAAGATTAAGAGGGGATAAGGAGGGGAAGAGAGGTTCTCACTCTCATCAGAATTGCTTTCCTTTCATGGGCTTTGTAATCTTTTCCATACAATATTTTGTTTAAACAAAGATTGCCATGGGTTTTTTAAAAAAGAGTTTGTTTTAAAGGCTGAAGTGAATCACTAACTCTGTTCATTCAGTTTCAATTTTCTTTCCATAAAGCAAACCTTACCTTAAAGTTTCTCCTAAACTCCCCACTTAAAATATGACTTCCTTTCAGTTCAGTTCAGTCACTCAGTCATGTCCGACTCCCAGCGACCCCATGAAGTGCAGCATGCCAGGCCTCTCTGTCCATCACCAACTCCCAGAGCCTACCCAAACTCATGTCCATAGAGTTGGTGATGCCGTTCAACCATCTCAACCTGTGTCATCCCCTTCTCCACCTGGCCTCAATCTTTCCCAGCATCAGGGTCTTTTCAAATGAGTCAGTTCCTTGCATCAGGTGGCCAAAGTATTGGAGTTTCATCTTCAACATTAGTCCTTCCAGTGAACACCCAGGACTGATCTTTAGCATGGACTGGTTGGATCTCCTTACAGTCCAAGGGACTCTCAAGAGTCTTCTCCAACACCACAGTTCAAAAGCACCAATTCTGGGGCGCTCAGCTTTCTTTATAGTGCAACTCTCACATTCATACATATCTACCAGAAAAACCATAGCCTTGACTAGATGGACTTTTGTTGACAAACTAATGTCTCTGCTTTTAAATATGCTGTCTAGATTGGTCATAACTTTCCTTGCAAGGAGCAAGCGTCTCTTAATTCCATGGCTGCAGTCACCATCCACAGTGATGTTCAGTTCAGTCACTCAGTCGTGTCCGACTCTTTGTGACCCCATGAATTGCAGCATGCCAGGCCTCCCTGTCCATCACCAACTCCCATAGTTCACTCAAACTCATGTCCATTGAGTCGGTGATGCCATCCAGCCATCTCATCCTCTGTCGTCCCCTTCTCCTCCTGCCCCCAATCCCTCCCAGCATCACAGTCTCTTCCAATGAGTCAAGAGGCTTTTTAGTTCCTCTTCACTTTCTGCCATAAGGCTGGTGTCATCTGCATATCTGAGGTTATATATCTGAGGTTATTGATATTTCTCCCAGCAATCTTGATTCCAGCTTGTGCTTCTTCCAGCCCAGCGTTTCTCATGATGTATTCTGCATATAAGTTAAATAAGCAGGGTGACAATATACTTACTCCTTTTCCTATTCGGAACCAGTCTGTTGTTCTCTGTCCAGTTCTAACTGTTGCTTCCTGACCTGCATACATGTTTCT
The DNA here is from genome assembly GCF_032405125.1 of Capricornis sumatraensis. Taxonomy (NCBI): domain Eukaryota; kingdom Metazoa; phylum Chordata; class Mammalia; order Artiodactyla; family Bovidae; genus Capricornis; species Capricornis sumatraensis. The sequence continues at coordinate 23,628,518 of NC_091081.1, read as the reverse complement.
CAAGAGGCAAGTCAGGTGGTAGTCCCATCTCTTTCAGAATTTTCCACAGTTTATTGTGATCCACACAGTCAAAGGCTTTGGCATAGTCAATAAAGCAGAAATAGATGTTTTCCTGGAACTTTCTTGCTTTTTCAGTGATCCAACAGATGTTGGCAATTTGGTCTCTGGTTCCTCTGCCTTTTATAAAACCATCTGGAAGTTAATGGTTCAAGTATTACTAAAGCCTGGCTTGGAGAATTTTGAGCATTACTTTACTAGCATGTGAGATGACTTTCTTTCAACTGTAGCAATTACTGACTGGGATCTGGGAATCAGACATTCTCAATTTCTCTGTGCTTTGTTTCTCCTTTCATTATCCTAAAATATGAGGATAAATATAGCATCTACCTCAAGGATCTGTGGTATAGACTGACTGAATTAAGCTACTAGCAATTATGCAAACGTACTATCTAGTATTATTATTTGTATTTATTCAGTTCTGCCTTATGATAACTCATATGTTGCTATCTTACATTGCTTTTCATCTTATTATAAAATATATGCATTGGCTCAACAATGAGAAAAGCACTATGCTAATGAAGACTCTCAAAATACTCCAAAACTGTCTGTGCTGTTTATGGTTGAGAGGTAGTAAACAATCATGTGGGTAGTGGCAGGAGTATGGATAATCCTGTCACACAAGCTAGTCTGTCAGCAGAGAGGTTTGACCTGAGACATCCTTGTCCCACCCAGAGCAGGGAATTAGCCGCAATTATTGACACAACAAATGAAAAACCCTTAGCATAGGGCTTTTCTCATTGTTGAGCCAATGATTGCCACCAGGCCTCCTTATCCTTAGGCACCTGGGAATATATTAATCAATGTATTTGGAATACAGCAAAGGAAATATAGTAATTTTTGATGTTAGCGATACTAGACTTTTTGAGTTAATGGATTTTCTCTTTTGTAATACATCACTGTACTTTGTTATAAATCACTGTGTCCTTGCTATGTAAAAATGTAACTTTATCATATCTTAAGACTAAATAGATCTTAAGGGGAGCATTGGTGAAAGGATTTTCATTTGTTGGGCTGAAGTTTGCTGCTAAATCTCCATGTTCCCTACCCTTATAATGAATATAACTAACATATAGGAGAAATAAGTATTAACCTTTAAGCATATAGGAGAAATAAGTATTAACCTTTAAGACTAATCAAGTTAATCTTGGGTTAAATAAATTCCTTTCTTGATTGTAACTCACTACACCCTCACCCTATAGGAATGCAACTTTATTTGGAGGGTGGTGCCTGGTTTAAGAAAAAACACCCTTGGAAGAAATAAGTTTTTTGGTTATCAGAAAGAAAGGATCATAAAATGTCAGCAGGTCTCACTCATGGCCAGAAGATGATGTACCTTTTTTATACATTTACGTGAAGCACCTGATTTTGATAAAGGTCAGGACTGCTGACTCCCGCGTGACTCTGTATTCATCCCTATGTGTAACAAAAGGTATATAAGCAAACCCAAAAATAAAGAAATCGGATCAGTTTCCAGAAAGACTGATTCCCCCATGTCGCTTCTTTCTTGCTCCCGTTTTTCTGGCTGAATTCCCATTTGGAGCATGGATGCTATTCCATGTAATCCAAGTTATTCAGCCTCTTTTTCTCCACTAATCTTCCTACTACACTATCCATTTCTAATCTCTCTATATCTGTGATTAAATATGTATTTTTCCAAAGACGCCGACTCCGTCCCCATCTTCGAATCACCCTGGATCCACCGGGGCTGGACCCCGGCAAGTTTTAAGATATATAAGGAAAGAAAAGGAGAAAAGAGTAGAAAAATAAAGAAGAGAGAAAAGAAAAAAGAAAAACATGATTTTCTTTTCTCCGTGGTTTTAGCATCTAATCATGAAATGACAAACAGGATGGTTGTTTTATTTTGTGTAAGTGGGTAGCGAAGAAAATATTTCAAGCTAACAATAAATGATTTCTACAGAAAAAAAAATATATGCATTGAAATAATTGAGATATATATGCATGTGTTTATATTAAATGTTAGTATTATATAATACATGTAAGTAAGTATTTACTTGGCAAATAGAGCTTCTCCAATATCATTGAAACCACTGTTTATCTTTTCGCAATTCACACTTCTTAGTTTCTTCCGGAAATTTTATTCCATTTGTATTTCTAACAATTAAATATTTTAGTTCAGCACTTTAAAAAATTTATATAAGTTGTACCACACTATATATATTCTTTGTTTTTCAAAAGCAGAAGGCTTTTGTTTGTCAACAGTTTTTTTCTGAAGTTCATATGTATTATGTATTGTAGTAATTTATTTCTGCTACCATAGAATATTTCTTTTACTAATGTATCATTTGTCTGATTTTCTAATGAGAGGCATTTTCATATTCTCAATATTTTTGCTATAGTAAAACTGCTAGAGATACTCTTGAGCGTGTTTTCTCGTAGTAAATGGTACCTTATTTTACTGTTTATTTGTCCTCTGCCCTCCTTCTTAACCCAACTAGTTTGAAAATGTCTCTTACAGCCTTCATAGTATTGAACAGTTTCTTGAGCAAAATAGGTACTGCACATGTGATAGTTAATTTTAATGTGTTAATTCGACTGGGCTGAGGGATGCCCAGATAGCTGGTAAAACGTTATTTCTAGGTGTGTCTTTGACAGTGTCTCTGGAAGAGATTAGCTCTTGAATCTGTAGACTGAATAAAGAAGATCCTCCCTCACTAACGTTGGGTGGGCGTCATCTAACTCTTTAAGGGTCTGAATGGACCAAAAAGGCAGAGGAAGGATGAAGTCTGTCTCTTTTTGACTTGAGTTGTGTATTTTTTTCCTCCCCTTGGATAATGAAGCTGCTGGTTCTTGGGCCATTGGATTCCAGGCCATCCATCAACTCTTGGGACTCAGACTGAGTTATAATTGGCTTTACTGGTTCTCCAACTTGCAGATGGCAGATCATGGGATTTCTTGGCCTCCATAACCATGTGAGCCTGTTCCCATAAATACACACACATACACACCCTGTTGGTTCTGTTTCACTCTGCTAGCTCAGAGGTCAAGAATCTGCCTGCAATGCAGGAGACCTGGGTTCAATCCCTGGGACAGGAAGATCCCCTGGAGTAGGAAATGGCAAGACCACTCCAGTATCCTCGCCTGGAGAATTCCATGGATAGAGGAGTCTGTTGGGTTATATACAGTCCATGGGGTTGCAAAGAGTCAGACACGATTGAGTGACTAACACTTTCACTGTTAGAGAAACCTAATATATCATGAAAAGCTTGAATATTTGATATAATCAAGATAGTTTTATCCTTTGACCAATATATCACTTAGTTTAATTGGTCTTTTTTCTTTTTTTGTTTTTAGCATTCACTTCTTCATTTGTTGCCTCCTCATTTGACCATTTATTCTATTCACTGTAGCCCTTTAGAATATCAGTGGTACATACATTTGTTTATAAAGTCACATTCACTATTAACATACTCTTTTTCAATATTACACTCTAAAATATATTGGAAAAGCTACTCAACCTGTCTAAATTCATTTCTTCATCTATAAAATTAATATAAAAATACCTACTTCATAAGTTTGTTGTGGAGAGATTGGACATAGTATATTTAAAACATCCAACAAAACATGGACTCAAAATATGTATTATTCTTATTATTCCCTTACTGGTTTATGTGGTTAATCTCTGAAACCAGCTGGTATGTCCCTAGAGCACAGAGAACATTTTTATAATTATACCCATGTGTGATGCATGACATAACTCATGTTTGTAGAATTGAACAGAGTAGTCAGTGGCTATTAAGTAACTATTGATCCACTGACTCCCTATTGAGCAACTGTTCTTCCTCCTTTCTTTCACTTAACTCTTAAAGGTGATTTACAGTCTGGTAAGATTGCCGGTTAGGACTAGAGTATAGAGGGAAGCCATCAGCTGCAGCAAAATGAAGGAGAAATAATAACAAGAAATTGTTCCTGAGGCTGAGAACTGAACAGACAAATTAGGTGGTCACCTCTGTGGTATGGCTTGACATATAATATATGTCACAATGTCAGGAATCTACTTTTAGTCATTTCTTTTTGAACTAAGACTTAAAAGTCTTGATAACTATATTACACGGAAGTACTTCCTTTTAAATAATATTTCAGAAGGGAGGATGTAGAGTGACCAATGGAACTCTTTTTTTTTTTTAAACTTTGCATTATAATTGATTAACAATGTTGTGTTAGTTTCAGGTATATAGCAAAGGGATTCAGTTATACCTATATATGTATCTATTCTTTTTCAAGTTCTTTTCCCATTCAAGTTGTTACATAATATTAAGTAGAGTTCCTGTGCTAGGGTTTCAAACTCTGTTAATTTCAAGTTTTTTCTTGGAGCCACTATTTTTTTTTTTAATAATAAAACATTCATTGTGTGTGTTTCCACATGTCAGACAGTGTACTCTTATCATTTGTAATGTTCATAAACCTCTATAGTTTTAATATTTGCATCTATTACAGATCAGAAAATTGAGACCTAGAAGAGTTTTCACCCAGTTTACCTAATCTTAACTCTCCTGGCTTAGAGTTCTGCGATCCTAAACCCTGCTACATGGTGAGGTCTCTCATCTCTTGTCGTGGCCTGTGATCTGCTTGCAACATGGTAATTGATAGCATGATGGGATAATTAGAGACGATGTTCTTGACTTTAGTCAACAACCCTGGAAACCCATTTTCTGCACTTCAGTTCACTTCAGTCGCTCAGTCGTGTCCGACTCTTTGCGATCCCATGAATCGCAGCACGCCAGGCCTGTCTTCTATTCACATAATAGAAAAGCCTAGTGTTAAACACCTCTTCTCAGTAATGAATGAGTTTTCTCAAGTCTTTTTGGGGGTATGTGCTTCTGCTGCAGGGTGAATCCACACAACAGCTTGCTTCTCCCCAGTAACATGGCTCCTGACCACCCTCTAAGCAGCGCCATCCCGTCTTCACTGCCGCTCCGTGGCCTCTGTCTTCTTCCTGCACAGGTGTTCCCTCATCTTATCTCAGGTCTTTTGTTACTTGTTTGCTAAGTTTTTTTTCCCCCCCAGTCATCCTATTTAAAATTGCGAAGCTTGAATCCTCTTTTCTCCAGTTTCTATAGTTTGTATCCTCCTTTGTTGCTCTATTTTTATTCATAACACTTATCATTCTACTTACACAAATTTTAGTTAGTTTTTTGCCTTTCTTCCCTAAATACAATCTAAGCTTCAAGAATGAGAGATTTTTGTAAGCTTTGTTAACTACTGTATCTTTAATCTTAAGTGATGTAGCGCAGGTAGTAGATACTCAACAAATGTTTAAGTAATTAATAATTATGTTGGATTACTTAAATGCCAGAAATGTGGTATTGGGTTTGATAGCTGAAGCTGTTGAGGAAGAGGAGCCTGAGGTCTCACAGATCATTTTTTTTTTTTTTTTTTTAGGAATTGGTGCTACATCAACATGACAATATTCTTGCTGAACTTATTAAAAAAACTTGATAAAGATACATGATATTATCTAAATATTTTATTCCTCTTTCTGTCTCCCTGTCACATCCGTAGACCTTGTTATAGGTAGTCACTTTTTATGTACTGTTGTCCTAAGTTGGACTTTTGGACTATGTAGAAAGTAAGCATTTCACCCTTCCATTAAATCTAAAATACATGGCAGAGATATTCCAGGGCCTGTTTGCTGTCATGGTACAAATGGTGAGAGAGAGAAGAGGAATGAGAACATGGCACTGAGCTGAAAGACATTCAGTCTGGTGCTAGTCTTCAGCTGTCTGAGATTATTACCTATTTCATTCTCATCGAAAGTTGCTGATAAATAGGTAGCAGTGTTATTAGCTCAATACTTAGGCCTGTTCTTTTAGTGTTTTATTTGACAAGGATTCCTAGTTAGGGGAAAAATAAAACACTTGGCAAGGCTAGTAAAGAGAGCATCTGAGAAATTTTTAAGTTGAAATCTAATTATAATTATTGACTTGTTTAGTCAAACTAATATTAAGGAAAGAATCTGAGATATTCATAATTTCCTGAAGGGTGGAGTTCCTGGATGAGGTTGTAGAAATCAAGATCTTAAAGCTTACTTTTTCCAGTTTTACAAAATCATGGTCTGGTACTTGAAGCTGCTGCTGCTTTTCCCCGTTAGTTCTGGTAAACTTTTATTACAATAGAAGACATTATCTATAAAAATCTCCCGGTTTATATTATAAATCTACCCTTTCAGTTGCTTTTAAGTTTCACATTTGGATTCAGTCAGGTCATCTGAGAACTGCACAGTTGTTTTGCATTGTTTCAGCACCTTGTAGAACTGCTTGTATAGAACTGCATTTTGGCTTTATACCCTCAGCCTGTGTTGGGGGACATTATACGAGACGACTATAGGAAAGACAGTATCATACATATTATAAAAGCCTTGTCAAGCACTTGTTCCTTATAAGAACTTCAAGGGAATTTTCTTTCAATATTCTATTACAGGGAAAACTGGGTTTCTTTTGAGTAAATGGTTTGTATATGTCTTGTAAATATAGTGAAGTGAATGACTAACAGGTCTCTCTGCTTTGGCCTCTGTGGACCGAAGTCAGCTAGGATTGGACAGAGAAACAGAAGTCACTCTGTGCTTTCCAATTATGAAGAATGATCATTTGGAGAGTTAGAGTTTTGCATAAACCGCTGAAAAATCTGGGTTGTGAGGGTTGTCACTACTGCAGATTGCAGTTTGAAGCCGCAGAAGGAGTGATTCTCAAACCTCGGGGGAAGCTGTCATGCTCTCATGTCTGCCTCTGCTTCCGTAGAATATGGCCTCTTTTCATCTTTGCCTTCCAAACTAACGTGAGGGCTTCTCCTTGGCATATTCTAACCTGGACAATATAGTAAGGAGATTTTGAGAAATATATTTTCTAATTCCTTTGTGCAATATAGAAAAGAGCTTAGAAAAGCTGGTGATAAGGCTGAATGGATAATAGATAATTAAGTACAAAAATTTAGAAAGCATGCAAATTTTGCCCTCTTCATGCAACATCCAGGATCTAAAAATGCATAGTTTATAATTTTATATCAGCATTCGACTTGCTTTGCCTATTTTTATCCTAATTTTCTTCTTTATATTTTGTTGTATTAAAATTACCTATTTCTAGAAGCTATCTCCACTCTTTTGAAAAAGTGGTGTATAAATAAATTTATTTTAAAGGTAAACAGAAGAATGAATTTGTGAGAAATGTGTATCTAAAAAAAAACTAATACACATTAACTATGACTGAGATCTAAAGTGGCTGATAAGAGTAACCCAAACAGTTGCCATACCACTCTATGAAACAACACCCATCATCTCAGACGTTTCCTCTTTGTCATCAAACTGACTTTTCTCTTAGTGGATTTTCAAAATATGTTATTAAAAATAACAGACAAAATATGCATTTATCCAGAATAACTGAGGGATGAAGTCTTTCATATAAGTAAAATTATTACCTTGTTTAAGGTTATTCCTTTAAAGTTATTATATTTTAATAATTTTTGTAAAGAAATACAAATATAACTAAAAATATATATCTCTGCCTTCTTAAGCAGTCAGTAGTGAAAAATAATTCAGTCTTTTTTTTTGTACAAATTTAGGGTAACTATTATGAAATGATAATTTAGTCATGGCACACTGTCCTGATGCTTTCAGGGACTCTTGGGATGTAGAAGAGTCAGATTCCTTAGAAATGAGCTTAATTCTTCTACTCTTTTTAATCTGTTTCTGTCTTGCTCTATTATCCTTATTCAGTTTCTTATTTTACACCCAGTTGTCTGGAAGAGGTCTGAGAATGGTTCTACCTTTCCTGTAGAATAAGTATAATGGTCTCAGTGTAATAGTTAATATTTCTTCATGCTTGAGAGAGCCTCCTTTCTCTCTCTCTCTCTTTTTTTTTTTCCATTTAAGTTTAAAGTTATATATCAATTCCTGAGGTTTCCAGAAGCTTGACCTCTGAATGAGTGGGTATTATTGCATGTATTTGATCTCTTTAATAGGATTACAGAGTAATGAAATTTAGAGACTAAGGGAGACTATGAAAGGTCACCTGGTCCACCACTTTCCCAAAGAGGTCACTTCCATTTAGAACCATATTTAAACCACTGCAGGCAAAGGGCAGCCTTCGCTATTTTATAGCTTTTTAAAGACAGAAATGCTACAATCTCTAGTGGCAAGTAATTTTTTTTTTTGTATTTTATAATTCCTATGTCAGAAATTTTTTTCTTACATTTAACATTTAAGTTAAATGAAATAGGTAATTTTAATACAACAAAATATAAGTAATTTTAATACAACAAAATATAAATAGGTAATTTTAATACAACAAAATATAAATGCAAAAGTGTCAACTCCTGAACTCATCTCTGATGAGATTTGAAAATAAAACTGGAGCTTTGAAAGGACTTGAAAAGATTTGGTTCTATTGTTCCCGTTTTTATTACTGTTTATATGGCAAAATTGACATAATGGTGTGTGGGTGTGGTTGTGTGTGTAAAAGACAGAGACAGATAGAAACAGAGGCTATAAATTTTTTTTTTTCACATGCCCATCTTTCATATGACATTCATTCATGGCTCAGGCCAGTTGGTGAGGGTCTGGGCTAAATTAATCCTACATTTTAACATCTCCCTTGACATTGATTTATTATCACAAACTAGTCATTTGCATAGATTAGGAGTGTAGTTTGTAGCTCTCAGGCACAGAAAATGTGGGATGATATAGCAGAGAAATAGTATGGGGCCTGGAAAGAAGATCTCCTTAGCGTTTAAGAACTGTACTACTTTGCTGCTGCTGCTAGTCGCTTCAGTTGTGTCCGACTCTGTGCGACCCCAGAGATGGCAGTTCACCAGGCTCCTCTGTCCCTGGGGTTCTCCAGGCAAGAATACTGGAGTGGGTTGCCATTTCCTTCTCCAGTGGATGAAAGTGACAAGTGAAAGTGAAGTCTCTCAGTTGGGTCCGACTCTTAGATACCCCACGGACTGTAGCCTACCAAGCTCCTCTGTCCGTGGGATTCTCCAGGTAAGAATACTGGAGTGGACTGCCATTTCCTTCTCCATGTACTACTTTGAGTAAGTCTTTTTCTACTGTGGAATTGAGATTGATAGTAATATACCATTATATATCAACATATCATCATCCAATGAAGAGGGAATTTGGAGGACCCAAGGAGAAATTAGGTGTATACATTCTTTAAAAATTGTAAACCATATATAAGTATATGGCAAATTTCTCATTCTGCAAATATTTACTTCTTCCTTAAGTGCTGAACTGTAAAATTAAGAAAATCTGCTTTGGGTTATAGATTTGGCACTCTCTAACTGTGTTGCCTTAAGCAAGTCTTTTAACATCTTTGAGCTATAGATTCTCTTGCAAAACGAAACAATATAATTGACCTTGCAGGTTAGTGGTGATTATTAGAGATAATGAATGCAAAGTGTCTAGCATGCTGTTTCACAAACAGTAGGCATTCAGTAAATACTAACTATTGTCATCATCTGATCATTGAAGAAAAAAAAAAGCCACACTAATTTTTCCTTTTTTACTTTCTCATATCTCCCATTTAATTGATTATGCAGTCATGCCAATTTTACCTTCTTAATATTTCTGGAAGTACTTCTCTTTTAACCTCTCCATGGTTTTTGTATAATCTTTGCCATTATCATAATTCTCATGAAGTATTTCAGTATTTATTCTCTTTGCTTCCAATGCATGCTAAATTGCTTTAGTTGTGTCCAACTCTCTGTGACTCCCATGGACTGTAGCCCTCCAGCCTCCTCTGTCCATGAGATTCTCCAGGGAAGAATACTGGAGTGGGTTGCCTGTTGGGGTCCAGCCCCGGTGGGTCCAGGGAATTCGAACAGGAGACGGAGTCGGCGTCCTAAGAAAGAACTATTTAATTAGAAAAGAGAGGTTAGGAAAAAAAGTTGTAGATAAGAAAATAGAGGAAAGAGGCTGATATTCCTTGGTTTACATAGAGAACCAATAAATCTTCGAGACGAGAAGTTTGCCCTGTTCACGGAGGCCACAGGTGCCCTCCTGGTCTCCCGAGGGAGTGAAGACACAGAACGTCTTCCCGTTCAGGCCTTAGAAATCCGGGCAGATAAGTGAATGCAGGGAGCCTCTATGCTCCAAGGGATCAGCCTGAAAAAGAGAATGAGAGGGAGAGAGAGAGAATGATTGACACAGGGAGACCAAGTTGCTTCGGTGAGCGAGGCCCCATAACTTTATTTTCAAAAGGACTTTTATACCTTTCCCACAAATGATGTTGTGTACATTATCTTCTGGCCCTGGAGGCCTGTGAAATGTTTTAAGACCCTCTTTTGATAAAGGCTGCTCAATCAGAAAACTTATTTTCCCTTGAAGTGTTTTTTCTTTATATTTTTAATCTATGTCAGCCTCAGGAAGTATCAAACAAAGTTACATTTTCACGAAGCAAAGGTGCAGCAAGTTACAATAAAGAAAGAACCAATTAGCTGAAAGGTCTGATGTGGTTAGTTTCAAGGCTACATTTGCTTTTTCTTACATTCTAACTATGTTAACAAATGTACTCCCAGGTGCACAGTGGATAAGAGATATGGGAACTTAGCAACAAGCATTGGCCCAATAATGAAATCCTACACCAGCACTGTTCTAATAACTTTTAACTCTTTGAAAGGCTTTATGTTTTAGGCTTCCCATGCCTCTCACAGTTGGGGGGCTGTAAACAATCACATGCGTAGTTGTAAAGTCCAGGTAAGGCAAGTTAGAGAGCCATCAGAGGGGTTTGAGCTGAAACACTCCTTTTATATGCAGGAGACTGTTAACTGGAGCTCTGAGTTAACTTTTTCCAGAGAAAGGTGGTCGGGGTTAGCCCCCCTGTAATGTAAGAAGAATAGGTGGAAAGCATAATGCAGTAAGGTAGGCAGACTCTGATTTTGAGGGTAGATGCTCGAGAAAGCCCAGGGGGATTTCCTCGGGCCTGATCTCCCCTTTGCATTTTGTCAGGCTCCTTTCCTCATGACGTTTGCCACGGGCGGGATTCCCCACGCTGGCTCCCGGCAGTTGCCATTTCCTTCTCCAGGGTATCTTCCTCACCCAGGGACTGAATCATCATCTCTTAAGTCTCCTGCATTGGCAGACAGGTTCTTTACCACTAGAACCACCTAGCCCCGTTTAATCCAGCTTCCATACTGCAACCAAAGTCATTTTTCAATGAGCTGTCTGAACATTGTTCTATTCTTTATCAAACTCTTTATCAAATATTACAACAACTCTACCATTAAGTGAGGCCAAAGATATTCACAATCAGTTAAGGTCTCTCATAGCCTAGTCTATTATTTCTATATCATCTTCAACTCTCCTCTCCTGGTAATACATCCTATTCTTCTTGTACACAAAGTACTGGAAGTTAATCTAAATGTGCCATGTTTTTGTGTTTGTTACTTCTCTGCTTGAAATGATCTTGTCCTCTTATCTACCTTGCAAGTCTACATTTGCTCTTTGAAGAATACGGAGATTCTAGCCTTGAAAGCTGCAGACATGTAGAAGAATCTATATATCAGGTTCAAGGGTTCAAACCTTAGGTATATGGAATTTTCTGAGGGTTCTCTTACTCTTAAAATGAACCACTTTCTAGACACAGCTTAAACGTCCTTCTCTTTAAAAAGCCTTTTCTTTTCAGTGATACCTTTGGGCTTTGACTATCAAATGATGGTAACATGATCTTTAATATTTTGGAGCAGGCATTTACCACTGTTGCTTTCAGCAGGCAACCAATGAGTCAAAGTATGATTCTACGCACATAGACTCCTGTGTGAGTGCCTTCAGAGGAAGATCTATTTCTCATACTCTGTCCCTTTTGACCAATGCCTGAAAATACATGATCAAAGTTCATTTCTCTAATATGAAAGTGTTGATTCCATTTAATACAGAAATCCATACATTTTAGTGTAACATGTAAATCTTTAGGCTACTATCAACCATCATGCTTTAAAATTATAAATGAGTTTTAGGTCTTTTCCTAAAAGAAAGAACAAGAGGAAGGACATTATGGTCCTCAGTTCAATTCAGTTGCTCAGTTGTGTCCGATGCTTTGTGACCCCATGAATTGCAGCATGCCAGGCCTCCATGTCCATCACCAACTCCTGGAGTTCACTCAAACTCATGTCCATCAAGTCGGTGATGCCATCCAGCCATCTCATCCTCTGTCATCCCCTTCTCCTCCTGCCCCCAATCCCTCCCAGCATCACAGTCTTTTCCAATGAGTCAGCTCTTCGCATGAGGTGGCCAAAGTACTGGAGTTTCAGCTTTAGCATCATTCCTTCCAAAGAACACCCAGGACTGATCTCCTTTAGGATGGACTGGTTGGATCTCCTTGCAGTCCAAGGGACTCTCAAGAGTCTTCTCCAACACCACAGTTCAGAAGCATCAATTCTTTGGTGCTCAGCTTTCTTCACAGTCCAACTCTCACATCCATACATGACCACAGGAAAAACCATAGCCTTGACTAGATGGACCTTTGTTGGCAAAGTAATGTCTCTGCTTTTGAATATGCTATCTAGTTTGGTCATAACTTTCCTTCCAAGGAGTAAGCATCTTTTGATTTCATGGCTGCAGTCACCATCTGCAGTGATTTTGGAGCCCCCCAAAAGTCTGACATTGTTTCCACTGTTTCCCCATCTATTTCCCATGAAGTGATGGGACCGGATGCCATGATCTTCATTTTCTAAATGTTGAGCTTTAAGCCAGCTTTTTCACTCTCCTCTTTCACTGTCAACAAGAGGCTTTTTAGTTCCTCTTCACTTTCTGCCATAAGGGTGGTGTCATCTGCATATCTGAGGTTATTGATATTTCTCCTGGCAATCTTGATTCCAGCTTGTGCTTCTTCCAGCCCAGCGTTTCTCATGATGTACTCTGCATATAAGTTAAATAAGCAGGGTGACAATATACAGCCTTGACGTACTCCTTTTCCTATTTGGAACCAGCTCCCTTACTCTCAGTAATAACCAAGCAAACATATTTCAATGAAAGAAAAGCCATCCTTATCTCATTTATTTTTAGGGATGAATCATGTCCTCCTAGTTTTTTTTCTTCCCTGTTTGTTAAATCATGTTCAGCTCTTCATCATCCTTTAGTCTTATTTTTCAGTGTTCCATACTTCTTTGCTTTGTAATAATTCTAGCTGCCAACTTAGTGCAACCGTTTTAAGTAAGTGAGGAAGCAATGCTCTTGGCAAATTCCTGACTGATTTGTTCGTCACAAATCAGTGTGACAATTCAATCAGTCTGAATTTATGATGTATTTATAAAAGTCAACATAGTTCATAGAGTTTTTTCTGTAGTGCTGTGGAGGGAATCCTGAACTTCACAGAAGTGCTAACAATACAAAATATCAGCATGCATATTCACCAGAAAGCAGTTAGCATGTTTCATTATGTAAGTGTCATTTTAACATTGAATTGAGTGACAGCATGACGTATGCAGAGCTTCCAAACTTGGATTTCTGGCTGGCCAGTATTACCACCAAATATTGTGTTTCTTTTGGGCAATGTTGGTCCCTAACACCTCTGGTCTTTAGATTCCACATTTATAGAGTAAAGGAGTTGGACCTGACCAATTCTTTCTTTCCTTTTCTGCTGAAACTCTGTTGTATGATTTTCTAATCTTATAACGAACTTTAATAGGGAATTACTCTCTCCATATCCCATCCAATCTTTCTATCCTTAGGAACTAACAGTGTTCCTCTTTGAATTTTAAGTACTTAAGAATGTCTGGTGTTCCTTGTGTTTGATGGAAGTCTTTACGCAGAAAGACATATTTGAATACAAATTTGAGTCCTACATAACTTTTCCACATTAGATGCAATATACATTTTGGCTAGATTGACCCGAAATTGTCTCCTTTTCTGCTTATTATAATCCAAATGTCAAAATTCATTTTACAGATGGATGTTTAGTGATCTGTTTCATAACGATGTTTTCTCTTTCATTCTTTCCCCGTATCTGTATTGATCTAATTTAATGTTTTGCCTCTTTGGTTCAGAATTAAATTTTTCTCTCTGTCTTGTATTTCTGCTTAACCTCTCTAAACTACATCAAAGTATCTGTGTCTTGTTTTAGTCTCTACTTATTTGATCATCTTTATATCCTTGGCTCTCTTTCTGGTACTCATCAACTTCTCAATGGGACTATATTTTAAATTTTGGTGTGCAGAGAGGTTGGATTGGGGCAGTTGGATTATTAAAATCCATGTTTAACCAATTTACACTTTTATTTTATAAACTTTATTTAGTACTAGGAAAACTAGATTTTTTATTAAGTGGGAACAGTGCATATATTTTATGTTTGCGTGCTTCCCATATTTGCCAATTTCCAAGAAATAGATGCTTCAGGCTACAAAAGAATATGTTCTTCTCCCTTAGCCTCAACCAAGAGTGAAATATAATGCTGTGATATTTTAAACATGGTGGAGGGTGTTAATATAAATAGAAAATCTAATAAAAATCTGTTTTCAAACAGGGTATAGATTTTTCAGTAGAATTAAGAGGAAGTATAATAATAAAAAGCTGCAAAGTAATAGTGTAATAAATTTCCATCTCTTATTTCCTGCAAGCTCTTTTGCTTAAAGCTGCATAGAAAATACTTTCTACTTTATAAGCCCAATTGAAAGCTAAATTTAGTCTTTGAAAGGTGAAGTCACCTCACTGACCTTAATTATATTTCTTTAAAAATAGAATTGAAAATGTTTTTTCCTGGACAGGAGTTGCTGACACTTGGCTGTTGCATGGCGTATCTGAACACATCTTATCAGTCATAACTGTAAACAGGTAGTTTCCAGTGCCCTTTTCAGGGGATGTGTTAGTGATGGACTGGTAACCTCAAGCGGATATTAGATGGTCACTTTTGGAGAACACATCAACAAGGCATGTGTGAGGTTCACAGGAAGATATTATAGTGGATGTGAAAGAAACAGACTTCAGTTCAAATTCCATTTCTGTCTCTCATTGGATGTACCTGCCTCATGGAGGTAGGCCAGGCCTTCTCAAGTTTACTTTGCATCAAGATCTTTCTTCTCCAAAGACATGCCAGGCTTTTCATTAGGAAAGACTGGTAGGATCTAAGGTTTGATAAGCAGAATGTAGGCCACCTAGGTTGGAGGGTGAAGAGAAATTAGAAACCAGGCAAACCTGCTTGGATTTAACTATGGCAAGAAACAAGAAAGGAGAACACATTTTTGAGTATAAGAAGCCCTGTGTTTTGAAAGCTGTCTTCCAGGTGAAAGGTGGTTCATAAATCAAATCACAGTTAAGAGTACAGTCTAAAATGATGTGTTTGTCTATAAAATGGGATAACAACTGTCCACCTCTTGAGTTATGAGAATCAGAGTACACAGTGGTACTTTATAACCATAAAGAATCACACACGTAATACAAGAATGTGGGCAAAGGGAACTGCTGGAAGACTGGAAGCAGCTCAGCCCCACCTCTTTTTTACCTCTGTAGATGTTGCTTTTCACAGGTATATCACATACTTCCATTTATTGTCTATTTCAGAAAATAGGAAGTATAGAGCTGTAGACCTTTGAATGTGTGGTGAGGGGGAGGGCCTTGGTATTTCTAAAATTATGTTTTTTGGTGTGTAATTTCCCCACAGCTGTTTTTGTTTCATGAAAATCATTCATACCAGGGGCATGACTATAGCTCTAATTTTTTTTAATTGGAGGATAAATTGCTTTTCAATGTTGTGTTGGTTTCTGCTGTACAACAACGTCAATCAGCCATAAGTATATGTATGTCCCCTCCCTACCACCCCCACCCTAAAACTGTGTCTTAAGCACATAGATCATAAAGTAAGTCATTTAAATGTTCACTCTCCTCAGTCTCAAGAGTGCCTGTGAAGAGATTATATTTAGCAGCATAAACGCAATTCCCTGCAAAGTAGCTCCACCCTTTTTGCTTCCCCAAGAACACACTGAGAGCAAGTGAGAGGGATGTTAACTGCAGTGATTACTCAAATCATATTTAAGTTGTAAAGAATATAATTCACAAACTTTGTTAGCTATTTTTAGGGGCAAGCAAAGTGTAATATTTTCACTGGGTAATATTCATTGGAGGGACTGATGTTGAAGCTGACACTCCAATACTTTGGCCACCTCATGCGAAAAGCTGACTCATTTGAAAAGACCCTGATGCTGGGAAAGATTCAGGGCAGGAGGAGAAGGGGATGACAGAGGATGAGATGGTTGGATGGCATCACCGACACAATGGACATGGGTTTGGTTGGTGATGGACAGGGAGGCCTGGTGTGCTGCGGTTCATGGGGTCGCAAAGAGTCAGACACGACTGAGCAACTGAACTGAACTAGAAGTGTAATTATCTGTTTGCCAAGATACCATAGTGGAGAACTGTAAATCAGCCTGGAGTCAGGGTGGATTACGTTCTCTTCTTTGTGAATGTCATTTGACTATTGTGAAGGCAGATGTTCCAGTCCTTCTTGTAGTCTTCCCAGGACAGGTTTCTCAGAAGTTTCTCACCTTCCATCTTTACCCTCCATCTAACGCTTTTTCTTTACTTCCTGCCTTTCACTGCTGCCTTTTGCTGATGTTTCTTGTGTATTACTAATATATTCTGGAAATGAAAGTGATACCAAGAGGTGTTCTAATAATACTTGAGATGTGGGAAAGTATCTGATACTTAAAAAATAAAAGCTGAGCAGTTCTTAACTGCAAGATGAAGATCAGTGAATATGACTTTTGTGTAAAAATTCTTTGTTATTAACATCATTTGCCACCAGAAAATACAGTGTCACCCTCTACATCGGTTAGGATGACTAGTGTGAGGCAGGATACCTCCTTATTCTGCGGCATAAGCAACATGCCTTTGGCTTCTGTGCAGGTTTAGGCTAACATGGGTCCCCCAAACTGAGATGTCATGGAGGAATGTAGGAGGAAAATTTGAGGGTCAAACTGATTATTGGAGGTAATAAAAGCAGAAGTTGGGAATAAAATAACATACCAAAAATCCAGGAAAATGAGTCTCTGAAGTAGCAGACTTAAGCAAGGAGGATAAGAAAGCACAATAAAGAGTCTTATGTATTTTGACTGCTTGATTATTGAGTGGTCCTTGGAGCATACATTCCATGGGGAAAACACAAATCTCCTGTCTCTCTTCCTCAGGGAAAAAGATTATTAGACTTGCTTTTAAAAAGATAAAGGGTATGAGGGACAAACTCTCAGATGGGGTAAATGTATACAGCACAAACACCATGAAGTATCTCTCCAACAGAGAAGCTTTAAATAGCTGTGTGCTCCCCACTGGCACCACCTAAATTGCTCACAGTGCCTAGGAATTCACTGAAGGGAATATTAAAAAAACAAACAAACAAAAAAACGACTCTTTCTATTACTCTGCATATGTGTATTGCCTTTGGAACAGTTGTTTTGCTCAGCTTTATACTGAAAGGGAACTGTTTACACTATCATTTACAGCTAAACCTGTGTGTGTGTGAGAAAATTTGTAGGAAGATATTCAGAATAGTGCTTCTTTAACCCATGGTTGATTTCACTACAGAGGTCAGATGTTAATGTGAACTTTGATTTTCATTCTTCCCTAAAATTCACACAGTACCAGGAGGCGCTGGGTATTGGTATAGGATGCTAATCCAGATATTTGAGATACTTGCAAGACACACTTAGCTTGTCTTTGAATAATAGTCTTGATTATATCTAAAATGCAATTTTCAATTTGTGAAAAAAAAAACTAAATTCATTGAAACCAAAGTTAAGCAGCAATGATAAGTGAAATCACTGGGAGGGAGAAAAATGGAGGAGTTTTGTGATGCTGTTGAGTAACTCTTGAGTTTACTATGTTTTACTGTGGTTTTTAATTTTATTTTTTAAGATGCAAAATGTGACAATTACCATTCCAATCATTTAAAATATACAGTTAGGGGCAAATAGATGGGGAAACAGTGGAAACAGCGTCCGACTTTATTTTGGGGGGCTCCAAAATCACTGCAGATGGTGATTGCAGCCATGAAATTAAAAGATGCTTACTCCTTGGAAGGAAAGTTATGACCAACCTAGATAACATATTAAAAAGCAGAGACATTACTTTGCCAACAAAGGGCTGTCTAGTCAAGGCTGTGGTTTTTCCAGTGGTCATGTATGGATATGAGAGTTGGACTGTGAAGAAAGCCGAGTGCTGAAGAATTGATGCTTTTGAACTGTGGTGTTGGAGAAAACTCTTGAGAGTCCCTTGGACTGCAAGGAGAACCAACCAGTCCATCCTAAAGGAGATCAGTCCTAGGTGTTCTTCGGAAGGACTGATGCTAAAGCTGAAACTCCAATACTTTGGCCACCTCATGCGAAGAGTTGACTCACTGGAAAAGACTCTGATGCTGGGAAGGATTGGGGGCAGGAGGAGAAGGGGACGACAGAGGATGAGATGGCTGGATGGCATCACTGACTCTATGGACATGAGTTTGAGTGAACTCCAGAAGTTGGTGATGGACAGAGAGGCCTGGCGTGCTGCAGTTCATGGGGTCTCAGAGTCGGACACGACTGAGCGACTGAACTGAACTTAGTGGCATTGAGTAATGTTGTGCACCCCTCAACATCATCTCTCTCCAGGATGTTTCTTATCTTCCCAAACTGAAACTGCATACCCATTCTCTCCTCCCTGAGCACCTGGCAACTACCATTCTACTTTCTGTTTTTCTGGATTTGACCACTCTAGGTGCCTTGTATAATGAAAGCATGTAGTATCAGTCCCTTTATGACTGGCTTATCTCACTTAGCGTGTTGTTAAGGTTCTTCCATGTGTGTTTCAGAATTTTTTTCCTTAAAAGTTGGATAATATTCCATCTTATACGTGTATCACATTTTGTTTGTCCTTCCATATGTTGTGTCAGAATTTTCTTCCTTAAAAGTTGGATAATATTCCATCTCATACATATTTCACATTTTGTTTGTCCTTTGATATGTTGAGTGCTCTTTGGTTGTTTCCAGCTTTTGGTTATTGTGAATAATGCTGTAAACATGCCTAAAAACATCTGAGTTCTTGTTTTCTTTTGGGTATGGCCCAGCAGTGGAATTACGCATCATATCATTGTTGTTGTTCAGTCACCCAGTTCTGTCCAACTCTTTGTGACCCCATGGACGGCTGCACGCTAAACCTCCCTGTCCCTCACCATCTCCTGAAATTTGCCCAAGATTATGTCCGTTGTATTGGTGATGCCATCCAGCTATTTCATCCTCTGATGTCCTCTTCTCTTTCTGTCCTCAATCTTTCCCAGCATTAGGGACTTTTCCAATGAGTTGGCTGTTCGAATCACATGACCAAAATACTGAAGCTTCAGCTTCAGCATCAGTCCTTCCAATGAGTATTCAGGGTTGATTTCCTTTAAGATTGACTGGTTTGATCTCCTTACTGTCCAAGGGACTTCAGGAATCTTCTCCAGCACAAAAGTTCAATAGCATCAATTCTTTGGTGTTCTGCCTTCTTTAAGGTCCATCTCTCACAACTGGATGTGACCACTGGGAAGACCATAGCTTTGACTATATGTACGTTTGTTGGCAGAGTGATGCTTTTCAATACACTGTCTAGGTTTGTCCTAATTTTCCTGCCAAGAAGCAGTTGTCTTCTGATTTCATGGCAGCTGTGATTTTAGAGCCCAAGAGAAGGAAATCTGTGTCCATCTTTTCTCCTTCTATTTGCTATGCAGTAATGGGACTGGATGCCATGATCTTAGTTTTTTAATACTTGGTTTTAAATCAGCTTTTTCACTCTCTTCCTTCCCCTTCATCCAGAGCTTCTTTAGTTCCTCTTAGCTTTCTGCCATTAGAGTGGTGTCATCTGCATATCTGAGGTTGTTTTTCCTGCCTATCTTGATTCCAGCTTGTAACTCATCCAGCCTGGTATTTCTCATGATGTGCTCCAGCATATTAGTTAAACAGGGTGATAACAGACAGCCCTGACATACTTCTTTCTCAATTTTGAACCAATCAGTTGCTCCATACAGGGTTCTAACTGTTGTTTCTTGACCTGCATACAGGTTTCTCAAGAAACAGATAAGATGGTCTGATATTCCCATTTCTTTAAGAGCTTTCCACAGTTTGTTATGATCCACATAGTCAGAGGCTTTAGTGTAGTTGATGAAATAGAGGTAGACATTTTTCTGGAATTCCCTTGCTTTCTCTGTGATCTAGCAAATGTTGGCAATCTAATCTCTGGTTCTTCTGCCTTTTATAAACCCAGCTTGGACATCTCTAAGTTCTTGGTTTGCATAATGCTGAAGCCAAGCATGCAGGATCTTAAGCATGACCTTATGAACATGGAGATGAGTGTAATTGTCTGATAGTTTGAACATTTTTTAGTACTACCCTTCTTGGGAATTGGGATAAAGATTGACCTTTTTCAGAAGAAAATGGCAACCTATTCCAGTATTCTTGCCTGGAGAATCCCACGGATGGAAGAGCCTGGAGAGCCCCAGTCCGTGGGGTTGGCAAAAAGTCTGACACGACTGAGCAACAAACACTTTACCTTACTGGAATTCCATCGCGTCCGCTAGCTTTATTGAGAACAGTGCTTCCTAAGCCCTGCCTGACTTCACACTTCAGAATGTCTGGCTCTGGTGACTGACCACACCATTGTGGTTATCCAATTCATTAAGATCTTTTTTGCACAGTTCTTCCTTGTGTTCTTTCCATCTCTCTTCTTGATACCTTCTGCTTCTGCTAGGTGTCTGCCATTTCTGTCCTTTATTGTGCCCATCTTTGGTTGAAATGTTCCTTTAATATTTCCAATTTTCCTGAAGAGATCTCTAGTCTTTCCCCTTCTACTGTTTGGCTCTATTTTTAAGGATTGTTCATTGAAGAAGGCCTTCTTGTCTCTCCTTGCTGTTCTTTGGGACTCTGTGTTCGGTTGGGTGTGCCTTTCCCTTTCTCCCTTCCTTTTCACTTCTCTTCTTTCCTCAGCTGTTTGTAAGCCCTCCTCAGATGACCACTCTGCCTTCTTGCTTTTCTTTTTCTTTGGGGTGGTTTTGTTCCCTGACTCCTGTACAATATTACAGACCTCCATCCGTAGTTCTTCAGGCACACTGTTCACTAGATCTAATCCCTTGGATCTACTCATTACCTTCCCTCCATATTCATAGGGGATTTGATTTAAGTCATACCTGGGAGGCGTAGTGGTTTTCCCTGCTTTCTTTAGTTTAAGCCTGAATTTTGTTATGAGAAGCTGAGCCACAGTCAGCTCCAGGTCTTGTTTTTGCTGACTGTATGTAGTTTTTCCATCTTTGGCTACAAAGAATGTAATCAATTTCATTTTAGTATTGACCATTTGGTGATGTCCGTGTGTAAAGTCATCTGTTATGTTGTTGAAAAAGGGTCTTATGACCAGTACATTCTCTTGGCAGAATTCAGTTATCCTTTACCCTGCCTCATTTTGTTCTCCAAGGCCAAACTTGCCTGTTACTCCAGGTTTCTCTTGACTTCCTACTTTAGCATTCCAATCCACAATGGTGAATAGAACATTGTTTTTTAATGTTAGTTCTAGGAGGTCTTCTAGGTCTTCAAAGAAGTGATCAACTTCAGCTTCTTCATCATCGGTGGTAGGGACATAGACTTGGATTACTGTGGTATTGAATGGCTTGCTTTGGAAACGAATCGAGATAATTCTGTCGTTTTTGAGGTTGTACCCAAGTGCTACATTTCAAACTCTTTTGTTGATTATGAGGGCTTCTTCATTTCTTCTAAGGGATTCTTGCCCACAGTAGTGGATATATGGTCACCTGAATTACATTCGCCCATTCCTGTCCATTTTAGTGCACTGATTCCTAAGATGTCGATGTTTAGTCTTACCATCTCCTGTTTAAACATGTCCAATTTACCTTGATTCATGGACCTAACTTTCCAGGTTCCTATGCAATACTGTTCTTCACAGCACTGGACTTTGCTTTCATCACTAGACACATCCACAGCTGAGCATCATTTCTGCTTTTGCCCAGTAGCATATTGAACATCTTCCAACCTGGGGGACTCATCTTTTGGCATCTTATCCTTTTTCAGTGTCTTATCCTTATCCTAGTCCTTTTTTAAATTTTGTGAAGAGATACCATGCTGTTTTCCATAGTTGCTGCACTGCTTTACATTCCTACCAGCCTTGCACAATGATTCCAATTTCTTCACATCCTCACCGACACTTAGTCTTTTTTTAAATAGTAGCACATTTAATGGGTATGAAGTGGTATCTTTTAAAAAAAAATTAGATACATTACTGACTAATTTCTGATATAGATTGAATAGGTTTACAAATCTTGATTTTAATAACAGAATATGTTATTCTTTCAGGGTAGTTTTCTTTTCATTGTTAGTGTCCAGCAGGTCTGTAGCTAATCTGGTTTAAGCAGGTTACATAACTCGTTCATGGCCATTTGGCACTAAGGCATAGATCCATCATGCAAAGTTAAGTATATCTGACTCCTTCACCCAAGTTACTTGAGACAAAATGTAACCACAAAATCTTATATCATGAAATGTGTCCACCAAAACTCCAGTAGGATAGTTCGTATCCGTTGAAGGGTTACTCTCTGCGAGGCACTGTTAATGGCTTTATACACATTATGGCTGACCCTCACAGCAACGCTTTTCTTATAGATAAACAGCCTGAGCTTCACAGATCTTAGTTAACTATCCAGCTGTGAGTGGCTGAACCAGTATTCAACCTGAGGTCTTCATATACGCAGAACAGAGTTACCAGTGTGGCTACCACTGGTTACCAGTTACCAATTCTAAGTAAATATACTTATAATTTTGCTTCCACAAAATGCATATATCAAAAACTGCTGGGAAGACACCCTATTTTTGTCTAGAATTTTTCTAAGCGTATTCCATAGAGGGAAGATGGTCCCTTGGAGGATGAGAAGAGCTTAGGTACATAGAGATGGTAAGAAAGGGCTTCCAGACAGAGGGAAGTTGTGAGCCTCTAATCTAGAACCAGGTCTGGTGTGGCATTCAAGGCTACAGCAACTTGATGATGTTGGACATATCTCCAAATTAGTGACTCAATCAGCAGGTGACTTGAGTCGCTTCCTGGCCTAGCTTTGTCTGCATCCTCCTGCCTCCTAGATGGCAGTGTTCTATTAGCTGCAGCCGCCTCGGCAGTGGCAGGCAGCTGCATCTCCTACTTCCTTTCATGTATGATGAATTCCACTCCAATGCCTGGTTTTAAGAAGCAAGATCTGATTCCATGGTGATCAATTTTAGTTTCTGCTTCCCTAAAGAAGTCAAATAGCAGGCTTAATTCTGCTATGACTCAAAACCCAGCAGACAGTGGCTTTAGCCCCTCTTATCACTTCCTATGTGTGTTTCTGTTTTGCTTCATTTTTTGGTGTGTTTATTTCCTGATGATGTTTATTTTTTCTCTTTTTATTTTTCTCTCAGTGCTATGTGTTTGGAATAGCAGGAATGCTTCAAAATGTGTCCACATGGATCCCTGTTGATTACAAGTCCTGGAATAAGGTTGTGAGGTGTCATAAGTCAGCTAAGCTCAGGACAGACAACATCTAATATCTAACTGGTCTAATATCTATTGCTTACTCCAGCATTAGAAGACAGTGCACTGTCCAAGGGGGTGGTGAAAATGCATGATTATTTATGGAGACATCACTGTTAAAGGGAGTTCAGTATTCATGACTGGATCACAGCAATAGGAATTTTAGCTGCAAACTGTATTCAGCGTTAGACTAGAAATATCATGTGATTTGGACAGTTGATTCAAACCTCAAATGGTAATGGATCTGGGGGGGGGCTTCACTGCTGGTTCAGATGTAAAGAATCTGCCTGCAATGCAGGAGACCTGAGTTTGATCCTTGGGTCGGTAAGATCCTCTAGAGAAGGGAATAGCAGCCCGCTCCAGTATTCTTGCCCAAAGAATCCCCATGGACAGAAGAACCTGGCTGCCTACAGTCCATGGGGATGCAAAGAGTTGGACATGATTGAGTGACTAACACGGTAGGAGAGGAAATTCCAGGATCTCGCTTGAGTGGCCTGTAAACTCACTTCAGAGAGCACTTCCAACACAGCAGGAAACGTAAAGTATCAGGCAAGGCAAGTAAAATGGCATTGCACTGTGGGGGCGGGATTGGGTGAGAAACTTCTCTTCATAATATCTACCTTTCCTTTTCATGTCAGCCAAGAAACCCAGCTAAGTGGGCTCGTAGTGAGAGGTTCTAGTACCTCCAGCTGAGGAATGTTGAGAAAGACAAAGTTGAACATTATGTCTTCCTAACTCTGACATTCTATTAATACAGTCTATAAAACAGTCTCGTTTTCTTTGCCTCTTTTACTACTACTTAAGCAGTTAATACCACAAGGTTATTAGTTATAATGTGCTTGAAATATTTATTATACCCATATGGAAATAGGGTTAGATTTGGTACCAGCATAATAAGGTATGCTGTGTATTACCAGTACTTCAAAATACCTGTAAACAAAGGTAGCTTTTCTTGCTTGTTTAATTTTCCAAGTAGCTTTTCATAGTTTAGGACTTTCTAAGAAAACAAAGAAGCATTAACTGAAAAAAACTAAACTATTAGTTTGACTTAACCACAGAGAAGTTGATAAACAAGTGAAGCATAAACTTCAACAAAATAGAGCTAATGTTCAGCTAAGATGTCAGTGTGATTCTGGTGGTAATTAAATTAGTAGGGACTTAGGGACACACGTAATTCTTAAAAGGAGTTGCTACCGTAACATTCTTATTTTGGGGGTCATTTTTTTGATCAAACTTTTCTTTCCATTAATCTGTTTATTCAAAAAATATTGATTGAGGACCACTCTAATAACAGTATTGGTCTTGGCTTATGTTCCACACACTTAAAATCTGATACAAGCCATCGTTGAGCTGACTGTCTTCTGTATCCTTGTTGGATACTTATTTACCTTGCTAGTTACATGTTCAATCATTCCAAACCACTTTAGCCTCTTCATATGTATTTGAGCTGACAATGGCTTCACAGAGTATTCCTTCTGAGAGTGAGTGAATTCTACTCATTTGCTTAAAGGCTATCTAGTAAAGTCCAGTGACTTTGTGATATGTTTTCCTACTTTTGCAGTGAGCACTTCTTTTATAAAAATCTATATGTGTTTCTCAGCTCAGATATGCTGGGAAATATGAAAACCATTCTAGATTTGGGTAAGAATAGGGTAACTTTCAGACTGGATGCTACTTAGGAAAGCCTCCCATGCCTCACCTCAATCATTTACTTGGAATTCCAATGCTCATTGACTTCTCCCTATATCAGGCTAATTTGGGTCATGGTCCACAGACTCAAATGCTTATGGGATTTGACAAATGAGAAACATGAATAAAGCAAGCAGTGCCAATGGCAATGAGGAATGGTGAGAATGTGGTCATCTGCAAAGTGCATATGCTCCCTAACAAGACAGCTGTCACTCAACTGCCACTGAATGTCCCATATGGGAAATCTTTTATTGCTTGACAAGTTCATCTAATCTTAAAGCAAAAACAGGTTCTGAAATATAATAGAAAATTTCCAATTGAAAATATAATAGAATTTTAAAATCTCACCTGACTAGATAGAAATATTCATGTTCCTGAATTTCTATTTCATGACCCCTTCTGTACTCCTAAAGCGGAAAAAAAGGATTAACTGCTACCTTACTGGGCTTGGCTATTTTTAAAGTATAATGTCTATCTGTAGTTGTCATGTTCAATGTTAAACATTTTCTTCAGTTTGCAGTTACTGGCAAAACCAGCTTTATAATCAAATCTACAAGTAAAAAAAGACTGGTTATACTTTAGTAATTTCTTGCTATTTCTCATACATGTTAATATTATAATGCTATTTTCTTTCTGTTAATCATTACACAGTTTCTGGGAGAATCAACTTTTAAGATTTTAGCAAGTTTACTGGAGTTATAAAACCAAATTAGGAAGTATTTTGGGTGGAAATGTTCCCCGAAAACTCCTTATAAACTAGGTAATCGAATTGCTGAACTTAATGCACGAAAAGTAAGATAACTTAAAAGGTTTGGATCCATTTCTCCTTTATACCAGAAAGTATTCAAAACTATAGTTTCTGCTTTCTCCAATCTTTGAATTCACTGCTGATTTCCTATGATTTTGAGCAATGCTGGCATACAATGAGGTACTCAGTTACATTTCTTGATGCATAAATGAATGAAATAAAAAGGAAATTTAGAGTCATCAAATAATGATAATGCTTGTAAAGCAAAACCCCATGAGGAAGACAGAAAATATGGTCATAAGACATCTAGGTCACTGGAAATAAGTTCACTTGTACACCTAAGCACAAGTGTGGAGAGATGTGCCAAGAAACAATCAGTTTCAATCACCTGGGAGACTGTCAGATAAGTGAGTTCCAAAATACATAATTAGAAACAATGGGACAAAGTTGGGCAAATGATAAATGCTTTTTAAATGTTTTTCAATCTTTCCTTTACAAGGATTGGATTATAATTGTTTCTCATTATCTGGGACAAAAATGGTGCTGTGATTAGAATTGTGATAAGTACAAAATCAACTGATAAGACTTTACAGCTTGTTTGTTAATAACTGTTGGTCTAAAAGATTTTCTAAATCATCATTATTTTTTTTTCAAGTGGTTGTATTTACCATACAATAACACAATAGAACTCAGCACTTTAATTAATTAATCAGATTAAGTTCATGTACTCATCAAATAAAATACCTCTTAGCTGAAAATATATTCTTTATGGAAAGAGAGTGAATTTAAGGTCACTGAATCCAACAGTAGTTTCAGATCAATCAATTGAATGACTCCCTTACTTGATAGATCAACCTGGTGACTTTGTAATGAGCTATGGACAAGAAATAATTATAGTTGCCAAACTTATCATTTCAATATCAATAGTTGAATGAAAAATAGACTCTGTTCCCAGCTGGTTTCCTTGTGAGCAGAATAAGTTAAACATGACTATGTTTCTTAAGTAGAATCAGAAACAATTTTAGATCAGAATAAATAAAGGGTACTACTTTATTTTATTAATTATGGAAAATTATTCACTCTCCTAAAGTAATGCTCAAAATTCTCCAAGACAGGCTTCAGCAATACATGAACTGTGAACTCCCTGATGTTCAACTGGTTTTAGAAAAGGCAGGGGAACCAGAGATCAAATTGCCAACATCCGCTGGATCATGGAAAAAGCAAGAGAGTTTCAGAAAAACATATATTTCTGCTTTACTGACTATGCCAAAGCCTTTGACTGTGTGGATCACAATAAACTGTGGAAAATTCTGAAAGAGATGGGAATACCAGACCACCTAACCTGCCTCTTGAGAAACCTGTATGCAGGTCAGGAAGCAACAGTTAGAACTGGGCATGGAACAACAGACTGGTTCCAAATAGGAAAAGGAGTACATCCAGGCTGTATATTGTCACCTTGCTTATTTAACTTCTAAGCAGAGTACATTATGAGAAACGCTGGACTGGAAGAAACACAAGCTGGAATCAAGATTGCTGGGAGAAATATCAATAACCTCAGATATGCAGATGACACCACTCTTATGGCAGAAAGTGAAGAGGAACTAAAAAGCCTCTTGATGAAAGTGAAAGGGGATAGTGAAAAAGTTGGCTTAAAGCTCAACATTCAGAAAACGAAGATCATGGCATCCAGTTCCATCACTTCGTGGGAAATAGATGAGGAAACAGTGGAAACAGTGACAGACTTTATTTTTGGGGGCTCCTATTTTTTTTGGCTCCAAAATCACTGCAGATGGTGACTGCAGCCATGAAATTAAAAGACATTTACTCCTTGGAAGAAAAGTTGTGACCAACCTAGATAGTATATTCAAAAGCAGAGACATTACTTTGCCGACTAAGGTCCGTCTAGTCAAGGCTATGGTTTTTCCTATGGTCATGTATGGATGTGAGAGCTGGACTGTGAAGAAGGCTGAGTGCCAAAGAATTGATGCTTTTGAAGTGTGGTGTTGGAGAAGACTCTTGAGAGTCCCTTGGACTGCAAGGAGATCCAACCAGTCCATTCTGAAGGAGATCAACCCTGGGTGTTCTTTGGAAGGAATGATGCTAAAGCTGAAGCTCCAGTACTTTGGCCACCTCATGCGAAGAGTTGACTCACTGGAAAAGACCCTGATGCTGGGAGGGATTGGGGACAGGAGGAGAAGGGGACGACAGAGTATGAGATGGCTGGATGGCATCATGGACTCGATGGACGTGAGTCTGAGTGAACTCAGGGAGATGGTGATGGACAGGGAGGCCTGGCGTGCTGCGATTAATGGGGTTGCAAAGAGTCAGACACGACTGAGCGACTGAACTGAACTGAACTACAAGCATGGCAGAATCATCCTCTCCCACTCTAAGTCCTAAAATTTAGTGGGTCTCAATACTATACTGTGTTATGTGTCAGTTTAATTCTCACAGCAACACTGCAAGACCTGCACTCTTAATTAATGTTTATAAATTGAATTCTTGAGTAAATAAAATGGTTGATTATTTAAGATTATTAAAAACAATGGTTATCACATTTCAATATTTGGAAATATTGACAATTATTTCAGTAAATCTATGTTGAACTTTACATAATTACGTTGACTAATATATTTATATTATATAAAGTTTCAATATATGTTAAAATGCAATATGGCACATGAAATGACAGTAATATACAATTAAGATATAGTATATAGATTAAAACAGACAGTCTTCTAAGAAATTTTCAGAAAAAGCTTTGCAAGTTTAATACCTAAAAATAGGAGCTGCTACCCCATGGTATATACTTCTAGTGATTTTTTTAGAGACTGAAAAGAAAAAAATTAAACTATGAACACTGTTAAGTTTATACAATAAATCTGGAGATGTCTATGACATGCATTACAGTCTTTTCCACTATACTGTGTTATGGTTTTAAAATGTATACACACAAGCCACTGTAGGATCTAGTCATGATAATTAGGTGATTGTATGACCAGGACATTTAGTTCCTTTTTTTTTTTAGTTTATTTATTTATTTACTTTACAATATTGTATTGGTTTTGCCATACATTGACATGAATCTGCCATGGGTGTACATGTGTTCCCCATCCTGAACCCCCATCCCATCCCCCTGGGTCATCCCAGTGCACCAGCCCCGAGCATCCTGTATCATGCACCAAACCTGGACTGGTGATTCATTTCGTATGTGATAATTTACATGTTTCAATGCCATTCTCCCATATCATCCCGCCCTTGCCCTCTCCTACAGAGGCTAAAAGACTGTTCATACATCTGTATCTCTTTTGCTGTCTCGCATACAGGGTTATCATTACCATCTTTCTAAATTCAATATATATGCATTATTATACTGTATTGGTGTTTTTCTTTCTGGCTTACTTCACTCTGTATAATAGGCTCCAGTTTCATCCACCTCGTTAGAACTGATTCAAATATATTATTTTTAATGGCTGAGCAATAGTTCATTGTGTATATGTACCACAGCTTTCTTATCCATTCATCTGCTGATGGACATCTAGGTTGCTTCCATATCCTGGCTATTATAAACAATGCTGCGATGAACATTGGGGTACATGTCTCTTTCAATTCTGGTTTCCTCGGGTGTGTGAGCCCAGCAGTGGGATGGCAGGATCAATCCAAGAAGAAGACATAACAATTATAAATATATATGCACCCAACATAGGAGCACCGCAATATGTAAGACAAATGCTAACAAATATGAAAGGGGAAATTAACTATAACACAATAATAGTGGGAGACTTTAATACCCCACTCACACCTATGGATAGATCAACTAAACAGAAAATTAACAAGGAAACACAAACTTTAAATGATACAATAGACAAGTTAGACCTAATTGATATCTATAGGACATTTCACCCCAAAACAATGAATTTCACCTTTTTCTCAAGCACACACGGAGCCTTCTCCAGCCCTAAATCTAGCCTTGGTAAATTCAAAAAAATTGAAATTGTTCCAAGCATCTTTTCTGACCACAATGAAGTAAGCTTAGATGTCAATTACAGGAGAAAAACTATTAAAAATTCCAATATATGAAGGCTGAACAATATGCTGCTGAATAACCAACAAATCACAGAAGAAATAATAAATTAAAATGTGCATAGAAATGAATGAAAATGAAAACACAACAACCCAAAACCTGTGGGACACTGTAAAAGCAGTGCTAAGGGGAAGGTTCATAGCAGTACAGGCTTACCTCAAGAAATAAGAAAAAAGTCAAATAAATAATCTAACTCTACACCTAAAGCAACTAGAAAAGGAAGAAATGGAGAACCCCAGGGTTAGTAGAAGGAAAGAAATCTTAAAAATTAGGGCAGGAATAAATGCAAAAGAAACAAAAGAGATCATAGCAAAAATCAACAAAGCCCAAAACTGGTTCTTTGAAAGGATAAATAAAATTGACAAACCATTAGCCAGACTCATCAAGAAACAGAGAGAAAAATCAAATCAACAAAATTAGAAATGAAGAGATCTCAACAGACAACACAGAAATACAAAGGATCATAAGAGACTGCTATCAGCAACTATATGCAAATAAAAATGGACAACTTGGAAGAAATGGACAAATTCTTAGAAAAGTACAACTTTCCAAAACTGAACCAGGAAGAAATAGAAAATCTTAACAGACTCATCACAAGCACAGAAATCGAAACTGTAATCAGAAATCTTCCAGCAAACAAAAGCCCAGGACCAGACGACTTCACAGCTGAATTCTACCAAAAATTTAAAGAGCTAACACCTATCCTACTCAAACTCTTCCAGAAAATTGCAGAGGAAGGTAAACTTCCAAACTCATTCTATGAGGCCACCATCACCCTAATACCAAAACCTGACAAAGATGCCACAAAAAAAGAAAACTACAGGCCAATATCACTGATGAACATAGATGCAAAAATCCATAACAAAATTCTAGCAAACAGAATCCAACAACTTATTAAAAAGATCATACATCATGACCAAGTGGGCTTTATCCCAGGGATGCAAGGATTCTTCAATATCCACAAATCAGTCAATGTAATACACATTAATAAATTGAAAAATAAAAACCATATGATTATCTCAATAGATGCAGAGAAAGCCCTTGACAAAATTCAACATCCATTTATGATAAAAACCCTCTAGAAATCAGGAATAGAAGGGACATTTAGTTTCTGAAGGTTGAGGTAATTAAATGATTCAGTGGCACAAGGGAGAATGATTTTTGAACCTCTGTTAATTTGTTGTGAGAACTCTGCATGTCCATAAGATATTTCTTCAAATTTCAAAGCTGAGAAACTTGATTCCTAAATCTTTGGTTGCTTTAATCACCTTAAACCTCTTCTCCCTGAATTGTGTAAAGTAATAAATAATGAGGTTATAGTGATAATATCTTCAAACTGCCAGGAATTTTCAGGCTCAGCTCAGCTGTTATTCAAGATGCTTACTTTTGAAGACAAACAGGGACAAAAACGTGAAATCCTGAGTTCTTTCAATGCTTGGCTTTTATACTACATACCAAATCTAATTGTTACCCTATTACTATATAATGTGAATGGCATTTGTGTAAAATATGAGTATAATCACATGATTTTCCACAATCCTATGTGTGCTTTGGTGTCTGACAATGTGTAAAATTGAGTTTAAGTGTTGGAATTATCACAAGAAAAATAATGCAACTACAAAAAGAAACATAGATGTATATTAACTTTTTAAGATTGAAGAACTCTGCATTTATTTTTTTTTGCTACTTCAAATATCAGATTTTGAGTAAACATTCTGAAAATAGTCATCAAATCCCATTTCTATTTAAAAATTAAATAAATTAGAGGAAAGTACAACACACAAAAGTGTTTTAAGCAATTTAAACTCTTGTCAGTGAAGGCAAGCATGAAGTGAACAGCAAAGTCTTATTTATAACAATGTCTTTGACTTTCATTTTCCTGGAATCATAATGTGGTATTTTGATCATATAAAAGATACTTTGAATCTGAAACAGAAATGACTAGCTCTAAAACTAAAATAGCAGCAACAGTGCTTTAATAATTGAGAAAGAGATTAAGAAGACCCTTGTAAATTTATCCTTAATCATAAACTGTGTGAACATTATATAATTTGAAAGTCAATGTATTTTTGGCAGGTTCTTTTCGTTATGTGTATGTCACAGATTGGAAATATCTAATTTGCATAGAAAAATCTAAGTAGCATGTCTTCTGAAAATAGAAATACTTAGAATGCCGAATTAGCCTCTTGACTATGTATAGAGAAACTGCTATAATAGATTCTGAGTTAAACTATATGTCTAGGCTAAGGTCCTGAATGGGCTAATGTCCATTAACAATCAACAAATTAGTGAATTGCCTTTATTGAAATTTCTTTTCTCAACCTAATGGTTTGTTTAACTGATGGCTGATGTGACCATTAGGAGCTATTAGCATGTTAAGAGGGTATTAAATAAAGCCAACAGTTGGCCTTAGAAACAAAAGGATAAACGCAGCGCTATTTATTATTTTGCTAGGCTAAGCAAACATGGTTTAGATGCATTATTGCCTTCTAACAATGGCAGTAAGTCATCTGTTGAATAAATGTTCTATTGGGCTAAAAACAAAAGAATCAGCAAATCTATGATCTACTGAACTTCTAATTATTGATATGTTTTAGTTCATTTGTAGACTTTGAGCCATCTATATATATAGACCCAACCAAAATTTTAATTGTGTTGGATTTTTCAATCAAACACTGTTACGAAAAGAAAAATACATATTGCAACCAGATGTGGGTGAAATTGTCTTAAAATTAAGCTACTTTAAAATGTATTCCATTTAATATACTTAAGGTAAGGGAGAATCAGATGGAAGTATTTATCTAAATGTTCAGCATCCTCATGTTGATTTTTCTACTACTTCTACATTTAATTTCTCATTATTGGTTTTATATCCGAAAAAGCAGACTTAGCAGTGTCATATAGAGGTCTGAGGAGAAGCTCTTTCCGTTGGCCTGTTTTATTTTGATTTAAATGCTGTGCTTTTGAAGTTGTGTCTGATAATGTATCAGAAAGAAATAGGAATTCTTGTTTATATGCATTTTCCTTAGCCTGTGTCTCATAGGAAGAAATGGAGGATATACCGTTTCCAACAGACTCTGACTATTACACCAGGAATATGGCTCCATTGCCCCAATTTGAGACTGAATTTTCATTAATTCACTTCGTAAATGTTTACTGATCACCACCGCATGCCAGATACTTTTTCAAGCACTAAGGTTACATATGGAGCTCAAAGGGGGACAGAAAAAAAAATCAAAATCCCTATGCTTGTGAATCTTACATTGTAGTAGGGGAAGAGAGACAACAGAAAATAAACCTGAGTAAGAAAACTGAAGGTTGATAAGTGCTATAAAAGAAAGAACAAAATAAAGAGATTAGAAGTGATGAGGGAGGGGGGAGCAAGTGACATTTTGAATAGTCATCCAGCTTCCCTCAGTAAAAATGATATTAAAGTAAAGATTTAAAGAAATTAAGGGGGTTTGTTTTTCACATATCAGAGAAAAGAAAGCTCCAGGTGGAAGGACCAGCTAGTGAAATGCTCTAAGGCATGTGCTTGCCTGATGTTTTCAATGATTAGAGTAAACAATGCTACGAAAGTGATTTGTGGGAAATGAGGTCAGACAGAAAAAGCAAGGAGAGCCCTAATAATTCATTATAAGGCACATTGCTGTTACTCAGCATGATCTCCTTATGTTTTAAGAGGACCACTCAGACTGGTTCATTCCAATTCCAAAGAAAGGCAATGCAAAAGAATGCTCAAACTACTGCACAACTGCACTCATCTCACATGCTAGTAAAGTAATGCTCAAAATTCTCCAAGCCAGGCTTCAGCAATACGTGAACCGCGAACTCCCTGATGTTCAAGCTGGTTTTAGAAAAGGCAGAGGAACCAGAGATCAAATTGCCAACATCCGCTGGATCATGGAAAAAGCAAGAGAGTTCCAGAAAAACATCTATTTCTGCTTTATTGACTATGCCAAAGCCTTTGACTGTGTGGATCACAATAAACTGTGGAAAATTCTGAAAGAGATGGGAATACCAGACCACCTAACCTGCCTCTTGAGAAATCTGTATGCAGGTCAGGAAGCAACAGTTAGAACTGGGCATGGAACAACAGACTGGTTCCAAATAGGAAAAGGAGTACGTCAAGGCTGTATATTGTCACCCTGCTTATTTAACTTCTATGCAGAGTACATCATGAGAAACGCTGGACTGGAAGAAACACAAGCTGGAATCAAGATTGCCCAGAGAAATATCAATCACCTCAGATATGCAGATGACACCACCCTTATGGCAGAAAGTGAAGAGGAACCAAAAAGCCTCTTGATGAAAGTGAAAGAGGAGAGTGAAACAGTTGGCTTAAAACTCAACATTCAGAAAACGAAGATCATGGCATCTTGTCCCATCACTTCATGGGAAATAGATGGGGAAACAGTAGAAACAGTGGCAGACTTTATTTTTTGGGGCTCCAAAATCCCTGCAGATGGTGACTGCAGCCATGAAATTAAAAGACGCTTACTCTTTGGAAGAAAAGTTATGACCAAAGTAGATAGTATATTCAAAAGCAGAGACATTACTTTGCCGACTAAGGTCCGTCTAGTCAAGGCTATGGTTTATTCCAGTGGTCATGTATGGATGTGACAGTTGGACTGTGAAGAAAGCTGAGCACCGAAGAATTGATGCTTTTGCATTGTGGTGTTGGAGAAGACTCTTGAGGGTCCCTTGGACTGCAAGGAGATCCAACCAGTCCATTCTGAAGGAGATCAGCCCTGGGATTTCTTTGGAAGGAATGATACTAAAGCTGAAACTCCAGTACTTTGGCCACCTCATGCGAAGAGTTGACTCACTGGAAAAGACTCTGATGCTGGGAGGGATTGGGGGCAGGAGGAGAAGGGGACGACCGAGGATGAGATGGTTGGATGGCATCATGGACTTGATGGATGTGAGTCTGAGTGAACTCCAGGAGCTGGTGATGGACAGGGAGGCCTGGTGTGCTGCGGTTCATGGGGTTGCAAAGAGTCAGACACGACTGAGCGACTGAACTGAACTGAAATTGTAAAAGTGTAGTATGAAAAGTGAAAGTCGTGTCTGACTCTTTGTGGCCCCATGGAATGTAGCCCACGAGGCTCCTCTGTCCATGGAATTCTCTGGGCAAGGATACTGGAGTAGATGGCCATTCCCTTCTCCAGTGGATCTTCCCAATCCAGGGATCAAACCTAGCAAATTCTTTACCGTCGGAGCCACCATGGCAGCCCAGATGGTAAGAGGTGAGACTAGAATGATAAAAGGGAAGCTCAGATGGTAAGAGGAGTAAGGTTCTATTAAAGGAAGCCTGGTTGGGTGTCAACTGCAGTGATCCTGCAGAGAGATATTGGTGATTTGGTTGTCGGAAAGGGCATCACAAGGACAAGAAACGTAATGAAAAGTAGTCTGATTCTGGATATATGTCGAAAGTAGAACCAAGAAGATTTTATGGAATGGGGTATATGAATGAAAAAGGATAGTTCCAAAGGTTTATCCCAAGTGGATATAAAGATGATTGACATAACCTGATTTGGGAAGGGTTGTGGGTAAGAGTAAGAACAGGAGTTCAACTTTGAACATGTTAGAAGGTCGCCAGATTTAGCAAATGGGAATGCAAGACAAGTCCGTGGAAGTTGTCTTGGCCAAATTTGTATTTCTGTATTTAATCTGGTAACCTTAATATGTTGACTTTGAAGTCTGTTGGACATCAAAACGGAGATGTTGCAAAGGTATTTGGAGCACAGCTATGAGCTGAAAATGTAATTTTATGAGTTGTTGGCATGTAGGTGAAATACCCTGTATGCAGATAGCAAAAGAGACACAGATGTGTAGAGCAGACTTTTGGACTCTGAGGGAGAGGGAGAGGGTGGGATGATTTGGGAGAATGGCATTGAAACACGTATACTATCATGTAAGAAATGAATTGCCAGTCTATGTTCAACGTAGGATGCAGGATGCTTGGGGCTGGTGCACAGGGATGATCCGGAGGGATGATGTGGGGTGGGAGGTGGGAGGGGGGGTTCATGTTTGGGAGCTCATGTACACCTGTGGTGGATTCATGTCAATGTATGCCAAAACCAATACAGTATTGTCAAGTAAAATAAAGTAAAAATAAAAATTAAAAAATAAATAAAAATTAAAAAAAAATAAAAACACCATTAAAGAAAGTGATTAAAAAATAAAATTATGAGACTGAATGATATAGCAAAAGACATGAGTATGGATAAGAAGGACGGCAGGTCTATGCCCTTCTAGAGTGAGGCTTCAAGCATTTCAGCTTTTATAAAGTTTGGGAAAAGGTAGGAGGAGTAGCAAAAAAGACTGAGAAAGAGAAACCAGAATAGTAGCTGGAAAATCAATAAAAGGTAGTGTTCTAGTAGCCAAAAAAGGAAAGTATTTCAAGGAGGAGGGAGCAAACCATTGTGATATGTGCTGAAAGGAGTAATCCAATATAGAGGAAAGTATTGATGTATTAGAGAAAGAGAGTAATTGCAGAAGCAATATCCTTGACTGGATAGTATTCATGGATTCAATTAGTTATACATAGAAATGAAGCTTGGCAGCAAGAGTAGAAGATAGGAGGACCTAAAATATGGTGACCAATGCTGGTGGGTAAGCAGAGCTGGTGGTGAGAGCCTGTTGAAGTTCTCTTCTGATTGCCTCAGTTTTCTCAGTGAGGTAGGAAGCAAGGTCATAGTTGCAATTCAGGATAAAGAAAGAAATAGTTGGGATTCAAAGAGAAAGAAGAAGGCATGAGGCATGTTTAGGTGAGGAGAGTGCCTGGACAGGTCAAAGATATAGCATAATTGGTCAGCATGAAAAGTCCTCTTAATTTGTGGGCCTGATTTAAATTGAACTAGTTAATGTGGTTTTGTGTTATTTGTAGTACATCCACACCAGAGTAGCGCATTGGAAACTTTATGGTGAAAATGAAAGTTAGGATTTTAAAAAGTGAGTGTTACCAAATTTTACCCAATTTAGGTGAAAATGCTTAAATGTAATAGCCTTCCATTTGCCAGTGCCAATTTATAATCATTCTTAGAGAAGTTTCTTTACATGGAGGTGAGTAAAACTATAAAAGATTTATTGAGAAGGACTAAACCCCAAATAAAGAAGTGCTTTGTATACTTTACTATGTAAGATATTATTAAGGGGACCCTGAGCTTAGTTTTCAGGCTTCCCAGGCGGCTCAGTGGTAAAGAATTTGCCTGCCAATGCAGGAGACGCAGGACACAGAGGTCTGATCTCTGGGTCAGGAAATCCCCCTGGAGTAGAAAATGGCAACCCACTCCAGTATTCTTCCCTGGAAAGTCCATGAACAGAGGAGAATGGAGGGTTACATTCCATGGGGTTACAAAGAGTCAGGCACGACTGAGCGTGCACCCATGAGCTAGTTTCAGGGCCTCACAGGAAGTGGAAGGAATTCTAAACCAGTATTAAGAATTAACTTCCTAGTGAAGTTTACTGGCTCTTCCACATTTTATCCGTGGCACTCCAAAGCAGGCTCTGGATTTCTTACTTGGAATCTTAATGGTAATTACAAAAATGCATTTTAGTTCTAGCCAAAAACATTATTTACTGGTGAAGTAAAATCTTAGGTTTTCTTAAAATTATTTTTAATTGGAGGGTAATTTCTTTACAGTATTGTGTTGGCTTCTGCCATACAACACTGTGAATCAGTCACAGATATACATATATCCCGACCCTCTGAGTAATATTCCATTGTATATATGTACCACAACTTCTTTATCAATTTGTCTCTCAGTGGACATCTAGGTTGCTTTCTTGTCCTAACTATTGTAAATAGTGTTGCTATGAACATTAGGGTACATGTGTTTTTCTTCAGTTATGGTTGGCTCACAGTATGTGCCCAGCAGTGTGATTGCTAGCTCATACTTGGTAGTTTTATTCCTAGTTTTTAAAGGAATCACCAATCCTTAATAGTGTTTGTATCAATTTACATTTTCACCAACAGAGCAAGACGGTTCCCTTTTCTCCACACTCTCCCCAGCATTTATTGTTTGTAGATTTTTGGAAGATGTCCGTTTTGACCAGTGAGAAATGGTACCTCATTGTAGTTTTGATTTGCATTTCACTAATGATAAGTGATATTGAGCATCTTTTCCTCTGTTTGTTGGCCATCTCTATGTTTTCTGTGGAGAAATGTCTATGTAAGTCTTCCTCCCACTTTTTGATTGGGTTGTTTGTTTTTCTAGTATTGAGCTATAGGAGCTGTATGTATATTTTGGAGAATAATCCTTTGTTTTTTCATTTGCAATTATTTCCCCCCATTCTGAGGGTTCTCTTTTCATCTTATTTATAGTTTCCTTTTCTGTGCAAAAGCTTTTAATTTTAATTAGGTCCCACTTGTTTATTTTTGTTTTTATTTCCATTAATTTAGGAGGTGGGTCAGAGGATATTGCTGTGATTTGTGTCAAAGAGTGTTTTGCTTATGTTTTCCTCTAAGAGTTTTATAGTTTCTGGCCTCACATTTAGGTCATTAATCCACTTTATTTCGGTATATTGTGTTAGAAAGTGTTCTTTTATGCACAGCTGTCCAATTTTCCCAGCATCACTTACTGAAGATGCTGTCTTTTCCCCACTGTATACTCTTGCCTCCTTTGTCAAAGATAAGGTGCCCATGAGTGCATGGGCTTATCTCTTGGCTTTCCCGAAATGGCAACCCACTCCAGTATTCTTGCCTGGAAAATCCCATGGACGGAGGAACCTGGTTAGGCTACAGTCCATGGGGTCACAAAGAGTCAGACATGACTGAGCGACTTCACTGAAAGATGCCACCAGAAAATTACTAGAGCTAATCCA
The DNA here is from genome assembly GCF_032405125.1 of Capricornis sumatraensis. NCBI lineage: Eukaryota > Metazoa > Chordata > Mammalia > Artiodactyla > Bovidae > Capricornis > Capricornis sumatraensis. The sequence goes on along the minus strand of NC_091081.1, from coordinate 23,589,605 downwards.
TGAATTTGGTAAAGTTGTAGGATACAAAATTAATATGCAGAAATCATGGGCACTCCTATACACTAACATCGAAAAATCAGAATGAGAAATTAGGGAAACAATCCCATGTACCACTGCAGCAAAAGGAATAACAATGAAAAATCAGAAAGAGAAATTAGGAAAACAATCCCATATATCACTGCAGCAAAAATAATAAAATACCTAAGTAGACAAAGACCTTACACAGGAAACTTCAGTGTCTTATAGTAATTAGAGTTATATGATAGAGATCTCTTCAAGAAAATTAGATACTAAGGAACATTTCATGCAAAGATGGGCACAATAAAGGACAGAAATGGTATGGACCTAAAAGAAGCTGAATATATTAAGAGGAGGTGGGAAGAATACACAGAAGAACTATACAAAAAACTCTTCACAACCCAGATAATCACAATGGTGTGATCACTCACCTAGAGGCAGACATCCTGCAATGTGAAGTCAAGTAGGCCTTAGGAAGCATTACTACAAACAAAACTAGTGGAGGTGATGGAATTCCAGTTGAGCTATTTCAAATCCTGAAAGATGATGCTGTGAAAGTGCTGACTCAATATGTCAGCAAATTTGGAAAACTCAGCAGTGGCCACAGGACTGGGAAAGGTCAGTTTTCATTCCAATTCCAAGGAAAGGCAATGCCAAAGAATGTTCACACTACTGCACAACTGCACTAATCTCACATGCTAGCAAAATAATGCACAAAATTCTCCAAGCCAGGCTTCAGCAATACATGAACTGTGAACTTCCAGATGTTCAAGCTGGTTTTAGAAAAGGCAGAGGAACCAGAGATCAAATTGCCAACATCCTCTGGATCATCAAAAAAGCAAGAGAGTTCCAGAAAAACGTCTACTACTGCTTTATTGACTATGTCAAAGCCTTTGGCTGTGTGGATCACAACAAACTGTGGAAAATTCTGAAAATGGAAATACCAGACCACCTGACCTGCCTCTTGAGAAATCTGTATGCAGGTCAGGAAGCAACAGTTAGAACTAGACATGGAACAATAGACTGGCTCCAAATTGGGAAAAGAGTACGTCAAGGCTGTATATTGTCACTTTGCTTATTTAACTCATATGCAGAGTATATCATACAAAATGCTTGGCTGGATGAAGCACAAGCTGGAATCAAGAATGCTGGGAGAAATATCAATAACCTTAGATATGCAGATGATACCACACTTATGGTAGAAAGAGAAGAGGAACTAAAGAGCTTCTTGATGAAGGTGAAAGAGGAGAGTGAAAAAGCTGGCTTAAAACTCTGCATTCATAAAACTAAGATCATGGCATCTGGCCCCATCATTTCATGGCAAATGAATGGGGAAACAATGGAAACAGTGATAGACTTTATTTTCTTGGGCTCCAAAATCACCTCAGAGGGTGACTGCAGTCATGAAATTAAAAGACTCTTGATACTTGGAAGAAAAGCTATGACCAACCTTGACAGCATATTAAAAAGCAGAGACATTACTTTACCAATGAAGGTTTGTATAGTCAAAGCTATTGTTTTTCCAGTAGTTGTGTATGAATGTGAGAGTTGGGCCTGAAAGAAATTGAGCACAGAAGAATTGATGCTTTTGAAATGTGGTGTTGGAGAAGACTCTCAAGAGTCCGTTGGACTGTAAGGAGATCCAACCAGTCCATCCTAAAGGAAATCAGTCCTGAATATTCATTGGAAGGACTGATGCTGAAGCTGAAGCTTCCATACTTTGGCCACCTGATATGAAGAACTGACTCATTGGAAAAGACCTTGATGCTGGGAAAGAATGAAGGCAGGAGGAGAAGGGGATGACAGAGGACGATATACTCAGATGGCATCAGTGACTCAATAGACATGAGTTTGAGCAAGCTCCGGGAATTGGTGATGTACAAGGGAGCCTGAAGTCCATGGGGTTGCAGAGAGTCAGACATGACTCAGAAACTGAATTGATGAAAGAAATTAAAGACAAGAAAAACAGATCGAGATATATCTTTTGTTCTTGGACTTGAATAATCACTATTGTAAAAATCTATACTACCTAAAGCAATCTACAGTTTGAATGCAGTCCCTATCAAATTACCAATGGGTTTTTCAAAGGACTAGAACAAAAAATTTCATAATTTGTATGGAAACACAAAAGACTCTGAATAGCGACAGCAATCTTGAGAAAGAAAAATGGAGGTGGAAGAATTGGCTTTCCTAATTTCAGACTATAATACAAAGCTACAGTAATTAAGACAGTATGGTATTGGCTCCCAAACAGAAATATCAGTCAGTGGAGCAATCATTAGTTCTTAATACATTAATTGCTAAAGAGTATCTTGCTTTCCTCCAGCAGCTCAAGTTCTGAAGAATACATCTGCCTTTCTACGTATGAGAGTAGCTGTGTGACACTTAGCTGCCTGATTCTCAAACAAGCAGAGTACTCTGCTTTGTGTCCATGACCCCTATCAGGTACATTTTTGGTGGTATGAAGAAATTTTCCTAAAGAACTGTCTTCTCTGATAACTATAGTGAAGAAAGGGCTATTTGAAATTTATTTCACGGAAAAAAAAAAAAAAAAAACTTCTTTATAGTAAATACCTATAATCATAGTTATCTTAGTTAAGGTTTAAGTCATGTAGAATTTAAAAAATAGATTTTATTTAATCTGGGGTGAAATTGTAAAATAAACATGAAAGAAATCTTATGTCCTTAGGGTAATGATTTTTGTGCAATATTCTTTTGACACAGCATATAAAAAGTAACAAACAAGTTGGGGGAAAATATGACATTCTGAAGTTTAAATACTTTGCTATGTTCTCCAGATCTCTAATTATTAAAACAACTAGATTATTTTAAGGTAATTAATTGAAAATAATTTTTAAATGCTCAAGTGAAAATTCAGATTACAGTGTATTTTACCAATTAAAAAATAATCTGTGGTGAGATGGTTTTTGAAAAGTCTCCAAATAATTTTAGCTCAGATAACAAAGAAAGTAACTATTTTTGAACTTAAATGTCTAATATTTGAGTACTATTTTGAAAATATTTGGTAAACATGTTTCATGGCATCCAGTGTAGTTATGAGGGATAGAGTAACTCAGAAGTGAAAGTGCCTACTGGAGACAGACTGCTTGGGTTTGTTTTCCTGCTGCACCCTCTACTTGCAGTGTAAGAGTGGAGAAGTTACTTAACTTTTCTGTGCCTCAGCTTGTTTTCTCAATCTGAAAAATTGAGATGTAATAGCCTAAGAGTTGGACACAACTTAGTGACTAAATAGCAAACAACAAGTATATCCCTCACAGCCATAGAACTGTTTGTGAGAATCAACTACACTGTATTTGAAATGTTTGGAATGGTAACCAGTATATGATGAAAGTATTAGTGATTATTTTTTGAAATAAAAATATTTAAGTTTATGTAAGTTTATGTAAAATGTTACCATGTCAAATTAAAAAAAAAAGCAGGATACATGATGAAGTATGTTATATGATTAAATCAACTTTTCAGATATGACTAAGGCAAGTGGCAGATAGAAAAGGTCTGCAAGAAAAGTTATAGTTTGGTGGCTCACATGGTAAAGAATCTGCATGCAATGCAGGGGAACTGAGTTCGATCCCTGGCTTGGGAAGATCCCCTGGAAGAGGGTATGGCAACACATTCCAGCATTTTTGCTTGGAGAATCCCCATGGACAGAGGAGCCTAGTGGGCTACAGTCCATGGGGTTGGAAAGATTCAGACAGGACTGAGGGACTAAGCACAAGAGTTGATAATGCAACCTAAATTAGTGTCTGTTATGTAGAGTCTCTTCAATATTCACAGCCCCAACCCACAATTTGCAAGTAGTACTGAAGCAACTTAGCATGCATGCATGCATTGGAGAAGGAAATGGCAACACACTCCAATATTCTTGCCTGGAGAATCCCAGGGACAGAGGAGCCCGGTGGGCTGCTGTCTAGGGTCACACAGACACGACTGAAGTGACTTAGCAGCAGCAGCAGGAAACACCTTCCCATTCTTTTAATGTAGACTCCACCTAACTAGGCGCACAGCCTCACAGAGGGGCCCTGGGGCTGGCGAGGCAAGGCTCCTACCAGTCCAGTGGTGTATTGACCCTGCATGCCCTTGCTTACATGCAGCAAACTCAGTTCTAATGTATCACAGACTCTAGTCACTGGAGAATAATCAAAACTATGAATTTTAAATGGAAAAAGAAAAGGCCAAAGTCAAACATATTTCTTGATCTATTTCTGCTGGTGTTGCCAAAATTTTCACTGTTTCTATAATCACATCAGTGGATCCTCTCTGAGTCCAGCTATTTGAGAGTTTTAAGAGAAAAGACCAGTTTTTAAAAATCATCTCTCTCTGGATCTGAAATATAAAAAATATACAATCACTTTCCCTTTAAAATTTTCCTATTCACAGGGATTGATGATATGAACTTCATCCCTAATTTTAAAGTTGCTTTTATTAAATTGGTCACTCAGTCGTCTTCGATTCTTTGAGGCTCCCTGGACTGTAGCCCACCAGGCTCCTCTGTTTGTAGGGTTCTCCAGGCAAGAATACTGGAGTGGGTTGCCATTTCCTTCTCCAGCGGATCTTCGCAACTAGGTATTGAAGCTGCATCTCTTAGGTCTCCTGCATCAGCAGGCAGATTCTTTACTACAGTTGCTTTTATTAAGTAGGTTCAATTATTCAAAAAATGTAAATGCCTGTTCACCTTCAGTTGTCCCACAGCTCAGGTTTGGTTTGTTGCTTTTATATGAACTTGGTGAATGGACCTAGTGTTGAGATAAATGAATGGGCATTTTCTCATTACAGAGCCGCTTATTGTCAAGGATAATATCTAAAGCTGGAATTGGGGCAGTTTGCTTGGGAGTAAGGGGAAAAGCATTAAAAAAAAAAACAACTATGTTTTGTATTTTTTTCAATTATACATTTTTTTAGTGTCATGAAAGCAGTTCAAAAAAAGACGTTTCTTTTTGAACAAAGAAACCATAAGATGTTTTCTTTATGAAACAATGCCTGCACATGTACTCTGTGGTCACACAATTGTGTCCAGGGTAACGGTTAACTTAATATTAGAAGAGTGAGTATGGTACAGTTATCCAAATTGGATGTTACCTGATTATTCAGTTTTTATTTCCCCACTTTTCCATCAGTTTATTACTAAGGGATGAAAATGAAGGTGGTTATGTTGAAATTTTTGCCTATGACTTTGCAATAAACTGTACAAGAGAATATTTGTCATGAGAGCATTTGTCCTTTTGAAAAGAATTATTATTGTAACAGTTTCTTTCATAGCTTCCTGAACATACTAGCTTTGCTTGGTATTTGCTTTTTTTTCCTAACATTATTTCCCTAGTTGAAAATAAATATAAAGTAAACAGCAAGTAATAAGTCATTAGCAAAAAAATAAAAAAAACCATAAAGCAAGAAATGCACATTAAAATGATATATAAGATAACCAATATTTGAGTGTATTCCAATATCAAAAGGCAAATTTCAACAATGCAAAAATCGCAATTATGTTTGCACCAACCTAATAATATAAAGATCACTAATTATTAGTCTGATTCTAGCACTCTGGAAGAGATTGCACTTCTAATTTCTGTATTCTGTTAGCAGTCATGATGCTGCAGTGAAATTCATAATTAGTAAGATATATTCTTTAGGAGGTACTTGTGTTGAGCCTTTTCCAAAACTTTTCTAAAATTTAGGTAATATTCAGTGAAACAGATACTTTTAAATATCAGCAATCTGTAATTGCCTTTGTACAACATCACACAGAAAATAGGAACATAGTATTGGAGCCAAGTCAGGGAAACCAAAAGAAAATTGACGTAGCTATGAAATCAAGGGTGTTCTGTTGTGCTGGGAGGTGAGATTGGAAAGAAAGATTGGGTCTAGATTGTAAAGGGCCTGTGTGCTTTGATAAGAAGTTTGGGAGCAATGAATGGTTTTGAGTGGCAAATTAGCAATGAAATATATCATTAGGGAACGTCTCTGAAAGCAAGTCTGGTTGAATGTAAAAAGACTTTCTCGGGAACAGAAGACCTCCTTTTACTGATTCAAGTACAATGAAGGGCCAGACTTACAGGTAGAGAAAGGAAGAAAGGAAGAAGTTAATCTAAAATTGACCTTTGGTTATTTCATTCTATTTTTTTTCAGTCTCTTCAGAATTTCTTCACCTCATTTCTCTCAAGGAGTTTTGTTAAAATACTGCATTGAAAGTATGACTAAATAAATATCTGATGTTAAAGAGTAAAGTGTACAAGGAGGAGTCAAGATATATTTTCCAACAACAAAAGTAACAGACTTGATAGAAAACTGTCCAGTTCCTACTCAGGAGTCTGATGGTTCAATCTTATCTAAGTGATTAATAACGATATGAAAGAGGAACAGGCATGATATTCTTGAGGAATTCACTTTGATACATCATGCCACCTCTTTTCCCCTATAGGATGACAGGAGCATTGCTCACAAGAATCCCCTTGTACACCCAAGATAATCTAAACCCTGTCTTTTTCCTGTCTTACCCATTTTAGAGGCATTTGCTGAGTGGCCTAGGACTAGAAATTTAACAAAGATAATGTTTTTCATGTTTACTATGTTCAGTCCTCTTTGGACAATCAAGCTAATTATAACTATTGATTCAGCAGCCCTGTTAATGTTATAGAAGAAAATTAGATTAGGCAGACACATTAATTTTTGGAGTTTTTCTCAATTCCTCATGAGCTTTCAGGTGCTTGTAAATTTATTTTTAAGATATTTAATATATTCTATGCATAATTATATAGTTCATAAACTGATTTTTTCTCCTCTTTTAGTTGGCAGTAATATACAGAGCTCACAGAACATCTTGCTTAATATAGGGATAAGTGAATTTTCTCATTTCCCCTCTTTGCTTCCTCTGTATTTCTGTGTCCACCTCACTCTAAGTCATTTGTTTTCATCTTGGCAGTTGTTCCGCCGGGTCTCTCTGGACTACCCAGGAGACTCCTCAGAGCATACTGAGCTCTGTCAAGCACATAGAACTGCTGCTAGTTTCTTTTTAAAAGGCCTGTCTCCTCCCTTGGGGGGGCAGCTGAAGTGGGGTGGTATCAGCTAGCTGACAGACAATAAAGCAAACCCCTCTACCACGCTCCTCTGATGATCTGCATGAGTACCTGCCTGTAGAGTGATAATTAGTGATATATATGTATCCCTTCCTGAGGTTATTTCTCCATACTCAATCCTCTCATGGATTTATTTCCATGATATAAGAAATTCCATTTTGCAAATACATCAAATTAGCAATGACTTGGCCATGTATAGCTAATTCCCTCTATAAGGTCTTGACTCTGACACTAAAAACCAATGTGGGCAGTTAAAAGACCTCAAGTTCGATGTTTATAGCTTTCTACACATGAGCGACTTCACTTTCACTTTCGCTTTTCACACATTGTAAGGAGTACAAAAATGGGATACAGTTAATCAGAACAAATCTAACACATGAACAGTTTCAAATTTCATTCATATTTGTGTATGCGCTTAGTTGCTCAATCATGTCTGACACTTTGCAATCCCATGTACTGTAGCACACCAAGCTTCTCTGCCCATGGGATTCTCTAGGAAAGAATACTGGAGTGAAAGTGAAGTCACTCAGTCGTGTCCGACTCTTTGCGACCCTGTGGACTGTAGCCCACCAGGCTCCTCTGTCCATGGGATTCTCCAGGCAAGAATACTGGAGTGGGTTGCCATTTTCTTCTCCAGAGGATCTTCCTAACCCAGGGATTGAACCCAGGTCTCCCGCATTGCAGGCAGAGGCTTTAACCTCTGAGCCACCACGGAAGCCCACAAAAATGGGATACAGTTTATCAACACAAATCTAACAAATGAACAGTTTCAAATTTCATTCATATTTGTGTGTGTGCTTAGTTGCTCAGTCGTGTCTGACACTTTGCAATCCCATGGACTGTAGCATGCCAGGCTTCTCTGCCCATGGGATTCTCTAGGCAAGAATACTGGAGTGGTAGCCATTCCCTTCTCCAGGGGATCTTCTTGACCCAGGGATCTAACTCAGGACTCCTGCATTGCAGGTAGATTCTTTACTGTTTGAGCCACCAGAAAAACCAGATTTGTTTCGTATTTCTTTGGGACCGAATTGTTTTGTTTCTCTCCTTTTTGTTGGTCTTTTAATGGAATTTAAACATCTTTAAAGCTGAGCACCAAAGAATTGATGCTTTTGAACTGTGGTGTTGGAGAAGACTCTTAAGAGTCCTTTAGACTGCAAGGAGATCAAACCAGTCAATCCTAAGGGACATCAATCCTAAATATTCATTGGAAGGACTGATGCTGATGCTGAAGCTGAAGCTCCAATACTTTGGCCACCTGATGGGAAGAACTGACTCACTGGGAAAGACCCTGATGCTGGGAAAGATTGAAAACAGGAGGAGAAGGGGACAACAGAGGATGAGCTGGTCGGATGGCATCACTGACTCGATGGACATGTGTTTGAGCAAGCTCCAGGAATTGGTGATGGATGGGGAAGCCTGGTGTGCTGCAGTTCATGGGGTTGCAAAGAGTCAAACAGGACTGAGCAACTGAATTGACTGAAACATTCTTAGCTACAATCTGGTGGTAATATGTCAAAGAAGGCAAATTTTATGTTAAAAATCCCCTCAAAAATGGGAGACGTATTTAGATAATGCAGTGTATAACAGGTAGTAGAAGGAAAGAGACACCTTAGTTCATGGTCAAACACGTCAGTTAAATTCTAACCAGACCAGAACCTCCTTAGATACATGCAGGTGCAGCTGCTGCTCTGGGTCTTGTGTTTCAGATAGCCCTGCGTGTAACAAACACAAATTCACTGCAGATAAAACACATTGGCCATCTGTCCCTTGGGATCTGGCACTTCGGACCTGTAATCTTAAATATTTGCTCTTGTGACTAATATCATTTAGGCCTCAAAGAAATGAATGCTGCTTCTACATCTCATTCCCTATGGTCTGGAAATGAAAGGTGACTGCATGCCAGTGTCAAGGAGGTTTGTGGCATGTACAGCTGCTGACATCAGACACACTCAATGCTTTGGAATATAGGGAGCATTTGAGTGACTAAAGCTCAAGTGTGAAACCCAGTGAGTTTCCCACAAAGTGAACATACCTGTATGATTGAGCACTTTCCAATCATAGGCACTGCCAAGAGAAACTGCTAACTTAACTTCTAACACTGCAGACTGTTGTCCTGTATTGCTTCATGTAAATAGGAAAGGCAGAGGGACCGGAGATCAAATTGTCAACATCCGTTGGATCATAGAGAAAGCAAGGGAATTTCAGAAAAACATCCACTTCTGTTTCACTGACTATGCTAAAGCCTTTGTGTGGCTCACAAACTGTGGAAAATTCTTAAAGAGATGAGAATACCAGACCACCTAAACTGTCTTATAAGAAAGCTGTATGCAGGTTAAGAAGCAACAGGTAGAACTAGACATGAAACAATGGACTGGATCAAAAGTGAGAAGGGAGTTCATCAAGGGTATTTGTTGTCATGCAGCTTATTTAACTTATATGCAGAGTACATCATGTGAAGTGTCAGACTGGATGAATCACAAGCTGAAATCAAGATTGCAGGGAGAAATATTAACAAGCTCAGCTATGCACATGATACGACTCTAATGGCAGAAAGTGAAGAGGAACTAAAGAGCCTCTTTACAAGGGTGAAAGAGAAGAGTGAAAAAGCTGGCTTAAAACTCAACATTCAAAAACTAAGATCATGGCATCTGGCCCCATCACTTAATGGCAAATAGAAGGGGAAAGAGTAGAAGTGGTGACAGGTTTTATTTTCTTGGGTTCCAAAATGATTGTGGACAGTGACTGAAGCCACAAAATTAAAAGACGCTTGCTCCTTGGAAAGCTATGACAAACCTAGTGTGGGCATGCTTAGTTGCTTCAGTCGTGTCTGACTCTGTCCCCATGGACTTTTTGTATCCAGGAACCCCATGGACCAGGCTCCTCTGTCCATGGGGTTCTTCAGGCAGAAATACTGGAGTGGGTTGCCATAACCACCTCCAGGGATGACAAACCTAGACAGCGTATTAAAAAAGCAGAGACATCACTTTGTTGATAAAGGTCCGAATAGTCAAAGCTATGGTGTTTCCAGTAGTCATGCATGGATATGAGAAATGGACCATAAAGAAGGCTGAGTACTGAAGAACTGATGCCTTTGAATTGTGATGCTGGAGAAGACTCTTACGAGTTCCTTGGACAGCAAGGAGATTAAACCAGTCAATCCTAAGGGAAATCAACCCTGAATATTCTTTGGAAGGACTAATGCTGAAGCTGAAATTCCAATATTTTGATCACCTGTTGTGAAGAGCCAACTCTTTGGAACAGACCCTGATCCTGGGAAAGATTGAGGGCAGGAAGAGAAGGGGGCAACAGAGTATGAGATGGTTGGATGGCATCACTGAATCGATGGACATTCATTTTATTTTATTTTTTTATATTTTAATATTTATTGGTTTTTTTTTTTTTTGGGTGCTCTTTATATTTTTATTTGCTTACAATACTGTATTGGTTTTGCCATACATTGACATGAATCTGCCACGGGTGTACCTGAGTTCCCAATCCTGAACCCCCCTCTCACCACCCTCCCCATAGAGATAGTGAAGGACAGGGAAGCTTGGCATACTGCAATCTGTGGGTTCACAAATTTCCAGACACGGTGTAGCGACTGAACAACAAAAATAGGATCCTATAGTACTCTGTGGTAACCAGACTATTTTTGTTCAGTATTTGTGAGATCCACTGATGCGTGTATTTGTAATTTGTATATTTGTAATTCATTCATTGCTGTATAGTATTTTATTGTGTGGAAAAAGCCCACACTTTATTTAGCCTCTATTGTAGATGGATATTTGTGTTACTTTCAGTTTGAAAATATTACTGAATAGAGCTGCTTTGTATACTCATATTCATGTCTATTAGTAAATCTATATAGTTGTTTATCTTGGGTATATACCAGGAAGTAGAATTTCTGGATAATGTATACATAGGTTTAGTTTCAGTTTTCCACAGTGGCTGTATTAATTTGTACTGTCTGGAGTACAGTGTAAGCATCACTGTTATTTTCCATCCTTGCTAACTTATGGTATTTTCTGTTATTATTATTTTATCCATCCATTTTTTGTGTAGTGGTATCACATTGTGGTTTTAATTTAATCTTATGTGCAGAAAATCTTAAAGAATCCATGTCAAAAAACTATTAAAACTAATAAATGAGTTAGCGTTGTAGGAAAGAGGATTGATAAGACTAATAAACAAAATTCAGTTTATTTCTATAAACAAATGAACAATCCAAAAATTATTCATGGACATTGTTGATGGACATTTGTTTTTTTCCCCCACAGTTTTCTGGCTATTACAAATAAATTGCTATGAATATTCATATACAAGCTTTCTTTGCACTTGGTTAAATACTCAGGCAGTGGTATGACTGGATCATACAGTATGTATGGGTTTAACGTTTAAAGCCAATCTGCTTTTGAAAGTGGTTTATTTCTCTGGATAGCTCTCTTTTTTCCAGTGCTCTGGTGGCAGACTCTAGCAGCTTTGTTTCCCTGAACTTCCAACTCTGTCTTCTTAACTTCCCCGGTGGCTCAGATGGTAAAGTGTCTGCCTACAATGCGGGAGACCCGGGCTCGATTCCTGGGTTGGGAATATCCCCTGGAGAAGGAAATGATCCACTCCAGTACGCTTGCCTGGAAAATCCCATGGACGGAGGAGCCTGATAGGCTATAGTCCATGGAGTCGCAAAGAGTAGGACAGGACTGAGCGACTTCACTTCACTTCACTTCATCTTCTTAACTTGTGGAGTTTCCTGGAAACTACCTGGATTCTTTGCATGCTGTTACCCTGTACTTTCTTAAGGCATTAAGTTGGAGCAGTCACTGGACTCTTGTTCATTTCTTGCCCTTTAGGGATCATTGTCCTTCATTGCCTCATGCTCATTCTCTTAAAAACTGTTCATATATTTGTTCATTGCATCAAGTGGAAAGAAATTTTTTTCTCTGTTACTCTGTCTTGTCTAGATGTTTGGTATTTGATATTTTGATATTATATTTAATCTTTATGTAAATTCTATATTACCTTGTTGCTGATTGTGATCAGTTAATTACATCTATAGCCCTAGTTTTCCACCCCTTTTGTATTTATATTCTTTGCAATATAATTCTTTAATTCTTTCCATCAAGAGGAAGCATCCACTCCTCCACTCATGGAATCTAAATGGCCTTGTGACTTGCTTTGACCAAATAATTTTCTAGTAATACTTGGCAAAGAAGCCTAACATGGCCTGCTGCTGCTGAATAATCAGCTTGAACAGAGTCGAGTCATTCTAGCTATGGCCATCTTGAGCCAACCAGTTCTAAGTGGCGCAGAAGTTGACCAGAGAGTATGCTTGAGCTGAACCAAGACTTGAAGAGACCAGAAGCTGAGAACTGAAACTGCTCAGCTTATTGTTGATGTTCAGAATTGCAACTGAACAGATAAATTTTTTAATCAGTAAGTTTTAGGAGTGGTTTTTACACAGCAAACATTGACTGATATATTGGTATATGGAAATACAATTAATTTTGTTTATTGACTTTGTATAGAGTGATCATTAACTATTCTTGTAGTTTGTCTATGGATTCTTTTAATTTACTATAATCACAAAATAGTCATATGTAGAATAATGGGTTTTATTTCATTTCAGCACTTGCACCTTTCATTTCCTTTTCTTATTTCCTCCAGTATAATGTTGAACAGGATGGTGATACATTTTTTCATTCCTAATCTCAGGAGGGAGCGCTTATAACAAACTTCCTTTGTATGTGAAGTTTCAAAGTACCTTTAGAATTTGACAGGTCTCTTGAGGGATATACATTCTTTGTACTTAACACTTCTCAAGTCTCACATTCTTTGTCACTTCAGAACCAGAGACCACCAAAGTTCTGCGAACCTTTCCGTCCCCCAGTGAGACCCTTTGGCTGAACCAAGCTTCTACTGTTGATTCTGAGCACATCAAGCCAGAAGTGTTCCAGGGCAGAAACGGCTGCAGATCTGTCAGGTACCTCTCCAGGATTCCTGCTGCTTCGGGATTTTGGACTCTCTAGTCCTCTCTGTTTCCACAAATCTCTGACGCCTATAAACAGAAACTCTTTTTATTTTTTCTGATTTTTCTACTTTTCCTGACTAGAACGTTTTGGTCAGACACAAACAGTATCATCGGTATTAGTGTTCTCCAGAGAAGCAGAATCAATATATAGCATGCAGTATGTATATATTATATGTGTGTGTTCACTAAATCACTTCAGTCATGTCCAACTCTTTTTGACCCAGTGAACTGTAGCCTGCCAGGCTCCTATGTCCGTGGGGATTCTCTAGGCAAGAATACTGGAGCAGGTTGCTATGCCCTACTCCAGGGATCTTCCTAACCCGGGGAAGAAACCCAGATCTCTTCTGTCTCCTGAATTGATAGGCAGATACTTTACTACTAGCACCACCTGGGAAGCCCATATATATATATATATATAACACGTATGTATGTATATATGTGTGTGTGTGTATATTTATATATATATGTATATATACATTTCCTGGTGGCTCAGTTGATAAAGGATCCACCTGCAATGTGGAAGACCTGGGTCGGGAAGATCACTTGGAGTAGAGCATGGCAACCCACTCCAGTATTCTTGCCTGGAGAATCCCCATGGACAGAGGAGTCTGACAGGCTACAGCCCATGGAATTGGAGTTGGACATGACTGAGCGACACACACACACACACACACACACACACACACACATATATGTGGGGGGCAGGTGTGTGAGTGCGTGTATAGTGTAATACAGAGAGAGAGAGAGCGGTTATGAGAAAGTAGCTCATGTTATTATGGAGACTGAGAAATCCTACAATCTGCTGTTTCCTTACAAGCTGGAGACCCAAGAAAGCCTGTGGTATAATTCCAGTCCTGAGAATGAAAGGAGAATCAGAGGAACTGATAGTGTAAATTCCAATCCAAGGGAAAGAGAAGAGCTATGTCCCAGCTCAGGTAGGCAGGTAGGAAGGGAACTAATCCTTCCTTCCTCTAATTTTTGTTCTATTTTGGCCTTCAACATTTGGATGGTGCCCACCCACATTGAGAAGGGCAATGTATTTTTAGTGAGTCCACCAACTTAAATGCTAATCTCATCTGAAACACCTTAACCTTTTATTTAGGTACCCCATGGCCCAGTCAAGTTGACACATAAACCATCATACCATCCTAAGAAACTTAAATGAATTAGCCTGCTATATATAACATTTACACATGAAAGCTAAGTAACATTTTACATTATAAAATATTCATACTGAAATTAAATTTGTATATATGCAACTCTTAAAGCATTAACCAGATCTCTACAATTTATGTTGCTGTGTACAGTAGAGATCTAGCTAATGCTTTAAAAGACAGTAAAAGTCATGATTTTAGTAATAGTGATTTATGTGAAGAAACTGAAATATTTTATAATGTTTTATGCATAAAGACAATTTATTGTATGTCCCCATTATGATGTTTGAGTGTGATATATCAAACTCAGTGTTTATTTCTGAGTGTAACTATTGCTTTAAGAATTTTATTGACAATTTTAGTAACTACTGCCTATGCAGAGTTTCTGCACATTGAAATGAATAAGGACTGTTCTAATAACTAGAAAGACTAAAAAAAATTGTCAGATTTGATACTTAAGACACACAAAACCATAACTTTGTGCATACTCAATTATTTTTGAATTTTTAACTTTTCAAGGTAAGAAAATAGAACATAATTGGAAGTTTTGGCTTAACTTATAATCAATATACATTTATTAGTATAGTATGGGGACTTCCATTTGTACTCTTGCACAGGGTTGCCAGTACGGTCAGCCCTTTCTAACACATTTGTGTTAGAGATACTTTAAAATTTCTTATTGTTTTTGTCTGCATAGACTTGCAGGATTATTGTTTACAGTTAAAACAAAGCAAAATCAAAACCAGTTTGCCTTTACTGACCAGCATTTCATTTTATCACTTGAGGTTCAATCATAGATGCAGAATCACTATGAATATTATGGAATAAGAAATTTTTTGTACAAAACCAATCTCACGCAATTGTCAGAGGAGCTAGGAAGTAAAGATCTGAAAAGATTTAGGGAAAAATCCTTAATTAATCCTAGTGTTGATGGATGATTTAAAACCCGCAGAGAGTTGCTTCTGGGTCCGAAAGTAGCGTAGAAGGCTATGAAGGTTTTTTTCTTTTTCTTTTTTTAATGTCAATAATCTTTATAGCTTTTATTTAGTTGTTTACGTTCGGCTGTACAGGGTCTTCATTGCTGCATGGACTTTTCTCTAGTTGAGGCAAGCGGGAGCTACTTTAGTTGCAGTGTGCAGATTACTCATTGCTTCAGCCTCTCGTTGTGGAACACGGTCTCAGTCGTTGCAGCTCTCTGGCCCTGGAGCACAGTTTCAATAGTTGAGGTGCATGTTGCTTTGCAGCATGTGGGATCTTTCTGGCCCAGGGATTGAATCCATCTTCTGCATTGGCAGGCAGATTCTTTATCACTGAGCCACTGGGGAAGCCTTGAAGGTTTTTGACTCTTCATGACCATTGCCTCTCTTAGTTCTCTTGGTTCTTAGGAAGCAAATTTGTTGCTTGGGGTATTTGGTAAGGGCACATGTCAGGAAGGAGAAATGTACATGGAGCATTAAGGAAAGGACACATTGAAATCTGTCAAGTGAGTTATCACCAATGTTATTCCTTAGAGCACAATGGCTACTTATTCACTACTGCCTCCTACATCACACACACATTTTCTTATGATTGACCTTGACCCAAATTGCTCAGGAAGGAGATTCTGGGCAATGTAGTTTCAGCTTAGATAAGATGTGCATGCTAAGTCGCCTATGGACTGTAGCCCACCAGGCTCCTCTGTCCATGGGATTTTCCAGGCAAGATACTGGAGTGGGTTGCCATGCCTTCCTCATGAGGATCATCCTGACCCAGGGATCGATCCTGCATCTTCTGTGTCTCCTGCATTACAGGCAGGTTCTTTACCACTAAGCCATTGGTGAAGGCCTGACACAACACAAAACTACCATCTGTGAACTTATGAGTTAAAAAATTAGAGCAGGGACTGTTGAGCTGGAAAAAGCTTATGTGGCTTTCCTAAGCATATCACACAAAGGGTATTTTTTAGGACTTTTACCCCTCTGAATTTTAGATCGGTGTGCTCAGCATCTTGCCTGCTGAGGTGCTTGTATCTTACTGAACTCTGTTTTTCCTTTGCATTTAGGACCACATTTGGATAGAGAACGATGCTTGTCCAGCAGAAGTGTCTGGGCTCTTATATAAATTAAACAGCAAGGGATGATGAGGAACTGGAGCAGCCAACTTAAATTGAGTATAACCATTTTCTGAGGATATGATGTGACCACCACTGGCATCATTAACCACATCAGGCATTTTCTCAGCTAAGATAAGAACATAGAGGAGAAATGGCTTTCCCATCAGCCAGAACGGTTCCTTGTTTTTTAATTTATAAGTTAATGCTGTTTCCTCCTCATCAAGTTTCTCTGCATTTGCTGAAAATGTCAGGAAGATGCCATAGAGAGCTTAATATTTTATATGCTAGAAATGTTAGCTTTTTAATATCCTTGGTCCTGTTATCTGCCTAGCAACTTCCCTACTGCATGCAGTGCTTATGTGGCTATTGTTATCTACTGAAACATAGTTGGGATATTTCTTGTTAAGTTCTGTGACAAGGTAGTGTTATAGGAATCTATTTCTAAAAACACTGTTTTGTTTGATTATCTTACTCTGCAAACTCAAGAACTGTCTTATCAGAGCTCATAGGATTTGCAGACTAGAATGGCTCTAAATGACAGGCAAATCACAATGACTAGAGATAGCATTTGCATGGTGAAGCACTGTAGGGACCCAACACACCAAAGAATACACAAAGTTGGGCATCTGGGATTCTTGGAAATACTTCATCACCAAGTGGAACTTATATTTTATAGACAAAGAACTCACAGTTAGAAAACATAGATATTGTCCTAAGAGTATATCCCTGGGTTGGGACGATCCCCTGGAGAAGGGAAAAGCTACCCACTCCAGTATTTTGGTCTGGAGAATTCCATGACTGTATAGTCCATGGGATCACAAAGAGTCTGACAGAATTGAGCACTTTTCACTCTACTTAACAGTATATGCAAAATTTAGTTTTCTTAAGTTCTAAAGGAAGCAGAATTTCTAAGTTGGTCTTTACTGTGTCTTTTTTTTTTTAAATTTATAAGTAGCATTTATTTCACATGCTTCATTTTTAAATCACTTTTCTTTTAAAAATTATTTTTATGTCTCACAATGACTGTATAAGTTTAGTACTAACATTTCATTTTACAAAAGGAGAAGGATAAATGAGTTGTCCAGGATCATCTCAAGTATAAGTGGAAAAGACAGGACTTTCATCGATACTCTGCTGACACAAACCTAGTCTGACACCCAGAGCAACACAAATGAACAGTGTGCTATTCAATAGAAGTGTTTTTTTCCAAAACAACTTGGTCTTTCATGTTGTAATTTTAACTTACATATGAGACTTTTACTTTTTGGTAGCTCCTGAATTATTTATTTTTCTTTCCCTTCTCATCCAAACAGTGAAAGCATAATCTACATTCCCTGTCCCTATTCAACTCCATTCATCTCTAAATTCTCAGCATCCTACTTTCTTTAGTCACCATATATGTTGATCTCAAAAGATCAACAAGCATTCTTAATTGTTAAAGTGTGCATTTGGGGTAATTTTCTAAAATTGTTGTATTTCTATCGAATTGACTCTCTTATTACAAAATGCCACTCTTAATTTCTAGTGATACTTGCCTTGGCTTCCCTGGTGGCTCAGAGGTTAAAGCATCTGCCTGCCATGTGGGAGACCTGGGTTCAATCCCTGGGTTGGGAAGATCCCCTGGAGAAGGAAATGGCAACCCACCCCAGTACTCTTGCCTGGAGAATCCCATGGACGGAGGAGCCTGGTGGGCTACAGTCCACGGGGTTGCAAAGAGTCAGACATGACAGAGCGACTTCACTTCACTTCACTTCACTTTGCCTTGTCTTTACTCTGTCTTATATTAATAAAATGGCTTTCTTTTCCCATTCTTTTCTTTAAAATTTTCTGTGTACCTAATATTTAGATCTCATCTCTTATAAACAGTATGTATCTGACATTTAAAAATTCAGCTTGAAATTTTTGTCTTTAAATTGGAGTCTTGAGTCCATTAATATTTAGTATACTTTGGTTTGTATCTACCATTTTGTTGATTTTTATTTTTTAAATGTTATTTCTATTATTTATTCCTTTATTCCTCTGTTATTTTTTCTTTTGGATTATTTATGAATTTCCAGTGCATTTATTCTAGTAATTTTAATATTCGCTTTAAGTCATACTTATATATTTTGATTTTTAGAATATTTTCCTACTTATTTGCTCTTTCTACTGATAGCTTTCTAAAATGTCATGCTCCCTTGTAGGATAATTGCCTCTGCCTAAAATCTCTCTTTAGTATTTCTTGAAGGCAAGATAACCTTTTGTCTGATAACCTCTTATTTTGTCTCTATTTTTATAGGATTTTTTTTTTGAGCATAGAATTTTATGTTCGCATGCTTTTTTTTTTTTTCACATTTTAAAGATGTGATTTCACTACCTTCTATTTGACCATTATATACTGGGAAGTCAGCTGTCCTTTTTACTCTTGTTCCTTTAAAATGTCTTGTTTTCCCTTTGCAGTTTTTAAGATTATTTTTCATTCTTTTTTTTTTTTAAAGCATTTAATTATACTCTACCTATGCATGTTTTCTTTATACTTTTCTTTCTCGAGTGTTGTAGAGCTTTTGACAGTAAGGACTGAAGTCTTGGAAAATTCTCACTAGTTATATCTGCAAATATTCCTTCTGCCCTATTCTCTTTACTCTACTTGTAAAGCTCTAATTTTATATATATATATATATATATATATATATATATATATGCTTGCCTTTTGACTGTGTTCCACTTGTATTTTTTATAATATTCTATTTTTTTCTGTTGTCTCAATTTATATTTTTTCTGTGGATCTCTGTGTCCTGTCTTCTCTTATGTTCTTAATTCCCAGTAATGAATTCTAACTTAAGACATTTTGTTTGAGAATATATATTAAGAATATATATTTGAGTCATTATAGATCCCAATTCTTTACCAAAATTCTGTTTTCATTCATTTTGTTCAGCTCTTACTGTTTTCTTTAACATATATTGTTATTTTAAAATACCTATATATTAAACCTGATATTTTGATTATTTATAGATATGCTTCCACTGTACTATTTTTTTGTTTTACTCTTTTAATTACATTTTTCATTGCTTCATGCTTCTATTAGTTTTTCTCTTATGTTCTAAGCATAGTTTAAAAGATAATATAGTCTATTAGTAAAAGCAGTGCTCCCCCCCTTTATTTTAGTCAGGCATAAAGGAAGAGGGGCTGGTAACTCCAATCAAATCAGGTATTGAGTTCAGTCAGAGCTAGGTTGCAGGGAGACTCAGTCTGTCTCTGGTTTGACCTTGTTCATTGTGCGTGATTCTCCCCGGGCCATTAAGAACATGTTAGGTCTCTATCTCCTCTGCTCTGAAGGGCTACAGAAGATTTTATTCTGTCCTATGAAGGCAGAACCCCAATTCAAGTAGTCCTGATTGTTTCCATCACTCTCCAATCATTAAAACTATGATTTTGTAATTTTCCAGATTTTATCTAAATGTTGCAACAAGAACATTGAGCTTCTATGACCCAGCAATCTTATCTGAAAATATTACTCTTCCCCACTCTTAAAATTTCACTTTGGCGTCAAATCATCCACTAAGGTGTCTCCAATTTTTTTTATATTGAATGAGGTTAGTTATCATTTTTTTTTAACATACGTTATAATTTTTACACTCACCATTATTTTGTTGAGTTGCTAAGTTGTATCTGACTCTTTTGCAATCCCATGGACTGTAGCCTGCCAGGCTTCTTTGTCCCTGGGATTTCACTGGCAAGAATACTGGAGTGGGTTGCCATTTCCTTCTCCAAGGGATCTTCCTGGCCCAGGGATCAAACCTGGGTCTCCATAGTGAATTATAATTTTGATTATGCATGTTTCTATTTCCCTAAAACACTCTCAGGTTTCAAGACCTTCTTGTGGAATATGCATCCCTGAGTGGCTTAGCATTTATGACTAAAATGGGGGAAATAAATACTCCTCAGTATATCCAATATGAAAATCATAAGTTCATCACTTTTATGTGTAACTTTGGTTATCTTTCTTTTTCAGATGTTCTTCCTGCTTGTAAGCTTTGTCATGTATTGAACTCGTTCATTGAACCATTACACAACTAATATTGAGGATCTTCTATGAAGCAAAAATAGGGTTAAGTGTGTGCAAACTAAGTGATTAGGTTCCTGTACTCTATTGAGAAGCAGACATATTGAATTCCTAGTAAGGTTGTACTGTATTCATAGCATTAAGAATAGCAAAGATCATTGCCTTGGAGGTAAAAGTATCCAATCAAATCCAAGAATAAATTGCCAACAGAACCCAATGATTCCAGGAATTCAAATCACACCTACCATATGCAGAACTAAAATGTGATATGAATAGCTGGAAATTCTTTTGGATTCTAACAAAAGATTTATAAATTCACTTAATTAACTGTTAAATTAGGAAACACAGATGTAACTACTAACAGCAAGACTGTTTGAGGGAGGCAGGAATTCCATGTCCTGGATGGTTGTGGCTGCAGTGAGGACAGATAGAAAAAAGGAAGGTTAAACACACATG
The DNA here is from genome assembly GCF_032405125.1 of Capricornis sumatraensis. Classification (NCBI taxonomy): domain Eukaryota; kingdom Metazoa; phylum Chordata; class Mammalia; order Artiodactyla; family Bovidae; genus Capricornis; species Capricornis sumatraensis. The sequence continues at coordinate 23,568,724 of NC_091081.1, read as the reverse complement.
GATACGAACATACACATAGCTCTTCCTGGGGGTGAACTTTTCATCTTATTTTTCTCCTTATTACCCCTGCTTACTTCCCTTAGCACTCCTAGAATGCTGTCCACTACATTGAGACATCTTGTTTCATTTACACAATTACGTTGGTTTCCAGATACTAAAATTCTGGTTCAATGCCAGCTTACTTTGTCATGCCACTGCAAATTCCTTGCTCAAAGGTAGAAACTCTAGCACAGTTACCCTTCTTTATAAGCATAAGAGTCTTTGCCTATGGGGCATAATTTCTCAGAGTCCTATAGCTTGGGTCATAGTTTCCTCTAATTTGTTTCTATAAACACATGTTCTTTTCGGTTAAGTCATGGTCTTTAGGAGGACTGGGATAAGATCATGATCCTAGCTCATATTTTCCCAGAGTTTCCTGTGTGTCAGATGCTGTACTAAGTACTTTGCATATGTTAACTCATTAAACCCTTAACACAATGCTGAGAGGTAGATGCTACTTATATTTTATAGAAAAGAAACAAAGAGGTAGTAAAACTTGTCCAAAGCCACACAGTTGGTCAGTGGAGGCAGGATTTTGAAGCCAGCAAGTCTGCTGCTATAGGCTTAACTCTTATCCACTGCTTCATGCCAGCTTTTGAGTAAGTTGAGGTCACTGAGCAGAGGAAGGGGGAACCAACCCAACCAGTGCTTCCCCTTAAGAGTGGCCTCATGTATGAGATAAGTCAATGCTAAGACACAGGGAGTGAGTAGTGGAGTGGTTCTGGTCAGAAAGACCAGAGCATTGACAAACACCATAGGGTGAGTCTGGGAAGCAATGGAGGGTAGAGATGGCAATTAGTTTTGCAAGCTATTCCCTGGTAGCTATGAAAAAGAGAAGTCTGGAAGGAGAAATAGCTAAACTTACTGTGCATAATAATCACCTGCAGTGCTTGTAAAATGCAGATTCCTGAAGTGCTCCCAGAGGTTCTGACTCACCTCACTGCCTGGAGGAGGTCTAGCCCTTTCCATTTTTAACAAGTGCAGCTGCAAATAGGGATAGCTTTCTAGCCACACAACAGGAGAATGTTGTATTAGTAGAAGATAATCATGCATTTTTATATTTTCATAGTTTTCACACTTTAACCTATTATACGTATTTAAATGGTTAAATAGAAAATCTACCAAAGTGGTAAAGTTTATCTGCTTTGTCATAATCAGTCTTTCTGCCTTAGTTACATTCATTCTAAAGCCTTTTCTTTAAAATATAATGATAAAACCCTACATAGCCTAATCACACACAGTATCCCAAATATTGTTTCTGCATATTTATTTCAGTGCAACAGTACAAGAAAAGTAGCATAACTTTTGAAAGTATTATTTCAAAATTAATATACACATGTTTAAAAATTTCTCTCTTCTTAAAAAGTAATATATATATATAATATTTAAGATGAAAGAGGCCTTTCTGAGACCTGTTAGGGCTTATTCTATATTATGCTCATGGGCATGCATTCAGAACTGTGAATCAGGAGGTCTGGAGATGAAACGAAGATAAGATGTTTCTAGGCATGCATTCTTTTTGGGATTGAAATGAGGATTTGGCATGGTGATAAGAGATGTTCACATGTGGTTTGCAACAAGTAGATAAAATGGTACCTGACAGAGAATGGAGACCCCAGTCAGGGATGATGGAAAGGATGCTTTGGACTCCCAGTAAGTGTGTGTAGCAGGAAGGTCCTACCAGAATGTACGGAGGCCTCATTTGAGGAAAAGCTAATCTCTTTTGAGTTTGGATGCCTGATGAGAAAATGCATACTAAAGATTAAAAATGTGCAGTGTTCCTTGAGTAGTCATTTTGAGGTTATGTTTGGGAAGCAGCAATGTAAGATCATGCATTTGTACTGAGTGGGTAACTGTTAGAGAAAGGAAATTAGAACGCTTTCTCTTAAAAATAAACTGAACTCATTTTATCATTAGGTCTTATAAGTTTCTTCCACATGCATCAAGTAAAATGTAATAAAAGTTCAAAATTAGCACTAAAGCTCCACTATAATCTAATAAACAGATTTTTTTTTTAACTAGCTTTGGAAGCAAAATTCCTCCTTTGTTATGGTAAGTCATAATGGATGAGCATTTTTGAATAAAACTTGGCTTTTCAAGTTGAAAGCATATTCGGGCAATTTATGAGAATAATTTGCCTTTAAAACAAGTTATATTGCTTGCATTTGAGAAGCGGTATTCTTGAATGGTGAAGATGAGAGCTGACTCCCTTGAGACTAGAGATCAGAGGCAGAACAAGGAGTGCAGAGGTGGGGAGAGTAACACGGGTGTGAAGTCCTTATGGTCTGTTTCCATTCATGTGGTTGCCATGGAGTGTGTGACAGTCCTTGGCTTATAAGTAGGATGTGTGCCAGCCATTTGGGGGTGCTGCTGCTGCTGTTAAGTCGCTGCAGTCATGTCTGACTCTGTGCGACCCCATAGACAGCAGCCCACCAGGCTCCCCAGTCCCTGGGATTCTCCAGGCAAGAACACTGGAGTGGTTTGCCATTTCCTTCTCCAATGCGTGAAAGTGACAGTGAAGTCGCTCAGTAGTGTCCAACTCTTAGGGACCCCATGGACTGCAGCCTACCAGGCTCCTCCATCCATGGGATTTTCCAGGCAAGAGTCCTGGAGTGGGGTGCCACTGCCTTCTCCGGCTTCCTACTCCTAGGCTGTGGGAAACCAGCCATTCACAAACAGTAGATGGGGATTCAGTGGACTGACCTTCTCATTTCTCTTATCCCTTGTCTGGGACATCATTGAGGAGCTTTTAACACTATCTCACAGGTTTGAGCAGTAGTAGCCCCAAGGGTAGCAGACTAGATAATGCACTTTATTGACTATTCCCTTGTTTTTCTCACTCCTGGATGTATCTAAAAGTGTGTCCTGGAATCACTTCCCAAAGAAAATGCTTAAATTCTGATTCTTGTCTAAGAGCCTGTTTCTGTGGGGATTCAAACCTTGACAGTATATATCAGGCTTAATGCTAATAACTATCATTTTTTTTTAATTTTTGAAAAAGCACAATTAAATGAATATTTCTTCGTTTTGAAAATTAAAAACCACAAGAAACTAAGTCTCAGAGTGACCAAGAAAATAACTCAAGGGAAATCCAATTGATTTGTGACATATCTGAGATTCTATTTTAGGTGTATCTTGCTATATAACATTTACTAGTATTTTGGTATTGTTATCAACATGATAAGTAGCAGTGATAACAGTAAAAAATCTAGAGAATAATAACTCTAAGTTAAAAACATAGCAATTAATTTAAATTGGCCATTTTCCATCTGCTTTCAAAGATAATTTAGTCTTGTCTATGTTTTATCTTTAGAATCTTTTTCTTCTTAATTGGAAATAATTCAAAATTTAATTGGCCTTCCTTCCCAAATAACTTGTTTGCAAGGATCTACCCTCCTGTGAACAGGTAGATAGTGACATTTTTAGCATCATAGGACTTTTCTAATAAAAACCCTTTTTTGTCTTCCTCTGGTATCTTGAAATTCTTATTAGTAACATTACATTTTAAGGAGTTTTCTGGATGTTGCTTCTTTTTAACTGAGTTACTCGGAGCATACAGACTGTATCTCCTTGCCAAAGGGAACCTCTTTTCTTTTCATTTCTTTCTCCAGTGTCTACTGTGATGATTCCCAAACTCTGTTTTATGGAGAGAAAAGAAAATAGGTGACAAGAGCTTTCCTTCAGTAATGTACTTTGAATTAAAATGTAAAGAAGTTTAATAGTTGTCTTAAACTTTTGTGCCATGGCAAAGAATTCCAGGAAGTCACAAATGTGATCACATTATGCACAGCCGCTACCAAGTAGGCATCATTTATCAACTTTCCTGGAAGCTGTACAATGTCTATTGGATTAAACTGGAGTAAATTATTTATGTATTATTATTCCACAAATTCAAATGTATTTATGGTATTATTTTGACCTTTATTGATAATTTTCTGCTGCAATGAATTAGTCTTTGATAAAGGTTTTTGTTCTTTATCCATGTCATGAGTCATTATTGAAGTTTCATCAATACTTAGAAAATGCTTTCAATTAAATAAACATGGGAAATAAGAATCTATGAATGTCCAAGTTTGTAGCATAACATCGAGACATTTCTCCTTCTCCATCTCACTCTCAACCCCACCATCTGTTTGATAGTACAATCTTGAATATGCTGTTCTCTGAGTACAGTGTACCTTTTCAGTGTTCCGTGCACTTGCTGGTGACATTTTCTCTCTTGGACTTCTCCCCTTCTCTTCCCCGTTTAATAAAACCCAACCCCTCCGTGTTCCAATCCAGATATTAATTGCTTCCAAGGCCTCCTTCCCTGCCCAGGAGTTACTGTTCTGTCCTTATTCTCATTGTATTGATTCTTTTACATACCTCTATTATAGTCCTATAACATCTTTAAGGTATTATTTATTAAAATACCTTTCTGTCTTACTAGGCCAGGTATTTCTAAGTTCAGGCCATTTTTTTACATTTTGGCTAGTATTTAGCATAGAATCTGGAAACTGAAGATATCCAATAAACACTTAGGAAATTATTAACTACACTCATTGTGTGACCTTTATTTTCCTCCCTTCTGCTTCTGTTCCTTTCTTCTCTCACTGTGAGACTTATCTGTGTATTTTTATATATCATTTATTATACTGACTACCTACTCTATAAATGACACTGTATAAGTGCTATAGAGGAAACAAAAGTAAAAAAGAAAAATGTGGTTTTGAGTTCAGTGAATTTACAATCTAGTATTAACTATTACTAGACATTGTAACTTGGGCCTGAAAGTAATATGTATTACATAAAGCATAATATTATCTATACATATATGCATATACATTGTATATCTCTCTATATATTTTTGGAGATATATGTGTGTGTATATATATATATTTACTTATATATGTATGTATGTATTGGATTCCCAGGTGGTATAGCAGTAAAGAATCCATCTGCGAATGCAGGGGACACAAGATATGCGGGTTTGATTCCTGGGTCAGGAAGATCCCATGGAGAAGGGCACGGCAACTCCAGTATTCTTGCCTGAAGAATCCCATGGACAGAGGAATCTGTCCATGGGGTCACATAGAGCTCGACACGACTGAGGAGACTCAGCACTCATGCATACACAGCCTAGTTACACTGATTTATAAAAGGTTGTGTCACATAATTACTTTAGGTTCTTGTCATTCTAGACCTGATAGTAATTAGATATGACAGTGTTGTGATTTTTAGACTAAGAGCATGGAAACTTGGTTTTTTTTTTGTTTTATTACGAAAAACTTTAAATGAGAATATAGAATAGTTACATTTGATCAATCAAGTATTCAAGAATTTTATTTTTTTAAAGCTGTTCATATAAAAATTAAAGTTTGATAGCTTGTTTACCCAAATAACTTGAAAATTTAGATGAGGACTTTTCAGCCTGGGTTACTTCATTTATCTCAGGAAAAGAATTTCTCCAAGATGAGTTCTGTATAAGGCTTTGGAAGGGTTCTGCATATAAAAAGTGGGAGTGCTTTGATCAAACAGGTTTACACGTGTCAAATAAGCTTCAGCACACCTCCCCTTGGAAATTCATGTGTTTATTAGCATATTAAAGAACGCTGAATTATTTATTTCACTTCAGTTCAGTCGCTCAGTCGTGTCTGACTCTTTGCGACCCCATGAATTTGCAGCACGCCAGGTCTCCCTGTCCATCACCAGCTCCTGGAATTCACCCAGACCCACGTCCATCGAGTTAGTGATGCCATCCAGCCATCTCATCCTCTGTCGTCCCCTACTCCTCCTGCCCCCAATCCTTCCCAGCATCAGAGTCTTTTCCAATGAGTCACCTCTTCACATGAGGTGGCCAAAGTACTGGAGTTTCAGCTTCAGCATCATTCCTTCCAAAGAAATCCCAGGGCTGATCCCCTCCCCTTCAGAATGGACTGGTTGAATCTCCTTGCAGTCCAAGGGACTCTCAAGAGTCTTCTCCAACACCACAGTTCAAAAGCTTCAAGTCTTCGGCGCTCAGCCTTCTTCACAGTCCAACTCTTACATCCATACATGACCACAGGAAAAACAATAGCCTTGACTAGACAGACCTTTGTTGGCAAAGTAATGTCTCTGCTTTTGAATATGCTATCTAGGTTGCTCATAACTTTCCTTCCAAGGAGTAAGCGTCTTTTAATTTCATGGCTGCAATCACCATCTGCAGTGATTTTGGAGCCCCCCAAAATAAAATCTGACACTGTTTCCTCTGTTTCCCCATCTATTTCCCATGAAGAGACGGGACCAGATGCCATGATCTTTGTTTTCTGAATATTTATTCACAAATTCCTTTGACTTCTGAAACGTTTTCTATGTCACATCTAGCAACATTGCCTGTAATTACTAGTTTGAAGTACGTGATGGCATTGGTTAGTACACTGGTCGGTGCATTCTGATAAAACGTGATGTAATGTTCTATTCCACTGTGAATATTCTGACAGATGGAGAAAGAAGCAAGAGAAAGTACCTACTTTAGGCTGAACACCTTTTGACCCAGTTTTTTTTTTTAAAAAAATAAGGTAGAAGGTGAGAATGGAGCACTTTTATGTTCAATATAGGATCAACTAGAATCAGAAAAGAAGTAGGGCAGAAATCAGAATCAGTGATCATGAACCAGAGCTGAGAAGAATTGGAAAATATCATTTAAACAAACTTAGGAGGAAAAACCTTCTTTTCCAGATTATGGTCCCTGATTCCAAGGACAAAGCCAGCTTGGTGGTTGAGCTGTCAAAGTCTACAGCAGGAATTAGAGCTTCGGGAGGGATATATACCTTCTGGACAATGAGGTCCATACTTTTTCAAATCAAAACCACTCAGGTCTGTCAAATAACAAAGATTTTTTCTCTCTTCTCTACTGATAGTCTGAGCTTCTCTTTCTCTCCCATAGTTATTTCAAATGTCAGAGAGAATTAGGCTACAGATAAAGTTCAACAATATTGCCATCATTGAATTTATGATGTACCCCAGCTGAAAGTCTCAAATTCAAGACTTTGGGCTTTTATAAAAAAATTATTAACACATTATTCTTTTAATGGAGTCAATATTTTAGAGCATGTTTTTTTTCTTTCAACTGTATAAATTTGTAAATTGTTGATCGTTAAATAGAAATTATGCCTCTTTTTTCAGTTGGGACTTTGTTTTTTGTATCTCCATGATTGTACGTACTAGGCACTCCTAAAAGAATTATAGGACTGGTCAGTAAATTATATAATGGAAAAAGTGAGCACACATTTCAGATATACAAGTGAAGGATATTGGTTTATCTATAATGTTTTGATAGAGTCACTTGTTTGTTTTGATCTTATTTGATTCGAAAATGGGTTTAATTATGAATCTGTTTGTTTCCTCTTGGCATATGTGTTTGAGGCTGCAAAGACTCATGTAAAGATAGATACTCTTTGCAACCATCCTTACTTATGATGTAAGGATTTATTAAATAATGGTGACTCTTATGTTGCTGCTTCCCATACTTAAGGCAATCCATACTGCTTCCTGTGGAGAAACCACTGGGTGAGAAACAAAAATGCTTTTTGATGATGATGTTGAAACCAAAAGATAGACTGCTTCTTTAGAGGATAGATCTCTAATGTTCTTTTATTGACGTGTTGCAAGAGTTGAAAATTATGATCTTCTGTTTCAGCTAGCCTGGAGTTCTTCCCCAAATCAATTCCTTATTCAAACACAAAATGTACTTGTTATGACCCCTCCTCTCTCCTCAACTTCTTGCTCAGGGCAAGGCCAGTGAGCTTTTGAAGTATTCTCACTTAGCTGATTTTTAATCTTCCTTTTAAAGGTATCTCTTGTGTCTGGGAATCTGATTCAGTTTAAACTGCTGAGTTGTAGTATGCTGAAACCTAAAGTTTATAAATGCATAGTAAAGATGTAATATGTCAATTGAAATAATAGAATAGCCTTATAAAGAGTTAGTTGATGTGCATACTTGAAACCTATTTTTCATATATTAAATACTGATTTTAAATTATTTCAAAATCAAGCATGCTTAAAAATAGAAGTTAAAGGCATGTTATGAAATATCTATAAATTGTTATCTATAAACTTCACTGATTGGAGGTTTATAAGAAAAAATTCAATGATTCAAAAAAAATCAGCTAAAATTGTGAACACAGAATATTATTTTTATATTATGTTACAATTCCCTTTTATATTATTTTGCACTTAAGCTAATAATTTTTATTTTTGGTGTGAGATATTTCAAGTTTTGCAAGAATTACTTAAAAGATATTTGAAACAAGTATTTCTCTAAAGATCAAGATCCTGAAAATGCAGAAAAACTTTGAAATGGTGCTTCCTTTAAGATATCTATAAAATATTCATTTCTTAATGTAACTTTATAAAAGCATTATCTCTGATAAACATTAAAAATATCCAAAAAAATTCTGCCACTTAGTGAATTCCATTCAGAATTGTCTTAGTCACAAAGCCTGAAGCTGTAACAACTATTGAAATTTATCACAAATTGGTGATTTATGATTGGAAGTGGCCTGTCTTATGCTCCCAAAATATGGAGTTTTTAAAATGCAAAAGAACATTCCACTAGCTGAGACCCATTGTTACTGTTTACAGTGAACATTGGGTCTACCCTTTGGGCTTGTCACGAGGCAGAGATTCAAGTAGAATAATGCTGTAAGACCATTTGTTCTTAATGAAAGCAATTTGTTATGAGCTGAGGGGAAAGTGTCCTTTGTCCTTCTGCCAAAACAGCCTTGCTCTGTGTTTGTTGAGTTTGTTCAGATTAATGGGGATACTACAAGTTGCTTTAAGACAAAGAGCATTAGCAGAATGATGCAAAGCATTTTTCTAAAACAATGCCAAATATCAGTGAACATATCATGTTTTCAGACATCTACTATGAAAACTGCTTAAAATTCATTATTCTTAATTGTATTTTCCTACATGGTGTCCATATGGCCCCATTATTCATTTGGTAAAACGTATTTTGAGGGATGTTATTTTTTAGGATGATGATAAGAATTGTATGGATAGAAATAGCAGTCATAAGACCACACAATTTATAATGTATGGTCAGCCCACTTTGATAAGATGATGACCATATCACTCCATTTTGTACTTAATAAGCTCTTCACGTTAAGATCATTTAGGGGAAAAATGTCCTTGAAGAGTAGCAGGTCAAAAAAAAAAAAAAGATATGAAGAAAGGTAATGAACCATCTCAGAGAGAAAAACCATGATCAGGCCATATGAGATACTGTTGTAGTGAATTTTCAAGTGTTCTAATTAGCACATAGACTGAGATATATGCGTTTGAAAAGAACTAGCACCTGGATGCCTTTTTCAGTTAGTATTTTGTGTCTTTCAGGGACTTCAGCTTGACAACTCAATCCAGAACGATTGAGTTTTATTTCTCACTCTTCTTTTTTATGGGCTGGGCCTATTAGATGTTTATTTCAAACACTTTGTCTTCATTTCCCATAAATTCTGTAACTTTGACCATATATTCCTTCCTAAGGAGTCTGTGAAGGGGGCAGAGAATAACACATTTATCTAATTTGGAACTTGAAGAAAAAAAAGACTCACACTGTTGAATTTTTATATACCCTGGTGTGTATGACAGTGACGCTACAAAAAATAACAAATATTGCTCTGTTGAGGAGACTTCTGGACCATGTGTGCTCCCCAGAGGAATCTTGCTCAGCAGTGACAATTACGTTGCTGCCTTTATCATCTGACTCAGATAATTAACATTTTTTCTCTCTGAGAATTTTAAAGATACCAGTGATTTATTATTTGTGGGAAGTTTTGGCAGTTCTCATCTTATGATATTTATATAATGTTATTCAGAGAAGTTTTTTGTTATCATCTTATTTTTACAGTTCTTTTTACATGAGACTATCACCTTTTACAATACAGACTTACTGCTGGTAACTGAGTTGAGATATAAGAGAACTGTCATATAATATTAACTGAAATGTCTCATCCATATGTTAAGTACCTACTGTGTTCTCTTTGCACTCTAAAACATTTTCAGTAATTATTAATTTGTCACTGTAAGTGGCTGTAATATTGGTTAAAAGTCTTGGTTGGCTGGAACAGAGATAGATGGCTTGCATGCTGCTGTCGCAGGGTTTCAGGCTTGTTGCCACAATATGTATTTCAGCCCTCATCTAGAAGCAGCAGCATAGATGGTAAGGAGGGAATTCATCATTTTCAGTGTGTGGCTTTTAATTATAGACCTCTTTGTTGAGATAATTCACTCGGGTATCAATTAAGATCACCTATGATGTTGCACTGGCTGCTGAGTATAAATATGCTAAGAAAAGCACTGAAATGACCATCTGAAAATTGTCATAACAAAAATGACATGTTGTCACTCCCAAACTGTTATCAATCAGAAATTGGCTGTTAACAATAGTGGATGAAGTTTGTGGTCATATAAATGATTAAATCACACAAAACAACTTGCTTAGCACTTTTTTCATCTGCAGTAGAGATGGCAATGTTTTGCCACAGGAATTTCTTTTTTAAGAATAATTGAAAATTGAAATGTTATTTTATGAGCCTTAGCACAGTCTTCATAGTAACAACAATAATAAAACATATGCCAGCTAATAAGATAATTGTACGGATAATTGGACGATGTGCTTCCTTGGTTGCAATGTTTATACTAAGAGGTACAATAATGTTGCTAAGTTTCCATCAACATCCATAAAATACAAATTAATTAATGGATTCAAGCTGCATCCAAGTATTAGCAACATTTGCATTAGAATTAAATTATAAAGTAGATTTGTACAAGTGAGAGACATTTGAGGTGATATATTATTGGGGAGATTTTCTTGTGATAAGAACATATAGTCTTTAAACCTTAAATAGAAGAGAGAAGCAAGTATAAAAGTCTGACTAAAGAAACTGCAGCTTGAGAGACTTACAAATAAAAACATTTTGGTCCAGTATGCCTGATATTATAGATGTTGAAAAATAAAATAGTTCAACAATATTCTATTTCTTAGTTCTAGAATTGTTTTCTGAATTCCACATATTGATTAGCTGAATTAATTGGTTGCCATGGTGCCATTTTGATGCATTTTCGAAGATAAAATATAGAGACAAATAATCCAATAAAATTAACTCTTAATTTATAATTTTCTTTCTTCCTTCTGCCTTTCATTCTCCTACTTTATGTCTTTCATTTTTTTTCTGTACTTCATTATGCAAATAATATTTTTAACAACAGTTATTTTGGCTGCACTGGATCTTCATTGCTGCACGGGCTTTCTTTAGTTAAGGCAGGCGGGGGGCTATTCTTTACTGTGGTACGTGGGCTCTCGATCACAGGCTTCAGTAGTTGGGGCTTATGGGCTTAGTTGCCCCAAACTGAACCCATGATCCCTGCATTGGCAGGCCGATTCTTAAACACCAGAAGTCCCTATGCAAATAATCTTAATCTATAGTCCCTCAAAATCAAAATTAAACCTGATACTTTGAGAGTATAAGTATGTTTCTATTCATTTTTATATCACACAAAAATACCGCACATATTTCAGGTGTATCTGGGCAAATTCTGACGTACAGAGTTTTAAATAGGGGTGTGGCTGAACGTGGGACTGGGCAAACTGTCTGATTTCTGTAATTTGGAGAACTGTTGATTTGCTCTGTTGCTTGTGACTGACTGTTGGTTTCTGCATAATTCTAAACTGGTGACCAGTGTCTAGCTGCTGGCCATGAGTATGTGGCCCTGGCTCCACTTCATGGTGATTGGCTTTGGGTGGGTGGTCAAAATCAGAGGCCACTCTCATTGATTTATTTATTTTTTTGTCTCCTCTGAATACCTATGTGCCCAGGAAAGATTTTTCTTAATCTACTGCTTAGAATAGCACAACAGAGATAAGGTTTTCAGATCATGCTTATATTATTAGCTGTCTGTTCTTTTGGCTATAGGTAGAACAGGAATTGGGAAAACACCAGCATCAAATTTTCATGAATTTTTAGGTAGCTTTGAACTTCTTTTTATACTCAAAGGCTGATGCAGAAAGAATGATAATCCAACAACCTGAAAGAAAAAAAATCAGACCATAGAAATATGGTTATATCTTGATCTTAAAAAAAATGTCTATACCTTCTGGATTTGATTCAAGTTTGATATTATTCTCCCAAGATGTCTACTATGTTGAATTTACCTGAAACCCAGTTATATTTTATGTTTACATTTTTACTGGATTTCTAAGTGACTAATGGGTCATACATTTTATGGTAAAATTTTCTTATACTTGGAAAAGGACATGAGAGCATATTATTCAAAATCTGTTTGAGTCTCTTTTGTAATAACCAGGTTTATTCTCTTTTTTTAAGTCATTCTTATTCCCAGTTGGAATTTTGCTGGAAATAGAATCTAATCGTTTCTACTTCCCTTAAGAGTTGAAAAGCTGAAGTAATATGGGAAGATTTTAGATACAATTCTATTATTTCTATAATAAGCATAATTCCACCAGCTTGTTTTATAAGACTGTTATTGAAGAGCTATTTAATCATTGGATTTTGAATTGCAAAAAATTTCATAACAATTGAGATATTAACAGATAAATGAAATCTTGAATTTGTAGGGTGCTTTCCCATAGAAATCTTGAATTCAAAATAACATTGTTAATTATAAAGTAACTTAGAACTTGTACACTATTACATAAGGATTGATAATTTTTTTAATAAAGAATTTTATATAGATAGTGTTTATTCTAGCATGCACGTTTGTTGGAAACAATTATCTTGGTCATCTGAAAAAACTACCAATTGTAAGTAAAGAATAGTATAGAATAATTTAAAACTTAATTATAAAAAATAACTTATATACTGTTCTTTCAGTGTGTTTGACATATGCAAATAATATTTTTATTAAATATATGGTAAATATTTGAATCAAAAATAAAGTAAACTTTCTTCATAAAAGTTTGGATATTTTTTCCAGCTTTATTGACATATGATTGACAAAATTATATTTAAAGTGTAAAAAGCAATGATCTGATAAATTTGTACATTGTGAAAGGATTCCCAGAACTGAATTAATTAACACATGGCTATATTATTAAATAAAAAAAGTTTAAAAGATTTTGATCTAAATTTTATGATTCCACCATTATAATGCTATGAATCAAGATTATCCTATACTAATAATACTCTATTATTAATAACAAAATTATGCTGTATTATGTCAATAGCACATGTTCTTAGATATTAGAATTTAGGAAACTGTAAACTGTGAGCATTTTCTAGCATGAAAATCTAAACAAACTGATGATTAATCAAGGAAGATTCTAAAACATTTCATACATGGACAATGTTAAGTTTAATTTACAAATTTTATAATTTTCCAGTTTATGCAATTTGCTAATCTGAAAGAAGCTGTAAATTTACTCCCTAATTTTCCAAGTTTTCACTCTAAGACCTCCTGTAAAACACTTAGCTTTTTACTTTATCAAAATTAAGTGACCTGGATGTGAGAGGGTAACTGTCAATGTTTTAATGAGCCTGTTATACCACTGTTTTCAGAGCCTGCCCCTTTATTGACTTCAAAAGTATAGTTTGGGAGAGTAGGAGGATAGAGAAAGGTGAAAGACTAGAGAAGTCTGATAGTACAAATTGAATGGAGAGACAGAAGATGTTTTGAAGGTATATTCTATCACACTTTTCAGCTCCCTAACACATAAAGAACCTAGTAATTATAATGACAAGAATTTAATTAGAAATTACTAAGTGGTGTGTATGTGTGTATATATATATATATATATATATATATATATATGAGTGTACATCTATATATTTCTCTATATATGAGAGTATATATATATCAACATGTATTATATTGATATTTATAGTTTAGTGTTTGTTAGTCACTCAGTCATGTCCAACTCTTTCTGACCCTATGGACTATGGTCCACCAGGGTCCTCTGTCCATGGGATTCTGCAGGCAAGAATATTGGAGTGGGTTGCCATTCCCTTCTCCAGGGGATCTTCCCGACCCAGGGATCGAACCCAGTTTTTCTGCATTGCAGGCAGATTATTTACTATTTGAGCTATAGGGAAGACCTAATGTATATATATATATAAGGCAGATTTTATTTCCACCTCTTTTACAGGTACGGAAAGACAATAGGATTGTTAAGTTACTTGTCCCAAACCCCAAGTGGTAAAAGAGCTGAGCTTTAAACCTAGACAGTATAATTTCAGGGTCTATGGTCTTCCATGTGAATTACTATGTGATATTGCCTTTCCATATACTTTTTTCCAATAATATATGCCTATGAGTGTGGACAACTGGGAAATTTGCTTCAACTATTTCATTTTCTTTTTACTTTGTGTCTAAGCAGAGGCCCGAGAAGAGTAATAGGCTGAATGTGAATATTACATTCTCATGTATCCACTCTGAGAGAAATCTAGCACATTCCGTACTGGTAGTCACACCTCAGCCCAAAGTGTCAAGTTGCTTCAGAGAGCTCACATAAGCCCCAGAGGTGTATAAGTGGTTGTTTCTTCACTAGCAGCTTCCCTCACAATGCAAGTACTACAGGAAGTCCCGCCAAGAACTTGCTGAAGATTCTTGGACCAATGAGCCCTTCTGATCTCAGGTTCCCCATATGGAGAATAAAAGGAATCCATTTGGGATCATGACAGTTAAAAACCCTTTGATATCTGATGTGATTGAGAGATTAAGAGTCTGGGCTTGGAAATCCAGAAGATTTAACCAACCAATTCTTAGTTATGTTAATGTCGTTAAGAATGTACACTTCAGAGCTAAATTGCTTGGATCCAAACTCCAGCCCCACCACTAGCCACTGATGACCCTGGGGAAATTTAATTCACTTTGTATACTCATTTTTGAGGACAAGATGTTTGGATGGCATCATTGACTCAGTGGACTTGAGTTTGAGCAAGCTCCAGGAGATGGCGAAGGATAGGGAAGCCAGGTTTGCTGCAGTCTGTGGGGTCATAAAGGGTCAGGTACAACTGAGTGACTGAACAACAAATACTCACTTTCCTAATCTGCTAAACAAGGGAAATATTAGTACTACCTTATAGACTTGTTGAGACTTCCCTGGTGGCTCAGATGGTAAAGCATCTGCCTACAATGTGGGAGACCTGGGTTCAAACCCTGGGTCGGAAAGATCTCCTGGAGAAGGAATTGGTAACCCACTCCAGTATTCTTGCCTGGGAAATCCCATGGATGGAGGAGCCTCGTAGGCTACACAGTCCACGAGGTCGCAAAGAGTCGGACACGACTCTGCAACTTCACTTTCTTTCTTTCTATAGACTTGTTAGGGCAATTAAAGGAAATAATATATGTGCAGAAGTTCAGTGTCTGGCTTTTGGTAAACCCTCAATAAATATCTATCCTAATACTTAGCCTTTTAAGTGTCAGCTTCCTCACTTATGATATGTTGACAAAATAGCACCTAACTCACAGAGGCATTGTGAGGCTAATGAGAGATAATGAATGGAAGGTTCTTTATACAATGGCTGACATAAAGCCAGTGCTTAGTGACTATGGTTTCATTATCAGTTGTCATTCTCCTGGTATTCTACTTTGCCCTCCTGGACATGAATACCCCTGTGTCTGCACATACCTACCAGTGAGGCTGTTGCTATGCGATTGTGCTGCTTTGTTAAGGATGGGATCTAGAGAGATGGAGAGGGATAGATTAGGCCAGTTGGGCAGGGAAAACTGAAGCCACGGTGAAAACCACACTTTGTGGAGCAGGTCTATGAATGCTGCTTGCGTTGCTGCCACATGGGCACATGTGCTGCGCAGAAGGAAGAGTTGTATTTGAAAGACCACAGGCCGGTGCAAGCAGCATCAGTGTGGGGTGATCATGTTGTTGGCCTGGCCAACACTAATGGTCTCCAGGTCATTTTGCTTTTGGTTTCTCAAAGAATGTTTGGAAATCTCCTCTGGCAGGACCATGGCTGCTGGCTCTGTTATAGGTACATCATCAAAATTGAATGTGAGTGCCAGTGTGAGCAGTGAAATGTGAGCAGTCAGAGAACAAAGAACCAAACATACTAAATATTTCCAGCACAGTCAAATGGAGAGAGCTGGCTAAACTATTCTTTCCACTGAAATTTCTTACTATATGTAAGCACCTGCAGATAAGTATTCATTTCATTAAAGAATTATATTTTCAAGCAATGATATTAACATATTAACTCATTTAATTCTTAAAATCCAGAATTATTCTAATTTTTTTGATAAGGTTGGGGAAATTCAAGGAGTTGAGAAACAAATCTAAATTCTAAAAGTGAATAAAAGAACTAGGATTTGAAGCCTGGTATATCGTATACTATAGGGGCTTCCTAGGTAGCTCAGTGGTAAAGAATTTGCCTGTTAATGCAGGAGATGCAGGAGACAGGGTTTCAATCCCTGGGTGGAGAGGATTCCCTGGAATTAGGAAATGGCCACCCACTCCTATATTCTTGCCTGGGGAATCCCACAGATAGAGGAGCCTGGTGGGCTACAGTCCATGGGGTCGCACAGAGTCAGACATGACTTAGTAGCTGAACACACATATCCTATCCTATTGTGTGTGTGTGTGTGTGTGAGATGCATATAGGTAGAGATAAAAATCTCACTGCAACTCAGGAATGTAAGAATTAAATTACTTTTTTGAGCCTACATTCTACCTGGTGACAGGCATACAACCTTAGTCAAATTTGTACTTTTTCTTGATGCTGAATCTAACTTTTAGGGGATAGCTTGGAGTTAGCCAGTGAGGAACATGTCATTCTTAATAATGAATATTCATGAGCAGATCTTTATAGATATCCCTTGTTCCTATAGAGACCAAGTTATTTGGTCTACAGAGACCTACAGCAGACACTTTCCAAAGTAAAAGGGGGTACTGGAAATAACTACACCAATGCAACAAATAGAATGCAAATCAGATATATGGTCACTGTGCATTTTTTTTTTTTCTGCTGTGTCTGTTCCGATTTGGCAACTCTCAATATTTTTGTGCCAGGACCAGGGCCACAGTGAAGGATGTGTAGAGGGAGCATAGTCAGTCTCTGAAAGCACTGCAAAAGAGAATGCAGCTGCAGGAGTGTGCAGTGAGGGCAGATACACACTGTATCCATTGAATGTGTGTGCCATTTGCCCCTGCTCCACCACTGTGCCCCGCGATCATCAGCTCTGAGACCACACCTGGCACAGGGAATTTCTGTGGAGTATCCATGACTGTCTGCTTAGACACACAGGCAACCCTTGTTTCTCCAGGCTCTTGCGATCTTCCTAAGCTGTTTGAGAGGAGGACAGTGCAGGTCTTCACCATTCTTAGAGGGGCACAAACCTACCCTCCATTCATCGAAGCAGTGGTAAGGACAGGTGAACAGCTGCAACAATAGACCCAAACCCCACTGATTTTGATCTTCGGTAACTATCTGCTTTGAGTGTTTGGTAAGCATCTGTTCATTCACACTAAGATTCTGGGTTCAAACTCTTTCCATCTTGTGGCTTCATTCTAAGGTCTCTTCCACAAAAGAAGAGAGAGAGCATGGAGGACCAGTAGAGAGCTTTTAGAAACTAATCCTAGCAATAGTGTACTTCACTTCTATCCACTTAAACTGGGAAGGGGTTGAGAATTGTGATCTAGAAGGGATCAAAAGCTGAGGGAAAACCCAAGTTGTTATAAGCATGAGTTTTCTCAGCTAGGTAGCCCATACCCATGCCAATCCTGAAAATTTTACTTGTACTGTATTAAAATACTTTAATTGCTTTCATTGTAGAGAAAAATGTAATGAGTTATTTGTATTTGTAGAACTGAATAGCTAAAACTTGGCTGGCATATTTTGACTCAAATTAATGCTTTATGTTCTTATTTATTTTTAAGGTTCATACAAATGTGAAGATGGTAAAACTTAATGATACTTAAGTTTGTCCTTTGTTTTTTTCTTTCACATTCATAACACTTGTGATCCTTTGATTTCCTTGGGGTCATTTGACTTGAATAGAGAGTTCTAACATTCAGAAGTAACAATAACAGGACGAAAAGTTCTGTTTTGCCTCATTTTATTTTGTTTTGGGGATGCTATCTGAGAATGGACTATTTTCCACCCCAGTAGAGCTTAAGCACATTGGCCTGTGTGCCTCAGGCTCACTGGCATTGCTTTTATAAGTTTGGCAAGGCTGGAGTTTTCAAATTGGCAGAACATTCTGGAAGCGTTTCCATGTTTTGAAGTTCTGAACAACTTCTTACATTGAAATGTGACTGTATTTTTGAACCAATTCACTGGAAAGGAAGTTTATGCATGAGAAGTTCAGAGGATCATTAGTAAAGACTTATTTAATTGAGTGTCTCAGTATTGAAACTGTATCAGTGAGGTTCTTTTACTTCTCCAGAAAAAGCACACTGTTGGGAGCAGCTTCTGTGGCAGTGAATATGCACATAATTGTTCAGTATCAGTCCTGGTATAGAAAATTCCTGGAGCCTCCTGCTTCTCATCTTTTCCATTCTCACCCTCTACACTGCTATTTTGACTGGAGTTAGGGATTAAGACTTTAAACATCAGTTCCTTGATTTTTGAAATCTTGATAGGTAGAAAATGGAAAAAATATCAATTCTCCATATGTATTTTTATAAAAAGATAGATATTTAAATTTATCTTAGGAGCAGCCTCTTTATTTGCTTGTTTCGGGAAAAACCATCTAGATTACTCTTTAGCGTCACAAATATAGGAAGCACTCTTTTCACTGGTCTTAAGGAAAACTAGAAATCTGAATGGTTGATTTTGGATGGAGCAGTTAAGAATTCTGATTAATAATTTAAACTGCTGTGTACATTGAACACAAGTATGTTGCTTCTTATGTGAGATTGTTTTCCCCTGTTGAATTGTTCTTGGCCTATAAAATAAAACATAGTTTGTATTTATGGAGCTGCTTCCTGGTTAAACGGTAGCATATGGGAAATGGTGAGCTAAAAAGAAGGGACTGAAGAAAGATTTTGACTTGGTTGTTAACAGGGACTTTAAAAAAAGGAAAAGAGCTGTTCATTGTGACCTGAGCTTAGATAATTTTATAGATGTCATAGCTATGATGTTAATAATAAAAATGAGAAAGTGTTGATTTTGGATTAGTCATATTTAGCATCATAAGTCTTTGCAAATGATCCAGCTCTTTTGAGTTTAGTTCTTTTTTTTTTCAATAATTTGTCAAATGTAACCAAATGTACAAATAATTATATTATTAATCTTTTTTTCTGAAGTAGGATTTTTCAACCTTGACAATATCTGCATGTTTAGGCTCAGTATTTTCTTGTCTTGGGAGGCTATCTCATGCATTGTAGAATGTTAGGCAGTATTCATGGTCCCTATCGACCAGATCCCAGTTGCATTCTTCTCACTCAGTTTTGATAGCTGAATATGTCCCCAGACATTGCAAACTATTGCATAGAGAGCAAAATTGTATCTGTCACAGAACCACTGGTTGAGAGCCACCATTCTATCCCTTCAAAGCCTCCTAAATTATTCCAGGGGATGGTAGTCGTGCTGTCTCTGACGCTGAATTTCAGTGCTACATGGTTTAGATTTTTGATTATGTCAGTACTTCACTTCTGCTACCAATTTCTACATTAGTTATTATTGTGAACTGAATGTTTGTATCCCTCCGTAATTCATATGTTGAATCCCCAGTCCCCAGTAGGATGATATTTGGAGATGAGGTCTTTGGCAAGCAATTAGATTAGGTCATGGGTGTGGGGACCTCATGATGAAATGAGTGCTCCTTACAAGAAGAATAATGTAGAGGAACATCAATGTGAGGATATAACAAAGAAGCAGGCATCTGCAAGCCAAGAAGAGAGCTCTCATTAGGGACTGAATTGGCTGGCACCTTGATTGTGGACTTCCCAGCCTCCAGAACTGTAAGAAATACATTTCTGTTGTTTAAGCCATTCAGTCTATGATATTCCATGATGTTAACCCAAGCTGCTTAAGACAGTCATCTCTCACCATTATCCTATGTAACAGCACAAAAAATTAAAAAATCATGTTGCTTAAGCAATGTAAGTTTGTCAGTCATGTGTTAGTTGAGGCATTGTGAATTGTTTGCGTCACGTTTCTTCTTTGTACAGACTGTATTGCCACTCATGGTTTGGAACATGATCTCCCCCAGGCAAAAGGAAAAATGGAAATGCTGAACTAGGTGATGGCTCTTAAGTTTCTTCTAGGATATTCAAATACCTGAGATCTGCTATGCCAAGGCAAGTCGTATGGTCAAGCCTGAATTCAGTTGCATGAAAAAGTTTACCTGCATGGGGGACACTGTAAGTCAAGACAGTAAATAATTGAGAACAATGTATAATGAATGGCATCACTTGGGGAATGTAATAGAATAATACTTCATCCTCTGGGCAGGAGATACAAGTTCCCCTGTTAGATATGGACATTTCCATCACCAGTTCATTATTCTGTGAAGGGGTAGCCCTTGAGAAAAAGTGAGAGACTGGGCATGCAGGACTTACACTGAAAGGAGGGAGAACGATTTTCTTTCACACAGGCATCACAGTGTTTGGATCTGGACCCCATGGCATACTACTTCAACAAGCATGAGTAGCTCCAAAGAGATTGAACAGGAACTAAGCAGAGCTTCTCAGAAGAAACTGAGAAAATCTGACCAGGGTACCAGAGTGGTCTCATCCAATAGCAGTTCTAAGCAACTTTCTATACCATGCTGTGTTCCCTACATCTTCAAGTAGCACCCTGAAATACTACAGGGCATGCTGTGGCTGTGCTGCTTTAGGGAAAGTATTGACAAACTCTATAAAAGGCAAGATGTAAGTGTTTTTAGTTTTTGTGGACCCTGTGGTCTCTGACTCAACTGTTCAACTCTGATGTTATAGTATGAAAGCGGCCGTAGATGACACTTTGTGTCTATGTTCCAACAAAAATTTATTTATAAAAACAGGTATCAGCATTGTAGGGCTCTCTTTTGCCATCCCCGATTTAGAGGAAAAGATTGTTTTGTGTTTTAAGATAGGGTGATAAGGGGACACTTGACACCCACCCCAAAGTATCGTCTCTTCCAAAACCAGAAGAACTATAGATGGTGATCAGAGGAGAGGTGGCGTAGCAGTCATATAGGAAGGTCTCAAGGGGGCAAAGGAAGTACCAAACCTCCAGGTACCACTCCCCTGTCCCCTGGAGAGATACTAGGGAATGTAGAAACCAGATCCTGACAGAGTGATATTGTTACCAACCCGCCTGAGTGGAGCTCCAACAAGGGTCCTTCCACCCAGTGTCATTTGAGTCAATAGAATGATACCGAGTTTGGTTCAGAATCAAAGAAATTTTTTAAAAAAATTGTGTTTATCTCTTTCCTTTTCGGCAGTGCTAGGTCTCTGTTGATGCACAGGCTTTTCTCTAGTTGTGGTGAGCAGGGGCTACTCTATAGTTGAGGTGTCTGATCTCCTCATTGTGGTGGCTTGTCTTTTCACAGTGCACAGGCTCTAGGGCACACGAGCCTCACTTCTTGCACGTGTGGACTCAGTAGTTGTGGTTCCCAGGCTCTAGGGCATAGGCTCAATTTTTGTGGTGCATGGGCTTAGTTGCTCCATGACACATGGAATCTTCCTGGATCAGGGATCCAACCCATATCTCTTGCAGTGGCAGGTGGATTCTTTACTACTGAGTCGTCGGAGTGGAGAGGTACAAGGTCATGCTGTAGAGCACGCACTATGCTACAGGTGGTGGATGGGGCTGCTTTATAGGAATCTCATGAGTGTCAGTGGGGAGGGGGCAGAATGCTCATGGGGGCAGCACTGCTCATGCTCCAGATCAAGGTGCCCAGGCAGTGTCTATGCACACGGCCGCCCCCTGAGCTGAGGTGTCAGTGCAGCAGTTTTACATTACAGCAGTTTCTGCATTAGTTCCATCGCACAGTCATGTCCGACTCTTTGTGATCCTGTGGACTGCAGCACGCCAAGTTTCCCTGTCCGTTTCCAACTCCTGGAGCTTACTTAAACTCACGTCCATTGATTGGTGAAGCCATCTGACCATTTCATCCTCTGTCGTCCCTTTCTCCACCAGCCTTCAATCTTTCCCAGCATCAGGCTGTTTTCCAATGAATAGGTTCTTCACATCAGGTGGCAAAATATTGGAGTTTCAGTCAGCATCAGTCCTTCCAATGAATATTGAGGACTGATTTCCTTTAGGATGGACTGGTTGGATCTCCTTGCAGTCCAAGAGACTCTTCAGAGTCTTCTCCAATACTACAGTTTAAAAGCATCAATTCTTCAGCAGTCAGCTTTCTTAATAGTTCAACTCTCACATCCATACATGGCCACTGGAAAAACCATAGCCTTGACTAGACAGACCTTTTCAGGAAAAGTAATGTCTCTGCTTTTTAATATGCTGTCTAGGTTGGTCATAACTTTTCTTCCAAGTAGCAAGTGTCTTTTAATTTCATGGCTGCAATCACCATCTGCAGTGGTTTTGGAGTCCAAAAAATAAAGTCAGCCACTGTTTCCATTGTTTCCCCATCTATTTGCCATGAAGTGATGGGACCAGATGCCATGATCTTAGTTTTCTGAATGTTGAACTTTAAGCCAACTGTTTCACTCTTCTCTTTCACTTTCAATAGGAGGCTCTTTATTTTTTCTTCTCTTCATACCATACAGGTTGTGCCATCTACATATCTGAGGTTATTGATATTTCTCCCAGCAATCTTGATTCCAACTTGTGCCTCATCCAGCCTGGCATTATACATGATGTACTCTGCATATAAGCTAAATAAGCATGGTGACAATATACAGCCTTGATGTACTCTTTTCCCAATTTGGAACCAGTCTGTTCTATGCTCCATTCTAACTGTTGCTTCTTGGCCTGCATACAGATTTCTCAAGAGGCAGGTCAGGTGGTCTGGTATTCCCATCTCTTTCACAGTTTGTTGTGATCTACACAGTCAGAGTCTTTGACATAGTCAGTAAAGCAGAAGTATATGTTTTTCTGAAACTCTCTGGCTTTTTCGATGATCCAGTGGATGTTGGCAATTTGATCTCTGGTTCCTCTTGCTTTTCCAAATCCACCTTGAACATTTAGAAGTTCATGGTTCACATATTGTTGAAGCCTGGCTTGGAGAATTTTGATCATTACTTTGCTAGCATGTGAGATGAGTGCAATTATGTGGTAGTTTGAACATTCTTTGGCGTTGCCTTTCTTTGAGATTGGAATTGTCGGGGGAGTTTATAATTTCCTCAGTTCTGTCTTGCCACAGCAAAAATTTAAAGTGATGGATGGACCAGTGTTATAGCTCAGTTTTATTGGCAAGCAAAGGAAAATACATCCTAGAGGAGTGATGGCAGGTTGTGAAAAGAAGAGAAAGCTCCAGCTCAATTTTGGCTCCTCTTTTTGCATGTTTTTCTCCTCCTCTTGAGCCTGCCCTATGTAAACTGGGCTAGCCAGGAGGGCTCTTTGTTTTACCTGAGGTCCTCATTCTGGTCCTTGGACCTTCCTTTGTTCTATTTTCAAGGGTTTTTCCCTTCTTTGTCTTTCAGCCACCACCATGTTGGACTCTTTTTTCCTACTCTATCTACCTAACAATGAAAACTGACCTTTTCCAGTCCTGTGGCCAGTGCTGAGTTTTCCAAATATCCTTGCCTATCGAGTGCAGCACACGCACAGCATCATCTTTTAGGATTTGTAATAACTCAACTGGAATTCCATCACCTTCGCTAGCTTTGTTTCTAGTGATGCTTCCTAAGGCCCACTTGACTTCGCATTCCAGGATATCTAGCTCTAGGTGAGTGATAACACCATCGTGATTATCTGTGTCATGAAGATCTCTTTTTGTATTGTTCTTTTGTGTATTCTTGCTACCTCTTCTTAATATCTTCTGTGTCTGTTAGGTCCATACCATTTCTGTCCTTTATTGTGCCCATCTTTGCATGAATGTTCCCTTGGAATCTCTGATTTTCTTAAAGAGATCTCTAGTCTTTCCCATTCTGTTATTTTCCTCTATGTCTTTGCATTGATCACTGAGGAAGGCTTGCTTATCTCTCCTTGGTATTCTTTGGAACTCTGCATTCAGATGGGTATATCTTTCCTATTCTACTTTGCCTTTAACTTCTCTTCTTTTGTCTGCTATTTGTAAGGCCTCCTCAGATGACCATTTTGCCTTTCTGCATTCTTTTTCTTGGGGATGGTCTTGATCACTGCCTCCTGTACAATGTCATGAACCTCCCTCCATAGTTCTTCAAACACTCTATCCAATCTAATCCCTTGAATCTATTTGTCACTCCCACTGTATAATCATAAGGGATTTGATTTAAGTCATACCCGAGTGGGTGGTGATTTTCCCTACTTTCTTCAGTTTAAGTCTGCATTGGACCCCCTATAAGCAAGTGAAACTAGACAAGCCCAAACAAAGGAAAAACAAAAAAACAAAACAGGTTAGACTTTATTACCTAGATTCTATTTTTATTTCCTGGAAATTTTTAATGGGCTTTGCTGGTGGCAAATCCCTCTTTGGCCCCTTTTCCTGCTCCTCATTCTTGAGGGGCACTAAGGAGCAATGGTCTAGCTTCTGTTTTTCTTCCTGCTAATTTGGGACATAATCACAACCCCAAGAAGAAAAGCAGAACTCCTCCCCAGCTGCTTTTAGATATGTTTGGTTGTCACCCGGCCTCACCCCTAACTGTTCACATCCCTGTGTGATCACCATTTGTTTAACCTTTTACAGAAAAAGAACAGACAATTAAGATACATGACCCAAATATTAGCAAGAGAATATGTTTGTGTGCTCAGTCATTCAGTTGTGTCTGTCTCCTAACCCCATGGACTGTAGCCCACCAGGCTCCTCTGTCCATGGGATTCCACAGGCATGAATACTGGAGTGGGTTGCCATTTCCTTCTCCCAAGTACAAATGCACTTTAACTTATCCCTTGAGGCTAACATCAAGCAGATCAGGGCAATCGGAAGCCACTGAAGTTCTGATTGAATCTCTATTTTCCTTGACAATTGGGGTTGCCAGGTTGAGTACATGGTCTATTTTAATCCCAGGGCCCTCGTTATCCCCTTTGCCACATGTGACACAAATCGTGGACCATTATCATTTTGTATGGATCCTACGAGCCCAAATCTGGGGACTATTTCTATTGCAGCCATGAAATTAAAAGATGCTTACTCCTTGAAAAGAAAGTTGTGACCAACCTAGATAGCATATTAAGCAGAGACATTACTTTGCCAACAAAGGTCCATCTGGTCAAGGCTATGGTTTTTCCAGTGGTCATGTATGGATGTGAGAGTTGGACTGTGAAGAAAGTTAAGCACCAAAGAATTGATGTTTTTACTGTGGTGTTGGAGAAGACTCTTGAGAGTCCCTTGGACTACAAGAAGATCCAACCAGTCCATCCTAAAGGAGATCAGTCCTGGGTGTTCATTGGAAGGACTGATGCTGAAGCTGAAATTCCAATACTTTGGCCACTTCATGTGAAGAGTTGACTCATTGGAAAAGACCCTGATGTTGGGAGGGATTGGGGGCAGGAGGAGAAGGGGACGACAGAGGATGAGATGGCTGGATGGCATCACTGACTCTATGGACATGAGTTTGGGTAAACTCCGGGAGTTGGTGATGGACAGGGAGGCCTGGCGTGCTGCAATTCATGGGGTTGGAAAGAGTCGGACACGACTGAGCGACTGAACTGAACTGAATGTAACTTGGAAGGGTTAATTTAGATTTCATACTGGATCTTCTTCTGTGACTTTATCCTTTTATCTTGCCGATTTTGTTATTGTTGCAGTTCAGTTGCCAACTCATGTCCGATTCTTTGTGACCCCATGGACTGCAGCACCCCAGGCCTCCCTGTTCCTCACTGTCTCCCAGAGTTTGCCCAAGTTCATGTCCTTTGAATCAGTGATGCCATCCAACTATCTCATCCTGTGCAGCCCTCTTTTCCTTCTGCCTTCAATCTCTCCCTCGGCTCAGATGGTAAAGTGTCTGGCTACAATGCAGGAGACCCAGCTTCGATCCCTGTGTTGGGAAGATCCCCTGGAGAAGGAGATGGCAACCCACTCCAGTACTCTTGCCTAGAAAATCCCATGGATGGAGGAGCCTGATAGGCTATAGTCCATGGGGTCGTAAAGAGTTGGACACGACTGAGCGACTTCCCTTTCTCTCTTTCAGTCTTTCCCAGCATTAGGCACTTTTTCAGTGACTTGACTGTTTGC
Source organism: Capricornis sumatraensis (assembly GCF_032405125.1). NCBI lineage: Eukaryota > Metazoa > Chordata > Mammalia > Artiodactyla > Bovidae > Capricornis > Capricornis sumatraensis. The sequence goes on along the minus strand of NC_091081.1, from coordinate 23,542,489 downwards.
ATCAGGTGACTAAAGTATTGGAGCTTCAGCATCAGATCTTCCAATGAATACTCAGGGTTGATTTTCTTTAAGATTGACTGATTAGATCTCCTTGCTGCACAAGGGACTGTCAAGAGTCTTCTCTGGCACCACAACTAGAAAGCATCAATTCTTTGGCACCCTGCCATCTTCATGGTCAAGCTCTCACTTCTGTGCATGACTACTGGAAAGACCATAGCCTTGACTATACAGACTTTTGTTGGCAAGGTGATGTCTTCGCTTTTTAATACACCGTCCAGGTTTGTCATAGCTTTCCTGCCAATAAGCAGTCATCTAATTTTATGCAGTCATCATCTGCAGTGATTTTAGAGCCCAAGAAGAGGAAATCTGCTATTGTAGGCATATATAATGGCCTGCCTCAGAAAGATAGCCTGACCCTGCCTACCTATAACAGAGAAGGCAATGGCACTCCACTCCAGTACTCTTGCCTGGAAAATCCCATGGGTGGAGGAGCCTGGAAGACTGCAGTCCCTGGGGTCGCTGAGGGTTGGACACGACTGAGCGACTTCACTTTCAATTTTCACTTTCATGCATTGGAGAAGGAAATGGCAACCCACTCCAGTGTTCTTGCCTGGAAAATCCCAGGGACGATGGAGCCTGGTGTGCTGCCATCTATGGGGTCACACAGAGTCAGACACGACTGAAGTGACTTAGCAGCAGCAGCAGCCCACCTATGAAGGGTTGTAAGGAAGTGAAACTAACACATCCCCCTGCCTGAGCCTTACTACTCTAAGAGATATTTGCAAGAATTAAATGGTCTTTTTACTTTGTTTCCTCACCTCCCCCATCTCTGATCCACAAAGGAAACTGGCATCCAAGCCCCACAAGATGGTTATTTTGAGGGACTAGCCTGCCATCTTCTCAGTCACCTGGTTCCCCAAATAAAGTCCCTTCCTTGTCTCAACCCCTCATCCCTCAGATTTATTGACCTACCGTGAGGCAAGCAGAGTGAGCTTGGGCTTGGTCACATTAATGCCTTCGCCATTTCAGTAGCTGTTCAGTTCTAGCAAGGAATGCTTCTATCCACCCCAGAAAACATGTTGAAATTGTCCTGTACTCTTGGCATGACAGTGAAATCAATCTGCCGATTGTCCCCAGGATATGGCCCCCTGGTCTGAATAGGCCTTATCTGGGGCCTTTTGGGGTCTGGTGTTGGGGTTGTTCATTGTGCAGATAGGACATGTCTCAACTGTCTGACTGATTATATTTGACTGATTATACGTTTTATGCCAGAAATTGCCACGAGCTCGATGAACCTATTATAAAGGACTTGAGTTCCTTGTTGAGACTCCCTAATGACTTGATAAGCTGCCGTTCGGGGAAAGAAGTATTGTCCATGTTCATTGACTAGCCACCCATGACCTCATAGATCTCACTGAAGCCTCATTTTAGGGCTTTGTCTAATTTTTCTTTTGTGTGGATTGGGGAATAATTGGATGAATCTGGAACTTGAGGTAGGAGGGGTAATTGCCAAGTTATTGGTTCTAGGGCTACCCTTTGGGCAGTTCTGTCCTCCTTGTTTCCCTTTATTAACTTGGAATCCCCCTCCAATGAATCCTTGTCACCTTTTTCGGTAACTGTACTGCTTTTAAAGCTTCAACATGTTTAAGCCATGTTTTATGTGTTAATTATCTGCAATAAGCATACCTCTTTCTAAAAAGTCCCGGGTGTGTAGGATGGCATATGCATACCAGGAATCTGTGGACATCTAAAATCTTCCCTGTCCTTCACTGTAAGGCTCAGGTGAAGGCTATCAGCTCAGCCTTTTGGCTGAAGTCCCTGAAAGCTGGCTTTGTGCTTCTACTACTTGGGTCAGAGAGAGGTTAATGTGTATCCTTCTAGCCTTTTTCCTTCTCTCATTAAACTTCTGTGAACCATTCTGCTTCTTCAGGAAGAGTCTTACTTCCTAGGTCAGGATTGCTGTTCACTTCCTAGACTGAGTCTATGATTTCTATACAGTCATGCTCCAGGGGCCCTATTTCTGTGGGTAGCATCATGGCAGGATCTAGCATGTGTCAGGATTTTATGGTAACCACTGTGTTGTTTAAATGCACAGAATGAACTTGAATCAATGTTCCTGGTGATAGACATTCTGTCCCCTTAGAACTTACTAAAGCTTGAACCTGGTGTGAAGTCCATATAGAGACTGGCTGATCAAGCATTAAATTTTCAGCCTCCTTTACCAAGGTTGTAGTGGCTGCTACTGCCTGAAGGCAAAGCCATCCATCAGCAGTTTGATTTAACTGTTTAGAGAAATAAGCAACCACCAGCAAGGTGTTGCAGTTTTTGAGCTAATACCCCAAGAGTGATGCCTTTTTTTTCTTTTGTAATGTTTATTATTTGCTTATTTCTGTCTGCGCTGGGTCTTCATTGCTGCATGGGCTTTTCTCTAGTTGTGGAGAGCAGAGGCCACTTTTCCAACATGGGGGCTTCTCTTGTTGTAGGGCACAGGCTCTAGGGTATACCAGCTTCCGTAGTTGCAGCTCCAGGGCTCTTGAGCTTGGGCAAGTAGTTGTGGTTCAAGGGCTTAGTTGCCCTGAGGCACGTGGCATCTTCCCAGATCAGGGATTGAACCTGTGTCTCCTGTGTTGGCAGGTAGATTATTTACTTCTGAGCTACCAAGGAAGCCCCCTTTTTTCTACTGAATGTAAAGATCAAAGAGTTTATCTAAATCTGGGAGGGCTAGGGCTGGGGCCTGAAGCTATTGCTTTTCCAATTCAAAATACCCCTTTGTATTCTGAATTCCACTTAAGAAGATCATCATTCTATTTACTTTTTATATAGAGGCCTAGGGGCTTTCTGGTGGCTTGGGCAGCAAAGAATCTGCCTGCAATGCAGAAGACACTGCAATGAGTTTGACCCCTAGGTCAGGAAGACCCCCGGAGAAGGGAATGGCTATCCATTGCAGTATTCTTATGGAGAATTCCATGAGCCAAGGAGCCTGATAGGCTACAGTCCATGGGGTTGCAAAGAGTTGGGCATAACTAAGTGACTAAAAACCTAGGTACCAGACCGTAGTTAGGGGTCCAGATGCAGCAAAACCCAGCCAGGGATACACTGAAGCTGTCTTCTAGTTTTAGGAGGGTTCCAACAAGGGTTCTCCCACCTAGTGTTGTTTGACCCAATAGGACACTAAGTTTAGGTTGGTTCAGAAGCAAAGGAAAGCTTTATTCTTGGATCCACGAATGGAGAGGTATGAGCTTGTGGCTTAGAGCACACACTCTCCCCGACAGGCCCTGGGCAGGGCTGCTTTATACGGATTTTGTCACTAGCTTGACGGGGTGGAGTTCTCATTGGGCATATTCAGCTTTGTTGCTTATGGCTCCAGATCACAGTGCTGGGTGCAGTGTCTCTACACATGGCCCAGTGCTGCCATCTTGAATTGCAATGTTGTGTGAAGTGCTTCTGTACACAACCGCCAGCCGAGGTGTCAGCCCAGCTCTTCCACACTAGAAACTTGGGTCTGAAGTGCCAGGTGCCAGAAGCCTCCACATGTGGTGCCCAAACAACAAGTAAAAATAGACAAAGTGCAAAAGAAAGAAAAAAAAAAAAGGTTAGACTATACTCTATACTCAGATTCTATTTTTATCTTCTGAGACTTCTTAATGGATTTTGCTGGTGATAATATCACTTCAACTTTGGGAAGCATACTTCTTTTCTAGTGTGTTTGATGTACCATAATCTTTTTTATACATAGTTCTATCAAAACTCCAAGCCAGGCTTCAGCAATACATGAACAGTGAAATTCCAGATGTTCAACCTTGTTCTAGGAAAGGCAGAGGAACCAGAGATCAAATTGCCAACATCCGCTGGATCACCGAAAAAGTAAGAGTTCCAGAGAAACATCTATTTCTGCTTTATTGACTATGCCAAAGCCTTTGACTATGTGGATCACAATAAACTGTGGAAAATTCTGAAAGAGATGGGAATACAAGACTACCTGACCTGCCTCTTGAGAAATCCGAAAATCAGGAAGCAACAGTTAGAACTGGACATGGAACAACAGACTGGTCCAAATAGGAAAAAGGAGTACATCAAGGCTGTATATTGTCACATTGTTTATTTAACTTATATGCAGAGTACATCATGAGAAAAGCTATGCTGGGAGAAGCACAAGCTGGAATCAAGATTGCTGGGAGAAATATCAATAACCTCAGATATGCAGATGACACCACTCTTATGGCAGAAAGTGAAGAGGAACCAAAAAGCCTCTTGATGAAAGTGAAAGAGGAGAGTGAAAAAGTTGGCTTAAAGCTCAACATTCAGAAAATGAAGATCATGGCATCCGGTCCCATCACTTCATGGGAAATAGATGGGGAAACAGTGGAAACAGTGTCAGACTTTATTTTTGGGGGCTCCAAAACCACTGCAGATGGTGATTACAGCCATGAAATTAAAAGACACTTACTCCTTGGAAGGAAAGTTATGAGCAACCTAGATAGCATATTCAAAAGCAGAGATATTACTTTGCCAATGAAGGTCCATCTAGTCAAGGCTATGATTTTTCCAGTGGTCATGTATGGATGTGAGAGTCGGACTGTGATGAAAGCTGAGCACCAAAGGATTGATGTGTTTGAACTGTGGTGTTGGAGAAGACTCTTGAGAGTCCCTTGGACTGCAAGGAGATCCAACCAGTCCATTCTAAAGGAGATCAGTCCTGGGCATTCATTAGAAGGACTGATACTGAAGCTGAAACTCCAATACTTTGGCCACCTGATGCAAAGAGTTGACTCATTGGAAAAGACTGTGATACTGGGAGGGATTGGGGGCAGGAGGAGAAGGGGACGACAGAGGATGAGATGGCTGGATGGCATCACTGACTTGATGGACATGAGTTTGTGTAAACTCCAGGAGTTGGTGATGGACAGGGAGGCCTGGCATGCTGCAGTTCATGGGGTCACAAAGAGTCGGACATGACTGAGCGACTGAACTGAACTGATCAAAACTAAAATATTATGAAGTATTCAATTTTTTTGAATCCTTCCAAAGTCCTTTCACTGAACATATATGATGATCTACTTAGTGTATTTAATCTAGAATTATGAATCATGATCATCATTATTACATGTAATTAGCCTGATTGTTTAGTTAATAAATAGACCCATAAGTATTTACAGTGTTACTCTATGTGCCTAGCATAATGCAAGACCTTTTAGGATATATTAGAGCACGAAACATAATCCGGGCTGGGAAATTGAGTGCTAAAGACAGTTCAGGACAGAAGCCCCAAATCTGATTTAGCCAGTTATAGGAGAGTGAGAGGTAAAATCCTGTTGGTGGATATTTTATTTCAGGATGTCCCAAAGGTTGGTTATATCCTGGCTGCCACTGTTACTGAGGACAGGGCTGCTCCTGCATTCTTGCCATGCTCACAGGTGGCCACATTGCTGGAAGAGACTGAGCCAGACCTTTGTGCTTCCTGCAAAACAAATGGGGAAAGCAGTGGTTGATATTGGTCTTTTTTTTTTTTCTTTAATACTATGCCTGGTTTTTTTTTTGTTTGTTTGTTTGTTTGGCTCTTTTTGTTTGTTGCTTTCATTTATTTTTTTAAATTTAAATTTATTTTAATTGAAGGCTAATTACAATATTGTATTGGTTTTGCCATACATCAACATGAATCTGCCACAGGTATACATGTGTTTCCAATCCTGAACCCCCTTCCCACCTCCCTCCCCATACCATCTCTCTGGGTCATCCCAGTGCACCAGACCCAAGCATCCTGTATCCTGCATCGAACCTAGACTGGTGATTCGTTTCTTATATGATATTACACATGTTTCAGTGCCATTCTCCCAAATCATCCCACCCTCTCCCTCTCCCACAAAGTCCAAAAGACTGTTCTATACATCTGTGTCTCTTTTGCTGTCTTGCATACAGGGTTATTGTTACCATCTTTCTAAATTCCATATATATGTGTTAGTATACTGTATTGGTGTTTTTCTTTCTGGCTTACTTCACTCCGGAGAATAGGCTCCAGTTTCATCCACCTCATTAGAACTGATTCAAATGTATTCTTTTTAATAGCTGAGTAATACTCCATTGTGTATATGTACCACAGCCTTCTTGTCCATTCATCTGCTGATGGACATCTAGGTTGCTTCCATGTCCTGACTGTTATAAACAGTGCTGCTATATACATTGGGGTACAGGTGTCTCTTTCAATTCTGGTTTCCTTGGTGTGTATGCCCAGCAGTGGGATTGCTGGGTCATAAGGCAGTTCTATTTGCAGTTTTTTTAAGGAATCTCCACACTGTTCTCCATAGTGGCTGTACTAGTTTGCATTCCCACCAACAGTGTAAGAGGGTTCCCTTTTCTCCACACCCTCTCCAGCATTTATTGCTTGTAGACTTTTGGATCGCAGGCATTCTGACTGGCGTGAAATGGTACCTCACTGTGGTTTTGATTTGCATTTCTCTGATAATGAGTGATGTTGAGCATCTTTTCATGTGTTTGTTAGCCATCTGTATGTCTTCTTTGGAGAAATGTCTATTTAGTTGTGGCCCATTTTTTGATTGGGTCATTTATTTTTCTGGAATTGAGCTGCAGGAGTTGCTTGTCTATTTTTGAGATTAGTTGTTTGTCAGTTGCTTCATTTGCTATTATTTCCTCCCATTCAGAAGGCTGTCTTTTCACCTTGCTTATAGTTTCTTTTGTTGTACAGAAGCTTTTAATTTTAATTAGGTCCCATTTGTTTATTTTTGCTTTTATTTTCAGTATTCTCAGAGGTGGGTCATAGAGAATCCTGCTTGATGTATGTTAGAGAGTGTTTTGCCTATGTTCTCCTCTAGGAGTTTTATAGTTTCTGGTCTTACATTTAGATCTTTAATCCATTTTGAGTTTATTTTTGTGTGTGGTGTTAGAAAGTGTTCTAGTTTCATTCTTTTACAAGTGGTTGACCAGTTTTCCCAGCACCACTTTTCAAAGAGATTGTCTTTAATCCACTGTATATTCTTGCCTCCTTTATTAAAGATAATGTGTCCATAGGTATGTGGATTTATCTCTGGGCTTTCTATGTTGTTCCATTGATCTATATTTCTGTCTTTGTGCCAGTACCATACTGTCTTGATGACTGTGGCTTTGTAGTAGAGCCTGAAGTCAGGCAGGTTGATTCCTCCAGTTCCATTCTTTCTCAAGATTGCTTTGGCTGTTCAAGGTTTTTTGTATTTCCATACAAATTGTGAAATTATTTGTTCTAGCTCTGTGAAAAATACCGCTGTATTGTGTCTTGCCTGACAACATTATTAACATTATTCAACTTTCTCTTGGGAACTTGTCTTTTTCCTCTGGGAGCTGAAGTTTCCCTCTTTTGATTAAGAGTCACTGACTTGGTCCTGACATTTTGCTGCTGGACTTCCCTGAGTCTAATGCATTCAGCTGACCACTGAATGACCTTTTGGAACACAACCAATTCCTAGGTTGGGGACTTGTCTCTAGATAATTGCCTCTTTCTTTGATTTTGTTGTGTAGGGAAAAGGATCAGTAAGATGAAGGACTATATTGTGAGATTTCTATTCTTGGTTTCCTATAAAATAAAACAATTTAACATGATTGAACTATTGAATTACATTTTTGAGTTAGACAGGCTCTTAAAAACTATCTAGTCCATGAACTAATAACAATAATGATTTCAGATTTTAAAAATAATCAAACTAAAAGGATATAGTAATTTTGTTTATGTGCCCTGTCACAGCCCTTGAATTTTTTCCATTCCAGGACCAGACGATGCATTAAATATAGTTAGAATTTTAAAGTTCATAAAGCACACTAAGAAAATTCAATATATGCTCAATAAAGAGTTCATAATTAATAGTTATAGAGGTTATGATTTTAGGCTTTTAATATTATTTTATAAACCATGAAACTAGAAACAGGAAAAGATCATGCAGCTTCAATTTTAGTGCACATTAATGACAGTAACTTCCCAAATTTTATGTATTCTGAGAACAGAAAATAAAATTTTCATGTACTACAGATTTAGAACACTATTATTTTGCATATCTTGAATCATGATTTTTATGAAATTGGAGTATGTCCTTTGCTTCTTATTATTTTCTTATCAACTAAGTGATGTAATATTTAATAAATCAGGTTTAAAGACATCAACATATACCAGTCAGAATGGGCATCATCAGAAAGTCTATAAGTAATAAATGCTGCAGAGGGTGTTGAGAAAAGAGAACCTTTCTACACTGTTGGCAGAAATGTAAATTGGTACAGCTACTATGAAGAGCAGTATGAAGTTTCCTTACAGAGCTACCATATGATTCAGCAATCGCAATCCTGGGCGTATAGTCAGAGAACACCATAATTTGAAAAGATATATGTACCCGAGTATTCACTGCAGCACTATTTACAATAGCCAGGTCATGTAAGTAACCTAAATGTCCATCAGCAGAAGAATGGATAAAGAAAATGTGGTTCATGTATACAATGGAATATATGTATATATTCCATTAAAACAGAATATAATAGTTAAATAATGAAAAAAGAATGGCATAATGCCATTTGCAACAACACGGATGGACCTAGAAGTTGTCATACTGAGTGAAGTAAGTCAGATAAAGGCAAGCATCACATGGTATCGCTTGTATGTAGAATCTAAAATATATTACAAATGAACTTATTTACAAAGCAGAAATAGAGTCAGAGATGTAGGAAACAATCTTATGGTTACCAGGTGGGGCAAAGAGGGGGAGAACTAAATTGGGAGATTGGAATTTGACATATAGACACTACTGTATAGAAAATAGATAACTAATAAGATCTATTATGTAGCACAGAGAACTCTACTCAATCCTCTATAATGATATGTATGGGAAAAGAATCTAAAAAAGAGTGGATATGTGTATATGTACAACTGATTCACTTTGCTGTACAGTAAAGTGCTGTACACAGCATTATAAATCAACTATATGCCAATGATTTTTTTAAAAAAACAATATAGCCAATCAAATATAAGAACAAAAAAAGAGAGTTATATATTCTCAAAGATTTTTCATGTAAAAATAGGGTCTTTTAAAAATCCTCATAACCCAAGTTCTTTTAAACAATCTCTTTTTCTAAAAATGAAGGCTGTTTTATTGTCCATTATGTTGAAAGTTCATGAGCTCTTGCCGGCTTGGAACAGATTGTGATATAACAGACCATTGCAGAATTTTCAGTTCAAAAGACAATGTACTCTCCCAGCTTTTACCTCTGTGGCTTTTTTATCCCAACCTAAACCATACAATATCTACTCTAAGTGGCACTTAGCCAGCACATGTTACCTAAACTTCAGTTAAAAATCATAGATTTTTGGCTCATAGAGATCCCAAGTTATTACCACAATCAAAGAGATAACTAAAAAAATGCTTTTATACTTATTTTCAGCACACACTTTAATTCATTTCAAAGAGAAGGAATTTATCTGTTGCTCTTCTGAAGATACTTGTTTATTGTCAATGACTGTGCTCACTAAGAGATGTTAAAAGCATGGAAGTGAAAATCACTCAGTTGTATCTGACTCTTTGTGACCTCATGGACTATACAGTCCTGGAATTTTCCAGGCCAGAATACTGGAGTGGGTAGCTGTTCCCTTCTCCAGGGGATCTTCTCAACCCAGGGATTGAACCCAGGTCTCCCGCATTGTGTGTGGATTCTTTACCAGCTGAGCCACCAGGGAAGCCCAAGAATATTGGAGCCGATAGCCTATCCCTTCTCCAGGTGATCTTCCCAACTCAGGAATCATCCAACCAGGTTCTCCTGCATTGCAGGTAGATTCTTTACCAGCTGAACTACCAGGGAATATAATGTGATGCTTTAAATACTTCTATGGTATACGTAGTCAGAGCAAGATATTATTTGCTTTTAGATTTGTAAAAGTAATTTAGAGATTATAAGACATGATTTTTTTTCCCTAGCATTATTCCAAGTGTTTCTGTGAGGTATTTTGGATGAGATTAACATTTAAATCAACATACTGATTATAGAAATTGCCCTCCCTAATGTGGGTTGGCCTCACCCAATCAGAAACCCTGAATAGAACCAAAAGTCTGACTTTCTCCTCAGTAAGAAAATTCTTTCTGCCTGTTTTCCTTCAAATTGGGACATTGGCTTTCTCCCTGCTTTTAGATTCAAAATGAATCATGGACTCTCCCCTGAATCTTAAGCCTTCTGGCCTCAGGACTAGAACTAAGCTACTGACTTTTCTGGATCTGTAGCTTGCCAACTCACCTTGTAGATCTAGGGATCCTGGGGTTGGCTAGCTTCCATAACTTTGTGAGCCAGTTCCTTATAAAATATCTTTTGACACATATGTACATCTATATACATATAGTTTGTTCTGTTTCTCTGAAAAACTCTGATATACCCTACTGTTAGTTATGAAGCATTCTCCTGTGTTTTCTTGTTTAGGAATCTAGCTTCTACATTTAGGTCTGTGATTTATCTCTAATGAGTTTATGGGTATGAAGGAAAGTAGAAGTTGATCTTCAATTTTTGTTTCCCTTCAGGAGTACATTCAATTGTTTCAGCACCATTTCTTTAAAAAAGCTTTTCTTTCTCCATTAAAATGATTTGGTAAATCAGTCAAAAATAAATTGCCTATATAGATGTGCAATTAATCTAAACTCTATTGTATTCCGTTGATATTTACTCTTCCATATGCTATTACCACACAGTCTTAAATATAATAGCTTTACAGTAAGCCTTGTAATCAGATAAAGAAAGTCCTCCAAGTTTCAATTTATCAAGATTGTTTTTACAATTCTAGATACTTTGAATTTCCATGCAAATTTTAGAATGAATTTGTCTATTTCAACTAGTCTCTGGGATTCTGTTGAGTTGCATTGAATCTTAAAATCAATTTTGAAAAACTATTAATATTATTGAGTCTTATAATCTATTAGCATGTAATATCTATTTATATTTTTGTTAATTTTTATTTCCAATATTTAGACTTTTTAACAGTGGTGTTTTATATCTTTGGTTAGATTTGTTTCTAGAGATTTGATAATTTTCTGAGTTTTATTCTGTTTTCACTTAATGTATTTGATAATCCATAAGTAATTCAGAAGAGGAACAAAAATACCAAACACTAAATAAAATCTCTATGTGATAATTGTTGCACCTGGGGCTATCTCAGTGTCTCTTTTGGCTAAATGTTTCCTCTTTTTACTGTAAATCACATTTTTATAGTTATCTATAAGTCATATGAGAGAGATGGGAATACCAGACCACCTGACCTGCCTCTTGAGAAATCTGTATGCAGGTCAGGAAGTAACAGTTAGAACTGGACATGGAACAACAGACTGGTTCGAAATAGGAAAAGGAGTACATCCAGGCTGTATATTGTCACCCTGCTTAGTTAACTTCTATGCAGAGTACATCATAAGAAACGCTGGACTGGAAGAAGCACAAGCTGGAATCAAGATTGCCAGGAGAAATATCAATCACCTCAGATATGCAGATGACACCACCCTTGTGGCAGAAAGTGAAGAGGAACTAAAAAGCCTCTTGATGAAAGTGAAAGAGGAGAGTGAAAAAGTTGGCTTAAAGCTCAACATTCAGAAAACGAAGATCATGGCATCCGGTCCCATCATTTCATGGGAAATAGATGGGGAAACAGTGTCAGACTTTATTTTTTTGGGCTCCAAAATCCCTGCAGATGGTGACTGCAGCCATGAAATTAAAAGACGCTTACTCCTTGGAAGAAAAGTTATGATCAACCTAGGCAGCATATTCAAAAGCAGAGACGTTACTTTGCCGACTAAGGTCCATCTAGTCAAGGCTATGGTTTTTCCAGTGGTCGTGTATTGGTGTGAGAGTTGGACTGTGAAGAAAGCTGAGCGCTGCAGAATTGATGCTTTTGAACTGTGGTGTTGGAGAAGACTCTTGAGAGTCCCTTGGACTGCAAGGAGATCCAACCAATCCATTCTGAAGGGGATCAGCCCTGGGATTTCTTTGGAAGGAATGATGCTAAAGCTGAAACTCCAGTACTTTGGCCACCTCATGCGAAGAGTTGACTCATTGGAAAAGACTTTGATGCTGGGAGTGATTGGGGGCCCGAGGAGAAGGGGATGACAGAGGATGAGATGGCTGGATGGCATCACTGACTCGATGGATGTGAGTCTGAGTGAACTCCAGGAGTTGGTGATGGACAGGGAGGCCTGGCATGCTGTTATTCATGGGGTAGCAAAGAGTCAGACATGACTGAGCAACTGAACTGAACTGATAAGTCATGTACTTTTTCATTATATTCTGGACGTTATATGTAAAATAGAGATGGAAATAAACATTACACCTAGTAAAAGCTATGCTCCTTTGGTCAGGCTGTTAGCATAGGGAGCTAAATAATACAGCTTTATTTAGTTTTAGTTTATGTCTTGTTTAAATTTTTTATTTATTATTATTATTTTACTTTTGGGCCACACCCCATGGCACATGGGATCTTAGTTTTCCGACCAGGGATTGTGCCCCCCTGCATTGGAAATGTGAAGTCTTAACCACTGAACACCAAGGAGACCCAGTTTTACATTTTTAGAGTCAAGACTTTTTCTTTATCAGGGATTGAGATCTCAGCATGCCAAGTTTCTACCAGTCCCTTTATGCTTTACAACTTAGGTGACAGCTTTCTGGTAGGATCTCTCCTCTCTCCCTCTGCTTTAAATTCTGGCAGTCAAATTTTAATCACTGAGGAGTTCTTGTTTTCTAATCTCATCTCTGGTTTTCTAAACAATAAGAGATGTTTTTTGATTCTACTGATATTTCCCCAGCTTTCTGACAGTCTCTAGAGTGCATTCCCTAAAAGCCTGGACTGCACAAGTGCGGATGATAATCAGTTCAATTCAGTTGCTCAGTCGTGTCTAACTCTTTGCGACCCCATGGACTGTAGCACGTCAGACTTCCCTGTCCATCACCAACTCCCAGAGCCTCCTCAAACTCATGTGCATTGAGTCGGTGATGCCATCCAACCATGTTCATAAAATTTATCTCCACATCCTGCCCTATTACCATCCCCAGGAAACCCTAGTCTTACTTGTGGGAAAGGCCCATTTCTCAGGGAATGGGATACTCTTTCAGCTTTCCCAGATGTTGTTTCATTACAGTTACTCATATGCTTACTGAAGACTCATAAAGAAGAGTTAGTAGATGAGTGTATGTACCAAGTGCCTGGGGCTCCTTAGGATTTCAGCTCATCACTGCAGCCTCCATGTGGGCATTAAAATTTCTTAAATTTTAGCTGGTTTCTTCTTACTGCAGTTCAGGTAGTTTTGATGAAAGCAATGGCAGGTACCTTCTCTCTTAGAACAGTTTATTACTTTCTGGAATTTAATTCATTCATGTTATTTGTGACCTTGGCTTTCTGGTGGGTTTTAAAAGATAAGTGTATAATAGTAAGGTTTATCTGACTTGTTCTCATTATTAACCTGAGAGCCAAGTCCTTTTTACTGAAAGTAGGAGTCCCAAATCAGCATGTTGCTTTTAATTCACTGGTGTTGCAAATAATAGATACAGAAAAGCATGGAGTTCTTTAGTGGCATGAAGCTGTTCCTACGGCCTAAAGCAACTTCTTTGATCTTATACTGTCCTGTTTTTGATTGATCTGTCACTGATTAATGGTGATAGTACTACTGCTGCTGCTGTCACTTCAGTTGTGTCCGACTCTGTGCAACCCCATAGACGATAGCCCACCAGGCTCTTCTGTCCCTGGGATTCTCCAGGCAAGAATACTGGAGTGGGTTGCCATTTCCTTCTCCAATGCATGCATGCAGGCTAAGTCACTTCAATTGTGTCCGACTCTATGCGACCGTATGGACAGTAACCCACCAAGCTCCTCTGTCCACAGGATTCTCTAGGCAAGAATACTGGAGTGGGTTGCCATTTCCTTCTCTAAATGGTGATAATAAGATCATTCTAAACATGAAAAATTAATTCTTTGGGAACCTAACATGAATTTTCAGTTTCAGGGAAAATTTGCTGTGTCACAGGACCGAATAAAAGAAGTGCTAAGATGCTTTCTTCTTCTCTGGCTGTGTGTCTGTAGCCCAGCTTAGCTGTATCCTTCAGAGATGCACATGAAACTATTGCTTTCTGTCCATACTCAAAAGTGACTTCCCCAAGTGTACTTTTAGGGGATGAGTAGAATCTTGTCCTTTGGTTAGGAAGTCTAGTGTGATAATGAGAGTAGTTCCACTCATCAAGGCCCCTGAATATTCACTCTGCTGATAATTTCACTCTATACCCTGTACTTCCTTTCTCAAAGGCCAATATTTAAGAATATCTCTCTCATCTTTTCACATTTCCATGCTATATCACTGAGACACTGTCATAATAGTTTAATGGTTAAAAGTTTCGACTCTGATGCCTGGTGGCTTTGATTAAATCTTAATCACACATCTTTTGTTGTGTAACTTGGGCATGTTATTGCACTTAATCTCACTGTACCTTGTGTGACCCCATGGACTGTAGTCCACCATGCTCCTCTGTCCATGGAGTTCTCCAGATAAGAATACTGGAGTGGGTAGCCTTTCCCTACTCCAAGGGGTCTTCCTGACCTAGTATCAAATCTGGATCTCCTGCATTGTAGGTAGATTCTTTACTGTCTGAGCTACCATGGAAGCCCCTACTTAGCACTTAAATGTGAGCTATTTTATAATATTATTGAGCACTTTCAAATGGCCAGGTAATGTGCTAAACAATTTTCAAGTACTGTTGTGAGTAAGAATCCTCTCATTTCCTGTGATATCAGTATTATCATCCCCACTTTGCTGATGTAGAATTTCAGGCTCAAATAGATTAGACTGCACAATCTTTAAGATGAACAGAAGTCAACGTCAGATCTTTTAATTCCAGAATAATACACTTAACCACAGCATTGCTAATTCTTATTTTAGGTATCATTTCCCATGAAGCATGTTATAGAATTCATATACAATGTTGCAGGATTTTAATATCTCAATGGAGAAATTGCTTAAGAATCCAGAAGCTCTTGATTCTGGGACCACATATCTACTACTCTCACGAGTAAACTTATAATGTTCCTATTCTACCAACACCTTTAAAAGCTGTAGGAATGAACCTAAGAGGTACTCAATATCAAGTAACATCACTAACACTCACAATAGCTAATATTAATAACTCATAATATCTGTGAAACTATATGAAATAAATTCAATATTTCATGTTCTGTTTGGAGCAAACCTGTTTAAAATGGTATGTCTCCTCTTAAGTACAGGTGAGAGTAATTAAGATCTGACTGGAGTTGAATTACATGTCCAAGATGATATAACTAGAAACAACTAGAGCCAGGAATTGCTCCCTGGTCTTGTCTCTGGAGTCCATATTTCTAGTGACTCCATAGGGGATAACCAACTGCTGTAGCATGCCTAGGACTGTAGGGTTTCCCAGAATGTGCAATTTTTAGAGCCAAAATTGGGATGGATCCAGGGAAATCACAATATTGACTCTTATTTTTCATGAAAACTATAAAATTACCTGTATAAAGATCCTAGGGCTGGAAGGATAGGTTTATAGGACATGGTGATGTCCTGAATAGTTTCATGGTATGAAGTGTTTAATGCTTTCATTATCTTTTGGGTCCTTAATACCTTCATTGACTATACCCTTCTCAATGCTCCTAAAAGAAGCTGTAATAGTCTGAGAAACTCAGAAAGCCCTGAAAATTCTGGCAGATCTAGGAAAACGACTGGATGTACAGTGTTCCATCAGTTCTGCATTTGTTCTGCATGATGCTTCCTTTCTTATCTTATAGACATTTTTACTTCAGTACCAGGATAAAGAACCCAGTCATGTTCAGGGGAATTTTACCTTCCTCAGTTGGAAGGAACCACGAGTGAGGAGTCAGCTGTGCCTCAGCAACAGGTCAATAAGATAAGCCAGAGTAATCTATGGGGGTCAGTAAATAGACCATAAGAGACAGCTAGGAGAGAGGCTTTCATTTGGTATTCTGAAAAATGTAAAAGAAAAATTACCTGATCATGACTTATTGAGGGCATTAGGGAATCAGCAATTGTCAATTCTGCTGAAGGGAAGCAATTTAGACAGGTGGGAGCCCTTACAGAGTCTTTGTGCAAAGAGGATGAGAAATTAAAACAAGTGAAGGCTCATACTGCACAGTTCTAAAAGTGAGTGAAAGGCACTCAGTTGTGTCTGACTCTTTGTGACCCCACAGACTAGAGCCCACCAGGCTCCTCTGTCCGTGGGATTCTCCAGGCAAGAATACTGGAGTGGGCTGCCATTTCCTGCTCCTGCACAGAGTTCTAAGTAGAGCTGTATTCTCAAGGCTGGGGCAACAGAAACTGTGGGTTCTTATAGATGACTTGAAATAAGAACCTGATCTAAATGCATCAAAGGGATTCTAAAAGAGTAACACAATGTTTTCCCTCCCCAGATGGCATCCCTCCTCCCTTCCTATAATTTAAAGAAGTAACTGTTTACCAAAAAGGGTATTAATGTATTTTTTGCCAATTGTGGAATAATGTGTTCCATTATAGGGTAGAAGTTTTTTTTTCCTTATTTTTTGTTATTTATGTTTGTTTTTGTATCAAAAAGTATAATGTTTTATACATGAAAAGTCCCAAACAATGCTCCTTTGTTTGCTTTTGACAAGAGGACAAAACCTTTAAATACCCAGAGAATTTTGAGAAAGTTGACAAAATTTAATAATCGTAATAAAAATATTTGTTATATGCTAATTTTAATTAACAAATTAATAACTAATTTTAAATCACATTTAATCTTCACAATGATCTTTGCATTTTCCCACATTTTATTGATGGAGGAGCAGTAACATGGAAATATGTAACTTGTTCATGATTCCATACCTAGTGGATTGAACAGGAAAGATTCAAGTGCTAGTGATCCTATCTCCAAAAGCAGTGCTCTCAATTACTGCACAATGATACTTCAAGAGATACGCATTTGTAGTTGTGGGAACACCAAGTGTATCAGTCAAGTTTAAAATCAGAGAAGCAGAACTGCTTTGTTATATGTGTTTGAATTTAACCACTGTGGAACCAGTTAAGTAGTCTCTGTAAAGCTGTTGTTTTTCATTTCAGAGTCTGAAATCCACAAGACATGTAATTGGGAAGGGAAAATGGATATAAAGTAGGAGGGAAAACAAACCAATTCAGAACCAATGAACAAAGCTGAAATTTACAAGTATCAGCTAAACCCCACAATTGGCTTTCACAGCCTCCAACTTTGACATTTGGTATCCCTGGTGGCCTTCAGAAGTCGGTACCCTTCATCTGAGAGTGAACAGCTACCCCAGGTTTCCAGGACAGACAGGCTAATGCCAGAATAAATGGGTCTCCAAAACAAAATGGAAGCTGGAGTGATCTTGCTTATTAGAACTTTACCTTTTACTTTTAACTAGTACTCACTTGGATAATTTGTGCTTGCCTTCTCCACAATTCTGGTCTCCCTGAATCTGTAGGTTCTTGTTCCACCGGGGAAATGCTTCTGATTTGTGACTCAGTGAGTCTTCCATTAAACTTAAATTTATATTTAAGTTATAAATTATATTATGTTCCTTTGTATTTTTTGTAACAAGAGATAATCAGACAAGGAGAGAGATATCCTATGAAGGGTAATTGACTGTGATCATCAGGATATGGTAGGGATTTTATTATATAATTTGGGCAGGGAAAATATACAGTATACTTGGGATTCAGATGATCTATTGGAGCTTTTCTTTCAGTTCTTTGTCCAGTATTGGGAATCAATGGACAAGTGCAGCAACCATAGTGTGAGAAGGGCAAGATGACCAGGGACAAAGTTCTGTCTCATTTTACATCATAGTCTACACCAGTACATCACAGTGCCTGGACCAGTGGAGGTTCCAGCTGGGTATGAGTGTAATCTAGATGACCGGGTGGAAAAGGAAAGAGATGATGAGTATTATTTTGAGCTTGAAACCAGCTCCAGCAATGATTCTTATTGATGACACATTTGTAAGCTTCCCTATGAAAAGAGATCAATCAAAATACTGGATCATCTGTGTTCCAGATGAGGTGAATTTACCTTATAGAGCAAGTCGATGCAAGCAGCTGCAATGGATGTTGTGAGGTGCTGGCCAGATGCCCTCTTTAGATAAACACACATTTTACCTCCAGAGGTTTTGATTGTTGAATTATCAGGATTCCTCTGTAGAAATTACATTTGTCAAAGGAAGCTGCTTTTTCCACTTCTCTTTCATGGGAGCATCCTACACACACGACTGGACAGTGTGAGGGTACAAACCCCCAGCTTCCTTATAAAATCAAGATAATTTTGCAGGTCTACCCCAGATCTGGAGCTCCTCTTCATGTTGGTTAAGACCTCCGTTTCTAACTTCAGTTCAATCTCTCCATCAGCTTACCTTATAGCTCAGTTTGTGAAGAATCTGCCTGCAATGCAGGAGACCCGGATTTAATTCCTGGGACAGGAAGATCCCCTGGAGAAGGAAATACCAATTCACTCCAGTATTCTTGCATAGAGAATCCCATAGACTGAAGAGCCTGGAAGGCTACAGTCTACAGGGTCACAAGAGTCAGACACAACTGAGTGACTAAAGCGCTACCAACCTCTCCATCACCCAACCCCACCTCCATTATCCCTCACCAATGTCCCTGAGGGTATTTCTTAACAAGACTCGTGCATGCAAATCCCAGAAATGCAGTTTGCTTTCTGAGTAATCCATTTGAAGACATAGTGTAATACAGAAAACAAGATAACCTTAGTACAAGAAAAGCTACAGTAATGGGCTTTATGGTTTATGTGCTAGTTTACCTTTTTTCTCCACTCCCTAGGAACTTAGAAGCTGTAGCAGGCACACATGTTAAAAAAAGCTAAGCACACCAATTTGAGGTCAGTTATTGCACTTCATATATTGAGATGAGGGTTAAAATAACTTCAGTGGAATGAAACCATGATTCTTTGGAGTTCCAGAAGCTACTTAGTAAGCACAAGATTGAGTATCAGTAATTGGCAAACAGTAATTCATGAGCCAAATGTGGTCTGCTGCTTATTTCTGTAGCCAAAGTTATCAAAACACAGGTGCATCCTTCTTTTGTCTTGGCTAGGCTGCTCTTCGGCTTGCATGTCAGGGCCAAGTAGTTGTGATTGAACCTATATGACCTTCAAAACCTAGAATATGTACTCTCTGACTCTTTACACTAAAATTTTTTCAACCCAAGAATAAACCTGATTTGAAAATAGGTAATATAAAGAAGACTGGGTCAAGGGATCAGTAATAGTTGACTCTAAGCTAGAGAGGAAATGACTTCTGGAGGAAATATCAAGTAAATTTGCATCAAGAAAATGTTACAGTATCCCAATAAACATAGGCAATTGCCATTACCACAGCCCTCTGCCCTAGGAAGGTCACATCTGTTGCCTTGGGTCACACTGCATTATCATAGTAACAAAACCATTCTGTGGTATAACATAGGCTCATAGTAAGAAATGTTGGCTTCTTCCTGATTCGTTTCCCCAAAGAAGGTGAAGTTGAGGCTTGTGTTAATCAAGGATTTGTTGTTGTTGTTCAGTCGCTCAGTCGTGTCTGACTCTTCACAACCCCATGGACTGCAGCACACCAGACTTCTGTGTCCTTCACCATCTCCTGGCGCTTGCTCGAACTCATGTTCATTGAGTCAGTAATGCCATCCAACTATCTCGTACTCTGTCATCACCTTCTCCTCCCACCTTCAATCTTTCCCAGGATCAGGGTCTTTTCTAATGAGTCAGCACTTCATATTAGGTGGCCAAAGTATTGGAGCTTCAGCATCACTCCTTCCAATGAATATTCAGGTTGATTTCCTTTAAGATTGATTGGTTTTATCTCTGTGCTGTCCAAGGGACTCTCAAGAGTCTTCTCCAAACCACAGTTCAAAAGCATCAGTTCTTCAATGTTCAGCTTTCTTTATGGTCCAGCTCTCACATCCATACATAATTACTGGAAAAACCATAGCTACCATTAGATGGACCTTTATTGCCAGAATGATATCTGTGCTTCTTAATACGCTGTCTAGGTTTGTCATGGCTTTTCTCCAAGGAGCAAGTGTCTTTTAATCGAATGGGTACATTCGCTGTTCGTGGTGATTATGGAGCCCAAGAGGATAAAGTCTGTCACTGTTTCCATTGTTTCTCCATCAATTTGCCATGAAATTATGGGACCAGATGCCATGATTTTTGTTTTCTGAATGTTGAGTTTTAAGCCAAGTTTTTCACTCTCCTCTTTCATCTTCATCAAGAGGCTCTTTAGTTCCTCCTCATTTTCTACTATTGGGGTGGTATCATGTGCTTGTCTGGGGTTGTTGATATTTCTCCCAGCAATCTTGATTCCAGCCTGTCCTTCATCCAGCCTGTCCTTCATCCAGCCTGGCATTTCGCGTGATGTACTCTGCATATAAGTTAAATAAGCAAGGTGACAATATACAGCCTTGTCGTACTCCTTTCCCAGTTTTGAACCAGTCTATTGTTCCATGCCTGGTTCTAACTGTTGTTTCTTGACTTGCATACACGTTTCTCAGGAGGCAGATAAGGTGGTCTGGTATTCCCATCTCTTGAAGAATTTTCCACAGTTTGTTGTGATCCACAGTCAAAGTCTTTAGCATAGTCAATGAAGCAGAAGTAAATGTTTTTCTGGAACTCTTTTGCTTTTTCTATGATGTAACAGATGTTGTCAATTTGACCTCTGGTTCCTCTGCTTTCTCTAAATCCAGCTTGTATATCTTGAAGTTCTTGGCTCACATATTGTTAAAGCCTAGCTTGAATGATTTTGAGCATGACCTTGCTAGCGTGTGAGATGAGAACAACTGTGCAGTAGTTTGAACATTCTTTGGCATTGCCATTCTTTGGGATTGGAATGAAAACTGACCTTTTCCAGTCCTGTGGCCACTGCTGACTTTTCTAGTTTTGCTGCATACTGAGTGCAACACTTTCACAGCATCATCTTTTAGGATTTGATACACCTGTGGTGGATTCATGTCAATGTATGGCAAAACCAATACAGTATTGTAAAGTAAAATAAAGTAAAAAAAAAAAAAGAAAAGAAAAGAAATAGCTCAGCTGGAGTTCCATCACCTCCACTAGCTTTGTTTGTAGTGATGCTTTCTAAGGCCCACTTGACTTTGTATTCCAGGCTGTCTGGCTCTAGATGAGTGATCATGCTGTCGTTGTTATCCAGGTCATTAAAATCTTTTTCGTATAATTTTTCTTTGTGTTCTTACTACCTCTTCTGCTGCTGCTGCTTCTGTTAGGTCCATACTGTTTCTGCCCTTTGCATGAAATGTTCCCTTGGTATCTCTAATATTCTTGAGAACTGTAGTCTTTCCCATTTTAATGTTTTCCTCTATTTCTTTGCATTGATCACTGAGGAAGGCTATCTTATTTCTCCTTGGCATTCTTTGGAACTCTGCATCAAATGGGTATATCTTTCCTTTTTTCCTTTGCCTTTCACTTCTCTTTTCTCAGCTATTTGTAAGGCCTCCTCAGACAACCATTTTGCCTTTTTGCATTTTTTTTTTCCTTTGGAATGGTTTTTATCACTGCCTCCTGTACAATGTTATAAATCTCTATAGTTCTTCAGGCACTCTGTCTATCAGATCCAATCCCTTGAATCTATTTGTCACTTCCACTGTACAATCATAAGGGGTTTGAATTAGGTCATATCTGAATGGCCTAGTGGTTTTCCCTACTTTCTTCAATTTAAGTCTGAATTTTGCTATAAGGAGTTCATGATCTGAGCCATAGTTAGCTCCTGGTCTTGTTTTTGATGACGGTATAGAGCCTCTCCATCTTTGACTGCAAAGTATATAATCAATCTGATTTCAGTGTTGTACTGGTAATGTATATGTGTAGAGTTGTCTCTTGTTGTTGTTGGATGGGGATGTTGTTTGCTATGACCAGCGCGTTCACTTGGCAAAACTCTGTTAGCCTTTGCCCTTCTTCATTTTGTACTCCAAGACCGAACTTACCTTTACTTCAGGCATCTCTTGATTTCCTACTTTTGCATTCCAGTCCTTTAGATGAAAAGGACATCTTTTTTAGTGTTAGTTCCTGAAGGTCTTGTAGGTCTTCATAGAACCATTCAACCTCAGCTATATTGGCATTAGTGGTTGGAGCATAGATTTGGATTACTGTCAAATTCAGTGGCTTGCCTTGGAAACAAACCAAGATCATTCTGATGTTTTTGAGACTGTACCTAAGTAGTGCATTTTGGACTCTTTGTTGACTATGAGGGCTACTCCATTTCTTCTAAGAGATTCTTGCCCACTGTAGTAGATATAATGGTCATCTGAATTAAATTTGACCATTCCTGTCCATTAAGTTCACTGATTCCTAAAATATTGATGTTCGCTCTTACCATCTCCTGTTTGACCACTTACAATTTACCTTGATTCATGGACCTAATATTCCAGGTTCCTATGCAATATTGCTGCTTACAGCATCAGAATTTACTTTCACCACCAGACACATCTACTGCTGGGTGTTGTTTCTGCATTTGCTCTGCCTTTTCATTCTGTCCAGAGCTTTTTCTCTGCTCATCTCCAATAGCATACTGAACATTCACTGGCCAGGGAAGTTCATCTTTCAGTGTCATATCTTTTTGCCTTTTCATACTCTTCATGGGGTTCGGAAGGCAAGAATACTGAAGTGGTTTGCCATTTCTATCTCCAGTGGGCCACACTTTGTTAGAACTGTCCACCATCACCCGTCTGTTTTGGGTGGCATGGCATGGCCCATAGTTTTATTGTTAGACAAGGCTGTGATCCATGTGATCAATTTGGTTAGTTTTCTGTGATTGTGGTTTTCATTCTGTCTGATGGCTAGGGATAAGAGGCTTGTGGAAGCTTCCTGATTGGAGGGACTGGCTCCAATCAGTGGGGAGACTGGGTCTTGCTCTGGTGGGCAAGGCCATGCTCAGTAAATCTTTAAACCAATTTTCTGATGATAGGTGGGGCTATGTTCCCTCCCTGTTACATTTGCCAACATGATGTGCCTCTCAGGACTGCTGCAGTCTGTATACTTACTACCCAGCAGGTTACTCTTGACACATACCTCCACCAGAGACTCCTGAACACTCACAGGCAAGTCTGGCTCAGTCTCTTGTCGGGTGACTGCTCCTTTTTCCTAGGTCCTGATGCGTACAGGTTTTGTTTGTGCCCATACAAGGCAAGAATTATTTTACCAGGTATTGATGATTGGTGGAATTCTGCCCAACTTGAGATGGGAACAAAGTATGGCAGGTTGTACAGTTTCTGTGCTGAAGCACAAAACCTGGTAATATAATCCTTGCCTTGTAAGCATATGATAGGAATTTCTTTCAGTTATATACATCTTTTGAAATTGATTCTGCTTCTACAGGCATGGTTGTTCTCTTTGTGAAAAGAAACAACAAACTAAAGCATGTTAGGGATTCATTTGCCAAATAATACTAACCAGAAACAAAGCAGAAATTATAACTGAGAGCTGGGACTAGGAGAGGTGAGGTGAGTAAGGTACTCACTTTACATGCAAAATTTAAGGGGATGCCAAACAATCAATAATCAAGGTTGATATATCAATGCAGTATTAAAAAAAGTAATATAAAACACTAATGATGAAGAAAATATCAAAATTTTAAATAAATAACATAGTCAGTATTCTTCCTTATTTTTCTTCTTCTGGTTCCATTATGCTTTGGCTTGACACTGTTGCAACTGCATTAATAGGTCTTGTTCACATTTTGGAGAGGGCTTTTTGTAAGGCCATTAGCATGGCATTGAAAAGTCTGAAAAGGGAGTAATCTGTGAGTTGAACCTGTAACTTGAGAGACATCACATGCCACCTGTAAGTCCACAATTTTCTATCTCCTCATTGAGACTGGGGAAACATTTTTGAGAATATTTCAGAATAATCTCCTGTTTTAGCAGAGCATTGGTCTACATGAAATCTCCCTACTTTTGAACTGCATGATTTCAATAAGCCTGTCTCAGTCCTCCTTTTATCCTCTACATTTTAAATTTATTTTTAATTTTATTTATCTGTTTATATATTTTTTGAAAAAAGACTAACTTTTATTTTTATCACTCATCCTGAACCCTTGCTCTCCCTCTGGCTAACTATTTTACTTTATTATCTCCAGGTTTATTGAGATACAGTTGAAATATAACATTGTATAAGTTTAAGGTATATTGTTGACTTGATACATTTACATATTGCAATATGATTACCACACATAATTACCATTTCTTTTTTGTGATGAAAACATTTAAGATCTAGTCTTTCAACTATTTTCAAATATGTAATACAGTACTGTTAATTATTGTTATAATGCATGTGCGTTAAGTCCCCAGAACTTATCTTTTAACTGGAAATTTGTTCCTCCTGACCAACATCTCTCTAATTCTCCTAGTCCCCAGGCACTGGTAACCACCATTCTACTCTACTTTTACAAGTTTGACTTTTTAAGGATTTCACATATACGTAATGTCATACAGTATTTGTCTTTCTCTGTTTGACTTATTTCACTTAGCATAATGCCCTCAAAGTCCATTCATGTTATTGGAAATGGCAGATTTCTTCTTTCTAATGAATGAATAATATTCATACATATATATACACATGCAATGGAATGTTATTAAATATATACAATATTACTATACATACACAACCTTGATGTATTGTGTATATATAATGTACAAATATTTTAAAATAAAACTTATAATTTTTGTTTTAATATGTAATCACTTTCCTTGGGCTTCCCAGATGGCACAGTGGCTAAGAATCTGCTTACAGTGCAGGAGATGTGAGTCTGACCCCTGAGTTGAAGAGATCCCCTGGAGCAGAAATGGCAACCAACTCCAGTATTCTTGTCTGGAAAATTCCATGGACAGAGGACCCTGGTGGACCATAAGTTCTGAGGTTGCAAAGAGTTGATTGAATACAGTGAAGCTAATGTATCCACTGAGCATGCACTCATGTAGTCACTTTCTTTGGAAAAAAAGACATTGTTAGGTTATTATTATCCAGAATTATAAAGACAAATAAATTTCTATTAGAATATTAATCTCATTCAGAAAGTTTAGGAGCAATAGAAAAAACATAATAAATGCATTTGGGGATCAGAATGTATAATAAGTAGTTTGTATAGTATTGCCCTTGTTAATAAATTAAAACTAATTCTTAGAGGCATCAAATAACTTAAGATGATGCAAGTAATTCACTGAGTAAAACTCTGCTTCAGGTCAAGCTTCCAGTCTTCACAAAATCCTGATTTGTGACTTCAGTGTCCATTATCTCAAAATAAAGAAAACCAATTAAAATAATGTTGCACTGACAAAATAAAGTTTGTACATTTTAATTTTCCCTAATGCTAATAACATTGTAGATTATTAAAACTAAAGGCTTTCAGAAATCCAATTTATTTTCATTGTTAAAGGTCATCGTTTCCTTTTCGTATTCTCAGTTTGAATACTATATGAGGGCAGATTTTTCTTTTTTCTTATCCTGTTTATTTTCTGGTCTTCATGCAGTGTTATTGTGTTGTACATGAAACTGGAAAAAAGTCAATGTTCGTTTCCATAGTAATGTTTAAAAATGTTACTAGAACATTTTTTCAGACTGTTTTAAAAAATATTCACTAAATTCTTTCTTTAATTTGCTAAAAAAAACTGTCAAATAATAATAGAAATACTTGTAATAATGGGCCACTTGGAGTTTGAATCTTATAAAATATTTGTATTATAACAAGATCAATCAGAAAGATATGGCAACTTTAAAATATTTTGATGATTGTATTTAGAGAGAGCTTATACATGTATTTTATTCAAAACCCATAGAGAACTTATATTTAAATAATATTATTAATAAAAGTATTTGTATGTGGTCATATATATTCATATATGTTGTCAAATAGACTATGATTATTGGCATTAAAGGTAATATTTATACAAAATAAGGAATATAAGAAAGTGTACAGAATAAATAACACAATACATTTACTTATAAACAATCATTTATATAAAATTGCAAGCATTTTGGTGTATTTTCTTAAAGATATATTTTTCTTATTTCTCTGAGTATAGTTATTATCCTGGTTTTTATGCAGCATAATATATCACTGATTTTTTTAATATCACTAACAATTCTTCTAAAATATTTTAGAAGTTGCATATTACTGTGCAGCACCAACATGACCCAGCCTCCTCACCATTCCTATGCTATTTGACGTTTCTATTGTCTTATTTCTAAGTTTTGTTATTAAGATAAGCAGTGAAATGAACATCATTGCACTCAGAGTTTTAATACATTCATTATTAGTTTATCCAGATACCGTTCTAGATGTGAAATTACAGGGTAAAAAGATTTGAATATTTTCTGGATTTGATGCAAAGTATTAAACTCTTTTCCAAGATAGATGGACCAGTTTACATTCCAAGTAATGGTGGAAAAGAATGCTTAATTTACCACATCCTTCAGACTGGGAGAAATATCAATAACCTCAGATATGCAGATGACACCACCTTATGGCAGAGAGTGAAGAGTAACTAAAAAGCCTCTTGATGAAAGTGAAAGAGGAGAGTGAAAAAGTTGGCTGCAAGCCTAACATTCAGAAAACGAAGATCATGGCATCCGGTCCCATCACTTCATGGGAAATAGATAGGGAAACAGTGGAAACAGTGTCAGACTTCATTTTTGGGGGCTCCAAAATCACTGCAGATGGTGACTGCAGCCATGAAATTAAAAGACGCTTACTCCTTGGAAGGAAAGTTATGACCAACCTGCATAGCATATTGAAAAGCAGAGATGTTACTTTTCCACAAAGGTCCGTCTAGTCAAGGTTATGATTTTTCCTGTGGTCATGTATGGATGTGAGAGTTGGTCTGTGAAGAAAGCTGAGTGCCAAAGAATTGATGCTTTTGAACTGTGGTGTTGGAGAAGACTCTTGAGAGTCCCTTGGACTGCAAGGAGATCCAACCAGTCCATTCTAAAGGAGATTGGTCCTGGGATTTCTTTGGAAGGAGTGATGCTAAAGCTGAAACTCCAGTACTTTGGCCACCTTGTGTGAAGAGTTGACTCATTGGAAAAGACTCTGATGTTGGGAGGGACTGAGGGCAGGAGGAGAAGGGGATGACAGAGGATGAGATGGTTGGATGGTATCACTGACTTGATGGAGATGAGTTTGAGTGAACTCCGGGAGTTGGTGATGGACAGGGAGGCCTGGCATGCTGCGATTTATGGGGTTGCGAAGAGTTGGACACGAATGAGCAACTTAACTGAACTGAACTGAACACCATTTCTAAGTCATAGTTTTAAGAGCTATTTAGTGTAAGACCTGTATTTTCAGCTCTCTGCTTCATTATTGACACATTTGTAATAAATTTTATCACCTAGAAGGGTGGAAAGCAAACCTAATCATATGATATGTTCCAATCACTCTGTTTAAATAACATTATATGCCTTTTCTATGTCCAGTATGATATTTGTTTTCTCAATTATTTACGCCCATATTTTATTGTAATATTTCAACTACTTTTTGTCCCTCGATTATGTGTACATCAGTTATATGTGTTAGTTTGAAAAAATTGTTTCTGAAGTAGATAGATAATATATGAAAAATTATCAGCTACAATGTTTCTGACTAATATTTTTCAATGGCTTCTATTCCATTAACTCATGACTATAGCTTATCACGAAATACTGAATAAACAGGCCACGACTTAATTTCTCAAATTACCTCATGCTTTCTTTCTTTTATGCACCATTTGTGGAAGTTCACCTTTGTGTCTGTCCCCTTAGCCTTTTATCTGTTCTCACAACATTGCAAGCTCTCTCCAGATTCATGACTATGGATAAGCTACTTTTCTACTCTGAGAAATCTCTATTCCCAGTCTTCCCTTGGCTGCTTCATCTTGATATGTTAGCCTGAATATCACCTTGAGAGAAGTCCTTGACTTTTCCATGTAGATCTGGTCCTTGCCTGTTATCTTCTTTTACAAAATCCTGTTTGTCTCTTTCATTGCATTCATCCTTTCTAATTACTAAAGTATGTTTATCTTTTGTTTTTCTCACCCCTCCATCCAGGATCATAGATGTCATATTCGTTGCTATCTTCCTAGTGCCTACCATGTTGTCTGTTATATCTGGTATAATCTAGACACTCAAAAATATTTGTTGACTTAACAAAGAAATGGTGTTGCCATATCTGGTACATATACCATAGAATCTGAGCTCTGAACTTTACCTGCCTGCAGAGAGTATGATATTTAAATTCCATCACTTTACCCTCAACTGATTTTGAGTCTTTCAATGAGAAACTTTAAACTTACGTAAAAATTGAGTTAGAAAAAAGAAGATGGTGTCCCTGAGGCAAAGAAGAAATATGAGTTTCTTTTCCACAAACAACTCATCTTATCACCTTTTACACAGTTTCTTTTTTTTTTTTCCTTTAAATGCTGAAGAAAATGTCACCATGTTATTCATACATATGCCTGAAGAATGTTTAAGTTATATTTTGTCATGGTGAAAATTCAATTTAGAAGTCAGAAATATACAACAAAGGGTCATTTTGTTGCTTACACTGATTTAATCTGAAGAAAGGATTTCAAAAGTTTGATATATTTCATATATCTAAGTTCAAATTTAAAGAGACTGTATTGCAGAGGTTAAAGCGTTTGCCTCCAATGTGGGAGACCTGGGTTTGATCCCTGATTCAGGAAGATCCTCTGGAGAAGGAAATGGCAACCCACTCCAGTATTTCTGCCTGGAGAATCCCATGGATAGAGGAGCCTGGTGGGCTACAGTCCATGGGGTCACAAAGAGTCGGACACAGCTGAGTGACTTCACTTCACTTTAAGTTCAAATTGTTTGTAATTTTAATTCCAGAGCCTATCATATCTTACAAAATAGTGTTCAGTTATCCTTATTTCATTACTTGGAATTTACTCAGATTTTCAAAGGAAGGGAGTGAAATGGATATCTAGTTTGTGGATTAGAAGTCATTTTAAGTGATGTGTATATGCTTTAAAGATACAGTAAACCTTATGCAATAATATATCTTGGACAGAGAGGATTCTAATGTATGGTATTTCTCAACTGGGGGAGTTCAGAACAGTCTTCCAAATAAATCACTTGCCAGACTTTGGTTAGGATGAAAGAAACTATTTTGAGTCTAAGGGAAAATTTTACAGCTTTTCATATAACTTTCTTCATGACAACTACTATTCTACAATTTTGTTTTCTTTAGCCATACTGGTATAGCTGCAAAGGGAATTTTTTTCTACATTGTCTTTTCTGTGTCTATTTAATTAATTATCTCCTAAAGATAATTGGTTATATCTAATACCATTTCTCCTTCTTTTCTATTTTCTATAATAATGGCTCCACTTTGAGGCAATTTTGTATACTTCATTAGTACTCACCACTATAGAGAGCAAATAAAAAGCACTAGGATCTTAAATAAATTGATCCTAAATATACATTGTTTTCTCAATCCCATTTTGGGAACTGAACATCTGCCTTTCTTTTTAGAGGGGAAAAATATGTCAAGTTTAATATCTACCACAGCCAATGTCAAGCACATATACTTATGCTCTGCTAAGGTATTCTCAGGTTATATATAATGCCTTCCATATTTTTCACCTTTTTATAATTTATTCTAAAGTGATTGTGCAAACAGTCCTATAACCTTTGAAGTAGGAAATCTGTTTCCAGGTAATATTCCCATCCTGTCAGAGTCATCCCCCTAAGTGATATTGATGGGACTGTAATGATAGAAATTAATTACAGGGTTGAGTTGTTTCTCACCATAGTGTGCCACTGTGTTGTCACGTTGCTTTCAGCTTCAGCGCTCCCTGCCACTTGTCTCTCAAAGTTTTGCTATAACTGAACTATGTGCATGCTTATCTCAGTCTGAACATATGTGAACGTGAGGGAGAGAAGATTCTGTTTTGCTGATCACTGCTTGTGGTGATCATTTTGCTCTTTAGATTGCTTTTGTTTCCCAGAGTCTATTTCTGCCTTCTAGGAAGCATCTCACTGAAAGGGACATTTTGAAATATCAAAAGTAGGTACTCTAGAGCTGCCACTGGCTTTTTTCTACACACAGTGATGATGATATAAAGTTTGTTAACTCTTTAAATATTACACTTAGAGGACAATATATTCAATTGGATCTGCATTCAAGTGTAAAATATTACTACAATTAATTTGTGATGATAAAAAGGTGATCCTTCACATAGGGTTTTGAAGTATTTACAAGCAGTGATGGAGACAAGGATGGAGATTAGGGAGGAAAAAGGAAAGAGCAGAAAAATATGAAAATACTTGAAGATTAGGTTATTTCTTTTCATCTTAAAGCCAAGGAAGATAGAATCAGTAGAGGATACAGGTTAGAAAGAATCTTACAAGACACCTAAAAAATAAAAAGAAAGTGGTTTTGACCATGAAACATTGTAAGAAATACACTTTGCTTTGTGACCCAGTGTGGATGTGTGAACACACACTTTCACAACTGAAATATGTTTCAAGAAACAATAATTATCTTTATTATATACTCTGCTCTTTGAACTATTTTTGTCTAATTTATTCTATTTCATCTAATAGTTTGAAAAATACAAACCAACACTAATATAATCTTGTTTTACAAATGAGGAAACTTCTGCACACAGGTCAGGTAATTTTTCCAAGAAAAAGCAGACTGCTATTTGCAAATCTCTGACCTCCTAACTCCCAGGACAGCATATTTTCTTCTATGGTTCAAGGAAAAGAGCTAAGGATTACATTTTTAAAAACCCAGTTTAGTGCCTATTCATCCACTTTCAGTTTTGTGAAATAACTTAAATTCTCCTAGAAGAAGGTAAGAACAAAAATAAATAAAGACACACTGCTCTGTGATCTCACAAACCATTTAGCAGTTCCCTGCTTTACAGGGTTCCACATGCCCACGTTACAGTACTCCAACCACTGTTGACTGCTTGCTTTTTGTGTGTTTGATGATATAGTTTATGATTAGTTAACTATGTACACTGCTGGGCTTCACAGGTGGTGCTAGTGGTAAGAACCCACCTGCCAGTGCAGGAGATCTATTAAACACGGGTTCAATCCCTAGGTCGGGAAGGCCCCCTGGAGGAGGGCATGGCAACCTACTCCAGTGTTCTTGCCTGGAGAATCCCATGGACAGAGGAGCCTGGCGGGCTATAGTGCATAGGGTCACAAAGTGTCGGATATGACTGAAGGGACTTAGCACACATGCAGGCACGCACACTGCTACCAATTAAATGCCCCTGCCTCTCTACCATCTATTTGACTGCTATAATTCAGTTTTTTTCATTAATAGATGCATGTTTCATTATTTAATTTGATGTAGTCCATTCTGATGGAGAAGGCAATGGCACCCCACTCCAGCACTCTTGGCTGGAAAATCCCATGGATGGAGGAGCCTGGTGGGCTGCAGTCCATGGGGTCGCTAAGAGTCGGACACGACTGAGCGACTTCCCTTTCACTTTTCGCTTTCATGTATTGGAGAAGGAAATGGCAACCCACTCCAGTGTTCTTGCCTGGAGAATCCCAGGGACAGGGGAGCCTGGTGGGCTGCCATCTATGGGGTCGCACAGAGTTGGACATGACTGAAGCGACTTAGCAGCAGCAGTACATTCTGAAGGAGATCAGCCCTGGGATTTCTTTGGAAGGAATGATGCTGAAGCTGAAACTCGAGTACTTTGGCCACCTCATGTGAAGAGTTGACTCAATGGAAAAGACTCTGATGCTGGGAGGCATTGGGGACAGGAGGAGAAGGGGACGACAGAGGATGAGATGGCTGGATGGCATCACTGACTCAATGGACGTGAGTCTGAGTGAACTCCGGGAGTTGGTAATGGACAGGGAGGCCTGGCGTGCTGCGATTCATGGGGTCGCAAAGAGTCGGACACGACTGAGTGACTGAACTGAACTGAAGGAACTGATGTTACCAAATAGTAAAAATATGTTATATGTATGAAAAAACCTTCTAAGGACCTTATCTTATTGATCCAACAATAGCCATGTGAATGTGCAGGTTAGACCTTGTTGTTCCCTGTTTATTGACCACCTTAGGAATGTTCTCTTATTGCCCAAGTTCTCACATCTGAGACACGGTGAAGCTAGGGCTGGATCAGGCTAAGTTCTAAATTAGGGCCTTTTCCATAATATAGATAAAGCTTGGATGTAGAATAATAGTCAGAGGCACTTGGAGCTAAGTTCAATGTTAGAATGAATCTACTGTGACTGATTATATGTCTACCCTGACATAGTATAACTGATACTGCTCTCATAAAAAACTTCTAGAAACTTCTTCATGAATAGAGAATATTCACCATCAGTGATACAAACCAAAACAACAAGCAACTTTGCTGTAGTCTTCCAATAATCTGTGTCAAATTGTTCTTTGCATGGAAGTCACATTATTTCTTATGGATTAGAATGTATTTTAAATATATTTGTTTATTGGTTATAAGACAACATTTAATTCTACATTTGATTGTCTTATGGTTTGGGTTGCATTGATGATTTACTTGGGTTATCCTGAATGAGCATCCATGATGGCAAATGAAAACTGAGTAGCTATACGGACATCTGATCCCTTCCAGTTCTCACTTTCCATTCCCACCCTCAGAGGCAGTTTTGCACTGCCCTGATGGTTGGTGTGCAAAACTCTGTTAGTTCTAGAACAGTAGAAGTAGAAGGAGACAAACTAGGATGAGTTAAGAAACCTAAGCCCAGAGGCATGTTTCTAGGCAAGGAAACCTTGCCCATGTTTTGAGGTCTGGTTGTGATGACCAGGTATCTCAGTTTGTCTGAGACTTGAGAGTTTTCCCTGGATGTGGAGCTTCCAGTGATAAAACTGGTAAAATCCCAGATAAGCTGGGATCATCCTAGGTCCTGCTCCCAAGGATGGATCTTTAAACCTGTCCAAAGTATTTTGTTTGACTTTGTTACACTTCTGATACTTCAAAAATTCAAGATTAGTTTGATTTAACAAGAAAAATCAAAATCGGCAGACAGAACCTAGGGAGTCGAAGAGGTTAAAAATGAGTTTGTTTAAACATATGGCTCCAAAAATTATCTACTGTAATCTCAAAGAAGAGGAAGTTTGCGGAAAGATGTGGGGAGGAATCATAATTGAAGTAACTGGAGTCATGGGACATTTTATATTTTAAAGGAAGGAGGACATTTTTTACTCACCTTTCTGAAGCAGAAGTACAAGGACTATCTATATGAGTGCTGTATTGGGGAAGTAAGGCAGGAAGGAATATTTGGTGCCTGGAGAGACAAAATACGAACTTAGAAAAGAGGTAGAGAGAACGGTATTAAAGAAATAAACACTGAATATTTCAAAAAATTCCACTGGGTCAATTATCCATCCAGAATCAGTAAAGAAACATGCTATAAAGATCACACATAATCCCTGTTGTATATTCAACCTACCTTTCCACCTCTCTTATTTATCCTATGAATTCCAGTTCTTAAAACCCTAAACCAATGTGCCAGTCAGTGTTTAAGTCTGTGGGGTTTTAGCAGTGATCGAAACAGACCCAAAGTCCTTCTCTCATGGAGTTTATGATCTAGGGTGAAGGAGAGACAGGCAATCCAAAAAGCAAATTGGTAAAGTTTACAGTACATTAGACCATTATAAAGTCTTTAGAGATGGATAAAGCAGGAAAAGGGGATAGGAAATGAGTGTTGTTTGTTCATGAGGGTCTCACTGAGGGGGTGAAATTTAGAAGCATATACATAAAAAAGAAATTATTTAGAAATTGGGACATACCAGATGTATGCTGTTATCTTGGGGATTTAATTTTTGTACAGCCAGCAGATAAGTGCAAAGAAAAGCTTTGCTTCTAAATCAATAAATAATAAAGGAAGAAAACTAAACACAGTTGGAAAAAGTTAAAGAGGCTGACAGAAGGATCAAGCTTCCCTATGCTCGTAAGACTATATTACTGCCATTTTATGTCATTTTCATTTGTTTGTTTGAAATTGACCAGAAATACTAGAATCTGCTCCTTGCCTGCACCCTCAGGGTATTTTACAAAGAAACTTCTATGAGTAAGCCAGGGCACAGCATATTAAACTAGGGTTTCTCTTGACAGAATTCATCTTATACTTTTGTTTCAACAGAAACTAGACTTCCTTCAACCCAAGTTATAGGAGCTCACAGCCTGAGGCACTGAATTGCATGGGACATAAAAGATCTCATTCAAAAATAACTTATTTAAACATTCTGTTATAGCTTCATGGAATTTGTCTTTCAGCAGTAACTCCTGGTTTTCCTACACACCCCATAAACCACCAACAAATACAGTATTTTAAATGCAAAAGCTAGCATCTTTTGTTTTCCGGAAATGTGATACAATGATGATACCTTGTTTTCCAATTATGAAAGTGTTTTTTTTGAGTCAGAGAGGCACTTCAAATACCTCTTGACACTTTAGGTAGATTTATATTTTACTTAATTTAATAGATATTGATATTTATCACAAGTTATAGCACAAGAGCTTTTGTAACCTGAGGTGAAAGCACCATTTAAAAAATAGATAGTATAATTGTTTTGGCTACCAAATCTCCTGGGCAGATTACAAAGGTAGGAAAGCAGATCTGAGACTTTGTCACAAAAATCCATGTAATGTGAATTACAGAAAATATTGTTTATTATCTTTGATAATGTTAATAATTATTTTATAATCATTAAATAAAGTACTCTGATTATAAGGGCTTTCCTGATGTCTCAGATGATAAAAATCTGCCTGCAGTATAGGAGACATGAGTTCAAACCCTAGATTGGAAAAGTCCCTTGGTGAAGGGAACAGCTACCTACTCCAGTATCCTTGCCTGGAGAATTCCATGGACAGAGGAGTCTGGCGGGCTACTGTCCATGGGTAGTCCAGCAGAGAGTCGGGCACGACTGAACAACTAATGCTTTCACTTTTTCTGACTGTGTTGTTGTTCAGTCACTAAAGTCTTCTAATTTCTGGAAACCAACAGTGGCTTGCTTCTCAAGAAACAGATCATTTTCTCTCCTTCCTCAAGAGCATCAATCCAGAAGGTCTGGTTCAAGTGTCTGTATCAAAGTTGGGTATAAATCTGAAAGCTACATAGTACTTGGGGATAAGAGTGTGTAGACTGACCTTTCTCATGACATTATTGGGTGGTTCTGTCATCATTTGGGGATGATTGAGTTGTGCACCTGGAAACACTGGCCTGGGGTTGCCTAAGTTAGGTTCTCATTGTTGAACTAAAGCACTTAGTGAGATTATTATATCGGCATGACCGTTAATTCTCTTTACAAAGTGTTGACCTGATGGGGTTTCCTTGACCAGCTATCAGTCTCAACTCTATCAATAAGACAACAGAGAAGGAAAAGAAAAAAAAAAAAAGATCTAAGCTTGGGGAAGCTAAATGCCTAAAATCAATTTAATTTATGATAAGTAATCTCCTTCCAGTGAATACTTGATTTCTTAATGATTATTTATTCTTTCAAAAATGGAGGAGGGTCATTGTTGTTGGAATAACAATTGTTAGAATAACTGGAAGCCCTTTACCGCAGTTACTTCACATGACTGCTTATCCTTAAAGACATCCCATGTAGTCATACGACAAAAAGGTTTATTGAACCTTTTTTTTTTGTTGTTGTTCAATTGCTTACTCAGGTCCAACTTTTCATTGCCCCATGGACTGTAGCACACCAGGCTTCCCTGTTCTCTATCTCCTGGTGTTTGCTCAAACTCATGTCCATTGAGTCGATAATGCCATCCAACAATGTCATCCTCTGTTGCCCTCTTCTCTTCCTGCCCTCAATTTTTCCCAGCACCAGAGTCTTTTCCAATGAATTGGCTCTTCACATCAAGTGGCCAAAGTATTGGAGCTTCAGCATTAGTCCTTCCAATGAATATTCAGGGCTGATTTCCTTTGGGATGGACTGGTTGGATCTCCTTGCTGTCCAAGGGACTCTCAAAAGTCTTCTCCAGCACTACAATTTGAAAGCATCAATTCTTCAGTGCTCAGGCTTCTTTATGGTCCAACTCTCACATTTGTACATGACTACACGAAAAACAATAACATTGATTATATGGACTTCTGTCAACAAAATGATATCTCTGCTTTTAATATGCTGTATAGATTTGTCATGGCTTTTCTTCCAAGGAGAAAGTATCTTTTAATTTCACGGCTGCAGTCACCATCAGCAGTGATTTTGGAGCTCAAGAAAATAAAGTCTATCACTGTTTCCATTTTTCCCCATCTATTTGCCATGAAGTGATGGAATTGGATGCCATGATCTTCGTTTTCTGAATGTTGAGCTTTAAGCCAGTTTTTTTATTCTCTTCTTTCACCTTCATCTAGAGGCTCTTTAGTTCCTCTTGGTGTCATCTGCATATCTGAAGTTATTGGTATTTCTCCTGGCAATCTTGATTCCAGCTTGTGCTTCATCCAGCCAGCATTTCTCATGGTGTACTCTCCATATAAATTAAACAAGCAGGGTCACAGTATACAGTCTTGATGTAGTTCAGTTCAGTCACTCAGTCGTGTTCAACTCTTTGTGACCCCAAGGACGGCAGCTCACTAGGCCTCCCTGTCCATCACCAACTCCTGGAGTTTACTCAAACTCATGTCCACTGAGTCCGTGATGCCATCCAGCCATCTCATCCTCTGTCGTCCCCTTCTCCTCCTGCCTTCAATCTTTCCCAGCATCAGGGTCTTTCCAAATGAGTCAGTTCTTTGCATCAGGTGGCCAAAGTATTGGAGTTTCAGCTTTAGCATCAATCCTTCTAATGAATACCTAGGACTGATTTCCTTTAGAATGGACTGGTTGGATCTCCTTGCAGTCCAAGGAACTGTCAAGAGTCTTCTCCAACACCACAGTTCAAAAGCATCAATTCTTCTGTGCTTAGCTTTCATTATAGTCCAACTCTCACATCCATACATGACTACAGGAAAAACCATAGCTTTGACTAGATGGACCTTTGCTGGCAAAGTAATGTTTCTGCTTTTTAATATGTTGTCTAGGTTGGTCATAACTTTCCTTCCAAGGAGCAAGTGTCTTTTAATTTCATGGCTGCAGTCACCATCTGCAGTGATTGTGGAACCCCCCAAAATAAAATGTCTATCACTGTTTCCACTGTTTCCCCATCTATTTACAATGAAGTGATGGCAAGATCTTAGTTTTCTGAAGGTTGAGTTTCAAGCCAACTTCTTCCTCTCTCCTCTTTCACTTTCATCAAAAGGCTCTTTAGTTCTTTGCTTTCTGCCATAAGGGTGGTATCATCTGCATACCTGAGGTTATTAATATTTCTCCCAGAAATCTTGATTCCAGCTTGTGCTTCATCCAGCCCAGCATTTCTTGTGAGGTACTCTGCATATAAGTTAAATAAGCAGGGTGACAGTGTACAGCCTGGATGTATTTCTTTCCCAATTTGGAACCAGTCTGTTGGTCCATGTCTTGTCTAACTGTTGTTTTCTGATCTGCATACAGATTTCTCAAGAGGCAGGTCAGGTGGTCTGGTATTCCCATTTCTTAAAGAATTTTCCAGTTTGTTGTGGTCCACACAATCAAAGGCTTTGCCATAGTCAATAAAGCAGAAGTAGATATTTTTAGTCAAAGACTTTAGCCTTTATATATTTATCTATATAATGTGTTTGTAGGCTTTTCTTTTCTGGAATAATACCTAAGTTATCTATGAAACACTTCTAAACTTTTAAGTACACAGAATAATTTTTACAAATTAAGAAAGAAAACAACAAAAGAAAGAGGGGGAGTATTTTTGAAAAGAAAGAACTCTTCAGCAGAAAGAAGTAATTAAACACACATGTTAGGTCAGTTTTAAATATGATGCCTGTCTCACTGTGAGTGCTGGGTTTTAGATTAAAATGAGAAAAAACAGACCAGTACCTACCATCTATTCAATTCTTTAAGTTATTGATTACTCAGCATGTACCTAACTCACAAATAAGTGAGGAACTGTTTTAGGGACATGTATGTGTGTATGTATACATACATGAATTTATACACACACATATACATACTAGATCTAGATGCAAATATATCATTATCACTACAAAGTATTATAAGGAAAGTTATATATTATATATAATAGTATAAATACAGTTATCTGTAATTAAAATTTTCATATAAGATATACATATACAAAATGAAAATGGAAGCAATTATAGTGGGATATATGTTCTAATACTCAGTGTATCTCTAAAACAAGGTATTTATGCTTTCTTGGTACATACATATTAGGAATGGTCAGAAGAGAAAGGCTGATGCAAAGAGGTTTCTAAAGCCTTCTCAGTAAAATTTTAAGAAAATTCAAGGGAGCAACCAGAGACATAAAAGAATAAAAGTCAAAAAAGAAAAAGTTGGGGAGAAGAGATGAGAGGAGTAATAGGGACTGGGATTGGTGGTAGCATGTGGATGATTAGAACTTTGTGCATCAGCAGTGGAGGATAAAGGTTGGCTTGCAGTCAATGAGAAGACATGGAGGTGAGGAAACCATGTAATGAGGAGGCAACAAGTAGGACCACTGCCATCAGAGTCACAACATACAGACACCTGTACCTAAGTCTCCTTAAAAAGCACAGGTCTGGTGATGGGTGTGTGTGTGTATGTGTGTCTGTGTGCATGCGTGTGTGTGTATATTTTTATCTATATGTTTTCATCCCATCCTGTTTAAGGATGGGATGAAAGTGAAAGTCATTAAAAAGTATGCCACCAATTATTAATTGGGTTTTGAGGTTCTAGAGTTTAAAGTAATGTTCAGTTTTTTAGAAGATTCTCTTGCCAGAATGCAATTTTATCTCTTATAAATTGAGATTATCTCAGTTCACTGATCTGTTACCACTTTGTTTACATTTTTATCATATCAAAACTAATATCAAAATAAAAATCACCTTCATCTACAGGTAAATTGCTGAACTCTAATAGTGGATTTTAGATTTAATGGAATAACAATTTTTTAATAGAAAACTTGCTTTTCAACTGGCTTATATGGCTGTATTTGTTATTTATCTACAAGCATCTCTGCTTTGTTTTTTTTTTTTTTTTTTACTAGCCTCTTCAGTTTTGTTTAGGAATTTTGATAACACACTTCCTCGAAGCCTTATTTATTCCACATTAAGAGATTTATTTATCTAGTTCTCATGACATTTCTATGAGATAGTCAAGGATTTGTTTTATATATTCTGCAAGAGAGATGTATATATAAAGCGTTTGCCTATAGATAAAAAAATGGGTAAATCATAATAAACTGAGTTTTATGCTTCTGAACTAGTTATCTTCTCTTTCTCCCTCTCTCTTTGTCTGAATCTCTCTCTGTCTCTTTCTCTCTCTCTCTTTTCTTCTTTTTTTATTCATCAGTTTGGGTTTTCTATATAGTATGGTATCACTTTCCATAATTTTTATTTGCACATGATTTCCATTTTTTCAAGTTTTCAAAATTGTTAGCATTCATGTGTACCAGATAATATCTTTAATACTGATTAAGTGGCAAGCTGCTAGGGTATGTAAAGTGCTAAGGGAATGAATTTTGGTGATAGACCACCCTCAAGAAATGTTTACAGATCCTTGGAAGAAACTACATGACTCTCACTGCAGTTGCAAAAATAAATATTCTTTCTGTAGTTTCCCAGCTCAACATTTTTAGGTAGATTTTGAGAGAGGCCTGTTTCAACACTTCTTAAAATGTCCATTTCCCTGTTCTTTGCTTTCAGTATATATTTGCCTTTATTTTAAACTGTTCTGTAAAATGACACTGATAATTTTGATCTGATTTTGGAAATCTTAGGAAAGCAGCCCAGGCAAATAGCAATAAAATGCAGGCATACCTCAAAGATATTGTGGGTTTGGTTCCAGGCCACTGCAATAAAGTGAATATCTCAATAAAGTCATACAGGTTTATCCTAGTGCATATAAAAATTATGCTTGCACTATGTTATAGTCTATTAAGTGTGAAATAGCATTGTATATTAAAATGACAATGTGCACACCTTAATTAAAAAAAATACTTTGTTGCTAAAAAACTGTTAACTGTCATCTGAACCTTCAGTGAGTTGCAACCTCTTTACAGTAGTAGCACAAAGATCACTGATCACAGATCATCATAACAAATACAATAATAATGAAAGTTTGAAATATTGTGAGAATTAGCACAATGTGATGCAGAGGCAGAAAATGAGCAAATGCTGATGGGAAAGTGGAGCAGATAGTCTTGTTTGAGTTGCCGAAACTTTCAGTTTATAAAAATTCAGTATCTGTCAAAAGCAGTTAAGTGAATCACGATAAAATGAGATATGCCTGTATATAAATTGGACATTATTTGCTTCATAAAGATATTAATGAGATGTGTGTTCTTGACTAAATTAACCTGTTTGTGCCTCTGGCTATTATTACCATCTCCTATTTTGTGAGGGTGGGTCCAAATAAGTATTTATATTGTCCAAATAAGTATTTATATAATAAATATTTCCTATCCATAACTGTTAAATTCTACTTACATCAAATTTCATAATATTATTATATTATAGTATAAAATCTGTGTGGTGAAACAGAAAAGGAAGGAGATAGGGACCATCCCCATCTGTTCAAGATCTGTCACTGACTAGCACAGTGAACTCGAGTAAGTCTGTGAATCAGTCTTTGTCTCAACAACTGTTGGATGAAGGTTTTAATGAAAACATCAGTGTCATTACTAACATTCTAAACTTCTAATCTGAATTTCTAGGAAGAAACAAAACAAAATAAAACTGCCCTAAGCATAGGTAAACACCTGTAGTGCATTGTCCAGTGTTAGGCTGAAATACCAGTTTCATCATGTAGGCCCTAATTTCTTCCACACCTAAGCTATGTGTCACAAAAACTGAACAAGATAGATATGAGATTTATAGTAAGAGAGCATTTAGGAGCAGCTACTGTCTGTAGTTCCATAACCTATGACCTATGAGACTGGTAAACAGTATGGTGAAGGTAAACCAGAGATGGAGGAAAGATAATAAAAATGGGCTGAGAGAGAACAAAAGCCAGTCAGCTATGGATATATATAATAAGAACTACAAGAAAGGTCCAGTGGATGCAGTGCAAGCAGGTTTAATGGATAAGGGTGATTGAGAGTGAAGAATTAAAGTTTGGGATATGGCATACTATGACATTTAGTCTTCAATAAATAATATAATGACACCTGCAGAGTTTCAAAGAATAGCAAGGAGAGAGAAGAAAGTCTTCCTCAGCAATCAATGCAAAGAAATAGAGGAAAACAAGAGAATGGGAAAGACAATAGTTCTAAAGAGGAAGTAAAGTCCTTGAGGAAGGCTTATTAGAAGAGATGGAGTTTTAAGGCAAATCTTGATATGACCTTTGTTTGAATTCTTGAAAGATCATTATTTTGCTACCAACAAGCTTTCATTGGCCCTACATGGTGCTATTGCCCAAAAGTATTTGGTATATATGGCTGGTTTGCTCTAGTATTCATGTCAACCTTGAAAATGTCAAAGGTGTGTAAAGCTGGAATCACTGAGAACAGTATTAAGCTATAAGAGGCAGATCTGGGGGCCATTTCTCCCTTAATGAAATTTAATCATTATATTTCTTTAATCCATTTTCCTTGATCTTCATGATTATGTATATACACAAGGGTACGATACCTTGAATGTAATTTGTATACATCTATTAGGTACAGCAGAAACTCAGAGATTATCACTCTATACTACAGAGCATTATAAATTCATGGTAGACTTTTTGATAATTTTTCATCATTAACCAAAAACTAAAAATAATTCATGATACGCCAATAGAGTAAAATGTATTTATTGGGGACTAACATAATCTTTAAGAATTCTCATGCAATTTTTTGGAAAATAGTAACCATTTTATTTCAGTCTGAAATTTTAGAATCAAATCTTCAGTTAGTAGAAATAAAATAGTGATAATATAATAATGCTCAAACTAATGCACAATTGCACTCATCTCACACTTTAGCAAAGTAATGCTTAAAATTCTCCAAGCCAAGCCTCAGCAATACGTGAACCATGAACTTCCAGATGTTCAAGCTGGATTTAGAAAATGCAGAGGAACCAGAGGTCCAACTGCCAACATCTGTTGGATCATCAAAAAAGCAAGAGTGATCCAGAGAAACATCTGCTTCTGCTTTATTGACTATGCCAAAGCCTTTGACTGTGTGGATCACAACAAACTGGAAAATTCTTCAAGAGACGGGAATGCCAGACCACCTGACCTGTCTCCTGAGAAATCTGTATGCAGGTCAAGAAGCAACAGTTAGAACTGGACATGAAACAACAGACTGGTTCCAAATCAGGAAAGGGGTACATCAAGGCTGTATATTGTTACCCTGCTTATTTAACTTATATGCAGAGTACACCATGAGAAATGCTGGGCTGGATGAAGCACAGGCTGGAATCAGGATTTTGGGAGAAATATTGATAACCTCAGATATGCAGATGACACCACCCTTAGGGCAGAAAGTAAAGAACTAAAGAGCCTCTTGATTAAAGTGAAAGAAGAGAGTGAAAAAGTTCACTTAAAACTCAACATTCAAAAACCTAAGATCATGGCATCTGGTCCCATCACTTCATGGGAAATAGATGGGGAAACAATGGAAAAAGTGGCAGACTTTATTTTGGGGGGCTCCAAAATCACTGCAGATGGTGACTGCAGCTGTGAAATTAAAAGACACTTGCTCCTTGGAAGGAAAGTTATGACCAATATAGACAGCACATTAAAAAGCAGAGGCATTACTTTGCCTACAAAGGTCCATCCAGTCAAAACTATGGTTTTTCCAGTAGTCATGTATGGATGTGAGAATTGGACTATAAAGAAAGCTGAGCACCAAAGAACTGATGCTTTTGAACTGTGGTGTTGGAGAAGACTCTTGAGAGTCCCTTGGACTGCAAGGAGATCCAACCAGTCCATTCTAAAGGAAATCAGTCCTGAATATCCACTGGAATGACTGAGGCTGAAACTCCAATACTTTGGCCACCTGATGTGAAGAACTGACTCATTTGGAAAGACCCTGATGCTGGTAAAGATTGAAGGCGGGAGGAGAAGGTGACGACAGAGAGTGAGATGGTTGTATGGCATCACTGACTCAATGGACATGAGTTTAAGTAAACTCCAGGAGTTGGTGATGGACAGGGAGTTGCAAAGAGTTGGCCATGGCTGAGCTACTGAACTGAAGTGAAATAGTGAAAAGGGAGTGGAAGTAATGTGAGTGTACACTGATCCATACCAGGGTACTTTAGTTATGCAGGTGGGAAAGCCCAGTATCTCATGACAAGTGATTTCTGGATTGAATCTCATGAAATTTTATAGCTTCACTACATATGTAATTTACTTTATATATAATTAAGATCTTCACACATAGGATTTACACATCAAGAGTAAGAGGAAGATTATGACAACATGAGGTGTGGTCTCTGGAAGAAGTGGGAGGCTGGTTGTTCACACTTTGTGCTTATATGCAACAAAAGAAATACAAATTTAAGACTCTTGGGAATGATTGAAATCCAAGAATAAAAAGGGGATGTATCTGTCAATTTTTGTCTAACTCATTTTTGACATAAAATACATGTGTTAAAAAAAAAGGTTATCCAGGATATAGTTTTCTAACTAGTGTGTCAATGTGTAGTGGTTAGTTATATATGTTATATATATATATAATAAGAAATATTTTTAGTATTAAAAATATTTAAGTTCAAGGGCTAACTTAATTGTAGAAACGTATTTAGTTAAGACTCTTAGGAAGCTACATCCTTGATTTATTGCCCTGTCAAACAGTTCTACTCTCTGTATTCAAGTCTCAAAAAGCCATATTCAGTTCAGTTCAGTCGCTCAGTTCAGTTAGTTAGTTTAGTTGCTCAGTCTTGTCCGACTCTTTGTGACCCCATGAATCTCAGCACACCAGGCCTCCCTGTCCATCACCAACTCCCGGAGTTCACTCAAACTCATGTCCATTGAGTTGGTGATACCATCCAGCCCTCTCATCCTCTGTCATCCCCTTCTCCTCCTGCCCTCAATCTTTCCCAGCATCAGGGTTTTTGCAAATGAGTCACCTCTTCGCATGAGGTGGCCAAAGTATTGGAGTTTCAGCTTCAACATCCATCCTTCCAATGAACACCGAGGACTCATCTCCTTCAGGATGGACTGGTTGGATCTCCTTGCAGTCCAAGGGACTCTCAAGAGTCATCTCCAACACCACAGTTCAAAAGCATCAAT
Source organism: Capricornis sumatraensis (assembly GCF_032405125.1). Taxonomy (NCBI): domain Eukaryota; kingdom Metazoa; phylum Chordata; class Mammalia; order Artiodactyla; family Bovidae; genus Capricornis; species Capricornis sumatraensis. Next base: position 23,498,226 of record NC_091081.1, on the reverse strand, counting down.
TCTTTGGTGCTCAGCTTTAGTGGCTCAGACAGGTAAAGCATCTGCCTGCAATGCGGGAGACCTGGGCTCAATCCCTGGGTCAGGAAGGGCTCCTGGAGAAGGAAGTAGCAACCCATTCAAGTATTCCTGCCTGGAAAATCCCATGGATGGAGAAGCCTGGTGGGATACAGTCATGAGGTCACAAAGAGTTGGACACAACTGATGGACTTCACAGCATTCTTTATATTCCAGCTCTCACATCCATACATGACTACTGGAAAAACCTTATCCTTGACTAGACGGACCTTTGTTGACTAATGTCTCTACTTTTTAATATGCTGTCTAGGTTGGTCATAACTTTCCTTCTAAGGAGTAAGCATCTTTTAATTTCATGGCTGCAATCACCATCTGCAGTGATTTTGGAGCCCCCAAAATAAAGTCAGCCACTGTTTCCATTGTTTCCCCACCTATTTGCCATGAAGTGCTGTGACTGGATGCCATGATCTTAGTTTTCTGAATGTTGAGTTTGAAACCAGTGTTTTCACTCTCCTCTTTCACTTTCATCAAAAGGCTCTTTAGTTCTTCTTCACTTTCTGCCCTAAGGGTGATGTCATCTGCATATCTGAGGTTATTGATATTTCTCCTGGCAATCTTGATTCCAGATTGTGCTTCTTCCACCCCAGTGTTTCTCATGATGTAGTCTGCATGTAATTTAAATAAGCAGGGTGACAATATACAGCCTTGATGTACTCCTCTTTCTATTTGGAACCAGTTGTTCCATGTCCAGTTCTAACTGTTGCTTCCTGACCTGCATATAGGTTTCTCAAGAGGCAGGTCAGGTGGTCTGGTATTCCCATCTCTTTCAGAATTTTTCACAGTTTATTGTGATCCACAGTCAAAGGCTTTGGCATAGTCAGTGAAGCAGAAATAGTTTTTTTTTCTGGAATTCTCTTGCTCTTTTGATAATCCAGCGTATGTTAACAATTTGATCCCTGGTTCCTCTGCCTTTTCTAAATCCAGCTTGAACATCTGGAATTTCACAGTTCATGTATTGCTGAAGCCTGGCTTGGAGAATTTTGAGCATTACTTTACTAGCATGTGAGATGAGTGCAATTGTGTGGTAGTTTGAGCATTCTTTAGCCATATTACCTGAACTTTTTAAAGATTGTAAGGTGGCAGTTCCTCTAAAGGTTATTCATGATCAGTATTTTAAAATGGCACTTTAGCTCTTCTATTGCCAGTGTTAGTTGTTACTTATCATATATTAAAGCAGATTAAAGCAATTATACTATAACACAATTTCTCATCTGTGGTCTTATTGTATTTGTCTAATATAACATTATTTCTCAGTATATTACAATTATTTGTTTATATAACTTTCTTCACTGGTCTAAAAGATGCTAAAGAATAAAATTTGAGTGGGGTTGTACAAATGCTTTGTCCTCATTGACAACACAGAGTTGGGGGAGATAGGAACCATCATTATGTGGCTAAAATAAAAGATTTGTCTAAATTAAATCTCAGTGTATTAAAAAAAAATCTAAGTAAAAAATGCCTTTTATGCTGATAATACCTTAGATGAGAAAGGTAGGTTCTTAAACCAAGCATGTCTTATTCATTTGTTTTTGTTTGTCTATTTGAATATACTAATACTGCATCTGTGTAAGGTATTCAATAATTGAAGTAAAATTTCCTCTTTTATTCAGGATTTGTGAAGTTTTATCATATAATTTCCCTTTAGGGTTAGTTAGAAAGAAATTTTCTTACGCTGTGTTTTTATTCTCCATAGAGTTATGGATTACAAATAATCCATGTCATCTAGATTTTTGAAGAGCTCATCAGCATCTGTTTACAGTTAATGATTTCCCAACTGTTGTTCAATTATGTCATCATCATCAGATGATTTTTTAATGTGGTAGCAGTGATAAGTGATTATTTAGATATCATAAAGGATCATTTAAAAACTATAAACAACTGTAAGAAGTGGTGAAACCAATTTTAACTTACAGAAAATAAGATTTTGGTATACTTTGGGGAAGAATCAAGGGTAAAAATCATGGAGAGGGGATGGAATTGGACATAGAATAAGCAGGCAGTCCAAATTTCAGCATTAGAAAGACCATAATTTTATATGGTGTTCATGAGTAAAATATTTAAAGAATCATAAAAAGTATTTAATGAATGTGCTGCATTGGAACACTCCACAAGGTATATTTTGTGCTCTCCCTAGTATTGCTTTTCTTTCCGTAGCTATTTTAGACTGCTGAGGGTTAAGAAAGCAGAACTGCTTCTGATCTTGTATGTTTATTAGAAACAGTTGGTTATGGAAACACCACTGGCTTGGATGATTCAAACTTGTCTAGATTTTTCAGGTAATTAAACACAGATTGAGAATTGATGGCTACTGGGATTTTCTGAACTTTCCTAATACTCTTGCAGTGATATATAGATGTAAGGGAACATGATACTTACAGCCTATATATGCATGTAGACAAAGTTCTCTTTGTTTCTGAAAACTTCTGCAACTCAATTATCATATGGCAAATGAGTCTTCCACTCTAAGGATTCATCAACCACTTGATAACTCAGTTAGGGCTCAGATAAGTGCAGTGATATGGTTGCAAAGTTTTTGCTTTAGGTTTGTCTTTTTGTCTTGGTTTAATGTTCAGTGGATAAGCATTATCAACTTAGTTTTAGTGTCTCAAGCCATTAGTATAGACTTATCATGAGGAATAGAGGAAGTCTATGAGGAACAGACTTATCAAGAAGTAATCTTCAAAATTCAGAGGACACTGTAATTCATGACGTATGTGGTATCATGTCCATAGTGAGGGGGTAAGATCAAATATGAGTGTGATTTCTGAATTAAGTAAAGATTGTTGTTTTTTTTTTTAATATAATTCTTCTTGAAGGGCTGCTTAGTTTGTAGGAATCAGGACACTTATTAGAATCAGGATACTTCTTCCTATACTATATGTGACATTTTATCTGTGGTCAGTGAGCTTAAGCAAGTGACTTGTTTTATTCAAAACATCATCTTACTATTTTTATTTTTGCTTTTAGAGCTTATTTTCTTAGAGTAGTTTCAGATTCACAGGAAAATAGGAAGGTACAGAGACTTCCCACACACTCTTTGGCATCATATATGTATAGCCTTCCAAATTACCAGCATCTCCTACCGGAATGGAACATTTGTTTCAGTTGATGAACTTACGTTGACACATTGTAATTACCCAAAGTCCACAATTTACATTATAATTTGCTCTTTGGGACTGTTTGTCTCAAACATACAATAGCAAGTATCCGTCCTTATAATACCACACAGAATATTTTCACAGCCCTAAAAATTCTGTTTCACCTATTCATCCTTTCCTCTCTCCAGTCCTCGACAACCACTGTTGTTTTTACTATGTACATAGCTTTGCTTTTTCCAGAATGTCATATAGTTGGAATCATACAGTTTGTGGCCTTTTCTGATTGGTATCTTTTACTTAGTAATATGTATTTAAGCTTCCTCCATGTCTTTTCATGACTTGATAGCTCATTTCTTTTCAGTGGTAAATAATACTTGTGATATTCCATTGTCTTGATGTATCACAGTTTATTTATCCATTCACTTAGTGAAAAACATCTTGGATGCTTCCAAGTTCTGGGAATTATGAATAAAGGTGCTATAAACATCTATGTGCTGGTTTTTGTGTACATATGAGTTTTCAGCTCTGGGTGAATATCAAGGAATATGATTGCTGTATCATTTGTTAAGAGTATGTTTAGTTTTGAAAGAAACTGCTGAACTGTATTCCAGTGTGACTGTGTCATTGTGCATTCCCACCAGTGATATGGGAACTAAGGTCATGGCATCCGGTCCCATCACTTCATGGCAAATAGATGGGGAAACAGTGGAAACAGTGGCTGACTTTATTTTTTGGGGCTCCAAAATCACTACAGATGGTGATTGCAGCCATGAAATTAAAAGACGCTTACTCCTTGGAAGGAACGTTATGACCAACCTAGGCAACATATTTAAAAGCAGAGACATTACTTTGTCAACAAAGGTCTGTCTAGTCAAGGCTATGGTTTTTCCAGTGGTCATGTATGGATGTGAGAGTTGGACTATAAAGAAAGCTGAGTGCTGAAGAATTGATGCTTTTGAACTGTGGTGCTGGAGAAGACTCTTGAGAGTCCCTTGGACTGCAAGGAGATCCAACCAGTCCATCCTAAAGGAGATCAGTCCTGAGTGTTCATTGAAAGGATGGGTGTTGAAGCTGAAACTCCAATACTTTGGCCACCTGATGCAAAGAACTGATTCATTTGAAAAGACCCTGATGCTGGTAAAGATTGAAGGTGGGAGGAGAAGGGGACGATAGGATGAGATAGTTGGATGGTATCACCAACTCAATGGACATGGGTTTGGGTGGACTCCAAGAGTTGGTGATGGACAGGGAGGCCTAGCGTGATGCGGTTCATGAGGTCACAAAGAGTCAGACATGACTGAGTGAATGAACTGAACTGAACTGAACCAGTGATATATAAGAGCTCCTGTCAGTCTTCATCCTCATCAGCATAGAAGGTGGTCAGTGTTCTGGATTTTGACTGTTCAAATAGGTATGTTGCAGTATCTCAAGGTTGTTTTAATTTTCATTTCCCTGATGACATATGATGTGTAGCATCTTTTCATATGTTTATTTGCCATTAGTATATCATCTTGAAGAGGTGTCTATTAAAGTCTTTGGCCTATTTTTTAACCGGATTGTTTTTTTTTGTTGTTGAGTTTAAGAGTTCTTTGTGTATTTTAAATAATAGTCCTTTATCAGATGTGTCTTTCATAAATATTTTCTTCTAGTCTATGACTTGTCTTTCTCTTGACATTATCTTTCACAAAAGGAGAAATTTTTAAATTTTAGTGAAGGCAGAATATCAACCCTTTCATGGACCATGTCTTTGATGTTATATCTGAAAAATGTTACTGACATACTAAGGCCATCTAGGTTTTTTCCTGTGTTATCCTCTAGGAGTTTTAAACAATTAGGTCTACAGTCCATTTAGAATTTTTGTGAAGGGTGTAAAGGTATGTGTCTAGATTCATTTTTTTCCTTTTTTTTGGATATAGGTGTCTGGTAGTTCTAGTACCATCTGATCATTTGGTAAAAGGACTATCTTTCCTCCATTACACTTACTGCCTTGGCTTCCTTGTCAAAGATCACTTGATGTTAATTATGTGAGTCTTATTTCTGGGCTCTGTATTCTCTTCCGCTTAGCTGTTTGTGTCTCCTTTCTCTAATACCACACCGTCTTGATTACTGTAGCTTCATAGTAAGCCTTGAAGTCAGGTAGTATCAATCTTTCAACTTTGTTCTGTCCTTCAAACCACTGGAGATGTCATCTAATGCTGAAAGTCAGTACTATATCTAGCCATTGTTCTAGATACAAAGCACTTCAATTTTTCCAGGACTGGCTGGGTGGGAACTCATACAGATAAGCTGTGATACAGTTGGAGCCATCTATCTGGAATTTACTACAAGCTACTTTTATTCCATGGTGAATTGTGCTGAGACTCAGAAGTCTTCTGATCTAATGTCAGTCTTAAGGATGTGGCTAGATGCTAGAATGATTTCCCCATTTGTCCATGAACTTAATAGAATGGTATTAATATTTCAGGCTTCCCTCGTGGCTCAGACAGTAAAGAATCTGCCTGCAATAGGAAAGACTCAGGTTCAATCCCTGGGTTGGAAGATCTGGAGAAGGGAATGGCTACCCACTTCAGTATTCTTGCCTGGAGAATTCCATGGATAGAGGCTACAGTCTATGGGGTCACAAAGATTTTATACTGCAGATAAAATTTGGAACTAGGCCAGGGATAATTTAAGTTTACACTGATGATCTTTCCAAATCAGAGAAAAAGTGAGGCCACAAGTATAACTAAATGTTCTGTACCATAATGACCCATGATGTATCATGAGATGGATCAAAATATTAATCAGGAAACTTTCTAGCAAACAGCCTGATGAGATCCATTCCATAATCATTTCACTTTGTTGTTCTTTTCAAATATTTTCTTGCATCAAGTCTCTAAGTAAACCATAGCAACTTCAATGGGAATTAAAGCACAGCTCCTTTGTCATCTTTTTATTTAAAAAACTCTCCACGCCAGGAAGGATCAAATCTTTGTCCTCAGTATGCCAATATCACTTTGTTCATGAGTCTTTTAGTGATTTTCCCCTTATTTAGCGATTAAGTTTCTAAAATTTCCCATGGTAGGGGAATTTGTGTTTGAGGAAGCTGAGACTTAAGAATAAAAAATGATCAAACTTTCATGATATGATGTAATCTGTGTAGTTCACCAAAATAATGCAAGAAAGACAGAACACCAATATATTAGCAATGACAGTTTAATATATTAGTAATGCCTGCAATTTAGGAGACCCCAGTTCAGTTTCTGGGTTGGGAAGATCTGCTGGAGAAGGGAAAGACTACCCACTCCAGTATTCTTTGGCTTCCCTTGTTGCTCAATTGGTAAAGAATCCACCTGCAATGCAGGAGATCTGGGTTCAGTCCCTGAGTTGGGAAGATCCCCTGGAGAAGGGAAAGGCTACCCACTCCAGTATTCTGGCCTGGAGAATTCCATGGACTGTATAGTTCATCAAGTCACAAAGAGTTGGAAACGACTGAGTGACTTTCACTTTCAGTGTCTATCTCAGTGCAAAGCAGAAACTCTTCCCCTAAGCTCTCCTAAGTTTGAACTTGTAATTTTATTTTATTTTGGTGCAGGTAAATGAATATTAACAGTCTTCTTTTCTCTTTCAAATTTTTTCTTCCCAATACTTAATATCCAATTACAATATTTTCCAAAGTGTATTTCTCAGGGCACTAATACCAACCTCCAATATGCTCCTTGAAAAATGAGTCCCATCATCCAACAATTATATGAAGATTGCTATATACTATATTATCCTTCCTGGAGTTTCTGTTTTATTGTGTTAGAGACCATAAGACTTGGCAGTGTGTGCATGTATAAACTCCTTTGACTTTTTGTTTTAGCTTGTTGTAGTTCAGTTGCTCAGTTGTGTCCCACTCTTTGCAACCCCGTGGACTGCAGCACACCACACTTCCCTGCCATTCACCATCTCCTTGAGCTTGCTCAAACTCATGTGCATTGAGTCAGTGATGACATCCAGCTGTCTCGTCCTGCCATCCCCTTCTCTTCCTGCCTTCAGTCTTTCCGAGCATCACGGTCTTTTCTAATAAATCAGCTCCTTGCATCAGGTAGCCAAACTATTGGAGCTTCAGCTTCAGCATCAGTCCTTCTAATGAATAAGATTGATTTCCTTTAGGTTTGACTGGTTTGATTTCCTTGCAGTCCAAGGGGACTCTCAAGAGCCTTTTCTGACACAACAGTTCAAAAACAACAATTCAGCATTCAGCCATCTTTACGGTCCAACTCTCACATCCATACCTGCTGCTGCTGCTGCTGCTAAGTCGCTTCAGTCGTGTCTGACTCTGTGCGACCCCATAGACGGCAGCCTACCAGGCTCCGCCCCTGGGATTCTCCAGGCAAGAACACTGGAGTGGGTTGCCATTTCCTTCTCCAATGTATGAAAGTGAAAAGTGAAAGGGAAGTCGCTCAGTCATGTCCGACTCTTAGCGACCCCATGGACTGCAGCCCACCAGGCTCCTCCGTCCATGGGATTTCCAGGCAAGAGTACTGGAGTGGGGCGCCATTGCCTTCTCCACACCCATACTTGACTACTGGAAAAACCATAGCTTTGACTATACAGGCCTTTGTTTTAGCTTAGTATGGCATTAATATGTTTGAAAACTAGTTAATTTGATTTGTATGTGATGCAAGATATCTCTGAAAGTCCTTTGGTAACCACTGGGGAAGTCTGTCTTAATGTACTGGGTTATGAGTAGTAGTATACTAACTTATACTGATAATATCTAGAAGACTATTCAGAATATATAAGGTGATAAGTAAGCACTGCTATTTGAAATATTATTACTGTCTTTTGGTCATTTCTTCCATATTTCTGTCAAACATGTTTTTAAAATCCACTTACATTTATGATCATCAAATTAGCAACTATCTGCATGGCTTACTCAATTCTTCTTCACATAGGTGCTTAAGAAATGCAGTCAAATGACCCTATCTTTTTCCTTTATAGTTTTCTGTTTCCTTAAGAAAAGAAGAAGAAAAATACACACACACACACCGTCTTTCCTGCTATTTTTCTTTTATATTTTTTAACTTCATAACCTCAATTCTCTCCTTCAATAGGAGTAATTGATATTTTTCTAATTCCAGAATCAAAAATTTCCCTGATTTCTCATAAGAGAGATGGGGCATGCATTTGTAAATACTTTTATAGCAAGAATAAATAATACTCAAGCTGTTTGTATATATCCTTTATAAATCATGAGATATCTAAGACAAGGGATATATCTTTTCTAACTTTGCTCTTCTACCTACTGGCACATCCTAAACAGTCTCAGAAATATATAAGTTCAATAAATACATAGTTCAGTTCAGTTCATTCACTCAATTGTGTCTGACTCTTTGCAACCCCATGAACAACAGCATGCCAGGCCTCCCTGTCCAACACCAACTCCCAGAGCCTACCCAAACTCATGTCCATTGAGTCAGTGATGCCATCCAACCATCTCATCCTCTGTCGTCCCCTTCTCCTCCTGCCCTCAATCTTTCCAAGCATCAGAGTCTTTTCCAGTGAGTCAACTCTTCGCATGAGGTGGCCAAAGTACTGGAGTTTCAGCTTTAGCATCATTCCATCCAAAGAAATCCCAGGGCTGATCTCCTTCAGAATGGACTGGTTGGATCTCCTTGCAGTCCAAGGGACTCTCAACAGTCTTCATCAATACCACAGTTCAAAAGCATCAATTCTTCGGCGCTCAGCTTTCTTCACAGTCAAACTCTCACATCCATACATGAACAAGTAGTAAATTTGATTTAGTTTAGGAGAAACAAAGTTTCAAGCCAGAGGAGAATGAGAAATCTCAAGCTGATGTGGCAGAAACCAGAGGAACTAGACAGGGGCATTCCCTGAATCCTTCACCTCCTATTGTCCATCTCTATATCACTGTCTTATTTCTTAAATGGGCCACTGGTCTAATAGTAGCTACTCAAGAAATATGTGACAATTTGCTGAAAAAGTTATGTCAAATTTCCTATAAGATTATGATAGAAGGAGCAATGTGGACAGGAAGGCCAAATACGCTGAGAACTGGGGGAGTTCTCTAGCATTCCTCCTGTAGTTTGATTAGCTCTTTTCCTTTTTTCTGCTTTGACTTCCAAACCAAAATGAGTCTCTTGCAGGAGAAGACAATATGGAAAAATCCTTTCAAAAATAACATGTCATCTAAAGGTTAATATTAAGCTCCTAAATGTTAGTGGGTTACTTCTATCAATAAATGAAGTAATATTACTGGGATTGATAGAATTACTGTAATGTTCAAGATTCAATGTGAACTCAGTTTGACTTTTCCAGACTGGGAGCAATCAATTTTATACAAATCCTCTGCAATCAGTGGATATATCCTCCATCCACACTTTTCCCCAGCTGGCTTGTTCAGTGGCCATTTTTGTAGATCCTGGGCCAGTCTCACTCAGAACAAGAGAGAAATACAGCTAGTTTTGAGGCAGCCAGAGCAACAGGTGAGCTGATATTTGAACCAACAGAAAGTCCTGCATCAGTTAATTCTTTTTGCTCTTGTCCTGCTTTCCCCAAAGTAGAAAATCTCTGTTAATAGCTTTTAGCTTAGTTTCTAGTCCGAGCTACCTATCTGACCTCTTGATACTGCGTTTATCAGTCTCTGACCTGTCCATCTGGCTTTCTTTCCTGCCTTGCCTTTACCTGAATGCTTATGTGTGTCCTTCATCAGACTGGCTAGCTTACCATTGCCCTTCAGTACGACACTGACTTATAGTGGCACACTTCTCTAGACCCTTTCTTGGTTTTGGCTCTTTAACCCATCTTTACTGCCTATAGATCCTGGTGCCAAAGTAGAAAAACAAATCAGGTGCATAATCTTGATTGAAAACTAAAACAATACTATTGACATATGCTAAGATGCAAGGGAAATAAACAGTTCTGGGTTAGGTATTTTATTTTTTCACTAATTAGGAACAAGCTCATTTAGAAAGATAATTGTCTTTCTGTCTTGGGATTCTATTATAATGGATGACTGCCTAAGTGCTAATATAAGAGAAATAGACCCCGAGGGGTGGGGGTTGTGAAAATGGATATTAGCTGATCCTGAGTCAGCAGTAAAGCCTATTATGTTAAAGGAAACATAATATTAAGAACTCCAGAAACTTTATTACAATCTGGAATTATGAAGTAATCTTTCCATTAAATACTGAATAGTTTGTGCTCTTATTAGAGCACAGTGAACAGTTCTGGACTATTTTACTAGAAAAGTTGGGCGGTGGGAATTAAATGGGTAAATAAACTTTCCCTAAAAAAAAGAAGAACAAAAAGAAGGTAAAAAAAAATTAAAGAACATTTGCAGGATGAAGAAAATAGTTCTCAAGACCAATGACTGATTGAATCAATAGTTTAAAATGTATAGGGTACTTATGAAGTGCTGTGTACATTATGAAAGGTAGCATTAAATAAGAGCTAATCTGGCTGTCAGGAATGTTGTGACTTAGCAAACTGTTGAATAAACTTGTAAGGAGAGAAAGCACTCTTGGACTGAGGATGGTTGATCAGGTCTTCATTTTCCCACTGAGGACAAATAATACCAAGGAAACCCCTATAGGGGTTTTATGTTTAGATGAGAAGGAAGATAACTGAGACCTATATCTGAATTCTAACATGTTAGAATGGTAGAATAGGATATTGGGGTCTTTCTTTTATGGAGGTCAAGTTAAGCATAATCTATTCATGTGAGCTTTTGATATGACCTTGTCTGGGAAAAGTGGACAATATGAGAAGTTTAATGTATTCTTGCAATGCTGTAGCCCTTTGCTTCTATTTATTGGGCATAGAGTCAAACTACATTTGTTGTGTCTAAGGTATGGGTGATCCTGTGTGACAGAAACATTTTATCTTAAAACAAATTAGTTAGTTGAAGCCCTTGATCCACAATAATTTATTTTGGATTGAGACATGGAAACTGCATAAAGACAAGTTCTTTTTTCAGGAATAGTGCACCTGTGTGTTGCTTTAGGCATGAAATTTAATCCTTTTTACATATTAATTTCTTTCAGCTTTAAAATCTGAGGGTCATCTATAAGATCTTTTCCAATTCTGTGACTATGAATTTTTCAATCACTTGTATGTTGGTGTCTGGAGACAAAAGATAATATTTGTCATGGTATTTATTATTTTTTCCTCTCCAGTATGAGGCATTAACAAAATCAAATACTATAATATCTCTGTATAAAACTTTCTATTTTTAATTTTCTTTAAAATAATTAAATGATTTGGGGTGTTATAGTACAGCTGAATAGAAAATGAGATGAAATTACAAATTTTTGCCTCAATTTTTAATTATCTCTCTTTTGTTTCTATGCATAGGATTTTTTTTTGCTAGCACATTATAAAACTTTTTAGATATGATTAATTTTGCAAAAGAGAGATGAAGTTATATTAACTATTCTTCATTATATAAATGAATTTCTATGTCCATTATTGGTTTTTAATCTCTTAGAGAATGAGAGAGATTTCTGATCTGGCAGATTGTAACAATTCTGTCAGCCCACTTGCCTCATACGAACCAGTTTGCCATAAGTCATTTTCAGTTAATTGCTAATTTACCTCTAAATTATTTAGTAGTTTTGATTTTAATTCTGCAACACCTAGAGGCAATGATCTGTACTTGAAACTAACAGCATGTAAAAATTTTGGTTTTAATAACCATCATTTGTTCTTAGAATTTAAGTAATGACAATATTATATAAATATTCTGTAAGAGGGAAAATGTTTAAGAAGTACTCAAGAAATGTGAGTACAGAATTTGCTGAATGCAAATTAATTATAGAAGAAATTTGTTCGGGCATTATAATCCCTACCTTTTCTACAAATTAGTGAAAAAATAATATTTGTAAAAAGGAAGATTAAAAACCTAGGAGAGTTATTACATAATTATAAAACATGGGACATGTATAATTTAAGTGAAAAGAAATACTATAATCAATTGCCTCATAGTAGGTTTAATATAAATTTTTAAGAATGACCTCTATATAGATAGATATTAGCTTCCAGATAAAATTATAGGATCTAAATTAAGAACATCATGTATGCATAATTATTATGAGCTAATAATTACTGTGTGTGTTTATGTGCCAGGCTCTGTTCTTATTACTCTATAAATAAACTCATTTAAGCCTCACACAAACTTATGAAGTAAGTAGTATTACTTATTTAATAGACGTGGCAACTGAGGCATTTAGTGCCATTTGCCAGAGCTCACAATCTTGCCTATAATCAACTTTTTTATGCAGCTATGCAATATACAAATATGTACTCATTAGGAAAATAACATAAATATTAATGATCTATAAATATTCTGTGCATTGAAATATTTAATATAAGGTAAAAATAGTACATTGCTGGAAGAAAAATCAGTAATCATAACAATGCTATGTCTATAAGCAGGCACTGCAAAATTGGAGATCTCTGGTCCATCCTCTAAAATGTTTACTTTTATCTTCTTTTATTGCTCTTGAGTATTTTAATTCACAGTGTGATTTTGAAGGTCAAATAAGATTGTGGACATGGGATCATCTCACCTCTCTACCACCATGCATCACGCTGCCATACACACATAAAGCAATTTTTAAAATACTATATTTTTGCATGTCCCTAAAGGGGATGGCATCCCACTCCAGTACTCTTGCCTGGAAAATCCCGTGGGCAGCGGAGCCTGGTGGGCTGAAGTCCATGGGGTTGCTAGGAGTCAGACGCGACGGAGCGACTTCACTTTCACTTTTCACTTTCCTGCATTGGAGAAGGAAATGGCAACCCACTCCAGTATTCTTACCTGGAGAATCCCAGGGACGGGGGAGCTTGGTCGGCTGCCGTCTATGGGGTTGCACAGAGTCGGACATGACTGAAGTGACTTAGTGGCAGCAGCAGCAACATATTCTTAATGTTATAAGTGCATTATTTTCTGTATTTGCAAATATTCCTCTCATACAGAGTTTATATTAATTTATTGATTCTCCAGATAAGTATTTACTGAGCTACTATCATTGTCAGATGCTGTTAGGTAAATTAGAGTAAAATGATGGACGAAATCCAGAGACCATCCTTAGGAGGACTTTGGTGAAGTAACTAGGTAATTATTGTGTCATACCATCAATTCAATGTTGGGTAGCATATATTGGGAAGAAAAGGGTGTCAAAAGTTTTGTAAGCAGGAAAACGAGATGCATTTTGGGAAGACTGCTCCTTCCACATTATAAGGAATGAATTGCATTGGAGGCAATGATGGAGAAACAGAAGCCAAGAGGGATTGGGGGAGGGACTATTTTAGTAAAATCAGGAGACAAGTGTTGGTGGCTAAGACAAGAACAGTAGAAGAGAGAATATACAAAACCTTTAGAATTTTTGAGATCTAATCAGCAGAATTTGAAAGTATTTGATATCATGGAAAAAATAATAGTTTCCTGTTTTATGGGATGGGTAAGTGGCTCAGATGGTTAAGAATCCATCTGCAATGCAGGAGACTCAGGTTCAATTCATGGGTCAGGAAGATGCCCTGGAGAAGGGAATGGCTGTCTACTCCAGTATTCTTGCCTCGGAGATCTCATGGACATAAGATCCTGGCAGGCTACAGTCCATGGGATCGCAAAGGGTTAGACACAGCTCAGCAACTAACCCTTTAACTTTTCATGGGATGGGCAAATGGTTGAGTGACGGAGGATCAAGATCTTCCAGGACAGTTTTTGCAAGTTGAATTCAAGGTCATTATGGAACATCCAAGCATACAAATTTATAGCATGTACTGGTTCTCATGAAACCATGAAAGAATAAGTGTCAGAGTGAAAAGAAACAATGACTGCTGATATTAAATGTATTTGTATTACATGTATGCAACCACAAATAACCATATAAAATACCTAATTAAAAAGATAATTAGAAAAGGGCTTCCTGTAATAAACATACAGTATCCTGTAAGAGCATCAGACATCCCTTAATTTTATTATGTAGATGTTATGATATTCACAAATTAACTAATAATAGAAATTTCTTGATTTATTTTGAATAAATCTATGTTTCTCAAAGGCATTCTTAGCAAAGCAACATTATTACTTTATTAAATACAAATTTTGCCTACTTGAGCTTAACAAACAACTCTAATGGTATGAAAGAATTTAATTTCAGAGCTGAATGATAATTTGTTAGGCACTGTTAATTCACATAATTCAAAGTTAATTATGTTTGCAACATTAGGAGTGTGGTGATTTTGTTCTGTTGAGCTGTAGCTTTTATAAAATTTTATATTCTGATTAAGCAAACCCAATTAACAAGAATATATCACAAATTGTAATATTTGCAGGAGATATTTTGTGTGTACACATGTATGTCTAATCAAATAATATTTTAGTCTAATTCAGTCACACTTTGGACTCTACTTCATGAAGACTCATGTTTTGTTTTCCAAGACTCATTCATTCTTCTCTGGTTATTACTGAAGCTAAAATTCTCAAGCATCATTTGTTGTTCTTGTTTTTCTTCTTCATTAGATAAAAGTGTTTTACCTTTTCCCTTGAAATTCTATTGGAGCTGCAAAAACAGTGTAATAAATTATACTTCAATGAACATTAAAATTATCTTTCCCAAATATGAATTTATGGTTCATTCTCCCATAATATTGTCTCTCCTAGTGGAGTTTTAAACAATAATGGTGAGTATTACTTTTAGTATGCTATGAATAGAGACATCACAGAAACCATTTCAGCTTCAGAAAACATGCAGGAAAGCATATCATATCTACTACATTTTCAAAGATGATCTTATGACAAGGGTTTCAGATTTCACTGTATCTTAAGTGATCAAAGCCACCTTAACATGTGTTAAGTGTGGAAAGCAAGCAAAACAAAAGGACACATCCTAGAGTGTAAGTTTATCATAGCTACAAAATTTTGCATATTGTTATCTTGAACCTTTAGTAGAATTCAGAGAATGAGTTAGAAGTTTCAAGTTAATTTTTCAGTCTCTTTGTTTATCCCCAGTATCATTTATCTCTATGAACTGAATTATCAGTTTTCAATTATCAGTTTTCAAAGCAGTTAGATCCTTTCATTAATTTCTTTCTAATCATTATACCTTTTCTAAATGTCTACCTGTCCCATTTCAAAACTTCCATAGTAGTAACTTTCTAAAAGAGTACTTTTAGCTGAATAATGAAAGTGGTCATTAAGTAGCCTTGTCAACAGAATAGAATAAAATGTATAGATTTATATACCTTAAAAAAAACTATAAAAACTTAAAAAACTATAATTTTCTCGTGGAGTCTTTAGGGTTTTCTATGTAGAGGATCATGTCATCTGCAAACAGTGAGAGTTTTACTTCTTCTTTTCCAATTTGGATTCCTTTTATTTCTTTTTCTGCTCTGATTGCTGTGGCCAAAACTTCCAGAACTATGTTGAATAGTAGCGGTGAAAGTGGGCACCCTTGTCTTGTTCCTGACTTTAGGGGAAATGCTTTCAATTTTTCACCATTGAGGATGTTTGCTGTGGGTTTGTCATATATAGCTTTTATTATGTTGAGGTATGTTCCTTCTATTCCTGCTTTCTGGAGAGATTTTATCATAAATGGATGTTGAATTTTGTCAAAGGCCTTCTCTGCATCTATTGAGATAATCATATGGCTTTTATTTTTCAATTTGTTAATGTGGTGAATTACATTGATTGATTTGAAGAATCCTTGCATCCCTGGGATAAAGCCCACTTGGTTATGGTGTATGATCTTTTTAATGTGTTGTTGGATTCTGATTGCTAGAATTTTGTTGAGGATTTTTGCATCTATGTTCATCAGTGATATTGGCCTGTAGTTTTCTTTTTTTGTGGCATCTTTGTCAGGTTTTGGTATTAGGGTGATGGTGGCCTCATAGAATGAGTTTGGAAGTTTACCTTCCTCTGCAATTTTCTGGAAGAGTTTGAGTAGGATAGGTGTTAGCTCTTCTCGAAATTTTTGGTAGAATTCAGCTGTGAAGCCGTCTGGACCTGGGCTTTTGTTTGCTGGAAGATTTCTGATTACAGTTTCAATTTCCGTGCTTGTGATGGGTCTGTTAAGATTTTCTATTTCTTCCTGGTTCAGTTTTGGAAAGTTGTACTTTTCTAAGAATTTGTCCATTTCTTCCACATTGTCCATTTTATTGGCATACAACTGCTGATAGTAGTCTCTTATGATCCTTTGTATTTCTGTGTTGTCTGTTGTGATCTCTCCATTTTCACTTCTAATTTTATTGATTTGATTTTTCTCTCTTTGTTTCTTGATGAGTCTGGCTAATGAAAACCCTAAAGACTCCACCAGAAAATTACTAGAGCTCATCAATGAATATAGTAAAGTTGCAGGATATAAAATCAACACACAGAAATCCCTTGCATTCCTATACACTAATAATGAGAAAGTAGAAAAAGAAATTAAGGAAACAATTCCATTCACCATTGCAACAAAAAGAATAAAATACTTAGGAATATATCTATCTAAAGAAACTAAAGACCTATATATAGAAAACTATAAAACACTGATGAAAGAAATCAAAGAGGACACTAATAGATGGAGAAAT
This sequence comes from Capricornis sumatraensis, assembly GCF_032405125.1. Lineage (NCBI taxonomy): Eukaryota > Metazoa > Chordata > Mammalia > Artiodactyla > Bovidae > Capricornis > Capricornis sumatraensis. The sequence goes on along the minus strand of NC_091081.1, from coordinate 23,481,490 downwards.
ATACCATGTTCATGGATCGGAAGAATCAATATAGTGAAAATGAGTATACTACCCAAAGCAATTTACAAATTCAATGCAATCCCTATCAAGCTCCCAGCCATATTTTTCACAGAACTAGAACAAATAATTTCAAGATTTGTATGGAAATACAAAAAACCTCGAATTGCCAAAGCAATCTTGAGAAAGAAGAATGGAACTGGAGGAATCAACTTGCCTGACTTCAGGCTCTACTACAAAGCCACAGTCATCAAAACAGTATGGTACTGGCACAAAGACAGACATATAGATCAATGGAACAAAATAGAAAGCCCAGAGGTAAATCCACACACATATGGACACCTTATCTTTGACAAAGGAGGCAAGAATATACAATGGAGTAAAGACAATCTCTTTAACAAGTGGTGCTGGGAAAACTGGTCAACCACTTGTAAAAGAATGAAATTAGATCACTTTCTAACACCACACACAAAAATAAACTCAAAACGGATTAAAGATCTAAATGTAAGACCGGAAACTATAAAACTCCTAGAGGAGAACATAGGCAAAACACTCTCTGACATAAATCACAGCAGGATCCTCTATGACCCACCTCCCAGAATTCTGGAAATAAAAGCAAAAATAAACAAATGGGATCTAATTAAAATTAAAAGCTTCTGCACAACAAAGGAAACTATAAGCAAGGTGAAAAGACAGCCTTCTGAATGGGAGAAAATAATAGCAAATGAAGCAACTGACAAACAACTAATCTCAAAAATATACAAGCAACTTATGCAGCTCAATTCCAGAAAAATAAATGACCCAATCAAAAAATGGGCCAAAGAACTAAATAGACATTTCTCCAAAGAAGACATACGGATGGCTAACAAACACATGAAAAGATGCTCAACATCACTCATTATCAGAGAAATGCAAGTCAAAACCACAATGAGGTACCACTTCACACCAGTCAGAATGGCTGCGATCCAAAAATCTGCAAGCAATAAATGCTGGAGAGGGTGTGGAGAAAAGGGAACCCTCCTACACTGTTGGTGGGAATGCAAACTAGTACAGCCACTATGGAGAACAGTGTGGAGATTCCTTAAAAAATTGCAAATAGAAAACTGACCTTTTCAATTCCTGTGGCCACTGCTGAATTTTCCAAATTTGCTGGCCTATTGTGTGCAGCACACTCACTGCATCATCTTTCAAGATTTGAAATAGCTCAACTGGAATTCTGTCACCTCCACTAGCTTTGTTCGTAGTGATGCTTCCTAAGGCCCACTTGACTTTGCATTCCAGGATGTCTGGCTCTAGGTGAGTGATCACATCTTCATGGTTATCTGAGTCATGAAGATCTTTTTTTATAGTTCTTCTGTGTATTCTTGCTATCTCTTCTTAATATCTTCTGCTTCTATTAGGTCCATACCATTTCTGTCCTTTGTTGTGCCCACCTTTGCATGAATGTTCCCGTGGTATCTCTGATTTTCTTTAAGAGATTTCTAGTCTTTCCCATTTTATTGATTTCCTCAATGTTTTTTTGTATTTGTCACTCAGGAAGGCTTTCTTATCTCTCCATGCTATTCTTAGGAACTTCACATTCAAATGGGTATATCTTTCCTCTTCTCCTTTGCCTTTAACGTCTCTTATTTTGTCAGCTATTTGTAAGTCCTCCTCAAATGACCGTTTTGCCTTTTTGCATTTCTTATTCTTTTGGGTGGTCTTGATCACTGCCTCCAGTATAATGTCACAAACCTCCATCCATAGTTCTTCAGTCACTCTGTCTATCAGATCGAATCCCTTGAATCTGTTTGTCACTTCCACTGTATAATCATAAAGGATTTGATTTAGGTCATACTCAATGGTCTAGTTGTTTTCCCTACTTCAATTTTAGTCTGAATTTTGCAGTAAGAAGTTAATGATCTGAGCCACAGTCAGCTCCTGGTCTTGTTTTTGCTAACTGTATAGAACCTCTTCTTCTTTGGCTGCAAAGAATAAAATCAGTGTGATTTCAGTTTTGACCATCTGTAGAATCTTCTACACTTCCACACTGACCATGTATAGAGTCTTCTCTTGTGTTGTTGGAAATGGGTGTTTGCTATGACCAGTGCATTTTCTTGGCAAAACTCTGTTAGCCTTTACTCTGCTACAAAACTTTTGTACTCCAAGGCCAAATTTGTTTGTTACTCCAGGTATCTCTTGACTTCCTACTTTTGCATTACAGTCCCTTATGATGAAAAGGACATCTTTTATAGGTGTTCTAGAAGATCTGGTAGGTCTTCATAGAACCGTTCAACTTCAGTTTCTTTAGCATTACTGGTTGGGGCATAGACTTGGATTTTGTGATATTGAGTGGCTTGCCTTGGAGACGAATGGAGATCTTTCTGTTGTTTTTGAGATTGCATCCAAGTACTGCATTTCAGACTCTTGTTGACCATGATGGCTACTCCATTTCTTCTAAGGGATTCTTGCCCATAGTAGTAGATGTAATGGTAATCTGAGTTAAAGTCACCCATTTCAGTCCATTTTAGTTCACTGATTCCTAAAATGTTCGTGTTCACTCTTGCCGTCTCCTGTTTGACCACTTCCAATTTTCTTAACTTCAGAGCCACTGGATCAGCTAGAACAGGCTGTGCATTTTCAGGGGTCTCAATCATAAGCATGCCTTCCGTTAGTATTTGGATCCTTTCTCTTCACATGCCTTAGTTGTCTGTCTTCAACATTTAAACATCATTGGCTCCCAAGTCTCCTAGTACAACACTTAAAGCGCGGCATAGCCTTTTAAAAATAAAAATGTGGTTTCCAACAAACTAAACTGCTCTCAGTCATCAATCTAATTATGTAGCCAGGTGTTGTGTGTACACACCATAGAAATAATTGCCAAAGTTTCTGTAGTTTAGTTGCAAAGTCACGTCTGACTCTTGCTACCCCATGAACTATAGCCTGCCAGGCTTGTTGACCATAGGATTTCCCAAACAAGATTACTGGAGTGGGTTTCCATTTCCTTCTTCAGGGGATCTCCCTGACTTGGCAATCAACCCCGGTTTCTCTGCAGGCAGTCTCCTGCATTGCAGGCAGATTCTTTACCTACTGAGCCACCAGGGAAGCCCCAAAACTTGTAAAAAGTCACCTGTATCTTCCAGATTATTTGCTTAAGATTAGAAATTTTGCACAGAGGACTGAGTATTTCTTAAAGATAAAATCAGACTACCATAACTTAGAGAAAAAAGGAGATTCTTGAGTCCCTAAAATGTAACTTCAATATTGTGATAGATTCTTGTAATATATATTCCCAATATTGCAATAATTATGTCAGTATGAATTTTTAAGTGTGTTATAGTTTCATATGTATGATGTAGAGAGTATATAGACATGAATTTCCCCCTTAAATAAAATTATATGCGTTATTCAATTAAAATAAGATTTTGAAATTTTTACTTAAACTAGCACATCTCTTGAAAATGGTTACTGGAAGGTAAACCGCTCAAATCTTATTTACTTTGTTTGTTTGCCTTATTTAGGTCTTGTTCTGCATCATCAGTAAGCAAATATAACCTGATCTGCCAGCTGGTGAAAATTAAGTTCTACTTCATCATTAGCTTTGCAGATGGCAATTGTTACCCTAGACATCCATAATGAAAACAAAAAAGGATGGCATAATGCTCTCTAGATCAATTATAAAATAATTACATTTTCTTCCCTTTTACTTCAGAAGAAAAGAAATTCTGCTCCAAAGGACACCAATTTTTATTTTCCAAGATTAAATATTTAGAGCAAATTCATCCCCAGAAATAGAGTGTATAGATATATGGCAGTAATTCATTTCTTTAAAGCTTTTGCACACCGTGCATTGGACTTTCCTGCAAGTGTTGATTACTACTTCTGTCACTACCTCTGTTGTCATTATTAAATTATTTAATTGTGGTGCATAGCATCCCACCAGAAGCCTGTTAAGATTCTACTTGTCAAGGAATTCAATCACAGATTGTACAAAAGGCCACAGACATCCAGAAATGTTGGGATGAAACACTTAGATATCCAAGAGCATTTTTTTTCAGGCCACCACTAGTGTTATGAAAAGCAAAGATTGCTTATTTATTTTGGTGATACAAATGCAACACATGCAGGGGTATGATTCAGTCATGGGCCAATTAGGCAGCAGCTGGAATCAACAAAGTTTGTTTAGATGGAAGCACAGTGGATTCACCTTAGCCAGGCTGTTCTAGGAGCTCTAGCAAGACAGCTTCCTCAGAGAAAATCTTTTTCTTCCATTCCCCCCTGTTCTTTAAAACTGAAGTGGAATTTTTGTGGAATTTTCCCCTGCAGTACAATTATGGAGTCACATACTGAAAGCATTTGACTCTATAACAGCAGCAGTGGTCTCAGCAGTTAGATAATGATCTGAAATTTGAGAGCAGGAAGTGTTTTTCTAGAAATGGGTGATAACGGATAGTAAATAGTGATAGATTCTTGCAATATATATTCCCAATATTGCAATAATTATGTCAGTATGAATTTTTAAGTGTGTTATAGTTTCATATGTATGATGTAGAGAGTATATAGACATGAATTTCCCCCTTAAATAAAGTTATATGCCTTATTCAATTAAAATAAGATTTTGAAAGTTTTACTAAAATTAGCACATCTCTTGAAAATGGTGAGACTTCTAGGGATCAATATCCTAAAAATGTTTCGTAACATCAATGCTATTTTTATTGACAGAACATGTATTGCTGTTTATGTCAATAGCAGCATGACAGCAGATTGAAGATGTGCAAAACTAATTAAGGAAATTTGAGGATCTCAAATCTCCCCAACTTTTATACTTTAACATGCATTAGGAATGTGTAAAAGACCCAGAAATTGTAAACTTTACTGAAATATTCATACTTCAAACAGGTAATTCTATAATAGATGATGAGTTAGAAATAGTGGATAAACTTAAGTTAGGTTGGAGTAGAATATTTTACCGAACTTTCAAGCTTCTGTTTATTTTGAAAATATATGCATCATGTATGTTTCAGTTGCATCTAAAAGTTAGCTGCCTATGACTTATTTATATATATTTTTTGATATTTATGAAATCTTATTAGAAATATGGTGAGTGATAAAGGACAGATATACATTCCTAAGTTTAAATAAGTGCCTGTGGGTTCTTAATTGGTTTGGCTTCTGAATTATCTTACAGTTGAATGCAAAGTAATTCCTCATCCAATTAGAGAATTTTTTCCATTGGTATTAAATCATTTATTAGATTAGATCACTAGACTGGTCAATGTATGTCATGTATTACATTTGTTTATTTATTTATTTTTTAATACTCCGGTACTCTTAATTTTTTTATTTAGTTGGGGAGTAGGGAATGGAAGTATACAATCCTTGGCAAATATAATGAACTCAATAAACTGAATAATATGGAATAATACAGGAAAATACTATAAGTTATATCTTCAGACTGTTGATGAATGTATACTGTTGATGAATATATTGACCTTGCCCTCACCTTGTCATGCTTTCTTCTGTTTTTAAGTCTCTAAAATAAAGTGTGTAATGAAGACAATTTAAGCAGTAAGAGATTCTAGTCCTATAAAATCTCCCAAGAAAATGGCCAGGTATGAGAATTTGGAAGGGTATTTTGGAAGTACTACTAAAGAGTCCCTTCCTGGGCCTGGACCTTCGGGGCGGAGCCCTGCCATGCTCCTTGCTATGTAACAGTCAATCAGCACTTACCTGATCGAATGGCGGTAGTTACCCCATGCTCTGCAGAAACCTGAGACAGCTATTTCAGAGCTGGACCTGCTTCTTGTCTGTTTTCTCTGTGTAACGATAACCTGTGAAGAGGAGAGAGTTAACAGAACAACCAAGTGTGTCTGAGCCCTCTATATAGGTGTGAAGAAATTCCATCAAGCTCATACGTTTATCCGTGTTCTGTGTGTAGCATTTAATACCATGTGTTAGAGAAGCAACAGTGCAGAAGTGCTCTAGGAGATTCTAATTTTATTCCTGCTAATGATTTAAAGATTAAAACTTCTATTAAAAAAAAAAACTAATATCTCCTTGGTGGACGTGAAAATGAGATTTCAAGGCAACTGTATGTCTGATATTGAATTAGGAACATGAAACTTTGGAAGCTAAAGCATTTAGTAGATGGTCAGTTTCTAATCAAAATTTAATTCTGGATTTAAGAAAATACAAACTAGCATAATTTGTGAACTGTGATTCTTTCTCAATGTTATTATTCTAAATTGATGAGTCTACAGCTAATAGAGTATGAAAATGGAAATAATAATAGCACATACCACAAACAGCTTTTAGGGCTTAGATTAATATATTTATAGTGTTTAGATAAAAAACTGTAAACTGTTATTATGACATGTACTCATTATTTTACATACTAAGGAACTCACATGATTGATTTAATTTTATTTACTTATGAAGGTCTCTTGATATGAATGATGTTGAATAAAGAATAGAATAAAATCAACTAAGAAGAGGATAGAAATAAACCACTCTTTCTTGGATTTCTTACAGAAAAGTCTTCATGGATGGGGTAATGTTTGAGCAGGATTTTTGAAGAATAGATAGAAGCTTGCCTAGTAGACAGATGTTCAATGCAAGCTGAATAACATTACTGTATGTTTAGATGCATTCTAAGTACTCCTCTCATATTTGTTAGATCAATGTTTACCAATTTTTCTGTGTATACACAACACCTGAGGACCTTGTTAAAAATGCAGATTCTGACTTAGTGGGTCTAGGTCAGGACCTGAGAGTTTGCATTTTGACCAGGTTCTCAAGTGACTTGACCCTTACTTTGAGTAGGAAGGTGCCAGATTATTATAATCCCTGGAGTCTTGATATTGCCTTTAGATACCTGTGAAGTTATTTTTTTTAAATAATATAGATCCTTCAAGTTAAGGAATGAAAAGAATGCTTCTAGAAACCATCACTACTCATGTAGGTCTTGCCGAAAAACTTGAGTAACTCTCTCTTGTTAATTTTGCATTAGCAGTTATTAACTTGTGCTTCTTTGAGGAGAACATTCATAACTCAAATGCCTCAGAGTATACCAATATGGCAGCTTCTTTGGGAAGCACCATAATCAGAGGATGAGTGGGACAATAGCAAGGGCCCTCTCCTGGCTCCAAGTCTCATTTTTGAAGACTGAAAGCTTACAGCACAAACTGCAAAGCTGAAGGTCTCTGACATCCTTGACCTGAGCTGGGTGAGTGCATACACATGGGCTCTGTGTGGGTGAGGGACAAGCAGCAGGCTGTGCCAGGATTGGCACCTGGTGGTGGCTTTGTGGCTTTTGTTTGCAGCTAGCAGCTGCAGGGAGAAGTGTGTCTTTCTCTTGGAGAGGGATGCTGGCAGGAACTGGATGGTATATCAGGGTTCTCCTAGTCAAGCCAAATGACTAAAGGGTTGGTAGCTGCTTCAGTTCCAATTGAGGAAACTCAAGTATAAATCAGGATGAATATTTGGTCATACATATTTTATACATAGGCTAGAAGTCAGGGAGAAAGTCTGCAGTTTAGTGAGCATGCAAATGAATGTTGGTTTGTTCCAGATATACTAGATGTCAGAATGAAGGAAGTAGGTAAATCTAGATCTCAAGTGCGAAGGGGCTAGACCTGATGATTATGACCAACTTGTTTACGGCTGAGTTGAAGCTGAGGCATGGCTGCATATGATGGCTGAGGAGCTTCGGTGCATATATTTAGTTGGAGCAAGAACAAGGTAGTTGCTCAGTTCAGTTCAGTCACTCAGTCATGTCCGACTCTTTGTGACCCCATGAATCACAGCACGCCAGGCCTCCCTGTCCATCACCAACTCCCGGAGTTCACTCAGACTCGCATCCATCGAGTCAGTGATGTCATCCAGCCATCTCATGCTCTGTCATCCCCTGCTCCTCCTGCTTCCAATCCCTCCCAGCATCAAAGTCTTTTCCAATGAGTCAACTCTTCGCATGAGGTAGCCAAAGTACTGGAGTTCCAGCTTTGGCATCATTCCTTCCAAAGAACACCCAGGGCTGATCTTCAGAATGGACGGGTTGGATCTCCTTGCAGGCCAAGGGACTCTCAAGAGTCTTCTCCAACACCACAGTTCAAAAGCATCAATTCTTCGGTGCTCAGCCTTCTTCACAGTCCAACTCTCACATCCATACATAACTACTGGAAAAAACATAGCCTTGACTAGACGGAACTTAGTCGGCAAAGTAATGTCTCTGCTTTTGAATATCCTATCTAGGTTGGTTATAACTTTTCTTCCAAGGAGTAAGCGTCTTTTAATTTCATGGCTGCAGTCACCATCTACAGTGATTCTGGAGCCCCAAAAAATAAAGTCCGACACTGTTTCTACTGTTTCTCCATCTATTTCCCATGAAGTGATGGGACCAGATGCCATGATCTTCTTTTTCTGAATGTTGAGCTTTAAGCCAACTGTTTCACTCTCCTCTTTCACTGTCATCAAGAGGCTTTTTAGTTCCTCTTCACTTTCTGCCATAAAGGTGGTGTCATCTGCATATCTGAGGTTATTGATATTTCTCCCAGAAATCTTGATTCCAGCTTGTGTTTCTTCCAGTCCAGCGTTTCTCATGATGTACTCTGCATATAAGTTAAATAAGCAGGATGACAATATATAGCCTTGACGTACTCCTTTTCCTATTTGGAACCAGTCTGTTGTTCTATGTCCAGTTCTAACTGTTGCTTCCTGGCCTGCATACAGATTTCTCAAGAGGCAGGTTAGGTGGTCTGGTATTCCCATCTCTTTCAGAATTTTCCACAGTTTATTGTGATCCACACAGTCAAAGGCTTTGGCATAGTCAATAAAGCAGAAATAGATGTTTTTCTGGAACTCTCTTGCTTTTTCCATGATCCAGCAGATGTTGGCAATTTGACCTCTGGTTCCTCTGCCTTTTCTAAAACCAGCTTGAACATCAGGAATTTCACGGTTCACGTATTGCTGAAGCCTGGCTTGGAGACTTTTGAGCATTACTTTACTAGCATGTGTGATGAGTGCAATTGTGCAGTAGTTTGAGCATTCTTTGGCACTGCCTTTCTTTGGCATTGGAATGAAAACTGACCTTTTCCAGTCCTGTGGCCTCTGCTGAGTTTTCCAAATTTGCTGGCCTATTGAGTGCAGCACTTTCACAGCATCATCTTCCAGGATTTCAAATAGCTCAACTGGAATTCCATCACCTCCACTAGCTTTGTTCATAGTGATGCTTTCTAAGGCCCACTTGACTTCACATTCCAGGATGTCTGGCTCTAGATGAGTGATCACACCATTGTGATTATCCGGGTCGTTAAGATCCTTTTTGTACAGTTCTTCTGTGTATTCTTGCCATCTCTTCTTAATATCTTCTGATTCTGTTAGGTCCAGACCATTTCTGTCCTTTATCGAGCCCATCTTTGCATGTTCCCTTGATATCTCTAATTTTCTTGAAGAGATCTTTAGTCTTTCCTATTCTGTTTTTTTTTCCTCTATTTCTTTGCGTTGATTGCTGAAGAAGGCTTTCTTATCTCTTCTTACTATTCTTTGGAACTCTGCATTCAGATGCTTATATCTTTCCTTTTCTCCTTGGCTTCTCGCCTCTCTTCTTTTCACAGCTATTTGTAAGGCCTCCCCAGACAGCCATTTTGCTTTTTTGCATTTCTTTTCCATGAGGATGTTCTTGATCTCTGTCTCCTGTACAATGTCACAAACCTCAGTCCATAGTTCATCAGGCACTCTATCTATTAGATCTAGACCCTTAAATCTATATCTCACTTCCACTGTATAATCATAAGGGATTAGATTTAGGTCATACCTGAATGGTCTAGTGGTTTTTCCTACTTTCTTCAATTTGAGTCTGAATTTGGTAATAAGGAGTTCATGATCTGAGCCACAGTCAGCTCCTGGTCTTGTTTTTGTTGACTGTATAGAGCTTCTCCATCTTTGGCTGCAAAGAATATAATCAATCTGATGTCAGTGTTGACCATCTGGTGATGTCCAACTGTAGAGTCTTGTCTTGTGTTGTTGGAAGAGGGTGTTTGCTATGACCAGTGCATTTTCTTGGCAAAACTCTATCAGTCTTTGCCCTGCTTCATTCCGCATTCCAAGGCCAAATTTGCCTGTTACCCCAGGTGTTTCTTGACTTTCTACTTTTGCCAGTCCCCTAGAATGGAAAGGACATCTTTTTTGGGTGTTAGTTCTAAAAGGTCTTGTAGGTCTTCATAGAACCGTTCAACTTCAGCTTCTTCAGCGTTACTGTTTGGGGCATAGACTTGGATTACTGTGATATTGAATGGTTTGCTTTAGAAATGAACAGAGATCATTCTGTCCTTTTTGAGATTGCATCCAAGTACTGCATTTCAGACTCTTTTGTTGACCATGATGGCTACTCCATTTCTTCTGAGGGATTCCTGCCCACAGTAGTAGATATAATGGTCATCTGAGTTAAATTCACCCATTCCAGCCCATTTTAATTCACTGATTCCTAGAATGTTGACGTTCATCTTGCTGTCTCCTGTTTGACCACTTCCAATTTACCTTGATTCATGGACCAGACATTCCATGTTCCTATGCAATACTGCTCTTTACAGCGTCGGACTTTGCTTCTATCACCAGTCACATCCACAACTGGGTATTGTTTTTGCTTTGGCTCCATCCCTTCATTCTTTCTGGATTTATTTCTCCACTGACCTCCAGTAGCATATTGGGCACCTACTGACCTGGGGAGTACCTCTTTCAGTATCCTATCATTTTGCCTTTTCCTACTGTTCATGGGGTTCTCAAGCCACTGAAGTGGCTTGCCATTCCCTTCTCTACTGGACCACATTCTGTCAGACCTCTCCACCATGACCCGCCCGTCTTGGGTTGCCCCACGGGCATGGTTTAGTTTCATTGAGTTAGACAAGGCTGTGGTCCTAGTGTGATTAGATTGACTAGATTTCTGTGAGTATGGTTTCAGTGTGTCTGCCCTCTGATGCCCTCTTGCAACACCTACCATCTTACTTGGTTTTCTCTTACCTTGGGCGTGGGGTATCTCTTCACGGCTACTCCAGCAAAGCACAGCCGCTGCTCTTTACCTTGGATGAAGGGTATCTCCTCCCACCACCCTTCCTGACCTTCAGTGTGGGATGGCTCCTCTAGGCCCTCCAGCACCCACACAGCCACCACTCCTTGGATGTGGGGTTGCTCTTCCCAGCCGCCGCCCCTGGCCTTGGGCGTGGGGTTGCTTCTTTCTGCCACCGCCCCTGGCCTTGGGTGCCACCCCTGGCCTAGGGGGCCACCCCTGGCCTCGGACGCGGGGTATCTCCTCCCGGCCGCGCCCCTGACCTTGGACGCAGGGTAGCTCTTCTCGGCTGCTGCCCCTGACCTCAGACGTTGGGTAGCTCCTCTCAGCCATCCCTGTGGCATCGCAGCCTGGCACTCTAGGCTGCTGCCCCTGACCTTGGACATGGGGTAGCTCTCGGCAACACTTTAGCTAAGAAGTATGTATTTCTAGAAATAGTCCCTCATGTGTATTCAGAATAAGAACATGAACACTACCCAAGTACATTCTCTGTCTTAGTTGTATTCTGTGGCAGTTGCAGAATTTCCAATGCCTAAAATCAATTTCTGATTCTATAATCATGTGTTCACTTGACTGAGGTTTTAGATCAGTCACCTTGAGTAGGTGCTAGAATCAGAGGAGTTAAGTATCACCAGGGATGTCTGGGCTCATATGTCCTGAGACTTTCAGAACAGTTGAGGATAAGTTGCTAGTTTTGATGAAAGCAGCACAGAGTCTGATATGAAAGTGTTAAACAAGTCAGTGATGCTCATTTCTTTCATTTAGTGAGAATTTATTCAGTGCTCACTATGTTTGTAACACTCTCCTAAATTTTGATAATAATAAAAAAGAAAAAAATTAACAAGATAGGCATGACCCTGGCTTCCATGGAAGTAGACAAGACCCACATTTCCAAACAGTAAACATCATGACTGTATGTTGTAATAAGTGTCAAAAAGGAAACACACGCCCATACCCAATACTGGACCAGTGAGTCACTTTTGGAAGTCATCTTCTGTAAACAGGGTGGTCAAAGAAGGCCTGCTTAGGAAAGCACAAGGTGGTTCCTCTCTTTGATTCACGGTGTGATTTTGCATTCTATGACAGGACACTTGTGAATAGACCAGAGATAGTGGAATAAAAGACTCAGGTCTGGGCCAGAAGACTAGCAAATGACAAGAGCTCCAGTTCTACAAAGAAGTACTAAGAGGACAAAAACTGAGGATGGAAACTGAGATTGGACCTCTGGTTCATAACCCAGCCTTTTGGATGGAGCCTAAATGTGGGTGAGGATGGGAAAGTCTCCTTTGGGAATTTAGGGGCGCAGATTCCAGTTTCTTAGCCAGTGGTGACTGTGAGGATCAAGGGTTTAGGTGGCAGCTGTGGAGGGACCAAGCAACTCAAATCAGATGACTTGACTGTTCCCAGCATACATTTGGCTTCCCCTGCTTGGACTGTACACCTGAAAATTCTGATAGGCAGGTAGATAATCAAACGTGATCTTCCACAAGTTGTTGGCACCAGCAAAACTGGCACAAATGCATGAATCTAAAAACTCACATAAATTGTGTTTCTGAATTCACCCAAAGGATCTTGGACAAAGTTATTTAAGACCATTCTGTAAGTAATAAAATTCAAACCCTATTAACAAACTTAAAAAGAGAGAGAGAAAACAATGTAATTAAGTTTGTCCTTGATGGTATAATTAATAAAATAAATCCACAGGGATAAGTCAAACTATTCTCTCAAATTATAGTTTTATTTTACAAATAATAATTTTAAAAAACCTCCTCAAAACTTCTGTCAGAACATCCAAACTCCAAAGTCTATGAGAAATGACAGGTATTTTAAGACTAAAGTTTGATTAGAAATGTGATAAGAAAAAAGTGATTTCTGAAGAACAGTGGGGGGAATTTGAAAGCACTCCCTCGATTCCCGAAATAGAAATGCAAATCTGAAACTGTCTCTGAATGATTTAAAGAAGTTGAACAAACTTGAAGTGATCATATTTCAGATCAGGTAATTCTGAGGTGAAATAAAGGATGAAAATCGTATATGAAAGAGGAAAAGGTCAGAGAAAGGAACAAGAGTAGGGAAATAAAAGACAAAAGAAATGACAGTGAGAAAGAGGTTTAACAAATACCATCTTGACCTTGCACGTGACTCAGATATTCCCTCTTGACCTATATGCAAGGATAGGAACGAGGAACTGATCTAGGAGGCAAATCTCCTTTCTGTTTGTCTATACCATCCAATGGATTGATTCTCCAATGGTTCATTCAGTTTTCCTCTGCCTTCTAGTTTTTATTTTCCAATGACCCTTAATGGCTATATGACTTTTCTCTTTCTTGAGTGTTTAATGTAGAAGATATGGCTTAGACTGCCAGAGCTGGATCATAAGAGTAAAATTCCATACTTCTGTGATAGTCTACATTTTTAAGTAAACCATGAGGTTTTTTTCAGTTTCATAGTTTTAATCAAATGACACCATTATATGAGAGAAACTTTATGGAGAAACTATTGAACTTTAAGCCCAGATGTCCTCAGCTTCATTAAACTGGGGTCTCCAACATAGAACCCCTAGAAGCCTCCCTCGCTAAAACACCTTCTGGATTCTGACCACAGCAGGGTCAGACAGGATACTCATCCTTAACTATAGAGAAAGCTAGAATAAATGGTCTGGGGTCTGCTGTATCCTGGGAGAGCCCTGTGTGCCCGTCTCACTTGTCACCCTTTCTGGCACTATATTTGCCATGCCTTCTTGTCCGCACTTTGTTTCTGATGAGAACTTCACCTCTCCTTGATAAAGGTGACATATTGTGGGGAAGGTCCGTGGCTTGCAGAACTCTGAGTCTCAGCATATCTCTTGTTTCTTAGTACTACTGGGGGAATGCCCAAGACACTATTCTCTGATATACTCTTGAAGTCTTGTAAAAAATGAACACTCTATCCAAAGCCCCATTTTTGCCTGCTGCTTGAAACTGAGAGTCATGAAGTGGAGAAATTCCAGCTCAATGACTTTCCACCTTGATTTCATTAAAAAACACTGAGAGAGCTTATAAGGTCATGTAGATATTTCAGTCCCCACACTAGGCAACTTAATCTGAGTAACTTGGGTCTCAGTAGTTTCTAAAGCTCTTCAGATGATCCTACTGTAGTGCTATTGCTGAGAATGCTTTATAAGCTGCTGAAGGAAATGGCAACCCATTCCAGTATTCTTGCCTGGAAAATCCCATGGATGGAGGAGCCTGGTAGGCTACAGTCCATGGGGTCACAAAAGTTAGACACGACTGAGCGACTTCATTCTCATCTAACAAAATTAGATTCCTTTAGGTATCACCATATTAAGACCAGCTTCACCAATTGCACCATTTCTGTAGAAATTTAGAGTCGAACATCCACTTTCAGGGACTCTGTAATGAGGTAAGTTCATTCAACACTTGCTTCCCCATTCAAGCCTCTCCTGCAGCTGTGTCATAGTGGAAGCCAAGTCGAGACAGGCATGATGCAAGGACAGCAAGTAAGAAGGGGAAATGAATTTGTGTGTGTTTGTGTTGTTGTTTTCTTGACAGTTTCTGGAAGGAAATGCATATTTAGAAAGGAAGTGTGTTATACTTCATTTGCAGATTTAAGTGTATTTATTTGTTGAATGCAAAATAGGGCAACTAGCACTCCTAGAGATGGGTTTTCCTTATGTTGCTAAAAGTGTACAGCCATGATGGAAGATACAAAGTTTCTGCCTTAGGATCAGACAACTCTCCTTTTGATTTCCTCTCCATGCTGACTTACCTTGCCCCTGATTTCTGCATTAGAAGTTCTGATGAAGTAAAATTTTAGAATACTCTGGAAAAAGATACCTTCACAAAGTAAGTAAAATTGTGGGGAATCTTCATATCATTCACCTGGGGGGGGGGAAAAAAAAAAACAAGGAAAATATTTGAATGCAATACAGTTTCCAAAAAATAAGAGTTCCAGTGTCATCATTAACTCAGGAGAGACATTTGACTTACTCTGTTCATTTCAATTCAGTCGCTCAGTCATGTCTGACTCTTTGCAACCCCATGAACCCAGCACGCCAGGCCTCCCTGTCCATCAACAACTCCCAGAGTTTACCCAAACCCATGTCCACTGAGTCGGTGATGCCATCCAGCCATCTCATCTTCTGTTGTCCACTTCTCCTACCACCTTCAATCTTTCCCAGCAACAGGGTCTTTTCAAATGAGTCAGCTCTTCACATCAGGTGGCTAAAGTATTGGAGTTTCAGCTTCAACATCAGTCCTTTCAGTGAACACCCAGGACTGATCTCCTTTAGGATGGACTGGTTGGATCTCCTTGCAGTCCAAGGGACTCTCAAGAATCTTCTACAACACCACAGTTCAAAAGAATCAATTCTCAGTGCTCAGCTTTTTCTATAGTCCAACTCTCACACCCATACATGACCACTGGAAAAACCATAGCCTTGACTAGACTGACCTTTGTTGACAAAGTAATGTCTCTGCTTTTTAATATGCTATTTAGGTTGGTCATAACTTTCCTTCCAAGGAGTAAGTGTCTTTTGACCATCTGCAGTGATTTTGGAGCCCCCAAAATAAAGTCAGCCACTGTTTCCCCATCTATTTCTCATGAAGTGATAAGACCAGATGCCATGATCTTAATGTTCTGAATGTTGAGCTTTAAGCCAACTTTTTCACTCTCCATTCTCACTCTCATCAAGAGGCTTTTTAGTTCCTCTTTCAGTTCAGTTCAGTTCAGTTCAGCAGTCGTGTCCGACTCCTTGCGACCCCATGAATCGCAGCACGCCAGGCCTCCCTGTCCATCACCAACTCCCGGAGTTCACTCAGACTCGCATTTATCAAGTCAGTGATGCCATCCAGCCATCTCATCCTCGGTTGTCCCCTTCTTCTCCTGCCCCCAATCGCTCTCAGCATCAGAGTCTTTTCCAATGTGTCAACTCTTAATATGACGCAGCCAAAGTACTGGAGTTTCACCTTTAGCATCATTCCTTCGAAAGCAATCCCAGGGCTGATCTCCTTCAGAATGGACTGGTTGTATCTCCTTGCAGTCCAAGGGATTTGCAAGAGTCTTCTCCAACACCACAGTTCAAAAGCATCAATACTTCAGCGCTCAGCCTTCTTCACAGTCCAACCCTCACATCCGTACACAACTACCGGAAAAACCATAGCCTTGACTAGACGGACCTTAGTCGGCAAAGTAATGTCTCTGTTTTTAAATATGCTATCTAGTTTGGTCATAACTTTTCTTCCAAGGAGTAATCATCTTTTAATTTCATGGCTGCAGTCACCATCTGCAGTGATTGTGGAGCCCCCCAAAATAAAGTCTGACACTGTCTCTACTGTTTCTCCGTCTATTTCCCATGGAGTGATGGGATCAGATGCCATGATCTTCATTTTCTGAATGTTGAGCTTTAAGCCAACTTTTTCGCTCTCCTCTTTTACTTTCATCAAGAGGTTTTTTAGTTCCTAACTATTTGATGGTTAACATTGCCACATCAGAGGAAAACACAACCTTCTAGGTAAAAAGTGGGCAATAGAAAGGGGAAGAATGTGCCATTCAAGGTGTGAGTCAGAGGCAAAGAAGTAAAGGAAGGCATAAATATGCAAGGCAAGCACAGGCAGAAGTGTGCTCTTGGCAAGAAACACAGAAATTCAAAATAGCAGAGAGGCTCAATCTATTCATCTGGGTGCTTACCAGGAACAATAGGGCTGCTTTAAATATGGACGCTGTCTATGGCCAAACGCAAAAGCACTGCATCGTGTTGCCATCTGCTGTGAAGCCAAGGCCCTGAAGGTTTCACCTACAGAGAAATATTTGACATCAGATGTTTGGGGAATTTTTCTCAAAAGTATAAATTATAAAATCTCAAGAGTTCCAAAGAATGGATAGTGACAAGTAAACAAGGCAAGATTTAAAAAGAAAAACAGAAAAACTTTCAGAGTTACAGGGATATGTTATTGCAATTATTGAGAAAGGAGAGGGCATATTTGTCATGGCTTGAGTGAACGGAATGGAAATATGATTTGCTTCATTCATGGTGTCCCAGAGAAAACAGGACTTGTTAATAACATACATGATTTTTGTGGAAAATGCAGTAAACTCGGTACCTTGAGTTGGGAGAGAAGATAAGTGATGCCACAGGGATCAGGCACCTGCCTCCTTTGTGACTGTTCATCACACTCTTCCACCAGATATTTCCAGGGGTCTAGGGAAATTGCAGTCTGGATCAATGTTGCCATCTGCCCAGGCTTAGTTTTGGCAAGCTGTTAACTTGTTGCCTCAGGTCATACATTGATTACTAGATTAAAGGATTAAAATGTGAATGTGAATATTCTGATCCAGCTATCAGCACCACCAGGTAAAGAAAACTGGCCCCCAATGTTCAATTATGTTGTCTGTTATGGACGTTTATCTATAGGGTTCTTGTGTCACATGTAGTAAGCCTCTCTATAAAGAATCTGATGAGATCAAGTCAGGTGAAGAGATCTGCATTTATAAAGAAAGAAAAACTCCTGAGTATGTGTGTATGTTTAAATTCTACTGGGACCAAGTGAGACACAGTTACTAAAGCCTAGAAATATGATTCTGGAAGAGAAATAACAAAACATTGAGTAAAAAATATACCAATTACATAATAAAAGTTCATTAAATTTAACCATCAAAAGTAAGTGGAAAGATAAAGTACTCTACTTGCTAAAGGAAAATAAGAGGAAAACGTAGGAATTATGTAGAGAACTATTTTATTTCTCTTGGTTTTCTTAGACGATGGTGCATAATTTCTGGATGTCCCAATAAAGCATGTGAGTCTGTTGTGATCACTAATCAGAGTAATTGTTGAGGATAATGATGGTCATTGATATCAGGATTGACCTATGTGATATCTTTAAAGATAGGAGTGTCCCAAAGAAATACTGTTATTGAACTCCTGAGAATAACTTGTTAATACGTGTGTGGGTTAACTACAAGTTTATTACTGGATACATTTTTAGGGAGAACATTCCTTCTAATAGTTAGCACCCACTCAAACTGATCAGAAGAACATCAATAGAGAATTGTAGCACCTCTGCAAAATGATTCATTGATAGACTTTGAACATGCATGACCTTATTAGCTAAGACAGAAAGATATTGCCTGGAGTGACAGGAACTAATCACAGCCCTTGTAGAAATAAATGGAATGAGCTTTAGAAGGAAATCTTTGCCAATCCCTTCATTTGTACAAATGAGGAGCTAAGCCTAGACAGGTTGTCACTTGCCCAAGGTTATATCATTACCTGCTGTGGTAGTTGAGTCCAGACTGGAAACCAGGTCTCCAGAGAAAAGTTATCAGAAATCTGGATTGACTTTGGTCAGCCTTCCTGATAGCTCCCTGCCTCTATTCTACCCACCAAGCCAGGATTATATAGGCTCTTACCACAGAAATAACAGAACCAAGAGGCTGTGGATGGGAGGTAAACAGGTATGAGAGAATAATAGTTTTGAGTGCCTGAAGGGGAGCATGTATCCATAAGTTATTTTCTGCCAAATTTAACAGTTTAAAATTAAAGACTGAGGGGTGTATTTATGGCTTATGTGGTTTATAACAAAACTACAAGTTATTCAGGATATGAATGTGACAACTAAATGCTCTTTATCACCAACATTACCATTATCACATCATCGCCATTTACTGAGCCCTAATAACGTGCATGACACTGCATTAGACACTTTATAAATATTATATCTTTGGCTTTTAAAAAGATAATACTGTGTTGTTTAATATGTCATGAAAGCTGGTCTAAAAAGTGAACAAGGCTGCTTATAGTATGTGTAATCACTAAGTTATGGAGCTGTATTCTGATCACTGATGTATATCAACCCACAGTGATTCTCTCCACTGTCAAATTAAAAATATTAACAGATGGCATAATTTGCCATTCTAGCTTTCACACTTTCAGGTAAATATTTTAATATTAGGCAGCATTCTGGGACACCTCTCATCTTTTCCACTCCCTCTTACAGTATTTCACTTGAAATGTGTAGCTTGTGTTAGAAAAATGCAAAATGGCAAAACTGATAAAGGAGCACCTGAAGGCAGTCACAGGTGAAGTGGTCAGAGGAGGATGGTCCCAGGATGGAATATGGACTTGGTTGGCCCTAGCTGCTCTGCCTGGCTCTAGGCCTAGAGAGTTCATAAATAAATACATGGTTGTTTATTTTTAGAAGGTAGGTTTTCTGGATTTTTAGAAAAAAATTTCAAAAATTATAAACACTGCTGTTGAAATGGTTTGCTTTAAAGAGTTATCAAGATGTTATAGATGCTCTATAAATGCTATATTCCTAAGTGGTAGCAATTTCAGCTATACATTTTCAAGTATTTTAAAGAACTGATGGCAACATGTGGGTGTGATGCTAGTGACAGGTTTGGTGTTCATCCTCTCCTGGTAGAGGAAGCTGGAAGACCTTGTCAGAATTTCAGGCATGGGCTCTGCTTTGGACTCCTGGCCCTTGATGAACTCAGTCATGGTCTGACTTCTTTGAGATTACCATTTTGCAGTCAAGAGGTGTTTGTCCAATGGCTGCCATGTGCCATGATACAGAGGTTGATAAAAAAGACGTGGCCTATAATTGTAATTTTCAGTCTAATGGAAGGGGCAAACATTGAACAAATAAACACAGGAATGCACACATAATTATAGATTGTACTAAGTATTATAAAGAAGTGAGTTGCTCAGTCGTGTCTGACTCTTTGCGATCCCATGAACTGTAGCCTACCAGGCTGCTCCCTCCATGGGATTCTTCAGGAAAAAGTACTGGAGTGGGTTGCTATTTCCTTCTCCCAGGGATCTTCCCGACCCAGGGATTGAACCTGGGTCTTCTGCATTCCAGGCAGACACTTTTACCTCTGAGCCACCAGGGAAGGAGAGAAGTATTATAAAGGAAACATCAATATGGGGAGTGGAAAGGAAGCCCCTGGAGGCAAAGTTACAGGTGAGGTGAGTAGAAGAGAAGTGTCCCTTGGCTGGCCTCCTGCTGAGTCTACTTCTGTTAAAGAGCCTGTCCTCCTGGGAAGGAGGGTGGTGGAAATGCACATACCCTACAGAGAGAAATTAAGCTAAAATAAAAGTGAGGTTGATTCAACCTGAATGATAGAATGTGACTTGGTAAACAGACAATTACAAACGCTGTACATATTGTCTGGCTATATGAAACAGTAAAAACAGAAGGAATTAAAGCTAGTATGAGAAGATAGTAAAAAGAAATGCCAAGGTGTTGGGTGCTAATGATGTAGAAAAACTGCTTTATCAAGGTATATCATAATAGGAAATCTAGTGATCTGACTTTCATTAATAAAGAAATTCAATTACATTACAATTTCAGAAGACAGTTTTTAAAAGAAAGGGCTGAAGAAGGCATTACTGTTTATCCAATTCATGCTTTTTCCAAACTGTACCTTAAACTGATAGCAGAACACCGTCCTGATTTTTTGGTATCTGAGAAAAGGTGAATGTTGGTGGGTGAAATAGAACTCTCTCATTGAAGCAAAGCTTTATGCAGCTTCTGTATTCCAGCAAAACATTCATTTAACTTATTATTCTTGAGGCACAGGCCTGACAGTGTTATTTTATCTGGTGATTTTAAGGGAAAATGGAGGGTGGATTTAAATTAGAAGGATGAGATCACCCCCTTAGCATTATCTGGATCTCATTAGAGTTCCTCTTATATAGCAGCCACTTGTTGATTTTCTGTCTTTACATACTAGGAAGCATCTGCTATGGGTCAGCACTTCCAAATGTTATTTTTAAAAGTTAAGAGAGCTATATTTGTAATGGAAGCAGGGACTCTGGACCACAAACTTCCTTCCAGTAGCCTATTCATTCAGTCATTTATTTATTTATTCAAACATATTCTATGTATTCAATCAACATTTATTAAATATTTCATATATTTAGGTACTTTTGTTGTGTTAGGAATTAAAAACAGGATTGAAACCCAGTATATGTGCATGCATGCAGCTTTTAAGAACTTCAAAGAGCAGAGAGGCAGACTACCAAATAAACTGAAACATTTTAATACTGAGAGAGAAATACTGTACCTGACAGAGTTAAATAGAGAAGGAGTACTTTATTCAAGACTGCTGTAACACAGGAGAGCAATTGAATTCTACTCAGACAATAGATGGAAGAGCTTTCAAGCACTGGGGTCAGCCAGTGAAAAATACAGGACAATATTAAAGAGGAAGTGAAAGCTGGTCAGTGTAACTGGGCCTTCGGTGTTTGCTAATTGGTGCTTATCTTTGGAAAGTTGGGCTGGTATCTTCACATGGACCCTGGAAAATAAAGGTGCTATCTTTCTTGATGATTACTTTTCAAAGGGATGTCTCCTAGGTCCTTGAGAAGGACCTTCCTGGTTTGTAAAACTGTCAAAAGGCTGGGAGAATGCTTACATCTCAAAGACAAAGACGGCATTTACCGCTGTTCTCTAAAGTAAATTCTCTAAGAAAAGGGACGTCTGGGGCCTTTGGGCAGGAAGAAATCTGACTCAAGTTTAGTTAAGCAGAAGCAACATTAAGGGTGTCTTGGTCAATTCAGTGTGATGAATGAAGTGATGGAGTTTATCTCAAGGAAAACATAGGAAGATAAGTGTTAAATTACATTGGAGAGAGAAATTGATGTGACCCATGGGGCCTTTAAAAGTTAGAATAAGTGGCAAGATAGTGTGCTCAAAAGAAAACTGGACTCTAAATTATTTGGGATTTTAACCTTGACTGCTGCTTGTTATACCCGTGTGACATTGGACAAGTCAAGCCTGTTTGAGCTACTATTTTTATCTTTAATGGGGAAATGACTATATATGCCTGATTCATAGTGTTATAGTGAATATCAAATACAATAAGATTTACCTAGAGCCCTATTAAATAGCACAGCAGCAAATAAATGCAATGCAAAATTGTAAGAAATTATTGACTAAGCCCATGAAAACCTGGAAATAAAAAGTCAAAGAATTACTTCCTAAAGACTCTAAACCCAGTCAGTTTAATGAATATATTCTTTTCAGTTTTCAAATAACTGGTAATTCTCTTTCTGTATAATCCATTCTGTTCTCCCTCCCCTACCCCCCGCAATCCTATTTGAAAATATATCACTTTATTTTATTAAGCCATGATAATCTACAGTCTGAAATCTTTAGAAGAAAGCACAAAAGACAAAACTACAGACTATATTTCAGATCTTTTCATCAAACATATCCATGTGGGGCTTGTTATAGCAAAAAAAAAAAAAAAGGTTTGTGTTACAAAATCTACTAATAATCAACAGATCAGAGAGAAAAGAACACTATTTTCAAAAGAATCAAAAAGGAAATTTTACAGTTTATAGCAAATTTTTATTTTAAGTCTATAGAAAGTAATGTAAAAATAGTTATCATTTATAATAAAGGCTATTTACTGAAGTCAACAGACAACATTATACTTAACCTTGAAACTGTACTGGCATTCCCATTAAATTGAAAACGAGACCAGAAGGCACTGACATTACTATTAGCATTGTTCTGGGAGCAGGAATCAATCAATTGCAACCATCAGCAACTATAGAAGTACTGTTAAAAAAAAAAAAAAAAAGAGAAACACAATCATTGCATTTTCAGAAAAAAAATAAGTATAAATCAAGAGATTCTACTAAAAATAAATTAGATATACTGTTTTTAAAACAAAATTGTTACAAGTATATATACAAAACAATAGAGTTCAATATAGTAGCCAAAACAGTTGCAAAATTAATTTTAAAATATTGCATTTCTAATAACCTAACACTTGAATTATAAAACACACAGAAGGCTTTTGTGAACACTATTACAAACAATAATGAAGGTGAAATTAAATGGCTAAACAAATAGACATGGATAGTATGTTCTCAAATGGGAAACTGAATATTATGAAAGTAGATACATTAATCATTTTCATATTAATATATGATTCTAAATGGAATAATGATAGGAATATTAAACTTCATGAAGTAGTTAAAAAGTGATAAAGCCATAAAGTAGTTATAAAAGTAGTCTATTATTAAAATTAAACCATACATAATTGAAGAAATTTAAAGATTACTGTCCTCCTCCACACATTCTCCCAAAGTTTCCAAACAAACAGAATAGCTAGAGACATCTGAAGAGGATCTGCCTCTTTAAATATTACAGTGAGTTATAAATAGGCAATACTTAACATGTTCCAGGCACAAGAAGTGGTATTAGTCAATTCAGTTCAGTTCAGTGAAGTCGCTCAGTTGTGTCCGACTCCTTGTGACCCCATGAATCGCAGCATGCCAGGCCTCCCTGTCCATCACTAACTCCTGGAGTTTACCCAAACTCATGTCCATCAAGTCAGTGATGCCATCTAGCCATCTCATCCTCCGTCGTCCCCTTCTCCTCCTGCCCCCAATCCCTCCCAGCATCAAAGTCTTTTCCAATGAGTCAACTCTTTGCATGAGGTGGCCAAAGTACTGGAATTTTAGCTTCAGCATCAGTCCTTTCAGTGAACACCCAGGACTGATCTCCTTTAGGATGGACTGGTTGGATCTCCTTGCAGTCCAAGGGACTCTCAAGAATCTTCTCCAACACCACAGTTCAAAAGCATTAATTCTTCAGCACTCAGCTTTCTTCACAGTCCGACTCTCACATCCATACATGACCACAGGAAAAACCATAGCCTTGACTAGACAGAACTTTGTTGACAAAGTAATGTCTCTGCTTTTAATATGCTATCTAGGTTGGTAATAACTTTCCTTCCAAGGAGTAAGTGTCTTTTAATTTCATGGCTGCAATCACCATCTGCAGTGATTTTGGAGCCCCCCAGAAATAAAGTCCATTGGTATTTGCAGTGTCCCTCCCTCCTCACAACACAACTGAACAAGTGAGCCTAAATAAGTGACCACCTTCTCCCTCTTGTATCAGGGCAGAAGTTAGACACTGAAGAGACTTGCAAAAAGAGGAATCCAAAATAAAGAAGTGGGAACTGCTCTGGAAGTGACAGGTGCAACAGGTTAAAACCCTGTAGTTAACATTGACTATGCATTGGAGGGGGCCAATTGACCTTGAGAACAAGTACAAACTGGAACAAGGAACTATCTGAAACTGAACTGACCCCACACTGCCCACAACAGCTCCAGAGAAATTCCTATAGTTTTACTATTATCACTTAAAAAAAATCAAGTTATTTATTACTCTTTTAATTTTCATTTTTATAACCTACTATCACCTTGCAAAAAAAAGCCCATATTAAAGCAAATTTCATATGTATATACTTTACAATTATTGTGATTGATTTTGATTTGTATTTTCAATATTGTGTTTTTGAGAGTCTAACCTCTACTCTAGATTTTTAATCTTTGCTTTTTGGTATTTGTTATCAGTTTTGTACCTTTAAGAATCTAATCCTCAGTATCCATTTTCACTTAAGGGTGTGATTACTGGCTTGACTGCTCTCTCCCCTTTTGACTCTCCCTTTTCTCCCCCAGGTCACCTCTATCTCCTTCCTCCCCCTTCTCTTCTCTGCTTCAGTCTGTGAATCTCTCTGGGTGTTCCAGACTGTGAAGAGTACTTAGGGAACTGATTACTGGCTAGATTGCTCTCTCCCCTTATAACTCCCTCTCTTCTCCTCCTGGTATATCTCCTTCCTCCCTCTCCTCTTCTCCCTGTAACTCTATGAACCTCTCTGGGTGTCCCTCAGTGTGGAGAATTGTTTCACCACTAACCTGGATGTTTTATCATCTGTGCTGTATGGATAGAGAAGTTTTGAGACTACTGTAAGAATAAGACTGAAAGCCAGAGGCAGGAGGCTTAACTCCAAAACTTGAGAACATCACAGAACTCTTGATTCCAGGGGACATTAATAGATAAGAGCTTATCCAAAAGCTTACGTACCTACAACAAAACTAAGTTTTACCCAAGAGCCAACAGGTCCAGAGCAAGACATACCAAGCTTATTCTCCAGCACAGCAGAAAAACAGCCCTGAGCATTAAAAGACTGGCTTCCAAAAGACATGCCAAACCCAAGACACCCCAAAACTCACTACGGGACACTTCATTGAACTCCAGAGAGAAGAGATCCAGCTCTACCCAGCAGTCACAGATGTTAGCTTCCCTAACCAGGGAAACCTTGACAAGCCACTAGTCCAACCCCACCCACAGGGAGCAGATTCCACAATGAAGAGGAACCATGAACTTCCAGCCTACAGAAAGGGCACCCCAAACACAGCAATCTCAACAAAATGAAAAGGCAGATAAATATTCATCAGTTAAAGGACCAAGATAAATGCCCACCAAACCAAAAAAAGAGATAGGGAGTCTACCTGAGTAGTAACTGGGAATAATGATAGGAAAGATGATCCCAAATTTTGAAAATAAAATGGAGTTTCAAATAAATACACTAGAGACGAAGATTTAGAAGTTGCAAGAAATATTTGACAAGGACCTAGAAGAAATAAAGAAGAGTCCATCAATAATGAAATCAGTTCAATTCAGTCACTCAGTGTGTCCTGCTCGTTGTGACCCCATGACTGCAGCACACCAAGCCTCCCTGTCCATCACCAACTCCCGAGTTTACTCAAACTCATGTTCATTGAGTCAGTGATGCCATCCAAATGTCTCATCCTTTGTCGTCCCCTCTTTCCACCTTCAATCTTTCCCAGTATCAGGGTCTTTTCCAGTGAGTCAGTTCTTAGTATCATGTGGCCAAGTATTGGAGTTTCTGCTTCAGCATCAGTCCTTCCAAAGAATATTCAGGACTGATGTCCTTTAGGATGGACTGGTTGGATCTCCTTGCAGTCCAAGGGACTCTTGAGAGTCTTCTACAACACTGCAGTTAAAGAGTATCAATTCTTCACTGCTAAGTTTTCTTTATAGTACAACTCTCACATCCTAACAGAATCAGAAGATATTAAGAAGAGGTGGCAAGAATACACAGAAGAACTGTACAAAAAGGATCTTCACTACCCAGATAATCACGATGATGTGATCACTCATCTAGAGACAGACATCCTGGAATGTGAGGTCAAGTGGGCCATAGAAAGCATTACTATGAACAAAGCTAGTGGATGTGATGGAATTCCAGTAGAGCTATTTCAAATCCTGAAAGATGATGCTGTGAAAGTGCTGCACTCAATATGCCAGCAAATTTGGAAAACTCAGCAGAGGCCACAGGACTGGAAAAGGTCAGTTTTCATTCCAATCCCAAAGAAAGGCAATGCCAAAAAATGCTCAAACTACTGCACAATTGCACTCATCTCACATGCTAGTAAACTAATGCTCAAAATTCTCCAAGCCAGGCTTCAGCAATACATGAACCGTGAATTCCCTGATGTTCAAGCTGGTTTTAGAAAAGGCAGAGGAACCAGAGATCAAATTGCCAACATCCGCTGGATCATGGAAAAAGCAAGAGAGTTCCAGAAAAACATCTATTTCTGCTTCATTGACTATGCCAAAGCCTTTGACTGTGTGGATCACAATAAACTGTGGAAAATTCTGAAAGAGATGGGAATACCAGACCACCTTACCTGCCTCTTGAGAAATATGTATGCAGGCCAGGAAGCAACAGTTAGAACTGGACATGGAACAACAGACTGGTTCCAAATAGGAAAAGGAGTATGTCAAGACTGTATATTGTCACCCTGCTTATTTAACTATATACAAACTACATCATGAGAAACGCTGGGGTGGATGAAGCACAAGCTGGAATCAAGATGACTGGGAGAAATATCAATAACCTCAGATATGCAGATGACATCACCCTATGGCAGAAAGTGAAGAGGAACTAAAAAGCCTCTTGATGAAAGTAAAAGAGGAAAGTGAAAAAGTTGGCTTAAATCTCAACATTCAGAAAATGAAGATCATGGCACCCTCCCATCACTCCATGGAAAATAGATGGGGAAACAGCGTCAGATGTTTTTGTGTGTGTGCTCCAAAATCACTGCAGACGGTGACTGCAGCCATGAAATTAAAAGATGCTTACTCCTTGGAAGAAAAATTATGACCAACCTAGATAGCATATTCAAAACCAGAGACATTACTTTGCCGAAAAGGTCCGTCTAGTCAAGGCTATGGTTTTTCCAGTGGTCATGTATGGATGTGAGAGTTGGACTGTGAAGAAGGCTGAGCACTGAAGAATGGATGCTTTTGAACTGTGGTGTTGGAGAAGACTCTTGAGAGTCCCTTGGACTGCGAGGAGATCCAACCAGCCCATTCTGAAGGAGATCAGCCCTTGGATTTCTTTGGAAGGAATGATGCTAAAGCTGAAACTCCAGTACTTTGGCCACCTCATGTGAAGAGTTGACTCATTGGAGAAGACTTTGATGCTGGGAGGGATTGAGGGTACGAGATGAAGGGGACGACAGAGGATGAGATGGCTGGATGGGATCACTGACTCGATGGACGCGAATCTGTGAACTCCAGGAGTTGGTGATGGACAGGGAGGCCTGGCGTGCTGCGATTCATGGGGTCGCAAAGAGTTGGACACGACTGAGCAACTGAACTGAACTGAACTGAACTCACATCCATACATGACTACTGGAAAAACCATAGCTTTGACTAGATGGGCTTTGTTGGCAAAGTAATGTCTTGGTCAGAATTTTTTTCCAAGGAGAAAGTATCTTTTAATTTCAGGGCTACAGTCACCATCTACATTGTTTTGGAGCCCCCCAAAATAAGGTCTGTCACTGTTTCTTTGCTTCCCTATCTATTTGCCCTGAAGTGATGGGACCAGATCCCAAGGTCTTAGTTTTCTGAATGTTGAGTTTTAAGTCAACTTTTTCACTCTCCTCTTTCACTTTCATCAAGAGGCTTTTTATTTCTTCTTCACTTTCTGTCATAAGGGTGGTGTCATCTGCCTATCTGAGGTTATTGATATTTCTCCCGGTCATCTTGATTCCAGCTTGTGCTTCATCCAGCCCAGCATTTCTCATGATGTAGTTTGTCTATAGTTAAATAAGCAGGGTGACAATATACAGACTTGATGTACTCCTTTCCTTATTTGGAACCAGTCTGTTGTTACAAGTCCAGTTCTAACTGTTGCTTCCTGACCTGCATACAGATTTCTCAAGAGGTAGGTCAGGTAGTCTGGTATTTCCATCTCTTGAAGAATTTTCCAGTTTCTTGTGATCCACACAATCAAGGATTTGATATAGTCAATAAAGCAGAAATAGATGTTTTCCTGGAACTCTTTTGCTTTTTCCATGATCCAGTAGATGTTGGCAATTTGATCTCTGGTTCCTCTGCCTCTCTACATCCAGCTTGTACATTTGGAAGATCACGGTTCATGTTGGGGAAACAGTGTCAGACTTTTTTGGGGGGGCTCCGCAATCACTGCAGATGGTGACTGCAGCCATGAAATTAAAAGATGCTTACTCTTTGGAAGAAAGGTTATGACCAACCTAGATAATATATTCAAAAGCAGAGACATTACTTTGCTGACTAAGCTCCATCTAGTCAAGGCTATGGTTTTTCCAGTGGTCATGTATGGATGTGAGAGTTGGACTGTGAAGAAGGCTGAGCGCTGAATAACTGATGCTTTTGAACTGTGGTGTTGAAGAAGACTCTTGAGAGTCCCTCGGACTGCAAGGAGATCAACCCTGGGATTTCTTTGGAAGGAATGATGCTAAAGCTGAAACTCCAAGTACTTTGGCTACCTCATGAGAAGAGTTGACTCATTGGGAAAGACTCTGATGCTCGAGGGATTGGGGGCAGGAGGAGAAGGGGACGACAGTGGATGAAATGGCTGGATGGCATCACAGACTCGATGGACGTGAGTCTGAGTGAACTCCAGGAGATGGTGATGAACAGGGAGGCCTGGTGTGCTGCGATCCATGGGGTCGCCAAGAGTCGGACATGACTGAGCGACTGAACTGAACTGAACTGAACTGTACTGTTGAAGCCTGGCTTGGAGAATTTTGAGCATTACTTTACTAGTGTGTGAGATGAGTGCAATTGTGCAGTAGTTTGAGCATCCTTTGGCATTGCCTTTCTTTGGGATTGGAATGAAAACTGACCTTTTCCAGTCCCGTGACCAGTGTTGAATATTCCAAATTTGCTGGCATATTGAATGTAGCACATTCACCGCCTCATCTTTTAGGATTTGAAATAGCTTAACTGGAATTCCATCACCTGCCCTAGCTTTGTTCTTAGTGATGGTTCCTAAGGCCCATTTGACTTAACCTTCCAGGATATCTGGCTCTACATGAATGATTACACCATCGTGATTATCTGGGTCATGAAGATTTTTTTGTATAGTTCTTCTGGGTATTCTTGCCACCTCTTTTTAATATCTTCTGCTCTTAGGTCCATACCATTTCTGTGCTTTATTGTGCCCGTCTTTGCATGTAATTTTCTCTTGGTATCTCTAATTTTCTTGAAGAGATTTCTAGTCTTTCCCATTCTATTGTTTTCCTCTATTTCTTTGCATTTATTGCTGAGGAAGGCTTTTTAGCTCTCCTTGCTATTCTTTGGAACTCTTCATTCAGATGGGTATATCTTTCCTTTTTTCACTTGCCTTTGCTTGTCTTCTTTTCTCAGCTATTTGTAAGACCTCCTCAGACAACCATTTTGCCTTTTTGCTTTTCTTTTTCTTGGGGATGGTCTTCATCCCTGCCTCCTGTACAGTGTCATGAACCTCTGTCCATAGTTCTTCAGGCACTCTGTCTATCAGCTCTAATACCTTGAATCAATCTATTTCTCACTTACACTGTATAATCATAAGGGATTTGATTTAGGTCATACCTGAATGGTCTAGTGGTTTTCCCTACTTTCTTCAATTTAAGTCTGAATTTTGCAATAAGGAGTTCATGATCTGAGCCACAGTCAGCACCCAGGCTTGTTTTTGCTGACTGTATGGAGCTTCTCCATCTTTGGCTGCAAAGAATGAATCAATCTGATTTCAGTATTGGTGAAATGGTGGTGTCCATGTGTAGTCTTCTCTTGTGTTGTTGGAAAAGGGTGTTTGCTATGACCAGTGTGTTCTCTTGGCAAAACTCTACTAGCCTTTGCTCTGCTTCGTTCTGTACTCCAAGGCCAAACTTGCCTGTTACTCCAAGTATTTCTTGACTTCCTACTTTTTCATTCCAGTCGCTGGTAATGAAAAGGACATCTTTTTTGTGTGTTAATTCTAGAAGGTCTTGTACATCTTCATAGAGCCGTTCAACTTTACCTCCTTTAGCATTACTGGTTGGAAAATAGACTTGTATGTAAACATACTGTGATATTGAATGCTTTACCTTGGAAATTAACAGAGTTCATCTGTTGTTTTTGAGATTGCATCCAAGTACTGTATTTCAGACTCTTCTGTTGACTATGGCGGCTACTCCATTTCTTCTGAGGGATTCTTGCCCACAGTAGTAGATATAATGCCAGAGACTCCTGGACACTCACTGGCAAGTCTGGGTCAGTCTCTTGTGGTGTCATACCTCCTTTCTCCTTGTTCCTGGTGCACACAAGTATCTGTCTGTTCCTTCCAAGAGTCTGTTTCCCCAGTCCTGTGTAAGTTCTGGTGGCTCTATGGTGTAGTTAATGGTGACCTCCTCCAAGAGGGCTTATGCCACACCCAGGTCTGCTGCACCCCCCCTGCCCCTGTGGCGGTCCACTGCTGACCTGTACCTCCATAGGAGACACTCAAACACAGTTCTGTCTCAGTCTCTGTGGGGCCTCTGGGTCCTGATGTGCACAAGGTTTTTTTGAGCCCTCTGAGTGTCTCTGGTGAGTATGGAGTTTGATTCTAAATGCAATTTCACCCCTCTTACCGTCTTGCTGGGGCTTCTCTGTCCTTAGATGTGGGGTATCTCCTCATAGCTGGTCCAGTGCCATGCAGCTGCTGCTCCAGCACCACACAGCTGCTACTCCAGTGCTGTGCAGCCAAATAATGCAATAAATGAGATCTAAAGCTCTCTGGAGGGAACCAACAGTAGAATAACTGAGGCAGAAGATAGAACAAGTGAGGTAGAACATAGAAATGTGGAAATACATGCAGAGAGGAAAAAAGAATGAAAAGAAATCAGGGCAACCTCAGAGACCTCTGGGAAAATGTTAAACACCCAAATATTCAAATCATAGGAGTCCCAGAAGAAGAAGACAGAAAGAAAAGTGCGTAAGAAAATACATGAGGAGATAATAGTTGAAATTTCCCTAAAATGGGGAGGGAAATAGCCACTCAAGTCCAAGAAACCCAGACAGTCCCAAACAGGATACCCAAGGAATAACACACATATTAATCAAACTAATGATGGTCACAAAGAGCAAATATTAAAAACAGCAAGGGAAAAGCAACAAATAAGACACAAGGGGATCCCCATACAGATAAGAGCTGATCTTTCAATAGAAACTCTTCAGATCAGAAGGGAATGGCAGAACATTCTTAAAGTGATGAAATAGAAAAAACCTACAAGCCAGATTACTATACCCAGCAAGGGTATCATTCAAATATGAAGGAGAAATCAAAAGTATTATAGACAAGGAACAGCTGAGAGAATTCCACACCACCAAACCAGCTCTTAAATGAATGGAAAGCACCTCAATACATAAGACAAATACTAACAAGTACAAAAGGGGGAATTAACAGTAACACAGTAAGAGTGGTCTGGAGAAGGCAATGGCAACCCACTCCAGTACTCTTGCTTGGAAAACCCCATGGATGGAGGAGTCTGGTAGGCTGCAGTCCATGGGGTCACTAAGAGTCGGACACGACTGACTTCACTTTCACTTTTCACTTTCATGCCTTGGAGAAGAATATGGCAACCCACTCCAGTGTTCTTGCCTGGAGAATCCCAGGGATGGCGGAGCCTGGTGGGCTGCTGTCTCTGGGGTCGCACAGAGTTGGACAGGACTGAAGCGATGTAGCACCAGTAGTAAGAGTGGGAATTTTTAATACCCCTCTCACACCTATGGAGAGATCAACCAAACAAAATTAGCAAGGAAACACAAACTTTAAGTGATGCAATGGACTAGTTAGACCTACTTGATACCTATTTGATACCTATTTGGTAGGACATTTCACCCCCAAACAATAAATTTCACCTTTTTCTCAAGTGCAGATGGAACATTGTCCAGGATAGAACACATCCTGGGCCATAAAGCTAGCCTTGGCAAATTAAAAAAAAAAAAAATATCTGAAGCATCTTTTCTGATCACAATACAGTGAGATTAGATGTCTACTACAAGAAAAAATCTATTAAAAATACAAATAATGGATGCTACACAGCATGCTTCTGAAAAACCAACAAATCATGAAAGAAAAAAAAAAGGAAATAAACGTATGGATAAAAACAAATGAAAATGAAAACACGACAACCCAAAATCTATGGGATTCAGTAAAAGCAGTGCTAAGGGGAAGGTTCATAGCAATATAAGTTTATCTCAAGAAATGAGAGAAAAGTCAAGTAAATAACCTAACTTTAGACCTAAAGCAGCTAGAAAAATAAGAAATGAAGAACCCCAGCATTAGTAGAAGGAAAGAAATCATAAAAATTAGGGCAGAAGTAAATGAAAAACAAAGGAGACTATAGCGAAAAGCAACAAAACTAAAAGCTGGTTCCTTGAGAAGATAGATAAAATAGAAAAACCAGTAACCAGACTCATCAAGGAAAAAAGGGATAATAACAGTGGATAATAACAATGTTCCTGTTCCTATAATATTGACTAAATAAGCTAATAAATGCAAAGTATATAAAGTATAATGCTAAATAGGTGGTAAATAATATTTGTTTCTATTATCATTAAAGGCATCACCATTATCATCATTCAACAAAGCATTCAAGGATTAAAGTACCTATTATTTATTATTACTTTAGTATTAAAGTAACTATTACTTTAATATTAAAGTAGCATTTATGAAGAATCTACCATACGCTGGACCTCATACTAGATATTTTCTAGATCACTGCATTAATGCTCTGATCAGCTGTGTAACAAAAGATGGTGTAATAAAGCCAGAGATCATGTCTTTACAGCCAGAAACATTTAGGTTCAGATATTAGATCTGCCACTTATTCTCTACGTGACTTTGGTAAATTGCTTATCATGTTTTTATGTTTCTGAATGCATTTGTAAAACTGAAACAACCATTATTAACTCGGGGTGATGATATGTAGGGTAATATGAGTGTCTGTTAACATGTGCATGTGTGACTGCATGTATACAGTATATGTATGTGTGTGTATTTAGTTTAAGAGCTTAAATCAGTCCTTAAATTTTAATTAATCATACTATTAGGACCTTCTTATAATCATAATTGAGATAACTAGACTTGGAGAAAATTTATGATATGTCCATGTTCACATCAAGTTGTAGAGCCAGCATTTAAGGTCTGCTGCTGCTGCTGCTGCTGCTAAGTCACTGCTGCTCAGTCGTGTCCGACTCTGTGTGACCCCAGAGATGGCAGCCCACCAGGCTCCCCAGTCCCTGGGATTCTCCCGGCAAGAACAGTGGAGTGGGTTGCCATTTCCTTCCCCAATGCATGAAAGTGAAAAGGGAAAGTGAAGTCACTCAGTCGGGTTGGACTCCTAGCGACCCCATGGACTGCAGCCTACCAGGCTCCTCCGTCTATGGGATTTACCAGTCAAGAGTACTGGGGTGCCATTGCCTTCTCCCATTCAAGGTCAAGTGAACTTAAATATTAAGGCTTTTGTTTTCTGCACTTCATAGAAAGTGGTGGTTCAGACAGTGTCTTTGCAGAGAATTCAATGTGGAATGAAGTTGAAGAAAATCAAATGAATACTCTCTACTTTTTACAAACTTAAATTTCACAAGTCCCAGTCTGTCTTAAAATAAAATTGCTTTATATTGGTTAAAACAAAAAAGGAAAAAAGGGAGAACCAAATCAACAAAATTATAACTGAAAATGGAGAAATCACAACAGAAATCACAGAAATACAGAGCATCATGAGAGACTACTATTATCAACTATATGCCAATAAAATGGACAACTTGGAAGAAATGGATAAATTCTTAGAAAAGTATAATCTTCCAAAACTGGACCAGAAGAAATAAACAATAATAACAGACTCATCACAAGCACAGAAATAAAAACTGTAATAAAAAATCTTCCAACAAAGAAAAGCTCAGGACCAGACAGCTTCACAGGTGAATTCTACCAAAAATTTAGAGAAGAGCTAACATCTATCCTACTCAAACTCTTCCAGAAAATTGCAGAGGAAGGTAAATTCCCAATCTTATTCTATGAGGCCACCATCACCCTAATATGAAAACCAGACAAAGATGCCACAAAAGAAGAGAACTACAGGCCGATATCATTGGTGAACATAGATGCAAAAATCTTCAATTAAATTCTAGCAAACAGAATCCAGCAAGATATCAAAAAGATCATACATCATGACCAAGTGGGCTTTATTCCAGGGATGCAAGGATTCTTCAATATTTGCAGATCAATCAATGTGACACCACATTAACAAATTGAAAGATAAAAACCATGTGATTATCTCAATAGATGCATAGAAATTCTTTGACAAAATTCAACATCCATTTATGATAAACAGCCAGAAAGCAGGCATAGAAGGAACATACCTCAACAAAATAAAAGCCACATATGATAAACCCACAGCAAACATTATCCTCAATGGTGAAAAATTGAAAGCATTTCCCCTGAAGTCAGGAACGAGACAAGGATGCCCACTCTCACCACTATTATTCAACATAGTTTTGGCAGTTTTAGCCACAGCAATCAGACAAGAAAAGGAAATAAAAGGAATCCAGATTGAAAATGAAGAAGTAAAACTCTCACTGTTTGCAGATGACATGATCCTCTACATAGAAAACCCTAAAGACACCACCAGAAAATTACTAGAGTTGATCAATGAATATAGTAAATATGCAGGATATAAAATTAACATGCAGAAATCCCTTGCATTCCTATACACAAACAATGAGAAAACAGAAAGAGAAGTTAAGGAAACAATTCAGTTCACCATTGTGATGAAAAGAGTAAATTACTTAGGAGTAAATCTACCTAAAGAAACAGAAGACCTATATACAGAAAACTATAAAAACACTGATGAAAGAAATCAAAGATGACATAAATAGACGGAAAATATACCATGTTAATGGATTGGAAGAATCAATATGGTGAAAATGAGTATACTACCCAAAGCAATCTATAGATTCAGTGCAACCCCTATCAACCTACCAATGGTATTTTTCACAAAACTAGAACAAATAATTTCAAAATTAGTATGGAAATACAAAAAACCTTGAATAGCCAAAGCAATCTTGAGAAAGAAGAATGGAACTGGAGGAACCAATCTGCCTGACTTCAGACTATACTACAAAGCTACTGTCATCAAGACAGTATGTCACTGGCACAAAGACAGAAATATAGATCAGTAGAGCAAAATAGAAAGCCCATAGATAATTCCATGTACCTGTGGGCACCTTATCTTTGACAAAGGAGGCAAGAATATACAATGGAGAAAAGACAATCTCTTCAACAAGTGGTGCTGGAAAATTGGTCAACCACCTGTAAAAGAATGAAACTAGAACACTTTCTAACACCATACACAAAAATAAACTCAAAATGGATTAAAGATCTAGATATAAGACTGGACACTACAAAACTCCTATGGGAAAACATAGGCAAAACATTCTCTGATATAAATCACAGCAAGATCCTCTGTGACCCATCTCCCAGAGTAATGGAAAGAAAATCAAAATTAAACAAATGGGACCTAATTAAACTTAAAAGCTTGTGCACAATGAAGGAAACTATAAGCGAAGTGAAAAGACAGCCTTCAGAATGGGAGAATATAATAGCAAATGAAGCAACTGACAAAGAATTAACCTAAAAATATACAGGCAGCTCATGTGGCTCAATACCAGAAAAATAAATGACCCAATCAAAAAATGGGCCAAAGAACTAAATAGACATTTCTCCAAAGAAGACATACAGATGGCTAACAGGCACATGAAAAGATGCTCAACATCACTCATTATCAAGAAATGCAAATCAAGACCACAATGAGGTACCATCTCACACCAGTCAGAATGGCTGCTATCCAAAAGTCTATAAACAATAAATGCTGGTGAGGATGTGGAGAAAAGGGAACCCTCTTACACTGTTGGTGTGAATGCAAAGTAGTATAGACATTGTGAAGAAAGTGTGGAGATTTCTTAAAAAACTGGAAATAAAACTGCCTTATAACCCAGCAATCCCACTGCTAGGCATACACACTGAGGAAACCAGAATTGAAAGAGACACGTGTACCCCAGTGTTCATCACAGCACTGTTTACAATAGCTAGGACATAGAAGCAATCTAGGTGTCCATAGGCAGATGAATGGATAAAAAAGCTGTGGTACATATACATAATGGAATATTACTCAGCCATTAAAAAGAATACCTTTGAATCAGTTCTAATGAGGTCAATGAAACTGGAGCCTATTAAATAGAGTGAAGTAAGTCAGAAAGAGAAACACCAATACAGTATATTAATGCATATATGGAATTTAGAAAGATGGTAATGATGACCCTATATGTGAGATAGCAAAAGAGACACAGATGTAAATAATAGACCTTTGGACTCTGTTTGAGAAGGTGAGGGTGGGATAATTTGAGAGAATAGCATTGAAAGATGTTGTTATCATATGTGAAATAGATGCTCAGTTCAAGTTAGATGCATGAAATAGGGCACTGAAAGCCAGGGCACTAGGACAGCCAGGACAGATGGGAAGGGGAGGGAGGAGGGAGGGGGATCCGGGATGGGGGACACATGTATACCCGTACCTGATTCATGTTAATGTATGGCAAAACCACCAAACTATTATAAAGTAATTAGCCTCTGATTAAATAAATTAATTTAAAAAATCAATAAATAAAAATTGAGTTTCAAAACATCAGAAAAAAATAAGAGGATATTCAAAATCCACATAGTAAATATAGCATTATCATCCTTTTGTAAAGGCATATGTTCTTAAAATCAGTTAGAAAATAATGACAGCAGTAGAAATTAAAGAACATACAGTATAACTTAGTAGCTATCTATAAATACAAACATGTAAAAGCATATTAGTAGTTTATAAGGAAAATAAAAGTAATATATACTACTCTTTCATCTCCCATGAAGTAACAGTTAGTAGCATTATATTTAGTGTGTTTAAGACTATTTATAGTGAAATACCAGCTGGGACATAAAAACATTTCTGTAAGCACAGTTGGAAAATTGTATTAAGAGACTGAAATAACTTTAGGACAAGAAATTCTATGTATAGGAATTTTTCAAAATATGTGGATTTTTCTCAGGTATAGTCTAAATATCCACAAATTTGAGAAAGACTTTATAAATTACTAAGCTATATAATGGAATATTATAAAAAATGTTCAAGCCATAGTTTTAGGAAATATATAATGAATGGAGAAATATTTATAACACAGAGATTAAGAGATAAAAGGTAGTATGCAACTCCATATTGAATGTAATGAAAAAATATAATATCTTGTGACAGATGTGTATGTCTAAGAGAAGACATGCTTGAAACCCACCAAAATATTAATCATGATTATGGGTAAACTTATTCTTTATACTCTGTAGAATATTCTAATTTTCAAAAATTACCATTAAGTTAATTCTTTAATCAGAAAAAACGTTAGTAAAGCATAAGTGATTTAAGGCCTGCTTGGGGGCTGTTTGCTTCCCTGGTGGCTCAGAGGTTAAAGCATCTGCCTGGAATGCAGGAGACCTGGGTTCAATCCCTGGGTGGGGAAGATCCCCCTGGAGAAGGAAATGGCAACCCACTCCAGTACTCTTGCCTGGAGAATCCCATGGACAGAGGAGCCTGGTGGGCTATAGTTCATAGGGTCACAAAGAGTCAAACATGACTGAAGCAACTTAGCACTCACGCACAACATTAACCCTAATATTAACCATGTTACTTCATAAGTAATAACACCAACTGTATAGTTAAACGT
The DNA here is from genome assembly GCF_032405125.1 of Capricornis sumatraensis. Taxonomy (NCBI): domain Eukaryota; kingdom Metazoa; phylum Chordata; class Mammalia; order Artiodactyla; family Bovidae; genus Capricornis; species Capricornis sumatraensis. The sequence continues at coordinate 23,443,537 of NC_091081.1, read as the reverse complement.
CTTAAAACAATTTTTTCTCATAGTCTGAGAGACTGTGTAGAATTATGTTAGTATAATCTTAATATTTTGTACAGTAGCAAAAGAGGTAATGTAAGTTTATATTAGGCACTGCAAAACAAAAATTGTGTACATTATACCAGATACCCATTTTTTCTCATTTATTCATATTATTTAATAAAAATGTGTTGAACATTATGTAGAAGTTGCCATATATTCTAAAAAATTTGACAATCCAAGAGTCACAAATTAGAATTTTAGAAAAGTAAGCAAGATGATAGGTTTTCTGTGACAAGCTGAGTTCTGAACTCCAGAGTTTTATTTACTGAGTAAAGGAATATTTGTTTATTCCCTCTAATCTTCTCAGTGCACCTCCCTATTCCCTTTATTTTTGAACATTTATCTTCCCTCATCTTTGTATTTAGTGCTTATCCTTATCATATACTTCTGTTTTTAATCAGCTTCATGATTTATAACAGCATCCTCTAGCCTGTTCTAAACATAGTGGCCACTTATTAAATAAATGAAATTAATTCCATGTTTCACTCTTGCAATTACTGCTGAACTGGCAGGAGTTCAATTTTAGATTATTTTGCTCTGTTCATAGATAATGCCTTTACAGGTACTGTCTATTCAATACTCTGCATGTCTAAGATGCAGTGACTTTTTCTAAATATCTAACGATGAAATTAAACTATTGAATATTTAATAATGTTTAAATATTAATGTTCTTAGAGGGCAGGAATATATAAAAATGGGATTCATATTTTATTCCTTTAGATAATGGTAGTGAAACAACAATCATTGCATCTCTTGAGCATATAGATGGATAGTTTGCTATCAAAGGCGAAACCAAGTGGGTGTTCATCAAATAAGAGTAGCTGGAGGCCTGTGTTGTTGGCTGTCAATACTTCTTGTATATTAGTGTTTGATTTCAAGATTTCCTAAATTAAACTTATCTTCATTCATTAATACTGAATATAGTAATTAAACAGTCATAGCGAAAGGTAAAAATAAAAAATTGTCTTTTTTACATAAAAAAAGTTGCGGATTTTTCAAGATCTTAGTGAGGTGCATGTAGTTAGATATATAGACTAAGAAAAGGAAGAGATATAATGTTTTACTTAATTGTGTTTAAAATAAATACATATTATTGGTGGAAAGAGATCTTGCCTGCAGAGTTAAAATATCAAGAAGATAGGATGAGCAGTAATTATGGTTTGAGCACTCATGTGTAAATCAACTGTATTTAAATTGGGATGAGTGCACTATTAATTCATGGATAGTCCATTGAAGAGTTGAGAAGAAACTATTAGCAATGACATTTATATTTTTCCTGAAGATGAAGTAATAATTGTCTTGATGTTTAAAACATGAATATGTACTAGAGTCTTCACTGGGTCCTTATGTCATATTTCCTATTTCTCTGAAGAATCCGTAAGGTATTTGGGAGAATAGTGTAGTCTGCACAAAACCAAGTGGATGTTTGCATTCAGCATTTTGTAAGGCTGTATAGTTTACATGTGTCTCATTAATTTATTATATGAATTATATTATGTCATTTTTACTACATTAAACTTGTGAAAATTAATACCTGGCTCAAAATGAACCCTGAAGAATAATCCTTGGTTGAGGATAATATTAATATTTTTCTTTTTTTAAAAAAAATAAATCTAAAGCATCAGATAAGAGACAGGGAATGTCTGACAATGATCCTGAATTATTGACTAATAGCACTCCAGTATTGACTTTGCCTCACCCCCCAAACATTTTCATAATAACACTGAGATCAATTTGGAAAGCTTAGCCTATTATATCCAAATTCTAGGGAAAAATTCCCAGGGACAATTCCAATTAAAACCTGACAGCTAAATCTGATACCCTATTTCTAAACGTTAGTTTTTACTGCTGAAATGGCTCACCATAGGTAATGAGCAGAAGTATATGTATGGACTATTCTTCTAAGTGTGGACTGATAACAACTCCATCCCTTTAGTCTTGACCGGCGTTAACTGGATATTACAGAGCATTTGAGAGTGGCAGCTCTCGGAGACTATGTTCCAGGGTTTATTTTAGGTCATGTATGCATGCTAAGTTGCTTTCGTCGTGTCCAACTCTTTGTGACCTTATGGGCTGTAGTCCGCCAGGCTCCTCTGTCCATGGGATTCTCCAGGCAAGAATACTGGAGTGGGTTGCTATTTCCTCCTCCAGGGGATCTTCTTGACCCAGGGATGGAACTCATGTATCTTATGTCTCCCTGCACTGGCAGGCAGGTTCTTTACTAGCAGCACCACCTGGGAAGCCCCCTTATTTTAGGTCAGGGTTGAGCAAAGGAGATGCATTTGCTCTATCCCACAGGTTGCATTCTCAGAATACTAGTATCCCACCTAGCAAGGGGATGTAGGACCTCTGCAACTGCGAAAAGATTGTTTTATCCTAAAAAGTTTAGCAAAGGTAGTATCTGGGGCTATCTGTCTGGAAACTACCACAGTAATGATGAAACCCTAGGCTTAATGATTGCTGACTAACAAAGTGATTTGGAGTTTCAGAGAGTGATCCTTGAAGGGAAAAACTGAGTCTTGGTGGGAGGGCCTGTTCTCCATAGGCAGGAGACTGGTGCTATAGAAACTATATCACTTTATCATGCAATACCCTCTAGAATGTAGCTTGCCAGGTGGTTCAGTGGTAAAGAATCCACCTGCAAAGCAGGAGATGCAGATTTGATCCCTGGAGAAGATCCCCTGGAGCAGGAAGTGGCAACCCACTCCAGTATTCTTGCCTAGCGGAGTGGGTTGTCCCATGGACAGAGGAGCCAGGTGGGCTATAGCCCATGAGGTCACAAAGAATCACACACAATTTAGCAACTGAGCATGCACTCTGTAGAATATTGTAATATTGTGGAAATAAATTATGGTAATGTTGGAGGCCCAGAGAGAAAATAGAGCTAGCTAACTCAATCTTTGTTCCTCTTATACAAGATAGGAGACAGTTTTCAGACAAAACATGAGATCTATACCCGAGGCATGAGAAAAAATATTACCCATTGAGCAAGCTTCATACCAGACTCATATCTGAAAAATCATAACTAGATTCATACCTGAAAATTAACTCAAGTTAATTTCATTGAATTTTGCCTTTAGGAACATATTATCCACATCTGAACAATTAATAGCTTGCTATATATGATTGAACACCCATGGCAGGTGTGTATGTCTCACTATAGATCAGAAAATATCCACCATAGCAAGAGTGTTATGGGAACAAGTCTTCTCTTTTTATCAATTTCTGCCAAGATTCATTCAAACTAAGGGACATATTTTTAATTAGATTTATTTACAGTAAATTTCACACGTTTCAAGTATATAATTAGATAAGCTTTGCTTTGTTTTCCCATCTATGAAACATTGAGGTGAGTATATGAACTGAATGGAATCTTTTGGAGAAATATCTTTTAAAATGATAAGAAAATTGGACTAAATATATTTCTAAAATTAAAGGATATATTAAAATTAAAGAATATTTTATGGAAAGGTAGGAAAAATGAGCTCAGATGGTAAAGTGTCTGCCTGCAATGCAGGAGACCTGGGTTCAATTCCTGGGTCAGGAAGATCCCCTGGAGAAGAAAATGACAACCCACTCCAGTACTCTTGCCTGGAAAATTCCATGGACTGAGGAGCCTGGTAGGCTAGAGTCCATGGGGTTGCAAAGAGTCAGACACGACTGAGCCACTTCACAGGAAAAATGTAAGAGGCAGTATCCAAAAAGTGATAAAAGATTCTTAAAGTCAGATAAATGAAGAAGTAGTCACTCATTTGGGCCATGGAGGTAATTGATGGGAGATTTTAATAAAAGTGATGAGAATGGAAATCATAGTACCGGTGATTTCATGAAAATGAGAATCAAATAAAGAGTGATCTTGACTGTAGATTACCACTTTAGGAAACTTGGCTCTGAAAGTTCCAGGAAGTGTGGTAGTGAGGAAAGGATATGGGATTCATGGAGTGTTGGGGGTTGGCTTACTCAGTATTTATTTTTTAAGATTGTTGATAGTTGTTCACATCTATAGATTTTTCAGAAAGTAAATAAGATGCTGAAGATTACATTTAAGTGGGGATAACTGAGAGTGTGAGGCAAATTAAGAAGAAAAAGAATAAGGACCTAGTGTATATATAGCACATGGAACTCTGCTCGATGTTATGTGGCAGCCTGGATGGGAGAGAAGTTTGGAGGAGAATGGATACATGTATATGTATGGTTGAGTCTCTTCAACTTGAAACTATCCCAATATTGTTTGTTAGTTGGCTTTACCCCAATGCAAAATGAAAAGTTTTTTTAAAAAATTGAGAGAGAGGATTTAGAGAATAAGTGGAAGGATTATACTTCAGGTTAAAGACAGTTCTACTAATGGAGGAAGAAAATGAGTAAATATCTATTTTGGCGATTTTACCTTCAGTTTTTTTCTTCCATCTCTCCTGTTCTTATTCCTCAGTCAGTTGAGTAGATTTGTCTTTCTTTACCAAGAGCCTATTTTTACTTCAGATGTCCCTATCTAAGAAATGGTACCCTCACTAATTTCGGACAAATATCTGGAATTTGCCCTCGATCTGTGCCTTTCCCTTACCTCCCACGTGCAATCCATAAATGCATCCTTTAATACTACCTTCAAAATAGGTCTTGAATTGAATCACTCCTTACTTTCCCAATTTAGGCCAACAGTATGTATCGTCCATGTTATTGTTTAGTTGCTAAGGAATGTCCAACTCTGTGTGACACCATGGACTGTAGCCCGCCAGGCTTCTCTGTACCTGGGATTTTCCAGGCAAGACTACTGGAGAGGGTTGCCGTTTCCTCGTGCAGGAGATCTTCTCCACCCAGAGTTTGAACCCACATCTCCTACATCGACAGGCAGGTTCTTTATGACCAAGCCACCAGAGAAGCCCCTCTGTCTTTTATACTCCTGCTTATTATGTTATATATACTTATTTTATACATGAGTAGTTCCTTAATGGTTAGAGTGACCGTATGCTTAGCTTCCTAACTTAAACAAAGCATTTTTGATATTGATAAAAGATGCTATTCACACCTCATTGGTGCTCAGTCACTCAGTTATGTCTGACTCTTTGTGACCCTATGGACTGTAGCCTGCCAGGCTATTCAGTCCATGGGACTTTCCAGGCAAGAATACCAGAGCTGGTTGACATTTCTTCCTGCAGGGCATCTTCTTCACCTAGGGATTGAACCTCTGTCTCCTCCATTGGCAAGCAGATTCTTTAGCCCTGAGCCACCCGGGAAGCCCATGCTTAGGTGAAGGATTAGACAAAAAATTTGACTCCATTAAAGACACAAAATCGCCTTATTAATGGATGTTCCAGTTCCCACTCTTGTCAGTAAAAAGTTTATTCTTCCATGTGGCTGCCAGAATGAAGAGTTATCAGATTGTGTCATTTCTCCCCACTCCACTTGCCACCTCCCCCTACCCACTAAACACAAACTCATGCCCAGCTTCAAACTTCCTGGAGAGTTCCACTGAGTGTAAAGTTAAAAGCAAACTCTAGCCAATGGCCTAGAAGACCATCCATGAGTTGATTTTGTTCATCTTTCCTAACTCACCTCAGAATGTATGTTCTCCCTTTCTTCTTCTTCTTTTATTATCTCTCAGCCAAATGAGTCTCTTGCCTTTTTTGTGTACCATGAACATACACAACTTGCTTGTCTGAGGGCTTTTATATTTTCTTTTCTTTTTGCCTAGCATATGCTTTTCCTGGCTGTCCCTATGGTCCTAGGAACTTATGGTTCTTCCTGATAAGTCTAAACTCAAATGTGATTGCATGAGAATGCTCTTTCCTAACCACACAAGTAGCTTACTTTTAATCTTCCAAGCACTATAAATCTCACTACTTGTTTATGTCCTTCATAGCACTTACCACAACCAGTAATTATTTCATTTATTTCTTTACTTTTTTTGTAATTTGTGTTCTCTTCAGTTCAGTTCAGTCACTCAGTCATGTCCGACTCTTTGCGACTGCAGCACTCCAGGCTTCCCTGTCCATCACCAACTCCTGGAGCTTACTCAAACTCCTTTCCATTGAGTCAGTGTTGCCATCCAAGAATCTCATCCTCTGTCATCCCTTTATCCTCCTGCCTTCAGTCTTTCCCAGAATCTGGGTGTTTTCAAATGAGTCAGTTCTTTGCATCAGGTGGCCAAAGTATTGGAGTTTGAGCTTCAGCATCAGTCCTTCCAATGAATATTCAGGACTGATTTCCTTTAGGATTGACTGATTGAATCTCCTTGCAGTCCAAGGGACTCTCAAAAGTCTTCTCCAACACTACAGGTCAAAAACATCAATTTTTCAGCCCTCAGCATTCTTTATAGTCCAGCTCTCACATCCATACATGACTACTGGAAAAACCGTAGCTTTGACTGGATGGACTTTGTTGGAAAAGTAATGTCTTTTCTTTTTAATATGTTGTCTAGGTTGGTCATAGCTTTTCTTCCAAGGAGCAAGTGTCTTTCAGTTTCATGGCTGCAGTCACCATCCGGAGTGATTTTTCTTTTCTTTTTGCCTAGCACATGCTTTTCCTTGTGTTCTCTTACTAAAATATAGTTCATGAGATCAAGGTCTCCATACAAGTGTAGAATGGTGCACTCAATTTGAAAAGTTGTTTGGCACTTTCAATAGAGCTGAAAATAGGCCATATAGTCTAATAATTCTACCCCTCTGTATCTATCCATCAGAAGTACACAAGTGTTCACCCCAAAAATGTACTAGAATGTTTATAACAACATTATTTTTAATATCTCCAAAATAGAATCATACCAAATGTCTGCCTGTATGATAATAGATAAACATACTATGGTATATCCAGTTAAAAAAGAAGACGACAAAGGAACAAGGGAAAAGGGACATTATTTTAAAGCAAAATAACCTGTATTGTTTGAAGTCAGGCAACTGGAACACTAAAGAGCCTAGCAAGGCTTCCAGGTTACTGATGATATTTGGTTCCCTGGTTAGGCTGCCAGCTTACACAGGTGTATGAAATTTTTGAAAATCCTTCAAGATGTAAACTTATGTGCATTTTTTGTTATATCATTTTATGTTTTCATAAAAATTAATTTAAAAATGCATGGGGATGTGTCAGGATACAAGGATTGAGAATTCTTATAATAGCTGGTGCTTGTAACGTGGTACTAATTAGAAAGACTGCCAGGCAATGTAAGGTACCCAGCTGAGGTTGGAGACTTGGACTTTGTTGTGGCCTGATGCACACAGCTCTGTGATAGTCTCTGATCTGATTTTAGCAGCTTGGGTGTGAGAGTAGAGGAAGTATGATGTTCCAGATCCAGGTTGGACCTTTATTTCAGAGCAGGGCTGGCAGGAGGTTAAAGAGAAAGAAAGCTGATGTCAACAAGAGATGCATTCAAGTTGGTGTCTCTAGACTGGATACGAAGGAATATGGAGTTTGTTCACTTATTGAGGAAAGGTAGGGAGACAAGCAACTAGAGGTCTGTGGGCTTCAGTTATAGTTGTAGTAGGAAGAAACATGCGAGAACATGGAAGGATAGGTATTAGAACAAATGAGAATTTACAGTTGAAAACTTCAGAGATGGAATAGTTCCCAGGTGTAGTTTTGGGCTTCCCTGGTAGCTCAGCTGGTAAAGAATATGCCTGCAATGCAGGAGACCTGGGTTTGATTCCTGGGTCAGGAATTTGCCTCAAGAAGGGATATGCTACCCACTCCAGGATTCTTGGGGTTCCCTGGTGGCTCAGTCAGTAGAGAATCCGTCTGCAAGGTGGGAGACCTGAGTTTGATCCCTGAGTTGGGAAGATCCCCTGGAAGAAGGCATGGCAACTCACTCCAGTATTCTTGCCTGGAGAATCCTCATGGACAGAGGAGCCTGGTAGGCTGCAGTACGTGGGGTCAGAAGGAATCAGACATTACTGAGTGACTAAGCACACAACACATGTGTAGTTTTGGGTTTGAGGGCTTGAGACAAGGTGAATGTAAAGTTTTTCAGAGTCAAAAAACTCTAGAAACTTTGAAGCAAGCACTTGAACTAGTCACCTGCATGGGAGAGTTTTGACAAGAATTTGAGTGAAGGGGAAGGCCACAAGCATGGTGCTGAATCTTTTGATAAACATGGAAAAGTGACCCAGAGGCTGGTGCATGATTCTGGATCACAGAATTGAGTGGCATGATATCAAAGGAGGCAGGCTCTCTCCATGAGGTTGAAAGAGAAACAGTTCTGGTGTCAGGCTTTGGATGGGGTGGAGCTGAGGACTAGCAGAATGCTGACATCTTTTCTGATTCATGAATTCCCTGACCCTGTGACTTCATTGTCTTCATTTCAGAGACCTAGGCTTAGTGGGTAGGAGAAGGCAATGGCACCCCACGCCAGTACTCTTGCCTGGAAAATCCCATGGGCGGAGGAGCCTGGTGGGCTGCAGTCCATGGGGTCGCGGAGAGTCAGATGACTGAATGACTTCACTTTCCCTTTTCACTTTCATGCATTGGAGAAGGAAATGGCAACCCACTCCAGTGTTCTTTCCTGGAGAATCCCAGGGATGGGGGAGCCTGATGGGCTGCCGTCTGTGAGGTTGCATAGAGTCGGACACGACTGAAGTGACTTAGCAGCAGCAGCAGCAAGCTTAGGGGAAAGAAGGAAGACTATTTTCAGGAAAAGGGAGGAACTTAGGGGGCAGTTTGATGAAGGGCTTTTTTTTTTTTTTTGCTTTGCTTTGTTTTGCTTACCTTGGAACAGGGATTTTTAAAGTTTTAGGAGAAGATCAGTGATGTCTAAGTAGAACAGTAAAGCATGAAACTGTATGGAAACAAGAGTAAACAGAACACTCTGGGTTCTGATCAAGGGTGACCAGATGCTAAGAATGGTGTTTTGCTGTATCTTAAAGTGCCATGTATCTGTTGTTAAGTTATTTCAGCATTTTCGATAGGGCCAAGTTCCAGGTAAAAGCGTGAAAGTGACTCAGCTGTGTCAGACTCTTTGCAATCCCATGGACTGTAGCCCACCAAGCTCCTTTGTCCATGAAATTTTCCAAGCAGGAATACTGGAATGGGTAGTGATTCCCTTCTCCAGGGTATCTTCCCAACCCAGGAATCGAATCTGGGTCTCTTGCATTGCAGGCAGACTCTTTACCATCAGAACCACCAGGGTAGAGTCATATAATCCATGATATAGGCAAAATGGGCTGTTCTTCAGAGTTCCAGCAGATTGGTAGGGAGACTTCAATACAATGCTCCTGGAAAATTCTAGACTAAGGTTAGAGAGGAAAGACAATTTAGTTCTTGGGACATATCCCTTCTTTGTAATTGTGTCAGTGTTTGGTGGATGGATAAAACGTGTACTCCTTCAGAAGAAGCCAGGGAACTAAGCTAGTTTTTAGAGTAATAATCTGTGGTATCGATTCCTGACTCCCTATTGAAATGGTAGCTGGTAACCATGGAAAATAGATTTCCATAAGGCTGGAGCAAGATATAAATAGGGAATCTTCCCTGGGGCGGACTGAAACAGTGTTTGAAAGAGCAACAAACTGTTTCTGAGAACAGGATATGCAGTCCAAAAGGAGAGAAAGTAAATGAGGGGAAGCCAAACTGGCTCAGTGGCAACAGTCTCTGGTTATCCCAAAGGGGTGGCTTGCTTGTTTCCAGGGCTGGTAGATTATGCCCTGGTAACACTCTGTGTTGCTGCCCATCTGTGTCTTTAAAGGACTTGACTAGCAGCTAGGGAGTGCAAGGGTGTGATCTAGCTCCATGGGCACAATCATTGCCTTTCTGCAGTTTAAGAATGCTCTAAACTGGGCCTTTGAGATCCCGTTATGTCCTCAGAGTTGATGAAAGGGCTGAATTTCCTAAATAACTAGGGTCTATTAGCTTGCCATGCAGAGACCCCACAGCTGGCGAGATCTGATGCCCCATAGCAAAAGAACCACACGATTCTGGAACCACATGATTAAAATTAGGAGGAGGAAAAGAGAGTGAATTAAAGATTCAAAGAAATGATTTGAGTCTTAGAAAGAGAGCCAATAACCACATACTTGAGAGTAAAGACTCTTGGGATGCTTATAAATGTTTATAAGGCTTGGGAGAAACCTCCAGAAAGTAAAAGATTTTAAAAAATATGAGTGTGTGTATGTGTGAACAAAATAACTTAAACACTAAAGAATGACTGATGCACTGAGAATATAAAGAAAATGATAAGCAATTATCTTTGAAAAATTCACGTTATTTTTTATAAGCAAAAAAGGAACACAGATTGTATTAGCTTGGGACTTTAATATCTTGCTATATCCAAATTGTAGAATAAAGGTAAGAGAAAGTAGGTATTTGGTTCTTAAAAAGGCATAAGAAATGAAGGGATAAATGTCTAAATGAGAGGAAAATTTAGAGTCTTCATTTTCTTTTGAGAAAAGCCGTGCCCCGGAAGCCTGCTGAAATGACTTGCATAAGAAACAGATATATTCTAAAGACTCTGGTAAAATGTCTCCTCCCTTCAAGCTCTCTTTTAGGCCCTTAGCTCTACTCTGTCTCATTTTCTGTTTTGTAGGACTGAATTTAAATCAGTAAATAAAAACATAAAGATGTTAAAGCACTTCATCAATTTGAAGTATTTAATGAGATGTTCCAGGGTGCTATATCATGCTGTGGATGCTGGTTCAACTCCCACATTCAGTTTCTAAAGGCCTAATTTATATTATGGAAATAGTTTAAGTTTCAAGGTAGCTAAAATGACCCTTTTCTAGCCCCATGATAATTCTATGCCCCAAATTTTCCATTTGGTGTCTTGTAAGTTTTTAAGATAATTATTGTTTGATCTATGGTATCTCAGAATATTTTATTTCTCCTGCCACAAATATTATATAATTGCTTCTTTATCTTTGCTGCTTTTTAAGGTCTACATGGTATTTCTCTCTCTAATGGCTAAAAAGTAAATATGACACTGTGTTTTGTATGTGCAAGGAGTTCAACTATGATTAAGTGGCAAGCACTAGAAAGTACTTCCTTAGAAAAACCAATAACAAGCATTATTTGGCTTTTCAGTGTGGAAAATGAATGTTGCATTTTATTCCTTTCCATCATCGCCCTTAGAATTGCATCTTCTTGCAATAGCACCAAGAATAATGCAAGGTCATTTCTAAAGTGTTTGCTTTTCTTAGCTTTGTTCACCTTTCCTCTGAGAGAAGGAGGTTATATGTTTAAATTGTGACCCTAATGTCTCTTGTGTGTCCAGAAGCTCCCCTTTAATTACTTAGGTGGGCAGATGAAAATTGAATAAGTGCACAAAAGTTTATGGTTTTAATAAATGCATCCATTGTGATGATTTTCATTATCCATACCATCTGAAGGCTATGTGCTTTTTAAAGCTAGCATTTTCCAAGTCTGAAGCAAAATAAAACCATAGAAAAGTTGATTTCCAATAGAAACTGGTGAACTGCTTTCTCTATACCATTACTTTAAAGAGTTTATCTAATAATTACAGTTTTCAGTCTCCGGAATCTCCTTCCCTTGCTTTGATATGCTCTAGTATGTAGAGCATAGGCTCAGAACTCATATTCTGCCATGTTAGTAGGTTCTTTGAAAACAATATTTATTTGTAAACCTAGGGTCTAGTTAAGTTTTCATTTTAATTAACCTATATAATCTATTTTTGAAAATAAAACTCATCCTTTCATCTGCATTTTAATTGCAGGGTGTAAAGAATGTCAAGTTTTAATTGGCTTAAGAGACCTATGTACAATAAAGCCTCATAGCAAATGTATCAGAGGGCTTTATAGGGGACCAGCTGGCCCTCTGTTAAGATTAGGACTACCATAAATGGAAAAGGTTTAACCCTCTTTCAGATTCTCCAGTATCTCAAAATCAATACAGAAAAGCTTCATAGATGCCCTGATCTTACAAAAGAGTGTCACAGATGATTTCTCCAGGGGGTTCTAAATATGCTGCAGTTACTAGTTATTATTTCTGCACAGTTACAGTACCTACTCATCCATAAGCAGCTAATGTTGATGGGGTAAATCCAGTAGCATTACTATAAATCTGGACTGAATAGTGGTTGAATGAAAAATTCCTAAAATCTCCTAAATCCTTATGATTTCAAGGAGTTCTAAATCTTAAGTATTTGTTATGTAAACGATATTGTTAAGCCAGAAAATTTCTAAAAGTCTTTATGCTTCAGATGTAAATTCTCAACTCACAACCCCACCTAGTTCTCAGCGCTCTTTCTGTTTTCTCTTTTCATTCATTATTCTTAATAGCCAGTAGCTTTTTCAAAACGTACTGGAGTGAATCCATCTTTTTATTGGGCTCTGACAGATAGGGAGGCTTAAAAAATGCGAAGTCTTCACGATAAGACATCTGAGGAAAAAATATTGTAGATTTCCCTCTGAATGCCTTCTTCAGCATGAAGAGCTCAGAGTAAAACATTTCAAGTACAGCTTGGGAGCATGTATATATTCAGCTGAAGACAGCTCCCCTCCCCTTTGCTCTGAGAGCATTTCACTGAAGGCTTCTTAAACTGGAAGCAAATATGACATTTTGACACAAATATACTGTTTCAGCGTTTGACTCAGAATTTAGCTTGTACACTGCTACCATTAAACATTTGAAGTATTTATGTGATGTCAAATTTAAAAAGACCATTTATTTTTTAATGATTTTTAGAAATGTGGCCATTTATTTTTAATGCTCTACCTTATTTTGGAAGACTGGATTCGAGGAAGTGCTACTTTCCTTAATCGAATTCCTTTTCAACCTGTATCTCTTTTATGTCAGAAATATTCAGTGATTTCAAAAGAAACTTCTGAAGTCATAATGATATTCAGTGAAATAGGAAATAATGTTATAGTGTCAGATGAAAGGTTTTTCCCAGGCAAGAAATCTTTGCCTACCTTGTTCCCCCACCCACTTCAGCATTCCTAGATATTGGTCCATCTTGTAGATCTTTAAATAAGCTTATAATTATTATCTTGTCACCATGGTTCTTAATGTTAACTCATAAAAATTGTTTGGTTTGGGGACTATAATGAGAAATTTTTTGAAATAAATATATTGGAATGATCCCTCAAAACCACTGAATAGCATTTCTTACCAATAAGGTTAGGGACATCTCCTACTCCCCTAGAAATAGGTGCTGAGATGTCAGCCTACCAAAACATTAAGGAAAGAAAAATTATAAATTTAATATTTCTCTTTTGTTAACAGTTTAAACTTAACAAGACCACCAGGGGGAGCAAGTTACTGGTCAAAGGAGGTGAGGTACAGTTCCAGTCTTTTAATAGAAAACCTAACTTGAGAAAATTGCAAAATTGCAAAATTGCACCAGAATCAGTGGGAATAAAAGCAAAACATGACTCAAAATTACAAAATCTTCCAACTCTCTAGAATAATATCTTCTTATAATCAACTTGTTTTACTTTAGTTTCTGAAACAAGAGGCTATGGCAATACTGTATGCACGCGTGTACTCAGTCGCTTCAGTCATATCTCACTCCTTTCTACCCTATGGACTGTAGCTTGTGAGGCTCCTCTGTCCATGGGAGTCTCCAGGCAAGAGTACTAGAGTGGGTTGCCATGCCCTCCTCCAGGAGATCTTCCCAGCCCAGGGATCAAGCTTGCGTCTCCTGCTTTGCTAGGTGGACTCTTTATCCACTGAGCCACCTGGGAAGCTGCTAATAATGCATAGTTGTTTTTTTTTTTTTTTGTCCTTTGTAAATATTTTTCTAGGGTATCCCATCTTCTGCAACCCTAATGATCTATTTGCTAAGAAAACTTTGGAAAATACATATGATTCTACCAATTTAATGACATATCACATACCAGGCCCATATAACTATAAATACAAAAATAAATCTGGCAGTACAGAGAGTCTACCTGCTTAAAAATAAGCAGTATAATTTACGTATATAGAGAAAAGTCCTCAAAGATTTTACATTCAAATTAAGGGAAAATAACATATATATATGTGTGTGTGTGTGTGTGTGTGTGTGTGTGTGTGTGTGTGTGTGTGTGTAAAGTGACTTCTAAGCAATATGTGAGCCAGTACTCTTGATTCCTATGACTGGGATTTTTCAAGAAGTACTTCATGGAACAAGAAAGATTATTCATCAAACATTTTTTAGCAGTTGTGTACAAATTTATAAGTCATGGTGACTGTATAAATTTAACAGAAAGCATTTTGAGGGAAACAACTTGTATCAGTGTTATTATGAATATTTCATATTGGAATAGAGCAGAATAAAGCCTAGATTTTATTTAATATGAGCTATTTATTGACTGCATACTGAATATATAATATTTAAAAAAAAACTTTTTGACCCCATTCTCCTGGATGTAAGGGAAAGAAAAACATAATTACTCCAATATATGATTATATAGCATGAAAGTATTCTAAGAAAGCACTATATGCAATGGGAAAGTATACTAGGGATCCTAATTTTGGTTAGGTACTCAGAGAACTACTCTCAGAGGAATATATGACATGGTAGACACTAAGAGTTATTAGAATCATAAACAGGAAATAAGAATAATTTGGTTAGAGGAAACTGAATACTTGAGGAACTGAGAGGCACTGAATGAATCAGAGTTGAGAAACAGATGGAAATGCAGATCAGTGGTGAAGATGGAAGAACTGTGGCATCAGATGAATCTGAAAAGACTTTCTAAATTGTGTTGAGGATTTTAGATATTGATCAGAATACAGTGGAGTCTGGAAGGATTTTGTACTGAAGAGTGACATGGTCCAGGTGAGGTCCGGGGAAAGTCACATTAGTATATGCACGGGAAAGAATTAGTGTGAAAATAATGAAGAAGCAGGAAGACCAGTTGGAAGTCCTTTGTGGTGATCCAGGTAAGAAACGTGATGGATGGAATTAAGATGGTGACAATGAAAATGAAGAGAAGCACATATATACTTTTGGAAGTAGAATCCAGATTTGATAGTGAACTGAGCACAGAGAATGATAAAGAGGGAAAAGGCTAGGCTAGGAAATACCCTTTAATAATGTGACAAAGACTGTGAAGAAAGTTTTGCAGAAAGAGATTAATAATTCATGTTTTCAAATATTTGAATATTCAAAAGTTGGAAATTCCTGTGAATCCAAATTATCCAAGATGCCAAATTACTCATATATTCTAGCGTCTCTCTATATATATGCATTAAATAAGCAACATGATTGGAGTGCAAATATGAGAGTCATTGGCCATCAGATGGTAACAAAATTGAAGACATAAGAATTGACAAATAATATACAGATAAAGTGTAGAGTTAGAAGTGTCAATTATATAACACTGAGAAACCTAATTAGTTGCATAGTCTGACTAACTGAGAAGCTTACCATAGAAGTTGAGGAAGTGTTATCAAGAAAAGGAGAAATCTAGATCTGTGCATATATGAAAGTCAGAGGAAAGGTTATTCAGATGTTTAGTTTTTGTCACATGTGTTAGAATATTTTGTTTTTAAGGAGATAACTACATTTAAGAGGGATTGACAGTTATTGAATACTAGGACTATATTTAGAATTATTCTTTCAAATAAAGTTTATTGTTGATTGTATTCTCAGAGGAATAAGAATTTTACTAGTCTTCTTTATCTTCTTTGTGACCCCATGGACTGTAGCCTGCCAGGCCCCTCTGTCCATGGAATTCTCCAGGCAAGAATACTGGCGTGGGTAGCCATTCCCTTCTCTGGGGGTCTTCCCTACCAGGGATCGAACCTGGGTCTATGGCATTGCAAACAGATTCTTTACTCTCTGAGCCACCAGTGAAGCCCTCTTTATTGATGAATTGTCAACATGTAGACTGTAAAAGTATTTGAGGCAATATTCTGGTGTTACACATCATCTAGTTACTTAGAAAACAAGGTGAATTAAATACATGTACCTATATGCCCATGGGTTCCATAGTCCCTTCAGAACTGAGTAGCTATAATGGCTTTCAGTTCTGTTCAGCTTTCCTCTGAATGGAAGCTGCCAGTAGTTTCTTTTTTCATTACTGCTAGGTGGTTCATATTCTCACATGGCTGACGTTTCTTCCTGTTGTCTAAACCATATTTCTGTTCTCATTTTATTTGCAACTCTAGTTATTAGCAGATTCTTGACTTCTGTTCATTTCGCTATTACAGTACACTTGAGTCTGGATAATTTCTCCAACTTTCCACAGGGTAGTTCTGTACAGTATCATGGCATTATATTGGAAGACACTGAATGATTTTCTTGTTACACACAAGAACATTGTTTACTACAGTGGATGTCGCCCTGCTGAGCTGTGCCACACTCTTTCATATGAAGTTAGGATATGTGTCTATCCGTTTAACTCTTACACATACTTATCCTGTTTATTTAGCTATCTGAATCTCTTGCAGCTCAGGGTGTAAACATATTACCCAAAGTTTTCTGTGTCTTTATTTTTCCCAGTAGCTTAAGGAAGCCTGTTGTACCCCCTTGAGATATGAAGTCCATGAGAGAACTGTGCAGATAATTCAGTCACCACATACTTCTGAATAAACTCTATGATATAGTTAGTATACTATAAAACCAACAACCCAAAACATGATGTGTTTACTGTTTGTGTCTGTAAAGCTTCATCATGGTGAACTGTGGCAGCAAGTAATAGGTTTTTTTTAAAAAAAAAAAAAAAAGGAAAAAATACTAAAAAAACCCTGGGAAACATCATTACTGATACAAGATTTCCTTCAAGTCAATAGTGGGTATGTCCAGTATCCTATCCAATCATTGAAATTCTTAAATCTGGAATTTAATTTTGAGCTCATTTTAGTGTCAGTTGGACATATTGATGTGATTTGGTTTTTCATTTTGAAATATTATCTTTTGTTCTGATTATTTTATGTGCTATATATAGCTTTTAGCTATATATAAAAACTCTTGGTAGAAAAGTATTTTCTTTTTAGATTGGAGAAATTTTCCTCTTACAGGTTATCGTTTTCTTTTCTTTAAATGTAAAATTACTTCAGATGTCATCTTTGGTGTCAGGCAAAACACTGTAGGGAAAAAAAAAGGTTGTGCCAGGCTTAATCACAAGATTTTCTAGATAGGAAGCCTTTTGTCCTGATAGACTGGGAATCTTAAAAATGAGTTCACAGCAAATGCAAAGCTTATAACAAATCTATGTAACGTTGAATCTGATGTAAAGTTCTATGAAACCATTAGGATTTACCTATTTACTCTAACCTAGCATATTTAAAGTTGCTTCTTTCACCCCGTTGTTCAGTCACTAAGTCTTGTCTGATTCTTTGTGACCCCATGGACTGCACCATGCCATACTTCCCTATCCTTTACCATCTGCTAGAGTTTGCTCAATCTCATGTTCATTGAGTCAGTGATGCCATCCAGCTATCTCATCTTCTGTCGGCCCCTTCTCCTCCTGCCCTCAAATTTCCCAGCATTAGTGTCTCTTCCAATGAATTGGCTCTTTGCATCACGTGGCCAAAGTATTGGAGCTGGAGGTTCAGCTTCAGCATCAGTCCTTCTAAAGAATATTCAGTGTTGATTGCCTTTAGGATTGACTGGTTGGATCTCCTTGCTGTCTAAGGGACTCTCTAGAGTCTTCTCCAGCACCACAATTCAAAAGCGTCAATTCTTCAGCACTCAGGCTTTTTTATGGTCCAGCTCTCACATCTGTACATGACTACTGGAAAAACCACAGCTTTGGCTATATGGATATCTGTCAGCAAAATGATTTTTAATATGCTGTCTAGCTTTGTTACAGCTTTTCTTCCAAGGAGCAAGCATCTTTTAATTTTTTGGCTGCTGTCACCATCCACAGTGATTTTGTAGCCCAATAAAATAAAATCTGTCACTGTTTCTACTTTTTCCCTATCTATTTGCCATAAAGTGATGAGACTGGTTGCCATGATTTTAGTTTTTTGAATGTTGAGCTCTAAACATCCATTTCTATGATACAGATAGATTATAATTAAGCTTCCAGATGCACTGCCTTGTTTGTAAAACCTAGATTATTTGTGGTTTTAATGATATGATGATCTTCTGTATCTTTAGTATCCAAAGTGTCTTCTTCTTAGTGTATCTAAAAGGGGTTGATGAGGGAGACACCTGACTTAGGACCTGATTCACTAGCTTAATTACAAGAAAATTTTCTATGAATGTGTAATTGTCCGATTATTTTATATTCCATAAGCAACTTGCTGTAATGATGATGCTTTAGAAAGAGGTCAGTCCACTGGATATTGATATTAGTCAATATGATGAAGAAGACACATAAGATAATATGTTAATATTGGTGAAGGTTCTTCAGAGAAATAGAACGAATAGCATGTATGCGTGTATGTGTGGGGTATGTGTATGTAAGAGAAAGAGAGAGAAATTTATTTCAAGAGAGAGAAAAAGAGAGAGATTTATTTTAAGGAATTATCTCACATGATTGTGGATACCAGCAAGTCCAAAACACGCAGAGTAGGTCAGCAGGCTGGAGAAGCCGGGAAGCGCTGCATAACAAAGCCAAATGTAGTCTGCTGGCAGAGCTCTCTGTGGAGGGTGATAAGTCATTTTCTCAAGTCCTTCAACTGATTGCCTGAGTTACACTCACATAATGGAGGGAAATGCCATACTCAAAGTTACTGATTAAATGTTATTCCACCCCAGAAATACTGTCACCGCAATGTGTAAAGTGCTGTTTGACCACATATTTGGTACTGCAGCCTAATCAAATTGACATGTAAAATCAACCTTCACAGTTTCTAAAATAGAAGGAAACACAAAATTAATGTAATTTTGATTACATTAATTATTCCATACTGCACTCTTTCTCCTATCATTGTCCTGTGGCCAGAAAATTCAGATACATTCTGCAAAAGATTTAGGAGTCCTGCTGAGAGAAACTTATGTATGTAACTATGTAGAAACTTCCTTGGTTTGGTATTAATGCAGCCAGCCGCTGAGTCAACCTCTGAAATTTTTTACTTTGGACATAAAAATTAATATCAGTCAAAAAGGTTTTTTTTTGTTTTTTTCCTGTAGGCTAAGCTAGCTTTCCACTTGTGCTGTTACTGAAGTTACAAGCAAGAATCTGAAAAACAGCACTGAGATGCGCTGTGAGAAATGCCTTGAGTTTAGATCCAATTTACTGATACCCTAAAACTAATCTGTTATATAGTACATTTTCAAAGACTGGGAGCCCTCTGGCCTGGTTATCATTGATATTGAAATAGAAAATAACTAAAGTAGACAAGCTCTGTTATGCATAAAGAGAAGAGAGAACTGAATAAGACAGTGCATTTTTTATATACATAAAAGCCTACAGAGTGTATTTTAATTCTTTTGTTACTAATTTATATGTCAGGGTTTTCAAGCTCTACTTATTTCTTAAATTTTTAGTTTTCTTTGTAAAAGTCAGTGAATGCATAATAAATATACAGAAAATTGCGAGCTAAACATTAATGTTTCACAGTTACTAACTTTCCCTATGATATTTTTATATTTATAATTTTAGTTGTGTTATTAAAAAGTTTCAATAATATACAATTTCTAATTGCATATTACATGCTGCTTTAAAAAATTTACGATCATATAAGTACTTTATTATTCAATGTCTAGCACATGCTAAAGACACTTGCTAAAATATATGAATAAATTAATGAATATAGTTATTGTAAGACAATGTATATTGAAATTCACCATAAAAATTATTTTTAAGTTTTGGCTTATTTAATCAGGCAAATATTCCATAATTATGTAATTATTTGCATATTAACCAACATTTAGTTTATTTTCAGTATTTTTTTTTATAAATAATTATATAATGAGCATCTTCAAATGTAAAGATTTTTCTACTTTCAGTATACTTTCTTAGATATATTTTTCCAAATGATAATACAAGGTCAAACAATTTTTTTAAGAAAAAACTTCAATTTACCTTTAGGTCATTAGAGAGAGAAAGGATATATTTGTTATAAAGTTTCAGGTTAAAGATATTTTATTGCATAAAATGAATAATGTTTAGCATGAGAAAAGATGTGCATGCAGGAATACAAAAAACTGGAAAATTGAAATACATATTATATTCCTTTCTTTCTGATTTTACTCAGATATCACTTATAGTCCCAGCAGTCCCTGTACCTAACTTCTGGGGTTTGGGAACTCAAGCAAACAAAAATCATAGAATTTTACAAAATATTTCAAAACCAAATATTTAGCTTTTTATTTTATTTTATTTAAATATAAATTTAGTTTTAACTGTTACTTTGGATTACCCAAATCACAGCTTTTCTTCGTAGAAAAACTTAATAGTTGGTAATATTGAAAATAAGTAGGAGATGGACAATGGAGTATGGTAGGTATGCTGATGCTGCTGCTGCTGCTAAGTCACATCAGCCGTGTCCGACTCTGTGCGACCCCTTAC
The DNA here is from genome assembly GCF_032405125.1 of Capricornis sumatraensis. NCBI lineage: Eukaryota > Metazoa > Chordata > Mammalia > Artiodactyla > Bovidae > Capricornis > Capricornis sumatraensis. Next base: position 23,423,156 of record NC_091081.1, on the reverse strand, counting down.
ACAGCAGCCCACCAGGCTCTGCTGTCCCTGGGATTCTCCAGGCAAGAACACTGGAGTGGGTTGCCATTTCCTTCTCCAATGCATGAAAGTGAAAAGTAAAAGTGAAGTCGCTTAGTCGTGTCTTGACTCTTTGCGACCCCATAGACTGCAGCCTACCAGGCTCCTCTGTCCATGGGATTTTCGAGGGAAGAGTACTGGAGCAGGTTGCCATTGCCTTCTCCATGGTAGGTATAAGTTGAATAAAATTGATTGGCTTGAATGTAAAAGATATATTTTATATTTACTCAACCAGAAATTCACAATAAAGATAACAGTGTTCTGGGCATCTGTTATTATTCTTTCTTTGTCTGTATTCACAACAGGATATTGTCCAGGGAGAGAGTAAATGCTAATACAACTAGTGATGCATCCTCCAGGCCACAAATAGATGTACATAATATTAGAAGAGAGCGAAGGCAATGGCACCCTACTCCAGTACTCTTGCCTGGAAAATCCCATGGACAGAGGAGCCTGATAGGCTGCAGTCCATGAGGTCGCTAAGAGTCGGATGCGACTGAGCAAGTTCACTTTCCCTTTTCACTTTCATGCGTTGGAGAAGGAAATGGCAACCCACTCCAGTGTTCTTTCCTGGAGAATCCCAGGGACGGGGGAGCCTGGTGGGCTGCCATCTATGGGGTCGCACAGAGTCAGACATGACTGAAGAGAGTTAGCAGCAGCAATATTAGAAAAGCAATATTAGAAAAACATCAGAAGTTCATATTATATAACACATAGAAAATATGAAAATAGAAATAAATTGGCCCAACCACTAATAGTCTTGGAGAAACAATTTAAGGGCAAGCATTAAAAATAAGCTTGTCAAGAGAATGCAAATAAGTAAAATATCTTTTGTTATTTGTTTGCAGTATTAAGAGTTGACAGGAGCTGCCCTGGTGGCTCATACAGTAAAGGATCTGCCCACAATGCTGAAGGTCTGGGTTTGACCCCTGAGTGGGGAAGATCACCTGGAGAAAGAAATGATGACTACCCACTCCAGTATTCTTGCTGGGGAATTCCATGGACAGGGGAGCGTGATGGGTTACAGTCCATGGAGTTGTAAAGAGTAGGGCATGACTGAGTGACAGAAACACACACACAAGAGTTGGGAACAGCCTGAGTCCTCTCTCCATCCTTTCTTGGTTGCCCATCTGTGCATTTTTTCCCATAGGAATTTATTTGGTGTTCTTTTCCTTTTAAATATTTTTCTTCTTTATATCCTGAGACTGGATGATGATTTCCCCATGATGCTGGATTTCCATTTTTCTGTTGATCAAAATAATCCACATACTTTTGACTAATTTATCTCAGGAAAATAAAAGATAATACAAATATGATATTTAAGGACAGAGCCATTGCAAAGGTGTAGGAATCTAGTAAAATTTTTAGTTATAGTTATTGGAATAAAATTCTTCCTATTATTAGATAGTGCTATAAGCATCTTATTTTCTAAATTTCCTCTTGAAATAAGATAGATGTAAGACTAGAACAAATATTTGTTTTTAACAAATTTCAGACAGATATGTAATAGTGGTCCTCAAAATTTGCTGTGTGTAAGAACCAGAAGCATCCTAGGATCCTGCTCTAGGTATTGTGCTTCATGGACCAGCAGCATCAGCACCATTTGAGAACTTGTTAGAACTGCAGATTTTAAGGCTTTACTCTAGACCTGCTCAATCTGAATTTTAGCAAGATTCCCAGGTGATTTCTATACATGTTAAAGTTTGAGATATGCTGTGTGATTCCATTTAAATGAAATGTCCGGAAAAGGCAAATCGATAGAGACAGTAGATTAATGGTTGTCTGAGGCAGGGTGGGCATGGATATTAACAGTAAAAAGATGCAAGGGATCTTTCTGGGGTGATGAAAATGCTGTAAAAATGATTTATGGTGATGGTGTCACAAGTTGATAAAAATTTTAAACAAAAATAGACTCAAAATGGATTAAAGGTCTAAATGTAAGACCAGAAACTATAAAACTCCTAGAGGAGAACATAGGCAAAACACTCTCTGACATAAATCACAGCACAATCCTCTATGATCCACCTCCCAGAATTCTGGAAATAAAAGCAAAAATAAACAAATGGGATCTAATTAAAATTAAAAGCTTCTGCACAACAAAGGAAACTATAAGCAAGGTGAAAAGACAGCCTTCTGAATGGGAGAAAATAATAGCAAATGAAGCAACTTACAAACAACTAATCTCAAAAATATACAAGCAACTTACGCAGCTCAAGTCCAGAAAAATAAACGACCCAATCAAAAAATGGGCCAAAGAACCAAATAGACATTTCTCCAAAGAAGACATCCAGATGGCTAACAAATACATGAAAAGATGCTCAACATCACTCATTATCAGAGAAATGCAAATCAAAGCCACAATGAGGTACCATTTCACACCAGTCAGAATGGCAGCGATCCAAAAGTCTACAAGCAATAAATGCTGGAGAGGGTGTGGAGAAAAGGGAACCGTCTTACACTGATGGTGGGAATGCAAACTAGTACAACCACTATGGAGAACAGTGTGGAGATTCCTTAAAAAACTGCAAATAGAACTGCCTTATGACCCAGCAATCCCACTGCTGGGCATACACACTGACGAAACCAGAATTGAAAGAGACACCTGTACCCCAATGTTCATCGCAGCACTGTTTATAATAGCCAGGACATGGAAGCAACCTAGATGTCCATCAGCAGATGAATGGATAAGAAAGCTGTGGTACATATACACAATGGAGTGTTACTCAGCCATTAAAAAGAATACATTTGAATCAGTTCTAATGAGGTGGATGAAACTGGAGCTGATTATACAGAGTGAAGTAAGCCAAAAAGAAAAACACCAATACAGTATACTAACACATATATATGGAATTTAGAAAGATGGTAATGATAATCCTGTATGCAAGACAGCAAAAGAGACACAGATGTATAGAACGGACTTTTAGACTCTGTGGGAAAGGGAGAGGGTGGGATGATTCGGGAGAATGGCATTGAAACATGTATACTATCATGTAAGAAACAAATCGCCAGTCTATGTTCGATACAGGATACAGGATGCTTAGGGCTGGTGCACTGGGATGATCCAGAGAGATGATATGTGGTGGGAGGTGGGAGGGGGGTTCAGGATTGGGAACTCATGTACACCCATGGCTGATTCATGTCAATGTATGGCAAAACCAATACAGTATTGTAAAGCAAAATAAAGTAAAAATAAAAATTTTTTAAAAAATCAACCACAGCCCAAAAAAAAAAAAAAACACAAAGAAATGAATGGATCATATGATGTGTAAAATAGAAAATATGCTTAATAAAATTATTTTAAAAATGAGTAAAATGTCAAAATGCAGATTCCTGGATCCTACCCTAGATCCCATGTAATTCTATCTGGTTTGTTTGTGGACTTTCAATGAGAAACACTGATCTTAATAATAATACCCCAAACCCAAAACCTACCCCAATGATCAGCTCAACCTCACTGCTTCTCCTTCTTCACATGTCCTGAAGAATTCGTGTCAGTTTTTAAATTTTTTTAATATAAATTTATTTATTTTAATTGGAGATTAATTATTTTACAATATTGTATTGGTTTTGCCATGCATCAACATAAATCTGCCACAGGTATACACGTGTTCCCCATCATGAACCCCCCTCCCTCCTCCCTCCCCGTACCATCCCTCTGGGTCATCCCAGTGCACCAGCCCCAAGTATCCAGTATCATGCATCGAATCTGGACTGGCGATTCATTTCATATATATTATACATGTTTCAATGTATGATTTGGGATGATTTGGGAGAATGGCATTGAAACATGTGTAATATCAGTTTTTTAATTGATGAGTAGTATTTCATAGTATATCTATATCTATAACTCCTAGAGGAGTATATCTTTATCTTTAACTATATCTATATTGATGGAGATTGGTTTCCCTGTATTACAATGTTTCAGTTACATTTTTTATACATGCCTCTGTGTACATGTGCAAGTATTTCTTTAGGATAGTTACATAGAAATGGAAATTGAATCTAGTTGTTTGAAAAATTAAGTTTGTAATAAATACTATTGAAATGATTTCCAAAAAGTTGAACCAATTTAACCTCTTCTAATATATCCTCTTATAGAGTATAAGAATAGTATTTCCCTATGATAAATAATTCAAAATACAGTCAATTTTTTCCCTTTTGGACAGAAGAATATCATTATTTATTTACAGAAGAATATAATTCTTTATTTAAATCTGTAGTTCTTTTAATGTGAGATTAACCAAACTTTTAATGTTTTTCTTATTCTATGATTGCCTATTTATTTTTCTTGCCTGTATTCTTTTGGATTATATATTCTTTTGTCATTCATATAAACTATTAAATGTGCTTAACCAATCCTATGTTTTTCTGAAAACTAATATCAAAAATTCTCTCCCCAGTACTTTATTCACATTTTTACTATGTAAATGGTGCCTTTGACTTTCCAGTTTAAAATATTTACATATAATTTTTCAGTCTTTGTTTGTATGTTAGTTAGGGATATATAGAGATAAATAATAAGAAATTTATAATATCATCTAATAATAGCAAGAATTTTAGTTCAAAACTGAAAACTTTATTGGGTTTCTGAAACCTTTGCAACTGTTCTATCCTTAAATGTCATATTTGTATGTTAGCTGTATGTGTGTGTATATACATATATATGGATTTATTTCTGTCTGGGCTTTTAATTTTGTTCTGCTAATTTATGTGTTCTCTCTTTGCTCAAGTGGTTTCTCATCTTTCATGATACATTTTAATATTAAATAGGACAAATTCTTCCTCAATACTATTTTTCTACAAATTTTTCCTTTCTAGTAAACAGCATTCTGTTCAAACTGCCTTTCAAGAATAAACAAATGATAATCTCTCGATTCCAATCTTTCTTCCTTTTCATTATCCTTCTTTTTTTTAAACGAAAACTTGCTGTTAATGAGGTAGAAGGTGTCATTAAACACATTTGTATTCCCAGCTTTGTGCAAAAAGAAATTATGCTATATGAAGAAAAGAGCAAAATGTTTTTAGAAACTTCTACATGGCAGGCACCTTAACAATATATACTTCCAAACTGAAAAAGAAAAAAGAGGGGAACAAAATGACGGAGAACCACACTAAACTCTTGGGATCTCAAATCTTATTCTATGATTTTTGTAAGTAACTGGAATTACTTGTCATTAAAAAAAAAAAATGGGGGTTTGGGGCTTCCCTGGTGCCTCAGAGGTTAAAGCATCTGCCTGCAATGTGGGAGACCTGGGTTCGATCCCCGGGTTGGGAAGATCCACTGGAGAAGGAAATGGCAACCCACTCCAGTATTCTTGCCTGGAGAATCCCATGGACGGAGGAGCCTGGTGGGCTACAGTCCATGGGGTCACACAGAGTCGGACACGACTGAGTGACTTCACTTTCACTTTCTTTCACTTTCATACCCCTACTATTAAGAAAAATGAGGTATTTTCTTTATTTAGTAAATTAAATATAAATGAGAATAAACACAGCAATTGGTAAGGGAATTAAAGAACCTCAATACAAGTGGGTTATTCTAAATCTCCTTTTCTTGCTCTGTAGATCCCTTCTTGATATCATTCACATGATTGTCTTCCTCTGTCCCAAAAACGTTGATATTTTTCAGAGGTCCATCATTTGTTCTCTATCTCCTTTTGGGTTTTGCAGCCAATCACCTTTAGGAGCCAGGCTGGTAACAGAAAGGTACAGAGTGGGCTGTGCTATGTTCACCTTGATATGGGCTGGTGAGAACTGGGATAAATTAGAGGGGCTTGCCTCATAAAGAATGCCAGATGCAGGCATCAATATACACCCTATTGGCTCAGAAAATCTACCTGGTAACTTTTGAATCTTGACTTTTCTGGTCCTCTTTCCAAAGTCTGAAACTACCATTTTTGTGCTAATTACTTCCAAATCTGTATCATTAACATAGTTCTCTCTTAGCTACGAAACAACATGTCCGATTCTGTGAAGAACACCTCTATATGTATGTAAGACAGGTACCCAAAACTGTACATAGAAACTGCACTGATTTTCTTCCTGTCTAATTTTGCTCCCTTTCACTTATGCCTCATTTGCTTCTAATGCTAAAAGTAGAATCTTGAAAGCCAACCATGACTCTCTCCTTCACTGCTTGCCTCTAAATGAGCTACAAATTAAATACAAGTCACCTTCATGATACTGCTAAAGTCTGTTTTTCCTATTCCCATTTCATTCTGTTAGTTGTTTTTCATAATATAGTTCTGGATGATTGAAACAGTCTCCTAATTATATCCAAAATTTGCTAGTGTTATATTTCAAGTTATCTTCCACACATTTACTTTTATAATTTTCTAAGCTAAAAATTTAATGGAGACATTTCTTGAAAATCTTGGTGACTCATTGAACTTGGGACGCATGCTTTTCGATTTTACCTCTGTGTCTTTCCAGCCTCCTTGCTCATCACTTCCTTTATCTCATCTTCCTGTGCCACATTTTCCACTCATCTTTCACCTGCTTGGAATGTGTTGTGCACTTCAAAACCTTTGCTCATGATTATCTTTTAATTCCTGGTACTTTCTATCACCACCTCCTTTCTTTTCCACATGGCCAGTTCCTATGAATACAACAGGACTCCGCTCAGTGTGATTTATTCCAGGCAGTCCAGAATTTCTTATGTGTAGACTTAACTTTCACTTTTCACTTTCATGCATTTGGAGACGAAAATGGCAACCCACTCCAGTGCTCTTGCCTGGAGAATCCCAGGGACGGTGGAGCCTGGTGGGCTGCTGTCTGTGAGGTCTCACAGAGTTGGACACGACTGAAGCGACTTAGCAGGAGCAGCAGCAGCAGCAGGCTTATTTTAACATGTATAATATGTATTTTTATCTTCTTTTTACTTGTCTTTTTTCCCTTTCTCTTCTGAGCAAACTGAAATTAGTGACTCAATTTTCCTGATCATTTTTACACCTATAATATTTACCTCATACCTGGTAGATGTTAAATACTTGTTTAAAAACATGGCTGAATAAATGAATGAATGACTGAATAGGATAGGCAATAACCCAGAACTAGAGAAATGCAAAACTGTTTTAGGAAGGAAGATAATGCTGGAGGAACCAAGTTTTATTGACACTTTTGTGTAAGAAGTATCACACATATTTAATATAAAGAAATATGAAATAATACAAATAATGCTTTAGGAAAATAATAAAATCATAGTAATAAATATAAAACAATAAAATCTTAATTTTATTTAATTTTATAAAATAAACTGCATGACTAATGTCTGAAAAAATTTGTTTTATTTTTTGTCAAAATACTAGAATAAATTTAAATCAGACTTAAAAATATTAAACTTTATTTCAGAAAAATTTCTAGTAACTGTGCGTATGCAGTTTCTAATAAAAATTCAATGTTTTTCTTTGAATTTAGTAACTAGTTTCAGTTAAAATTTCTGTTAATGTGAGACTGCCAAAATTTGCTAAGATAGTGAAAGAGTCATGGAATACTTCTATATTGTCAGTGCTGGAATTTTAGATCGATTCTTTTTTAGGTAGCTAGTGTCATACTTCCCCACTCCAGTACTCTTGCCTGGAAAATCCCATGGACGGAGGAGCCTGGCGGGCTGCAGTCCATGGGGTCGCGAAGAGTCGAACATGACTGAGTGACTTCACTTTCACTCTTCACTTTCATGCATTGGAGAAGGAAATGGCAACCCACTCCAGTGTTCTTGCCTGGAGAATCCCAGGGATGGGGGAGCCTGGTGGGCTGCTGTCTACGGTGACGCAGAGAGTCGGATATGACTGAAGCGACTTAGCAGCAGCAGCAGCAGCAGCAGCAGTGTCATACTTGATTTTATTGTTTAATTATTTTTTAATGGAAAATTTTAGCCAGATTAATAAGTACTGTATAATGATAAAATTAATTTGTTTGGTAATGTACTTGAGCTTGGTTTTGCATATTCCCTGAGTTTGTTATATAAATGCAAGTCAATGCAGAATTAGAGAATTTGAGTCCTTTTAAACTGAGATCTTTGCCTTCAGCCTAAGGTGACAAGCATACCTCTGTTTTAGTCCTTGAGTTAATTGTCTGTAAATAATAATTTAGACAATATAAAATGAACTACTATAAGCCAAGAGGATTAATATTGCAAAATTTGGAGTTTTAATTTATAAAAAATTTCTAAAATTAGGGACAAAATATACCCTTGAAATTATTTAGGCAAAAATACTTGAGTATTATCAAAGTAGGATATGGAGATGGTATAAGAAGTAACAATTTGAACTGAAATCCTAAAATCAGTAGATGAAATATGAATTAAAACTTAACAAGGCTGGTAAAATTTTGTTGCTAAGAAAAAAACTTCTGTTGGAAATCCAGTTTATATTTAGGACATGTGAGGAACTATAGTGCTATTATACTAGGGCCATGAGTTCATTGTCAGGCTATTTGATAGCATAATTTAACCTACTCTAATGGAGAGTGAAGTCCAATGCCAGCTATAATCATGGGCTAACAGAAGGAACAAAACTCGCAAAGAATGCCTACACTGCAGGTTTACTTACAAGCCTCGTATGTGGGCTGAAAATTCCCCAATTATGATTAGGGCATAGAATTTGGATAAGTCTTTTTGCCAGGAATTTAGCCAAGAAAAAAAAAAAAAACAAACAAATGGCAGGTACATCTGGCAGCCTCTAACACCTAGCACCATGAAATTGCTTCTTTCACTCCAAATTTCAAGGAACCAAGAGGGAAACAGCATAATTCTCCATATAGAAACCATTAACATTAATACAAAGTTTTAAAAACTATTTTTTTTCCTATTGGTTTAGGTAATAGGTACATTTTATAATCTCTGGAGTTCTGCTTTTTAATGTATTTAATCATAAAGAAGGCACTGTAAAAATCCTTGAAAAATATCTGTGGTTCACCTCTTCCAAATTTTATATATATATACACACACACACATACATATGAAATGTATAAATAAGGAAATATAAAAGTATAGACCTGTCATATATTTATAATGTATAAATAACATATATAATAAATACAAAAATATAAATTAAATATAGAAAATATAATACCCTGTTTAAGTCTCATATTTAAATGTATCAAATATTCAAGTACTTAGACTGGAATGCAACTTGCAAACATTTAATCAAAAAACCATAGGAATAATTGAAAGCAATAAATACCTTATACTTTTATTTAAATACCACTACCAAAAAGATTTTAAAAATACTGTGGTAAGGTATGACTTACTGAATAAAACACAAAACTGTATGTAAGATAGGACAGAAATAAATATATGAATGATGTTATGATATAGACTTAAAGATAAATATTTAAGAAAAAGGGGAAATTTTAAACATGTAATCTCCTCATATCAGTCTTATTGCCTGTTTCATGTTTACTTCTGTAAATAAAACATTCAAAAATATGAAATTGCGCTGATGAAGACATGGACATTCTGAAGTCAGATACCTTTTGGTTCTATTTTTGTGTAACTTATGTACAGAAGACATTAGCTAGTGTGACAGGCTGGTGGCATGAAAGGATAGCTTCCCTTAAATTATTCTCTAGGAAAGCTTTAAAAAAGCACAAGGAGAAAAAGACTTTATCAGTGTTTAAGATACATACATATATGACACCTGGTTTAGCGGAGGGACTTCTCTGGTGGCTCAGACCGGTAAAGCGTCTGCCTGCAATAAGGGAGACCTGGGTTCGATTCCTTGGTGGGGAAGATCCCCTGGGGAAGGAAATGGCAATCCACTCCAGCACTCTTGCCCGGAAAATCCCATGGACGGAGGAGCCTGATAGACTACACCCCCTGGAGTCCCAGAGTCGGACACGACTGAGCGACTTCACTTCACTTCACTTTAGTGGAGTGCAGCAATGGCTGTATTGTAAAGCTGACTGGGCAAGTTGTTTTTCTCTGAGGCTTACAGGTGCTATACCTGCTTTCTTATGCAGCACATTTTCAGTTTCTTCAAATGATCCCTCATATATCTTTCCCACCTTGTCTGTGCCAGTTCAAATGACTTCCCAACAGCCCCTGGATTGCCAACTATAAAAGACAGGCTTACTGTGCTCAATCTCCTTACTCAAGAATGTATCTGCCATGAACCTGCAGTCAACCTTATTTTTTTAATGGAGACATTTTCAGATACAGTGAGCTCTGCCATGATGTTTGTTTTGAAATACAATTTTGTTCCAAAGCAATTGATATATTAGGAAATGGAGCAGAACATAAATTCCACATTTGCCTATGTGCAATTTTCCCACAAGAAACACTAGGTAAACAAAATGTGCACTCGACTAAATGAAGTTGTGAAGGAACATACCAAACACACACGCGTATCTCAAATATCCCCCATTTTGCGCATGTCTCCAAGACACTTGTTCACATCTGAAGTTACAGCTTTCTCTCTTCATTCAGTAAATGTTTCATTATTTAGCAATAGTTTGCAAGCTGAGAACATTCTTATGCTCACTGCTACTAATAAATATCAGGTATTTAAAAAAGATACAGTGCCACGTGTATGGTGATACATATTTCTTCACAGTTTGACCTGTTTAAAAATGTACTACCTCAAGTTATAGCAGAACCAAACATATTATCAAGAGTAAAATGAGCTTTAAAACTGTTACATACTATAGAATATCCTCAATTTCCACAGAGTAAAAGATGCTGGAAACTGTTTACTGAAAACTTGGAAAAATGACCACTTCTCTTATGGAAAATTTAGTCACTGTACTACATAAAATTATTGTTGTCAGTTTCTAACTATTCAGAATGTGCTTGTTGTCATAAAGGGGGCAATGAAATTCTGAAATAGTGAACTGAGATTTTCTCCAAAAATATTTTTGTAATTTTTTCAGTCTTGCTAACATAGATCCCATTTCTAAGATTCTACCATTGCAAAATCCTATGAAAGCTTCTGAAGACACCAAAATAAAGATAAATATCTGAACTTTTAAATATTTACAGATAATTTTTCTACAGGCTACTGAAAACTCTGGGATATGTCGCATAAATCGTTAAGTCTTTGTTCTTATTTATTTACAATTTAAATGAGACCCACATTACTTGCCAGTTTCAACTATCAAACAAACAAGGATTAAAACACTTTTAAGGATTTATTATTTAATATTTTAAAAGTAATTGAAAATCTAACATCAGTAATCTAAATTTACACCTCAGGAAACTAGAAAAAAGAAGAGCAAATTAAATCCAAAATAAGAAGAAAAGAAATAATAAGAATTAAAGCAAACTTCTAGCGATAAAATAAATAAGCCCCAGGAAACTAAAGCCCCAGGATGATAAATAGCTATAGCTAATTCTACTAGCTTGGATATTTGAAAGTTGCTGAGAAAGTAGATCTTAAAAGTTCTCATCAAAAGAAATTGTAACTATGTGCAATGATGAATATTAAAGAGATTATTATGGTAGTCATTCTGGAATATTTATGTTATATACCTGAAACTAATATAATGTTATATGTCAGGTGTATCTCAATTTATAAAAATAATTAAAGGAAAAATCATTGAAATTGAAAAGAGTAAATAAAAATAGAATATCAAAGAAAGTTGCCTCTTTGAAAAGGTCAGTAATGTTGAGAAGCCTCTAGCCAACCTAACTAAAAAAATAAGAGGACACTACTAATATAAGAAGTGAAAAGAGACATAACTACACATTCTATAAACATTGACAATATAAAAAAGAAAAAAGGAATGCTGTTAATAATTCTATGCGAATTTGATAACCTAGATGAAATAGACCAGTCTCTAGAAGGACACAATAGCCAAACGTTACACAAGAGGAAATGGATAATCTGAATAGACCTGTATCTACTGAAGAAGCATAGAGAAATCGAGCAATAACCTTCAAAACAGAAAGCACTACACCTAAATGGATTCGATGGTAAACTCTACCAAACATTTTAGGGAGAACTTATACCAATTATTTACAATCACTTTAGGAAGATAGAAACATAGGGAATAGTTTCGAACCCTTCAATGAGACAAGTAGTATTCTGATACCAAAATCAGGCAAATATATTACAAAACAAAAACTACAAGATGATATCTCTTGTTAACATAGATGAAAAAAACTCAACAAATATTAGCAAATTAAACCCCATAATATATTAAAAGAATTACAGTTGACCCTTGAAAAATGAGGGGATTTGGGATGCCTAAAGCATCCTAAAGGAAATCAGTCCTGAATATTCTTTGGAAGGACTGATGCTGAAGCTGAAACTCCAATACTTGGGCCACCTGATGCGAAGAGCTGACTCATTTGAAAAGACCCTGGTGCTGGGAAAGATTGAAGGCAGGAGAAAAAGGGGGCTACAGAGGATGAGATGGTTGGATGGCATCACCAACTAAATGGACATGAATTTGAGGAAACTCTGGGAGTTGGTGATGGACAGGGAGGCCTGGCGTGCTGCAGTCCATGGGGTCGCAAAGAGCTGGATACGACTGAGTGACTGAACTGAACTGAACTGAAGGGATGCCAACCCTATGTGCAGTTGAAAATTCATGTATAACTTTTGACTTCTTAGAAACTTTACAAATAACCCACTTTTGACCACAAAGTCTTACCTGTAACAGTTGATTAACACTTATTTGGCATATTATTTGTGTTTTATACACATTCTTAAGTGAAGTCCACTAGAGAATATGTTATCAAGAAAAATCATAGAGAAAATACATTTTCACTACTGTATTCATTACTGTAAGTTTACATTGTTTACAAGATGAATTGTCTGTCAGTACTTATACAAATGTTACCTTATATGATACAAAACATTGTAGATGTTATAGGTATTACTAACTCTAGACATCAAAAATAAAAGGATGTGAAAATGTGAAAAAAATCACATTTATTTACAGATATAATGATTCATGCACTGATAACAATATAACTGTTTCATGGCAGCCTATCCTGTGTACTAATGAGTAAATCATTATAAAATTTTTATGCTATACATTATTGTAGTCATATTCATAATACAGTATTAGAAACGTTAACTTAAAGAATCACTTGTAATGAATGGCTGATAACAGAAATTTCTCCAGTTTCAGGAGAGACAGAGATGTGCTATTCAGTAATGAAAGTTTTGAAAGCAAAGTTATAAAACAGCAAGAAAGCTAACACATTATTAATTTTATATTAAATATCACTCACCTTATGCTTCTGTAAGGATATGCTATCCACTTTTAACACAGGTGTTGCACATGATGTTGGACACAATGAATACTTAGGTGATAGTGATGACGACGCAAAACATGTCTCATACAGCTCTTGCAATTAGCTATTAGATTTTCACTCAGACAAACATACACACAACAGAGAAGTTTATTAACCGAGGGGCATGATCATTTACCATTCATTAAGTGGAAGGGGGTCATCATAAAGGTCCTCAGAGTGTTCACAGTGAGTAGGATGAAGAGGAGGAAGAGGAAGTAGGTTAGTCTTGCCGTCTCAGGAGTGACAGAGGAGGAAGACGTTGAAGGGGTGGAAGGAGAGGCAGACACACTAGGTGTAACTTTATGGAAATATATCATCATTTCTGTGTGGCCTTTTTGCTTTTTTTATTTCTTTAAAAAATGTTTCTATGTGGTACCAATCCCTTTTTTTACTTTTTCTCTTTGTCTTTATTTTTTAATTGAAGTATAGTTGATTTACAGTATTGTGTTTCACTTGTACAACACAATGATTCAGTCATGTATATATATATTCTTTTAAAGATTTTTTTCCCTTATAGATTATTACAAAATATTGAGTATAGTTCCCTGTTCTATACAGTAGGTCCTTGTTGGTTATCTATTTTTTATATTGTAGTGTGATTTGTTAATCCCAAACTCCTAATGTATCTCTCCACACCCTACCTACTCCCTGGTACAAATCCTTTTTCCACCATTTGCTTTAGTTCTAATACCTGTATCACAAAAGTGTCCATTTTGTAAAAGAACTCAAAAACACTCTTGAATAATGGGAACCCTTCTTGTCAGATTGTCCGATGTCATTTTGTTTTTGGCCCTGCTTCTTCTACTTCTTCCTCCCATCTGGTAGTGGTTCAGAAACACTCATCTTCATCAAGTTTCCTTCTGTTAATTCCTTTGATATGATGTGTATTAGGCCTCCCTGATAGCTCAGTTGGTAAAGAATCTGCCTGCAATGCAGGAGACCCTGGTTCAATTCCTGGGTCAGGAAGATTCTTTGGAGAGGGGATAGGCTACCCTCTCCTGTGTTCTTGGTCTTCCCTGGTGGCTGAACTGGTAAAGACTCTGCCCACAATCTGGGAGACCTGGGTTCAATCTATGGGTTGGGAAGATCCTCCGGAGAAGGGAAAGTTTACCCACTCCAGTATGCTGGCCTGGAGAATTCCATGGACTGTATACTCCATGGGGTCATGAAGAGTCAGACACGACTGAGCATCTTTCACTTTCATGATGTTTATTAGCTTTTTAATTTTTCCAAGATTCATATCTTAAAATTTTTCACTCTCAACTCTTTCTTTTAATGTCCACAATCTCTTTCAAGATTTCCTTGATTTGTTCTGTCATTAATCCTGTGAAGTCATTACCGAACATCTGGCTACAATTCTCTGCAGCAGAATCTATTGTTTTGGGCTTGATGGATTTAACTGCTTTTTCTGTTACAACATTAGCGTCCTTAATGGTATAATCCTTCCAGACTTTCCTGATGTTCTTTTCATCAGAGTTCTCTTTCATAGTGTTGATAGTCCTTTCCATAGAATACTCTGTGTAATGAGTCTTTAAGGTCTTTACGATCCTGGGATGTGGATACTGAATTAGAGACTTTGTGTTTTAGGGAAAGTAGACCACTTCTATATCTTCAGTGTTGGGCTCATGCAGCTCTAGGGTGGCCAGGGCTATTGTTCATTGTCAAAAAACTCTAAGACTTTCCCTTACTGGCAAGATATTCCTGACTTCAGGGATAAAGCATCAATGGAACCAATCCAGAAAAAGCATTCTTGTTGTCTAGGCTTTCTTGTTGTACAACCAAAAGTCTGGCAGCTGGTGTTTATCTTTTCCTTCCAGGCTCCAGTGTTAGCAACCTTATAAAGGTAGCCCTGATTATAAATTGGATGGCATTTGCACAAAACCGTGGAGTTAGCCTATCACTTCCTGCCTCAAATCCTATTGCTCACTTTTCTTCCTTACTAATAAATGCCCTTTGTCACACTATTTTTTTTTTCCAAAATAGAGTGCTTTCTTGTGCATTATAAACCTATTCAGGCAGATATCCTTTCTGCTCAATAATTTTCTTAATGGAATCCTGGAACTCACCTGCTGTCTCTTGGTTGGCAGAAGCTGCTTTTCCTGTTATGTTGACATTTTCAAAGGCATGCCTTTTTCTAAAATTATCAAACCATTCTTTGCTGGCACTCAATTCTCTAGCTTTATACCCTTCACCTTCCTTATGCTTTAAGCTGTTATGCAATGACTTCACTTTTCTCAAACTCTATTCTAGTTTATAGGGATACATTTCTTATAGCAACCCTGTATCCACATAAAAGCTGCATTTTCAATATGAGATTAAAGGATATTTCCTGAAAAGGCAAGCTGTTTGTACCTGCTGGCATAGCTGCAGAGATGGTTTCATGAATTTCCTTTTCTGTTTTTGTAAAAAAGGAAAGGTCCTTACCTTTTGGATTCATTTATCTTGAAATGGTGGGCAACCACAGCTGTAGACCTCAATCTATAATACATATCAAGCCATTCAACTTTTTCTTATAATAACATGATTGTTTCTACTTCTTGGGAACCCTTCCACTATCACTAGTGGCACTTCATATGTGCCCCATGGAATTACTGAAGGTTTATGGTAATGAATTAAACACAATGAAAAATACATGAGAACCACAGTTCAGTTAGTTCAGTTGCTCAGTGGTGTCTGACTCTGCGACCTCATGGACTGCAGCACGCCAGGCTTCCCTGTCCATCACTAACTCCCAGAGCTTGCTCAAACATGTCCATCGAGTCAGTAATGACATCTAACCATCTCATCCTCTGTCGTCCCCTTCTGCTCCCGCCTTCAATCTTTCCCAGCATCAGGATCTTTTCCAATGAGTCACTTCTTTGTATCAGGTGACCAAAGTATTGGAGTTTCAGCTTCAGCATCAGTCCTTCCAATGAGTATTCAGAACTGATTTCCTTTAGGATTGACTGGTTTGATCTTGCAACCCAAGGGACTCTCAAGAGTCTTCACAGTTCAAAAGCAACAATTCTTCAGTGCTCGATTTTACTGTGCAATTTTACTGTTATATGAAGTTTACTGGAGAAACATACTGCTCTTGAAAAGATGATTATCATTACAAAGTGATTTAAGCTGATATAACATTTGAATTCACCGCAATAGTAATAGGAGGTGGCTACAAAATTATTCGGTTATGGAAGTACAGTGTTACTAGAGTTATCTTCGTGCAGTTATGATTCAACACTGCACCTTGACATTCATTTACATCTCTCTCCACTCCAGATGATTCCGTGTATGATCTGTGTGTGAATAAATTTTGATGAATTTTAGCTTTTTATATTAGATTTTTGTTTATTTTATGATAGTAAATAATGACTAGTATCTACATATATTTTACGCATTCATGACATACTTAAATTTTTCTTGATTTTTCCATATTTTCAGGCTATATAGTTTGTCTGTGAGTTTTATTGTTGCACACCCCCAATTTTTTTCCAATTATCTATTGAAAAAATCTGCATATAAGTGGCCCTGTACAATTAAATCTTGTACTGTTCAAGGAAAGCTGTATACACCACCATTAAATGGGATTTATTTATCCCAGGCATGGAAGACTGGTGTAACATTGAGAAATGAATATATGTCATCCACCACATCAACAGGCTAGGAAAGAAAAATTAAATAATCATATTGCTAGATACAAAAAAGCTTTTGATGAAATCCAACACCAACTCATTATAGAAACTCTCCATGAACTAATAAAACAGGGTAATTTCCTCAACTTAATGAAAGAATATCTACGAAAAACAATTAACATTGTACTTAATGATGATCAACTTAGAGCTTTTCCACCAAGATTAATTTGCAAGACATAGATGCAAATTTTATGGCAGCATTATTAACAATTGCTAAAAACTTGAAGCAGCCAAATATTTATTAACTCGTGAAAGGGTAAATAAAATGTGGTATATCCATACAGTAAAATACTGTTCAACAATCAAAAGAAAAAAAATGGTGCATTCTACAATATGGATGATCCTTGAAAATATGATAATAAAAGAATCAAACCGCAGAGGTCCACATATCATATGATTCCATTAACATACATTTTCCATAATAGGCAAATCTATAGAGATAGAAATATTGTTAGTTGGCTTGGGGGCAGGTATAAAGAATGGAGAATGACTGCTGGAAGGCAGCATTTTTATCTTAGGGATGGTGAAGATTTGCTAAAATTTATTGTTGTAATGGATGCACAACTTTGTAAATACACTAAAACCACTAATTTGCACATCTTAATATGGTGAATTTTATGGTTTGTTAATTATACTCAATAAAGGAATTATAAAAAGTAATTGAGCTGCCTATTTTAAATATGTACCACATAGAAAATGAGTTTATATATCAAGTGACTAAGTGGTAAAGAATCTGCCTGCAATGCAGGACACACGTGTTTGATTCCTGGGTTGGGAAGATCCCCTGGAGAAGGAAATGGCAACCCACTCAAGTATCTTGCCTGGGAAATCTCATGGACAGAGGAACCAGGTGGGCTATAGTCCATGGGGTCGCAAAAGAGGTGGGCACGACTTAGCAACTAAAACAGCAAACAACAATTGGCAACTATACAATAAACTTTAAGGTTTACTTCACAATCAAGTAAATTCCATTTTGGGGGGAAAGCTTTTTTTTTATTGTCTATTAGAATTCAGTGAAAAGTTTTTTTTTTTTATACTGTTATTCATGTCTTCACTTAATTTAATGTTATGATTTCTATTCACACTCCTTAGTCAGTGAAGTTGCCTGAAGTTCCTCAGTCGTGTCCGACTCTTTGCGATCCCATGAACTGTAGCCTACCAGGCTCCTCCATCCATAGAATTTTCCAGGCAAGAGTACTGGAGTGGATTGCCATTTCCTTCTCCAGGGCATCTTACCTATCTGGGGATTGAACCCAGGTCTCCCGCATTGCAGGCAGACACTTTACCGTCTGTGCTACCCTTAAACTTTCAATCAATTTGTAAATGTCATTGCCTGCTATCAGTGTTACCATATTTTTCAAGTGAAAATGCATGATACATTTTTTTGTGTTAAGTCACTTCAGTCCTGTCTGATTCATTGTGACCCCAGGGACTGTAGTCCACCAGGCTCCTCTGTCCATGGGATTCTCCAGGCAAGAATACTGGAGTGGGTTGCAATGCCTTCCTCCAGGGGATTCTCCCAAACCAAGGATCAAACCTTCATTTCTTATGTCTCCTGCATTGGCAGACAGGTTCTTTACCACTAGTGCCACCTGGGAAGCCCAACCATATTTATCAAGTAAAAATGTATGATACTGTTAAATTCAAATTTAAGAAAACAAAAATACTTTCGTATGTAAGTATGTTCTATGCAACATTGGGGAATACTTATAACAAAAAATAGTATTTGCTGTTTACCTGAAGTTCAAATTTATTTGAGAGTCATATATTTTATCTCAAAACCTTACCAACTGTTTATATAAGGATAAAAAATAAACTTGAAATCCAGTTGTAAAAAGTTGTGTATTGGTATGGGACATAAACATCTGAATGCAGAGTTCCAAAGAATATTAAGAAGAGTTAAGAAAGCCTTCTTCAGCGATCAATGCAAAGAAATAGAGGAGAAGAACAGAATGGGAAAGACTAGAGATCTCTTCAAAAAAATTAGAGATACCAAGAGAACATTTCATGCAAAGATGGGCTCGATAAAGGACAGAAATGGTATGGGCCTAACTGAAGCAGAAGATATTAAGAAGAGATGGCAAGAATACACAGAAGAACAGTACAAAAAAGATCTTCACGACCTGGATAATCACAGTGATGTGATCACTCATTTAGAGCCAGACATCCTGGAATGTGAAGTCAAGTGGGCCATAGAAAGCATCACTATGAACAAAGCTAGTGGACGTGATGGAATTCCAGTTAAACTGTTTCAAATCCTGAAAGATGATGCTGTGAAAGTGCTGCACTCAATATGCCAGAAAATTTGGAAAACTCAGCAGTGGCCACAGGACTGGAAAAGGTCAGTTTTCATTCCAATCCCAAAGAAAGGCAATGCCAAAGAATGCTCAAACTACTGCACAATTGCACTCACCTCACATGCTTGTAAAGTAATGCTCAAAATTCTCCAAGCCAGGCTTCAGCAATACGTGAACCGTGAACTTCCTGATGTTCAAGCTGGTTTTAGAAAAGGCAGAGGAACCAGAGATCAAATTGCCAACATCCACTGATTCATGGAAAAAGCAAGACAGTTCCAGAAAAAACATCTATTTCTGCTTTATTGACTATGCCAAAGCCTTTGACTGTGTGGATCACAATAAATTGTGGAAAATTCTGAAAGAGATGGGAATACCAGACCACCTGACCTGCCTCTTGAGAAATCTGTATGCAGGCCAGGAAGCAACAGTTAGAACTGGACATGGAACAACAGACTGGTTCCAAATAGGAAAAGGAGTATGTCAAGGCTGTATATTGTCACCCTGCTTTTTTAACTTCTATGCAGAGTACATCATGAGAAACGCAGGACTGGAAGAAGCACAAGCTGGAATCAAGACTGTTGGGAGAAATATCAATAACCTCAGATATGCAGATGACATCACCCTTATGGCAGAAGGTGAAGAGGAGCTAAAAAGCCTCTTGATGACAGTGAAAGAGGAGAGTGAAACAGTTGGCTTAAAGCTCAACATTCAGAAAACAAAGATCATGGCATCTGGTCCCATCACTTCATGGGAAATAGATGGGAAAACAGTGGAAACAATGTCACGCTTTATTTTTCTGGGCTCCAAAATCACTGCAGATGGTGATTGCAGCCATGAAATTAAAAGACAGTTACTCCTTGGAAGAAAAGTTATGAGCAACCTAGATAGCATATTCAAAAGCAGAGACATTACTTTGCCGACTAAGGTCCGTCTAGTCAAGGCTATGGTTTTTCCAGTGGTCATGTATGGATGTGAGAGTTGGACTGTGAAGGAGGCTGAGCGCCAGAGAATTGATGCTTTTGAACTTTGGTGTTGGAGAAGACTCTTGAGAGTCCCTTGGACTGCAAGGAGATCCAACCAGTCCATTCTGAGGGAGATCAACCCTGGGATTTCTTTGGAAGGAATGATGCTAAAGCTAAAACTCCAGTACTTTGGCGACCTCATGCGAAGAGTTGACTCATTGGAAAAGTCTCTGATGCTGGGAGGGATTGGGGGCAGGAGAAGAAAGGGACAACAGAGGATGAGATGGCTGGATGGCATCACGGACTCGATGAACGTGAGTGTGAGTGAACCCCGGGAGATGGTGATGGACAGGGAGGCCTGGCGTGCTGCGATTCATGGGGTCGCAAAGAGTTGGACACAACTGAGTGACTGAAGTGAATTGAACTGACTGGACATGCTGAATTGTTGCTCTCCAAGTGGTTTGCAGAGGTCTTTCTTACTATAATTATAAGATAAAAGTAGAAATTTTAGATGTTTATAGAGCTTTCAACTTCACAAAGGGAGAGCCATACCATACTGTGAATTTTTAAATGATTATTTCTACCGTGACTGAAACTCACAAAACTATCATGGGAACAGAAAAAAGTTTTAAATAATACCCATTTTTTACTCTTATGTGGCCCAATGATAGAAAGCATTCCTTCAACCCTTCCTTCATGTCTCTCAGAGAGTTTTTTGTATACTATTTTGAACCTGTTTTGAATAGAGTACAGATGGTTGGACATTTAGTGAGTGGAATATTTTATAGCCACATTATTACATTATATACATCACCAGGGCACATTGGATCATACTTCTCATCCCAAGGCCTTTTTCTAATCATTTGCTATAATTGCAAATGTCTCATCTTCCTTTTAGTTTATTGCATGCAGTGATGGATATTGCTTTTCTAATTAGTAGGATTATTTACCATGGAAGATATGAAAATTGTCTTTCCTTTTATGTCTTGGGAATATTGGGAAATATCTGTTATAGCAGGATTCACATTTCTGTACTGACTCTATTAATCCCTTAATTTATCCTACTTATTGGATCATTAAAAAAAAAATCACCATCCAGACAACTTGTGTTTGTCTAGGCGCTAGGAATCTGCTTGCACATTACTGGATTAATAACAAGACAATGCCTTTCAGCCATTTTCATTTGAGGATTCAATTTTTTTTAGGGAAATGTAGGAAGAAACATATGGATCCATTTCACAAAGTGTCTTGGTTTTCATTCATTTTAAAATCAGTGCAGTAAAGATAATTACAACTTTTTAGAGCACTGTTGTATTATTTAAACTTATTAGAGATTCATGATTCAAATTGTGCTCTTATTATTTCCATCCATATGACTTAAACTGAATTTTCCATAGGCTTCAAGGGAATGAAAATTAGCATGAAAATCATCAAGTATATCACATACCAAAATGTGTTTGCCAGGGTTTTGTAACCCAAATATTTTGACTTCAGAGTCTATGAACAACTTCTATTAACTGACTACTGAGAAACACTCTTTGGGGAAATCAAATTTTACCCAACTCTTCTTCCATTTAAAACTGGCTGTAATATCAACAACATTATTTATCAGTAATATCACCATTCTTCTATTTCCTGAAGGTACAAATCTTTTATGCTACTGTAGACACTAACTCAGAAAGACTAGACCTTAAAATCAAACTCTGTCCTTTGACTATATTTTTCAATTCTGCTGAGTCCATTTTGCAGAATACACACATACAAAAGTCATAAAAAACATTAGTTTTCTTCTGATAGAAGCAGAATAAAAAATACCACACACTGGCATGATTCTAATTTTCAGAGTGAAATTACCTACCTTTAGTTTTTGAAACTACTTATCGATAAGATTAGGGCATACATATCATCAAGAAGCAACCACAGTGAAAGATAATATAAATAAGCTATATACCACTGAGTATGTCAGTGAAGAAGTTTATGCATGATTATAAGTATTCATTCAATACTGCCTAGAGCAAAGAGAACTGAACTAACAAATACAAAGTTGAGGTCACACAAAGCAGCCAGCTTCTCTATTTTAAAGTTTCGGTTTCTATCACCACTTCAGTCAGACATGTCTGCCTTACTTCCATCCTTGCCAAATTAGCATCTGATAGCTAACTTACTTCCCATGCATGTTTTTGGATTTTGTACTTGAGCGCCAGAGCAAGGGCAGATTCACATTCTTTCTTCAGAATGTTTCTCCCATTGTAGCTGAGTTTTGCTTTTCTTTTTGTGGATCTTACATTGGTCTCCTGATTTGGTTTTTCAGGATCTGGTCTCTCTTTGAACTAAAATGTCAAAACAATGACGATATGCCAGAAAGTGATGATCTTAACAATATGATGCTTTAGGTCAAAATGAGGCTTTCTTGTAATTTTGCCAAAGCTACTATATTACAGCAGTCATTTGAATTTTTTTCCTTTTGCCTTAAAATGGTCAAACTGTTAGATACTATACATATTTTCTTTCTCCCTTAAGAAAAATTAGAAAAAGAACCAAACAGTGACACAAAGCCAACAAATT
This sequence comes from Capricornis sumatraensis, assembly GCF_032405125.1. Lineage (NCBI taxonomy): Eukaryota > Metazoa > Chordata > Mammalia > Artiodactyla > Bovidae > Capricornis > Capricornis sumatraensis. The sequence continues at coordinate 23,400,361 of NC_091081.1, read as the reverse complement.
TACTGTCAACTCATTCTGTTACTGGCTTCTATTATAGCATAGCAAATCAGCCCAAAACTTAGTTGTTTAAAAATAATGAATACTTATTATCTTATATGATTTCCAAGTGTCCAGGGAGCTGGGTGTGGCTTAGGTGGTTGGTTCTGATTCCAAGTCACTCATGAGTGGTAGTCAGAATATTGGCAGGAGCTGTAGTCACCTGAAGGCGATTAAGGTTAGAAAATATGCTTCAAGAAGGATCTTCCACATGGCTGTTGAATAGAGCCTTCATTATCTAGCTCACCTCCAAAGGGCTGCTCGTGACATGACAGCTGAATACTCTGAAAGAGAAAGGATGGACTAATAAGCAATGATCCAGTCTCAGAAGTGATGTGCCGTCACTTCTACTGTTTTCTATTGGTTAGAATAGAATTTAATTAGAAAATCTGTGGGGGTGTGTTAGAACCACCGTGCTCTCTAATACTGGGAGTACTACAGACCCCAGATGATCTCTCTGACTCTAAGATTTTCTTACTTTAAATCTAGTTGGCAAGGAGTAACCAGATTTTTTTTTTTTCATATTACTTCACTGATGAAGGCGCCTTCCTCAAGTTGACTATCTGATTTCTAATGTTGCCTATAAGCTCCTTTTACATTATAAAGCTCATAATATGAGCTGAATCTTGTTCTTAAATCTTATTTCACATTCCAACATTCTAGACTTACAGACTGGACAGTTTCCACAGGACGCTGCCAAAGTCAGATTCTTTGTCTTCTATCTTAACATTATTCCCCTCCCTTCTTCCTCTTTTATCCACTCAAAGCCTCCTACTTTTCCAGACCTAGCTCAGGTGCTGTATCCTAAGACTTCACTTACCATTCTCTCACTGACCTCACTCCCCACTTTTCTGAGACAATACTACTATTACCGTGAGTTCTACATATTCTAGCACACAACTCTTCTCTAATTGTTTCAGCTATGGTTTTCTTTTCTCCAACCAGTTCTTACACTTCTCAGAGAAAAGAACCATATTTCATCCTTTTTAGTTCTCATAGACCCTTACAGAATTTGGGAAATATAGGAGTTTCTCAACAAATATGTGAGATATATTTCTTATATTTCTCTTGTATATGAGATTGAAGAGTGTTTTTATATAGTTTATGTAAAGATACCTAAAATATAAAAGCAAGTATAAAAGAAAAAAAAAACCCTACCTTTTTTTTTGTAAATGTATTCTTTGTTTTTTCCTTTACTTAATATAGGAACTTATGATGTCCAGCCAAAGGTTATCTCATAACTCCAGACTTAATTTAAAATTGGAAAATATATCACGATAACAAAAAATTCTATTTACAAGCATGAAATTCACAATATGAGAATTTATATTGATTATGATTGTACCAAAATAGCATTTCAACGTCACTTTTCTCAAAAATATGATTATTAGTATAAAGGAAATATAAGGAATATATTATTACTTCTGTTTGCTCTGGGCACATTAAAATGTAGACAATTTGATTTTTAAAAAGCGTTGATTCTATGTAGATTAGTTTCTTAGTTCAGATGGAGTTCAGTGAAAAATGTCTATTTCTCTATAGTCTTTTTGAGAACATTTTGAAAAGTATTAGCTGCCTGTAGTGTTATTTTTCTAGAAAAAAAATTCAACTAAATGCTGCATTTTATATCTTGTTCTTAAAATTGTTTAAATCTTTCCTCTCTATGTGAATGGTAATTAGAGAGAGGAATATTATTTTGACATAATTTTGGTTTTTAAAAAACTCTTAATAATAAAACATGTTTAAAGCCACTTTTTGAGGCATGATTAACATAGAAAAAGCCATACATATTCAATGTGTTCCAACTACATGAGTTTGGAGATAAGTATGCATTTGTGAAATCATCGCCACAATCCGTGCCATCAACATAGCCATCACTTCTAAAAGTTTCCTCCTCTTTTTTATTATTGTTATCATCATTATTCTTACTTTGTGATATGAACCCTTATTATAAGAGCTAATGAAACATTTCAAATATAGAAAGAAAATGACAAGATAAATACACTAAACCTCCATTTACCTAATACTCAGCTTCAACCATTTTCAATATTTAGCTAAACTTATTTTTGACCTCATACCTTCCCTACTCAATGAAGACATTATGATTATTCTCACAATAGACGTCTATTGTTGACCCAAACGTTTTGCTGAGCTTTGGAATGCTAAAAAAACATGAAATTTCTCTATCCTATGTCTATATGAAATGGAATATGAAAACTGATAGTATCATGCCTTCACTTCCCTACCCGCAGACAAGAATATTGAATCCTAGAGAGGTTCAGTTTCTAACTTTTCTATGATCAAGTAACTGGTTTGCAAAATTGGAAGGAGAGTCTAGATTTCCTGCTCTGTTATTTTTTGCTTCCTATTTGATCTGGTTAGGAGATTTCAAAAACTTCTCCAGCAGAATATGGCTTTGGAAATAAATAGGAGAGACATTGTTGGAGTCACTTTGCTACAGTTACCTAGGTTCCTTGCCCTAGCTATCTTTTAATCAGTAGTTTGCAAAATTAAGACAATTACATGTCTTTTTCTTGTGTTCACAGCCTATTTTCTTTTTTTTTGTAACATTTTTCCAACTAACTCTATTGGATATTTTTATACCATTATATCATTTCTAAATTATTATTTTGCATATTGATTTTACATACATTGATTTTTTTTCTCAATTCTAATTCCATCAGCTCACATCTCTAGAATAACATCCAGTATGACAATATCTTTCTTTTGTTCCTAATTTTGCTTTTATTATTTGACACTTTAAAATGATGTTAAATTTATTTATATATTCATATATAAAATTGTGTCTATTCTTCATATTTATTAGAAATTTTCAACTGGGATAAATAAACTTTTAACAAATGCTTTTTTCAACATCCATGGAAATGATTGTGGTTTAATAATTAAATTTAGTAAATTGTATTACTAGACTATTATCACTGCATTTCTGATATATAATCTGTTTTTCATTGTATATTTATTGCATTGATGAAATAATTTTGCTAGTGTTTATTCATGGTGCTTACATTAATTTTAATAGATAATGGTTTTAAGAAAATCATTGTATTTGTTAGATAGTTTATTTCACAAAAAATTATATATACCAAGTATATATTTACCAGGTACTGTTCTACATGCTTTACAAATATCCTCATGATAGATGAATGAAGGAAATACTATTAGCATTCTCATTTTGCAAATTATGAAATGGCAGCATAAAGAGGTTAAGAAACTCCAGAAAAACTAGTTGAAGATAAGTTTTGAATGCACGCAGTTCACAGGTGAAACAAAAAACAGAGATATTCTTATTTCTTTCCACATACATTTGAAAGATTTAATCTATACTATTGCCTGGTGTATGTTTGGAAATAATAATTCATTATAATTTTTATTAAGGCAATGAGCATATTTATATTTTCACAGAGAAAAGCAATTTTACTCTGATTTTTAAGTTTTTTATACATATAAACAAATTATTTTAATTCCCTTTGCTCTTGGTTATTTCCACATCCTCATTTTTGCGTATTTAGGTTGAGCTTTCATTTTTATTTTTTAAGGAGTTACATAATGATTTACCTAGCATGTAATTTCTGTGCAAATAGCTGCTTTTTGTTTTTTTTTATTAGTCTGCTCTTTTCTTTTGGTAAATTCATTAATTTCCAACAGTAAAACCTTAGTTTATCCTTGGAGAAAGTCTGGAGGTCACAATTCTTCTCCTGGTCCCCTTTATTTTTATTTGTATGTTTTTCTTCAGTCTCTTCCATTAAGGTCAGCTTTTAGCAGTCTAATGCCCCACATAAATAAATGAGCAATAGCTTAGCCAATTAAAACTTGGGAAGTCTTGATATGTAGATGCTTTTGTATAAGTATAGCACAGCAATCATCAAATTATTACTTGTCTGAGAAAATAACTGAGATATTCATTTCTGAGGGAATGACTGTATGTATATACAGCCTCCCACCCCATAGTAATTAAATGAAGCTCATAAATAATGAGAGAAATTTAAAAAGTTGATAGGATCTCCCAGTTTCAAAATTAACATCCGTTTTCTCTCAAACTTCTTTTTAGTTTAACTGCAAAGATTTTAATTCATTGGGGCTTTAGAACTCAAAATCAGATAATAATATATGCTCCAAATGAGTCACTGAGTTTATATCCTAGGGCATTCACCTGCTTCAGATTGGATTGTGCTTTGCACCTAAGTTTATAAATAGTCTAAAGTTGGAAATGAAGGCTGTCTGCATTAATGGAACTCAGTCTGATCCACAGTCTCTGTCCCCATCAGTTGCTCTAGTCTGACTCCTCTTGAGTCAGGCCTGGCCCCAGAATGGCAGGCAGTCCTGAGTCTACTGTCAACACTAGCTTTGAGGATTTGGTATGAGGTTCAAGTTGGGTAAATTGGCCTCTACCAAGTTCCTTGCTCCTGTGACCTAGCTGTTACAATTACACTTCTCTTTAATAGTCTGCTTAGTATACAGGGTGCTTTCTCTTTATGGACCCTGACTTGCTCTTGTCATTTTCCCTCTTGATTGAAGAATTCTGACTCTGAATCCTCACCTTTGGATGTAATTACACCACACCTTTGATACTGACTGTACCTTCAGTAACCTCTGTGATGTAAAACCTTCACATTCTGCATTTTTTATTGGATCTCCTTTGATTGAAGCCCCATTTGCTGGAGATTTGCATATACCAAGAACAAAGAATAGACTGCTTCCCTGTCCTACTTAACCTGTCAGAGTTTGTTTCCGAGTCAGTGCCTGGTTCTATTACCTGCCCTGGTGAGTAGGTAACACCTGGTCAAGACTCTCAATACTCAGATCTCCTGCTGGGAATGATCAAACACACTACCTACATTCTTAAACTATTTATTCACTAGATGTTGATCATCAGCTGTTTATGTTAGAGTAGAGATGTGTGGCTTGGAGAATTTTGAGCATTACTTTATTAGCATGTGAGATGAGTGCAATTGTGCGGTAGTTTGAGCATTCTTTCACATTGCCTTTCTGTGGGATTGGAATGAAAACTGACCTTTTCCAGTCCTGTGGCCACTGCTGAGTTTTCCAAATTTACTTGCATATTGAATGCAGCACTTTCACAGCATCATCTTCCAGGATTTGAAATAGCTCCACTGGAATTCCATCACCTCCACTAGCTTTGTTCATAGTGATGCTTTCTAAGGCCCACTTGACTTCACATTCCAGGATGTCTGGCTCTAGATGAGTGATCACACCATTGTGATTATCTGGGTAATGAAGATTTTTTTTTGTACAGTTCTTCTGTGTATTCTTGCCATCTCTTCTTAATATCTTCTGCTTGTGTTAGGCCCATACCATTTCTGTCCTTTATCGAGCCCATCTTTGCATGAAATGTTCCCTTGGTATCTCTAATTTTCTTGAAGAGATCTCTAGTCTTTCCCATTCTGTTCTTTTCCTCTATTTCTTTGCATTGATCGCTGAGGAAGGGTTTCTTATCTCTCCTTGCTATTCTTTGGAACTCTGCATTCAAATGGGTATATCTTTCCTTTTCTCCTTTGCTTTTTCTTTCCCTTCTTTTCACAGCTATTTGTAAGGCCTCCCCAGACAGCCATTTTGCTTTTTTGCATTTCTTTCTCCAAGCCAGGCTTCAGCAATACATGAACTGTGAACTTCCTGATGTTCAAGCTGGTTTTAGAAAAGGCAGAGGAACCAGATATCAAATTGCCAACATCTGCTGGATCATGGAAAAAGCAAGAGAGTTCCAGAAAATTTTTATTTCTGCTTTATTGACTATGCTGAAGAATTTGACTGTGTGGATCACAAGAAACTGTGGAAAATTCTGAGAGAGATGGGAATACCAGACCACCTGACCTGCCTCTTGAGAAATCTGTATGCAGGCCAGGAAGCAACAGTTAGAACTGGACATGGAACAACAGACTGGTTCCAAATAGGAAAAGGCTGTATATTGTCACCCTGCTTTTTTAACTTCTATGCAGAGTACATCATGAGAAACGCTGGACTGGAAGAAACACAAGCTGGAATCAAGATTGCAGGAAGCAATATCAATAACCTCAGATATGCAGATGACACAACCCTTATGGCAGAAGGTGAAGAGGAGGCTAAAAAGCCTCTTGATGACAGTGAAAGAGGAGAGTGAAAAAGTTGGCTTAAAGCTCAACATTCAGAAAACGAAGATCATGGCATCCGGTTGCATCACTTCATGGCAAATACATGGGGAAACAGTGGAAACAATGTCAGACTTTATTTTTCTGGGCTCCAAAACCACTGCAGATGGTGACTGCAGCCATGAAATTAAAAGATGCTTACTCCTTGGAAGAAAATTTATAAGCAACCTAGATAGCATATTCAAAAGCAGAGACATTACTTTGCCGACTAAGGTCCGTCTAGTCAAGGCTATGGTTTTTCCTGTGGTCATGTATGGATGTGAGAGTTGGACTGTGAAGAAGGCTGAGTGCTGAAAAATTGATGTGTCTGAACTGTGGTGTTGGAGAAGACTCTTGAGAGTCCCTTGGACTGCAAGGAGATCCAACCAGTCCATTCTGAAGGAGATCAACCCTGGGATTTCTTTGGAAGGAATGATGCTGAAGCTGAAACTCCAGTACTTTGGCCACCTAATGAGAAGAGTTGACTCACTGGAAAAGACTCTGATGCTGGGAGGGATTGAGGGCAGGAGGAGAAGGGGACGACCGAGGATGAGATGGCTGGATGGCATCACTGACTCGATGGACGTGAGTCTGAGTGAACTCCAGGAGATGGTGATGAACAGGGAGGCCTGGCGTGCTGCGATTCATGGGGTCGCAAAGAGTCAGACACGACTGAGTGACTGAACTGAACTGAACTGAGAGATGTGTGAAAGGTGTTAGAAACAGGAGAAAACAATCCTAATTCTTCTTCCCTTCTAAAGAATATACTCAAAAGAGATGATAGAGTAAACAAATTGAATATTCACAAAAGCACAAATATGAAATATACCTTTCACGCAGTCAGCTGCAGATTCTATAGATGTCTGGTATTTGAGAAAACATCCCCATGCTTTCCAGGGAATGTTGTTAGGTAACATCTTAGCAGAGATCATTTTTTCCTAAAAGAATAATCTAGGAAAATAATATTATAAGGGTAGGATATTTGCTGATCATAAGATACAAGGGAGTTATTGGGAATAATTTGAATATTTTGTGTGGAGTGTATTAAAGACAGAAATTCATCAAAGAAAAATTCCCACATGTTTGCAAAGTCACCAAGACCACTGTCTCTGGGATCAGACAGACTTATATTTGAATCCCAGCTCTGTCATTTACTAGCTGTCTGATTTTGGACACATTACTTATATTTTCTAAGTCTCTCTTTTCTTATCTGTGAAGAGGGAATGCAACTGTATCTCATGAAGTTAAAAGAAGGTCAGTAGGATAAGTCAGCCATTGTACTGAAGCTCCGTATTACATCAACTGGAAGCTACATTTAGATTTATCATATAGCTATATTAGGATGATGAGTGTTATTATTTTGCCCTCTAGATTCATTCCTACTTTTTCTCCATCTTACTTTGTGTTTCAACAGGCTGACATCTGTGAGCCACATAAACAAATTCTCTTATCCTTTGATTTTTCAATCAGCTTAGGGCAAGGAGAGACTCTAAGAGGGAAATTTCAGAGTGGAGGACATTTAGCCATGGTGTATTTATTTCCCTGGTCTCTCTCTCTCTTACTATCTAAAGAAGAAACTGTTTCTTTTCTAAACCTAAAGGAACAAGAAGAAGGGGTAGGAAACAAGAGAAAGTAAACTGTCATGGAGATAGATAGATGATAGAGATGTTTTTACCAGATAAATCTATATATCTTTTTCTGTCTACACCTACCTGTCTATTCATCCATATATATTCCTATATCTATTTACCTAATTTTTTATTAAAGGAATTTCTCACATGATTGTGAAAACTGGCAAGTCCAAAACCCACAAGACAGGTCAGAGGGAAGAGACCCAGGGAGGAGTTAGTACTGTTGTTTTGAGTCTGAAGGAAGCCTGCAACAGAATCCTTTAGATCCCCCACTATTTCCTATTGGCAGGAATGGCTACATAATTCCTGGGCCCCAGTGCAGATGAAAATGCCGGGGCCCTTGTGAAAAAAATTTTTTTTAAGAATTTCAAGATGGCAGCAATAGAACATTACACTAGACACAAGGGACTTAAGTGTGGGGACCTCTACAGCAGCAGATATGGCACACCCCTGCCTGTCCATTTGCCTGAAACCTACCACAGATATAAAAATCTCCTTCGCAAACTGTTCACAATTAACCTATATAAGTGTGTCAGATGTTTTCTGCCAGGACCCTGATGCTTGCAATCAGAATGAAACCGAATGCTAGGACTTGAGTGTCAAAGCTCAATGACTCTAGAATTTGTCCACTCAATATTTGTGATGAATTTCACTTTCAGAAAAGTATATAGACTGTGAAACATTTTGAAAAGATTATAGATCCTAATTCATGTAGCCTGGAAACATTCACATGAAGAAAGGTGGGTTTATACCTACTGATTTTTATAGAAAATGAACATATACTTCTTTTATACTCTTATTTATCTGTAATCTAAAAATACTAAATTTCATCAATCAAATATTCATACATGAAATTAGGGTATTTATAAATACTTTACACAAAGCTTTCCATTTGAACTCCATTCCTCATGAACATTGCTTCTTGTAAGTAGATGCTTATTTGTATTTTCCACCATTCAGGGGCCAAAATTTTAGCAATATATGAGTCTTCTGTGTTGCTTGTTTTAGGTGGTGAATTGGTAAGGATATTTGGTAACATATTTCATTTGTCCTGTATGCATGCTAAGTCTCTTCAGTCGTGTCTAACTCTCTGTGAACTCATGGACTGCTGCCTGCCAGGCTCCTCTGCCCATGCGATTCTCCAGGCAAGAATACTGGAGTGAGTTGCCATGCCCTCCTCCAAGGGATCTTCCTGACCCAGGAGTTGAACCTGTGTCTCTTATGTCTCCTGCAGTGGCAGGTGAGCTCTTTACCACTATTGCCACCTGGGAAACACTTAGTCTAGTCTAAACAATTTGGTATCAGTGATGGTTATAAAATACAACTCTCAGAGTTACTATATCAAAAAGAAGGGTTGTTGAAAGGTTACTAATGGTATACTGGAAACATTGTCCACCTGGGGATCATCCATATCCCTCAAGAGCCAGGCAATCAGAAATTTCCTTCTTAAAACCTTTGGGTTAGGGACTTCTCTGGTCCATGTTCCCAATGTGGGGGGCCGGTGTTCGACCCCTGATCAGGGAACCAGATCCTGCATGCTGCAACTAAGAGATCCCATATGCAGCTAGGACCTTAGTGCTGCCAAATAAATAAATATTAAAAAAAAGTGGAGAAGAGAGATCCTATATATGTTTAAAAAAAAAAAAGCCTCTGGGTTAATTTTGGTAGTCTACTTCTTGAAAATTCTAAAAAGGTGATTTTTATCGTATTTCCACTTGATGACATAAAAAGGTTTATTGTATCTTTTTTTATCTTGTATTTATTTGCTATAGAGAACATTGTTTTAACTCACTGAAATAAAACCATTGTTATGGGTTTTCTGTATTATCTGAAATAAACTGTATTTTAAAATAACATAATAATACAGCAGCATTTTATTAGAGCATTATGTTTGTGATTGATTATGATAATATACCAATATTTAAGAATATAGAACTATTTGAATGTAATAGAAGAAAATTACATAAAAGAACATTTTTTCTTAATGCACAGTTTTAAGAAATATAAAATAATGTATTCACTTTAGGAGCAGCCAATATGGATGTTTATATTATATGGAAATTATTGATTACTGAAAAACAGAGAGAGAATAAATTGCCTGTCAATCATATTAAACATTTTTCACATTTTTCCTATGTTGGAATAACACTGATTCTGTCATTTGTCAAACAGTCATGTTTGGGTGGGTGAGTAAGTGCCACTTACTTGAGTTGCCTTGACTGTAGTTTGGTTCCCATAGCAGGCTGAAGGAGGAAAGACTAAGCATACCCTGGGTAATATGCCAAAAGTTTCAAGAGAGGTCATGTCTTTGCATTTGTAATTTGTCCCCAAGATGTGATAGGAAAATTTTCAATCTAAAAACTAGTTGTTCCTAGTTACTTGGAAATCCTTTCATGAATTTATTATGCATATGATAATTTTGTGTTAATAGTGTCTACGACAGTATTTTCACTGATAGACATTAAGTTAGGGTGGCAAAACATCAGGCACATTGATTAGTTCTTGTCAAAAGAGAGAATAAATCCAAAGTTTCCGGCTGCCACTCATGTGATCAGAGGGACAAACTAGGCTTCCAGAAATACATCCAGAAAGTCCTTTTCAAGCCTAGCTACTCTGCATTCATTAAAGTAGAAACTTTGCCAAGAACCTTTATGCACATTCTTTCTTGGACATGGGAGACAAAGCAGGAAGGAAAAAGTATCTATTTCAGGATTGGAAATGTATACTGTTCTTGGATACTTCCATATGACATTTAGCTTTTTCAAGCCTAATGTAATGTTCAAGGAATTTCTGAAAAATCCCTATTTCTCACACTAGCCATTACCCCTGTATAATCTTGAAAGCATTTATGTACAGATTTTGGACCTGCATGTTGGGCAGCTCTCAGCTACGGCAAAATGTGACACCGATTGGAATGAATTGACAGCAATTTTTTCCTGCTGAGTGCTTATAAGATTGGAAGCTTAAAACACATTATCTTCAAAATCCAGTGGAGTATCAGTTTCCACTGAAGCTGCTGGTGCAGGTGGACTGTCCATGGTCCATCTGTTCTGGACAGAATCTGTCATGACTGCTCTTTTTTCAGCCTGTCTTGTCTTTCATTGATACATAAAGATCCCTGCTATTTGGCCACTTTCCTTGCATGCCTCATTTCTTCTTTTCTCTAATTTTCCCCAATTTAAATATCCACTTTACTAAGATAATTATATGTTTAATATATTGATACTTTTTAAAATCCGAGACTCTAAATTATTATCACTAAGAGAAAAATAAATAAGCACAGCAAGGCCTTCCTTCCCAGTATGTTCGGTTTCATTTAGTAGGACTCAGTTATATAAAAAACAACTTTGATTGAAAATATGTGTTTTGTATGTTTAGTCTTAATGTAAGAGACTGGGTGATATTCCATTAATCCTTGGGACAGACAAAGCAAAAAAAAAAGGCAGAATCATACCATATACATAAATAGTTGATAAATGCATATCTATCATATCTTATCCTTCTTTTAGAGTGATTAAAGATATGTCAACAAGTGTTGCAAGAATCAAAATATATTCATAATTAAAGCTGGCCTAGATTAACTCTAGTAATATCCTCTTCCCTCTGGCCAAGTTAGACCATATCTGTTGAACAATTCCTTTGAGATATAACTTTTTCTTTGATGTGCAGAGATGACAAATACTCCAGTAAAATAAGGATTTTAATTAGCACAACCAAGGTTGACTCTTCCCTCACTATTTTGTCAGTCTTGAACCATAACTGTTCAATTTTTTGGGTCACTCTATTATTTTACTTTTTACTAGCTCAGATGATTCATCTTATATTGTTCTACCTTCAGTGTAAAGAGACAGTTTTTATTCTCTAAGGCCACAAATGTCCAATATATTCATGATTTTGTTAGATCATAAGAGAGTCACATAACGAAGACTGCTGTGATTGAAAAAAAAAATTATGCTTCTTTTATGCAGGGCTTTTTGAGGAGGCATATTTTGTCTACTGGCTTTGTTTTTTAGCTCTTGACCTGTGAGGTTACCAACAACAGAATATTTCTTAATTGTCTTTATGCCTGGTAACATATAAAATGGGTGCTTGTGTTGTGCTGTGCTTAGTTGCTCAGTCGTGTCTGACTCTTTGTCACCCCATAGGCTGTAGCCCAGCAGGCTCCTCTGTCCATGGGGATTCTCCAGGCAAGAATGCTGGAGTGGGTTGCCATGCCCTCCTCCAGGGGCTCTTCCCAACCCAGGGGTCAAACCCAGTTCTCGCATATTGCAGGTAGATTCTTTAACCATCTGAGCCTCCAGGGAAGCCCAAAATGTGTGCTTAAAGACATCAATTACAAAAAAACTAATTGAAAAGCATCTGCCTAAAGAATGATAAAGGAAGGATTTTTCTCTGGAATGTTCTTATCTTAACATATTGTGTGAGTCACAACAAACTGAAAAATTCTGAAAGAGATGGGAATACCAGACCACATGACCTGCCTCTTGAGAAACCTATATGCAGGTCAGAACTGGACATGGAACAACAGACTGGTTCCAAATAGGGAAAGGAGTACATCAGGCTGTATATTGTCACCCTGCTTATTTAACTTAGATGCAGAGTGCATCACAAGAAACGCTGGGCTGGATGAAGCACAAGCTGGAATCAAGATTGCTGGGAGAAATATTAATAACCTCAAGAATGCAGATGGCATCACCCTTATGGCAGAAAGTGAAGAGGGACTAAAAAGCCTCTTGATGAAAGTGAAAGAGGAGAGTGAAAAAGTTGGGTTAAAACTCAACATTCAGAAAACTAAGATCATGACATCTGGCCCCATCACTTTATGGCAAATAGATGGGGAAACAATGGAAACAGTGACAGACTTTATTTTGAGGGGCTCCAAAATCACTGCAGATGGTGACTGCAGCCATGAAATTAAATATGCTTAGTCTTTGGAAGGAAAGTTATGACCAACCTAGACAGAATATTAAAAAGCAGAAACATTACTTTGTCAACAAAGGTCTGTCTAGTCAAATCTATGGTTTTTCCAGTAGTCATGTATGGATGTGAAAGTTGGACTATAAAGAAAGCTGAGCACTGAAGAATTGATGCTTTTGAACTGTGGTGTTGGAGAAGACTCTTGAGAGTTCCTTGGACTGCAAGGAGATCCAATCAGATCTGGGTGTTCATTGGAAAGACTGATGCTGAAGCTGAAACTCCAATACTTTGGCCACCTGATGCAAAGGAAAATCAGTCCTGGGAAATCAGTCCTAAAGGAAAATCAGTCCTAAAGGAAATCAGTCCTGGGTGTTCATTGGAAGGACTGATGCTGAAGCTGAAACTCCAATACTTTGGCCACCTGATGCAAAGAAGTAACTCATTTGAAAAGACTCTGATTCTGGGAAAGACTGAAGGCAGGAGGTAAAGGAACGACAGAGGGTGAGATGGTTGGATGGCATCACCGACTCGTGGACATGAGTTTGAGTAAGCTCCAGGAGGTGATGATGAACAGGGAGGCTTGGCGTGCTGCAGTCCTTGGGTCGCAAAGAGTAAGACACAACAGAGCGACTGAATTGAAGTGAACGTATTTGTTTCACTGCTACTCTCTCAATTCACCACCCCCCTCCTTTCCCTTCTGTGTCCAGAGAACTTTCTTTATGTCTGCATCTCCCTTTGCAGCCTTGTGAATAGGATCATCGGTACCAGCTTTCTAGATTCCATTTATATACATTAATATTGATATTTCTTCTTCTGACTTACTTCACTCTGTATATATAACAGAGGCTCTAGTGGTCATCCACCTCATTTAGAACAGATTCAAATACAGTCCTGTTTAAAGGTGAGTAATATTACAATAGCAAGAAGAGATAAGAAAGCCTTCTTCAGCAATCAATGCAAAGAAATAGAGGAAAACAACAGAATGGGAAAGACTAGAGATCTCTTCAAGAAAATTAGAGATACTAAGGGAACATTTCATGCAAAGATGGGCTCGATAAAGGACAGAAATGGTATGGACCTAACAGAAGCAGAAGATATTAAGAAGAGGTGGCAAGAATACACAGAAGAACTGTACAAAAAAGATCTTCATGATCCAGACAATTACAATGGTGTGATTACTCACTAGAGCCTGACACCCTGGAATGTGAAGTCAAGTGGGCCTTAGAAAGCATCACTATGAACAAAGCTAGTGGAAGTGATGGAATTCCAGTGGAGCTATCTATTTCAAATCCTGAAAGATGATGCTGTGAAAGTGCTGCACTCAATATGCCAGCAAATTTGGAAAACTCAGTAGTGGTCACAGAGCTGGAAAAGGTCAGTTTTCATTCTAGTCCCAAAGAAAGGCAATGCCAAAGAATGCTCAAACTACTGCACAGTTGCACTCATCTCACATGCTAGTAAAGTAATGCTGAAAATTCTCCAAGCCAGGCTTCAGCAATACATGAACCGTGAACTTCCAGATGTTCAAGTTGGTTTTACAAAAGGCAGAGGAATCAGAGATCAAATTGCCAACATCCACTGGATCATGGAAAAAGCAGGAGAATTCCAGAAAAACATGTATTTCTGCTTTATTGACTATGCCAAAGACTTTGACTTTGTGGATCCCAATAAAGTGTGGAAAATTCTGAGAGAGATGGGAATACCAGACCACCTGACCTGCCTCTTGAGAAATCTGTAAGCAGGTCAGGAAGCAACAGTTAGAACTGGACATGGAGCAATAGACTGGTTCCAAATAGGAAAAGGAGTACGTCAAGGCTGTGTATTGTCACCCTGCTTTTTAAACTTCTATGCAGAGTACATCATGAGAAACGCTGGACTGGAAGAAACACAAGCTGGAATCAAGATTGCAGGAAGCAATATCAGTAACCTCAGATATGCAGATGACACCACCCTTATGGCAGAAAGTGAAGAGGAGCTCAAAAGCCTCTTGATGAAAGTGAAACAGGAGAGTGAAAAAGTTGACTTAAAGCTCAACATTCAGAAAACAAAGATCATGGCATCCGGTTGCATCACTTCATGGCAAATAGATGGGGAAACAGTGGAAACAGTGTCAGACTTTATTTTGGGGGGCTCCAAAATCACTGTAGATGGTGACTGCAGCCATGAAATTAAAAGACGCTTACTCCTTGGAAGGAAAGTTATGACCAACATAGATAGCATGTTCAAAAGCAGAGACATTACTTTGCCGACTAAGGTCCGTCTAGTCAAGGCTATGGTTTTTCCTGTGGTCATGTATGGATGTGAGAGTTGGACTGTGAAGAAGGCTGAGCACCAAAGAATTGATGTGTCTGAACTGTGGTGTTGGAAGACTCTTGAGAGTCCCTTGGACTGCAAGGAGATCCAACCAGTCCATTCTGAAGGAGATCAGCCCTGGGATTTCTTTGGAAGGAATGATGCTAAAGCTGAAACTCCAGTACTTTGGCCACCTCATGCGAAGAGTTGACTCATTGGAAAAGACTTTGATGCTGGGAGGGATTGAGGGCAGGAGGAGAAGGGGACGACAGAGGATGAGATGGCTGGATGGCATCACTGACTCGATGGACGTGAGTCTGAGTGAACTCCGGGTGTTGGTGATGGACAGGGAGGCTTGGTGTGCTGCGATTCATGGGGTCGCAAAGAGTCAGACATGACTGAGCGACTAAACTGAGTCTGAATATTACATTGTGTATATGTATCACAAATTTTTTATCCATTCATCTGTCTTTGGATATCTAGGTTGCTTCCTTATCTTTGCTATTGTAAATAGTGCTTAATGTATCTTTTCCAGTAATGGTTTCCTCAGGGTATATGGTCTTCTCTGGTAGTGCTAGTGCTAAAGAACCCTCCTACCAATTGAGAAGACTTAAGAGATCCCCTGGAGAAGGACATGACAAGGCAACCCACTCCAGTAATCTTGCCTGGAGAGTCCCAACGACAGAGAAGCCTAATGGGCTATAGTTCATAGGCTTGCAAAGAGTAGACATGACTGAAGCAACTTAGCACATACACGCACAAGGTATATGCCCAGTAGTGGATTCCTAGGTCATATAGTTTAGTTTTTTAAGGATGCTCCATACTGTTCTCCATAGTGGCGTTATCAAATTACATTCCCACCAACAGTACAAGAGTGTTTTCTTTTCTCCACACCCTCTTCAGCATTTATTGTTTGTAGACTTTTTGATAATGGCCATTCTGGTCAGTGTGAGAGGCTACCTCATTGTAGTTTTGATTTGCATTTCTCTAATGATGAATGGGGCTTCCCTGGTTGCTCAGATGGTAAAGAATCTGCCTGCAGGCGGCAGATCTGGGTTCAGTCCCTAGATTGGGAAGAACCCCTGGACGAGGGCATGACAACCCACTCCAGTATTCTTGCCTGGAAAATCCCCATGGACAAAGGAACCTGGTGGGCTACCATCCATGGGGTCACAAGGAGTTGGATATGACTGAACGACTAAGTACACACAATAAGAGTGATTTTGAGCATCTTTTCATGTGTTTTTATTAGCTGTCTTTATGTCTTCTTTGGATAAATGTCTGTTTAGGTCTTCTGCCCACTTTTGTTTGGGTTATTTGTTTTTCTGGTATTGAGCTGCATGAACTATTTGTATATTTTGGATATTAATCCTTTGTCAGTTGTTCCATTTGCACTTTCTGCCATTCTGAGGGTTTTCTTTTCACCTTGCTTGTAGTTTCCTTCACTGTGCAAAAGCTTAGATACCATTTGTTTATTTTTGTTTTTATTTCCATTAGTCTAGGAGGTAAGGTCATAGAGGATCTTGCTGTGATTTATATTAAAGAGTGTTCTGCCTATATTTTCCTCTAAGAGTTTTATATTTTCTAGTCTTACATTTAGGTCTTTAATTCATTTCAAGTTTTTTTTTGTTGTTGTCTTTGTTTTAGTTTTTTTTTTTGTCTATGTTGTTAGGAAGTGTTCTAATTTCATTCTTTTACATGTAGCTGACAAGTTTTCCCAGCATCACTTATTGAAGAGTCTATCTATCTTTTCTCCACTGTATATCTGCCTCCTTTGTTAAAGAAGTTGCTCATAGGTATGTAGATTTATCTCTGGGTTTTCTATCTTGATCCATTGTTCTACATTTCAGATTTTGTGCCTGTAACATACTATCTTGATGTCTAGCTGTACAACAGTCTATACTGCTATATACAGACTGTACTACAAGTATACTGTATTACAAGTTTAGTCTGAAGTCCTCCAGCTCCATTCTTCTTTCTCAAGATTGCTTTGGTAATTTGGGGTCTTTTGTGTTTCCATATAGACTGTGAAATTATTTTTTCTAGTTCAGTTAAAAATACCAATAGTGGTTTGTTAGGGACTGCATTGAATCTGGTCCATAATTTCTGATCATCAACTCTTGAAGCCAGATATATTTTGAAATTTAGGATATTTTGGATTTAAGAATATAGACCTTTATATATAGAATTTAAAATACAGAATTTTAGAATTTAGAAAAGTGAGAGAGGACACAATGGCTGCTTTTTAAACCCCCAAGTTTATGTAGAATGCTGTTTCTCTGCATGTAATAACCACTAATGTATATATGTAAACAGCTTTTATGTATTTAAACAGTTTCCCCAATGACTTAGCAGGTGAATAATCTGCTTGCAATGCAGAAGACATAGGAGACACAGGTTCAATCCCTGGATCAGGAAGATCCCCTAGAGGAGGAAATGGCAGCCCACTCCAGTATTCTTGCCTGAAAAATCCCATGGAGAGAGGAGCCTGGTGGGCTACAGTCCAAAGGGTTGCAAAGAGTTGGACACGACTGAGCCACTGAGCACAGACATCTAAAGATGATGCATTTAACAGACCATTCTGGGTCTCCACTTTTCCGTCACAGAATTAGGGCTGGGAGATGGATGAGGAAATGGGAAATTCTTTAACTGAGGTGTGGTTAATTAACTGCTACTGTGGGTAATTCTTTGGAATAGTTAACATAAAAGTCTCTCCTAAATGTTCACATGGGAATGTCTACTGTGTACTGATGTGTCCCCAACTTCTTCCAGTGAGAAATCCGGGTACACCTGTAGCATGTTTTGTAACTGGGGTTGTCACCTGGCAAGCAGCTTAAGGTTTTTTGCAGCATCCCTTTGAACTGTGGGGATCTTGCCTAATTTTGTTTGGCCAAAGAGTAGGAATTCAGGCAAATCAGCAGCTGTTCTCTTCATTCTTCTTGCCATCCCTGCATCTTGTTTTTTCTTAGATGTGTAGAAAAGAGAGTAGCAATCCATGTGTAAATAGATATCTGACTGAAAATTGAGCTCCCATTCCCCTCTTCTTTGTCAGCACCTGTGTTCTCTGGGAGCCGTTATTTTGCTTGATTTAGGTAAGGGTAGGAGGAAGTCACAGCGCTGAACCCCTGAGCAGACATATCCAAAACACTGAACAACTACTCTAGTCATCCTTCCTAAGCTGGGCACAGGTAGTGGTGATTTGTGTGGTGGTGATGTTTGCTCACTAGCAGAACTGTTTTGCTCACTCTGAGCATTTCCTAAAAATGTGCCTGGTAATCTGCTTATACAGGAGTCCTTAGCATTTACAGTCCTTAGATTTGGGTACTTAAGACTATTTTTGAGACCAGAAGAAAATTCTCATTCCATCTTCTGTTAGTCATGATTTTTCAAATGTGTTATATATGCTTGTTTTTTTCTGATAACAAAACAAATCATTATTGAATCAAACTTCAGAAAATATAGAAAGGCATAAAAGAACAGAAAAAGAAAACCTCACTGGCATGTCCCTCAATCAGAAATAATTGTTCTCCCTGTTTATATAGTTTAAATCACATCTCCATCAACATTTAATTCTTTTATAATTACCATTCGATCATAAACTTTTCCTATGCATACTTTTTTCGACATGTTTCTACTAAGCACTTATCTTCTTATGATACAGGGGGAAATGCATTAACCAAAACCAAGTATTTTTATTAATCACTGAAGTATTCAGATTTACCTGAATACCTATGACAAAAAATTCTCAGTTTGCTTCTAGATGGAAACAAATAATTTTTATACATGTTAATTTTCTGATAAGAGCATAAGGAACTGTACCTGTTTTGGACTTCGCTGGTGGCTTAGATGGTAAAGAATCTGCCTGCAGTGAAGGAGACCTGGGCTCAATCCCTGGGTAAGGGAGATTGCCTGGAGAAGGGCATGACAACCCACGCCAGTATTCTTGCCTGGAGAATCCTATGGACAGAGTAGCCTGGTGGGCTACAGTCCATGGGGGTCACAAAGATTTGGACACAACTGAGTGACTAATGGTTTGTTACAATAATAACCACAATATTCACTGCCTGTCAGGTGCTCTTTAGACAATTAAATTTAGAGAAATAGCCCCCAGTAGGATGGTTATTTTGCCTGCATAACATAGTCTGAAAGTTGATAGTAGTTTGGCAGGAAGCAGAGAGAAAATGTCAGTACTCTCAATCTCTTCTTTGGGGGAAATAACTTAGAGAACATGGGAAGAGCTGAATTCCGGGACCAGTATAGAATATAAGACAGAGACTGAAACCTTCTGGTAATAACTGCTTCAATTTGAGAAGGAAACAGATAAAGGAAATGGAGTTCTAGCAGTGACTAATTATATATTAATTTATCCATTCTTCATTCAGTTGTAGGAAGATGGCTCCTGGTCTCAGAGTTATAATATGGTTGGAAAAAATGAAAAAAATTTGTTGGAACATGTAATACCATCTTAACATGTGAGGCAAATTTTTAAAATAAGTACGGTAATTGACTGATTGCTATGTGCCAGACAGTATACCTCCAATACTGGACAGACAATATATGTTAATGAAATGGAGGAAGCCTGTGATTATTGAGGAATGGAATGGCCAGAGAAGGTTCAGAGAGGAAGCTACATTGGATCTGTATGAATGAGAGAAGTCCAAGCAGTTGGCATGCACATGTCATGGAGAAAGAATCAGGTCAGTTCAGTTCAGTCGCTCAGTCGTGTCCGACTCTTTGCGACCTCATGAATCACAGCACACCAGGCCTCCCTGTCCTTCACCAACTCCCGGAGTTCACTCAAAGTCACATCCATCGAGTCGGTGATGCCATCCAGCCATCTCATCCTCTGTCGTCCCCTTCTCCTCCTGCCCCCAATCCCTCCCAGCATCAGAGTCTTTTCCAATGAGTCAACTCTTCGCATGAGGTGGCCAAAGTACTGGAGTTTCAGCTTTAGCATCATTCCTTCCAAAGAAATCCCAGGGCTGATCTCCTTCAGAATGGACTGGTTGGATCTCCTTGCAGTCCAAGGGACTCTCAAGAGTCTTCTCCAACACCACAGTTCAGACGCATCAATTCTTTGGTGCTCAGCTTCCTTCACAGTCCAACTCTCACATCCATACATGACCACAGGAAAAACCATAGCCTTGACTAAACAGACCTTTGTTGGCAAAGTAATGTCTCTACTTTTCTATATGCAGAATTGAATAGACAGAGTGAAATATATGATACTGAGTACATCCTTGTCAGCTGTCAGCTTTTCTAGGAAAATGGCAGGACCAGGACCAGAAGAAGTTTAGCCGAATTTGTTGTACTTGCTCCCTTTAACAGCCCCCTGCCCCTCTTCAGCTAACAGGAGCTAATTTGCTCCTGAAAGAGGAAGAGATGCTGAAACTGAGAAATGGAGAGGGTCTCTGGGAGGGCTGAAAGGCAGGGATGAAGGTAGGGAGGAGAGCAATGGGAGCTGGCAAGATATTGAAAAAGAGTTAAGATGGTAAAGATGCTGCTTCAGTCAGTCAGTTCAGTTCAGTTGCTCAGTCGTGTCCGACTCTTTGCGACTCCATGAATCGCAGCACGCCAGGCCTCCCTGTCCATCACCAACTCCCGGAGATCACTCAGACTTACGTCCATCGAGTCCGTGATGCCATCCAGCCATCTCATCCTCTGTCGTCCCCTTCTCCTTCTGCCCCCAATCCCTCCCAGCATCAGAGTCTTTTCCAATGAGTCAACTCTTCGCATGAGGTGGCCAAAGTACTGGAGTTTCAGCTTTAGCATCATTCCTTCCAATGAACACCCAGGGCTGATCTCCTTCAGAATGGACTGGTTGGATCTCCTTGCAGTCCAAGAGACTCTCAAGAGTCTTCTCCAACACCACAAATCAAAAGCATCAATTCTTCAGTGCTCAGCTTTCTTCACAGTCCAGCTCTCACATCCATACATGACCACAGGAAAAACCATAGCCTTGACTAGACGGACCTTTGTTGGCAAAGTAATGTCTCTGCTTTTGAATATGCTATCTAGGTTGGTCATAACTTTCCTTCCAAGGAGTAAGTGTCTTTTAATTTCATGGCTGCAGTCATCATCTGCAGTGATTTTGGAGCCCCAAAAGATAAAGTCTGACACTATTTCCACTGTTTCCCCATGTATTTGCCATGAAGTGATGGGACCGGATGCCATGATCTTCGTTTTCTGAATGTTGAGCTTTAAGCCAACTTTTTCACTCTCCTGTTTCACTTTCATCAAGAGGCTTTTTAGTTCCTCTTCACTTTCTGCCATAAGGGTGGTGTCATCTGCATATCTGAGGTTATTGATATTTCTCCTGGCAATCTTGATTCCAGCTTGTACTTCTTCCATTCCAGCATTTCTCATGATGTACTCTGCATAGAAGTTAAATAAGCATGGTGACAATATACAGCCTTGACGTACTCCTTTATACAGCCTTGACGTACTCCTTTTCCTGTTTGGAACCAGTCTGTTGTTCCATGTCCAGTTCTAACTGTTGCCTCCTGACCCACATACAGGTTTCTCAAGAGATCCTAGATGTGTGTGTGTGTGTGCTCAGTTGCTCAGTCACATCCAACTCTTTACAGCCCCATGGCCTGTCACTTGCCAGGCTCATCTGCCCATGGAATTTTCCATGAAAGAATATTGGGACTGGTTGCCATTTTCTTCTCCAGGGAATCTAACTGACCTGGGGATCAAACCCACAGCTATTGTGTCTCCTGCATTGGTAGATGGATTCTTTACCACTAGTGCCACCTGGGAAGCCCAGAGATCCTGGATAGTCTGAGCTATGTTCTTTGAAACTGTCTTTGAGCATCTCCAGTATTCTGGCCTGGAGAATTCCATGAGCTGTATAGTCCATGGGGTCGCAAAGAGTCGGACATGACTAAGTGACTTTCACTTTCACTTTTCACCTCTTTTTACTATGCAATACTGCTTTAATTCCTAGAAGTTCAGTGCCGCTAATGCTGTCTCCTGAAGCAAACGTCAATAACTGACTTTTGATTTACCTTAATTTTCTTAAATCAGAGTACATTTGAAAAGTGTCTTAGTTCTTTTTTAATTTCTCCTTTTGAAAGAGTATGGCGGGGAGGGGGACTATACAGTAACAAAATATCTCGCTCTTAGTGTTTTCTCAGCTGGTTGGTCAGAATGATAGTATCTAAATTTAATTCCTGAAAATGTATAATAGTGATGGTTTCATGTTAGTGATCTCTCTTGCCATTTTCTAATGTGTATGTTTGATTGGTTTTACTTACTTCTGGTTTGTTTTCTGTTGCTTATTTTACTATAAAACTTTGTTTTGGAAGCTGATATGATTAAATTTTTTTTGATCAGAGGAAAAGATGAGTGAAAAAAGGAGTCATTGAGATCACACACAAAAATAAAACTTAGAAATTTTGAAATAATGTGCTATAAAAAGTATTACTTTGCTTTTCACAAGAAACTTCCATTTCTCAGAGTTTTTAGTCACCTGGGAGGGGGCTGGGATGGAAATTCAACTGCTGTACACAGAACTGGGTTAATGTTTTCATAAGCTAGATACATTACTGGTGAAATTGATAATTGGTGCTTGTTTTCTGTGGGAGTGACAGATTATTTTTGGTGTCCAGGGAGACTTGTCAAAAATCTGTGTGATATGTGTTTATATTATAAGGATTTTAAAGCTTCAGAACCATATATCTTTGTCATTAAGCAATTTTCTCCACGTCCAGTGGAATGTTCAGCTGTGGGTTAGAGACAGTGAGATCTGATTTCAGCTCATGAGGCTTTGGTGAAAGCTCTAGAAGCTCATTATTTTCTCTGATGTGTTGTGGCTTATATCATTATCTGACAAAGCAAAATTGAAACCACTATATAAGTGCCATTTTTTCCAAGCCTACATAAGTGCCTTATTCCTAATTGAAGATTCAAGCTAATTTGAGAAATTGCTTGAATCTTCTGGAAAAAAAAATATATACATCTTCAGAAAGCTCTAGCTTGTCATAAAAAAAAAAGTAGATATCAAACTTCTATTTCAAATGGGTTACTTCTGCTATAATTAAAGATTCTTTATTATGAACATTAAATTCATTGTAAGGAAATTAGACTGATTGCTTCCCAGAAGAGGATAAGCTTTGAAAGATTTTGCAGTTTTGAGGTAATGTTCTTTTATTATAACAAAGGAAGCCAACGTGGAAAGCACTTGGTAGATATTAGACGTTAGCTATAGATGTTAGAGTTGTAAAGTTAGATATTTGGTGTCAGCTTCTGCCTACAGATAAAATACATCATCTTTTTTTTTTTTTTCTTTTTTTTAGGATTTGACTTTTCATAGTGGGGCCACTCGCCTGGTTAGGAAGATGGATGGGTGACCCAAGGTCATACACTGATTAGGTGACAGGCTGTATTCTGAACGGTAGCTAGGGTGAT
The DNA here is from genome assembly GCF_032405125.1 of Capricornis sumatraensis. Lineage (NCBI taxonomy): Eukaryota > Metazoa > Chordata > Mammalia > Artiodactyla > Bovidae > Capricornis > Capricornis sumatraensis. The sequence continues at coordinate 23,376,930 of NC_091081.1, read as the reverse complement.
GGCCTGCAGAATTTTCTATTGTTAGCAGTCGCTTTTGCCTTCGCAATATGGACAGTGTAATAGTTTTCCACAAATTAAACCACTCTGTCTTCAGCTGTTTCAGGCCAGTAGGTTCTGTTGACCCTGGGCATTCTCGAATGATCAGCATCTGTGTAATGAAACATTTCAAGCTCTGTTTCTTTTCTTACTTTTCTTTCATTTGTGTGAAAACTGCCTGGTGTTTTGATGATTGGGGCAATGGATTCTGAACCTGAAGAGCATCATTCTCTTTTTTAATAGAATGAAAATCTATGTCATTACTGTTTATCTTATCAAGATAATTATTTGGAAAATGCTCTCCTCCAGTGCTTATACAGGAGAAAATATTGTAGGGAGAATATCCTAGCATGTATTTTTAATTTAAGCTTAGCTGTTTAGTAAATGAGGATATTTGCCAATAAAGATCCATCTAGTCAAAGCTATATTTTTTCCAGTAGTCATGTATGGATGTGAGAGTGGACTATAAAGAAAGCTGAGCACTGAAAAATCGATGCTTTTGAATTGTGGTGTTGGAGAAGACTCTTAAGATTCCCTTGGACAGTAAGGAGACCCAACCTGTCAATCCTAAAGGAAATCAGTCCTGAATATTCATTGGAAGGACTGATGCTGAAGCTGTAATTCCAATACTTTGGCCACCTGATGCGAAGAACTGACTCATTGGAAAAGACCCTGATGGTAGGAAAGATGGAAGGCAGGAGGAGAAGGGGATCACAGTGGATGAGATGATTGTATGGCATCTCTGACATGATAGACATGAGTTTGAATAAGCTTCGGGAGTTGGTGATGGACAGGGAAGCCTGGCGTGCCACAGTCCATGGGGTTGCAAAGAGTTGGACACGACTGAGCAACTGAACTGAGCTGAAATGAAGATATTATTCAGCTTTATGGATGGCTTCTAAGAGAAGGTCTGTAAGAAACTAGATGAGCTTGGTTTTGAGAATCAGGCAGATTTACAAGGCAATATTCGTCTTGGTTCTTCCCTGTTGGTGCTAGTGGTAAAGAACCTGCCTGCCAGTGCAGAAGACTTAAGAGATGCAAGTTCCATCCTTGGGTCAAGAAGATACTGTGCAGCAGGGCCAGGCAAACCACGACAGTATTCTTGGCTGGAGAATCCTATGGACAGAGGAAACAGTCCATAGAGTCGCGAAGAGTCAGACACAACTGAAGTGACTTAGCATTGCAGATGCACACATTCAGACCTTGCATATGGAAAAATAAAATTTAGATAAATAAATAAGAATTAACTAAGGTTTGAAAGTTAAAACAAACTCCTTACTATCTAGTGATTCTTTAATCAACTAATTAGTATATTCATATTTATATCTAAATTATACCATTTTTAATGGCAGTCTTTTATAGTCTCTTATCTCCTTCCAAATTCTTCCAATATTCCAACTGTAATTTTCTTTTTTCAAACTATACCTTCTATATCTAATGCCTGAAATGTATTTCTTTAGCTGAGACATTTAAAATCTAAAATAAATGACCTCTTAATTGAAGATCTCAACAAATGACATCTCAACATAAGAACTAATTATTTATAAGGTTCTGGATATTTATTTTAAAATGTTATATTTGTTATAAATATTTTAATTTCAGTTTTCTCTATTTTGAAGTTGTTTAAGGAATATCTTGACATGGAAAATTTCATAAAATTTTATATAATGGTATCTTTCAGGTCTTACCATTGTGATATTGTCATAGATTTTATGAAATCTGTGAAATCTATGGATCTAATAAATATTGAGATATATTTTCTTTTATGATTTAAAATAAATTATTTTTATAGTTATCTCTTCAGTATAAATGGCCTGAAATTCATTTTAGTGTATCACATGAAGATAGAATTTGATTTTTTCCCTTTGAATGTAAGCAGTTTACACATTTGAATAACATTTTATTTTTCTCCTTCATAAAACTATGAGGGAATTAAATATAACTAAATAGGAGATGACTGGAGGAGGCAATGGCACCCCACTCCAGTACTCTTGCCTGGAAAATCCCATGGATGGAGGAGCCTGGTAGGCTGCAGTCCATGGGGTCGCGAAGAGTTGGACACGACTGAGTGACTTCACTTTGACTTTTGATTTTCATGCATTGGACAAGGAAATGGCAGCCCACTCCAGTATTCTTGCCTAGAGAATCCCAGGGATGGGGAAGCCTGGTGGGCTGCCGTCTATGCGGTCGCACAGAGTCGGACACGACTGACTCGACTTAGCAGCAGCAGCAGCAGGAGATGATTATGATAAAAACTATGGTCAAAAAACTAGTGGTAGACAATGAACTCTTTTAACTACTAAATAAAAATAAATCTGATAAATTTGGTTATGAAATAGACTTTATGGTATATAACCTGAAATATGAATATATGCTATATACTAATACACTATGAATATATTATACACACACACACACACACATATATATATATATATATATTTGTAGTTAGGGGTAAGAGGAAAGTGTGGGAGAAATATAAACATGCTGAGATTAGCTTTTACCCCTGAAGTTTGAAATATATAGTTTAAATATAAAATATGATATAGACCTATAAGAATATACTAATCAAAAAATATTGAATAGTATAAATTATGAGAGATTTGAAATGAAAATATTTAAATTTTATCATTGTTAATTGTAAGGATTCAGCAGATACTCTTAATAATTAAACAACTGGGGATCTTAAAATATTGTATTTATAAGATTAGGCTTTAGGACAAAAAGGAAACACTGTAAAACTGTTGTAAGGAATACAAAATAAAACAAGATGAAGAAAATACAGACCATAAATTGAAAGATCATGTACAATGTGATAAAATTAAAACTAGACATATCTGTCGTGTTAATAAACTAATATGTTAAATGCACTTCTAAAAATAAAAAGATTATATAGCACAGGAAACTCTGCTCAATGTTATGTGGCAACCTGGATGGGAGGGGAGTTTGAGGGGGGAATGGATATAAGTTCGGCTGAGTCCTTTAGCTGTCCACTTGAAACTATCACAACATTGTTAATTGGCTATGCTCCCATGTAAAATACAAAGTTTAAAACCTGAAAAAAGAAAAAGAAATTGGTTGGCATAACAAAATAAATTCTGTGTATATTCAAGGTATCTTAAAATCATTTAAATTTGAATATATTTCTATGAAAAAAGGAATACCATGTATTATACTTTGTATATGCTGCTAGATTTATTTGTTAGTAAATTAGTTAGGATTTTTGAATTGGTAGTTAATTATGTTTAACTTTATTAATTTGTAATGATTGTAGGTAAAGTATAGCTATCATATCCGCAGTTTTATACAGTTTAGCCTGATATAACTGAGATTGTATTATAGTTAATCTCTGCATTTATTAGATCTGTCAAGCTTTTGAGTTGAGTTTGGGCTAGTTTTGAAAACAAGGATTTTTTATTATCTAAACAGTATTAATAGGAAAGGAATTATTTATAACCACATTCTTAGAGATTATGCAAATAAGTCTGGGCCAGGTGTTATTTTTGGAGGTAGATCCTTAGAAATTTTTCTAAAATTTTATATGTTCTTTACTCTAAGGAGTTCATGATCTGAGCCACAGTCAGCTCCTGGTCTTGTTTTTGTTGACTGTATAGAGCTTCTCCATCTTTGGCTGCAGAGAATATAATCAATCTGATTTCGGTGTTGACCATCTGGTGATGTCCATGTGTAGAGTCTTCTCTTGTGTTGTTGGAAGAGGGTGTTTACTATGACCAGTGCATTTTCTTGGCAAAACTCTATTAGTCTTTGCCCTGCTTCATTCCGCATTCCAAGGCCAAATTTACCTGTTACTCCAGGTGTTTCTTGACTTCCTACTTTTGCATTCCAGTCCCCTAGAATGAAAAGGACATCTTTTTTGGGTGTTAGTTCTAAAAGGTCTTGTAGGTCTTCATTAAACCGTTCAACTTTAGTTTCTTCAGCATTACTGGTTGGGGCATAGACTTGGATAACTGTGATATTGAATGGTTTGCCTTGGAGATGAACAGAGACCATTCCGTCATTTTTGAGATTGCATCCAAGTACTGCATTTCAGACTCTTTTGTTGACCATGATGGCTACTCCATTTCTTCTGAGGGATTCCTGCCCACAGTAGTAGATATAATGGTCATCTGAGTTAAATTCACCCATTGCAGTCCATTTTAGTTGGCTGATTCCTAGAATGTTGACGTTCACCCCTGCCATCTCTTGTTTGACCACTTCCAATTTGCCTTGATTCATGGACCTGACATTCCAGGTTCCTATGCAATACTGCTATTTACAGCATCGGATCTTGCTTCTATCACCAGTCACATCCACAACTGGGTACTGTTTTTGCTTTGGCTCCATCCCTTCATTCTTTCTGGAGTTATTTCTCCACTGATCTCCAGTAGCATATTGGGCACCTAATGACCTAGGGAGTTCCTCTTTCAGTATCCTATTATTTTGCCTTTTCATACTGTTCATGGGGTTCTCAAGGCAAGAGTACTGAAGTGGCTTGGCATTCCCTTCTCCAGTGGACCATGCTCTGTCAGACGTCTCCACCATGACCCACCCATCTTGGGTTGCCCCGCTGGCATGGCTTGGTTTCATTGAGTTAGACAAGGCTGTGGTCCTAGTGTGATTAGATTGACTAGTTTTCTGTGAGTATGGTTTCAGTGTCTCTGCCCTCTGATGTCCTCTTGCAACACCTACCATCTTACTTGGGTTTCTCTTATGTTGGGCGTGGGGTATCTCTTCACGGCTGCTCCAGCAAAGGCACAGCCGCTGCTCCTTACCTTGCACAAGTGGTATCTCCTTACTGCCGCCATTCCTGACCTTCAAAGTGGGATAGCTCCTCTAGGCCCTCCTGCGCCTGCGCAGCCACCGCTCCTCGGGATGCTCCTCCTGGCCGCCGGCCCTGGCCTCAGGCTCGGGGTGGCTCCTCAGGGTCACTGCCCCTAGCCTCGGGCGCGAGGTGGCTTCTCCCAGCCGCCCCTGACCTCAGACGCGGGGTGTCTCCCCCCGGCTGCCCCTGACCTTGGACACAGGATGACTCCTCCCGGCTGCCACCCCTGACCTCGGACGCAGGTGTCTCCTCCCGGCCGCACCTGACCTCAGACGCGAGGTAGCTCCTTTCGGCCGCCACTCTGACCTAGGACGCGGGTGTCTCCTCCCAGCCATCCCTGACCTCGGACGCAGGGTAGCTCCTCTTGGCCACCGCCCTGACTTTGGACGCGGGGTGTCTCCTCCCGGCCGACACTGACCTCGGACACGGGGTAGCTCCTCCCGGCCGCCACTGACCTCGGATGTGGGATACCCCCTCCCGGCCGCCACTGACCTCGGACGCAGGGTAGGTCCTCTCGGCCGTTCCTGCACAGTTGCAGCCTGGCACTCTAGGCCGCTGCCCCTGACCTCGGACCTGGGGTAGCTCCTGCCGCTTGTGCTTAGTGCGCCGGCTCTCACCGCCGCCTGCGCTTAGTGCAGAAAAAAAAAAAAAAAAAACACAAGAGAAGACTCTACACATGGATATCACCAGATGGTCAACACCGAAATCAGATTGATTATATTCTCTGCAGCCAAAGATGGAGAAGCTCTATACAGTCAACAAAAACAAGACCAGGAGCTGACTGTGGCTCAGATCATGAACTCCTTATTACCAAATTCAGACTTAAATTGAAGAAAATAGGGATAACCGCTAGACCATTCAGGTAGGACCTAAATCAAATCCCTTATGATTATACAATGGAAGTGAGAAATTTAAGGGACTAGATCTGATAGAGTGCCTGATGAACTATGGAATGAGGTTCATGACATTGTACAGGAGATAGGGATCAAGATCATCTCCATGGAAAAGAAATGCAAAAAAGCAAAATGGCTGTCTGGGGAGGGCTTACAAATAGCTGTGAAAAGAAGAAAGGCAAAAAGCAAAGGAGAAAAGGAAAGCTATAAGCATCTGAATGCAGAGTTCCAAAGAATAGAAAGAAGAGATAACAAAGCCTTCTTCAGTGATCAATGCAAAGAAATAGAGGAAAACAACAGAATGGGAAAGACTAGAGAGCTCTTCAAGAAAATTAGAGATACCAAGGGAACATTTCATGCAAAGATGGGCTCGATAAAGGACAGAAATGGTATGGACCTAACAGTAGCAGAAGATATTAAGAAGAGGTGGCAAGAGTACACAGAAGAACTGTACAAAAAAGATCTTCACGACCCAGATAATTATGATGATGTGATCACTAATCTAGAGCCAGACATCTTGGAATGTGAAGTCAAGTGGGCCTTAGAAAGCATCAGTACAAACAAAGCTAGTGGAGGTGATGGAATTCCAGTGGAGCTATTTCAAATCCTGAAAGATGATGCTGTGAAAGTGCTGCACTCAATATGCCAGCAAATTTGGAAAACTCAGCAGTGGCCACAGAACTGGAAAAGGTCAGTTTTCATTGCAATTCCACAGAAAGGCAATGTCAAAGAATGCTCAAACTACCACACAATTGCACTCATCTCACACGCTAGTAAAATAATGCTCAAAATTCTCCAAGCCAGGCTTCAGCAATACGTGAACCGTGAACTTCCTGATGTTCAAGCTGGTTTTAGAAAAGGCAGAGGAACCAGAGATCAAATTGCCAACATCCGCTGGATCATGGAAAAAGCAGGAGAGTTCCAGAAAAACATGTATTTCTGCTTTATTGACTATGCCAAAGCCTTTGACTGTGTGGATCACAATAAACTGTGGAAAATTCTGAAAGAGATGGGAATACCAGACCACCTAACATGCCTCTTGAGAAATCTGTAAGCAGGTCAGGAAGCAACAGTTAGAACTGGACATGGAACAACAGACTGGTTCCGAATAGGAAAAGGGGTACATCAAGGCTGCATATTGTCACCCTGCTTATTTAACTTCTATGCAGAGTACATCATGAGAAACGCTGGACTGGAAGAAACACAAGCTGGAATCAAGATTGCCATGAGAAATATCAATAACCTCAGATATGCAGATGACACCACCCTTATGGCAGAAAGTGAAGAGGAGCTCAAAAGCCTCTTGATGAAAGTGAAAGAGGAGAGTGAAAAAGTTGGCTTAAAGCTCAACATTCAGAAAACGAATATCATGGCATCTAGTCCCATCACTTGATGGGAAATAGTTGGGGAAACAGTGGAAAAAGTGTCAGACTTTATTTTGGGGGCTCCAAAATCACTGGAGATGGTGACTGCAGCCATGAAATTAAAAGACGCTTACTCTTTGGAAGAAATGTTATGAGCAACCTAGATAGTATATTCAAAAGCAGAGACATTACTTTGCCGACTAAGGTCTGTCTAGTCAAGGCTATGGCTTTTCCTGTGGTCATGTATGGATGTGAGAGTTGGACTGTGAAGAAGGCTGAGCACTGAAGTATTGATGTTTTTGAAGTGTGGTGATGGAGAAGACTCTTGAGAGACCCTTGGACTGCAAGGAGATCCAACCAGTCCATTCTGAAGGAGATCAGCCCTGGGATTTCTTTGGAAGGAATGATGCTGAAGCTGAAACTCCAGTACTTTGGCCACCTCATGCGAAGAGTGGACTCATTGGAAAAGACTCTGATGCTGGGAGGGATTGGGGGCAGGAGGAGAAGGGGACGACAGAGGATGAGATGGCTGGATGGCATCACTGACTCAATGGACGTAAGTCTGAATGAACTCGGGAGTTGGTGATGAACAGAGAGGCCTGGTGTGCTGCGATTCATGGCATTGCAAAGAGTTGGACACGACTGAGCGACTGAACGAACTGAGCTGATCTTACTCTAGAGCTATTTAAGTTTTCTATCAATTCTTGAGTCTATTTGAACTTTTAAAATATTTTCTCTGGTATTTATCCACTTCATACTTTTCAAAGTTATTAACATAGTTATATGAACATTAGCATAGCATAGTTATAAAGGCACTGTCATACTTTTGGAAATATCTGCCACGTCTATACATAAGCAGTCATTTATATATATATTTTATTTTCTATTTTTCTTAACTAGATTTGCCGAAATTGATATATCTGTAATTTTTATACAGGGCTTTCTTCATAGCTCAGTTGATAAAGAATCTACCTGCAATGCAGGAGACCCTGGTTTGATTCCTCGGTCAGTAATATCTGCTGAAGAAAGGATAGGCTACCCACTCCAGTATTCTTGGGCTTTTCTTGTGGCTCAGCTGGTAATTTTTATAGAACCTGGTCTTAGGTTTAATTATTGATAAAATGTTGTCTCATTTATTGATTTCTGATTTTATCTCCTAATTATTTCTGATATTATATTTTGTTTTATTGTTTTCTTTGTAATTTAAGTTGAATGTTCACCTGATTTACATTTTATTCTTCTCTATTAAGTAAAATTTTAAAAACTATAAATTTGCTTTCAGTATATCCCATCACTGCTGATGGTAGTGTTTAAAAATATCATCTTAATCTTTGTAAATGTCAGTTTCAATTTCTTCATAGGCAGTGGAATTATTTTGAAGAGTATGATTCTTTCCCCTTGCCAATCAAGCATTAAAAATAAAGTTTTATTTTCAACTTCTAGCTTTAAAACATTTAATGTGTTAAATGACATAGCCTGCAAAATTAAGTTTTCTTGTGTTTACTGATGTTTATTGTCTGAAAACTGATTTAAAAAAAAAGGCAGTCAATGGGCACTAGCAAAGAAAGTATGTTTGCTTTTTATAGGAAATAAAAATTATAATATAAACCTTTCACTCAAACATTAAATATATTAATAATACTTTTTCTATCTTCACTTTTTTCATCTGTCTGATAATGGTTAGAGATGGATATGAAAAAGAACGTGGGGACTGTGCAAGTTAATGGCTCCTTTTTTAAAGCTGAGGTCAAAAGATTCTGCCTGTGCTTGATGTGACACCTAATGAAGATTTAGTGCCATCATTTGTGGCTGCACAGATCAGTAGAGACATTAGAACAGTGATATGATTTTAAGGATGTGTGAGTAGACAGAAGTCAAGAGATAAAGTTAGTAGATCAAAAATAGGCATCAAATCATATTAGAGTAATGGGCAATCACCAGAAGGCCTATAAAGTTTTTTTTTTTTTTTTTAATTTGGTTTTTCAAGTGGTTCCTTTTCGGTAGTAAGGGATAGCAAATTGTTGATTTAGCTAAGTTCTTCTGTGTATTTGTTTAAGTTTTTCTTTAAAGCAAAATAGAAAGTCATGCCACCCTTAAAAATTGTTTCTTCTTGTGTCTGACTCACAAATCTTACATGAAAATCAAAGAAACACATACAATAATAATAGTAACAATAAAAATAAAATACCAGGGCAGCTCTTCCACCAAGAGGTAAACACTGCTGTGGCATCAAGAGTTTCTTGACCCTTTTTCAAACCCTCTGGTCAACCTTTTCCTGTGCTTGTAAATACCTTCTCCTCTAACTTTATGTAGCTAAATCTTATTTAGCCTTCAGACCTTAACCTCATCTGAAAACTCCATCTGATACTCTTATTTGGGATCCTTACAAAACTTGAAAATCTTTTAAAGGGTTTCTAGCAAAAGCAATTGAATTTGATTTTTAATCCACAGAGAAATGTGGTATCTCAGTTATTGACACCTCAGTTCTGCTTCATTTGGCATGTATCTACTGATCATTCATACAAAAAATATTTTTTGAGCATCTGAGTATCATATGGTCTTTCTCATCACCATTTATAATTGGGTGATAATAGACAAACAGATAGAGTTGTCATAAATATTAGCAAGGATGCTTTAGGAGGAGGGAGGCCTACTTCATATTGATTTGCCACTGAAGTCTTCTCTGTGAGAGTGACTTTTGTGTTGAGATCTGAAAAATGAGAAGGAGCCACCTACATGTGGAGTATTAAGAAGAGTATTGAAATAAGTGAGGGGAACAGAGCCAGCAAAGACCTTATCTAAAAAATAGTTGTAATTAAGAAAACTGAAGCAAAACCAAGTTGACGGGGTCATAGTGAGTAATGGGAGCATTGATGATGAGCGTAAAGGAAGTACAGGCAATGATCAATATTCACAGGGCCCTTGGAAGGCACTGTAGACATCTGATACAATCTTTAATGGCAAGCTGTCCTGGGGTCAAACCAGAAGTAACAACGCAATCTGCAGATGAACAAATCATTCTGGTTCCCTGTAAGAGAATGAGAGAAGGAATGAGAAGGGTAAGAGGGTGAGAGTAGGATAAGAGTGGAATCTTACAGATAATTATGATTGTATTGCTTACTCTGGAAGAGAGATCATGGCAGCTTAATTTAAAGCGATGGATAGAAAGTAGATGGATTCGACACGTATTATAGAGGAATGATCTCTCAGATTTATCCTCCTACATTTCCTGCAGAATAAAATGTAGTTCCCCCTCTCTCCTCTCAGTGCCTAAACTATTCTTATCTTCTAAATTTTGCCCTGTCTCATAGTTAGTGCCACTTTTTGTCTTTTATCTCATTTATTCTGTTTATCAAGTATCTTCTTCAGCCACTCCTTATTGCTCTTAATATTTTTACTTCAGCATATACACATGATCAGGTATCGTCTTTCCACAATCTTCTTTCTCTTCTAATACCTTCCTAGCTTCTTCCCTCCAGAATGTTGCTCATCTCTGCTTTCTACCATTCAGGCTTCTGCCTAAAATTATGTTCCCTAGGCCCTTACTTCATCCCCAAATGTCAAATTCAACATATCATTTTTATTTCATATCTTACTTGATCCCTGTATGGCAACATGAACCATTTGTCTCTTATATTTTGCTCTATTTCTATGATAGAACCTATGGAAATATTCTGTTATTCTTCCCCTCAGTATTTTTCATGGATATATACATCATCTATTATGTTCTTTTGACCGATATCTCATAGTATTTGATCTTTCCTTTCCTTCTCTCATTCTGTGAAATCTCTTTGGATTGTCTCCATAATCCTTAAGTAGCCACTAAGGCAACTTGTTGCTGATAGATTCCAAACCTTTCTTTTCCAGCCCTTTGATCCTGATCTTGATCTGTACTCTTTATAATTACTGGCTATCCTCCCTTTTTTTCTTTCCCAGAAGTTACTAATGTACACTTTCTCCTTCTCTGAACTTTGATCAAACTAAATGGCTAAGATTCCCACAGAGATAATAGCGGGTGGAAAATTCATGTTACCATAGAGCCACCCTAGGTGTGAGAACTTGAAATAGCATGGAATTAAGTGTAGTTACAGAAGCAAATGAAGTGAAGTTAAATTATTTGCTTCTTTCTTCCTGTTGGAGCTGTGAACTGATTGCAAATATTGGCAATTGGCTTGGCATTATAAATGCAAGTTCCCCCTTAACAAAGTGTTGAGACTTTCTAAGTTAGTTGAGATCAACTTTTCTAAAATAACTATTATTTCCTTTTTAACAACTTGAATTCTGAAGCTTCTTTTTTATCTTTTGAAATTTTAGTCTTGAGCTTTAGAAATAGAAGAAATAGCTATCCAGGGTGAAAAAGAATTCTTTCATCAGGAAATCTTCTTGGACCACTTGATAATTACAGTCTCCTTCATTACCTTATAAAAGCAAAACTCCAAAGGCAATAATTGATAGCTTTTCCAGAGCAAACATCTTTCGGCCAAAACCATGAGGAACAAAACTAAAGAACAAATGAGATAATTTAAAAATATTTTGGCACAATATGTCACAGATAAATTATTTTTACCTTAGTTTATGTGATACTCTTAGAAATCGGAAAAGGAAAGAAAAACAAGCTGATTAAAAATAAACCATTGATAAAAAAAAGATGGTTTATATAAAGAACATCAATATTCTATGAATATATAGAAAACATTTCAATAAAGATTAAACAAAGGCACAGAAGAAGGCAGTATATCAACAAGAATATAGCGCACAGTTTCCTGCCAGACTGCCTGATTATGGAGCTCAAATCCCTCACTTTGCTCTTTCATACCTTGGGGTAGGAAATATGACCTCTTTTAAAGGTGAACAATCAAGTGACATTTAGTATGTTTATTAAATGTATGTTGTGTAGCCATCATGTCTGTTTATTTCCAAACATTTTATTACCCCAAAAGAAAGCCCTGCATCCATTAATTAATTAACCCCTGTTACTTTCTACCCGTAACATACAACATGCGACTTTTTATGTTTGCCTTCTTTTACTCAACATAATGCTTTCCAGATTTATACATGTTATTGCATGTCAGTATGTCATCGCTTTATGTGGCTAAATAATATTTCTTTGTATGTATATACCACAGTTTGTTTTTGCATGTATCCCTTCATGGACATTTGGGTTGTCTCCACCTTTTGATACAGAGAATAGTACTGCCATGAGCCTGTGTTTACATGTATTTGTTAAGTTCCTATTTTACATTCTTTTGGGAATTTACCTAGAAGTGGACTCAAAGGATCATATGTTAATTCTGTTTTCAACTCTCGGAGGAATTGCCAAACTCTTTTTATAATGGCTGAACTATTTTGCTTTCCTACCAGCAATGTATGAAGGTTCCAGTTTCTCTATTTCCTTGCCAATACCATTTATTTTTAAAATGTTTACTGTAGTTATACTTCTATGTAGAGTAAATCATGCAAAATGCCAGGCTGGATGAAGCACAAGTTGGAATCGAGATTACCGGGAGAAACATCAATAACCTCAGATATGCAGATGACACCACATTTATGCAGAAAGTGAAGAGGAACTAAAGAGCCTCTTAGTGAAAAGGGAGAGTGAAAAAGCTGACTTAAAACTCAACATTCAAAAAATGTTCATGGCGTTCAGTCCCATCACTTTATGGCGAATAGATGGGGAAACAGTGGCTGACTTTATTTTTCTGGGCTCCAAAATCACTGCAGATGCTGACTGCAGCCATGAAATTAAAAGACATTTGCTCCTTGGAAGAAAAGCTATGACCAACCTACACAGCATTTTAAAAAACAGAGACATTACTTTGCCAATAAAGATTCATCTTATCAAAGCTATGGTTTTCCAGTAGTCATATATGGATATGAGAGTTGGACTATAAAGAAAGCTGAGCACTGAAGAATTTATGCTTTTGAACTGTGGTGTTAGAGAAGACTCTTGAGAGTCCCTTGGACTGCAAGGAGTTCCAACCAGTCAATCCTAAAGGAAATCAGCCCTGAATATTCATTAGAAGTACTGATGCTAAAGCTGAAGCACCAATAATTTGGCCACATGATGTAAAGAACCAACTCACTGGAAAAAGACCCTGATGCTGGGAAAGATTGAGGCAGAAGTGGACGATAGAGTATGAGATGGTTGGATGGCATCACTGACTTGATGAACATGAGTTTGAGCAAGCTCTGGGAGTTGGTGATGGACAGCTGACTGATTGATAGTTATTCCAGTGAAAGGGTATGAAATGGTATCACATTGTTACTGTGATTTGTGTTTCCCTGATTAATAATGATATTAAGTGGCCCTGCTTATTTAACTTACATGCAGAGTACAGCAGGAGAAACGCTGGACTGGAAGAAACACAAGCTGGAATAAAGATTGCCATGAGAAATATCAATAACCTCAGATATGCAGATGACACCACCTTTATGGCAGAAAGTGAAGAGGAGACTAAAAAGCCTCTTGATGAAAGTAAAAGAGGAGAGTGATAAAGTTGGCTTAAAGCTCAACATTCAGAAAACGAAGATCATGGCATCTGGTCCCATCACTTCATGGGAAATAGATGGGGAAATAGTGGAAACAGTGTCAGACTTTATTCTTCTGGGCTCCAAAATCATTGCAGATGGTGATTGCAGCCATGAAATTAAAAGACGTTTACTCCTTGGAAGAAAAGTTATGACCAACCTAGATAGCATATTCAAAAGCAGAGACATTACTTTGCTGACTAAGGTCCGTCTAGTCAAGGCTATGGTTTTTCCTGTGGTCATGTATGGATGTGAGAGTTAGACTGTGAAGACGGTTGAGTGCCAAAGAATTGATGCTTTTGAAGTGTGGTGTTGGAGAAGACTCTTGAGAGTCCCTTGGACTGCAAGGAGATCCAACTAGTCCATTCTGAAGGAGACCAGCCCTGGGATTTCTTTGGAAGGAATGATGCTGAAGCTGAAATGCTAGTACTTTGGCCACCTCATGTGAAGAGTTGACTCATTGGAAAAGACTCTGATGCTGGGAGGGATTGGGGGCAGGAGGAGAAGGGGATGACAGAGGATGAGATGGCTGGATGGCATCACGGACTCGATGGACGTGACTCTGAGTGAACTCTGGGAGTTGTTGATGGACAGGGAGGCCTGGCGTGCTGCGATTCATGGGGTTGCAACGAGTCGGACATGACTGAGTGATTGAACTGAACTGAACAAGACCAGGAGCTGACTGTGGCTCAGATCATGAACTCCTTATTGCCATTCAGACTTAAATTGAAGAAAGTAGGGAAAACCACTAGAATATTCAGGTATGACCTAAATCTAATCCCTTATGATTATACAGTGGAAGTGAGAAATAGATTTAAGGGACTAGATCTGACAGAGTGCTTGATGAATTATGGAGAGGTTTGTGACATTGTACAGGAGACAGGGATCAAGACCATCCGCATAGAAAAGAAATGCAAGCAAAATGGCTATCTGGGGAGGCCTTACAAATAGCTGTGAAAAGAAGAAAGGCAAAAAGCAAAGGAGAAAAGGAAAGATATAAGCATCTGAATGCAGAGTTCCAAAGAATAGCAAGAAGAGATAATAAAGCCTCCCTCAGTGATCAATGCAAAGAAATAGAGGCAAAGAACAGAATGGCAAAGACTAGAGAGCTATCCAAGAAAATTAGAGATACCAGGGGAATATTTCATGCAAAGATGGGCTCAATAGGACAGAAATGATATGGACCGAACAGTAGCAGAAGATATTAAGAAGAGGTGGCAAGAATACACAAAATAACTGTACAAAAAAAGAGCTTCACGACCCAGATAATCACGATGGTGTGATCACTCACCTAGAGCCAGACATCCTGGAATGTGAAGTCAAGTGGGCCTTAGAGAGCATCACTATGAACAAAGCTAGTGGAGGTGATGGAATTCCAGTGGAGCTATTTCAAATCCTGAAAGATGATGCTGTGAAAGTGCTGCACTCAATATGCCAGCAAATTTGGAAAACTCAGCAGTGGCCACAGG
This sequence comes from Capricornis sumatraensis, assembly GCF_032405125.1. NCBI lineage: Eukaryota > Metazoa > Chordata > Mammalia > Artiodactyla > Bovidae > Capricornis > Capricornis sumatraensis. Next base: position 23,361,818 of record NC_091081.1, on the reverse strand, counting down.
ACTGGAAAAAGTCAGTTTTCATTCCAATTCCACAGAAAGGCAATGCCAAAGAATGCTCAAACTAATTGCACTCATCTCACACACTAGTAAAGTAATGCTCAAATTTCTCCAAGCCAGGCTTCAGCAATACGTGAACCGTGAACTTCCAGATGTTCAAGCTGGTTTTAGAAAAGGCAGAGGAACCAGAGATCAAATTGCCAACATCCACTGGATCATGGAAAATGCCAGAGAGTTCCAGAAAAATATCTATTTCTGCTTTACTGACTATGCCAAAGCCTTTGACTATGGGGATCACAATAAACTGTGGAAAATTCTTCAAGAGATGGGAATACCAGACCACCTGACCTGCCTCTTGAGAAACCTATATGCAGGCCAGGAAGCAACGGTTAGAACTGGACATGGAACAACAGACTGGTTCCAAATAGGAAAAGGAGTATGTCAAGGCTGCATATTGTCACCCTGCTTATTTAACTTATATGCAGAGTACATCATGAGAAACACTAGGCTGGAAGAATCACAAGCTGGAATTAAGATTGCCGGGAGAAATAACAATAACCTCAGATATGCAGATGATACCACCCTTATGGCAGAAATTGAAAAGGAACTTAAAAGCCTCTTGATGAAAGTGAAAGAGGAGAGTGAAAAAGTTGGCTTAAAACTCAACATTCAGAAAACGAGGATCATGGATGGTCCCATCACTTCATGGGAAATAGATGGGGAAACAGTGGAAACAGTGTCAGACTTTATTTTGGGGGGCTCCAAAATCACTGCAGATGGTGATTGAAGCCATGAAATTAAAAAATGCTTACTCCTTGAAAGAAAATTTATTACCAACCTAGATATCATATTGAAAAGCAGAGACATTACTTTGCCAACAAAGGTCCGTCTAGTCAAGGCTATGGTTTTTCCTGTGGTCATGTATGGATGTGAGAGTTGGACTGTGATAAAGCTGAGCGCCGAAGAATTGATGTGTTTGAACTGTGGTGCTGGAGAAGACTCTTACAAGTCCCTTGGACTGCAAGGAAATCCAACCAATCCATCCTTAAGTAGAACAGTCCTGGGTGTTCATTGGAAGGACTGATGCTGAGGCTGAAATTCCAATACTCTGACCACCTCATGCGAAGAATTGAGTCATTGGAAATGACCCTGATGCTGGGAGGGATTGGGGACAGGAGGATAAGGGGATGATAGAGGATAAGATGGCTGGATGGCATCACTGATTCGATGGACATGAGTTTGGGTAAACTCCGGTAGTTGTCGATGAACAGGGAGGCCTGGAGTGCTATGATTCATGGGGTCTCAAAGAGTGGGACACAACTGAGCTCTGAATTGATTGAACTGAATGTGTTTATTGGCCGTATATGTACCTTCTCCAGAGAAATATCCATTCAAGTCATGTGTTCATTTTTAAAATTGTGTTACTTGTGTTTCTGTGGTTGAGTTATAGTAGCTCTTTGTATATTCTGAAGATTAGACCCTCATCAGACGCAACATTTGCAAATATTCTCCCATTCTGTGGGTTGTCTTTTTACCTTCCTGCTGTTCTGTGAAGAGCAAAGCTTTTTAATTTTGATGAAATTAAATATATATTTTTCCTTCTCCCTTTTTTGTTTCATTTGTGTCTTCATTTTCAGTTTAAGAATTCATTGGCAAACCGAGGATCATGAAAATTTACGTTTTTGTTTCTTCTAAGAGCTTTATGGTTTCATCTCTTATTTTTAAATTAATGATCCATTTTGAGTTAATTTTTGCACATGATGTGAATAGATGTCCAACTTCATTCTTTTTTCTCCTGGATATACAGTATATCTTATTTTCCTTTTTTACCCTTTCTCTCTTCTCTTTTTATTGCATATGGATAGTTAAAGGTTAATATATCAAAATAGTAGTAGCAGTTCTCTCTGGGGCCTGGGATTTAGTTACAATGTTATTTATGTCTTTTCCCTTAGAAGTTTTCAAATGTTATGTACTTTTTAAAAATTATTTTTAATAAAGAAAGGAAACATAATTATCTGAAAAGATCTTACTCACCTTAAGAAAACATTCTTTCTCAAGAATCCACGTTATCATCTTGAAACAATCAACTTTAAATTTTTCTTTTTTACCTTTTCATTTTATCTGAAGACATAATTCTATGTATGTGTGTTATGGTGAAATGAAGAGAAGATGAAAGTCTCTAGTCAATTTATAAAATATGCATATATATTTCACTGGAGCTAAAATTGTTCTGTAGCATGTTCTTCATGAAAGTTTTTTGAAAAATTAATGAAAATAACCACAGCATCCAGGTGCAGGAACTTAAATGAGACAAAGCTTATAGGAATGCCAGAAGAAAGGTTATGATACTTAACAATGGAAAAACTAATATATTTTAGCTTAAATTAATAAGTATAGGTTACATTACTCATAATCACAATTTTAAAAGTCTGTTCAATATGTAGAAAACAGGTGGTAATGAGGAAAGTAAACAATTTCTATTAAAACATAACATTTTAAAATTGAAATCAATAACTACAGAAGAAAATAAATATTCCTGGCTTCTGCTTACAAATTTTTGATTAGGAAAATTACAAATCCTGGTGAGATATTCTAGTAAGAATGAGAATTACTTTAAATGTTACTATTCTTAGTTCTTTTTTATTCCTCAAAATATTATCATTTTTTAAAATGGGAAGCTTGTTAGAATACTTATATAATCTGTATATTTGTAAGTTTTTTAAGTTTAAGTATCTGTTTTCCAAATTTCTACAACTGCTTCTCCATTAACTTGTCAATCTGGATGTTAAGTGGTACTTAAACGATAGGCATGAAATGTACAATAAGTTTAACATGGTAGCGTTAACATTACTGAAATTCTTTGAATTTTGATCATCTCTAGTATTCCATACTTAGTAATTTTTTGGCTACTTGAAATATAGTTAGTTTCTTCTGCCAGAAGTACATTTGGAATGTAAATTAATTAATATTTTATCTCATGTTAATGTGGTATGTCAAAAATGAACAGAGTTTGAACCTTAAAGCCAGAAAAAAATTACAGTGTGGCATAGTACAAATCTCAGAATTGTCTCTTTGTAAGACTTTCAACTTTTAATACTTTGTGGCTATTTAAAACATATGATTTAGATTTGTAACCTAATATGTTTTGTTAATATGGCTCTGATCCCAAAAGTGGTAATAAATAGAACTGAATTCTCTCAACCTAGGGAAGGTTAAGAGAAGTATATACATTTGTTGTCAATGTCTGTGTCATTATTTTTAACTACCACACATGGCTTAGACCCTGATCTACTTGTAGTTATGTGGACCTGTTCATGCTCTCTCAGCTCTCTAAGCCTTTGCATGTGTATGTGTATATAAATTTATTTACCCATGTATACATGCATATATATAGAGTGTATGTATGTGTGTGTGTGTGTGTGTGTATATATATATATACACACACGGTGGTTTAGTCACTAAGTCTGACTCTCACAACCCCATGGGCTGGAGCCAGCAAGGTTCCTCTGTCCCTAGGATTTTCTAGGAAAGACTATTGGAGTGAGTTGCATTTCCTTCTCCAGCTGATCTTCTTGACTCAGGGATCAAACCTGGGTCTCCTGCACTGCAGGCAGATTCTTTACCAACTGAGCTATCAGGGAAGCACATGCATACGTGTATACACACACACACACACATAAGAAAGAAAGTAGAAGTGTTAGTCACTTAGTCATGTCCAACTCTTTGTGACCCCACGTAGTGTAGCTTGCCAGGCTCCCCTGTCCTTGGGATTCTCCAGGCAGAAATATTGGAGTGGGTTACTATTCCCTTCTCCGGAGGATCTTTCTGACCTAGGGATCGAACCCAGGTCTCCTGCATTGGAAGCAGATTCTTTACCATCTGAGCCACTACACATATAATTCTCTCTTTATTCTATAACCTGCTACACTCTTTATATATTTTCTATCCTTCTCTTTTTAGTATTGCTTGTTCTTCTTTTTGTTTGTTAAATTTGTATTTTTTCAGCTAATTTTTCCAATGCCCTTTTATTACCCTTTTAAACGTGTTACTTATAAATAGCATAAACCTCTTGTTATGCTTTATATGTCAATATGAGTGTACTTGGCTTTTAATGGGGAATTTCAATTCATTTTAACATAATACAATGACTAAAAAGCTGATTTTATTTGTCACTAATTTTTAAATATGTATCATTTAAAAATTTCTTATTATTTTTCCTTTAGCCAACTTTTGTTAAATTGATCAAATTGTTTTTCATTCCTTTCACCCCTCTTCTCCTCTTTGGAAGTTTTATTTTGCTTCTTAATTTTATTTCTAAGTATCTTTTCCTTCCCAGTACTCATAGTCAAACATTCAGTTTACTAATGTTTTAAAATAATGCCCTTTCCATCTACTCATAGATTCCATTTCCTTACTGCTTCTTTCCATCAAGTCCTAGAATACTTTCCCCTCCCTCTTCTGATTGCCACTATCAAATGATTTTGCTGAGACATTTTGGGATCTTTTTTCTAGATTATAATTAGTTTCTTCCTACAATGTTTTCTCCCTATTTCAAAAATTATTGCTTAGTATTTATGTCATATATATATATATATATTATTGAGATTTACCCGGTGGCTCAGACGGTAAAGCATCTGCCTACAACGCAGGAGACCTGGGTTCGATCCCTGGGTTTGGAAGATCTCCTGGAGAAGGAAATGGCAACCCACTCCAGTATTCTTGCCTGGAAAATCCCATGGACGGAGCAAACTGGTATACAGTCCATGGGGTCGCAAAGAGTCGGACACGACTGAGCAACGTTTACTTTACATATATTATTAATCATGTTTATATTTATGTATTACCTATCAAATCTGTGTTTATTGATTAATACTATTTCTTTTCCTTCTCATCTATTCCTATTTTGAGAAGTCCATTCTGAATTATTACTGTCTGGGAAGAGTATTTTCTGAAATATTTTTTTCAGAAAGGGCATGTGTGTGATAGTTCTTTGCATTTATATATATCCACGTTGGGCTTCCCTGGTAGCTCAGATGGTAAGGAATCTGCCTGCAGTACAAGAGACCAGGTTTGATCCCTGGGTTGGGAAGATCCCCTGGAGAAGGGAATGGGTATCCAGTATTCATGCCTGGAAAATTCCATGAACAGAGGAGCCTGGTGGGCTACAGTCCTTGGGATCAAAAGAGCCAGACACAACTGAGTGATTAAACACATATAGCACAGAGAGTAAAAGCCTGCCAGGAATGGAGCTTCTGCATTCTGAGAGTCAGAAAAATTCTGGGAATAATAAGCAGTACAAAAACAAACAAAAAAAGACATGAAGAATCTGTTCTGCGATTTTCCTTAATGAATCAAACACACACTTATTGAATATCAGCTATTTACTAATGAAAGGTCATTAAACACACATTGATAAACCTCACGCAGGCACCATTTTGAAGAGGGTTCAGTTCAGTTCAGTTCAGTTCAATTCAGTCGCTCAGTCGTGTCCGACTCTTTGCAACCCCATGAATCGCAGCACGCCAGGCCTCCCTGTCCATCACCAACTCCCGGAGTCCACCCAAACCCATGTCCATTGAGTTGGTGATGCCATCCAGCCATCTTATCCTCTGTTGTCCCCTTCTCCTCCTGCCCTCAATCTCTCCCAAGCATCAGGGTCTTTTCCAATGAGTCAACTCTTCAAATCAGGTGGCCAAAGTATTGGAGTTTCAGCTTCAACATCAGTCCTTCCAATGAACACTCAGGACTGATCTTCTTTAGGATGGACTGGTTGGATCTCCTTGTATTCCAAGGGCCTCTCAAGAATCTTCTCCAACACCACTGTTCAAAAGCACAAATTCTTTGGTGCTCAGCTTTCTTTATAGTCCAATACATGACACATCCATACATGACCATACGTGTATAAACCATACCTGGAAAAAGCATAGCCTTGACTAGACGGACCTTTGTTGGCAAAGTAATGTCTCTGCTTTTGAATATGTTGTCTAGGTTGGTCATAACTTTCCTTCCAAGGAGTAAGTGTCTTTTAATTTCATGGTTGCAGTCACCATCTGCAGTGATTTTAGATCCCAGAAAAATAAAGTCAGCCACTGTTTCCACTGTTTCCCCATCTATTTGCCATGAAGTGATGGGACCAGATGCCATGATCTTAGTTTTCTGAATGTTGAGCTTTTTCACTCTTCTCTTTCACTTTCATCAAGAGGCTCTTTAGTTCTTCTTCACTTTCTGCCATAAGGGTGGTGTCATCTGCATATCGAAAAAGGTGATGATGTTCATTTCTCAGTTTGATTTTCAGGATTGTGATTATAAATGTTGAATCCATCTCTTCTCGGGAATGCACATAAACTTTATTATTGTTGTTATTGATAAAGACTATAATGTTATTGCTTAAAAATAACTAGGTTTGTGTGAGTGAATAATACCCATTTTACTACACAGTGATTAAACATATATTCATTCCCAAAATATTATATAACTATGTGCCAAATACTCTACAATAGTGAAAAGCCAGACACTTTTGTTCACCTCATGGGTATGTGGTTTGGTGAAAAACACACCATATATACAATGAGGAAAGAAGAGTCTCTTCAATTAATGGTGCTGGGTAAACTGGACAGCCACATGCAAAACAATGAAATTGGATTACTGTCTTATACCATGCACAAAAATCAACTCAAAATGGACTTGAACATAAGATTTGAAACTTTAAAATTCCTAGAAGAAAATATAGATGGCAAGCTTCTGGACTTTAGTCTTGGCAATGATTTTATTTTATTTTATTTTTTTGAATTGATACCAAAAGCACATGCAACAATATCAAAAATAAAAGGGATGACATATAACTAAAAGTTTCTGCACAGCAAAGGAAACCATCAACAAAATGAAAAAGCAGCTTGTGGAATAGGAGACAATATTTGCAGATCACAAACCCATTAGAGAGTTAACATCCAAGCTATGCAAGGAACTTATGCAACTCAATATCAAAAAAACAGTAACTTAGTTAAAAATGGGCAAAGGGCCTGAACAGACATTTTTTCCAAAGAGTATATACAAACAGCATATCATATACAAAGTACACGGAAAGATACTTAGCATCTCTAATTATTGAGGAAATTCAAATTGAAACCACAACAAGATATCATCTTATACTAGTGTGATGTCTATTATCAAAAGAACAAGGAATACAGATATTGAATGTGGAGTAAAGGGAACCCTTGTGCACTGTTGGTGGGAATGTAAACTGGTGCAGTCACTTTCTATTATAGAAAATAGTATAGATTCCCCAAAAAATTAAAAGTAGAACTGTCATATGGTCCAGTAATCCTACTTTTGTGTAAATAGCCAAAGGAAATGAGATTATTATCTCAAAGGAATGTATGTGCTCCGAAGTTCATATCATCATTTTTCATAGTAGGCCAGACATGAAAACAAACTAAGTATCTATCAATGGATAAAGAAAATATCATGCACAAGTGTGTATGTGTGTGTGTGTGCGCATGCGCGCCTGTGTGCGTGTGCGTGTATGTGTGTGTATACAGCCTCAGAAAAGGAGGAACTCGGCTGTTTACAACAATATGAACCTGCCTTGGAGAAGTTAGTCTAAGTGAAAGAAGCCAAACAGAGAAAGACAAATACTACTTGGCATCACTTATAAATCTAAAAAATAAAGAGTTTAACTCATAGAAAAAGAAGCTGAGAGATGAGGCAAATAGAGAGAAATTGGTAAAAGGGTACAAATTTTTAGTTCTAAGTGAACGAGGTCTGGAGATTTAGTGTATAGCATGGCAACTATAGTTTTCATAGTACAGTGTTTTATAATTGAGATTTGTAAAGTGAGTAGAACTCAAATGTTTTTCTCCAACCAAAAAAAAATATATATATATGTGAGATAATGGATGTGTTAATTAACTCATGAGGGAAATCCTTCACAGGATTTGTATATGTATAGCAAATCATCATGTCATGCATTTTGAGTGCTAAAATTTTACTTTCAACTCTACCTCAGTAAAACTGAAAAAACAATGTAATTATTACAAACAAAGGTTAACCTGATACATGTTACTAATGAACACATAGAGGGCAGAGATAGAAAACCAAAGATGACTTATTTTAAAAACATTGGTCAAACATGAACCCCCCTCCCACCTCCCTCCCCATAACATCTCTCTGGGGTTGGGAACGCATGTACACCCGTGGTGGATTCAAGTCAATGTAGGGCAAAACCAATACAGTATTGTAAAATAAAATAAAGTAAAAATAAAAATTAAAAAAAAAATAAAAAAATAAAAACACTGGTCAGAAAAAGCCCCTTTAAGGAGTAGTTTCTAGGTCTCATGTGACATGAATCCTAGAAATGATAAGTAGCAGCTTAGGCAATGGCACCCCACTACAGTACTCTTGCCTAGAAAATCCCATGGACGGAGGAGCCTGGTAGGCTCCAGTCCATGGGGTCGCTAAGAGTCGGACACAACTGAGCGACTTCACTTTCACGCATTGGAGAAGGAAATGGCAACCCACTCCAGTCTTTTTGCCTTGAGAATCCCAGGGATGGGGGAGCCTGGTGGGCTGCCGTCTCTGGGGTCGCACAGAGTTGGACACGACTGAAGTGACTTAGCAGCAGCAGCAGCAACTTAGGCAGATGTGGAAAGAGTGATATTAATAGAGGGAACAAACAGACAAAGCTCCAAAGATGAGAAAGAAAACAAAACAAAACTGATTTTCAGGGACTTAGTGTATAGCAGGAAGAGTGGGAAATAGAAGAGGATATAATCTAGGCATTGATATACTTTTCCAACATAATAATAAACAAGGGTTTTATTCTATGTGCAGTGAAAATCCCATAAATTTTTCATGTGGGATTCATATAATCTAATGTATATGCATATATTTTAAGAAAGCTTTTGTTTTTATGTGGAAATAAATTGGCAGCATTGTGAGAGTGAGCTTGATCCAGAAAGTGGGGAGACTGGGGTAAGGAATCAAGATCAAATTGACTTGAATTCTTTACTTCAGATTTGTATTTCAGCCCAGAATTTCTTTGGGACTTTCAGTCCTATCATCTTAAATTGACCTTCTCTAGTGTTTTCTTAATATCTAAAAATTAGGAGACTATTCAATAGGCTAGACAAGAGATGCCAGTGTTAGGTAGTAATAATGTCTATGGACACCAGTGGGTAAATTCACAGTAATGGTGAAATCACAGAACTGTCTGAGGTATTTGACATGAGGTTGAACAAATGAAACATTTCAAAGGTGATATATAGTAATTTCCAGATCTAGCAGCAGAATAGATGGTTATGCCATTTTTCTCAGATAGGAGAAAATGGGGAGTAACTTGTTGAGCTGAATCGAGAATTCATGTTTTATGTTAATACTTACCAAGTTTAAAAGTCTGTGACATTTAAAGGATAGATAAAGTAAGAGTAGCAATTGTAAGTCTGTTGCTCACAGAGAAATCCAGCCTTAAAATATACATCTTGGACTCATTAGAATAAGGATGCTCTTTATATCCATGGGGATGGATAAATCTAATTACGTTACATATCTGTTGAGTAGATCTTATTGTTGGCATGGAGTATATAACAGTGAATAACATAGATTTGTGGAAATTTCATTACAGTGGGAGGTAGATAACAGTGTAGCACAAAGCCAGAAATTGAATCTGAATAACACGTAGATATCAGAAGTCTGGTTGAGGAAGATCACCCAGGATAGGATACTAAAAGGAACTGGCTAGTGGGTAATTGAAAACTCAAGAGGATTCGAAAGAGGAGATTTTCAAGAGAGAGAGAATTGTTAACTGTGTTGACTATTGCTAAGTAGTGCAGTGGGCTAACACAGGAAGGAGTTAACAGCTAAGAAAACTCTAGTGATAGTAAATAGTAGGGCAACCAGGCTGGAGCAAGCTGTGGACTGAATGATAGAAGAGGAACAGACATGTGAGTGGAGATGTTTAATTTGTTTGTTTGTTTTTTAACTAAAAGATTGTCAGAAGCATCATTTCCAAAATTATGGGGAAAATTAACCTGATCACCCTGTCTAAAATATCATTTATAAACTTTTATACCGAAAAAAGACAGATGAGAAGTATGGAGACCCTTTTTTCACAAGAGACCCATTAAACAATTTTCACAATATTTACAGAATTTTGGAGGGCTTCCAGGAAAGAAGAATAGGATTTTCTCAAATTACATTAATTTTTATGGTGTTGCAAAATTGTAATTAATCAATGATATCACTCTAAATTGTAATGATTTAGACATGTTTATTGTAACAATCCCTGACAAGGACAGACATAAAAGATACACATTTAAAAATATTCAGCATCGAATGGTGTTGCATCTGTATTTAATATAATCCCAGTGTTTTATAGCATTTTCTCTCTAAGGCATTGTAGATTGACTGTTGTTAATGTATTAAAGACTTCCTTTGCATAATGGTGAGTCTTAAATTTCCAAGTAGAAGTGGGAGTGCACTTAACCAATCCATAATCCTCCCAGACGCCTTGTGTGGATAGCTACAGTAAATGTGCCTCACCACTGCAGCACTCTGCCAGCCACCGCAGTGCTTCATTTTGACAATTTTTTGTTCTGTTGAATGATATATATCTTTGGAGTGGTTAAACCATATTTAATTTGGGGTGATAACTGGTTCAGCATTGTATTTGACTTACAATAACTGAATAAGGATGTGATAAAATATACTAGACAGAGAAAAACAATTTTTTGAGTACAAAGTAAATACAGAGGCAAGACATATTGCTAAAAATTACAGTTAAATCTCTGGTGTTTGATTTTGTGGGGCTTCCCTGCTGGCTCAGTAGTAAAGAATCAAACTGCAGGAGACACAGTTTTGATCCCTGGGTCTGGAAGATCCCCTGGTGAAGGAAATGACAACCCATTCCAGTATTCTTGCCTGGAAAATCCCATAGACAATGGAGCCGTGTGGGCTAAAGTCCACAAGGTTTTGCAAAAGAGTTGGAATGACTTAACGACTAAACAACATTTGATATTGTATCTACTCTTAAATTGAATATTTTAAAATTATTGCAGTATTCCTACAGTATTCCATGTTCATTCCTATATGTGTATTTTCCTCTTAAATTGAAAAACTGGAAATGTATAGTGATATCTTCCACAAATTTGTCTAGGTAAGGCAGGTTCACGTATACCATGTGAGTGGGAATAACCGTGAGTTGCTTTGCCCAAGGAATTGAAAAGAATACATGTCAGAAAACAAAATGAGTATGAAAAACTCAGTTTCCTATTTAATTTTATACTTTTAAAATATGATAGCATGTGATTTTTAGGTTTTCCGCTTGTTTTCTTGTATTGGGAAAATACATATAATTTTTAACCTATATATCCACTGCATTCCTTAAGTTCATTTATATGTTACTAATTAGAACTGGGAATATATTTGTCAGTAAGAATTGCTTAAACAGAGTAGTTATACTATAGGTCAGCTCACAAAGTTTCATTGAACTCATAGAATAAGAAAGATTTTCTTCCCTTGTAAAATATAAGCACATTGGAGTGAAAAAAGCAACCTGAAACAGAGCTTCCAATGTTACAAAGCACATGCCTGATTTCTCTCTAATAAAAAAGAATGACCCACACAAATATTCACTGATAACAATACAAAACGCCAGAGGAGTGACTGTTTTGAAATTATGTCTTGTGGCCTGAGTGGCAAGACCAATATGTGTCATAGTGTTTAGAATAAGATTGGAAAGTAGATATATTTTGAAATATATCTTTGAATAAAGAGTAGAATTTAGGTACATAGGAACGTTGAGCATTGCAGATGGGTGGCAAGAAACTAATATTATGGAAGTATATAAATAAGAGGTTTGGTTTGGGAATTTATGAATTAGATTTGTAGGCAAACCTATGAGAAAGCGAAGTTGTAGAGAGCTAGAAACGATTAGTAACCTGCCTGCCCTTCCCATACTCTCCCAGTGAACTGAGCTCTGGGGTCCTTATTTCTCTAGACTTATTGTGGTTATATCCTCAGTTACATCAGGCAGAAGCTCCATATGGCTGAAATCAGGTGTTAATGTGACTGCCTCCTTAGAAGACTTGCGAGGGTTCTAGGAACACACACTTGGCTTTGAGAACAGCCTTGTTTACTTCTTAGCTGCCTGAGAAGCCTGACACCAAGAAATCTGAAACGCATTCTTCTCAGGATCAAGGGCCTTGGTATCTCACCTGGTAATTGCTTATGTGATTTTGTCCTTTACTTGTTTTTTTTTCAATGTAGCTCTCTGTTTAAAACAAAATGGCTACATAATCTTTTCTGAAAAACTGGAGATTAGTAATTTAAATCACACATGGTAGGGAATATTGCTCAAGGCACTAGGAGACGGCGGAGGACTTTTATCTGTCTTTGACTTAGCTAACTACCTTACAAGAGGTAAGATATGTAACTGCATTCACAGTCGTACCCTCTTGGGGACCCATAGGTGCTCTGCCTAAGTGACCATGAGCTTATTGCACTAACTTGTTTTTATGACACTGAAATATTCTTCTAAATGTCATGGCATCCCTCTACAAATGCATGTGACATCTCCCCAGGAACATATTCTTCATTTTGTTTGTACTTGAATTTTCAAATCCCAATCAGATGGACACCTGTCTTCTTCTCTAAGTAGCAGTGCTCTAGAGTTTGCTTATCCTGGGTTTTTTTTTTAACATTTGTGATGAACTGTTTAATGATCAGTAGCAAAGGGATCCAAGAATTCAGTTGGTTAAGTAGCAGTACAGCTTCTGGCTAGTGTTAGGTAGAAAATAATTGAATTTATTTCAATGCTGTACCATACACGTGTTCTCAAGCAAAGGTATTTCCTAATCTTACTGCAAAGAGGCTTTCCAAAATACACTCTCTAAATTGCATCTGTTTATCAAGCAAGTCAGAAAGTAGGTGTTTATATTTTGTTCATATGGAAGATTAAGAGGATTGTTCTTATCCTAATCATAGCTTCTTGTTGCAGTATTTGCAAATGTAATATGGGCTGTAAGGAGATCCAACCAGTCCATTCTAAAGGAGAACAGCCCTGGGTGTTCTTTGGAAGGAATGCTGCTAAAGCTGAAACTCCAGTACTTTGGCCACCTCATGTGAAGAGTTGACTCATTGGAAAAGACTCTGATGCTGGGAGTGATTGGGAGCAGGAGGAGAAGGGGACAACAGAGGATGAGATGGCTGGATGGCATCTCCGACTGGATGGACATGAGTTTGAGTGAACTCCGGGAGATGGTGATGGACAGAGAGGCCTGGCGTGCTGGGATTCATGGGGTTGCAAAGAGTCGGACACGACTGAACAACTGAACTGAACTGAATAACATATATGATTTTATCCTGTGATTTTGGCTATCTCTAAGATAGAAATTTAAATGAAGTCAGATTATAAATGAAAGTAGGCATAATATATATTAGGACACCATCAAACATTAGACAATGGATATTTGGTTGTAGATTTAAATTTATCACTGATTTTCTTACTGTCATAAACCCATTAAGATTTGTTTAACTATTAGTGTAGTGAAAAAAATAGTGACTGAGTCAGTATAACTGGGTCATAGTTTTAATTCTGCCACTATTTAGGTATATGTTGGTGATGGACAGGGAGGCCTGGTGTGCTGCGATTCATGGGGTTGCAAAGAGTTGGACACAACTGAGCGACTGAACTGGACTGAACTGAACCTTCAGTAAGTCATTTATTTACTTCTTTCATTTGCTTTTGCAATCAGTCTTTAATATGTGAGGTGATTTGCTATAAAATTCCACAAACTGAAGTTTCTTCCATTTCTTTTTGATTATATTGACATTTCCAGTAACCCCAATGGATAAATGGCATGTGCTAGTTTTCAATGGATCTTACTTGAATATATTAAGTACAATCATTTACATTTTAAAATGTTTTTGTACTAGGATACAGTTCTCTGGAAATTCCTATATCAATGTCTTTTAACTCCACTTGCTGAAAATAGCCTTTGTCAACCTTTACAAGAATGTATTACCATAATTGAACAGATGTACATTTGGGCTTTTCCATTCACTGTTGTAGATAAATTATGTTTCATTTCTAAAGATTAATGGTTTAGGTGTTTGGGGGCCTGAGAAATGCTGATGGAGTAATTGGATACTGTGCCATTTCCTTCTATGCACTCTGTTCTGTATTCTACCTAAACAAGATTGTTAGCAATTTTGATGAAGAAAAAAATGGTGCAGTTATCAAATTTATTCATAAATATATGAAATGAAAGAGCCAAGGAATATACCTGAGAATCATGATTTAACTCTAGAGCATTTCCAGGGATTGCCAACAGAATATACAATAAATATACACCAGGCTTCCCTGGTGGCTCAGACGTTAAAGCGTCTGCCTGCAATGTGGGAGACCTGGGTTCAATCCCTGGGTCGGGAAGATCCCCTGGAGAAGGAAATGGCAACTCACTCCAGTATTCTTGCCTGGAGAATCCCATGGACAGAGGAGCTTGGTGGGCTACAGTCCATGGGGTCACAAAGAGTCGGACACGACTGAGTGACTTCACTTTCATACAATAGATAAAAATATGTCAAGGCCTGAAATTTGGTAAAATAAAAAAAAAAAAACAGGACAGACTCAGATTTATAAAGACAATTTAAAAAATGCTTCACAAGTAAGAACAATAAGATGTTCTTAATTATCCACAAAATAGGTGGCATTAATAGAAGTAGACTATTTCAATGTCAGAAGAGAATATCCTTACTTGTCTGACCTCTGGAGAGTTTAATTTAATTCTGTTTAATTCCTAAATTCAACAAACTTTTGTATAACATCATATCTAAGAAGAGAAGCTCCCAACCCTGTTTGCCCTTTAAAAGTACCTTTAAGCTTTCTAAAATAAAGTATGGTATAAAAAAATATACCAAGTATGGTACAGGCCATGGATTGTAGCCTGCCAGGCTCCTCTGTCCATGTGGATTCTCCAGGCAAGAATACTGGAGTTGGTAGCCATTCTCTTCTCCAGGAGATTTTCCCAAACCAAGGATCAAATCCAGGTCTCCTGCATTATAGGTGGATTCTTTACATTCTGAGCCATCAGGGAAGCCCTCAGAATAAAGTATGGTAAAACTCTACACTAGGTAATTTTGCTTGTTTGTTTGTTTTTCTTCAGAATTTTTCTTTTTCATTAAGATAGATTATTTGGAGAATTCATATCTTGTAAAGCAGGGACAGAGTTTATTTACTTAATTTTTCTTGGATATAATTGCTTCACACTGTTTTGTTAGTTTCTGCTGTACAACAAAGTGAATTGGCTGTGTGTGTGTGTGTGTGTGTGTGTGTGTGTGTGTGTGTGTGTGTGTGTGTGTGTATGGGCTTCCCTTGTGGCTCGGCTGGGAAAGAATCTGCTTGCAATGTGGGAAACCTGGGTTTGACCCCTGGTTTGGGAAGATCCCCTGGAGGAGGGAAAGGCTACCCTCTCCAGTATTCTGGCCTAGAGAATTCCATAGATATACCTCGCCTCCTTTGTTAGCCTCCCTCCTATCCCATGCTCACCCCACCTCTCTAGATCATCACAGAGCACCAAGCTGATCTCTCTGTGCTATACAGCAGCTTTCCAATAGCAATCTGTTTTACATACGGTAGCATATGTATCTCGGAGAAGGCAATGGCAGCCCACTCCAGTGTTCTTGCCTGGAGAATCCCAGGGAGAGGGGAGCCTGGTGGGCTGCTGTCCATAGGGTCACACAGAGTTGGACACAACTGAAGTGACTTAGCATGCATACATGCATTGGAGAAGGAAATGGCAACCCACTCCAATGTTCTTGCCTGGATAAACCCAGGGATGGCGGAGGAGCCTGGTGGGCTACCGACTCTGGGGTCTCACAGAGTCGGACACGAATGAAGCGACGCAGCAGCAGCAGCATATATATGTTGGGCTCTTCTGGTAGCTCAGTGATAAAGAGCCTGCCAGTGCAGGAGAGGTGGGTTCAATCCCCAGGCTGGGAAGATCCACTGGAGGGGAGGGCATGGCAACTCACTCTCGTATTCTTGTCTGGGAAATACCATGGATAGAGATGCCTTGCAGCGTACAGTTCATGGGGTTTCAGAGTCAGACATGATTTAGCAACTGAACTCACGTGAAGTGTATATGTGTCGGTTCTACTCTGCCAACTCGTCCCATCTTCCCCTGCCCCCTGCCACCCCATTCCATGTGTCCATTCTCTATATCTACATCTTTATTCCTGCCCTGAAAATAGGTTTATCTGTGCATTTTTCTAGGTTCCACATATATGCATTAATGTACAATACTTCCTTTTCTCCTTCTGACTGACTTTACTCTGTGTGGTGTACTCCAGGTCCATCCATACCACTACAGATGACCCGGTTTCATTCCTTTTTACGACTGAGTAGTATTCCATTGGACAAATGTAGCACATCTTTATCCTTTCGTTGAGCAGAACACTCTTTGATGTAAATTGCAGCTACATCATTTTTGAACCACCTTATAGAGTAATGAAAATAAAAACTAAAACAAATGGGACCTAATGAAGCTTAAAATCTTTTGCATAGAAAAAGAAACCATTCACCAGGTGCTTTTGATACAGAAGTAGTTCTGGGTTATATACCAAACTGCTGTACTATTTGCATGCTGATACATAGCCAGCATCACTTGGTATAGTAGGAAGACATAGGTGTCTAAGGGACCTGGATAGGAATTAAAATTAACTAATGTGTCCTTATACAATAATGCTAATTATAAGAACTACCACAAAGTGAATTATTTCAGTGAGGTAAATTGTTTACATATATTATTGCATTACTCAGTATAAAGTATTTTTTTTCTTGTGATAACTGAACTTCAGTGGTATGAAACAATTTTCCCCAAACAGTATATTTAATAAGTGGCTTCTTTGATTTCAAAGACTTTTTTCTCATTTTAGTCATTGCTTTCTGTCAGCGGTAGATGACCTGGGATGATGAAAGAACTGTAGTTCTGAGTTACACTGGCAATAGGCCTGAAGCAGGAACCCTCAGGCTTTGGGACAGAAATGACACTGGAGCCCTGCCTAGTCCTGGGAATCAGTTCAGTTCAGTCACCCAGTCGTGTCTGATTCTTTGTGACCCCAGGGACTGCAGCGTACCAGGCTTCCCTGTCCATCACCAACTCCCAGAGCTTGCTCAAACTCATGTCCATTGAGTCGGTGATGCCATCCAACCACCTCATCTTCTATCATCCTTTTCTCCTGGCTTGAATTTTTCCCAGCATCAGGGTCTTTTCTAATGAGTCAATTATCCTGGGAGTCAGAAGGGGTCACAAGCCACAGAGCCCTAGTAGGAACAGGGTTGACAGGGCCAAGCTAGAGAGGAATTCCCAGCAGTGGAATGGTGCCCACTTGTCCTCATAATAGAAGCCTCCTAAGAAAAAGCAAATGTAAAGCAGAATCTTTTTCTCATTTGGCCTATTCTTGGCACCAGAATCGAAACTTCAGTCATTAGACAAAGTAACTTGTGTTGAGGTATCCAGTTCTTCCTAAGGGCTTGTCTTTAATGCTACAGCTAAGGAGATACATGATTCCAGCTGAACTTTTCTTTTATGTCTCAAGCTGATTTGGTGCTACATTGGCTGTGCTGCAATTTCTATTTTGCGCTTTATGGTCTGTACTATTAACTAGAAGTTTTCTGTCAGCTTCATAACCATATGTGCATTTGTGGGAGCACATACATGATTCTGTATACCCTCTTCTGACCTCAGGAATCACCATACACATTCTTTGTAGGCTACTGTACTCCTAAAAACAGTTTAAAAAAAAGGTATTTTGAGTGTCAAGACTCATCCTAAGATTAAGACAGTTCCCCATATGGCAGCAGAGTATTCTTCAAATCAGTGGAAATAGTAACTCACCTTACCTTTTGGAAACCAGATTGGTGCAGTGGTAACTGTGTGGCTTTCAGAGAGCCAGAATGGGACTTGGAAATAAGGATGAGTTGGCAGAGTTCTAAGCCACATTAGCTTAGTCAGGACAAGTCTGTGTGTTAGTCATTCAGTGGTGTCCTACTTATTGCAACCCCATGGGTGTGGCCCACCAGTACACTCTGTCCATGGGATTCTCCAGGCAAGAGTACTAGATTAGGTTGCCATTCCCTTCTCCAGGGGGTATCTTCATGACCCAGGGATCAAACTTGGGTCTCCTGTATTGTAGGCAGATTCTTTACTGTCTGAGCCAAGGTTCACAAAGACATTGTTGAGGTGGCAGTGGGAGTAACTGGTTCGTTCAGTTTGTTATAACAGGATAACAGGGCAGGAAAAGCCTGTGGAGAGGCAAGGTTTGCACACTTTTTTCAACATTCAAATGGTTATTAGCTCCATGAAGACATGGATGAAATAGTTTGACCCAGTGACAGTCACTTCTATTTGTGTTAAAAGATTAAGAACTTTAACTAGAATCTTGATTTATCCACTGTGAAAATTCTGAAAGAGTTGGGAATATCAGACCACCTGACCTGCCTCTTGAGAAACCTATATGCAGGTCAGGAAGCAACAGTTAGAACAGGACATGGAACAACAGACTGGTTCCAAATAGGAAAAGGAGTACATCAAGGCTGTATATTGTCACCCTGCTTATGATTTATATGCAGAAAACATCATGAGAAACGCTGGGCTGGAAGAAGCACACGTTAGAATCAAGGTTGCCAGGAGAAATGTCAATAACCTCAAATATGCAGATGACACCACCATTATGGCAAAAAGTGAAGAGGAAGTAAAAAGCCTCTTGATGAAAGTGAAAGAGGAGAGTGAAAAAGTTGGCTTAAAGCTCAACATTCAGAAAACGAAGATCATGGCATCTGGTCCCATCACTTCATGGGAAATAGATGGGGAAACAGTGGAAACAGTCAGACTTTATTTTTTTGGGCTCCAAAATCACTGCAATGATGACTGCAGCCATGAAATTAAAAGACGCTTACTCCTTGGAAGGAAAGTTATGACCAACCTAGACAGCATATCCAAAAGCAGAGACATTACTTTGCCAACAAAGGTCCGTCTAGTCAAGGCTATGGTTTTTCCAGTGGTCATGTATGGATGTGAGAGTTGGACTGTGAAGAAGGCTGAGCACCGAAGAATTGATGCTTTTGAACTGTGGTGTTGGAGAAGACTTTTGAGAGTCCCTTGGACTGCAAGGAGATCCAACCAGTCCATTCTGAAGGAGATCAGCCCTGGGATTTCTTTGAAGGGAATGATGCTGAAGCTGAAACTCCAGTACTTTGGCCACCTCATGCGAAGTGTTGACTCATTGGAAAAGACTCTGATGTTGGGAGGGATTGGAGGCAGGAGGAGAAGGGGATGACAGAGGATGAGATGGCTGGATGGCTTCACCGACTTGATGGACATGAGTTTGAGTGAACTCCGGGAGTTGGTGATGGACAGGGCGGCTTGGCGTGCTGCCATTCATGGGGTCCCAAAGAGTCAGACATGACTGAGGAACTGAACTGAACTGATGTATGACCAGGAAATAAAAGTTACACAGAAGACATAAAAAGCACATAGAAGACATACTGTTTTTCCTCAAAGAGTTTTTATTCTCACTATATTTGTTTTTTGAAAAAAAGACTTCGTTCATTCAGGAATTGTATTTTCACATACTTTTTTTCATGTATTAATTATATGTTAATTGTATTATGAAGAAAATACATAAAATTTGCTTTTAAGAAAGAGAAACATTTCTGATTAGTAAGTGTTACCACAGTGGTAGGAAATCATTTCAGAGAAGGAATGACTACAAAACAAAAATAAACAGAAAATCAAAGCAAAAATGAAGAATAGGCACAAGGAACTGTACATGTATTTATTAGAAAATAATAAAAATAACCATGAAGACCTGGTATACGAGAGCCATTTTGCTGGGATTTTTTTTAAGTAAAATTTAAATTACTGTATGATGATATACTAGAAGGAAATTTCTACTATTGTAGTATCTGAAATATAAGATTTATGGTTCTCAAAATGATGCTGAAGCCAAACAAATATACTTATTCATTATTCATTTTTTTATAGGTTGCTATGTTAATATTGGGCTTCACTAAAAGATTCCAGTGCAAGGGACTTGATTATTCCCTCGATGAGCTTAGCGACTTTTGAGGCAAACTCAATTCATATTTGAATGCAATGTTTTCTTCAATAAATTCATGTCATAACGAATATAGAGGCCATAGAAATAGTGATTGATTATTCTTTTGTGCACAATGTGCAATTGATGTTTTTCTTTGTTGGCATAAATTAACTTACCGTTTTAACTTCCCAAGACAAAATAAGCTAACCCTTCTTTTTCACTGGTGCTGTATTAGAATGATGTATATTCACTGGCACCTTTGTTTTTTAATACATATTGCTACAATAGTTTAAAAATACTCACAAACTGTGGCTTCCCATGTCACTGAGTGGTAAAGAGTCCACTTGCCAATGCAGGTCACGCAGGAGATGTGAGCTCAATCCCTGGGTTGGGAGGATCCCCTGCAGAAGAAAGTGGCAACCTGTTCCAGTATTCTTGCCTGGAAAATTCCATGGATAGACGAGCCTGGCAGGCTATAGTCCACGGGGTCACAAATAGTTGAACATGAGTGAGTGACTCAGCATGCATGCACGCATGCACTCACAAATTATTCAGGTTCAGTTCAGTCGCTCAGTCGTGTCCGACTCTTTGCAACCCCCTGAATTGCAGCACGCCAGGCCTCCCTGTCCGTCACCAACTCCCGGAGTTCACTCAGACTCACGTCCATCAAGTCAGTGATGCCATCCAGCCATCTCATCCTCTGTCAAATTATTAGAAGTGCTTAAATCACTCAAGTTGGTGGTTAGTGCAATTTTTATATATTGACAATTCTGAGGAAGATAAATTTACTTATAAATAAGAATGCTAATCTGTATCTAAATTATATGTGTTGAAATATAAACAACAAAAGCATCTTAGAGATGTTCTGAATACCTTATAATATGAAAGTTGTGCTTTAGTGGGTTTTGATATTGGATTTAGAGAATATTAAGGCAAAAGATCGATAGAGATGGATTGTTTTATATAGAGAGCAAGCATGTTATCATTGCTTAAAGGATTACCCATATTGTGGTTCTCACTTTCAACAAAGTATACTGGTATCATTGAAATAGAAAAGTACATTCTTAAGATTTCAAATCATATCAGTGAGAGGTCTTTTTGTTCTTTGACCCTGTAACAAGTAAAATTGTATGAACCCAAGGTGATACTTTCCATCTGTTTCTGAGTAGTCCAATCATTCTAGTATTAAATATAAAGAATTCTAGAATAATAATGAAATAACATTTTCACCTGGTTATTTCCAATTTCTAGGAGTATCACTAACATAGTAATCTATGTGAATGGTCACTTTTGGAGGTTCTTAGTGTATAACCCCCATAAGAGTATTTTGCAATTGTGATTAGTTTTTAATAGAAAGTGATGATTTTTTTTCAATTTACTTTTAAAATCTGATTTCACTTTAGAGTATATAGGGTACAATATAATGACAGGCTTATTTTCTTCCTTTTTGCTTATCTTCGAGCCAATTATTTGCTAAGGAGAAGACGTGAAAATTTCTGGAGTATGTTTAGGATGACCTCTTGCACATGTAGTTTCATAATTTCTATCTCGTCCATTTCCTTTGCGTAGCTCAAAAGTAGTGCAGCTGTCTAGGACACACATTATTGCAAGGTTTATTACTGCCATTGATTTCCTCTTCTTTGTCTCCATCTAGCATTTGATGCATTGTCAACTGCCTTTTGGTAAATTCTTTTCCTGTGTATTTTATACTGGTCCACAACAAGCCAACCAGAACAAAAATAAGGTATTCATTCACTATTCAAAACTATTCTTTCTGGTAAATGTAAATTCTAATACCCATACAAGGTTGCAGTCTTTCTGCAGGGATACAGAGAGAGTAAATCAGAAAGTACGGCATATTGAATTTACCTTGACTGTTGGCATTTCTCTTGATTACATGTATACTGGGCTCGTGTGGAAGGTTTGGGAATGCTCTGGCTACAAATATTAAGTACTTCTCCCAGTGAGGAATTATGGGGGAAAGCTTATAATTTTTGTATTTGGTCTCTAGGAAAGATTATCTACCTTACTGTAAGACTCTGAGTAGAATCTCATTAGTTACTTTTTTTTTTTAAATAAAATAGCTCTGTTTTTTCTTTAGACTATTTAACAAATTTAGCTCAGATAGTTTATCTTCTTACTTTTTATTTGAGATGTATGGCAAAATCAATACAGTATTGTAAAGTAAGATAAAAAATCTGAAAATAAAATAAAATAAAATTCAACACAATTATTTCAAACAACAAAAACAAAATAACACAATTAATGGCTTCCCTGGTGGCTCAGATGCTGAGTTTGCCTGCAGTGCAGGAGACCCCAGTTTGATCCCTGGTTCAGGAAGATCCTCTGGAGAAGGGAATGGCAACCCATTCCAGTAATTCTTGTCTGGAGAATTCCATGGACAGAAGAGACAATCCATGGGATTGCATAGAGTCAGACACGACTGAGTGACTAACACTTTCACTTTCAATGGAAGAAGAACAGAAAGTGTTTTCAGAATTGGAGAACATTAAATAACCACTGATCTTCCCAGGGGGGGCTAGTGGTAAGGAACCTGCTTGTGAATGCAAGAGACTTGCAAGAGGGTTCGGTCCCTTGATTGGGAAGATCCCCTGGACAAGGAAATGGCCACCCACTCCAGTATTCTTGCCTGGAAAATCTCATGGACAGAGTAGCCTGGCAGGCTACATTGCATTATGTCATAGACATGGCCATGACTGAAGCAACTTAGCATGCACATAATCACTAATAAAAAAACAATTTAACTTATTCCTTCCCTGTAGAGACTTCAAACATTTTTGTTGAAGAAAATATTTTTGGGGTATTTAATAATTTTTAAATATTATTAATGCTTAATTGCAACTATATTTTATATACATATCTGCATGTTGTGACATATAACATTTATAAAATCTTTAGTTTATTTAGCTTGACTACTCTGATTTAAATCACTATTCTAACTTATTTCTGTCCTCCAAGTTTTCCTTTGCTTTCTGAAGCCTGATTTGTGGTGACTCACCTGTCTTTTTTGGTTGGTTGGTTGTTTAAGTTAGCATTACTTGAATCCTTTGCATTTTAAACAAAAACAATTTCTATTTCTTCCTAATGAAGCAGATCCTTTGTGCTCTGTTTCAGAGCTTGTACCACCCACATTTTTCTGAGAGTCTTATATTTCACTTAGGTTTCTCTCAGTTCTCCTCGTATATGGGTAAACAGAGTTCAGCAGTGGTACTCAGTTCCTTTATCCCTGTCTTCCTCTAAAATTTCTTTAAAGTCCCACTTCTGTAGATGGCATGACCTCTGAAAAGTTCATATGTCCTTAAAATTTCTACTTTTAAGAACTGCCCTTAATACTAAGTTTGGTTACCAATGATTGTTTTTATTAATTTCCTGATGAATAAATTGAACACTTAAAATGTGCCTGTCTCAGGTGAGGTAATTCTCTAGACCAGTCAACTGTAACAAAGGAACAAGGTGAATATCTCAGGACTGCCCCCAGGGTTAGCAAGTGAGGCGAAATCTCCAAGTGAAGGAGAAAATTAAGCAGATATTTCCATAAACGTCTAACCCAGAAGGCTTCCCTTTTGACTTTATTAACAGTGTATCAAACAAGTCATTGTTTGGCCTTCGTGTCTCACTCTGTTTAGTCTGTCTGGTGCATCGCTGCAAGCTCTAATAATCTGGTCTAGAATTTGTCACCAAATACGAAGTTCCAGCACAAGTTTATCTCAGGTGGTATGCCCATATATTCCGATAATCCTTTGCTTCCCTCATGTTCCACATCGAATCAACCATGTAGTCCTATAAATTTTATTTTCTGAAAACCGCTCCTCCCACTTGCAGTTCCAACCTCATTCCCTGTGCTTTAGTAAACAATTTAATTATCCTTTGTCTGTACTATTGAAATGGTTTAACAGTTTCTGTCCCTGATCTCATTTGTATGTGCTTCTTCTTTCAGTTCAGTTCAGTTCAGTCGCTCAGTCGTGTCCGACTCTTTGCGACCCCATGAATCGCAGCACGCCAGGCCTCCCTGTCCATCACCATCTCCCGGAGTTCACTCAGACTCACGTCCATCGAGTCCGTGATGCCATCCAGCCATCTCATCCTCGGTCATCCCCTTCTCTTTACCTTATACATTAAGACATCTTTTCCAACACAAAAATGGTCTGTACTTAAATCCATTCGTCATGGTTCTTTGTGCACAGGCTTAAACCCAAACTGTGTTAAGTCCAACACAATTTCATTCTCAAATTTCTCTCTAGTCTTGACTGTTGCTCTAATTGCCTTCATAAATCTCACTCTATCTATACTATAATGGATGTAAATAGTTCTGATATATGAAGCTTCTCTGCTGTTGATATATCTGCTTTCTTTTCTTGAAGAGAATCTTTGCTCTTCTTCCTTCTGGTGATAAGAATAAACATTTTAAAGACTGCTCTCTTACTAAAAGCTACAGCATAATGCATCAAATATAATGGTATATAACATTATCTCCTATAAAGATGATCCTCTTGTTAGCTCCATTTTTGCTATTGCAAAGACTAAAATATATGGAGGTTAAATAACTTGTCCACGGTCAAAATCTGGGAGCATGTCAGAGCTGATATCTATAACAAAAAATGTACTCTGTTATCACTCAAGGACTTCTCTGTATTAATTTAGTGCAAAGATGTGGGGGTTAAGAAGAACTTAACCTTCAATTACATGTATAAAGTAAGTATACACCAAATGCAAGGAATTATTAAAGGAAGGTTTTATTATTTTCATGTGTTTGTTTGGGTCTTTTTCCTTGATTTAGAGCTCCACAAACATTGTGGCTTAATTTAAAATAGATACAATAATATACGCAGTTGGGTAGGCAGTACATGATAACACAGAAATATGTAACAGACAGAGACACAACTCTGAAAAAGAGACAGTGGTTACTGTCTCAGTCATCTTTATTAGAACAGAAACTCGAAACAGTATATTGCAGGCCAAGCATCTCTCTCCTAGAGGGGAATATTCCACCTAAAATAGCTCCAAGGTGATTCTGGACCAAGTTCAGAAATAAGAACAGTTCTTTTTCATATGGAAAAGGTAGGAGTCTGTCCCTCATAGGAAGAATGCCACGTATTTCTATTTTACCTATCGGCCAGGCAGATTGTGATTGTTTAAATTTTAGCTAAATTAATCTCATAGTTATTTCACTTTTTTCCCGAGATAGAAAAACAAAACAAAACAAAACAAAACAGGAAAGTACTATTTTCAGTTTCTAATAAGTTTCTTAGAACATAATGAAAAAAATTTGAGTAAAAGATATTTGAAAAAGCACTTTAAATATCACACACACACACACACACTCTCTCTCTCTCTCTCTCTCTCTCTGTCTCTCTGTCTCTGTCTCTGTCTCTCTCTCTCTGTCTCTCTGTTCTGTGCTTAGTTGCTCAGTGGTGTCTGACTCTGCAACACCATGGACTGTAGCCCACCAGGCTTCTCTGTTCATGGGGATTCTCCAGGCAAGAATACTGGAGTGGGTTGCCATGCCCTCCTCCAGGGGATCTTCCTAAACCAGGGATAGAACCCAGGTCTCCTGCATTGCAGGCCAATTCTTTATCATCTGAGCCACTGGGGAAGCCCTATATATATTACCTTTCTTTGAAATTCATGGTGTTTTCTTGGTACCTATACAAGTAGAAAAAGGTTTCTTTTTTATATTGATGCAACACTAAATGGCAACTTTTGCTTAAAGTATTTTTGTGAAGCCAGATAGCACCATTATCTAGTAGAGAATGTATTCTTGTTATATTTATTCCACTCTTAGAATGTATAACATCACCATATTACATCTGTCAGAAATAAATAGAATGTGATTTTTTTTTTTTTTTATTGATTACTTCTAAGCGCAGGCATTACAGATTTCTGGGTGGACTCGCAATGCCCTCCTTCAAGTCAATACATAGCTCTCTAGATCTACTCACTTCTATAAAATGGTCAATGTATTGTTGAGCACACTCTGAGTTTTGAAGACAAAGAGGCAGTATAGCATTTCAATTGGAATTGTTTTGACTGGAGCGTTGGGTGATTAAGCTGGTCAGTTGTGGAAATGTATTGATTTCGTGATATATTTTCAGGAAGCAATTTTTCTTTTCTGAAACACTGTGTCATCATGCGCTATTTAGAATTTCTTCTCTTCCCAGAGGGACATGGAATAGCTTTCAACAACTGAAATAAAGATGTAACAATGTAAAAAAAAAATATTTTGTCATTGTTGTATTCAACTCCCTAAATGTTAATATAGAATTTGCAAGTATGAATTTGTGTTTTTCTTGATTCTTAAAGGCTTATGAAGTAAGTGTATTTCAGTTTATTATACATCAGTCATACCATCCAGAAAAGCACATGGGGTATATTACAATTTTAAATACAGCCAACACATGAAATATATGAAATGTTTAGTTTTAAACCTGAAATAGAATGTTGCTTACATTTTATACTGGATGTTTTTCCCTTTTTTTCTAGATTTCTTTGATTTTGGATTGTTCTTTAAAATTGGCTATTTTAAATGAATGGCTTCATGATATCTTTTTAAATATTTATTTTTGGAAAGAAACTGACATATATTAAGCCTACATTATATGCCAGGCACTTTAAGATTATATTTCATTTAGTAGTCATAAGAATTACTTGAAGTAGAAATCAGTATCACCTTTTGCAGATAAGAAAAAATAAAAGTAAGACTCAAAAATATTACATATCAAAATCCATCCAAATAATAAGTATAATAATATATAATAGTTGTTAAGTCACTAAGTCATGTCCAACTCTTTTGTGATCCCATAGACTGTAGCCCACCAGCTCCTCTGTCCTTGAGATTTCCCAGGCAACAAGAATGGAGAGGGTCGACATTTCCTTCACCAGGGGATCTTCCTGACCCAGGAATTAAAGCCTGAATTGGCCAGCAGATTCTTTACCACTGAACCACGTGGGAAACCCAATATATTAGTAAAATATGCCATATTTCTTTAGCACATTCAATACCTGGCTTTATCCTCTTCCATTTTTCCTCATTAAATGGAGATTAGATATTTAAAATACTTTATTTTTCAGCTTTTGTTGCAGCTAAGGGTGGCTTAATGACCTGCTGCTGCTGCTGCTGCTAAGTCACTTCAGTCGTGTTCGACTCTGGGTGATCCCATAGATGGCAGCCTACCAGACTCCCCCGTCCCTGGGATTCTCCAGGCAAGAGTACTGGAGTGGGTTGCCATTTCCTTCTCCAATGCATGAAAATGGAAAGTGAAAGTGAAGTCACTCAGTCGTGTCCGACTCTTAGCGACCCCATGGACTGCAGCCCACCAGGCTCCTCCATCCATGGGATTTTCCAGGCAAGAGTGCTGGAGTGGGGTGCCATTGGCTTAATGACCTAGGCTTGGTCAATAGGATGTAAAAAGAAGTCCCTATAGAAGGGGTCCTCCTTATCTTTGTTTTTCTCTTCTGTCTGAAAAATAGATTTGGTACCTAGAGTTATGCAGTCATTCTGAGATCACATGAAAATTGGTAATTGGGAAGACAAATGATTCTGCAATATTAGATGTTTCTGAAATATGAGGTCCTAGTTGTCTAACTCAGGAATTGATGTTGCATAAGAAAAATAAATTGCTTGTTTTTTGAAAGGTCATGTTTCTATGACCTTTTATTACTTTAAGCCTGACAAATCTTTTCTAAGTAACTAAGCACACTTTCATTGTTGGTTTCTGTAGGAGACAAGGGAGGGTTTGGGTTCTGAGATTGTATCACCAAAGAAATTTTAGTCCACATTAAAAAAAAAAAAACTGTTAAGGAAATATGGTAATAGTTTCAATGAATCAAATTAACAAATTATCAAGCTTCTATTGTGGGCAGGTCACTTAGATAGTGAAACACAGGATGTGAAGGAGTTAATATATTTTTTTTGTTTGTTTCTTTGTTTTAACTTCTGTCTTAGCTCCAGTGTGGTTGAAGATGTGAATTTTTCTAATTTTTGACTGACTCCAAGCAGCTAGGTCTGGCTTAGAAAAGAAGGCACACAAAGCCTAGACTTTTCTCTGAGCATTAATTTCTATGACTTCTCTAATTTTTGGTAACAATTCTATCTCCTCTTCCTCTCCCCCATGTGTCTTCTGCTTCCCCATCCTTTCCTTCTCCTTTCTACTTAATCAGAATTTGTGGATTCTAGTTTGTTTGCTTGCTGTCCTTTCCTCTCTCCTAAAAATGTATGAAATTCAGGTTTGCATTTGTGGCTTTATGGTAATTAATGGCTGTGTTTTGTGTAATTTAACATTATTATTATTATTTTAAATATAAAAGGTAGAGCTAATTCTCTGGATAGAGTAAGTGACTACTAGAAGATACGGGGTTACGAACCTGGTTATTCTTGCCTGTAAATTTGTGAATTGTACTTTATTTTCCAGAAGGTAGTCCAGTCTATTAATATGTGAAAACTAGAGGAAGTAGGTAACTGAGAAGGAATGATTAGATAATTAAGTTTTTCAGAAAGAGCCAAGGTTATAGTTTTCAGTAAACAAACACAGCCTCCTGTCTCGACAAAGACTTGATTAAAAATTCACTGCTCTCTAGGATGGTAGTAATTTTTTACACTTTTGTCATCTTTTCCTTATAAATTGCAAAAAGATGGGAGAGTCATGTTTCACCTTACAGTTTCCCTTTTGATTATAACAATTTTAAGGCAAATCAAAAGTAAGACCAGACAAGCTGACAGGGCCCCTTTAAATACCTTCTTTACTGTTTAAATGCAGTCTAAGGGTCCAAAACAGAAAGTCTGGGCTTTTGAAACA
This sequence comes from Capricornis sumatraensis, assembly GCF_032405125.1. Classification (NCBI taxonomy): domain Eukaryota; kingdom Metazoa; phylum Chordata; class Mammalia; order Artiodactyla; family Bovidae; genus Capricornis; species Capricornis sumatraensis. Next base: position 23,332,914 of record NC_091081.1, on the reverse strand, counting down.
CAATCAGACCAGGTGTATAGAGATATTTTGAAGGCTGACTTAGATATAAATATTCAATAGTATTGGATGATTTGGGGGTTAGGATATAATTTTATTAGATGAAAATTAGGTCAGTTATGGAGTAAAAAGAGGGCTAAAATATAATGTTATGCTTGTAAACTTGTTCAATAGATAAACAGTTGCAATGGATGAATATTTGAACAAAGGAAATCAGTTGGCCTTTTACCAGGCATGTGAATGAACAATAAACTTCACGCTATTTTTCATTTTTTTCCCTTCTAAGAATTATTTAGATAAGTATGGTGAAATGGAAAGTAATGTGGGAGAGGATATTTGAAAAGTGAAAATAGAAATTATTATCTATTTTCACTATTGTGAAGCTAGGAGAGTTTGTTGTTTAGGAATAATCAGAAGAATTACAGGAAATTATTTTAATAGTTTTCAATATTAAATGAAACTGGGTTTTTGGAAAATCCAAAAACATTTTGAAAATAAAGAAATTAATTCAACAAATGCAGTGGATAGTGTGAAAACTTTTTTCCTCCTCAAAAATGTTATAAATGATTATATTACAATGGAGAATTGAGGTTAACATTTTTACTCTATCTATGTCAATTAATGATACTTGTCTTTATTTCTCCCATATGCCTACTGATATTTTATGCTTTGTAATTCACAGCAGTCATGGAACTGAGATTGTCTTTTATTCTCAATTGTTTCATAATTTAGTAGTATATATATGCTTTTAAAAACAATTCTTGAACTACTCAATTTTTCAAAGGCCAATTTGCAGTGTTTTAAAATGAAATGTAAGTTAATAGAATGTCCCAAAATATGGCTTATTTAGAAAAAATATAAATTAGAAAACAATTTTCAAATTGATACTTGATTGTCAACCTACAAGTTACTAAGGCAAGGGTTATAATAATTATTAATTTTTTAATAATCAAGTAGCCTGTTTGCAAGTATGTTTCCTGAGAAAATGGAATAAATAATAATATTTATGGAGGACAACTGATTAGTTGTTATAGTTGATTTTAGTTGTTATTAGTTGTTTATTAGCTATAAAGCATGATATCAATTGAAAAGGTAAGGAAAGTGCTTTATTATATAAGGTATGTGAGAATCCAGCCGTGGAGTCAGCATACAGGACTGTATTGTGTTCTTGCTCAGCCACTCAATCGTGTAGTACTCCACTAAAAAGTTTATGAAAGGCATTTGGCCATGAAAGGAGAGCACATATATAATTTTTCTAATGGCTCAAATAAGATGAAGAAAATGCAGCTTGGAGATAATGTTCAAAATTCGTTTCACATATCCGTGTATGAGGATTTGCTGAGAATTCAATCATGACGGAGAAATCACAATTCTTTTATAATACTCTCTTTCATTTTTTAAGCAACACTAATATGTGTACTTATATCTTCAAATCTCAGCTTGTGCAATTCTAAAATAGAGCTAACACATCCCTTTTAACCTGAAATCATGAAATCAAAGCCTTGACTAGGTAGGGAATGGCTTTAGAATTGAATTAGTCTACATTTTTTTTTTCCCATTGTGAATATTTTTACATCATTGCAATTTTATTAGCTCATGATGAGTCAGTCAACTTTAGGCTACTTCTTGATCTTATGATCAAATTCCCTTTATTATTTCCCTGCTAAGGTAATTTACAATTGAACTCATTTATTGATAGGAAAGTCTGTCCTATTTTTGAGGACAGATTGATGTAAGAAGAATGTCTCTACCTTAGCCAAACATATACTTTGATATATTTTTCTCCTAAATAACCTAGTTTCACATTATAATGACATCAATAACACATTTGGTCCCTACTCCAGATAATAACCCTTCAAATATTTAAAGATTATAATTTCTACCACACTCCCCATTCTGATTTTCTCAAAAATTTAGACTCTTTTTATTTTAGAACAATAACATCGATATTTACAGAAAAACCTTTCTGAGACTTTACAGGAATATGTAAACCTGGATTTCAATATGTGAAGAACTTACATCTTTACTATGTTGAGTCTCAGTCTAAAAACACATGCGTCTTACTATTTATTTAGACCTTTGATTTCATCAGTGTTGTGCAGTTTTCAGTATACAAGTCCTTAGTTCAGTTCAGTTGTTCAGTCATGTCCAACTCTTTGAGACCCCATGGATTGCAGTACGCCAGGCTTCCCTGTCCATCAACAACTCCCAGAGCTTGCTCAAACTCCTGTCCATTAGTTGGTCCATTGAGTCGGTGATACCATCAAACCATCTCATCCTCTCCTGTACACTTCTCCTCCCACCTTCAATATTTTCCAGTATCAGTGTCTTTTCTAATGAGTCAGTTCTTTGCATCAGGTGGCCAAAGTACTGGAGCTTCAGCCTCACCATCATCCTTCCAATGAACATTCAGGACTGATTTCCTTTAGGATGGACTGGTTGGATCTCTTTGCAGTCCAAGGGACTCTCAAGCGTCTTCTTCAACACCACAGTTCAACAGCATCAATTCTTTGGCACTCAACTTTCTTTATGGTCCAACTCTCACATCCGTACATGACCACTGGAAAAACCATAGCCTTGACTAGACGGACCTTAGTCGGCAAAGTAATGTCTCTGCTTTTTAATATGCTGTCTAGGTTTGTCAGAGTGTTTTTTCCAAGGAGAATGCATCTTTTAATTTCATAGCTGAAGTCACCATCCTCAGTGATTTTGGAGACTGAGAAAATAAAATTTGTCACTGTTGCCATTGTTTCCCCATCTATTTGCCATGAAGAGATGGGACCAGAAGCCATGATCTTAGTTTTCTGAATGTTGAGTTTCAAGCCACCTTTTTCACTCTCCTCTTTCACTTTTATCAAGAGGCTCTTTAGTTCTTCTTCACTTTCTGCCATAAGGGTGGTGTCATCTGCATATCTGAGGTTATTGATATTTCTCCCGGCAATCTTGATTCCAGCTTGTGTTTCTTCCAGCCTGGCATTTCACATGATGTACTCTGCATATAAGTTAAATAAGCAGGGTGAAAATATACAGCCTTGATGTACTCCTTTCCCAAACTGGAACCAATCTGTTGAACCATGTCCAGTTCTAACTATTACTTCTTGACCTGCATACAGATATCTCAGGAGGCAGGTCAGATGGTCTGGTATTCCCATCTCTTTAAGAGTTTTCCACAGTTTGTTGTGATCCACACAGTCAAAGGCTTTGGCATAGTCAATAAAGAAGAAGTAGATGTTTTACTGGAATTCTCTTGCTTTTTCAATAATCCAACAGATGTCGGCAATTTGATCTCATTCCTCTGCCTTTTCTAAATACAGTTTGAACATCTAGAATTTCTTGGTTCACATATTTTTGAAGCCGAGCTTGGAGAATTTTCAGCATTACTTTGCTAGTGTATGAGATGAGTGCAATGGTTTGGTAGTTTGAACATTTTCTGGCATTGCATTTCTTTGGGACTGAAATGAAAACTGACCTTTTCCAGTCCTGTGGCCGCTGCTGAGTTCTCCAAATTTGTTGGCATATTGAATGCAGCATTTTAACAGCATCATCATTTAGGGTTTGAAATAGCTCAACTGGAATCCCATCACCTCCACTAGCTTTGTTCGTAGTGATGTTTCCTAAGGCCCACTTGACTTTGCATTCCAGGATGTTCGGCTCTAGGTGAGTGATCACACCATCATGGTTATCTGGGTCATTAAGATCTTTTTGTATATTTCTTCTGTGTATTCTTGCCACCTCTTCTTAGTATCTTCTGCTTCTGCTAGGTCCATACCATTTCTGTCCTTTATTGTGCCCATCTTTGCATGAAATGTTCCCTTGGTTTCCCTGATTTTCTTGAAGAGATCTCTAGTCTTTCCCATTCTAAGTTCTACATATGTATTACTTGTTGTTCTGTCACTAAGTCATGTCCAACTCTTTGCAATACTATGAACTGTGCACACCAGTCTTCCCTGTCATTCTCTGCCTCCTATTAGATTCACATATAACCATTTCATTTTTTGAGTGACTGTAGACAGGGTGATGTTTTTAATTTCAGCATCTATGTTTTCCTTGGTAGTATACAGAAATATAGTCGATTTTTATATTTCTACACAAATAATCATTTTCTCAGCAGAGAGCTTTCTTTCTTTCTGATCTTTATTACTTCTATTTCCTCTTCTTGCCTTATCACCCTAGAACTCAAGCCTTACAGTGAATGAGTGGTGAAAAGACATATTTGGCTTATTCTCAATTCTAGTAGGGAAGCATTCACTCTCTCATTATTTATAGTAATGTTAATAGTAGATTTTTTTCAGGTGATTTTATCATGTGAGCGTGTTCACCTCTATTCCTGTTTTTCTGAGAATCCTATTGTGAATAAACATTGAATTTTATCATTTACTTTTCTGTATCAATTAATATAATCATGTGATTTTTTTCTTTATCTTGTTAATAAAATAAATTAACATTGATTTTTCCAATATTTGTATTGATGTTAAAGCAAACTCATAAAGAAATAAGTACATGGATTTAAAAGAAAGTTATCTATTAGGTAGTAAATACCTAATATATAAACTATCTAATATCTATTAGATAGTAGTGAGTGTATAAATGAAAACAGTCTCTCCAATTACTTGAAAATAATCAAATTTATGTACATGATATGCTTTTGCATATATCCTACAACAAGTATTTTGTTGATTTCGTGCTTGTTAACTTTTGTATATACAACTTATAATGTGCCAAGTGACATTTTCAAGTGCTAATTCATTTAATCATTGTAATCTGTAAGGTATTATTACTATTGCTTTTTATATTATTGACTGAAGTAGTAACAGAAAAGGAAAACAAACCAAAATTGAACCCTAAATATTTACTCAATTTTTTCTTTGCTGCCAGAAAATTGCTTAGATATTTATGCTAATAGAAAAAAAAAACAACTATGAGGGTTTTGTTTTTTGTTTCAAGAAGAGTTTTATTACTTTTTCAAAGCATCACTGTGATTCTGATGTTATAAATGAGACAGAATTTTATATAAGCTTGCATTTCCTGAAAATATACAGCAGTATGAAGAAGGAACATAGAACTTAAGGTGATCATTCTCCATTCATTCAATAAATTTTCTTGATCTATTTTTATTAAAATTTTGTCACTCAAAAAATAAGACTAGATAATAAAAGTAAGAGATATGGGAAGAATACTAGTTGAAATAGATGCTTAAGTCATATTTTAGAAGCCACTGAAAATGATATTTTAAAAGAGAACAATTGAATTAATATATTTTGCTATCTATCATGCTAACCAAGGAGTTAATTTACATGTGGCTTCAAAAAGAATGATTCTTTGTTCAGTCATTCCATAAACTTAGTAAATATCTATTGTATGTCAGGTACTTTGTGTGGTTTGGGAACTGAGATGGAGCTGTGCCAGGGTTTTACCTTAAAAATGCTCTAAGGGAAGGAAGACATGTGAGAAGAAGAAGCCTTAATGCAGTGTGGTAGCTCTCGTAATAGATTAAGATACTATGCACAAAATGATGTATTTTGGAAGAATGGAAGTACTTACAGGGGGATCAGATTTTTGCCAAATACATTAACAGTTTTTAAGAAATAGAGTGATTTCTTCAACAACAAAAAAAGCAATAACAGACTGAGGAGGAATCGTTCATAATTATGAAAACATTCAACCAGCACTTTGCAAATCACATAAAAAAGTATTGGAGGTTGATTTCCTCCACTGGTTGAGATTCAGTTAGGAGACTATACCTCTATGGTCTCTTGAATCCAATACTCTGTGGGGAAATTGTAAAGTGCTGTGCACAATTGCCAGATCATAGAGAAATGTCTTAAGTAAAAAACATTTTAACAAGTGTTTATCAAAAGCTCTTATGGGTTTCCCTCTCTCTGGTTGCTGCTGTGGGAAATACAAATAAGTACAATGCATAGATAATATTTTTCACTAGCTTATATTCAGGTTGAAAAGTATCCTTACTTATTTAACAAATGAGTGTACTGCACTTCCACTAGAGATTAGATGTTTTTGCTATTTTCATTATTTACGAACAGCTATCACTTTTGAGATCCCAGGGCACTTCACTGGCACTGTAACATCCTATTACTTTTCATTCTTTCAGGGTGACTGTATAATAGTGATAATCTCCGTTATAGATAGGATGATCACACTGATATTCAGAAAAGTTTAAAAAAGCACCCAGGATTACCCAACTGGTAAATGGCACAGCTAAATTTTAGACCTAATTCTAGTTAATGCTAATTCCAAAACACACAGTGCTTGGTGATCAGCTAAATTATCCATTAGAAAGCAATCTAACAACACTAAGCAATTATTTAGAGCAATTGTTTAGAGTTATAATGGACAATTCATATGTTAGTTACAAATATCAGACATTTTTTCTTACAAAGAACATTACAATTTCACGTATTATAATACTTGCTAACATATCTTAAGCTCTTGACATGCTCCATGCATTATTCTAAAGCACTTATACTTGATCATCACCATAAATCTGTGAGGAATTTCATTGCTAATTATCTAAATTTTAGAGAAAATATTCTCCTTAATCTCATCACATTATCCCAGCTATCAAAACTATCTGTTTCTTTGAATCTTCCTCCTTCCCATACACACTGCAGTGGTGTTGTTAATGTTCAGTTGCTAAGTCAAGTCTAACTCTTTGTGACTCTGTGGACTGCAGCATGCCAGTCTTCCTTGTCCTTCACTGTCTTCTGGAGTTTGCTCAAGCACATGTTCATTGAGTCGATGATGCCACCCACCATCTCATTCTCTGTGCTCCCTTCTCCTCCTGCCCTCAATCTTTCCTAGGATCAGTGTCTTTTCCAGTGAGTTGACTCTTTCTATCAGGTGGTCAAAGTATTGGAGCTTCAGCTTCAGCATCAGTCCTTTCAACGAATATTCAGAGTTGATTTCTTTAGGACTGACTGGTTTGATCTGCTTGCTGTCCAAGAGACTCTCAAGAGTCTTCTCCGGTACCACTATTTGAAAGCATCAGCTCTTCAGCACTCAGTCTTCATTATGGCCCAACCTGAATACTTATTTAATAGAAATTAATCTGAAATTATTTAATCATAATTTATTACCACATAGCTTTTTTCCTACAGAATCAACACAAACATATTTGGCTATTCTTGAACTTAATATTGGACTCATTACTGTGATGACTGACTCTATCAAAATCTTAAATGCATGTTTAGATTATTGTGAAAGAAGAACTAGCATCTTTCTGGAATTTTAATCATAACTAGTTTATTATTAAAACTCATCAAATATCTTATTTATAAACATCATATTTGTACTGTAACTGCAGTATGGCATTTTATAATGATAAGAATTTTAATATCAGTAAGCTCACAAAAGTTTAGTAGAATTAAACAAATGTAAGTTTTTATCATCTTTGGTAAAGTAGGAATAATAGCATCTAGGTCGAAGGTTTGGAGCAGAATTCAAACAAAATACATGTAAAAAGTTGTTGGCAAAGTAGACAACCATTAAATGCCTCTGTTAGATTGTGGACAAACCTTGTCAGACTTTTAAGCCCTTCAGGATGGCATGAGCAATGACCTATATGACATTATATATATATTTTCTGTTTTTCTGGAGAACCTTGATTAGTACACTAATAAAAGTAAAAATCTATCATGTCACACTCTGATACTTATGTAGTCAAATGTTGACTTAGAAAGTTATTTTCAAATTAAATAAGGTGCTTTTAGGTCTTAGAATAATTCCTTTAACACCACAAGCATCTCACCAGAATGCCAAGCATGGCCCCTACCGCACACTATGCTGATGGTAAAAGCACAGGGTTAGAGACTGGTAATAGCTACCTGAGAAATAGATGGGGAAACAGTGGAAACAGTGTCAGATTTTATTTTTTGGGGCTCCCAAATCACTGCAGATGGTGATTGCAGCCATGAAATTAAAAGACGCTTACTCCTTGGAAGGAAAGTTATGACCAACCTAGACAGCATATTGAAAAGCAGAGACATATCTTTGCCGACTAAGGTCCGTCTAGTCAAGGCTGTGGTTTTTCCTGTGGTCATGTATGGATGTGAGAGTTGGACTGTGAAGAAGGCTGAGCGCCGAAGAACTGATGCTTTTGAACTGTGGTGTTGGAGAAGACTCTTGAGAGTCCCTTGGACTGCAAGGAGATCCAACTAGTCCATTCTGAAGGAGATCAGCCCTGGGATTTCTTTGGAAGGAATGATGCTAAAGCTGAAACTCCAGTACCTTGGCCACCTCATGTGAAGAGTTGACTCATTGGAAAAGACTCTGATGCTGGGAGGGATTGGGGGCAGGAGGAGAAGGGGACGACAGAGGATGAGATGGCTGGATGGCATCACTGACTCGATGGACGTGAGTCTGAGTGAACTCCGGGAGATGGTGATGGACAGGGAGGCCTGGCGTGCTGCCATTCATGGGGTCGCAAAGAGTCGGGCACGACTGAGCAACTGAACTGAACTGAATACCTACCTGTTGGAGGATAGCCAGCACCCCACTGCAGTGTTCTTGCCTGGAGAATCTCATGAATGGCTAAGCCTGGCAGGCCACAGTCCATGGATCACACAGAGTCGGACACGACTGAAGCAACTTAGCATAATCACACGAGTATCTATATGTCCAGTAACCAAAGGTTATCAAATAATTATCCCTTAGTTAATAAATTGTCAGTGTAACCCTTTCACATTTCCAAGTTTGTTTTTAATGCCATTTTAAAATGATGGCAGGAAATGGAGTAGTGCTAGAGATAAAATATTAGCATATGTGGACTCTTGTATGTTTTCTGTGTTTGCTTATTACAAGGATGGGATTCAGCGGCTCCTTAAAAAGCAGCAAAAGATCTTCCTACTACTCGAATCACAACTTGAACAGTCAGGCCCAGAGGTGTGATGAGGCTTTTTATATATTAGGGTTGGCAGCACTGCTAGTTGACTTGTTGATTCCTGTGTATTCTTTTCAGTTTTCCCCTCATTCTTGAATTATAAGATCTATACTGATTCTTAGTATGTGAGCCTTGAAAAGACTTTGGTTTTATTGCAAATTTAAGATTGAAAATCAGATGTGATTAGAGCTAGAATATATTGTTTCTCTAAGGAAACATTAGTTCAGTTAGCTTCTTTGAAACATACATTGCTCTTTATAGATGGACTTGCTTAGTGCTTTCTAATTCAGCTTCATCCTTCAACATTTTTTTACATATACTATTAAGTTAAAAGTTTCCTTTGTTTTCAGTTTTACTGATAGTATTAATAATTGACATAGTCTTGGGCCTTAATTTTAGCAACAATGTCATGTACAATAGGATATAAATACTGAGATTATTAGTGAAATAGGTCAATTTTTATCAACTCTAAGCATTTAATTTTAAGTCCATAATGCTTTATTCAGGTTTTACAAGTTAGTACCAATTTAGAAATTATCTGCAAATCAATTTAATAAGGAAAGCAAGTTCATATTTTAATGTACTTACTATAATTATAAAATAAAAGAAGCTGGCAAACCCATTTGTCATCATAACTACATATTAGACATAGTTACATAAAATATTGCTTCAAAGACATAATTTACTGTGAAAGATCAATGTTGAGAGCATGAAAGTCTGGCAAATATATGGCTTTAATTAATAATCAATAATAATGATAACAACAATAATAAATTTTCCTTCATAGCAGTCATTCCCAAAGGTATGTAGAAGCCTAAGTAAAAATAGGAAAAAATAGATTTACTTTAGAGAAGATGATACTCTTCCCATATATGCTTTCAATGAAATGAAAGCAAATTTGACTCTTTTATATATAGAAATAGCATCATGTTTACATATCTCAAATTTAAAATATCTCTACATACATCAATGGTAATCTGTTCACACAGTATTCATATCAGGATAGTTTAAATGGCATAAATGAGTATTCAGGATGACTAAAAGTGAATTTATTTGTTGTGATGATATGTGAAAAAAAAAAACTGGTACACTGTGGCATAATATTTCATCTGTTTTACATTTGAAAAAACCAAGCTGATTTGAAAAATGCTAAAAAATTTCTTTGCTCTCTTTACCTATTATTTCAATAAATTTGCTTTAGTTCACAGAATCTTGTAAATTTATAGTGACATGGAAACATCTGATTTTTGATTTGAAAGAGTTTAAGCTTTTTAAGAAACAGATAAGCCATATTTATTCCACAAAATTAAGATTTATATATAACTTTAAAGATTTTTTAAATTAAATTTTAAACTCATTTAAATTTTAAATTCAATTAAGTATATTTGCTATCTTGCCACCTAAAGATACACCTGGTAAATTTTTTTTTGTATATCCTGCCAGGCTATTTTCAAAGAGAACTTTTTTATTTTCAACCAAAAATGTAGGTGCTTTAATATATATATATTTATAATGTATTAAAATATAATTTTATTTCTAATAAAATATTTTTATGAAAATATAATTTTATTATTAATATAATTTTATTTATTAAAATATTTTTATTTTTATTAAAATATAATTCTAGAAAATTTAGAAACACTTGTGTTTGGAAATTGCACTTTGAATAGTATATTGTAATTCAACACAGTATTTTTTCACTGCATTATCCAACCCCCTTTTTTTTTTTTACTGAACATATAAGATATTATTATATTAGTCTGTGAACCATGAACTTCCAGACATTCAAGCTGAATTTAAAAAAGGCAGAGGGACCAGAGATCAAATTGCCAACAACCGTTGGATCATCGATAAAGCAAGAGAGTTGCAGAAAAACATTTACGTCTGCTTAATTGACTATGCCAAAGCCTTTGACTGTGTGGATCAAAACAAACTGTGGAAAATTCTTTTTTTTTCACTTTAATTTATTTGATTAATTAATTTATTTATTGTGTCTATTTATTTTTAATATAAATTTATTTATTTTAATTGGAGGTTAATTACTTTACAATAAAGATAGAATGGTAGAAATAAATGAATCAGAGAGGAAAATTCTTAAAGAGATAGGAATACCAGACCGCTTGACCTGCCTCCTGAGAAATCTGAATGCAGGTCAAATGGTAGAAGGATCAAACAACTGATTGTAAAATGATGGCTGCTTATGGTTGAAGTGGATTCCAAAGAGGTGCCAGTTCACAGGAGTCCTTTTAAACTGTGCAAAGGGTGCTGACTTTATCAAAGGGGCGATAAAGGTCATTAGAGAGTTTGAGGGCTTCTCAGGTAGTGTGGTGGTAAGAATCTGTTTGCCAATGCAGGAGACCCAAAAGCCACGGGTTCCATCCCTGTGTCCAGAAGATCCCCTCATGAAGGAATTGGCAACCCACTCCAGATTCTTGTCTGGAAAATTCCATGGACAGAGGAGCCTGGCAGGCTATAGTCTATGAGTTCACAAAGATTGGACACAACTGAGCACACACACAACTTGAGAGTTTGAAGGAAAATGATATGGTCAGGTTTGCATGTTATAACAAAGACATGGGATCCAAAATGGAGGGTAATTGGAGTGAGACAAATTAAAGAAAGAAAAATTAGGTTGATTCACTGTACCAATTTGTTTAAAAAAAGAAAATAGTCATTTGCTATTAGTCATAACATAAATAGTCATTTATGTTATAGTGGTATTAAAGGCTGAGGTAACTGGATCGATTTGCATGCTTGGGAAGGATAGATAAGGATTTCACATGGCTCCCAGGTGTTTTATCTGATCTCCTGCAAGATGGTGATGTCTTTCACATAAAATTCTAAAAGAAGGAAGGACCAGAAAATTGCATAAAGTTTCAGTAATATATTCACAGCATCATATTGGAATGAAATAGTTAATCACAGTAAACATTTGTCATATTAAAATATTGTTACTAACTTAATTATTTAGTAGTTGTTATTCAGTCTCTAAGTTGTGTCCAGCTCTTTGGGACCCCATGGACTGCAGCATGCCAGGCTACCTTATCCTTCACTATCTCCCACTGTTTGTTCAAATTCATGTCCATTGAGTCAGTGATGCCATCCTACATCTCATTCTCTGTCATCCCCTTCTCCTCCTGCCTGCAATCTTTAATTGTTGGTAGAGTTAACTGCATTTAATTTATAAATCATTCTGTTTTACAAATGACTTATTGCACAGTTTTGAAGGGGGGAAGAGATGAAGTTGTGGAAGAGACTACTCAGTAAGAATTGTGACTGCAAAGGAATGCAGACTGCTCCTCCACTCAGCTAGGCAGATGGTACAGGGGAATCAGAAGGTGAAGTAGGGTGGAATAAAGATACTGGTCTTTCTCTTTGCCTGTCTTCTGCTCTGTTTTGGCACCTCCCATTGACTGAAACATAAGGGAAACCACATGGAGAGAGCCCAGGTGATGTAGTTCATTTACATAGATCATTTTCCTTGGGCTCAGAGATCATAGAAAATAGAAATGACAAAAGGGTCATAAGTTAAAAGCAAGCATGCAAGCAAAGAAGTAAATATCTGCTGAGCGTGCCAAAAGGAAATTTTTCCTTATACTCTTCTAGGTTCTTTGCTGTTCTAGCAATTAAACAACATAAGACAGATTAACAAGAGAAAAATGAATTTAATTTCAGATGTGTGGGAGTCCCATGAAGATATGAAACCCAAAGATAGAAAATTGAGGCTTACATACCATCCTGAGCTAAGGAATGGGATTGGGATTTGCGGCTTCAAAGGGCAAGAGGGCAATTCACAGGATGACCAAACGAGTAGATGTTAGGTAACCAGACATTTGCAAATAGAACTTTCAGATAAAAAGTTATTTCTGGTAATAACTCTCTTTCTGGGCCAGGCCCACAACTAAATTCTTTTAGACAGTGAAAGATAAAAGTCTTTCTTGAGTCTGCTAGGTCATAACTCCCTTCAACTCAAAATAATCTACTTGAGAAAGTGGAAGTTTTTGGAATTACATATCCTGATCCCCTTCAATACCAACCTCATATTTATTTTTTTTAGCAATGTACTGAAAATAGTTTCAATTACTAAGAGTAGAAAGCAATCCTCTGACTTAAGTAATGTATAGTTAAGTTGCAAAATAGCCACATAAATACTTAAAACACTGAGTTAAAGAATGCTTTTCAAAGTACCTGCAGAGGTGCTAATGGGATATACCAAATATATCAGAATGGGGATCAACACTCAACATAATTTGCCTTCAGCATTGTACAATCATAGGGAAAAAAATGCTGCACATTCCTAAAGACAAAAATTGTTTAACCGATGGTATAAAGTATGGTTTAATCTCTAACCAATTTCCCCAGAGGAGCAGGAATGTATTTAATGTATTTTTATTGCTACTAGCCATTATTTTTTCTCCTTATGCTTAAAGTTGTCATGGTTAGAATGGAACCTATTTGCAGTGCAGTGTGAAAACAGAATATCACCTCTGCCTGTCTGAGCCCTGCCTTTTATTCAAAGTGCTTAATTTTCTCACTCATCCATCTAGATGTTTTGTCAAGTGAAAGTTCTTAAGTTCTGAATAGGAAGAAGGTTGAAGGAGAATAATGGCTTATTCCCTGCCAAGTTTTAAATAAATGAACACAAATGGATATTTTCCAATTAATAATGTCCCATTTCCTCACAAAATCATTGAGTAATAACTACCTAAACCTACATGTGTTCACAATTGATAGATGCTGTAAGTTAAAATCTAATATGTATGATCCTCAGTGAGCTACTCATGCTGGCAAGACTGACTCATTAAATAAATGTGTAATCAAAATAAAGAAAATATATTTTTTTGTCTCTTTCTTTAGTAACTTTTTAAAAATTTAAATTTATTTATTTTAATTGGAGGCTAATTACTTTGCAATATTGTATTGGTTTTCCATACATCAACATGAGTCTGCCACAGGTATACACATGTTCCCCATTCTGAACCCCCCTTCCACCTCCCTCCCCATACCATCCCTCTGGGTCATCCCAGTGCACCAGCCCCAAACATCCTATATCCTGCATCGAACCTGGACAGGCAATTTATTTCTTATATGATATTATACATGTTTCAATGCCATTCTCCCAAATCATCCCACCCTCTCCCTCTTCCACAGAGTTCAAAAGACTGTTCTATACATCCGTGTCTCTTTTGCTGTCTCGCATACAGATTTATCATACCATTTTTCTAAATTCTGTATATATGTGTTAGTATACTGTACTGGTGTTTTTCTTTCTGGCTTACTTCACTCTGTATAATCGGCTCCAGTTTCATCCACCTCAGTAGAACTGATTCAAATGTACTTTTTTAAATGTCTGAGTAATACTCCATTGTGTATATGTACCACAGCTTTCTTATCCATTCATCTGCTGATGGACATCTAGGTTGCTTCCATGTCCTGGCTATTATAAACAGTGCTGCGATGAACATTGGGGTACATGTGTCTCTTTCAATCCTGGTTTTCTCAGTGTGTATGCCCAGCAGTGGGATTGATGGGTCATAATGTAGTTCTATTTCCAGTTTTTAAAGGAATCTCCACACTTTTCTCCATAGTGGCTGCACTAATTTGCATTCCCACCAACAGTATAAGAGGGTTCCCTTTTCTCCACACCCTCTCCAGCATTTATTGCTTGTAGACTTTTGGATCACAGCCATTCTGACTGGCATGAAATGGTACCTAATTGTGGTCTTGATTTGCAATTCTCTGATAATGAGTGATGTTGAGGATCTTTTCATGTGTTTGTTAGCCATCTGTATGTCTTATTTGGAGAAATGTCTGTTTAGTTCTTAGGCCCATTTTTTTTTGGGGGTCATTTATTTTTCTGGAATTGAGCTGCAGGGGTTGCTTGTATATTTTTGAGATTAGTTGTTTGTCAGTTGCTTCATTTGCTATTACTTTCTCCCATTTTGAAGGCTGTCTTTTCACCTTGCTTGTAGTTTCCTTTGTTGTGGAGAAGCTTTTAATTTTAATTAGGTTTATTTTTGCTTTTATTTCCAATATTCTGGGAGGTGGGTCATAGAGGATCCTGCTGTGATTTATGTTGGAGAGTGTTTTGCCTATGTTCTCCTCTAGGAGTTTTATAGTTTCTGGTCTTACATTTAGATCTTTAATCCATTTTGAGTTTATTTTTGTGTATGGTGTTAGCAAGTGTTCTAGTTTCATTCTATTACAAGTGGTTGACCAGTTTTCCCAGCACCACTTGTTAAAGAGATTGTCTTTACTCCATTGCATATTCTTGCCTCCTTTGTCAAAGATGAGGTGTCCATAGGTGTATGGATTTATCTCTGGGCTTTCTATTTTGTTCCATTGATCTATATTTCTGTCTTTGTGCCAGTACCATACTGTCTTGATGACTGTGGCTTTGTAGTAGAGCCTGAAGTCAGGCAAATTGATTTCTTCAGTTCCATTCTCCTTTCTCAAGATTGCTTTGACTATTCAAGATTTTTTGTGTTTTCATAAAAATTGTGAAATTATTTGTTCTAGCTCTGTGAAAAATACCATTGGTAGCTTGATAGGGATTGCATTGAATCTATAGATTGCTTTGGGTAGTATACTCATGTTCACTATATTCATTCTTCCAATCTATGAACATGGTATATTTCTCCATTTATTAGTGTCCTCTTTGATTTCTTTCACCAGTGTTTTTTAGTTTTCTATGGAGAAGGCAATGGCAACCCACTCCAGTACTCTTGCCTGGAAAATCCCATGGATGGAGGAGCCTGGTAGGCTGCAGTCCATGGGATCACGAAGAGTTGGACATGACTGAGCGACTTCACTTTCCCTTTTCACCTTCATGCATTGGAGAAGGAAATGGCAACCCACACCTGTATTCTTGCCTGGAGAATCCCAGGTACAGAGGAGCCTAGTGGGCTGCCGTCTATGGGGTCGCAGAGAGTAGGACATGACTGAAGCGACTTAGAAGCATATATAGGTTTTTGGTTTTTTAGGTAGATATATTCCTAAGTATTTTATTCTTTTCATTGCAATGGTGAATTGTTTCTTTAATTTCTCTTTCCATTTTCTCATTATTAGTGAATAGGAATGCAGGGATTTCTGTTTGTTGATTTTATAATTGCAACTTTACTATATTCATTGATTAGATCTAGTAATTTTCTGGTGGAGTCTTTAGAGTTTTCTATGTAGAGGATCATGTCATCTGCAACCAAGGAGAGTTTTACTTCTTCTTTTCCAGTTTGGATTCCTTTTATTTCTTTTTCTGCTCTGATTGCTGTGGCCAATACTTCCAGCACTCTGTTGAATAGTAGTGGTGAAAGTGGGCACCCTTGTCTTGTTCCTGACTTTAGGGGAAATGCTTTCAATTTTTCACCATTGAGGATGTTTGCTGTGGGTTTGTCATATATAGCTTTTATTATGTTGAGGTATGTTCCTTCTATTCCTGCTTTCTAGAGAGTTTTTATCATAAATGGATGTTGAATTTTGTCAAAGGCCTTCTCTGCATCTATTGAGATAATCATATGGTTTTTATTTTTCAATTTGTTAATGTGGTGAATTACATTGATTGATTTGCAGATATTGAAGAATCCTTGCATCCCTGGGATAAAGCCCACTTGGTCATGGTGTATGATCTTTTTAATGTGTTGTTGGGTTCTGATTGCTAGAATTTTGTTGAGGATTTTTGCATCTATGTTCATCAGTGATATTGGCCTGTAGTTTTCTTTTTTTGTGGCATCTTTGTCAGGTTTTGGTATTAGGGTTATGGTGGCCTCAAACAAAGGCTGTGAAAAGAGACAAAGAAGGACACCACATAATGATCAAAGGATCAATCCAAGAAGAAGATATAAAAATTATAAATATATATGCACCAAACATAGGAGCACCACAATATGTAAGACAAATGTTAACAAGTATGAAAGGGGAAATTAACAATAACACAATAATAGTGGGAGACTTTAATACCCCACTCACACCTATGGATAGATCAACTAAACAGAAAATTAACAAGGAAACACAAACTTTAAATGATACAATAGACCAGTTAGACCTAATTGATATCTATAGGACATTTCACCCCCAAACAATGAATTTCACCTTTTTCTCAAATGCACACGGAACCTTCTCCAGGATAGATCACATCCTGGGCCATAAATCTAGCCTTGGTAAATTCAAAAAAATCGAAATCATTCCAAGCATATTTTCTGACCACAATGCCGTAAGATTAGATCTCAATCACAGGAGAAAAACTATTAAAAATTCCAACATATGGAGGCTGAACAACATGCTTCTGAATAACCAACAAATCACAGAATAAATCAAAAAAGAAATAATAATATGCATAGAAACTAATGAAAATGGAAACACAACAACCCAAAACCTGTGGGACACTGTAAAAGCAGTGCTAAGGGGAAAGTTCATAGCAATACAGGCATACCTCAAGAAACAAGGAAAAAGTCAAACAGATAACCTAACTCTACACCTAAAGCAACTAGAAAAGGAAGAAATGAAGAACTCCAGGGTTAGTAGAAGGAAAGAAATCTTAAAAATTAGGGCAGGAATAAATGCAAAAGAAACAAGAGGGACCATAGCAAAAATCAACAAAGCCAAAAGCTGGTTCTTTGAAAGGATAAATAAAATTGACAAACCATTAGCCAGACTCATCAAGAAACAAAGGGAGAATAATCAAATCAATAAAATTAGAAATGAAAATGGAAAGATCACAACAGACAACACAGAAATACAAAAGATCATAAGAAACTACTATCAGCAATTATATCCAATAAAATGGACAACCTGAAATAAATGGAAAAATTCTTAGAAAAGTAGAAGTTTCCAAAACTGAACCAGGAAGAAATAGAAAATCTTAATAGACCCATCAGAAGCACAGAAATTGAAACTGTAATCAGAAATCTTCCAGCAAACAAAAGCCCAGGTCCAGACAGCTTCACAGCTGAATTCTACCAATAATTTCGAGAAGAGCTAACACCTATCCTACTCAAACTCTTCCAAAAAATTGCAGAGGAAGGTAAACTTCCAAACTCATTCTAAGAAAATATTTAGATAAAATTATCTCTAATATCTTTTTTTGAATTTCTGATACATTCTTTTCTCCTAAGAGAGAGGTGCAGATTTGTATTACGAGGTTTGACATGGAAAGCATAGCAGTATGTAATATGTACTGATATGTAAACAACAGCAAATATCCTATATGTAAACAGTATCTTATGATTAATAAAATATTATACCAGACACTTTTATCATTTAGTCTTCCCAACTCTGAGAAACAGTTATTATAATTCTGTTTTAAAGATGAGAATAACTGATAATGTCTTTAAGTAACTTGCCCAGAGTCAGACAGGCTTCAACTTCCAAGGTTATTTTTTTTCAACTACCCTAGATACCCTAACACATGTCCTCACATTGTGAATGAACTAATAAAGTTGATATTGTTAAAATATAAAGAACTAAGTGAAAGTCACTCAGTTGTGTCCAGCTCTTTGCGATCCCATGGACTATATAGTCCATGGAATTCTCCAGACCAGAATACTGGAGTGGGTAGGCTTTCCCTTCTCCAGGGG
Source organism: Capricornis sumatraensis (assembly GCF_032405125.1). NCBI lineage: Eukaryota > Metazoa > Chordata > Mammalia > Artiodactyla > Bovidae > Capricornis > Capricornis sumatraensis. The sequence continues at coordinate 23,314,452 of NC_091081.1, read as the reverse complement.
ATCTTCCCAACCTAGGTCTCCTGCATTGCAGGTGGATTCTTTACCAGCTGAGCCACGAGGGAAGCCCATAAGGACCTAAAAGTAATTTCAAAATATGCTTTGCCTGTGGTTAGAATTCACAACTCTCTGTTATATTGGAAAGCATTCTTGGAGTTAGAAAAGAACCTAAGTTCAAATCATAGTTTTGCCACTATGGTAAATGGTAGACACTGAGGGAAACTTTTAAACATTGTCAGTCAAGTTTTCTCCATCTCAGTAACAAAAATTATAATATCTGTCAGAGTCATTTTAGCCTAAAATGAAATAATACATGAAAGTATATAAAATGGAATCTGCTCAATATTTATTACATCTCTTTGGTTTTTTTGCAACTGTAACTGTTCATAACTGTTGTCTACTGGCAAGCATTATGAATTCTTGAATTAGCCTAATTAGGGACTAGGATAGTTAACAAAATTGATCCCAGAGCTTGATCGTTTTTCTATACCTTGGAGCCATTTTCACCCTTTCTAGCATATGGAATAAGCATTTCCAAGGACAGTAGATTCCAAATTGTTTCTGGTATTTGAAAATAGCAGAAAATATTATCACCTAAGCTATAGGATTTTCTGAATCTTTAGGTTGAAATTATAGTTGACATTAACTTATACTCCATGTAGGAAGACTGTGAAGTGGTGTTGTGATATTAATGCTTCAGTACCAATACTGCACACATTGATTTTATTACCATGGACTGATATTCTAATCAGTCTTGTCATAGTAGAACCAGGTAGACAGAGATGCTGATTACTCTTAAGTATCAACAAGCATTACGTTGCATGCAAGGAGACAGTGAGAAGAAGAATTTGCATAGGCTTTTCCTTTTGATTTTATTCATTTCTTATTTTCCTCCATATTTACACTGGGATCAATATTCCCTGAGCTTGTAATGGAATTAGAAGAATCATTAGCTATTAGGAGAATTAGCTTGGGTTGAAAGAAAAGAACAGAAAGCTAATGAATGTTCTTTGTTATCAAATGTCTATAACTCCTCTGAATTCTTTATATAAAAGTCTAAAATGTAAGTAAGAAACAATTGAGTCATATAACGTATATTTTATCTTTTCAGCAAATGGTTTTGAAGCCACTTAATATGTGTATAGATTTTTAATATTTATATAAAAATCTAGAATGTAAGTAAGAAATGATTGAGGCATATACATGTATATTTTACCTTTTCAGAAAATTATTTTGAAGCCACTTAATATGTGTATAGCAGTGAAACTTGGTTATCACTTCTCTGCATCATATATCTCTGTGCTTGGTAACAAAATATAGAAAACAAGACTTAGAGTTTGGCTTGACTTGATATATGTGTTATTTTTAGGTTGAAGTCTAGGCTTCCCAGGTGGCTCTCTGATAATCTGCGTGCCAATGAAGGAGACGCAAGAGACTCGGGTTCAATCCCTGGATCGGGAAGATCCCCTGGAGGAGGAAATGGCAACCCACTCCAGTATTCTTGCCTGGAGCATCTCATGGAGAGAGTTACTACAGTCTACGGGGTCGCAAGGAGTTGGACACAACTGAGTGATTGAGTGTGCACACTAGCCATCTGTGTATGATTGACTCCAAAGTAATCAAATTGAGACATCACTTATTGGACACCAGTGAATACAAAGGTACTATTCTAGCCACTGTGGAGAATGCAATATGTGGGGAGAGAGAGAGAGAGGTAAACAGACAGACAGAAAGAAACCAAGTGACTTGAGGTAAAGAAGAGAAATGTCCCTAGGCTATAGGTGGTCAGGATGAATGAGGGATTCCTTTTGGTGACAACAGGATTTGCAGAAAGTCCGCTAATACTTTCATGAGAGGAATAACCACACATCCCGATTTACTAGGATAGATCCAGCATAATTACGACTAGCACCCTTTTTCATTTTCAAAAGTATCCTTTCTCACATCAAAAAATTTTATTATAACTCGAGTTATAGAGAAGTTTTAAAATATGTTTCTTTTTGGTATTTAAATGACTGCTGTCTCTTCTGAGCAACAGAAAAGATTTCCTTTCTATTTTGGAGCCAGCATTATTAAGATTTTTATAATAACTAAACATTTTAAAGTAAAATCAGCCATGAAAATATTAGCAATTTTATTGCTTTTTGTTGCATATATGAATTTTTAAATATTGTCTTCCTTTCCCACAATCAAGATAAACAGAAAAATCAGTTTTCAATTTGTAGAGTTTAGAATGTTAAATAAGATCTCTATGTAAAGCAATAATCATATTTTTGTGAAGAGAAATACAGCTAAAATGAACACTCTAGAAATATAATACATTTCTGCTCAATCATGATTTGTAAAGTTAGGCACTCTGTGTAAAAATTAAATATCATCTGACTAGGAATCAAGAAACTTGAGTAGGTTCTGTGTGTCTTTGGGCTTTAACTTTTATTCTCTAAATTTAAGTTTCCTCATCTTTGAAATGACAGGGTTAACATAGATGATCATGAAGGTCTCTCCCAGCTCTATAGCCTACTATTTGAAATTGAAATAGGTCAATATAAATTTTACTCTTGATAGTGAAACTTCCTGAGATGACTGCTTAACATAATTGAAAAAGTAATGATAAAAAAATCTTCAAAAGAAATTATAGAAATATGTCTGAAGAATGTAATGATAGAGACTGGAACCAGTAGACAATAGTGGAAGGTTTTCTTTGTTGGGACACATTTAATATTTGCTAATATATACTTCTTATCTGAATGGCCTAGTGGTTTTCCCTATTTTCTTCAATTTAAGCCTGAATTTTGCAATAGGAGCTGATGCTCTGAGCCACAGTAAGTTCCAGGTCTTGTTTTGGCTGACTGTATAGAGTTTCTTCATCTTTGGTTGCAAAGAATATAATCAATCTGATTTCAGTATTGACCATCTCATGATGTCCATGTGTAGAGCCATCTCTTGTGTTGTTGGAAGAGGGTGTTTGCTATGACCAGTTTGTTCTCTTGGCAAAATTCTGTTAACTTTTGCCCTGCTTCATTGTGTACTCCAAGGGCAAACTTGACTGTTACTCCAGGTATTTCTTGAAATCCTACTTTTGCATTCCAGTCCCCTGTGATGTAAAAACATCTTTTTTGGGTGTTAGTTCTAGAAGATCTTGTAGGTCTTCATAGAGCTGATCAACTTCAGCTTCAGCATCCATGGTTGGGACATAGACAGCATTATTGTGATGTTGAATGGTTTGCCTTGGAAATGAACTGATATCATTCTGTCATTTTTGAGATTGTGCCCAAGTACTGCATTTTGGACTCTCTTGTTGACTATGAGGGCTACACCATTTCTTCTAAAGGACTTTTGTCCACAGTAGTAGATACAATATGAATTAAATTCTCCCATTCCTATCCTTTTTAGTTCAAAAGTTCATGGGGTCACAGAGTCAGACATGAATTTGCTAGTGAACCAAAACAAAATAACAATAACATCCTTCTTACAACTTCACTCTTAAACATCAGATTGCATCACACTACTTGAACTGCTTATGAATGCTCACATTCTAAAACATACTTCTGGATATTTTGAGTGCATATAATGTTATAAAAGGGGCTTCCTTGATTGTTCAGACAGTAAAGATTCTGTCTGCAGTGCAGGAGACCTGGATTTGATCCCTGGGTTGGAAACATCCCCTCGAGGAGGGCATGGCAACCCACTCCAACATTCTTGCCTGGAGAATCCCCATGGATGGAGGAACCTGGCAGGCTACAGTCCATGGGGTTGCAGAGTCAGACACAATTGAGCAACTAAGCACCTAATGCTATAAAAATAGTGTTTTTGATTCCTGTTTCTCAAGCAATAGGTCCAAAATATTCTACTGCCTTAGGTTATGTCTTTCTAGAAAGAGACTCTGGGCTAGGATTTGAATTCAAGTGATTTATTAAAAATATGCTTCTGGGAGAAAACATGGGGAAGTGGAGCAGTGAGGAAGCTGGAAAAGGCACTTTCAAATAAAGATGGAACTTCAAATGAAGTCTCCGACTCAGCATAAAACCACAGGCAGGTACCGGAATATACCCGAGAGCTTTCCCAGCAAAGGACATAGACTTTTGCATTCCTACACCTGTCAGTCATTGACTATTAATCAGGAGGATGATGGGAGAGGAATAAGCATGAAAGGGGTATACACTTTCCTCCATTTCCAGTTCACCCAACTGGCAGGACTGTTCCAGTGCCCAAAATTGATATTTTGAAGACATTTCCAGGTGAGGCATTTTAACAGCCAGAAAGCAGAAGCTGGTAGGTGGGACACAGTGCCAATAAAGGGATGTGTGGTTTTCTAGGTGGCACATCAAGAAAGTCCACTGTAGCTGCTTACCTCCCAAACTCTTTCCATGGTCAAACTGATGTGAGAAACTGTCTATGCTGTACCTCCTGAGGTTGATAATGCACGATAACATATCATAACTTTAAGAAGTAATGCAGTAAAGTTACTACTTTTTTTCCAACCCAGTATTTCCCAACTGCATTTGGCAAATTTATCATATTACTACCTTAATGGAAGTTGCTAATTTTTAAAATAAGACTGAAGTAACTTTGAGTTAAAGAGGGAAATTTTACTAAATCATAGCTTTTCGGTCCAAATGGCATCTAGCAGCAGCCTCTGAAGTAGCCCAGCTAACCACTAAAATACCTACTAAGGCATATTATACACAAACACACTAACATTAAGGGATGACTGTCAACCTATTGTAATAAACTGTGAGAAATTTCCTCCAACTGAAGACCCTGAGGGAATGGAATTGCAAAATAAAATTGATAGTTTATATGGTCTCTGCCTGCAATTCGTTAGCAGAGACATTTTACCTTTTGGCTCCTACATTCAAGATCTATACCAATAGTAAAAGTAATCAACTGTCTCTCTCCTGAGGGTATGCCACTTATTGAGGCAAAATGCAAACCTTATCCCTTCCCCATCTCATCCCGCAGTACAAGTTTGCTTTTTTATTTATTTAGTCAAAATCTGCAACACTGAAGGGAAAACCTGAACAGGGAGACAAGAGTAGTTCATGGTGACTCATTACATCCTGTGCTAGGGTGCATGCTGAGTGGTTTCAGCCATGTCTGACTCTTTGCGACCCTATGAACTGTAGCTTGCCAGACTCCTCTGTCCTTGGGATTCTCCAAGCAAGAATACTAGAGTGGGTTGCCATGCCCTTCTCCAGGGGATCTGCCTCACCTAGGGATCAAATAAGCGTCTCCTGTGGCTCCTGCACTGCAGGCAGATTCTTTATCGCTGAGACACAGGGGAAGCAAAATTACATCCTAGGAGTTTAATAATACTTAAATCTATTACTTGTTTTCATCTATGCAGTATGTCCAGCATTAGGAACTTTATGTGTGTCTTTTCATATAATTTGCAAAACCAATACAACCATCCTGAGAAGTGAGTGATAATAAAAATGATTTAACAAAATTAGGAAACTTTCCCAAAGCCATAAAACTAGAAAGTGATAGCACAGATATTCAAAAATTGATCTTTTTGAATTCTCACTAGACAATACTAATTGTAGTTATGGAAATCAAAATTATTTTTGTCACCAACGTGTAATAAAGATTTTGATAATGCAAGTGCCTTACCTATATAGAAACATATAAAGCTAGGGGGAGGACAGCAAGATAAGTCTGAAATAGCTGCTTTCAATAAGAATATTTTTTAACAAAGTAAATTCATTTTAAAATTCAAAGTCTCAGTTTTGTTTTCAGTTAGTCATTTGAAAGAGAGGGCTGATTAGCACTAAAATTAACAGATAACAAGATCAAGAGTATTTCTATACAGTATTTGTGGGCAAATAAGTTATCTGTGGGCCAACACAGGTATTGGATCTAATTCTCACCTTTCAAGGAGATTCATACAAAGAAACATAGTACCATGAATTCATGTTGCAGAACAGCAGTAAGAGAGCATCTTCCTCAAATCCTTGAAAATGATTTCCTGTAAGAACCAAGAGGAAATTATAAAACTCTGTTTGGTATCTTTCATAGGAAATAAAAATATGATAAAGAAACAGAAATCATGTAGCAGAAATAGGTAAAGATATAAAGCTCACACTATTTTGTGAAAAGAGAGATAGCAACATAGAAATGTTTGCAGGGAAACTAAAAATGAAAGACCAGAAATGACACAGTCAAATGGTACCAGTACTGCAGAGGAATATTCCTGAGTCGTTTTTCCAAAGTCATTTTTCTAGAGTATTCAGAGGAAGAGTAAAACAACAGAGAAAGTGACACATGCATCAGAAAGCAAAGATATAATCTAAGTTGTTAGTGTCCTTGGATATAATACCAAAATAATCACAGAAGCAGTAATATCAAACTGATTTATTCCTGACCGATTACAGAATTCAAGGTAGAGATAAAATAACAGTGTTGCTAAAAGAAAAATACACAAACAAACATGGAGATCTACATCTAGAAAAATACTTGAGACATTTTCAAGTTTAATGATAAAGAAAAGTAAACTCCTATATACATTTAAGTAGAAAATTCTGCTTATCTCCAGAATACATCATATTGAATTTAATCTTCTCTTTTGCAACTTAATATCAAACTGGATAGAGAAAGTTTAGTTTTGATAGAGAAAAGTTTGCAATTCAATATGCTTTATGTCGAGCTGAGATATATTCTAAATGTGAATGCAATAATAAAACACTTTCACTTAATACCTAGGTTCAGACAAAATGCCCTTTTCAGTTCTTAATAAAGTTATTTAGAATCATATTCAGACAAAGAAAGGAATATTGTATGATATCAGCTTACACATGGAATCTAAAAAACTGATACTAATAAATTTATTTACAAAACAGAAATATACAGACTTAGAGAAAAAAAATACAGGGTTATGGGGGAGGGGAGGGAGAAGGAGGGGAGACTAGTTTGGGAGTTTCAGCTTCAGCATCAGTCCTTCCAATGAATATTCAGGACTGATTTCCTTTAGGATGGACTGGTTAGATCTCCTTGCAGTCCAAGGGACTCTCAAGAGTCTTCTCCAACACCACAGTTCAAAAGCATCAATTCTTCTGCACTCAGCTTTCTTTATAACTCTCACATCCTTACATGACTACTGGAAAAACCATGGCTTTGACTATACAGACCTTTGTTGGCAAATAATGTCTCTGCTTTTTAATATGCTCTCTAGGTTGGTCATAACTTTTCTTCCAGGGAGCAAGCGTCTTTTAATTTCATGGCTGCAGTCACCATCTGCAGTAAATTTGGAGCCTGAAAGCATAAAGTCTGTCATTGTCTCCACTGTTTTCCCATCTATTTGCCATGACATGTTGGGACCAGATGCCATAATCTTAGTTTCATTATGTGAAATGCCAGGCTGAATGAAGCACAAGCCTGGAATAAGAGTGCTAGGAGAAAACAATAAACTCAGATATGCAGATGACACCACCCTTATGGCAGAAAGCAAAGAAGAACTAAAGAGCCCCTTGATGAAAGTGAAAGAGGACAGTGAAACAGTATGTTTAAAACTCAGCATTTGGAAAACTAAGATCATGGCCTCTGGTCCCATCATTTCATGGCAAATAGATGGGGAAACAATGGACAATGACAGACTTTATTTTAGGGGCCTCCAAAATCACTGCAGATGGTGACAGCAGCCATGAAAGCAAAAGACGGTTGCTCCATGGGAGAAAAGCTATGACCAATCCAACGAAAGCTACTGCCGAAGAATTGATGCTTTTGAACTGTGGTGTTGGAGAAGACTCTTGAGAGTCCCTTGGACTTCAAGGAGATCAGTCCTGAATATTCATTGGAAGGACTGATGCTATAGCTGACACTCCAATACTGTGGCCACCTGATGCGAAGAACTGACTCATTGGAAAAGACCCTGATGCTGGGAAAGATTGAGGCAGGAGAAGGCGATGATATAGGATGAGATGGTTGGATGGCATCCCTAATTCAATGGACACTAGTTTGAACAAGCTATGTGTTTTGGTGATGGACAGGGAAGCCTGGCGTGTTGCAGTCCATGGGGTCGCAAAGAGCAACTGAACTGAAATGATGATGACATAAATGAGACTATTGTTGAATTCCCCCTGCCCCAATTCTTTAGGAATATACTCTACCACCAATAGGTTTCCACCATTTAGGAATCTAGATAAATGTAATTATAATTATGCTTAAGCATTAGAAATTATTAAGCATACACATACAACCTGTTTCTAAGACATGAAAAAAGAAGCACATTAATTGTTAGGACTTTTGTCTTTGAGTTAGGACTTTTGTCTTTGAGTTACTCTGCATAACATTTTCACATTTTTATCCTATTTTTAAAAATTTTCACAATGATCAAATTTAATTTAAATTACAAATAAATATCACATTAAAAACAAAAGGTAAACAACCAAAAAAATCTTAAAATCCAAAAATCCAAAATTAAGAAAAGCTTGGGATTTTTGGATTTATGGTTATTCTCATAAATAATTTGATGAAGCTGATTTTCCTTTCTCCAATTTTCTCCCAGGGCAGTAGATGTACTTCTTTGGGCAGGGAAGACTCTAAAGATGGCATTCCAAGATTTGCAACTCCTGGTTATTCAATTAAACACTAATCTACTGTGTAGGGACTTCGCAAATGTTAAGTAAAGTTATTATCAGTAGCTTTTAAGACAGGGAGATTTATCTGGATTATCTGGGTGGGCCCAGTATACTCACATGAGTCCTTCAAGAATAGAAGACAATGGCTAGGGGAAGGCAGAGATTGACTTAAAGCAAGAAGAAGCAGAAGAAATAGAATTAGGATTCTCTACATCTTTGCTGGCTTTTAAGATGGAGGAGGCCATAAGTCAGGAATGTGGGCACCCTCTACAAAATAAGAACAACCTCTGGCCTGTGTCCAGTAGGTATCTCAGTCCAACAGCTGCAAAAAACTGATTTCTGCAAAACATCCTGCTTGAACCTGGAAGAATATTCACCCCCAGAGAATCCAGATAAATAAAATAGCCTCCATAATACCTTGCCTGTGCCATTGTAAACCCTTACAGTCATACTCAGTCATACCATACTCAGACTCCTGGCCTACAGAACTATAATTAATAAATGGATGTTTTGTTTTGTTTAATATATTTTTTCCTTGGAGCAGTTTTAAGTTCAAAGCAAAATTGAGTAGAAGGTACAGAAATTTCTCACATATCCCCTGCCCCACACACTCATAGACTTCCCCATTACCAACATCTTCCACTGGAGAGGTACATTTGTTAGCAATTGATGAACCTACATTACACATCATAGTCACCGAAAGTCCAAAGTTTACCCGAGGATTCATTCTTGGTGGTGCAGACTTTATGAATTTGGACTAATTTATAATGACATGAATCCATTATTATAGTATGTTATACAATAGTTTCACTGCCCTAAAAAACTTCTATAATGCCTATTCATCTCTCAACTCCTTAACTCCTAGCAATGTGTCTTTTTTTTTAAATTGGTTAATTTATGGCAATTTGTTATAGCAACAATAGAAAAAATGATACAGGTCCCAAGTGAACTCAAAGGCTCTGTAGGAGCTTATAGTATTTTACTGTCTTCAATCCTTCTATGTTTTATTTATGGGTGTTTTTTGTGAGACTTGCTAGAGAATTTAAGGTTAATCTGATAAACCAACTTAAGTCAAAATATATTTAAATAAGGGTTTTTGTACCTTGATCTAAAATGGTGACTCTTACTGGGAAATTTAGACATTATTGACTTGGCAAACATTTTACACAAACAACCAATGCTCTGATCATTTCTTATGTACTAATACATATGCACTACCATGCATTTACTTGAAGAGCTAATATTGATTGTTTGTTGTTCTAACTGGGCCAGGATGACATGGTGTTTTTATATCTAAGATTGTCTAATTCTCTGGAAAGTGAAATTTTCACTGTTATGAGATGATCAATATATATTACAGATACAGAAGCTTATTGAAAAGTAAACCTTACCAACAGTTAGTCCATTGCCAAATATCTTAGTTTTCTAAAACTCATTTATAAGTTGCTTTAAAAAATCACTTTGCCAGTATATTTGAAATGTGGTTTTACATACATAAATTTATGTATTGTGAAAATAGAAATATGGCTAGAAAAAGTTAAAAGTGCAATAAATAGATCTCATAGGAAAATGGTTGCACTTTTGGATTTATGAACATTATATTTTCTAGTCTTTCAAACTAATTCACTGATTAATGCTACCACTTGCATTCCCTTAGTCTGTTAAAATGCAGCTGCCTATAAAACTAGTGACTAGATTTAGACTAAATTAAGTATCTAATTCATTTAGCATCTGTTCAGGTTAGCCTACAATATTATAATTAGTCAAAATTATCACTAATTTCACAAGGATTTTCACAAGTTCTCATTTACATATGTAAATTTTCAGTGCATGCTTAAGTAGACCAGACCTGTTCCTGGCTTCTACTATAAAAAGTCCACATTTTCAGGCAATAATGTGATTCTAAATATATCATTGAGTTGAGTTTTTTAATCTAAACTCCACTAATTCAGACAAATGTTTAACTAGTTCCCAAAATCACTTGAAAACTTTAAGTCAGCTGAATGGTTAAGCAATCTTTTCAGGGGTTGCCTCTACTAAAACATAATGTTATCACTTGCCTGAGGAAGAGATGGAGCCTCATAGAGAACCCAGACACTATGATCCTTTACTGATTTATCTCCATTCCTCCTTAGATCTGGTCCCAGTTCTGAGTCTGATTTGCAGATCTGAGTGGCAGAATCTGATTTTAAAGGATCAACTTTACTACACATCAAAATAGTAAGTTCTGTAATGCTACCTTGAGTCAAACAGTGAAGAGTATGAACTATGCTGCTGCCGCCGCTGCTAAGTCACTTCAGTCCTGTCCGATTCTGTGCGACCCCATAGATGGTAGCCCACCAGGCTCCCCCATCCCTGGGATTCTCCAGGCAAGAACACTGGAGTGGGTTGCCATTTCCTTCTCCAATGCATAAAAGTGAAAAGGGAAAGTGAAGTCGCTCAGTCGTGTCTGACTCTTCACGGCCCCATGGACTGCAGCCTACCAGGCTCCTCCATCCATGGGATTTTCCAGGCAAGAGTCCTGGAGTGGGGTGCCATTGCCTTCTCCAAGTATGAAGTATATTTAACTCAAATTTCAGCTTTAGCTTTGAAGAGGTAATGAGCCAATACTGGTCAAGGGACCAATGCAGCATCTCTCCTGTAGAAGAAAGAACAGGAGATGAATATTTTCTAAGTACAAGCTGGGGCAGTGAGCAGTTTTTCAGTTGCAGTGTGGTGGTGGGTGGAAGATAATTAAAATCTTGAGATGTGTATTCATCAGACCCTAGGGCTTCTGCCTCATTTATTGCTTGACCATGAAGGAATAAGAATCCAGATAACCCCAAAACTATGTCAAAGTTGTCAGAAGCCTAAATATTCAAAAAAAAAAAAGAAAAGAAAACAAACAAACATAGACAACGGCCTTTTAAAAAATCTTTTGTTTTAAGGCTAAAATTACAAGAAAGCACAGTACTAAGGATGAGAAATTTGTTGTTCAGTTGCTAGGTTGAGTCTGACTCTTTCCTACCTCATGGACTGTGGCATGCCAGGCTTCCCTGTCCTTCACTCTCTTCCAAAGTTTGCTCAAACTCATGTCCACTGAGTTGGTGATGCCATTCAACCATCCTGTCCTCTGTCACCCCCTTCTCCTGCCCTCAGTCTTTCCCAGCATCAGGGTCTTTTCCAGTAAGTTGTTTCTTTGCATCATGTGGCCAAAGTATTAGAATATAGAGAAGCTTGGATGAGTGCATGCTAAGTTGCTTCAGTCATGTCCAACTCTTCTTAACCCTTTGATCTGTAGCCTGCCAGGCTCCTCTGTCCATGGGATTCTCCAGACAAGAATACTGGAGTGGTTGCCATGCCCTCCTCTAGGGGATCTCTCTGACCCAGGGATCGAATGCTGTCTCATGTCTCCTGCATTGGCCGGTGAGTTCTTTACCACTAGCTTCACCTGGGAATCCTGTTGAGAAACTTAACAGTACTCAAAATGTATGTGGCTCTTGTATTATGGCAATACTAGGTGAAAACAAAGCAAATAGAGAATGAAGATGAGAAAAATATGCCGCTGCTTCTGCTGCTAAGTCACTTCAGTCATGTCCAACTCTGTGCGACCTCATAGATGGCAGCCCACCAGGCATATTTTTTTAAGTACCTTGACAATTACGTACTTAATGAAACTTTTCTGGCTTCTGATTTACTACAGTCAACACCTTCAGAAGCTGTCTGTTAAAATAGATAAAAATAACTCTGCAGTTTTAATATCATTTCCTGGATCACATTTGTAAATTTGTTGTTTCCTGACAATAGTGCTTGCCAGAGTCTTGAATATTTAAGTTTTAAATCAAGAAACAAAGATAAATTGTCTTTGATACTGTGCTAACATTAGATGACTATAACACGTAAGTGTTTGTTGCACTGTTTGGTCATCAGATACAACTAGCAGATACTTTCATTGTTACCAATGTTATATTAAAAATTATCATAAGGTGTGTATAGCCTTATTCTTTGTTATAAAGCATGTGTAACCCAGCTCTTTTCAATTATATAAAGAACAGTTTCCCTTAAGTTTACTTGACTTGTCCAAATATTAATCTTTTCTCTCATCTGTTCTCAGCATTCTACGCTTTAACACTCCTAAGTATAGTCTTTCCAATCAGGTCTTGCTCAGCTCTGTAGATTTGAAAATCTACACTCTATAGAGTGTGAAATTCATTAATGAGTTGCTCTTCACTGTATAGATTTGTTTTAAACTTGTAAGAAGGTGACATTATTATTATGTTTTCATTTAAAGGTGATTGAGCAGGTAAGGCTCATTGCTGAATCATACATAACAGCAGAAAGGAACATATAAAAACGGTTTTCTCAAATTAATATAAAGTTCCACTGAAATATCTATGTAAGAGCAGGAAACGAATGATTTGATTTTTTTCATGAAATGTTTTCTGTTCTTTGACTAACGATTACCTAATTTGATTTATTTTTACTGTTCTTTAAACAAATACATATGAAAGACTATATTGTGCTTATGTTTTTTTAATTAAATCTTTTATTTTGTGATAACTTTAGAATCACATGCAACTGTAAGAAACAATACAGGAAAATCCATATATTCTTTGCCCAGTTTCTCCCATAGTAACACCTTGCAAAACTATTTTACAACATTGCAACCAAGATATTGACATAGATAGTCAATATTAAACATTTCTATCTCACGGATCCATCATGTTGCCTTTTTATAACCACATCTATTTCCATCCCACCTCACCTTCCCTCTTAACCTCTAGTAATCACTAATTCATTCTCCATTTTTATATTTTTTGTCATTTCAAGCATGTTGTATATATATGGAGTCATATATTAATGTAGCCTTTTGGGATTTACACTTTCCATTCAGCACAATTCTCTGGAGATTCATCACGCTGTATGTATTAGTAGTTCACCCTTTTTATTGCATCTTAATATCTTATGGATGCACAACAGTTTGTTTACTCATTAAGGACATCAGGCTGTTTCTACTTTTGGATGATACAAATAAATAACAAGCTGTTATAAACATGAATGTACATGTTTTTGTGTGAACAAAAGCCTTCAATTCTCCTGGGTAAATTCCTGGGAGTGCAATATTTGGGTTTTATGATAGTTTAATGTTTCATTTTCTAAGAAAATTATCACTATTTTCCACAGGGAATGTAGCATTTTAATTCCCACCAGCATTTGGGATTTTGATCAGTAAGCCACATTTGGTCTTTATATCAGCTTTCATATTTAGATCTCCAATTGATCTATACTTGTTTTATTTTTACAAAGTAAGAATTAAAATTTACTATTTTTCTGTATGATTTTCAACTGACCATCCATCCTACTGATCACCATACTGCTTTAATTCAGGCGAACATAAAGATGTGAGTCTATTTCTAGACTTCATAACATTTCATTTGCCTGTCTACCTTTGTGACAATATTACACTGCTCTTACTGCTGCAGCGTTACAATCGATCTTAGTATTTAGTAGTTTAAATTTCCCAGTTTTGTTTTTCTTGTTTAATATTGATTTGTCTATACATTTTAGAATCAGCTTGTAAATTTCTACAAAAACTGTGAAAGTTTTCACTTGGATTTCATTAAATTTATAGGTCAGTTTAGATGACTGACTTATTTACAACTTGAATTTTCAAATGACCAATATAGTATGATATATCTATTATTTAGATCGTTGTCAGTTGTTCTACATAATATTTGTAGAATGTTACCAAGTGCTGGGCCTACATTTATTGACATGATTATTAAATTGCTCTCCCTTTTGTAGTCAATATGATACAATATATAGATTGATTTTTAAAATGTTGAGACCACCTTGAATTACTATAATCAACACTGTTCGTGATGTATAATCATTATTATTTATTATTTATCACTAGACCTAATTTTCTAATATTTGAGTTAGTTCATTACCTTCATGTTCATGAGAAAAGTTGGGCTATACCTTTATCAAGTTTTGGTGTCAGCATTGTCCTAGCCTCTTGAAACAAATTGTGAAATTTCTCTTCTTTCTCTATTTTTCAAAAGTGTTTGTATAGGATGTATAAGATTAGTGCTATCTCTTCCTTAAATTTTTGTTAGAAGGATTTTTTTCTTAATTAGAAGAATTTTAAGAGCAGTTTCAGTTTTTGAGAGATAAAGGAGCATGCAAATATTTTTATTTTACCAATTTTGATATATATTTTGTTTCTAAAGAATTTATGTTTTCCCTATATTGCAGAAGTAATGCTTTTGCTGTCTGTGGGGTTGTTGGCAGTGCTTCTCTCTCTCTCTGTTATTTTTATTTAGTCTTAAATTTTTGCCTTCAGATTTTCTTTATTGTATATGTCTATTTTATTTTCTTCTCATATTGTCATTGTTGTTCTAGTTTATTTGGGTTGGTGTACTGTAGTTTCTTAAGAAACAAGATATTGATATTTAACCTTTTACATTAAATATTTCTTTAAAACTATATACATTTCTCTCTAAGCTCTGTTTTAGTTACATTCCATCCATTCTGATATATTGCTTATTATTATCATTAAGTTAAATTTTTTCTCTTTCTATTTCTTTTTGTGTAATAAATTTTCTTAAAATGTATTTTTTAATATTCAGCAAATTGGACTTCTTAATGAATTTTACTTGATGTTCAAATTAACTCTGTTATTGTTAAGAGTTCTCTGAGTCCTTAAAAAGAGCATTCTGTCATTGTTGGGTATAATGTTCTAGTTATATTTTCAAAAATTGCTTTATAACTAATATGTTTATTTTCAAACAGAATTCCAAAAGGTAATATTTAATGAAAAAAATATATATCCTTTTCCTTTAACTATATGAAGTTGAATGATGAAAGGATTTATCCACCATCGTTTGTTTAATCTGAGAATATCATTGACTCCATTTCTTAGAAGAAATTCCTCCCTTTATATTCTTTTTCTAGCAATTTAATTCAAATCTGTTCATCAGTGGTAGATCTGAGAAAACAGGCTTATCATTTGGACTCCATTTAGAAAATACTATTTTGAGAATAAATCCAAAAATGTCATTCTTTAAAAAAGAGAGTAAGGAAAAGAAAGCTAATAAAATTATAAAGAGAAATCTTTCTTCCTTCTCATTGTCACTCTTGATAGTGCAATCTAGATCGAGGTACAAAGTTGAAAGAGAAATAATCCATATTTACTCTTTGTTTGTGCAGTTGTACAGAAAAGCGGAAATAAAGATGTCAGCACCTCTTTGCAGGAACATGACTTTGCTCCTTCTCTACTTGACTGCTGACTAAATTCTAGCAGCACTTTGATGGCGATTTGAGAACTTGACATTATCTTCTGTTAACTGTTCTGCATGTCTTAGTGCAACTCAGAAGCCTCATGTTATCACTTTGACATGCAATTCTGAACGTATTAAGCCTGTTTATACCACCATTTTCTGGCTTCTCTTTTCTAACTCATTTTCCTTCTTGCCACCGTTCTCCCTCATACATCTGACACTTTCCCTTTTCTTTGTTACTCAGTGAAATGAAGCATGCTTATGCTTCCCTATTGAAGGTTCTCCCCCGCCCCCATCCCTGACACAGTCAACCATAATCTATTGCTACATTATATGAATTCCATTATTTTTCCACTGTGTTAACTTCAAGTGCCTTAAGCTGAGTTCTTGTACCATGGGACCAAAAGAACTAGAGATTGTGAAAGTGAACTAATCACCAAAGCTATATATCTATAATTTAATAGATTGCTTATTCATTCAGGTATCTGTAAGATTTCCCAGGGAATTTCACAAGCTATGCCATTTAAATAAAACCCATTAGATCTAATGTTCAAGGGAGAAGAAACTAGATTCTGTTTGGAACATTCAGAAACAGCAAACACTGGAGGGACGATGCATTTTAAGAAGAATAAAAATTCAGTGAAGTTTAAGATATCACTTTCTAACTTGTCTAATTCACATCTCCTTGGACTCTTTCTCATTATTATATTTACCCGAGTTTTAACAATGTGTCATGTTTCTGTGATGGCATCTTAAATGTATTTTGGTATAAAGTCCAGTAGCAAGTCTTGTAATTTAAGAGAACAGTTAACTAAAACCCTAGCATAAGCCATAAAATCAAGCTCTAGAACTCCATTTTTCCTTCCCCCAAAACAGAGCGAGATCACAGGAGCTCATAGGCTATTGTAGGAAAGTTTCATAATTTCATCCCTCTCTGGGCTCTTTTTTTAATATAATTTTATTTGTTTATTTATTTTTGGCTGTTCTGGGTCTTTGTGGCAGCATGGGTTTTCCTCCAGTTGTCAGCAGGGACCACTCTCAGCTTGAGGTGCACAGGCCTCTCATTGAGCTGACTTCTCTTGTTGCGGTGCATGGGCTCAATAGTTGTGACTCATGAGGTTAGCTGCCCAGAGGCATTTGGGATCCTCCTGGACTAGGGATCGAACCCATGTCTCCTGCATTGGCAGGCAAATTCCTATCCAGTCTGCCAGCAGAGAAACCTCGCCTTCTGGGATTTTAATTATATACCCCAAGTATTATGCATTGAATGACTTAACAGATCAACAGTCAATGGTGCACGCATTGGCTTTTTAAAATGTCAATGATAAAATAAAAAAATCATCCATGACAGCTTCTGTTTTTCCATTGTTAAAAGATAAATAAATACTACTTTTCTTAAGTAAAGACCAAATATTTGAGCCTTTCACCCCTTGAAATGATTGTGTTTTTTAACAAAAAGTCATAGAGAAAATTCAAACCATGGTTACCCTAGAACATGGAGAGAGTTTAACTGAACTATAACAATATTAATAACTTAATTCCAAGGTCAGATACTATTTTCAAAATCTGTTATGGCAATACTCAGTACTGCTTTTCTACCTATTACCAATATTGTAGCCAATGATTTGCAATCCATTTTGGGTTCGTTTTCTCTTTTCAGAAAGAGATTTAAATTTAGACTTTTAGATTGCTTATCAGAGTTGGCAGTAGGACATTTGGTGATTAAGTGGCAGAAAGAAACATTTTTAGGCATAATAAACCACTTTTCTGCACTCATTTCCTTTTTCAGTGACTTTTTGCTCTCTGTGCATGATAGAACAGGAATGTGAAGGAGCACATGACTGGGTGAGCCAGGTTTGGTCCAGCTCTGACATTATTTAGTTGGGTAATATTATCTAAGTCTATGAAACTCCTTGTCTTCCATAATGGAAACAATTGCTACATCACTGGGTTGGTGTAAATATCAAAGAAAATATTGCATGCAAAATTTAAAAAGAGTTATTATTGTCATCCTTTGTAAGTGGTTCAAACTAAGGTTAGGGAAACAATGGAGAGGAAGAAAGATGAATGTCTATCCATTAATTTGATAACTTCCAAATAATGTAATAAGAAATTTTATAATTAGTGATTATAAGTTTAACACTATTGACAAATTATATACATATGTGTGTGTATGTATATTAATTATATATAGTTAAATATACTGTGGCCACTTACATTTCTAATCATTTCTGAAAGGAAAAAGGCAACCTCCGAAATTAAAATTTCTGTAGTGTGGCATTTTGCCTTGAGTCTTGTTTTTGTCCAGTGCTGTAGTCTATTTTGGCAAATGCACTAAGATGACTAACAGAGTGTGTAACAAATCTTATGTGAAAGTAGGGCAGGCCATTCTCACCTTAGAGTCAGGCAGGCTGCATTGCCTAGCAGGTAAGACCATATGATGCAGCGTCAGATTGCCACAGCTTCATCACTTCCTAGTTGTGTGAGTCTGACAAGCTATTTAAACATTATGAACCCCAAGTTCTGCATCTATAGAATGGGAGTAAAAAAACCATCTGTTTCTTAGACTTGTTATGAAGTTAGATGAGTTAATAAATGTATAGCATTTAGAATAGTTTCTATCAGACAGTAAATACTCAGTACATTTTAATTATTACCATTTCCAGATTTTACAGCCTAGGTTTTCACTGATGCTGTACCAGTGGCTCAGATGGTAAAGTCTTCCTGTAATGCAGGAGACCCAGGTTTGATCCATGGGCCAGGAAGATCCCCTGGAGAAGGGAATGGCAACTCACTCCAGTATTCTTTCTATATGACTCTTACTCTGTTTTCTACCACTTGTCTATTTCCTCTCCAAAGCTCTTATTTTTCCCCTCATATTTCTCTTTCCATCTTTTTCTTCACTGGAAACAGATGAAATCTTGATTGTACAAGCTGAAAAGCAGGTCTCTTCTTACCTCACCAGGCCACAAGTGGGAGCTGAACTGTTTAAGCATGACTGATGGAATTGAACTGATGTGAGCAAATTTCATATGTCTCAGTGTTATTTGTGGTGTCAGATATATCTGTAGAATCCTTCCATTTGAAAGGTCCTCATAGGTTAAATTAAAGGTTATAAGTGATGCTCACAGCCCTCTGCCTCAAGCACTTTATAAAGTGCTTATAAATAGTGTAACTTCTGAGAAAACTGTGAGTGTTTAACTGTCTAGATATTTTGGACAATCATAGTTTGCAAGGTATACAGTAGTCATTTTAATAACACCATCCCTGTCTTACTAACACTTCCATATCCCCTATCCTTTCATACATTGTTTTTCCTCAAAGAATACATTACCTTCTAAGCTATTATATATTTTGTTTGTTTATTTAATGTTTAAACTTTCCATCTCTACCTACTGGAATGTAACTTTCATAAGAATGGTGATTTATGCCTGTTTTCTTTATCAGTATATTCCCTCAATCTCAGAAAGGCTTCTGGCACATAATAGGTATATCAAGTTAACAATGCCTCTAACTGACAAAAATCAGTTTGTTTTTCATAAGAACTTTACACTTTCTTTGCCTCATCTCATATGAGAGTTATTCATTCATTCACTTACTATTACTCAATATTGTTTATATCAAATCCATGCCCAAAACTGAAATCCTAACCTTTCCTGTGAAATTTGCTCCATTCACTTCTTCCCAATCTGAGTGAAATTCAAACTATTCTTCCAGTTGCTTAGATCAAAATATCTTGGGTAATTTTTGACCTGTTTTTTCCTCACATATCCTTTCTAAAAGCAAATGCTTTTGACTCTATCTTCAAAATATTTCTGAATTTAATATTTTCTGAAATTCTGTTATCATTTCTATTGCTTTCATAGTGGTGGCCAGCATCTTCTCTTGTCTAGGTTATTGCAAAACATACCTAATTAGTCACCCTGATTTCATTTTTTCCTGGACAGATTTAGCTGTTAGATTCTTTTAGTCAGAACAAAGCACAAAGACCTTCAAGGATTTATAAGATCGATTTCAGTGCTTGAATCATCTCTTAGTAAATTAATCACTCATCTAAATTTCAGCCATATTGGACTCTCTTATGTTCTTGGATTTTACCAAGCACACTCCATCTCAGGGCTATTTTGTTGTCTTCTCCTTTGGGATGGCATGTTCTTCCAGACATTGCAGGAAATTTCTTCTGATTCAGTGAGTAGATTTTATGTATAAGTTGACCTATGACTTTTAGACAATATATTCTCTTTATTTGCAAAGTGAAATAGAAATTTCCTTTTATATTTTTATGGCCTTGTAGCAATGATATGCTTTAATGTTGGTTAGGTTATACATTATTCGGGTCCTAAAACTGCACTAAAGAAAACTGTAAATGATTATGCAAAAAAAAAAAAAGGCTCAAATGGTCAAATATGTCGTGTGTAATATAAACCAAATGATGGCTTCCCGGATGGCTCCATAGATAAAGAATCCACCTGCAATGAAGGAAATAAAGGCGACACGGGTATACAGATCGTGGGTCAGGGAGATCCCCTGGAGCAGGAAATGGCAACCCACTCTAGCATTCTTGCTGGAAAATCCCCACAGAGGAGCCTGGTGGGCTACAGTCCATGGGGTCACAAGGAGTCAGAAAGAACTGAAGCAACTGAGCACGCATGAGCTTGCACGCAAGGGAAATCTGTGATAACTTGTTTCACTAACTGAGTTGACTCATTGGAAAAGACTCTGATGCTGGGAGGGATTGGGGGCAGGAGGAGAAGGGACGACAGAGGATGAGATGGCTGGATGGCATCACCGACTCAATGGACGTGAGTTTGAGTGAACTCCGGGAGTTGGTGATGGACAGGAAGGCCTGGCGTGCTGGGATTCATGGGGTTGCAAAGAGTTGGACACGAGTGAGCGACTGAACTGAAATGAACTGAACTGAACTGGGTCTATGTTTCTCACGCTTGACACAATGTCCTTCAGCTTCTAAAAGCACACACCAGCTCCTGTAGACTGAGTTCCTCTTTCTTTATCATTTATTGGACAATTGGCCACCAGAGTGTAGAACTGATGCACTGCTTTATGCGGTTATTTGACAAATGAAAATCAGTATCTGTGCAAGATGACATTTTGCTGCTGGTGTCAACATGGACAGACTAACAATCTCAGAGTTTGTGAGAGTTTTATGATTGGTAGTGCAGTATATTATTGAAGATAATCTCCAGAGTCAGAGAGCCTAGATTTGACATCCATTTAACCACTAACTGGGCTTCCCAGGTGATTCAGTGGTAAAGAGAGCCCCATGAGATGCAGGCTTGATCTGTGGGTCATGAAGATCCTCTGGAGTAGGAAAGGCATCCTACTTCAGTATTCTTGCCTGGAAAATTCCGTGGACAGGGGAGTCTGGCAGGCTACAGGCCATGGGCTTGCAAAGAGTTGGACACAGCTGAGTGCACACACATAAACACACACACCCTCTTACTAGCTGTACACTCTTGCCAGTTGTTTAAACTCTTTCAGTTTCTCTATCTATTTAACAAGAATAATAATAGTAACTTCCTCAGGAGATTGTTAAGAAAATTACCAGTGAGTTAAAAATGCAATTCTCTTAAGCAGTGCTGACCTACATAGATACATACTCAGAAATTGTTATTTATTACTATGTTGCATTTCTCTTTCCTTTTAAATAATATTCTTTGGTGGGGAAAATGTAGATGCATCTGAGAGTCTGTTAACCTGGTTTCACTCACAAAAGCTGTTCTCAAACACATACACACAAAATTTTATATACAGTTCCCATAGGTTTCCAGAGGCCCCTGAAGCTCACTCTTATAATAAATGACTAAATGTCTCTATGCATGTCTGCTTAGTCCTGTCTGACTCTTTGTGAACTCCTGGACACCAAGGAGCCTGCCAGGCTCCTCTGTCCAATCACATCAGTAATCACGTTAAATATGAATAGACTAAACACAACAGTTAAAATACAGAGATTTCCATATTGACCAAAAAAGCAAGATCCAAACATATATGATATGCCATCTAAAGAAAAACCACTTTAAAAATCAAGTTATTGATCATTAAATTGAAAAGGGTGAAAAAAATATATGGAAAGATTAACTCAGGAGATCTGCATTGTTTAAACCCTTCAATTCCAAAGGAAGTCTTTTTGTCATTATTGGCCTTTGGTTGGTGGAGTGGGGTTGGGGGGATTGGGGAGGTTGGGTAGTGGCTTCTGGGCAATGAGCTCTTTTAATGTTCTTCCTGAAAAAAGGGTATAGTTTTGGGCCTGCAACTTTGGCTATGCTGAATTAGTTGGCTTAAATAGTTATGCTAGCAATGTGATTTGTGGTGAATATCTACTTTCACATTGGATTTCTGGATCTTGAGGAATTAAAGTCAGTCAAATGAAGATCCTGGCATCTGGTCCCATCACTTCATGACAAATAGGGAAACAATGGAAACAGTGAGAGACTTTATTTTCTTGGGCTCCAAAATTACTTCAGATGGTAACTGCAGCCATGAAATTAAAAGATGCTTGCTCCTTGGAAGAAAAGCTATGACCAACCTAGACAGCATATTAAAAAGTAGAGGCATTACTTTGCCAACAAAGGTCAATATAGTCAAAGCTATGTTTTTTCCAGTAGTAATAAAGAAAGCTGAGAGCTGAAGAATTGATGCTTTTGAACTGTAGCAGCTGGAGAAGACTCTTGAGAATCACTTGAAGAGCAAGGAGATCAAACCAGTCAATCCAAAAGGAAGTCAACTCTGAATATTCATTGAAAGGACTGATGCTGAAGCCCCAATATTTTGGCCACCTGATGTGATGAGATGACTCATTGGAAAGGAACCTGATGCTGGGAAAGAGTAAGGGCAGGAGAAGAAAGGAGCAACAGAGGATGAGATGGTGGGATGGCATCACCAACTCAATGGACATGAGTTTGAGCAAGTTCAGTGAGATAGTGAAGGACAGAAAAGCTTGGCATTTTGTAGTTCATGGGTGACAAAGATTCAGACACCACTTAGTAACTGAACAACCACAGCATTTACCACAGGTACTACAGTGTTTGACTTTTACAAAAATTAGGTGAGATCTTTGACTTCAAAGATTTTAGCACAATCCCAGCACATGAGAAACTAGTGTTAACTAGTATTTTAGGTGGGATGCCTAGGTTGATGATAATGAATGAGTATGCTACCAAGTCATTTATTAACAAATTGCCTTTGAGGTAGTTACTGTCTTGCTTTTTGAGAAGTGATATCTTATCACTTTGTCACCTGATTCACAATTTGAATAACATGTATTTCAAGTAATTTAACTTGTTTAAAGAAATGTACTGCAGTAATTCAAATTACACCTCTAAGAGGCAATATAAATGAACACAAAAGGGATATAAATCTTTCTCTCACCTTTCTTTCTCTATTTTTGTGTGTAAGAGGGGATGGGAGTTCTGTTTGTAGTTCAAGAAATATTTATTAACAAGAAATATCAACTTTGGTAGTTAATAGATATGAAGTTATTGATTTTATTTTTTTGTAGTCAGAATACATCTCCCCAAACTGGAAGCACCTAATTATTTAGCTGACACCTTTTTTCTTAAAGATAGTGACCCAATGAAAGAAGAGTGCTCTTCCTAAGTCCTTGGGGCATCTGGGCCTCTATTCCTATCTCGCTGGTCCAGCACCACCCTCAATTTACCACTTTAGTGGCACTGGTTACCTATAAGCCAGAGACGCAACTTCTAAATTATGCAGCTCATTCTTTAGATTGTTGGAATGTGTCTCAATCTTGCTTTTCAGTCATATCAAAAGTCCTGTTTTTAGATATGAGATTTGATTCTGTCTCATGGGCTTATTGTTTGTAGTTAAAAGAAGGCTGCTCTTGTGCTTAGAAACTTCAGGGATCAATCTTGAGCGTTTGAAATATTTGCTCAAAGTTTACTTGCTTAATCAGGCTTTTAGCTGATTGCTAAAAGTTCAATGTTTGCTTTATGCAATTCTAGAGGGTACTGTTATGAAGCACTCTATAAATTGCTGCTGAAATGTACATTATTATCCAAGGGTCTTATTTCATTTGGTCATATTTTCCTATCTGCAATGTGCACAGAAAGAAATATTTAAGGCATTCCTTTACAGAAAAATAAATACAAGAAAAAAAAGGAGCTTCCAAGATACTCTTCTGAAGGAACTCGTTAAAGGTATTTGAAATTGTAGTTGAAGTATTTGTTTCATACCTTCATTTAAGTCATAACTTTAAAATCTATTAACAATCATTTTTAAGTACTTACTGATGTATCTATGAAAATGATTCAAAATAACCAATAAATAAACTGCAGATATTCCATAATATTTGTGATAATTACATATGAGAGAAGGACTAAAATTTAATTTTAAAAGACTGGGTATTAACTCCTAACAGTCAAATTATTTGAAAATATATTTTCCTATTCTGTAAGTTGTCTTTTCATTTTGTGAATGGTTTCCTTTGTTGTGTGAAAGCTTTTAAGTTTAATTAGGTCTCATTTGTTTATTTTTTCTTTTATTTCCTATGCTTTAGAAGACAGATCCAAAAAGTATTGCTAAGATTTATGTAAAAAGTGTTCTGCCTATCTTTTCCTCTAGGAGTTTCATGGTTTCTGGCCTTACACTAGGTCTTTAATCCATTTTGAGTTTATTTGTATATGAGGTTAGAGAGTGTTCTAATCTTATTGTTTACATGTAGTTGTTCAGTTTTCCCAACACCACTTATTGAAGAGACAGCATTTTCTCCATTGTATACTCTTGCCTCCTTTCTCATAGATTAATTGGCCATAAGTGTGCTAATTTATGGAGAAGGCGATGGCACCCCACTCCAGTACTCTTGCCTGGAAAATCCCATGGATGGAGGAGCCTGGTAGGCTGCAGTCCATGTGGTCATCAAGAGTTGGACATGACTGAGTGACTTCACTTTTACTTTTCACTTTCATGCATTGGAGAAGGAAATGGCAGCCCACTCCATTGTTCTTGCTTGGAAAATCCCAGGGACGGGGAAGCCTGGTGGGCTGCTATCTATGGGGTTGCACAGAGTTGGACATGACTGAAGTGACTTAGCACCAGCAGCAGTGCTAATTTATTTCTGGGCTGTCTATTCTGTTCCATTGATCTATGTATCTCTTTTTGTGCCCATACCATAAAGTTTTAATTACTGTAGTTTCATAGTATAGTCTAAAGTCAGGGTGGATGATTCATCAAGTTCTGTTCTTCTTGTTTTGTGTGTTCTGGATCTTTTGTGTTTCCATACAAATTTTGAACTAATTTGTTCTAGTTTTGTGGGAAACCATCTCATAGAACAAGTTAGAGATTACCGGAGGGATGAGAGGAGATGGGAGGGACAATACAGTACAGACTATTAGATATAAAATAAGTAACAGGGACTTATTGTCAAACAGAGAATATAACTAATATTCTGTAATATAATATAATATAATATAGTGAATCACTATATTATACATGTGCAACTTATATAAAACTGCTCATCAGCTGTACTTCAGCTAAAACATGTTTTTAAAGTCTGATTGGCATTTTCAGTTCTTATGTGTAAAAATGAACAAGGTAATAGATGCAAGAGTATACTATGGGTTCAGTCAGTTCAGTTCAGTTCAGTCACTCAGTTGTGTCCGACTCCGTGAATCACAGTGACTCCATGAATCACAGCATGCCAGGCCTCCCTGTCCATCACCAACTTCTGGACTTCACACAAACTCATGTCCATTAAGTTGGTGATTCCATCCAGCCATCTCATCCTCTGTCATTCCCTTCTCCTCCTGCCCCTAATCCCTCTCAGCATCAGAGTCTTTTCCAATGAATCAACTCTTCACATGAGGTGGCCAAAGTATTGGAGTTTCAGCTTCAGCATCAGTCCTTCCAATGAACACCCAGGGCTGATCTCCTTTAGAATGGACTGGCTGGATCTCCTTGCAGTCCAAGGGACTCTCAAGAGTCTTCTCCAACACCACAGTTCAAAAGCATCAATTCTTCAGTGCTCAGCCTTCTTCACAGTCCAACTCTCACATCCATACATGACCATTGGAAAAACCATAGCCTTGACTAGATGGACCTTTGTTGACAAAGTAATATCTCTGCTTTTGAATATGCTATCTAGGTTGGTCATAACTTTTCTTCCAAGGAGTAAGTGTCTTTTAATTTCATAGCTGCCTTCACAATCTGCAGTGATTTTGGAGACCCCCCAAAATAAAGTCAGCCACTGTTTCCACTGTTTCCCCATTTATTTCCCATGAAATGATGGGACCAGATGCCATGATCTTAGTTTTCTAAATGTTGAGCTTTAGGCCAACTTTTTTCACTCTCCTCTTTCACTTTCATCAAGAGACTCTTTAGTTCCTCTTCACTTTCTGCCATAAGGGTGGTGTCATCTGCATATCTGAGGTTATTGATATTTCTCCTGGCAACCTTGATTCCAGCTTGTGCTTCTTCCATCCTAGCGTTTCTCATGATGTACTCTGCATATAAGTTAAATAAGCAGGGTGACAATATATAGCCTTGATGTATTCCTTTTCCTATTTGGAACTAGTATGGGTTAAGGTTGATGAATATAATAATATCTTCTATTAATTAAAAGTAAAGTAACAAATTCAAATAATTTTTAATTTACATTTGCCTGATGTATATTTCAGCCTTCCCTGATAGCTCAGTTGGTAAAGAATCTGCCTGCAATACAGGAGACCCGGGTTCAATCCCTGGGTTGGGAAGATCCCCTGGAGAAGGGAAAGGCTATGCACTCCAGTATTCTGGTTTGGAGAATTCCATGAACAGTCCATGGAGTCTCAAACAGTTGATCACAACTGAATGGCTTTCACTTTTCAATGTATATCTCATTTTAGTAAATAATCTTTTCCTCACTAGACTGTAAGCTTCATGAAGACAATAATTTTTATCTAGTGTATTCAATGTTGTATCTACAGTATCCAGAACATGTCTCATGAATGAATGATCTCATATTTAGATGATCTAAAAATTGAAAGAGGGGGAGGAGATCCCCCTCCCTTCCCTCACTGTGTCCACAAATCTTTCTCTATGTTTGCATCCATTGCTGCCCTGCAAATAGGTTCATCAGTACCATCTTTCTAGATTCAATACACATGCATTAATATATGATACTTGTCTTTCTCTTTCTACAACTTACTTCACTTTGTATAATAGGCTCTAGGTTCATCCACTTCATTAGGACTGACTCAAAGGAGAGGGTGGGATGAATTGAGAGAATAGTATGGAAACGTATACTTCACCAAATGTAAAATATATAGCAGGTGGGAATTTGCTGTGTGACATGAAGAACTCAACCCAGCGCTCTGTGACCACCTAGATGGGTGGGTGGAGTGGGATATGGGAGGGGGTTCAGAAGTGAGCGGACATAAGTATACCTGTGGCTGATTCATGTTGATCTATGACAGAGGCCAACACAATGTTGTGAAGCAATTATCCTCCAATTAAAAAAAGAAAGAAAAATGTTTTTTAAATTGAAGGTTTGTTTCTTTCTGTAAACCCAGGACTACTATGACATCAGCTCACAGTAGATGCTCAATAAATGGTGCATGTTTAGAGCCTGCCTAAAATGTAGGCTTCCAAGTGACAGTTTACTGCACACAGTTAATTCTTATGAACATTTGCCAAAATTTATAGAGTTCATGTTTGAAAAATAATTTTTTTTCAAAGTGATGATACATTTAACAGATAAAATAAATTACTCTGACAAAACCAGGCATACTGAATAATCAAATAAAATATTCCCCAATTCTCTGGCACTGTTTCACCAAAAGTTATAGGTTGTTTAGGAAAAATTGTTCCATCAAAATTTTCATAGCAGTCATGTAATAACATTTTGTTTGTGAATATAACCTCTTTCTGAGAGATGTGCTAAAAGCCCTTCAATTAAGTCACGGATGAGAATCATTTCAGGATGATTAAAAAGTACAATTTCATCTTGAGAAATCAGCTATTATTTTGGTGCTTAAGTAAATATATGGTTTCCTATTTATAATTAATTTTAAATAATCACTTTTGTGTCTAGATAGAAAAAAATATACCCAGGATTATATACTATAAGTTCTCAAAAAAGGCTGTTTTCTCTCTGAAAAAATATTATTAAAATATTTGACTTCACATTCTTCTTACATCAGACTGGTGGTTTTTTTTTTTTTTTTAGTTACACTATAAGTCTTTCTCATGTGAATGCTGCCCCATTGTCTTTTTCCATATATAAACAATGTTCCTATTTTTATATTTCTATTTCTATAGAATGTCTCAGATCCATTTTTCCTATCTAGTCCACTTGTTTTTAATGCAGTTCATATCCTGTTCAAGAGGCTACTTTAGTAATCTGCTGACTCGGTTTCATTGTCTATTTCTAGGTCAGTAGACATCATTATTTCTCGCTTGGCCCCTTGGGCTTCAACATTCCACAGTTTCATTTTTCCTCTGTGTTAATCTTGTCTACACTACACCCAGAATAATCTTTAAAAAGATCACATCATATCTTGTTAGTTTCTGCTTTATATCTTTCAGGTAAATTTCCTTTGTGCTGAGAATGAAATCTAGACTCCTCACAAGGGCCTGGATGGTTAGGAATATGAGACCTTTGCCTTTTCGCAGTTGATGCCCTCTTGCTCTTTCTTTACTTTACATTTTAGACTACAATAAGCCTAACAATATCAGTTTTACAGATGTGCAAATGAAAGCCTAGAGGGATTAAGTTTATCTGAGATTACATAACTAATCTATGACAGAATGAGAAATTCAGAAAAAGAGTATATTTGCATTATTTCTAGAAATCCCACATATTAATAAGATAGAAGAAATGGTGCAACCTGAGGCCTTTCCCTCCACCATCTAGGCACATTTTCATTATTCTCACTGTAATACAGTTGATTGCAGGGAACTTGTTAGACAGAAGTAAAACTACTGATTTTGAGGAGTGGAAGGGATGGAGAGTGAATGGTGGAATTATAGTGAGAATAAACACTATAATTTATTACTCAAAGGAGGAAAAAATCTTATCTTGAGCTTTTATAATAATGTCATTGCCAAAAGGTTTCTCTAGTGTGGAGAATAAAGTAAAAAGAAAGAAATTTGGGGAGACAATATACAATTTAAAGGGGGAATTATTTGAGTAAAAGTGTATGCTTTCAGCAAAAAGTGGCACAATTGTTAACAGACCCCATATTTAACACTTCTTTCTGACTAAATATTGAGTTGAGATGCTTCTGATAATTTTAAATAAGGATCAAATTGAATTATTGTAAGTAATTTACTCTGGCATCATTTGGGGGGTGCTTTCTGCTGAGGACTATACAGGCAGGCTCCTCCGTGGCTGTTCCTCTCTTAGTGGCATGACTTACTGGCACTTTCCACTTGAACCTGAGAATTGAGTTAATATCCACAATAGATCTATTTTTGGCAACAACTCTGGCAGAGTGTTTGATAGAAGCTGATGCAGTCCGAAATGTAATTGTTGATGCTAGTCATCCAAGACAATCACTGAGTCTCCCCATGGATAACTGTCCCTGAGTGTATTTTTACATATAGCTTATCTTACTTTTCTACAGTCATTCCTTTCCTTTGTAGGATAAAAATATTAAACAACATTTAATATATTAGAATTAATGACCTATCTGCTTTGTTAAAGGTGTGTTAATAAATGTGTGGCTCGGACGGTAAAGAATCTGCCTGCAGTGCAGGAGACCTTGGTTCAGTGTTTTTGTGGGGAAGATCCCCTGAAGGAAGGAATGGCAACCCACTCCATATTTTTGCCTGGAGAATTCCATGGATAGAGGAGTCTTGTGGGCTGCAGTCCATGAGGTCACAAAGGATTGGACACAACTGAGCAACTAACACTTTCAACCATATTTCATTCAAGAAGTAAGCTAATAAGCAGTACTGTAGTAGTACTCCTATCGTTTATTAAGTCAAGAACAGTTTGATTTTATATTACCAAAATCTTGCAATAATCTAGCTAACTACATCAAACTGATGGTACTTTCTTACGTGTTATTTAGATTCTAATAATTAAACTAGAAATGTAGCGTATTAATTCTCAGAGCCCTCATCCCTTGATTTTTTCCAAATTTGTTATTAATTCAGTTCAGTTCAGTCGCTCAGTCGTGTCTGACTCTTTGCAACCCCATGAATCGCAGCACGCCAGGCCTCCCTGTCCATCACCAACTCCCGGAGTTCCCTCAGACTCACATTCATCAAGTCAGTGATGCCATCCAGCCATCTCATCCTCTGTCGTCCCTTTCTCCTCCTGCCCCCAATCCCTCCCAGCATCAGGGTCTTTTCCAATGAGTCAACTCTTCGCATAAGGTGGCCAAAGTACTGGAGTTTCAGCTTAGCATCATTCCTTCCAAAGAAATCCCAGGGCTGATCTCCTTCAGAATGGACTGGTTGGATCTCCTTGCAGTCCAAGTGACTCTCAAGAGTCATCTCCAACACCACACTTCAAAAGCATCAATTCTTTGGCACTCAGCCTTCTTCACAGTCCAACTCTCACATCCATACATGACCACAGGAAAAACCATAGCCTTGGCTAGACGGACCTTAGTCGGCAAAGTAATGTCTCTGCTTTTGAATATACTATCTAGGTTGGTCATAACTTTTCTTCCAAGGAGTAAGCGTCTTTAATTTCATGGCTGCCTTCAACATCTGCAGTGATTTTGAAGCCCCCAAAAATAAAGTCTGACACTGTTTCCACTGTTTCCCCATCTATTTCCCATGAAGTAATGGGACCAGATGCCACGATCTTTGTTTTCTGAATGTTGAGCTTTAGGCCAACTTTTTCACTCTCCTCTTTCACTTTCATCAAGAGGCTTTAGTTAGTTATTAATTCAAGGGTTGTCTGATTCAAGGAATATTAGACTACCCTGGCCAATGGATATTTACAAAATATGAATGAGGTGCTGAAGTTTTGAAGAACGGGATAGTAAAATTTTTGTAAATGGATATTTACAAAATATGAATAAAGCACTGCCAGTTCGGAACTTTCAGGGTTTTGGAAATCTTTATTGGTATGGATGAGTCAATGAAGGAAGTATAAAAGGTTGAGATAAGGGGTTAAAGGCCTTAAAATTACATAACATAACTGGAAAGTAACTTAGGGATAATTTAGTGTTAAACTCCTCAGTTTCCAGATTCGGATACAAATGCAGAAAGATGAAATGGTCTATGAACTAGTTAGTCCAATATTCTTTCTTCTTTCTCTTGAATTGCAATATTCATCTTAACCACAACAAAAGTCTAATTAAAACTATATTGTACTTAATTAGGGAACTTGGTTGTAGTTTCTGAAAATACAGGATTTATTCTGAGGCTGTGGAATATCTAGGGTATTCTTTGTTTCTTCTCTTGCTATCTCTTTTGTTTAAAAAACTTTGTTTTCCCAATAACATATGAGATCCGGTTGTCTGCTTCTCTATACAACTGCATCACTATTTTGAAGTGGTTTAAAAATTTTAATATTTTGTTTTTTGTCTTTTCTGGTGCAACCAGTACTCGAGGCTGTATCTTTAATGAATGGAAGCACCATAATATGAATCATTCCAAATCAGAGAACCCAGGAAATAGTACACAATCAAAAATATTTGAGATGTATTTTAAAAAGCAGCCCTGAAGGTGTCATGGAAAGCTACTGTTCACAGCCAAAATAAGTAACTGTTTTGGAACAGAAGAAATTAGTGACTGAGAGCACTAAAGAATGCAGATGGAAGCTCCACAGAGCCCTGGGAATAGCACTGACCCAGCCCTGACTCCACTACTAACTTAACTATGTGATTTTACACTTTTACTTCAAATCACCAGGTCTCAACTTTCTCACCTCCACAAAGAAGAGATTAGATTGGAAAGTCTCAATGTTCCCTCCCTATAAAATTCTGATTTTAAGTCTCAGGTTTTCTCTTCTGCAACTATATATATATGGGATAGAACTTGGAAATAAATTTTTTGTTTTTAGGTCACTGGTACCCATCAAATGTCTAGATATAGTAAAAGATGAACCATTGCTGGAAGAGTTCTCATACAGATTTTGAACATAATATAAATACACATAGTCATGAGTAAACATACTTTAAAACATAATTGAGAAGAAAAGTAAGAAAGCTTCCTAATCATGTTAAATTTTTCATAATGATATCTTAAACAAATGGCTGGATTGTTATTTTCAACTAGAACTTGAGAGCAAAAAAATACTAGGAATCTATAAATTATTTGGAGCACAAAGAAACTTGTTTTTGTCATTTCCCTCAAATTTAAGAAACAAATATAGCTTGCAAAATGGATCTTGATTTATTCAGTGCTGAGAACAATGCCAAACGTGATGGAGGTAATCAATACTTCTGCCTCACCCAATAATGTCACATCTGGGACACCCGTGACTTCACTGCATAGAGCCCAGAATTTAAACAGACATATGTTAATACTTTATCATATACAATCTTTACATAATCATTAAGACATTGAGTGGAGGTTATTATTAACTCCATTTAATAGGTGAAGAGGGAGAACATTTTATCAATTTTCTCAGTGTCAAATAGATTGTAAATGATGGAACAAAATTTTAAATCTTTGTCTTCTAACTCAGGATCCCTGTGGTAAGCTCCCTGCATTCCCCTGGCACTAACATTAACTTACATCTGAATAACAAGACCAGAGTCAAATTCCTGGTCTTAATAAGGTAAAAATGCTCTTCCCTTTACAGTCGCAGACTTGTCTGATTTTACTCCTACCACATGAATTAGGAAGGCAATGCGTGCATGTGTGTGGCTCAGTCACTCAATAGTGTCTGACTCTTTGAGATTCCATGGACTATAGCCTGCCAGGATCTTCTGTCCATGGAATTTACCAGGCAAGAATACTGGAGGGGGTTGCCATGCCATATCCAGGGGATCTTCCCAGCTGGAGAGTCATACCCACATCTCTTGCATCTCCTGCACTGGCAGGAGGATTCTTTACCACTGTGCCACAAGACAGTACTATATACTTTAAAAATAGTGAGGTAAAATGACCTGTGACACTGTGCCTCAGGAGTGAAATGGAATTACTGAGCTGCGATCCTAGCCATCAAGTATTTTATTATGTGATCATAAGGAACAGTGAGGTTTCTCTGCTTTTAGCCCTCTTTGGCACAAGGGAATATGCTTTAAAATATCTTTGAAAAATATAAAGGCTATTCATGCCAATCATGCATATTTTTATTCAATCTTGTGTTTATATAACTATTTCTGAAGGAAGAGTCTTGATGATAATTTAAGTGAATGAATTAATTAAAATTTAATGATACTTTTTTCCTTAACTTGAAAGAAATTTAGAAGCTATTCCAAATTTATCTAATCTATAGATTCACATTTATAGAACGTATTAAGATGCATTCTGGGTATATAATTATTTCATATTTTGGAATGAGAGACATGAACTATAATTAGTTTAGCACATTGGTTTAAAACTTTATAAACTCCTTTCTTCCTTGGACCTTGTTATCAGAGAAGCACATTCATTTAATATTTATTATAAGTTGGAGTCGGCTTCAAATATCAACATTCTTGCAGTTCATCCCATTTTTTTAATGTGATTTTTCTGGAGTGATCAGAGGACTTGACTCGTATAAAATATCAATTACTGTGTTTTCACAGTTGTGTGGGTCTTTATAGATTATAAAATGTCACAAACTGCATCATTTCATGATGACCTTACAACTAGTCAGTCTAGGGATATTTATAGTGAGTATTTTTTGATCCTTATTTGGAGCTACAAACAAAACAAATAAGGAAAAACAACAACAAACTTCCACCACCAATTCAAAACAGGCTGAATTTGAGAGAATTTCTGATCATAATACAGTTGGAAAGTCTCAGAAAAAACACTTGAAACCTTGTTTTCTATACCCAAACCCATTGCTCTCTACTCTTCTCTTTTGAATCAACATCCTTAGAGACCATATCTTGGTATCTTTGATAGTATATCTACAGTGTCTTGGGAACTAGAAAATTTGAGCATTTTTAATTTCTCTAAGCTTTGGTTTCCTCATCTAAACAATGAAGATATAGAGTGTATTATAGAAATAAAATATAGCACTTGGAACAAAATGTGGAGTTTAATATGATTGCATGGTTAATGTGAGGTACAGGAGAGACTTAATCTATAATTTGCAATTTCTGAAATGCTGTCCAGGAAGCACTTTATAAGCTAAGTTACATGATTAAATTTTGCAGCCTCTTTAGGGAACAGCTTTCAGGATAAATAAGTAAAGTTAATTTAACTTGGGTGAAGGGCAAATGAAAATAACTTATTAGTATAGTAAATATAAACTCTTATGCTAACTTGTACATGGTTCTTTAGTTGCTTAGAAATAATTAAAAAATCCAAACACTCCTCTGTTTTGCTCTGTTTTAAGGGACCATCAATATAGTAATACAAATTTAGAAGGTAGCATAAAAGTTTTCCAAACCCAAAAGTATAAGTCAGGGTTAGAAAAATTGGTTGCCTATTAGCTGTCCCTCTGGAAACAATTTAAATCATATACTGATAAACAAGTTACTGTAAAACACAGATAATTCTTTATTATTAACCTCCAAAGTACTTTGGCCACCTCATGCAAAGAGTTGACTCATTGGAAAAGACTTTGATGCTGGGAGGGATTGGGGGCAGGAGGAGAAGGGGACAACCGAGGATGAGATGGCTGGATGGCATCACTGACTCAATGGACGTGAGTCTGCGTGAACTCCGGGAGATGGTGATGGACAGGGAGGCCTGGCGTGCTGCGATTCATGGGGTTGCAAAGAGTCGGACACAACTGAGTGACTGAACTGAACAGAACGGAACCTCCAAAGAATCGGTTAGGCCATATATTCATACTGTTATTTAGAAAATATATTCCTTTTAATATACATAGAGCTTCCCTGGTAGCCCAGCTGGTAATAACTCCACCTGCAATGTGGGAGACCCTCATTCAATTCCTGGGTCGGGAAGACCCACTGCAGAAGGGATAGGCTACCCACTCCAGTATTCTTGGGTTTCCCTGATGGCTCAGCTGGTAAAGAATCTGCCTGCAATGTGGGAGACCTGGGTTCGATTCCTGGGTTGGGACGATCCCCTGGAGTAAGGGAATGGCTATCCACTCCAGTATTCTGGCCTGGAGAATTCCAGGATCACAGAGTCAACACAACTGAGTGACTTTCACTTCACTTCACTTTAATATACACTTTGCTGGATCCAATAATTATAAAAGTTTATATTTATTATATTATATTATATAAATTTTGTATATATAAATATAAAAGTTTAGTCTTACTATTTATCAGTAACTTATGACATTCCCTTAAGTTTAAAAATGTAAAATATTGATGTTACTGATATTACTACCTAATTTGGGTACCCTGTGAGAAAGAATGGAAAGCTATTGTGTTAAAAACCTGGTCTCCCTATATTATAGGTTCTTTGGAGATATAGGTTGTGGTGATTTATCATTATAGCTCAGATATCTAATATAATACCTGTTATATGCCTAGCTGTGGGTTAAGGTTATGAATTTAACTGTCCTAATAAAGTGAAAGTGTTAGTCACTCAGTAATGTCCGACTCTTTGTGACCCCATGGACTCTCTCCATGGAATTCTCCAGGCAAGAATACTGGAGAGGGTTGCCATTTCCTTCTCAGGAGATCTTCCCAACCCAGGGGTTGAACCCAGCTCTCCTGTGTTGCAGGCAGATTCTCTACCTGCTATGCCACCAGGGAAGTCTCGTAAAGTCAGTTCAGTTCAGTTGCTCAGTCGTGTCCGACTCTTTGTGACCCCATGTATCAAGCATGCCAGGCATCCCTGTCTATCACCAATTCCCGGAATTCACCCAAACTCATGTCTATCAAGTCGGTGATGCCATCCAGCCATCTCATCCTCTGTCGTCCCCTTCTCCTCTTGCCCCCAATCCCTCCCAGCATCAGGGTCTTTTCCAATGAGTCAACTCTTCACATGAGGTGCCCAAAGTATTGGAATTTCAGCTTCAGCATAGTCCTTCCAATGAACACTCAGGACTGATCTCCTTTAGGATGGACTGGTTGGATCTCCTTGCAATCCAAGGGACTCTCAAGAGTCTTCTCCAACATCACAGTTCAAAAGCATCAATTCTTCGGTGCTCAGCTTTCTTCACAGTCCGACTCTCACATCCATACATGACCACTGGAAAAACCATAGCCTTGACTAGGTGGATGTTTGTTGGCAAAGTAATGTCTCTGCTTTTTAATATGCTATCTAGGTTGGTCATAACTTTCCTTCCAAGGAGTAAGCGTCTTTTAATTTCATGGCTGCAATCACCATCTGCAGTGATTTTGGAACCCCCCAAAATAAAGTGAGCCACTGTTTCCACTATTTCCCCATCTATTTCCCATGAAGTGATGGGACCAGATGCCATGATCTTCGTTTTCTGAATGTTTAGCTTTAGGCCAACTTTATCACTCTCCTCTTTCACTTTCATCAAGAGGCTGTTTAGTTCCTCTTCACTTTCATCAAGAGGCTGTTTAGTTCCTCTTCACTTTCTGCCATAAGGGTGGTGTCATCTGCATATCTGAGATTATTGATATTTCTCCTGGCAATCTTGATTCCAGCTTGTGCTTCTTCCAGCCCAGCATTTCTCATGATGTACTATGCATGTAAGCTAAATAAGCAGGGTGACAATATACAGCCTTGACGTACTCCTTTTCCTATTTGGAACCAAAAACAAGACTGGGAGCTGACTGTGGCTCAGATCATGAACTTCTTATTGCCAAATTTAGACTTAAATTGAAGAAAGTAGGGAAAACCACTAGACCATTCAGGTATGACCTAAATCAAATCTCTTATGATTATACAGTGGAAGTGCGAAACAGATTTAAGGGACTAGATGTTATAGACAGAGTGCCTGATGAACTATGGATGGAGGTTCGTGACATTGTACAGGAGACAGGGAGCAGGACCATCCCAAGAAAAAGAAATGCAAAAATAGCAAAATGGCTGTCTGGGGAGGCCTTATAAATAGCTGTGAAAAGAAGTGAAAAGCAAAGGAAAAAAGGAAAGATATAAGTATCTGAATGCAGAGTTCCAAAGAATA
The DNA here is from genome assembly GCF_032405125.1 of Capricornis sumatraensis. NCBI lineage: Eukaryota > Metazoa > Chordata > Mammalia > Artiodactyla > Bovidae > Capricornis > Capricornis sumatraensis. The sequence continues at coordinate 23,277,520 of NC_091081.1, read as the reverse complement.
GCAAGGAGAGAAAAGAAAGCCTTCCTCAGCAATCAATGCAAAGAAATAGAGGAAAACAACAGAATGGGAAACACTAGAGATCTCTTCAAGAAAATTAGAGATACCAAGGGAACATTTCATGCAAATATAGTCTCGATAAAGGACAGAAATGGTATGGACCCAACAGAAGCAGAAGATATTAAGAAGTGGCAAGAATACACAGAAGAACTGTACCAAAAAGACCAAGATAATCACAATGGTCACTCATCTAGAGCCAGATATCCTGGAATGTGAAGTCAAGTGGGCCTTAGAAAGCATCACTGTGAACAAAGCTAGTGGAAGTGATGGAATTCCAGTTGAGCTATTTCAAATCCTGAAAGATGATGCTGTGAAAGTGCTGCACTCAATATGCCAGCAAATTTGGAAAACTCAGCAGTGGCCACAGGACTGGAAAAGGTCAGTTTTCATTCCAATCCCCAAGAAAGGCAATGCCAAAGAATGCTCAAACTACCACACAATTTGACACATTAAGTTACCACCTCATATGATATGATGCCCTCTTAAGAATAATTTAAGGGCTTGTCAAGTATTAAATTTAATGATTGAAAATAGGCAACTTTCCTGTTTCCTAACAAAATAAAATTTCTGAATTATTATTATGACTAATTCAAAATATACTCAGTAGTATGGTTTACCACTTAAAGGCTTGAGGCTTTCATAGCCTTGTCCTGTATCAGCCAGTAATCTCAACACAAATAGTAGGAGATTCTAAAAACAGTTTTTTAAGTGTTTACTGGTTAGGAAAACCTGGTGGTCAGACCTAAAGGTCACACAACCTGGAATAATGCTCAAATCACATTTGCTGGGTGTAACAATGACAATAAATGCAGACACTGTTGCCATCATAATTGCTACTGACCTATGTGGCAGAATTTCCATTCCATTGCCCTGAAACCCAGTTGCTGCTATGGCTACCATGTTCTTCTAATGGATTCTCCTCCATTTGTGCTTCTTCATATTGCCATGTCTGAATTAAAGTCTCATGTATTTGGGTCTGCATTTCTGAATGTAGATCATATACCAGTATCATCAGTACAAAGAGAGGTTGAGAAAGTGGCATTCTGGCTTCTGCTTGAGTTGGAAGTATGTAAAATGCATGAAATGGAGAATTTTCTCTAACAAATGGTGTTTAAAAAGTGTGATATTATAGGAAGCATCATGCATTTCTACCACAAATTGCTGCCTCTCCACCCTCACTCCTCACATCTTGGCTCTCTATATTTTAATCATAATTGTCTTTTTTAAGGTTATCTTTAAGAAAATGATTTTTAAATTTATTTTTATTGGAGTATACAAAGAGAAAGACCAAGATAATTTTCAGCTTTTGGCATTCAAAATAGGATGACATAACAGGTAGACAGTCTTGCAAACCAGGCTGTTGTAGTTAGAAAGGATTTGAATATCTCAAATCATAGGTTGCTTTTCCCTATGGTTAAAAATACACTTAGAAAATGAGGTTATTATTCTGTGACCTCTATGGCCTTCATTTAGTCATAGATTACAACAGGAGAGAAGAATAAAATAAAGTCAACTGTATTCTGGCTCTAGGGAATGAAAAAGAGAAGGGGAAAATCAAGAGGGGAAGGGAGAAAAACAAATCCTATGTCCTGATGTTCTTGTTCTCAGAAATTACAAAAGTAATTTAAAGAAACTAAGGGTAACATTGAGAGAAGAGAGAAGGTGTTCTCAACTAACCATTTGGAACTCTGTGCAAATAGGTTTCCCTAAGGCAAATAAAAAGAGAATAACACAAATGATCAGGCAGAATGAGAGCCTCTGTTTCAGGTTTTCCAAAGCTGTTCTTAGAGTCTACATGTGAATACTGAGCTAGGAGTCAGCCATGGAAGATCAAACGACTCCAAAACAGGCTAGGGAAACAGGCTAAATTAAGCGCAGATTGCAATTAATTAAAATATATTAACAATAGATAATATGTATTGAGCACTTACTAAGTCCCTGGCAGCATTCCAAGTACTTTAGTCTTTTCTCATTTGGTCATAACAGCAACTCATTGAAGTATGACCTCTATGCTGTAGACAGTGAACCTGAAACAATGAAAGGTTAAGTGTCTGGCTTCAGGCAGCACAACTAGGAGTGTGTTGATAAATGTGAATTAACTATTCAGATGATAGTTTTTATTTTTTGAGAAGAGTTCTCACATTTGAGATCATTGCACTTCTTTCAGGGGTAAACCTAGCACAAAGCTTTCAGACAACTCTAGTAATTTCCTTCTCCTTTTTAAATGTGTTTTCAGTGACACCTTTCTTTTCGATTCTAAGAAGGAAAAGAACCATGACTTCAAAATGAAAGAGGGGTCGTTACTAGGAGTTGTGCAGTATAGTTACAATATTTTTAGTTTTTCCTTTTTAAAATATTTTCAGTGCTAAGTGTTACCCCTTCTGTCTCTCTCTCTCTCTCACTCTTTCTTTTTTTTTTTTCCTGTTTGTGCTTATTTCTTTAGCTATTAAGAGGAAGTGTTTTTTTTTAATAAGATTTTATTCTGCCATCATTAAATATAGGTTAGTTTTTTTTGAATGGGAAAGACTAAAGCACATTTAAATGGTGATGAATATGTTTTGATATATAGGGATAGATGAAGTATAACTTAGGGAATATTTGAAATAATAATAATCAGGATATACATAATTCTAAATTTACAGTAAACAGCAAGGTTTTTGGAGATAGTTATATAATCAGCTTATCTTGACTAATGCAGGAATTGTATTTCTGGGGGAACTAGACCTGTAAGGGGGAGAAATGGTGAGTGTATGATTGAATGGTTTGGGGAAGACTGAAGGAGGAAATGAACTGGGTAGGTGTCTAAGTATGTGTGGAATATAATGGTAATACCTTTCGTAAAATTATCTCCTGTGAAAATTCGAAGACACACAAAATGCTTACTGACTTTGTAGCTCTAGGGAAAAAATTTAGTAATGATTTACATTGGGTTTTATTGAGTACAATTAGAAGATAATTACAAGAAAATATGAGTTTAGAAAAGGAACTGATCAGATAGGGAGTAATAATGAAAAGAACTATGAGTCAAGAATTTCAAGTTTAAGATTTTGGAAAGGGAACTTCTTCTAGACTTAGTCATAGGTGATGTTCTAATAGATTTTGAGTTATAAACATCCAGTAGGACTTATTGGAAAAGAGGGACTCAGCCTGTGGCAAAGAATGGATAAAAGTTTTGTCCCTTTCATGCAAGTCTATTCTTGCCTTGAGAACCCCATGAACAGTATGAAAAGGCAAAATGATAGGATACTGAAAGAGGAACTCCCAACGTCAGTAGGTGCCCAATATCCTACTAGAGATCAGTGGAGAAATAACTCCACAAAGAATGAAGGGATGGAGCCAAAGCAATAACAATACCCAGGTGTGGATGTGACTGGTGATAGAAGCAAGGTCCAATGCTGTAAAGAGCAATATTGCGTAGGAGCCTGGAATGTTAGGTCCATGAATCAAGGCAAATTGGAAGTAGTCAAACAGGAGATGGCAAGAGTGAACGTCGACATTCTAGGAATCAGCAAACTAAAATGGACTGGAATGGGTAAATTTAACTCAGATGGCCATTATATCTACTACTGTAGGCAGGAATCCCTTAGAAGAAATAGAGTAGCCATCATTGTCAACAACAGAGTTCAAAATGTAGTACTTGGATGCAATCTCAAAAATGACAGAATGATCTCTATTCGTTTCCAAGGCAAACCATTCAATATCACAGTAATCCAAGTCTATGCCCCAACCAGTAACGCTGAAGAAGCTGAAGTTGAACGGTTCTATGAAGACCTACAAGACCTTTTAAAACTAACACCCCAAAAAAGATGTCCTTTTCATTCTAGGGGACTGGAATGCAAAAGTACGAAGTCAAGAAACACCTGGGGTAACAGGCAAAGGTAGTCTTGGAATACGGAATGAAGTAGGGCAAAAGCTAATAGAATTTTTCCAAGAGAATGCACTGGTCATAGCAAACACCCAACTTCAAACAACACAAGAGAAGACTACACATGGACATCACCAGATGGTTAATACCGAAATCAGATTATATTCTTTGCAGCCAAAGATGGAGAAGCTCTATACTGTCAGCAAAAACAAGACCGGGAGATGACTGTGGCTCAGATCATGAACTCCTTATTGCCAAATTCAGACTTAAATTGAAGAAAGTAGGGAAAACTACTAGACCATTCAGGTATGACCTGAATCAAATCCCTTATGACTATACAGTGGAAGTGAGAAATAGATTTAAGCGACTCAATCTGATAGATAGAGTGCCTGATGAACTATGGACAGAGGTTCCTGACATTGTACAGGAGACAGGGATCAAGACCATCCCCTTGGAAAAGAAATGCAAGAAAGTAAAATGACTGTCTGGGGAGGCCTTACAAATAGCTGTGAAAAGAAGAGAAGCAAAAAGCAAAGGAGAAAAGGAAAGATATAACCATCTAAATGCAGAGTTCCAAAGATTAGCAAGGAGAGATAATAAAGCCTCCCTCAGTGATCAATGCAAAGAAATAGAGGAAAACAACAGATTGGGAAAGACTAGAGAGCTATTCAAGAAAATTAGAGATACCAGGGGAATATTTCATGCAAAGATGGGCTCAATAAAGGACAGAAATGATATGGACCTAACAGAAGCAGAAGATATTAAGAACAGGTGGCAAGAATACACAAAAGAACTGTACAAAAAAGAGCTTCACGACCCGGATAATGACGATGATGTGATCACTCATCTAGAGCCAGACATCCTAGAATTTGAAGTCAAGTGGGCCTTAGAAAGCATCACTATGAACAAAGCTAGTGGAGGTGATGGAATTCCAGTGGAGCTATTTCAAATCCTGAAAGATGATGCTGTGAAAGTGCTGCACTCAATATGCCAGCAAATTTGGAAAGCTCAGCAGTGGCCACAGGACTGGAAAAGGTCAGTTTTCATTCTAATCCCAAAGAAAGGCAATGCCAAAGAATGGTCAAACTACCACACAGTTTTACTCATCTCACAAGCTAGTAAAGTAATGCTGAAAATTCTCCAAGCCAGGCTTCAGCAATATGTGAACCGTGAACTTCCTGATGTTCAAGCTGGTTTTAGAAAAGGCAGAGGAACCAGAGATCAAATTGCCAACATCCACTGGATCATGGAAAAAGCAAGACAGTTCCAGAAAAACATCTATTTCTGCTTTATTGAGTATGCCAAAGCCTTTGACTGTGTGGATCACAATAAAGTGTGGAAAATTCTGAGAGAGATGGGAATACCAGACCACCTGACCTACCTCTTGAGAAACCTATATGCAGGTCAGGAAGCAACAGTTAGAACTGGACATGGAACAACAGGCTGGTTCCAAATAGGAAAAGGAGTATGTCAAGGCTGTATATTGTCACCCTGCTTATTTAACTCCTCTGCAGACTACATCATGAGAAATGCTGGGCTGGAAGAAGCACAAGCTGGAATCAAGATTGCCAGGAGAAATATCAATAATCTCAGATATGCAGATGACACCACCTTTATGGCAGAAAGTGAAGAGGAACTAAAAAGCCTCTTGATGAAAGTGAAAGGGGAGAGTGAAAAAGTTGGCCTAAAGTTAAACATTCAGAAAACGAAGATCATGACATCTGGTCCCATCACTTCATGGGAAACAGATGGGGAAACAGTGGAAACAGTGTCCGACTTTATTTTTCTGGGCTCCAAAATCACTGCAGATGGTGACTGCAGCCATGAAATTAAAAGATGCTTACTCCTTGGAAGGAAAGTTTTGACCAACCTAGATAGCATATTGAAAAGCAGAGACATTAATTTACCAGCAAAGGTCCATCTAGTCAAGGCTATGGTTTTTCCAGTGGTCATGTATGGATTTGAGTGTTGGACTGTGAAGAAAGCTGAGCATCAAAGAGTTGATGCTTTTGAACTGTGGTGTTGGAGAAGACTCTTGAGAGTCCCTTGGATTGCAAGGTGATCCAACCAGTCCATTCTGAAGGAGATCAGTCCTGGGTGTTCTTTGGAAGGACTGATGCTAAAGCTGAAACTCCAGTACTTTGGCCACCTCATGTAAAGTGTTAACTCATTGGAAAAGACCGTGATGCTGGGAGGGATTGGGGGCAGGAGGAAAAGGGGACACCAGAGGATGAGATGGCTGGATGGCATCACTGACTCGATGGACATGAGTTTGGGTGAACTCCGGGAGTTGGTGATGGACAGAGAGGCCTGGTGTGCTGCAATTCATGGGGTCACAAAGAGTCGGACATGACTGAGTGACTGAACTGAACTGAGCTGCAAAAAATTGAAAGCAAAGAAGTTATGGAGAAAAGACTATATAGCTATATCTAAGAGAATGACATTTGGGTGGCGGTTACTGATACAGGGCACTTTCTGAAAGCAAATGGATTAGACTCTTACAGATTTTTGCAGGGGTGTGTATTGGTAGAGAGACAATGAAATGATGTTGAAATGTCTGAAAGGGACTTCTCTGACAGTTCAGTGGTTAATGCTTCACTTTCCAATGCAGAGGGTGCAGGTTCAGTCTCTAGTTGGGGAGATCCCACGAGTTGGGAGGATCCCACCATGTGTCACAGACAAAAAAACAAAACATAAAAAGACAGAGAAAATATTGTCTGGGGAGTGTGTAATTTCCTCAGTTCTGTCTTGTCACAACAAAAATTTGAAGTGTCAGACATATCAGTGTTACAGTCCTCGGATAGACCAGTGTTACAACTCCATGTTACACCTCAGTTTTATTTAGAAAGTAAAGGAAAATACAACCTCAAGGCATAAAAGCATGCTAACACAAAAGACGTGAAGAGAAGAGAGGCCCTCCGCCCAATTTTGGCTCCTCTTTTTATATATTTTTTCTCCTCTCCCTGCACCTTCCCTGTGTAAATTGGGCTAGCCAGGAGTGCTGTTTGTTTTGCCTGAGGTCCTCACTCCAGTCCTGGGACCTTCCTTTGTTCTATTTTCATGGGCTTTTCCCTTCCTTGTCTTTTAGCCACCACCATTGTGGACTCCTTTTTCCTATTCTAACTACCTAGCAATATTGAAACAAATTTAACAAAAACTTTCAAAATGGTCCATTCACATAAAACAAATAAATATGCCTGGGATTGATGGTTGAGCCTTAAAATAATCCTAGGTCTGGCAGTAGGATGCAAAACAGCATCTTCCTTATCAATAGGTAAACTTTCCACAGCATATTTCAGGAGAAAAATGGATGAAGTAAGCCACACAGAGAGTAGAATCATGGCCAATTCAAGGAACCACCCCATCCTCAGAGTAGAAGTTTTACAGTGTTTATACAGAGGAATTTTAGAATTGTGTTTGGTGACTTTCCTGGACTCTTATTCCTCCCCTTTCCAGAAGGAAATGAATTTTGCTTCTTTTTTGCCATTTTAGCTCAAAGATTGATACAATCAAAAGAGACATCCAGACCACATAGAGGAGCATGCATTAACCAGACACCCTTGACTTAAGAGTTGGAGGTCTTGACTCACTGGAGAGAAAATGTCATTTTCGTTTGGAAAAATGAAAGGAACAGATATTTGTTAATGAGAAGAGTGGACTGTGGCAGTAATATTGCTGTGCATTTAGCAAACCAATTTCATTTTCTTCCTGGATGCATGGCCAAACCACATTTTCCAGCTCTTTTATGTAGTAGATTTGGAACATGACTGAGTTTAAGCTAATGGAAACTGAATGGAAATTACATAGTTATTTCTAGGCCTTAGACATGTCTCTCACTTCCCACTTCTGCTGATCCCAGTGAATTTTGAGATGAGCAGACAAAAACATTTAGTGTGTAAAGTCATAGTTTTGGGAATTATTTATTATATTACACAGTTCCTGTAATTATTAAATGAGTCAGTGAGTGCTCCATCACATCAGTTGTGTCTGACTCTTTGCAACACCATGGACTGTAGCCTGCCTGGTTCCTCTGTCCATGGGATTCTCCAGGAAAGAATATTGGAGTGGATTACCAGGCCTTCCTCCAGTGGATCTTCCCTACCCAGGGATCAAACCTATGTTTAAGTTCAATAGTCAGGGGAGTGTGTAATTTCCTCGGTTCAGTCTTGTTACAACAAAAATTTGAAGTGTCGGACGGACCAATGTTATAGCCCTCGGATGGACCACTGTTACAGCTCCATGTTATACCTTAGTTTTATTTAGAAAGTAAAGGAAACTACATCCTCAAGGTGTGAGAGGATGCATCTCTTGCATTACAGATGGAATCTTTATCACTGAACCACTGGGGAATAATTATTAAATAACATAGTCTAAAAAACTACCTAGTCCAAGAGTTAGCCCTTCATAAATCTTCAAAACTGTTAATTATTTAATATCAAGTACTTTAAAATTCTAATATTGAAGTAATATGAGTGACATTTAAATTTAATGCACATAAAGTGAATAGAAATTAGTTATTGGGTGTGCTAGAAACAGAATAATTTTTCTCATTGTTTAAGAAATGCTGTAGAGTAAATGTAACATTTTTATTTTCTCAGAAGTCAAAATTTAAAGGAATGGGTGGAAATCATAGAGCTATGATTTTATTTAACTAAGAAAAGACTTGATAAGACAATAAGATGCTTTCTTCACTGTGGCAGCCAGCTCAATCTAACTAGCTACTGGAACAAACGTCTCTCAAACAGTTCCCAACACTGTCTTGAAATTCTGTTCTAGGTTTTAAACAGTTTATGTAATTTTAAGAAAAATGCATAAATATTGCATATACGTTACATACTTTCTATGGAAAAGGACTTCCCTAGTAGCTCAGTGGGTAAAAGAATCCACCTGCAATGAAGGAGACCCTGGTTTGATTACTGGGTCAAGAAGACCCGCTGGAGAGGGGATAGGCTACTCACTCCAGTATTCTTGGGCTTCCCTGATGGCTCAGCTGGTAAAGAATCTGCCTGCAATGTGGGAGACCTGGGTTCGATCCCTGGGTTGGGAAGATCCCCTGGAGAAGGGAATAGCTACCCACTCCAGTATTCTGGCCTGAAGAATTTCATGGGCTGTATAGTCCATGGGGTTGCAGAGTCCAACTAAGCAACTTTTACTTTCACATGAATGAGTTATAAACTGAACACACAGGAGGAGGCTTGTTAGAATTACAGATGTGTATATACATATTATTGGAGGAGGAAAGCGCAGCCCACTCCAGTATCTTTGCCTGGAGAATCCAATGGACAGGGCAGCCTGGCTCGCTACAGTCCATGGGGTCACAAAGAATTGGACACGACTGAGAGACTTTCACTTCAATTCTACAGAAGATACATGTTTAATAAGAAAAACATAAATTCTCAGTAGTGTGAGTAAGCATTGTAAGAGGAAAAAAAGAATACCACATATATGAAAGAATATTTTAAATGTGTTTCAAAAATTAGAACTTGAAAAACCTTTTAATGGAATTATAACTGATAAAATAATAAATTATGTGTTTTTTAAAAGGAACTTTATTGCTCATTATTACAAATGTCAAAATACAAAATCTTTCCTCAAAAACTAAAACTCAGATCTAGCAGTATTTCATTGTTAATGGAATTAGCGTGCTATGTCTTCAAGTGTTTTAATTACTACAGGAAGTTGCATGATCTACTATCATTCTTGCAAATTCTCTTATTATTAACAGAAAATTCTCAAATTTTATTCTTTTCAATTTAATTGTTGTGTCTGTGTATCCTTTTAGAAAGATTGAAGTACTTCATAATTCAAAAAAGCACAAATTTAGAAGTTTTCCAAGAGAAAAATTCTAAAAACCATGATTTTTTGACCATTGTCAGTATTCTCTAAGTATACTACATATCATAGGCACTAGCATTCATATATTGAAACACATATGTGTGCATTTATAAATAAATCTAGGTAATATAATGTTCAAGAGAATTAATCCTTTGTTGACACCTGAATTTACATACTTTTGAGTCACTTTTAAAACTTCCCAGAATCACGTCACCTATATGTATGATAACATTTTGTTCTTTGAATTAAATTTACCCATAGACAAAGGAAAGAACTGATAGAAAGTTCCCAACTATCTATATAAGCAGATGAAAATATGCTTAGACCAGAAGAAGTCACCAAAAATAAAAAAAAAGGAAGCTGGCACATGAAGACACCCAAGACACAATATAAATTTCCTCTAAAGTATCCCCAGTACTGGTCTCAAAAATATGATAATAAAAATAGTTTTTATATTAACATATATGTCATGATATTATATAATCTTTAGAATATAGGGCACATATCTATAAGTGTTGGTATATAAAACATTGAATCAGGTATTTGTCATCATTTCCAACTCTGGAAAATTGAAAATGTAATAAAAAGGATTTAACATTTTTCTAAAGAGAAATATGAAAACAAGACACAATGATAACTACTCAAGTTATAAAGAAAGTGAACTCCAGTGGCTATTAATTTTGCTAAGAAATAACTGAAGAAAATAAATTGCAGCCAACTAATGCAAACAGTAAAAGGGACAATTTGTCCAATAGAGTTTTGCAGAACATTTGTGAAAACCCTCTACAGCATTAGTTAACATTATTATATTGTATTGAATATTGATTATTTCAGAGCAAAAATACTAGCTGAGAATTATGGATGTAATATTCTGAGATGAGAATAAGGCTATACATTACTAAGCAATCTGTTTATATTGCTGATTTAATGACCTCCATCATTATTTATACTCTTCTTCTGCAGGCAATGCATTCTCTTCTGAACCTAGAGCCTCCTTCACTATAAAATTGGATATTATCTTTGTGGCTGGTTGTGAAAAATAGTTCCAAATTCTATCTACAAGAAATAGACTGAGGAATGAAAAAAGAAAAAGTCTGCAGTTTGTATGCTCTCATTTCTTGTCCATTTTCACCAGTACTGGGTGCCGGGGCACAAAACAAATTATTAAAATAAGGTACCCAGAGACGACACAGGAAATTTTAATATGTCTCTATTGTATGTGGATTACCAAGAAGTGATTTCATTTAGACAAGTTCACACTAATTAAAACATTGCTATGATTCTAAGTTTATGTGGCAATTTAATTTACTGTTTTGATTGATAATATTTTATATTTGTATAACCCAATATATTAACTTTAAAGCTATTGGAATATAGAAATATTCAGTAAGCATATGATTCAATGACTCATTAACAAAAATTGATAGATGTTTCTATAAACAAAACTCTTGGGAAATTATAATAGGAAATATTCTATTTATGATAGATCAAATGATCAGAAATAAACTAATAAAGAAAAATAATTGAATGTAATTTATAAAAAGTATTGAATGGGTGATGAAAATGTTGCCTAGGTTAGGGAGGAAAGGTACATCATTCAATAACTTAACAATAACTGGATAGAACTTTTCAAGGTGGGGTAAATCTCTACTTACGTTTTTTAAAATCTCAAATTAACAAATCAAAGGCTAATGTCAAATATAAAGAAACCTTAGAACTAGATAAAAATAAAGGATAAATTTTGTTATAATAATAGTGAGGTATCAAAGACCATTTTAAGTTGGTTTCAAACAGCAGAGACATTTATAAAATAAAGACTGATAAATCTGATTGCTGATTAAGCACTTTCCCAAGAGGAAAAATATCACAAACAGACCCAAATGCCAAATGTGAAAAAATGTATTTAAAAAATATATTGTAAAACATCAATCTCTTTACCTTGTGAAGAATTCTTATATTTAATAGGAAAGGAATCAAGTGGATAAGGGGCACAAAGGAGTAATGGATAGCTTTTAATTTATAACTTAATTTTTTTTTCAATAAGTAATATTTGGATCAAATTGGAATGAAACACAGTGCTAAACTTTGAGAAGTAATTTCTATCCCTGTGCCCATGTATACACCATACTTCCACCCTCTGAAAGAAACAACTTTGATTGGTCCTTAAAATGTATCTGTTCAGTTTTTATTATGCAGACATCAGATCAGTTCAGTTCAGTCAGTCAGTCGAGTCCGACTCTTTGCGACCCCATGAATCTCAGCATGCCAGGCCTCCCTGTCCATCACCAACTCCCGGAATTCACTCAGACTCACGTCCATTGAGTCAGTGATGCCATCCAGCCATCTCATCCTTGGTCGTCCCCTTCTTCTCCTGCCCCAATCCCTCCCAGCATCAGAGTCTTTTCCAATGAGTCAACTCTTCACATGAGGTGGCCAAAGTACTGGAGTTTCAGCTTTAGCATCATTCCTTCCAAAGAAATCCCAGGGCTGATCTCCTTCAGAATGGACTGGTTGGATCTCCTTGTAGTCCAAGGGACCCTCAAGAGTATTCTCCAACACCACAGTTCAAAGAGAATGCAAATATATCTTTATTACCCTTCTTCTTACACAAAATATACCATATGATATTCATTCTTCTATACCATATTTTCTTTTTTCGATATAAAAGTAGGATGTGAAGTTTTTTCTTTCTTTTTTGTTTTCCAACATAGGTGGTATTCTTTAGAAAGCTTTACATATTCCATTAGATAAATATACTACTGCTTACTTCTATATAGATGGGCCTTTGACTTGTGTTCAATATTTTGGTATTATGAACAGGAATTCTATGAAGAATGATGCTCATAGGTCATTTTCTTCATTTATTGGTGTATCTTTAAGATGTATTTCCCAAAGTGGAATTCCTGAGTCAAAGAGTAAGTATAATTGCAATTTTGAAAGACACTGTCAAATTTCCCTTCATTAGAAGCTGAGCTACTTCACCCTCCTGTCATCAATTCCAGCATAGAAAAGTACCTCTTTTCTCAAAGTGAACAAATAGAGTGTTGTCAAATGTTTTTCATAGTCTGGATAGATGATTATATAGAGTAATTCTCCATAATATGAATGAAATTGACTATCTTTACATGTTTTAGCATCATTTGCTTTTAGTTTTTGTGTATATATGCTTTTGTTCTGCTTTTTTCTCTTAAATTTAGAGGCAATTTTAATTTCCACATAGTTAAAGACTAAAATTTTCTTCTTTGAATCCCAGAAATTTTTAGTAGCTCCTGGGATGTGGTTAAAAAGAGCCTTCCAACTCCAAAGCCATAAAATTTTGCCCCCCCTTTTTTAATACTTTAAGGCTTCATTTTTTTGAGCATTTTAATTATTCACCATTTTGTGGATTTATACCAGTGGTTTGGCATGAGATATGGATCCAATTTTCGTCCTCTTCTAAATGACTATCCACTTCTCTAACATTATTAAGTAATAAGTTCTTATTTACCACCAATAACTTATGGTCAAAGGATTTTTCGATAGTAAACTGGTGCACAACCTTGATTATACTTTTAAAAGTATATTTAAAACAACAATAGAATGCATTTTATATTAAGAATTTGGTAATAAGTGATATTTCTGATTGTGAAGGACAATAGATATTTTCATTCTTAGCTGATGGAGGGTAGAGTGGTGTCGCCGAGTTGGCAAACAATTTGGCATTTATATCAAACAAATCATATATATATACACACACACACACACACACATAATTTCTTTTTGTCTTTTTTCCCTTTGGCCTTGCCACATGGCTTGTAGGATCTTAGTTCCTCGACCAGGAATCAAACTTGCTAGTACTCTGGCAGTGAAAGCAATAAGTCTTAACTACTGACCATTTGCTTCTCTAAGAGATCTTCCCAATCCAGGGACAGAAGTAGGTCTCCTGCATTGCAGACAGATTCTTTACCATCTGAGCCACCAGGGAAGCACAGGGTCAGTAAAATCACATATATATGCAAAAACAATATGTTTTACCATTTACAAGAGATTCATTAATTCTACTAAGATATATTCATTCAATGCAGTACCACTAGCTATTGGAACATAAATGAAGTGAATCCATATATATTTGTATTGGCATAAAATTATTTCCAAGAAATGTTAAATGATAAATAAATATTCAGAATAATGTGTATTTAGAATGCTAAATTTCATGTGAGTAGAAATATATATGTTTGTAAGTATATGTGCTTTTAAATATATAAAGCATATGACATTTTGAACATAAATATAATTAACTATATAGGTTATTATTATTAGACTTGTTGCTCTAGGTAAGAAGACTATGAAAGGCAACAAAAAAACTGGGTCTGATGCTTACCTCTGAGAAGAGGATTGCAAAATTAGGCCCTTCATAGAACAGAAGTAAACTTTTTTAAAAATAAACTTTTAATTTTAAAATAGTTTTAGCTTAATTAAAAAAATTATAAAAGCAGTGCAGCGAAATCCCATATATTTCACAGTTTCTTCTCTTATTAACACCTTACATGTATGGTACATTTTTCAAAATTAATGAACCCTTATTTATACATTTTTATTAACTAATGAGCTTCCCTGGTGGCTCAGCAGTAAAGAATCCCCCTGCCAATACAGGAGACACTTATTTGATCCCTGGTTTGAGAAGATTCTCTGGAGAAGGTAGTAGGAACTCACTCTAGCATTCTTGCCTGAAAAATCCCATGGATAGACAAGCCTGGCAGAATCCATGGGATTGCAAAAGAGTCAGGCTTAGTGACTAACCAACAACATTAACTGAAGTCATGCTTTATTCAAATTTTTTGTTTTTCCCAAATGCTCTTTTCTGTTCCAAGATCCCATGCAAAATAACACAATACAGTTACTTTTCATGACTCTTTAGGCTCTTCTTGACTTGCAATTTCTCAGACTTTCCTGACCTTAACTGTTATGAGGAATGCTGATCTGGCATATTGTAGAATGTCCCTCTCTTTGGACTTGTCTGATGGTTGTCCTATGACTAAGATTTGGGGTTTGGGAGAACACCACAGACATATATTCCCACTGCCATCGCATCACATGCTATCAGAATATATACTTTCAGCATGACTATTGTTGTTGATAATAACCTTGATCACTGGACAGAGGTAATGTTTGCCATTTTTTTTTTCACTGTAAATTTATTTACCCCTCTTCATACTGAGGTCTTTAGAAATAAGTCATAATGTTCAGCCTACATTCAAGGAATGAAGAGTTATGCTCCACTTCCTTGGGACTGAGAATGCTTAGATAGAATGCTTATGCCTTCTGGGCTTCCCTGGTGGCTCAGAGATTAAAGTGTCTGCCTGCAATGCAGGAGACCTGGGTTCGATCCCTGGGTTGGGAAGATCCCCTGGAGAAGAAAATGGCAACCCACTCCAGTATTCTTGCCTGGAGAATCCCATGGATGGAGGAGCCTTGTGGGCTACAGTAGTCCATGGGGTCTCAAAGAGTCGGACACGACTGAGCGACTTCACTTTCTTGAGCCATACTTGGGTTGTAATATAACACTATTAACTGTTCAAATGTATCGGCTTTCAACATTGAGAATTCTTTTAGTTGGAACTATGCCCACTCCAGTGTTCTTGCCTGGAGAATCCCAGGGACGGGGGAGCGTAGGGGGCTGCCATCTATGGGGTCGCACAGAGTCGGACCCAACTGAAGCAACTTAGCAGCAGCAGCAGCAGGAGCATGCCACCTTAACATACCCAGAATTGGTTTGTTTGTTGGTTAGTTGAGTTCTTCCTTACTTTCTGGCTGTACAAGTTATTGTAGCCTAATCTTGTGTATTTTCTACCTCAATCTCAGAATCACTAATTTTTTCTGAGGAATCCTGACTTGTTTTATTGGAAGAAAGTGTTAAAAATGAATATCTGAGTAAGTGCTCCTTACTATTAGGTGCCTAGTTTTGCTTCTAAGGCACCTTAATAAAAAAGACAAAGAAATATATTTATACTAATCTGCATACATACATCTACCTATAAATATTTCTATATGTAAGCATTTAAATCTACATCAAGGAATATAAAGATAAAGTTGAATTTTTCTGGATGTTTCTAACTTTAATTCATTACAACGTGGATCATTCTAATTTCCTCGCCTTATCTATAATTTTTCACTCTGGACAATAAGTATTTTTCCCATCACCCATCATTCATTTCCTTAATTATTCAATTCATATATTCATGTATATTGGTGTTAGTATTATTAATCTTTATCCTCATGGCTTTCTTTATAGTCCAACTCTCACATCCATACATGGCTACCAGAAAAACCATAGCCTTGACTAGATGGACCTGTTTTGGCACGTAGATCCAACCAGTCCATCCTAAAGGAAATCAGTCCTGAATATTCATTGGAAGGACTGATGTTGAGTCTGAAACTCCAATACTTGGGCCACCTGATGCGAAGATCTGACTCATTTGAAAAGACCCTGATGCTGGGAAAGATTGAAGGCAGGAGGAGAAGGGGATGACAGAGGATGAGATGGTTGGATGGCATTCCGACCCAATGGACATTAGTTTGAGTAAACTCCGGGAGCTGGTGATGGACAGGGAGGCCCGGCATGCTGCAGTCCATGGTGCCGCAAAGAGTCGGCACAACTGAGTGAGTGAACTAAAGTTCAATAATTATGCACAGTTATTTTTGCCTTTAGTCTTGTAGACTCCGCTCACTTCCAAAGTAGCTGAGTACTATTTCCCTCCTCCCACTCTTTCAGTATTATGTTGGCTACTCTGTGAATTTTATAGCTGCATATAAAATCTAGATATAGTTTGTCAATACCCACAAAATAACTTCTGGGTTTTTATCAGAAAGATACTTCTAATTGTAGATAGTTTTCCAATGATCTATTTAGTTTCCTCACCCTGAGCATGTATTCCTCGATAAACAAAGACTCTGATTCAAGGAGATTATACCTGAGCATGATTCTCAATTTTACAAAGTTTGATTATAAGATATTTAGATAATTAAGCATGGTAATTAAAGTTCTCCTCTCAACTTAAAAGAGATACCCTAGATGTAAAAGAAAAAAAATCAAACATGATGATGAAGTAGTGAAAATTTAATTGAAATTCTAAATTTACATATATATATATTTGTGTATTGTGTCTTTATCATAAGTCTAGCAGTGGAGAAGAATATATTCCATGGTTCCTAACCTATATACAATGATAATCTGAATAAAGAATTATATAGTACATGAAATCTCAAACTCTGTGAGCACAGGGATCTCATCTATCTTTTTCATCCTTTAATTCTCAGGACCTACTTGTTTCCAGAACATGTATTTCCTGAATGGAATATAGTATCAAAATAACAGGTTTTCTCTTAAAGATACTTTCTTTGTAACATGGTTTAGGTCTGTATAGTCTACTTTCCATTATTTTAAGAAGATCCAGTTTCTTTTTTTTTTTTCATTTCTTAATTTAAATTTATTTATTTTAATTGGAGGCTAATTACTTTACAATATTGTATTGGTTTTGCCATACATCAACATGAATCCACCACGGGTGTACACGTGTTCCCAATCCTGAACCCCCCCCAACTCCCTCTCCATACCATCCCTCTGGGTCATCCCAGTGCATCAGCCCCAAGCATCCTGTATCCTGCATTGAACCTGGATTGGTGATACGTTTCTTATATGATATTATACATGTTTCAATGCCATTCTCCCAAATCATCCCACCCTCTCCCTCTCCCACAGAGTCCACAAGACTGTTCCATACATGTGTCTCGTTTGCTGTCACGCATACAGGGTTATCGTTACCATATTTCTAAATTCCATATATATGCATTAGTATACTATATTGGTGTTTCTCTTTCTGGCTTACTTCACTCTGTATAATTGGCTCCAGTTTCATCCACCTCATTAGAACGGATTCAAATTTCTTACCCATTCATCTGCTGATGGACATCTAGGTACAGTTTCAACATAACTTTTAAAATATATGCCATCACTTTATAACTTTTAATTTCTACTTTCCATAACAAGTGAGTCAAAACATGACTTTTATATCATCAGTCAGTCAGTCGGTTCAGTCGCTCAGTTGTGTCCAACTCTATGAGACCCCGTGATTCACAGCACGCCAGGCCTCCCTGTCCATCACCAACTCCCGGAGTTCACTCAGACTCACATCCATCGAGTCAGTGATGCCATCCAGCCATCTCATCCTCTGTTGTCCCCTTCTCCTCCTGCCCCCAATCCCTCCAGCATCAGAGTCTTTTCCAATGGGTCAACTCTTCACATGAGGTGGCTAAAGTACTGGAGTTTCAGCTTTAGCATCATTCCCTCCAAAGAAATCCCAGGGTTGATCTCCTTCAGAATGAACTGGTTGGATCTCCTTGCAGTCCAAGGGACTCTCAAGAGTCTTCTCCAGCACCACAGTTCAAAAGCATCAATTCTTCGGCGCTAAGCTTTTTTCACAGTCCAACTCTCACATCCATACATGACCACTGGAAAAACCATAGCCTTGACTAGATGGACCTTAGTCGGCAAAGTAATGTCTCTGCTTTTGAATATGCTATCTAGGTTGGTCATAACTTTTCTTACAAGGAGTAAGTGTCTTAATTTCATGGCTGCAGTCACTCTCTGCAGTGATTTTGGAGCCCCCTAAAATAAAGTCTGACATTGTTTCCACTGTTTCCCCATCTATTTCCCATGAAGTGATGGGACCAGATGCCATGATCTTCGTTTTCTGAATGTTGAGCTTTAAGCCAACTTTTTCACTCTCCTCTTTCACCTTCATCAAGAGGCTTTTTAGTTCCTCTTCACTTTCTGCCATAAGGGTGGTGTCATCTGCATATCTGAGGTTATTGATATTTCTCCCGGCAATCTTGATTCCAGCCTGTGTTTCCTCCAGCCCAGCATTTTTCATGATCTACTCTGCATATAAGTTAAATAAGCAGGGTGACAATATACAGCCTTGACATACTCCTTTTCCTATTTGGAACCAGTCTATTTTTCCATGTCCAGTTCTAACTGTTGCTTCCTGACCTGCATATAGGTTTCTCAAGAGGCAGGTCAGGTGGTCTGGTATTCCCATCTCTTTCAGAATTTTCCACATAATATGATGTAAATAATATTGAAACAGACAGACCTTTATATTCAGAAAGTGTTCAAAGAAGACTAATAAAGTTATTCATTGTAAAGAGAGAAGTGGTTTCTGATAGGTGGGGTAAATTAGGAGATTCATGATTGGAACATTGGAGAAGAGGTCTTACATATATAAAGAAAGTATGGTAACTTTAGAAAGCAATAACATAGAAGAACATTAAGTTTAATAGTGATATGTGGACAACTGTTGCCCTTTGATTCTATATCCAAACATCATTCTGAATTTAAGGATATCTCTCATTGTATAAGATGTGTTCAAAAGTAGACTTCCCCAGTATTAGAAGCTCCCCAAACTAAATATTTTGCTTTAGTTAACACCTGAGGATACAGGCACATAATTCAAGTTTGCATTCTTCTCTTTAGGGATTCCCTGGTGGCTCAGTGGTAAAGAATCTACCAGCCAATGCAGAAGCAGATTTGATCCCTGGGTCATGAAGATCCCCTGGGGTAGAAAATGACAACCACTCCAGTATTCAGCCTGTAAAATTCCATGGACAGAGGAGCCTAGAGGGCTATAGTCCTGGGATTGCAAAGAGTCAGACAGGGCTGAGCACACAAATATGCATGCTTCTGTCTGGGGCTTTGAATCTTGAGGGAATCAGCCAAAGACACAAATCACTTGAAACATGGAAGTGATAGCAGCAGAGATGGTCTAGTGCTGGAAGCAGAGAAGTGGCCAACTGTCTGATACTAGTGTTATCAGTATTGTATTAAATGAAATATTCTTGAGTATAACTTTGGGTGAATTCTCTGATGACTAACCTCCTTGGTTCCTACCTATTATGCAAACCTGGTTCTCTACCCTTCCTGTCAAGGTTGTAAACCTTGAAATATCATTTCAACCCCTTATTTTCTGCTTCAGTTAGTTCATTGATTACTGTTGCTTGCAACCAGAAACCCTAACTGAAACACAGAAAAGAGATGATAAGGAAATCACTTTAAAAAAAAAATCACTTCTGAGGATATACCACAATACTTGCTAGAAAACCTCTCTAGTGATAAGTGTATATCTATTAAAAAAATCGAAACACCCAATGATTTCAAGTATATCCTATTAAATGATACCTGTATATAGAATATGATGTTAGAGAAGTCAAGTATGACACTAAGATTGGCTTTAGGAAGAGGAGAGAAAGTGAGGCTAAAGCAAAGGAAGTCAGAAAATTGACAGCAAAGATGCTTTACAGAAACACCAATATAGAATTTCAGTAGCAAGAATGAAGAGTTATACACAGTTTATACTGCTTTGGGAAAAGTTTTAAGATGCAGTTAAAGACAAAGCTAAAGAAATGGAACAGTTTGTTAGTTTTGAAATTAACATCCTAATAAAATGGGATCCGTATGTGGCTGGAAACAGATATAGCTGAATAAACTATAAGAAAAAGAAGCTTTTTTTTTTTCCTTTAAATTTGTCTTTCTTGATTGTGTGATTGTGTGGTCTCTGTCCACACCTATTTTGTTCTTGTCTCCTTCTCTGTCCTTATTTGTGCCCTTCCTCCACACAATTGTCTTTTTCTTCCTCACCTCTTTTCCCAATGATTAAATTTCTCCATTGTTAGTCCTTTTCTGATGAACAAGTTCTTGTATCCCATGTCTCAGCTCTTATCCTCATCACCTATTTTCAGTGGGCATGTCCTGATCTAATGAAAAACCCCAGTGTGTAGCTCTGAAATGACTCCGTTGGACTCATTACCTCCTGCAGTGAGCAAAATCAGTGCATCTGGACACTGCTTAATTCTATAGACACAGATTTTAATACAGTCAGGACCCAGTTTGCTGCCCAGTGGAGGAGTGCACATTGCTGTTTGATCCAACTGAATAAATGTCCAAGTAAAGAAATGTAAATACACATGTATGTGTACATTCCATCTGAAATGCTCTCCTTTTCTCTCCCCACATCTCCCTGTATAAGTAACCAATGGTCTTCAACATATGATGCTCAAGTAAAGTCTTTATTTTCTCTTGAAGATCTGAGACTTTTCTTCTGCTAAGTTGAGAGTGATCGTCACAAACAAGATGTAGTATATGGTTATTACTTATAGTATCTACACAGTTTGAAGAATTGAATAGGCAGTTGTATCATGTACAAAAACCAGTGACAAACGGCAATTAGTCATTTTATATACATCAGGATGTAAAATTGATATGTCAAATGACATGAAGTATGAATATGAAAAGGAAAAATGGTATATATTGTATTTAATTGTAGTTGCAATGAGAAACACTGGGCTGGAAGAAGCACAAGCTGGAATCAAGATTGCCGGGAGAAATATCAATAACCTCAGATATGCAGATGACACCACCCTTATGGCAGAAAGTGAAGAGGAACTAAAAAGCCTCTTAATGAAAGTGAAAGAGGAGAGTGAAAAAGTTGGCTTAAAGCTCAACATTCAGAAAACGAAGATCATGGCATCTGGTCTCATCACTTCATGGGAAATAGATGGGGAAGCAGTAGAAACAGTTTCAGACTTTGTTTATTGGGCTCCAAAATCACTGCAGATGGTGACTGCAGCCAGGAAATTAAAAGAAGCTTACTCCTAGAAAGAAAAGTTATGACCAACCTAGATAGCATATTCAAAACAGAGACATTATTTTGCCAACAAAGGTCCATCTAGTCAAGGCCATGGTTTTTCCAGTAGTCATGTATGGATGTGAGTTGGACTGTGAAGAAAGCTGAGCGCCAAAGCATTGATGCTTTTGAACTGTGGTGTTGGAGAAGACTTTTGAGAGTGCCTTGGACTGCAAGGAGATCCAACCAGTCCATTCTGAAGGAGATCAGCCCTGGGATTTCTTTGGAAGGAATGATGCTAAAGCTGAAAATCCAGTACTTTGGACGCCTCATGCGAAGAGTTGACTCATTGAAAAAGACTCTGATGCTGGAGGGATTGGGAGCAGGAGGAGAAGGGGACGACAGAGGATGAAATGGCTGGATGGTATCACTGACTCGATGGATGTAAGTTTGAGTGAACTCTGGGAGTTGGTGATGGACAGAGAGGCCTCGTGTGCTTCAATTCATGGGGTCGCAAAGAGTCGGACACGACTGAGCAACTGAACTGAACTGAATTTGATTTTATCTATTTTTTAATGTTTCTTGAAATTCTGAAACTATTCTATGAGGTCCTTTTATTTTAATTTTTTCTGCTCTCTTTGCTTGGATTGCCTTTTCCCCCCTATTTGATGGTGGTGGGAAACATTCTCTAAAAGTTTTATTATATTCTTGGGTGTCCCCAGAGCATATGTGCCCTCCAATGCATGATTCTTCTGCCAAAAAGTGACTAAATGAATTGAGCCTGGAAATTATCTGCTGCCACGTTTGACATACTTCTCTTTCAGATAATAATAAAATATACTTTGGGAAATCCCATAGTATGTTATGTTTTTTTTTTTAAAGCTTATAGAATAAAAGAACCCCTTATACCTTGAGAAATATTTTAAATATTATTTACTTCTCTAGTTTCCTTAACCAAATATTATATATGTTTTTGAATTTTCAAGCTCTAAAATATTTTGGAATCAATGTTTTTCATAATTTAAACTGGTGTTTATATAAATGATATGATGAACAAACAAAATAAGCATGAGCTTCAAAGTAGTACTTTTGAAATCCTGCATTTCAGAAAAGAAGGTTGTGTGAAAGCCATCATTTCACACTTGAAAATAACTAAACTTGAAGAATATATTACTAATGTATTCAGAGTGCAAAGGTGAATTGAAAGTGATTTTGCTAGTCCTTCCCCCACTCCAAGCCATTTCTCACCCTTCTCTGCCCTGCTGTGTTCACTGGAAGGCTCATACCTACAGGTCTTTTCACTTGGGTCCCTTTGTTTTGCAGCTTCCTGCTGATGTCAGGAATATCAGGCACTGTCAGGGGACCTCAGGGAAGGAGGGAGACACAAATCTTGGTTTTCCTCCTTCCATCATGCTTTTGGTTGTATTTTCTGGTGGTAACTGAATCTCTGTAACTACTGGCACCAGAAGAATGACGGCACAGGATTGAAGGCTGAATGCAGAAAAGATGGAGAGCAGAAGGAGGAAGAGGACCTCTTGGTTATATGGCTAAAGAAGTGTTTTGGGGGTTAAAGTATTTCTTTAGAACTGCCTCCAAGCCTATACCACTTTCTTGTATCAATCACAAAAAAAAAAAAAAATCCCCCTTCAACAGGTAGGTTTTGTAAGAAGGCAACTCTCTCAGAGGGTACAATACAGAAAGGCCTTTTTTTCCCTGTCTAGACTGATGCAGTCTGTCACGAGGCCTCAGGCTGGTGACAGAAACATGACCTAAATTTTGGTCCCCACTCACCACCTCCATGGTGAGCCTTTGTGTTGTTCATTCTTAAGAAAATGCACCCTGGCTGTTCTCTGTCTAGCAAGGCTTTTACCTAATTGATTGCTGTGTGATATGAAATCTGTCCCCTCTCTTTCATCTCCTCTATGAAATATTTAATAAGCACAGTATTGTCCAAAAACATGTAAATATCTATAAGCCTATTTATTTTGTTCCTTCAAAAGGAACTCAAAGAAGATAATGGAGTAACAGCTGATATTTAAATTAAATAATGTATAGATAGTTATATAGATAGTTAGATAACCAGAATGTAGAATGCAGATTTTCTTATTGATGAATGTGAACTAAAGCCTCAAAGCTGTGGATACTCCCTGATATTGTAACCAGAGCTACTAGACACATTCCCATAAGACTAGTGTGAGCTGGATCTGATATTTTCTGGTTTTAGAGCTATGACCAAGGAGATGTTGTCACTTGGTATAAACAAGGCCACCTAGACTCACCTTTCCAGTAGGAGCTGGAGGTAAGGCAAGACTCTTGCTTTAGAAGGAAGTACAAGCAGAGGGGCAATCATCTCTACTCCATGTTGAAAGTAATATCCCTAATAATCTCCTCGTAGCCTCCTCTTTCTTGCTTGCTTCCTATATTGATTTATGCTTTAATGAACTCTTCAAATTACATAATCTCAAAGCTTCAGAGTCCCAGCATCCTAGAACACCTCTGAGCCTTTCTTCCTCAAGATTTAATTTCTTGCAGATGTATATAGAATCTTTCATAGCATACACTTGCCATTCCCACCACGTTTATTTCTGAAAATACCCAAGTTCAACTTTTCTTTTCTTCTCACATTCACTACTTCAGTATACTTACTGAGCCTAATCTGATTTCCATATTTCTACTCCATTTTTCTATTTTTTAATCTAAGCCCAAATATAGATGTTCGTAGTAAGTAACACAGTTTCTAAGGACCATGGCATGCATACCCAGTTTAAAGTTCAGAAGCTCGTGTGTTTCATATAAACCTCTGAATGTATTTCATCAGTAGCATACATACAGCTGATTATGCTACATTGTATCCCATGCATCATTCTCATATAACTCATCCTAAATCTCAGATTCTGTGCTAAACGGCATTTAATGATTTTATTTTTAAGAGCTAATGAAGTTCAAGTTTTAAAGCACTTCATGATCTGGTTCCAGCTCATAGATAAGGAATGATTGTCTTGTATTTACCCTGAGTTTCCCTCAAACAGAATGACTTGCCAACACTCAAATGATCTCCAGGAAATTCCTATATATTTCCTTTTATACTGACTACCCTTATTTCTGTCCTTTATTGAGCCCATCTTAAAGGACAGAAATAAGGGCTCAATAAAGGACAGAAATGGTATGGACCTGACAGAAGCAGAAGATATTAAGAAGAGGTGGCAGGAATACACAGAAGAACTATACAAAAAAGTATAGTTATATATATATATATATATATTTTTTTAATCATGACCCAGATACTCACAATGGTGTGATCACTCACCTAGAGCCAGACATCTTGGAATGTGAAGTCAAGTGGGCCTTAGGAAGCATCACTATGAACAAAGCTAGTGGAGGTGATGGAATGCCATTTGAGCTATTTCAAATCCTAAAAGATGATGCTGTGAAAGTACAGCACTCAATATGCCAGCAAATTTGGAAAACTCAGAAGTGACCACAGGACTGGAAAAGGTCAGTTTTCATTCCAATCCCTAAGAAAGGCAATGCCAAAGAATGCTCAAACTACGGCACAATTGTACTCATCTCACACGCTAGTAAGGTAATGCTCAAAATTCTCCAAGCCAGGCTTCAACAATACCTGAACCATAAACTTCCAGATGCTCAAGTTGGTTTTAGAAAAGGCAGAGGAACTAGAGATCAAATTGCCAACATCCGCTGGATCATCAAAAAAGCAAGAGAGTTCCAGAAAGACATCTATTTCTGCTTTATTGACTATGCCAAAACCTTTGACTGTGTGGATCACAACAAACTGTGAAAATTCTGAGAGAGATGGGAATAACAGACCATCTGACCTGCCTCCTGAGAAATCTGTAGGCAGGTCAAGAAGCAACAGTTAGAACAAGACACGGAATAATAGACTGGTTCCAAATAGGAAAAGGAGTACCTCAAGGCTGTATATTGTTACCCTGCTTATTTAACTTATATGTACAGTACATCATGAGAAACGCTGGGCTGGAGGAAGCACAAACTGGAATCGAGATTGCCAGGAGAAATATCAATCATCTCAGATATGCAGATGACACCACCCTTATGGCAGAAAGTGAAGAAGAACTAAAAAGCCTCTTGAAGAAAGTGAAAGAGGAGAGTGAAAAAGTTGGCTTAAAGCTCAACATTCAGAAAACGAAGATCATGGCCTCTGGTCCCATCACTTCATGGCAAATAGATGGGGTAACAATGGAAACAGTGAGAGATTTTTATTTTCTTGGGCTCCAAAATCACTGCAGATGGTGATTGCAGCCATGAAATCTTGCTCCTTGGAAGAAAAGTTATTACCAACCTAGACAGCATATTAAAAAGCAGAGACATTACTTTGCTGACTAAGGTCCGTCTAGTCAAGGCTATGGTTTTTCCAGTGGTCATGTATGGATGCGAGAGTTGGACTGTGAAGAAAGCTGAGCACCGAAGGATTGATGCTTTTGAACTGTGGTGTTGGAGAAGACTCTTGAGAGTCCCTTGGACTGCAAGAAGATCCAACCAGTCCATTCTAAAGGCGATCAGTCCTGGGTGTTCATTGGAAGGACTGATTTTGAAGCTGAAACCCCAATACTTTGGCCACCTGTGCGAAGAACCGACTAATTGGTAAAGACCCTGATGCTGGGAAAGATTGAAGGTGGGAGGAGAAGGGGACAACCTTATTTCTTGTCCAAGAAATATAATACTATTCATTCAAAATATAGCATTGGCTATTTCTTACTAGTTCTGTCCTACCAACGGCAGTCCCACACCAAAAGTAATTTATGCTTTGATACAGCTTACACTAATGTTATAGAATGTGGTGAAGTGAAGTGAAGTCGCTCGGTCGTGTCTGACTCTTTGCGACCCCATGGACGGTAACCTACCAGGCTCCGCGATCCATGGGATTTTCCAGGCAAAATACTGGAGTGGGCTGCCATTTCCTTCTCCAGGGGATCTTCCCAACCCAGGGATCGAACCCGAGTCTCCTGCATTGCAGACAGACGCTTTACTATCTGAGCCACTAGGGAAGCCCATAGAATGTGGTATGGCTTTAAAAATAAATGTGACTAAAAGCTGCATTTTACTTCTGGCTTACCACTGAATACTGAACAAGTCATTTAATTTATTATATTTTTTCCTCTAGTCCTTAAATGGATAAGTAACATGTACACTGTCTATTGCATAGAGCAAATGAGAAGATCAAATTAGATATTTTTTCATCCAGGAATCCAGATGCCTGGGTTCTAATTCTAGCTCTATCCTCTCCAAGGTCTGACCTTGTGGAAACTACTTAAATTTTCTAAGCCTCAGTTCCTTCATCTGTAATGTGTATCATAACAACTCCTCTGCAAAAGATTGTGTTGAAAATTAGGTGAGATGATACATGAGATGCATAGAGAACAGTATCTGCCAACTAACTAGTAGTTAGTAAATGATACTCTAGTAAGAGTTCATAATTTCTTTTCAACCTTGTTTGACATCTGGCATAGTAAATGCAGACTGAATAAAAATTTTCTTAAAGTACGAACGTTGAGTGAATGGATAATTTGTTTAACCATGATATGTGACTGACTGAGTCGTGGATTTGATCTGAACTGGAGGCTAACATGACTAGGTACAGTGGAAAAATAAGATAGAAAAAAAAAGCCTATATCCAAAGATGAAGTCCAGATATGAAATCCAAATACAAAGAATTATGAAAACTACAGACTGTGCTTAAATTTGATATAGGATTCAACTGGAAATCGTTATGATTAGTTTGAAAAAGGAAGCAAGACAGAGAAAGAAGTGATTCAAAATATATATATTTGCAGCAAGAAACTGAATGGATTAGAAACAGGAAGATATGCATATAGGCAGTTGCTTTCATAGCTAATATGGCCTGTTTGCAGATACACTTTTCAAAATAACTTACTGGGTTTCATTATCAGAATAATTACAAACAGTCGGAAGAGGAAATGATAGCTGCTCAGTTGTGTGTGACTCTTTGCGACCCCATGGACTGTAGTCCGCCAGGCTCCTCTGTTCATGGGATTTCCCAGGCAAGAATACTGAAGTGAGTTGCGATTTCCTTCTCCAGGAGATCTTCCCAACCCAGATATCACACCTGGGTCTCCTGCATTGCAGGACAATTCTTTACTGTCTGAGCCAGCTGGGAAGCCCTGTGTAATTACAAATAATCGTAATTAAGCTAATTTCTTTATTTCATTGTCTTGGTGAGTTGCATGTAAGAAAGACGATTTTCTTCTGCTGATGTGCTCTTATGATAGAAATACAAATTTCATGTTAGCAATTCATATTTTTATTTGCTGTAATATAGCTCTTTTTGCTGGGTCATCATAAAATTTATAGTACAATGCATTGAAAATGGTTCTTACTAGTATATCTCAATAATTAGGATATATGAATCAGTAGGTTTTTACTTTTGAGTACAATAAAAAAATTGCTTTATGGCAAAATGATCAGAGTACCACTCAGTGATGTTATAAGAAAATGTGAGGAGAATAAGTATTTATTAATGATGGTGAATTACACTTAACCAAAAATTATTTATGCTGAAAATAAAATCTATAATTTTAATGAGTTTATAAATCTATGTATTTTATTGAGTTATTTGAACTCATTAATTATTGCTTTTATTCTAATAATACATATGTAACAAACTGCACATGTGTGTGCACAATTACTCAGTTGTGTCCAACTCTTTGGGAGCCCATGGTCTGTAGCCCTCCAATCTCTTCCATCCATGGGATTTTTGAGGCAAGAATACTAGAGTGGGTTGCTGTTTCCTTCTCCAGGAGATCTTCCTCACCCAGGGATCAAACACAAGTCTCCTGAGGCTTTTGCATTGGCAGTTAGATTCTTTACCACTGAGCTACCTGGGCAACCCTGTGTAACAAACTGAGCGGTACCATTAGTTCCTGAAAAAAATTAATGCACTTTTTAAAATAAAATTGACACTTTTGGAATCACATGTTGATGAGAGAATTGTATGCCTTCAAAAGGGACAAAGTGGTAAGTTTTTTTCCACAAATAGATTCTCATAAATTCTGACTCTCACATCTCCTAAAGAAAATCTTTTTAGAAACCTGAATATTGATATCCTGCAAGTAATTATTAATTGATATTTTTAAGTAAAACTTACATATCCAAAAATAATTGATAATCATGTCTGAAGTCATCACCAATTCTTTCAAATTTTAGCGTTTCTAACAATCGTCTTAATACTTAAGATTGTAAGAGGTCTTTTAAATATGTGCTTCATAGACATTTAAAATATTTATTTAAAATAAATTTCACAATTATTTAGTTCTTAAATCTGTGACTGTAAGTTTGTCTTAATCTCTCCTTCTCTTCATTTTTTTCTCTCTCTCTGACCCCCTGCCCATACAAATATTCATACATAACTTGAATGATCATACTGGACTTCTTAAATATTTTTCTTTTAAATTACAGATTAGATCAAATTTTCTATATTGGTGAGGAAATACATTTTCTACTATCCTTTTAAAATCATGTTATGCTCAGAGATGAGATGAATAAAAAGTTGGTAAAAAGTGCTAACCATAGCAAGGCCTCTGTCCTTGACTATATTCTTAAACCCCTTCAGATTTCAGTAGCATTTTGTTCATCTCAGGTAATTCTAGTTTAAGATTAGGGTATCTAGTCAAATTTCCTACATTCTATACGTGTCTCATCTTCCCAGGTGTCTCAGCTGTAAAGAATTCACCTGCCAATGCAGCAGATGCAAGTTTGATCCCTGGGAAAGATCCCCTGGAGGCAGGCATGGCAACCCACTCCACTATTCTTGCCTGAAGAATCCTATGGACAGAGGAGCCTGGCAGGCTACAGTCTATAACAGGTCCATAGGGCCATAAAGAGTTAGACGCAACTGAGCACACAGTCATCTGTGCCTTAGTCAGCTACTGAATAGAAAATATTTGCAGTAAGATGCTAATTACTGACAATAGCTTAAGAAGTCCTCCTCTATCCTTGGACTATGCTTCGTGCAAGCCTCTCTGGTGTTTTCTATGGGTGTACTAATCCAGTGAGTCTTCTTATTTGGAGATGCAATAACCAATAGAGAATACATGACTGGATCAAGACTCCCTAAAATTATATGTAAAGTTTTGTCTTTATGCACATATTAATAATTTCAAAAAGAACTGAAATCAAATACAATAACCTAGTTGTGATCCAGAGTAAGGTGAAGGTGCAGTTTGCCAGAAAGGAAGAGACAAGCACATCTGGGAAAATGAACAAGCCCTCTATAGACCCAATTATCCTTGAAAAATGCTTTTTTTTTCCCCCTTAGAATTCATGCACTTTTTACTTTCTGTTACACATCTCTGTGTCTATTTAACATAATATATATATATTTAAGTTACAGCATGAAAGTTTTAGGGGGAAACCTCTGTTATTTATGTAAACTAGACAATTTCTGTTTCCTTCTGAGTTCTTTTAAAGAATGGTCTAATCCTGAAAACTTTCTGACTCTTTAATAGCCTGCTGACTTGTGGAAGATTGTAAAATTTTTCACTGTGCTCCTGGACTCCTTGAAGAATGGGATGAAGCTTGCACCATACTGATTCTGAGTTTGTAGGGTCCTTAATGTCTGGTTTTTTGTGAACACGTTGCTTCCTCTTATTTCTTTAACTCCACTCTCAGCTAATGTGATTAAGAAAATATCCAGTTAATTAATTATAGAAATAAAAAGAAAATAATTATTTAGAAATCTATAGTCATTTCTCTGACAAATTTACTCCTTGGAAGAATACTTAATAAATTATGCACATGTCATGGGGAGAGTAATAATTAGTATATCATTCAGTTCACTTCCAAAAACATTTTAAGGAAGCTACTTATATGAGACAGTGCTTCCAAATGTGGAAAGCTGAGTAAGACACAGTTAATGACTTGAAGGAACTGGCTGTCTAGAAAGAGAAACTAGCATGGAACAGAATAATGATCTTACTTCACCATAGCTCATGGTTCCTTCTTTTTTCCTTGATTCTTACTTTTACCTCAGTAGTAGCTTTTATTTTGTCTACTCAGAATGACTCTTTTGGGAGAACGTTTTCTCTCCTCTACCTACAATGGAGATAGCTGTTCTCTTCTTTCTGCTCATAACTTACTTGACCAAGTTTGGACAGTTGACTCAAACTGAGCTGAATAGATTTTCCCTTTCACATGATTAGAACTGCAGGGTTAGAAGTGGCTATGAGTGGTTTATGACCGTGCTAAGTCGTGTGAACTTGGAGGCAGTGGTTCCTACTCTTTTGGCCCAATGATGAGAGAAAGTCACATCTAAAGAGAGACGACAAGATGTACAAAAAAAAACGTTCTGATGGATTTTTTTTTTTTTTTTTTTAGTTCTCTAATTCCAGGAAGGCATGAACTCTGTACCACCAGACCAATAGCCTTTCCATCACAGCCTTTCTACCTCTGTCCTTGTAACCAACACAAGGAAATTAACTTTTTGTACCACTGTTTCCTCATCTGTAGAAAGGTAATGATAGTAATAGTATATTACTCCATAGTAATAGCTATATATTACTATAATAATTGTAGTATATCATCTCAATGGTATTACTATGGGGTGTTTCGAAAGATTAAATGAGCTAATATATGTAATGTCCTAGAGCAGATTTTGGCACTTAGTAAACACTTGATAAATGTGAGCTGACATCATTATCACTCTTGCTATTGGATTTCATGGGATAACTTTCAATAATTAAAACAAACTACCTCTTTTACTTCCTTGAGATTGTTTCTGCTACAAAAATCTCAAAAAATTTCCCTCTCTATAGAGTTTTACCTTAGCTTTGTTGTTTTTACTTTAAAAGACACCACAGGAGACACCTGAGGTTGATAGAAAAAATTAACCTTGGCAAAATAGTTCTTCAGATTTATTTTTCTCTTTGTTAAATGCAGATAATAATAACTATTGTGTATGGATATTTTAGGATTAACTGACTTACAATCTATCACCTGGCATATTTTGAATAAGCATTTATTATTATGATATTTATATTTCCATAGATTTATTCTTATCTTGCTATATTATTAACTCTTACTAGGGAATATCATTATTGCCCGATCTGCCTGAATTTTGAGTTATTTCACTTAGGAATTGGGGCACAGATTTGTTTTTGGGGATCTTTAGCTAGTAATTTTAGGTCTTAAAAGTAAGTACTGCAATAAAATAATTAATTTTACCCATTATGAGTATTAAATGTCTATTTTTTGCCAATTTTTAAAGAATGACAGTTAAAGTAGGATTAATATTTATAACTATTTAATCATTTCCTTACAGTGCCTCCTCTTAATACATTTCCACTTCAGTATATTAAATTAAGTAAGTTAGCATATATTCTTAAAAAACTTACAGTTTTAAACTCCTTTTAGAAGAGAATTAAGATGTTATAGTAATGCAAACAGACATTAAAAGATAGCTCCCATTTTCTCTGTATTTCTCAGATTTCTCTTGTCCTTCCATTTCTATTTGTCATTCTAGTTTTATCTTTCTGGTTGCAAGTTTGCATTCAGGATTGCATTGTCAGAATCGGATACTAAATCATAACTTGAGTTAATATAAAGTATACTTTTATAATTCTAATTAAATAATTCATAGTTTGTATGTATCATAAATATAAGGAGCCCAATTTAATACAGGCCCTTTTACCCTCAAGCATAAACCAGTATGGCCAAGGAGAATTTCTGAATAAAGCCTTTTTTATGATTTTCAAATGCTTGTAAGCATAAAATGGCAACAAACAAAAGCTTCTTCAATATTAAAAAATATACTGATAAATCTGTCTATGTAAAAGAGGCATTCAAAAACAAAATAACAAATCACCATGAATTTAGTGATCTAAAGAATATTTCATAAGAAGACCTAACTATGGGCTGCAATTAAAATGGTAATCAAAGCAAATACATGATTTAAATTAGTTTATTACTTTAAAAGAAAGACAAAAGTAAATTCTCAATTTAATAAATTAGAAAAAGTAGTTTTGTTAAAATAGAAAATTAAAAGTAATTGAATAAATTATAAAAAAGAGAGTAAAAATAATTTTAAAATGCAGTATTTACACTTTCAAAGGCTTAACATATCAGTAAAAGAGTTACTTCTAGTAATATATAATGTTACTTCTAGAATAATGCATAACTTAAGAGATAAATGCTCAATGAATGAGAATTATTATTATTATGTAATAAATACAGACTTTAGTTTTCACCAGTGTTTATTATGTTAGTAAAATCTCACTTACAGTACAGTAAGTTTTTAAACTAATATATTGAGCTGAAATTCAACATCATGGTCTGTTTGGACTGCTATTAAAACATACCAGAGGCTGGATAGCTTTTACATAAACAATATAAATTTATTTATCACTACTCTGGAGGCTGAGATATCCGTGATGAACGTGCTGATAAAGTCGGCATCTGGTGAGACTTCACTTTATGATTCACAGATGTCCGTCTTCTCATTGTATTCTCACATGGTAGAAGGTGCAGTCTAGATCTCTGGCACTTCTTTTATTAACGTCAGGACACTAATCCCAATCACAAGGGCTCAATGGATTTAATAATATTTAATAAACTATTGTGTATCGGTTGAGTTCAGTCACACAGTCGTGTCAACTCTTTGCGACCCCATGGACTGCAGCATGCCAGGCTTCCCTTTCCATCACCAACTCCTGGAGCTTGTTCAAACTCATGTCCAGTGAGTCGGTGAAGCCATGCAACTTCAGACAACCATTTTGCCTTTTTGCATTTCTTTTTGGGGGGATGGTCTTAATCTCTGCCTCCTGTACAATGTCACGAACCTCTGTCTATAGTTCTTCAGGTACTCTGTCTATCGGATCTAATCCCTTGAATCTGTTTGTCACTTTCACTGTATAATCATAAAGGGTTTGATTTAGATCTTACCTGAATAGTCTAATTTATTTCTTCAATTTAATCCTGCAATTTTGCAATAAGGAGTTCATGATCTGAGCCACAATCAGCTCCTGGTCTTGTTTTTACTGACTGTATAGAGCTTCTCTATCTTTGGCTGCAAAGGATATGATCAATCTGATTTTGGTATTGACTATCTGGTGATGTCCATGTGTAGAGCCTTCTCTTGTGTTGTTGGAAGAGAATGTTTGCTATGACCAGTGCATTCTCTTGGCAAAACTCTGTTAGCCTTTGCCCTGCTTCATTATGTATTCCAAGGCTAAATTTGCCTATTACTCCAGGTATCTCTTGAATTCCTACTTTTGCATTCCAGTCACCTATGATAAAAAGAACATCTTTTGTGAGTGTGTTAGTTCTAGAAGGTCTTGTAGGTTTTCTTCCACATTACTGGTTGGGGCATAGAATTGGATTACCATGATATTAAATGATTTGCCTTGGAAACAAACAGAGATCATTCTGTCTTTTTTGAGATTGTACCCAAGTACTGTATTTTGGACTCCTGTTGACTATGAGGGCTACTCCATTTCTTCTAAGGGATTCTTGCCCACAGTATAGATAAAATGGTCATGTAAATTAAATTCACCCATTCCAGTCCATTTTAGTTCACTGACTGCTGAAATTTTGATGTTCATTCTTGCTATCTCCTGTTTGACCACTTCTATGAAAGTGAAAGAGGAGAGTGAAAAAGTTTGCTTAAAGCTGAACATTCAGAAAACTAAGATCATGGCATCCCGTCCCATCACTTCATGGGAAATAGATGAGGAAACAGTGGAAAGAGTGACAGACTTAATTTTGGGGGGCCCTAAAAATCACTGCAGATGGTGATTGAAGCCATGAAATTAAAAGATGCTTACTCCTTGGAAGGAAAGTTATGAGCAACCTAGATAGCATATTCAAAAGCAGAGACATTACTTTGCCAACTAAGGTCAGTCTAGTCAAGGCTATGGTTTTTCCAGTGGTCATGTATGGATGTGAGAGTTGGACTGTGAAGAAAGCAGAGCACGGAAGAATTGATGCTTTTGAACTGTGGTGTTGGAGAAGACTCTTGAGAGTCCCTTGGACTTCAAGGAGATCCACCCAGTCCATACTAAAGGAGATCAGTCCTGGGTGTTCAT
The DNA here is from genome assembly GCF_032405125.1 of Capricornis sumatraensis. NCBI lineage: Eukaryota > Metazoa > Chordata > Mammalia > Artiodactyla > Bovidae > Capricornis > Capricornis sumatraensis. The sequence continues at coordinate 23,243,030 of NC_091081.1, read as the reverse complement.
TGGAAGGACTGATGTTAAGCTGAAACTCCAATACTTTGACCATCTCATGTGAACAGTTGACTCATTGGAAAAAACCCTGATGCTGGGAGGAATTGGGGGCAGGAGGAGAAGGGGACGACAGAGGATGAGATGGCTGGATGGCATCACTGACTCGATGGACATGAATCTGAGTGAACTCCGGGAGTTGGTGATGGACAGGGAGGCCTGGCGTACTGCAATCCATGGAGTTGCAAAGAGTCGGGCACGACTGAGCGACTGAACTGAACTGAAAATCACTGCAGATTGTGACTGTTGCCATGGAATTAAGATGCTACTCCTTGGAAGAAACATTGTGAACAACCTAGACAGCATATTAAAAAGCAGAGATATTATTTTGCTAACAAAGGCCTGTCTAGTCAAAGCTATGGTTTTTCCAATAGTCATGTATGGATGTAAGAGTTGGACTATAAAGAAAGCTGAGAGCTGAAGAATTGATGCTTTTGAACTGTGGTGTTGGAGAAGACTCTCAAGAGTCCCTTGGACTGCAAGGAGATCTAGTCAGTCTATGCTAAAGGAAATCAGTCCTGAATATTCATTGGAAGGACTGATGTTGAAGCTGAAACTCCAATACTTTGTCCACCTGATGCGAAGAACTGACTCATTTGAAAAGACCCTGATTTGGGGAAAGATTGAAGGCAGGAGAAGGGGATGACAGAGGATGATATGGTTGGATGGCATCACAGACTCAATGGACATTACTTTGAGTAACTCCAGGAGTTGATATTGGACAGGAGGCCTGGAATGCTGCAGTCCATGGGGTTGCAAAGTGTCCCACATGACTGAGCAACTGAAATGAACTGAATTTACCTTGATACATGGTCCTAACATTCCAGGTTCCTATGCAATATTGTTCTTTACAACATTGGACTTTACTTTCATCACCAGCCACATCCATAATTGGGTGCTGTTTTTGCTTTGGCTCCATTTCTTCCCTTTTTCTGGAGCTATTTCTCCACTCTTCTCCAGTAGCATATTGGGCACCTACTTACCTGGGGAGTTCATCTTTCCATGTCCTATCTTATCTGCTTTTTCATACTGTTCATGGGATTCTCAAGGCAAGAATACTGAAGTGTTTTGCCATTCTCTTTTCTAGTGGACCACGTTTTTGGTGGCTCAGACAGTAAAGCATCTGCCTGCAATGTGGGAGACCTGGGTTCAATTCCTGGGTCAGAAAGATCACCTGGAGAAGGAAATGGCAATCCACTCCAGCACTCTTGCCTGGAAAATCCCATGGATGGAGGAGCCTGATAGGCTACAGTCAATTGGGTCGCAAAGAGTCGGACACGACTGAGCGACTTCACTTTCACTTTCTACTATTACCTGTATATCTTGGGGGCCCTACATGGCATACCTCATAGATTCCTGAGTTAGACAAGGCTGTGGTCCATGTGATCAGTTTGATTAGTTTTCTGTGATGGTGGTTTTCATCCTGTCTATCTTCTGAAGGATAAGAATAAAAGGCTTATGGAAGCTTCCTGATGGGAAAGACTGACAGTGGGGAAACTGGGTCTTGTTCTGTTGGGCAGGGCCTTGCTCAGTAAATCTTTAATCCAATTTTCTGTTGATGGGTACGGTGGCTGTGTTCCTTCCCTGTTGTTTGTCCTGAAACCAAACTATGGTGGAGGTAATGAAGATAATGGTAACCTCTTTCTAAAGGTCCCACGCACACACTGCCGCACTGCTGCATTCAGTGCCATGACCCTGCAGCAGGTCACCGCTGACCCACGCCTCTGCTAGAGACTCCTGGACACTCACAGGAAAGTCTGGGTCAGTCTCTTGAGGGGTCACTACTCCTTTCTCCTGGGTTCTGGTGCACACAAGGTTTTGTTTGTGCCCTCCAAGAGTCTGTTTCCCCAGTCCTGTGTAAGTTCTGTAATCAAATCCCACTGGCCTCCGTAGTCAAATTCCCTAGGGGTTCTCAGTCCCTTTGCCTGATCTGCAGGTTGGGAAATCTGTTGTGGGTCCTAGAACTTTCTTAACAGTGCAATAATTTATTTGGTATAGTTGTTCTGCAGTTTGTAGGTTGTCTGCTTGATGGCTCCATGGTGGGGTTAATGCTGACCTCCTCCAAGAGGGTTTATGCCACACCCAGGTCTGCTGTACCCGGAGCCCTGGCCCCTGAAGCAGCCCACTGTTGATCTGTACCTCTGCAGGAGACAATGAAAAACTCAAAGGCAGTTCTGGCTCTGTCTCTATGCACCACAATTTGCTTATCCATTCATCTGTTGATGGACATTTGAGCTATTGGTGAAATAACTAAATATCTCTAAATAAATTTCTAAATAAATAAATGGTGAAATAACTTAGTTGAGACTCTAACAGAGTCTCCCCAGAGATTGATATCTGAGTCTCTGTTTCTCTCTCTTTCTCTCTTGTATCCACTAAAAGAAATATGTGCCAGTAAATAAGCCAGATTTCTTCTCCAGAATCAAATATCACAAACCAGTGATATTCAATGGCAGTTTTAAGGTTATTACCTCTTATGAACTTTTTTGATACATGGATGGATATTTTGCAAAATTGCTTATCTTGTCTCCATGAACCATATACACTGTTTTCATTCTTATATGTAACTAGACTCTGTTTCCTTTCCTCAGTTCATTTCCCCTTTCAAGAAATATTACCATCAGTTCAGTTCAGTTCAGTCGCTCAGTCGTGTCCGACTCTTTGTGACCCCATGAATTGCAGCGCGCCAGGCCTCCCTGTCCATCACCAACTCCCGGAGTTCACTCAGACTCACGTCCATTGAGTCAGTGATGCCATCCAGCCATCTCATCCTCTGTCGTCCCCTTCTACTCCTGCCCCCAATCCCTCCTAGCATCAGAGTCTTTTCCAATGGGTCAACTCTTCACATGAGGTAGCCAAAGTACTGGAGTTTCAGCTTCAGCATCATTTCTTCCAAAGAAATCCCAGGGTTGATCTCCTTCAGAATGGACTGGTTGGATCTCCTTGCAGTCCAAGGGACTCTCAAGAGTCTTCCCAACACAGATAACAATTATTAACCATGTTCTGTGAGATCCTCAGTTATGCCAGACACATAAAACAAAGAAGTTTGGGGATCACCATAAACCTATAATTTTACAATTCACCTTTGAAAATGTAGGATCCTTCTACATTTTCAGAAATAAATGTGTTCATTTTTCTACTCAAAATTTATTGGCATTTCAAAAAACATTTCAGCTTAAGTGAGATTAGAATATATCTCTAATGATTTGTTGTCCATTTGTCATCTTGAAGTCAGTATGAAACCACTTATATCACCTTTTGATATTTTCATGTTCTATAGGAAGTTGAATGATAACAAAATTAAAAAGAGAAAGAAACATGTTGTGAAAACACGAACTCATTCTTTTGGGGAAAGGAGTAAGAGATTCTATTAGATTCTTAGTATAGTAGTTATATGCAGAGTACATCATGAGAAACACTGAACCGGAGGAAACACAGGCTGAAATCAAGATTGCTGGGAGAAATATCAATAACCTCACATATGCAGATGACACCACCTTTATGGCAGAAAGTGAAGAGGAGCTAAAAAGCCTCTGGATGAAAGTGAAAGTGGAGAGTGAAAAGGTTGGCTTAAAGCTCAACATTCAGAAAACAAAGATCATGGCATCTGGTCCCATCACTTCATGGGAAATAGATGGGGAAACAGTAGAAACAGTGTCAGACTTTATTTCTGGGGGCTCCAAAATCACTGCAGATGGTGACTGCAGCTATGAAATTAAAAGATGCTTACTCCTTGGAAGAAAAGTTATGACCAAGCTAGATAGTATATTCAAAAGCAGAGACATTACTTTGTCAACTAAGGTCCGTCTGGTCAAGGCTATGGTTTTTCCTGTGGTCATGTATGGATGTGAGAGTTGGACTGTGAAGAAAGCTGAGCGCGGAAGAATTGATGCATTTGAACTGTGGTGTTGGAGAAGACTCTTGAGGGTCCCTTGGACCGCAAGGAGATCCAACCAGTCCATTCTGAAGGAGATCCGCCCTGGGATTTCTTTGGAAGGAATGATGCTAAAGCTGAAGCTCCAGTACTTTGGCCACCTCATGTGAAGAGTTGACTCATTGGAAAAGACTCTGATTCTGGGAGAGATTGAGGGCAGGAGTAGAAGGGGACGACCGAGGATGAGATGGCTGGATGGCATCACGGACTCGATGGACGTGAGTCTGAATGAACCCCGGGAGATGGTGATGGACAGTGAGGCCTGGCGTGCTGCGATTCATGGGGTCACAAAGAGTCGGACACGACTGAGTGACTGAACTGAACTGAACTGATAGTAGTTAGAGAATCTGCCTAATCATTTATTTACTGTGCCTGGTATAATTACAGTATATGATGATGACACCAATATGAACAATGTTGATTAAAATTTAATAGATTTTACATTTTATTCTCACCCTTGTTTTTTTAAAGATTTGAGTCATTTGTGAAGTACAGACATAGATAACACACTTTTGCCAACTTTTTTTTTAAATTTCTTCTTTTTGATTGTGAAACTTTCTTCAAAATATTTTGAAGAACTGGCATCCAAGTAAAGGATCTGAAACACTTTTATGCGGTATATATAGTGCTTATAATTTACAAACTGTAGTGACATTTCTAAAAGCCTTGCTTTTAGCAATTAAACTAAAAAGCTGTTGAAAAAGTATTTATGTACTAAACACATTTGAAGATAGTTGAAATAATATTCTAGTCAAATAGAAAGGGACATATTTGATAAAAGGGACAGTTTTTCAATCTAAATGTCAAATTGTTTTCAATCTCAACTTTTATAATAAACTTAAAAGAGTGCTTGGTTTTATATGATGTTTTTCTGTAAACTTTAGTTTCACATACAGATGACTACTGAAAAGAGAAATACATTTATTTATTTTTATTTCTTATGATGTAATAACCCCAATAAAATTAGTATACACCAAAGGAGATGCCTCCCAGGCCAAGAGATGCATTAACATTTCCAGTTGCTTCCTTAACGTGTACTCTTTCCTTTCTGCAAGGACTTTTCAAAACCTTCCAATTTTCTCAACTTCCAGACAAAGAAGCCCCATTTTACATACAAAATGGAAGCTATCAGAAGGTCAAACGCCTAATATTAGCTTCACTGAACATGTAAACCCTCGCTATTAAACTCACCCACTGTTTTCTCCTTCACTACTGAAAAACAGTTTTCTTTCCCATCAATGTTTTGTAACCTGAGGCTTCACACCTCTCTCCACTTTGATTACCCTTCTCTCATTTCTATATTCAGCTCATTTGTTTCTTTTCAACAATCTTTAAACATAATCAAATATTTCTAACCCAAACATCTTTAAAAGTATCAACAAACAGATGAATAAAAACAATGAATACAGTAGTCCTTCCAGTTGCTGCTTGATCTCACCCAAGCTTTTGATGGCTTACAGTGAATTGTGTCAGATTTGTGATCTCTGAAGGAGAGAATTTCTCTTCAGGACCAAAGTCACAGCTTCAGTTCACTTAGAGCTCTGTGCAGCTAAAGTTTTATACGGTGAAAAAGGGATAGAGAAAACTTCTGACAGCCATCAGAAGGGGGTGGATAGTGCCCCACTCAGTAGCTGGGGTGGGACTTTATATACTTTTTCAATTGGTTACCAACAATAGATCAAAAGAATATCTCAAGGTTGTAAAAGTCTTACCAGACTCATGCCCACAACATACATCTTAAAATAACAGAATTAGTCAGAAGGTTTTTATTAAGAAGTAGAAACATGTCCTTGGGCAAGATACATTGTTGTTATGTAATCATTAGCACAGAGCTTAAGGAAAAACATAGTTTAAGCAAGACATGTTGTTTGTTGTGAAATCATTAGCTCTCAGCTTAAAGAAAGTTAATCTTAGGTGAAATAGATTGTTGTCATAACAACTCAGAAGCTGAAACTGAATTTGCTCAGTGGTGTTCGACTCTTGGTGACCCATGGACTGTAGTCCACCAAGCTCCTCCGTCCATGGGATTCTCCAGGCAAGAATACTGGAGTGGGTTGCCATTTCCTTCTCCAGGGGATCTTCCCAACCAAGGGATCGAACTCAGGTCTCCCACATTGCAGGCAGATGCTTTAACCTCTGCACTACCAGGGAAGCCCTTAAATATAAGAATACAGAACACCTCCTATAGAGACACAGAAGTTCAGATCCAAGTACTAACATCAAAGATTTCAAGGGAGGAACGGAAGCCAGATTGAAAGAAGAAGGGGGAGGAGGCAGGAGAGGGGGAGTGAAAGGGGTGGCCTTACAGACGTCTCCTGCCACCTACAGATACCCAGGCATTATGGGATTTTTCCCTGGGCCTCCAGAGAAGGAAGGACTGGAACTCGGCCCTACCAGAAATCAGACCAGACCAGAACCAGAATTCAAGTTCTCTGCCAAGAGGAGGTGATCAGTCTCCAGGCTCAGGCTGACGGCCCTTTGACCAGATTCCTGTGTCCAGGACCAGGGGATTAGAAAAACAGGAAAGGATAGGAAGGGTTAAGGAGAGGAAAGAGAGAGGGAAGGGGAGAGAGGTCAATAAAGTCTTGTTCCTTACTGCTCGGGGCACTCTGGCCAGTTGTCCACATCAGGAGGAGACCAGGGACAAAAGGGTCCCAGTTGCGGCCACTGGGTCTGGTCCATTGGCAGGCAAGCTGGCCCCTGAGTACCCCGAGTGGTCAGGATGTCAGTCTCAGCAAAGAAGAGTCCCCGCCAGAGTTGCCAGTTGTTGCAGGAAGGCGGACCCCTTCCAGGGCCCGAAACTGGGCTCTTGTCTAACACTCAGAAATGAATTCTCTGAGGAGACACATGTGTTGACAAAGCAATAACAACTCAGAGTTTAAGAAAAAAAGTCTTATGTGACGAAGACAAAGCAATGTATAAAAAAAGTCTGTCCCTTTCTCCTCCTTGAGGGCCCCTGTCTCCTTATCGACCTACCTCCTAGTCAAAGCTATGTTTTTTTTTTTTCCAGTAGTCATGTATGGATGTGAAAGTTTGACTATAAAGAAAGCTGAGCACCAAAGAATTGATGCTTTTGAATTTTCTTGTTGGAGAAGACTGTTGAGAGTCTCCTGGACTGCAAGGAGATCCAACCAGTCCATCCTAAAGGAGATTAGTCCAGGGTGTTCATTGGAAGGACTGATGCTGAAGCTGAAACTCCAATTCTTTGGCCACCTGATGTGAAGAACTGACTCATTGGAAAGCACCCTGATGCTGGGAAAGATTAAAGGCAGGAGGAAAAGAGGATGACAGGATGAGATGGTTGGATGGCATCACTGACTCTATCGACATGAGTTTGGGCAAGCTCTGTGAGTTGGTGATGGACAAGGAAGCCTGGCATGTTGCAGTCTATGGAGTCCCAAAGAGTCAGACATGACTGAGCAACTGAACTGAACTGAAGAATTAACTCTCTCACTTTCATAGTCAACTGTTTGTAAGAATGATATATTTACTATCATCTACCTGCTTAAAATAATTCTAAGAGCCAGATAAAGAAACAAATTCTTGATATGGCTTAGTTTTATAATTTTCCCTCAACATCCCCTGTTTTTGTAACATGCTTTTTTAAAGACCATTTATATCTAGTTTTCCAGGATGCACCTATAATATTTTCATGACACAGACTTTTAAACTCTGATACTTCTCTTAGCTTTAGCTTTTACCTGATTATTCCCAGTGTCACTCTGAGTCATAGCTTAATCAGAACATCTTCAGGGAGTGCTTCCTTTCCTCATGCATAGGTCAGTTTTCTTTATTGCAGACTGGAGAATCCTTAGTAACTCTTCTTCAAAGTGATTTTTACATCTAAGTTTTATATTTAAATATTTGACACTTGTATTTAAATATTTGACATCTGTCTTCCCTCAGTTCAGTTCAGATCAGTTCAGTCGCTCAGTCGTGTCTACTCTTAGCGACCCCATGAATCACAGCACACCAAGCCTCCCTGTTCATCAACAACTCCGGGAGTTTACTCAAATTCATGTCCATTGAGTAGGTGATGCCATCCAGCCATCTCATCCTCTGTTGTCCTAATCTCCTCCTCCCCCCAATCCCTCCCAGCATCAGGGTCTTTTCCACTGAGTCAACTCATAGCATCAGGTGGCCAGAGTATTGGAGTTTCAGCTTTAGCATCAGTCCTTCCAGTGAACACCCAGGTGATCTTTAGGATGGACTGGTTGGAACTCTTTGCAGTCCAAGGGACTCTCAAGAGTCTTCTCCAACACCACAGTTCAAAAGCATCAATTCTTCAGCGCTCAACTTTCTTTATAGTCCAACTCTCATATCCATACATGACCACTAGAAAAACCATAACCTTGACTGCTGCTGCTGCTGCTAAGTCGCTTCAGTTGTGTCTGACTCTGTGCGACCCCAGAGATGGCAGCCCACCAGGCTCCCCTGTCCCTGGGATTCTCCAGGCAAGAACACTGGAGTGGCTTGCCATTTCCTTCTCCAATGCATAAAAGTGAAAAGTGAAAGGGAAGTCGCTCAGTCGTGTCCGACTCTTAGCGACCCCGTGGACTACAGCCTACCAGGCTCCTCCATCCATGGGGTTTTCCAGGCAAGAGTACTGGAGTGGAGTGCCATTGCCTTCTCTAGACAGACCTTTGTTGTCAAAGTAATATCTCTGCTTTTCAATATGCTATCTAGATTGGTCATTATTTTCCTTCCAAGGAGTAAGCATCTTTTAATTTCATGGCTGCAATCACCATCTGCAGTAATTCTGGAGCCCCCCAAAACAAAATATGACGCTGTTTCCACTGTTTCCCCATCTATTTCCCTTGAAGTGATGGGACCAGATGCCGTGATCTTAGTTTTCTGAATGCTGAGATTTAAGCCAACTTTTTCACTCTCCACTTTCACTTTCATCAAGAGACTTTTTAGTTCCTCTTCACTTTCAGCCTTAAGGGTGGTGTCATCTGCATATCTGAGGTTATTGATATTTCTCCTGGCAATCTTTATTCCAGCTTGTGCTTCTTCCAGCCCAGCATTTCTCATGATGTACTCTGCATGGAAGTTAAATAAGCAAGGTGACAATACACAGCCTTGACGTACTCCTTTTCCTATTTGGAACCAGTCTGTTGTTCCATGTCCAGTTCTAACTGTTGCTTCCTGACCTGCATATAGGTTTCTCAAGAGGTAGGTCAGGTGGTCTGGTGTTCCCATCTCTTTCAGAATTGTCCACAGTTTATTGTGATCCACACAGCCAAAGGCTTTGGCATAGTCAATAAAGCAGAAATAGATGTTTTTCTGGAACTGTCTTCCTTTTTTGATGTTCCAGCGGATGTTGGCAATTTGGTCTCTGGTTCCTCTACCTTTTCTAAAACCAGCTTGAACATCTGGAAGTTCACGATTCATGTACTGCTGAAGCCTGGCTTGGAGAATTTTGAGTATTACTTTACTAGCATATGAGATGAGTGCAACTGTGTGGTAGTTGAGCATTCTTTGGCATTGCCTTTGTTAGGGGTATTCCCTGGTGGCTCAGACAGTAAAGCATCTGTCTACAACGCGGGAGATCCGGGTTCGATCCCTGGGTTGGGATGATCCCCTGGAGAAGGAAATGGCAATCCACCCCAGTACTATTGCCTGGAAAATCCCATGGACAGAGGAGCCTGGTAGGCTACAGTCCATGGGGTCGCAAAGAGTCGGACACGACTGAGCGACTTCACTTCACTTGTTAGGGACTGGAATGAAAACTGACCTTTTCTAGTCCTGTGACCACTGCTGAGTTTTCCAAATTTGCGGGCATATTGATTGCAGCACTTTCACAGCATCATCTTTCAGGATTTGAAACAGCTCAACTGGAATTCCATCACCTCCACTAGCTTTGTTCATAGTGATGCTTTCTAAGGCCCACTTGACTTCACATTCTAGGATGTCTGGCTCTAGATGAGTGATCACACCATCATGATTATCTTGGTCATGAAGCTCTTTTTGTACAGTTCTTCTGTGTATTCTTGCCACCTCTTCTTAATATCTTCTTCTTCTTTTAGGGCCATACCATTTCTGTCCTTTATTGAGCCCATCTTTGCATGAAATGTTCCCTTGGTATCTCTAATTTTCTTGAAGAGCTCTCTAGTCTTTCCCATTCTGTTGTTTTCCTCTATTTCTTTGCATTGATTGCTGGGGAAGGCTTTCTTATCTCTCCTTGCTATTCTTTGGAACTTTGCATTTAGATGGTTATATCTTTTCTTTTCTCCTTTGCTTTTCACTTCTCTTCTTTTCACAGATGTTTGTAAGCCCTCCTCAGACAGCCATTTTGCTTTTTTGCATTTCTTTTCCATGGGGATGGTCTTGATCCCTGTCTCCTGTACAGTGTCATGAACCTCATTCCATAGTTCATCAGGCACTCTATCTATCAGATCTAGTCCCTTAAATTTATTTCTCACTTCCACTGTATAATCATAAGGGATTTGATTTAGGTCATACCTAAATAGTCTAGTGGTTTTCCCCACTTTCTTCAATTTAAGTCTGGTTTGGCAATAAGGAGTTCTTGATTTGAGCCACAGTCAGCTCTTGGTCCTGTGTTTGCTGACTGTATAGAGCTTCTCCATCTTTGTCTGCAAAGAATATAATCAATCTGATTTCAGTGATGACCATCTGGTGATGTCCATGTGTAGAGTCTTGTTTTGTGTTCTTGGAAGATGGTGTTTGCTATGACCAGTGCATTTTCTTGGCAAAACTCTATTAGCCTTTGCCCTGCTTCATTCTGTACTCCAAGGTCAAATTTGCCTGTTATTCCAGGTGTTTCTTGACTTCCTACTTTTGCATTCCAGTCTCCTATAATGAAAAGGACATCTTTTTTGGGTGTTAGTTCTAAAAGTTCTTGTAGGCCTTCATAGAATCGTTCAACTTCAACTTCTTCAGCATTACTGGTTGGGGCATAGCCTTGGATTACCATAATATTGAATGTTTTGCCTTGGAAAACCTTGCCTATCTTCCCTACTGGACCATAAACTCATAAACTCTGTGAGAACAGGTTCTGTGTCTCCTTGTTCTCATCATGGAAGCCCCCATACTTAGTAGGCACTTAGTAGGAACTGAAGAAATATTCACTGTATGACAAAATAAATGAATGAATTATGGGTATTATACTTAGAAGAATTGGAATTCTTTTTTTTAATTAATCTATTTTTTATTGAAGGATATTTGCTTTACAGAATTTTGTTGTTTTCTGTCAAATCTCAACAAGAATCAGCCATATGAAATCTGATAATGAGAAGGAATTTTTATTATAACTGCTGAGTTGACATAAAATTAAAAATTAAGAACAATTACCAACTCTGATAGTGTGATACTATATCACTCCTTGATTTTTTTTGTTAAGACTAAAGCTAAAACAATAATATCTTTTATACATAACATGTTAGAAAAATGGCTGTGATAAATACAAAGTGGAGGAATTTCTAAGAAAGTCAGTGAAATTAATGAATTAGAGGGATTGACTCATGTGGGGAGAATAATAATGATCAGCTCTAGCACTGAATTTGAAGTAGCATTCTACAGACTAGACAGAGCTTGTTTTCTACATCATAGGTCTTCACTCTTACTATTTTAATTGTGACACATTTAATTAGACTGTTCTTTTCCAAAGAAAGTAACAACATTTCAATAGCATGGTTCAGAGATAATTTAAAGGAAATATGATGATAATTTGTGTTTATTGAAAGCATGCAAAACACCAGTTGAGGATTAATAGTATTAGGTAAAAGAATTAGTTCCAAGATTCATAGAGTGAAAATACACTTGGAAAATTTTCAATCAAGCACAAAATTCCTTTCTAAAATACTGTTGAGTAAATGTTTAATATCTATTATGTAGCAATTTAAAGAAAACTCTAGACTGGAGTGGTTTTGAGGATGAGGCCTTATAAATAAAATAAAAATATAGCAAATATTGGAAATATAATGCAGTTCATAATCTTTTACTTTCAAACATGAATTTCCTATAGTTTTCAAACTTTTGATCATTGTAAATATTTACTACATTTTAAGTTTGATTCTATCTTTTAATTTTTTGACATTACATTAGAAGCATTTAATGACAAAAATAAAATTTACTATTTTTTTAGAATAAAAATAATGTTGGGTTCATTAATAGAGATGTGTGACCAGCTTGAAATGGCTGTCTCAATATTATTTTAAAATTTTATATGATGATTTTATATTTACCAATATTGGAAAATTTTTGACATCTGTGTTCACATATTCTTCTTCTCTCTGTTTGTCAGGTTCAGTTCAAAATCTCATCCTTTTTCCTATGTAATGACAGAGTAGAATCACTTTGAAACACATTGATGAATGAATATTCTGTGAAGGGAAATTAATTTCCTTGCCCGCTTCTTGGACACCAGATTATATTTTGCAGAATTGTAGCTAAGTGTGATCATTGACTAAGTTCAAACAAATACAGTGTGAGAGTAAGGGAGATGTACAATTCCATGTTACATTTTAGGAGAAAGTCTAGAGCTTTTCCCCCTTTTCCAAAGGCAAGAATGATAGTGACTCAGATGGCCTTGGAAAAGTTTTGTAAATGTTGCAGAGTTGCCCTTCTGGACTGTACACTGTCTTTGGATCAGAGCTGCCCACAGGCAATGAACACTTGCTTCTGAATGTTCTTTGCTTGAGGAATGACCTCCGTATTTTCATAGAGAAGTTAAGCCTTTTATCCTCATTCATACATATGTGAGTACAAAACAAGTTTGAAATTTTATTCACTAAGTATTGATGAGCCGTGTGCTAAGTCACTTAAGTGGTGCTGGGCTCTTTGTGACCCTCTGGACTGTATCCCTCCAGACTCCTCTGTCCATGGGATTCTCCAGACAGGAATACTGTAGTAGGTTGCCCTTCCATTTTCCAGGGGATCTTCCCAACCCAGGGATCGAACCAGCATCTCATGTCTCCTGAATTGGCAGGCGGGTTCTTTACCACTTGTGCTTTAACTTCAACCTAAACAAAACAAAAATATCCCTTAAACATAGTTGCATTTTGGGTCTGAGTAATAGAAAAATCTTGAAACCCCTGGGTGGTCTATGGTTTTGCTGACATTTCCAAGCTTCACATTGGTATGGTGTCTTTCTTTATTGCCTTTTGGAATTAAATACTTGAGCATAAAATAACGACATCACTTGAAACATGAAGTCTCCACTTGAAGCTTGGCTCAGGGGACAAGTATCTGCAGTTCACTCAAGAATGACATCAGATGGATATTGTTGTAAGAACTCTCTAATCTTGTTGATATAAATTAATTCTCCTGCAACAGCACTAAGTTTAAGATCAGCAACAGAACAGTTTTTGTGAGAGAATGTACTAAAGCAGTGAGTTATAAGCCTGGAGTCCCATTTATAGTTATTAAATTTTCTGACCTTAGTAACTTCATCAGAGTTTTACTCTTTCTATTTAACTCTCATTTTACCTTGAAGAGAGATGTTAAATGTTCTTTTGTCTGCATCGAGTGCTTCTTTGGTGCTATGTGGTGGTATTTGCGGCCCTCTCTGACATTATCAAATGGACTGACATTTTAAATATTTGCAGTGCTCAGTGGGTACTAATTCAGCAAAGGTGAACCACAAGCTTCTTTTGCTGTGGCACAGCAAGTGATGTGTGTCTATTTAATCACAGCAGCTAAAATGAAATCAAAAGGTTGAAAAGTGTTGTTGAAGTACTAAAACTGCTGTCACAGCAGATACACCTGGAGGGGCCCTTAAAGGAAAAAGCTAAGTAGTGAAGAACCTACTTAGGCCACAAGCTTATCTGAACCCATTAACCTGGCTCAGCAGGAAAGTCTCTCCAAGCATGTAAAGTTTCCATATTTCTAATAAATTCTTTATTGGTGCAGCTTAATCATTTGTGGGCCTGTCAGCAATTCTTTAGCTTCTGTTTACTCTAAATGGAAATTTTACATTCTATGTTTCCTCAGAGTTGAGAATTCAAATATTCTCAAAAGATGAAAAATATAAATCATTTGACATATTCACTGTCATACATCTGTGGGAATTGAGCCAAAGAAATTTTATAAAGTATGAAATAGTAATACTAACTTTTTGGCTGTTGAGATTTTATACTTCATGTATTATTTACAGATTCTACAATAACCAGCATTAAGACATCAGTGAATAGAATGACTTTAAATTTGGTCCTAACCTTTTTTTTCAAAAAAGCATGGACTTTGCATATAATTCCTTGTATTTTAAAATAGCGCATCAAAATAATGATTTGTATTTGTAGTTTGGATTAACTTGAATACCCTCAGTCCTCAGGTTCCTGCAAACAAGGGAGTGTTTGAGTTTCGATTTTTACACAGATTCCCCTGACTTGCATCAATCCCACATATACCTCCAGAAACTCAGCATTCACTACCTTCCACTCAAGTCTTTCTGAAAACATTTATGATATCATATCAAACCTATCTATGCAGCTTCCTGTAGTTTAATTTACTGTGGGTTTAAATTACATTTAAAAAATCAATAGGACATAAAGCTTAAAAACTTTTGTTAAATATAAAGTGGAAAAGTAAGTATTTGTCATAATTTAGGTATATAAGGCTAATTAGTATGACAATAGGGAGTCATTGAATAATTTGGAAGATAATTCAATGATTTTTCTCCTGCAATTTGCTCCATTTACTTCTTATCCTAACATATGAAATTTTTAAGTGTCAGGCAGGGAACTTAATTTTTTTCTAATGCCTTTTCTTTGTAGTTAAGAAAAAGAATTAATATAATAACAATACAATAAAACCATTGGGTTTATGAGAAAGTAAAATAAATAATTGCTTTGGGGGTATTTACAAATGTCCTTCCTCTCCAGTGCCTCAAAGAGAAGCCAATTTCATATCATGTCCTCATCCTCATTATCTTTCCCCCCACCTAGGCTTTTAAAAGACAGCACTGAGACTTTCATAAACAGATGCAAAGAGAGTGGTAAAGGACAGGGACTGTGGAGTAGGAGGAGAAGGAGAAATATTCAAGGTGCTGAAATAAAATGCTTGGCTCACAAGCTGCCATAAAAGAAATATTTATTGATGGTGAACTAAAGGTATGGTGCCATTCTATACCTGTAAGACACAAGATAAAAGAAACAAGGATCCATACCCTTATGAAGTTTTCATTCTAGCAGAAGGAGATTGATAATAGACACAATAAATAAGTAAGCTATGTAGTTTGTTGGATGATTAACATTTTCATGACAAAAGTATAAGATGGCTGAAGAGTATGGACATGGGTGGTAATGAGGGTCTTATTGCAAGTTTAAATGTAGTGGTAAGTGTTGGCCTTATTGAGCTGGACAGATTGGAGGAGGAATTTTTTAAGAAAGAGGGGCTGAGAGTGTTTCTGAGTAGTAGATGGAAAACAAAGGTATAGGGAAAAGGAACTTATATTAAAAAACATTTAATAGGTTGCTTTCATATTTTACTCATAAATAGTGCTGCTCTGAAGATTGGGCTGTATGTATCTTTTTGTTTTTTTTCATTTGTTTTCATAATTAATTTAAATTTATTTAAAAATATATTTTTAATTGTTGGTTTTGTTTTATGTAGGAATATAATTGATTTACAATACTGTGTTGCTTTCAGGTGTACAGTAAAGTGATTGAAATGTATATATGTATATATTTGTTCTTTTTCAGATTCTTTTCCCACGTAGTTAATTACAGAGTATTGAGTAGAGTTTCCTATTCTATCTATACAGTAGGCCCTTATTATCTGTTTTACATATAATATTGTGGGCTGCATGTATCTTTTTGAATTAGTGTCTTCATTTTCCTCAGATAAATACCCAACAGGGCAATTCCTGGATCATATAGTAGTTCTATTTTTAGTTTTTTGAGGAATATTCATGCTAGGTTCCTTCATGGCTTTCCCATCATACTTTCCCACAGCAGTGTACTAGGATTCCCTTTCTCAATGTCCTCTCCATCATTTGTTATTTGTAGAGTTTTTGTTTATGGCCATTCTAATATTTGTGAGGTGATACCTCATTGTGGTTTTGAACATATTTTTATGTATCTGTTGACATATGTGTATCTTCTTTGGAAGAATATCTATTCAAATCTTCTGCCTATATTTTAATTGGGTTTTATTTTTTTATATTGATTTGTATAAGCTATTCATATGTTTTTGATATTAACTCCTTGTCAGTCATATCATTTGCAAACATTTTCTCCTCAGATATTTCAATAGGCTATCTTTTCATTTTGTGAATGGTTTCCTTTGCTGTGTAAAATCTTTTAAGTTTAATTAGGTCTAATGTGTTTATTTTCATTTTTATTTCCTTTGACTAGACAGGGGAGACAGATCCAAAATAATACTGCCATGAATTATGTGAAAGAATGTTCTAAGTTTTTTTTTCTAGGAATTTTATGATATTCATATTATATTTATGTATTTGGTCAATGTTTAGTTTGTGTATATGGTGTGGGGTAATGTTCTAATATTATTGTTTTACATGTCCAGTGTTTCCAGGACCACTTATTGGAAGAGACTGTGTTTTCTCCATTGTATATACTTGTGTCTTTCATTATAGATTAATTGACCATAAGAAACTTAGTGTCCATCAACAGATGAATGGATAAAAATAATGTGATACACACACACACACACACACACACACACACACACACACACACACACACACACTGGACTATTACTCAACCATAAGAAAGAATGAAATCCTGCCATTTGCAACAATATGAATGAACCTAGAGCATATTACGCCCAGTGTTCTAATTTTTAACATAGTTGATGTGTACATAATTGTCTATTTCTTTTTTTGGTAATTTATATATATGTTTACTATGAATTAAAACAACATAAAAAACACTATTGAGTAGAGAAGGCATATTCTAAAAGTATGGAACATGGTAATAGAAGCCCAAATGGTAGCCACTGATGATGTTGGAGGCATTAACTCACCTGGAAAGGGGAAAAGCGTTTTTTGAGATGTTGGAAATGTTTCTATCTTAATCTGGATTCTGGAACATAGGCCTGTCAGGGTGTGTGTGTGAGCACATGTAAGTGTTTGCAAATATTATAGAGCATTGTGTACCTTTCATCCAGGTACATGGAACATCTCCATCATTCTGGAGAGGAGGGCAGAAGGAAAGAGAATTAGCCAGTCATATAACATCATTTATCCCTACTCATTTCCCTTCTGTATTTGTTGGTTGTCATTGTCCTCCAGAGGGCCTTCATATGTGTGGGTTCCTTGAGTATCTCTTCGTATTGGCTGTTTTGGTAATTTTTTAATGATAGCTCTCCTAAATCAGACTTTTATGCCATGTTACAGATTTCTATTTCCAACTGCTAAGCATTTTTCTCTGGATCCTCTACAGCATCTTCATTGCACTGAAAATCTAATTAATAAAACATTTTGGAGACAGACAGATAAATTTTCTTACTGGAAAATTTACACCTTCTAGAATTATAAGGATATATAGGTTGACCATCCATATAGTTGAATGCTCTACTGTATTTCTACCCAGTGGTCAGACATGTTCCTTTGAGTACTTCAGAGATGAATAAATTTTAATCTCCCAAACCGTAAAGCCTTTAGATCTAAGGGTTGGAATATTCATGTTAACACCAAAAGCTGTAGTATCAGACGCCATATTTATATATTCAAAGTACCCAGCATATACTAAGTTCAGTACATTCATTTGGACAAATATACTACATCTCATGGATGTGAGAGCTGGGCAATAAAACAGGCTGAGCACCAAAGAACTGATGCTTTCACACTGTGGTGCTGGAGAAGACTCTGGAGACTCCCTTGGATAGTAAGAAGTTCAAACCAGTCAATCCTAAAGGAAACCAACCCTGAGTACTCATTGGAAGGACTGATACTGAAGCCAAAGCTCCCACACTTTGGCCACCTGATGTGAAGAGCTGACTCATTGGAAAAGACCCAGATGCTGGGAATGATTGAAGCCAGGAGGAGAAGGGGGCAACAGAGGATGAGACGGTTGGATGGCATCACTGGCTCAATGGACGTGAGTTTGAGCAAACTCCAGGAGATGGTGAAGGACAGGGAAGCCTGGCTTGGTGCAGTCCTGTGGGGTCACAAAGAGTCAGACATGACTGAGTGGCTGCAACAACAATAGATTTTATTTTTTCTATAATTGAATTTGTATCTTGCATCTATATAACATAATATCTAAATAAAGTAAACAGATAAAATTAATTTAAAATAGGTTGAAAAAATCTAAATGCTAAAAATGTGAACAAGGCAACTTTGAGTTAAATGATAATTGCACCTAAGATAATGAATCATTTTTTGCTTGAGCAAAGGTAAGAAGACCATTTGCTACATAATGCAGAGCAAGTCTTTTATCTCTCAGGGAGGACACAGCACTTGATCTGCTTTTTTCTTTTTTGTGTGTGTGTCACGAAATATTGTCTTTCAGAAGCTATTCTTTCACATCAGTAATCACTTACAGGATAGTAAGAATACCTTATGAAGGAAGACAAAAAGGGAAATAGGTGAAAATACATGCTAGAAAAAGCAAACCTTAAAACGTCAACCACTTAGATGTACCAGACTTGAAGAATTTGTTAACAGTGACAAAAAAAAAAAATCAATAAAATGAAAGACTTATGTAAGGAGTAGAAGATTATAAGAAAAAGAATTCTTTCTTACTATTTCTAAAATACCTTAAGACCATCCCAGTCTATATTGATCATATTGCATTTTTCCTTCTACTATATGCTTTTTCAATTATAGAACACAACAACTCTTCAGTGGAAAAAATAAAAGGGATTTATAAACAATTTTTTTAAGCATTGTGGACATGTTCTAAATACTGAAAGCCAAGTCACTTATGCATTTAAAAATTTAGCAGGAAAAATGCCATTATGACTATATACCATGCCGAATATAAATTAGACTGTTATTTTCCTTAAATTTCCACTTCCTCTGATTTATGTCAGGTTCAGAAAATGACATAGTCAAAGCCAAGAAGTATCCATAAGTGGAATTTCCCTGTGGACCACTAGAAAATGGAACTGCATCCTTTCAGCTCATGTATTTCTTCAGAAATACATGTTAACCTGAATCTGACTGTAACGTCTGAAATTTGATGGTTGCTCCTATTTTGTAAAATGGTGAAAGAAGAATAAAATAGATATGGCAAGTCATGTTCATTTCCCTGTACCTTTTTTTTTTACTTAATGAAAGTCTTTACAGATATATTCTTTGATAGTTTCTAACTATTGTACAGATTATAAGATAGAGTAATATTTTATGTTGAAAATAATTTACCTGTATTGGAACTGTGCTATGGGGGCCCTTAATAACTTAGGTACCCTTTTGATCTGAGATTCATCAACCAAGTTTTATTTTGTTCTCTGCACCCTATCAGTAATTATTTTCCTTATCCTTAAGTTTCTCATTCAATATACACATTAAATTAAACATATCAGCTTGGGACACTCAGAGCACATTTTCTACTGTAACTATAACATGGGCCTTCAATCTATGGACTAGAACATGTGCACAAGAAAATCTGTTTTTAATTTCCTGAGATGAGATTTATACTTCCCTTTGAGTCGTCACTAGTGAAAAGCTATTATATTATAGTTTCCTAATATTTTGGCATCTTGGTTCATAATGATTTATCTTTTTCGTTACTTCCCCCAAATTTTTAGAGTTAATAATCAATGATGTTATAATCTGGTTAATAATCAATGATACTATAAAAATTTAACATCAATAGTAGTGGCTAAGATGGAACAAATTAAAGTCAAGAATTTTATTTAGAAAGACTATCACAAATCACTAGACATCTATAAAATATACCTACTGCCTGGTAGCTGAATAAATGCACCTTACATTAAAACTTTTAAAATTATGTTCACTATGGTGCTAGTGGTAAAGAATCCACCTGCCAATACAGGAGACTCCAGAGATGGAGGTTCAATTCCTGGGTTGAAAAGATCCCCTGGAGTAGGAAATGGCACCACATGAAAGTATTATTGCCTGGAAAATTCCATGTGCAGAGGGGTCTGGCAGGCTATACTCCATGGGGCCACAAAGAGTCAGACATGACTGAGTAACTGAGCACAAGCATATATTCATCCTGTGGAATTTGTTGTACATTTGAGAAATTATAATCCCTACTGCAATTTGCCTTACATATTATTTTGTTGTATAAAATATTTTTGAACAGAATATGTCTAGAGCATCATGTTTTTATCATGGTTTCAGAGTCATTATCTAAGCCTGTCAAAGTACTTAGTTGCAATACTGTTACACAGAAACATTTGCAAAAATTAAAATAACTTATATTTAAAAACACAAGATATTTAACATAAACTGGGTATCTGTAGTACAAAAGAGACTGTATAGGACACAATCATTCAACATTCCTACTCAGAGTATAAATTATAAAGTGGGAGGGTTAGGATTGCACAGGGCAAAAAAGACTACCATCAAAAAATGAGAAACTTCTAATTTTAGCTTTACCTATTCAAACTGCTCCTGAGAATTTGAATAAGATTTTAACATTAGGTAAAAGACAACCTATTTTACACTAACTCTTGCATCCACTATTATTGTAGAACATGTCAGCCTTTATAATATCTTTCTCATAATTCCTGGATGTCCCAGAAATTATACCTCTTATACCTGAAATCATTTTCTTTACCAAATTCTCAAATTTTTTCCTCTGACGTTTATGTATGTTCTATTTAGTTTCACAGTTTGCTCAATAAGAAATGTCACAGTAGTGCTACTGTTTAGTTCTAATATATGGCGTGTATGTCAGGCATTCAGTCTTGTCTGACTCTTTGTGATCCCATGGACTGTAGCTGGCTAGGCTCCTCTGTCCATGGAATTCTCCAGGCAAGAATATTAGAGTGGGTTGCCTTTCTCTTCTAGACCTAGGAATTGAACACAAGTCTCCTGCATTGCAGGCAGATTCTTTACCAGCTGAGTCACCAGGGAAGTGCAATATATGGCATAATTTTTATTAAAAGATGTTTCTTTTTATTTACTCTTTTCCTATCCCATACCTCATGGTCCTCTGCCGACTCAGACAGAAGTACATGGTATCTAGACATCATTTTGATACGATTCTATGCCCAGAAATCATTCTGCCCTTTATCAAGCTAACACTTAACTAATTCTAGCTTCTCTTAAAGACAAGTCTCCAAGAGGGTCCCTGTCCCTCATGTCTATGCCTGCAGGAGCGAGCATTCCACTAAGTCACAATATGCCCAGCACAGGGAATTACAGTAAGGAATGGTAACCACAGCAGAGACCCAATAATAACAGCTCAACTACCGCTAGCTTCTCTATAAATATTATGTTTATTGCCTTTGCTTTTTCAATCAATCTCATCCTTTACTAGGTAACAACAGCCTTTACCTCTAAATAAGCTAAGGATTAGAATAGTCTCATTCAAAGTCTCATGATATTAAATGTCCGCCTTCATGCCTCCTCAAGCATCACTAGTTCCTCCTCAGGCAGGTGCAGCCCAGTCTCTCTCAGTCTCTGGCAGTAGACCATGCTGCTAACGCCAGATTTTAGTGGGAAATCTTTTTTGGAAGCCACCTATGCCATCTCTTATTATGCCCATTCTTTTACCATTACATTCATTCAGAGGGAGCCACAGAAACCATTACAGTGCTTTCCAGGTTTCCAAGAACCTTTGAAAACTATGGTGAAATCATGGGATTCTCATTCCAGGTATGGCACATTTGCTTCATTATATGAAGCATTCAAATCTTTATTTGCTTCATAATGTGGCTCTTTAACAAGCATCCTGCTGTGAGAATTTTGCAGGCAAATAGCATACAGTAGTGACCAGAATTAAACCTATGTCCTAGAACCAAAATGATAGGAGGTAGTAGTCATGTTTTCTCGAGGGTGACCTCACCACATCTATTCTGATGTTAGTAAATGTCACTTGCTTCCTCAGCAGCAGCAAGCATCCAGGTGTGGGAAGGAGCTCTGGCCTCCCTTGTTGCTGGCCCTTCCTCAGTGCCTTCTCTCACTACTTGGGGGGGGGGGTAAAGGTAGAGTATTCCCCATCCCCCACAGGGAAAAGAAAGGGCCACTGCATGTCAATCAGCTATGAGGATAATGAAATGATCTTTTCTTCCCTGAATGATCTGCCTGTAGAGATAAAAGGTATGTGTGTTTGGTGCAGGGACAAGGAAGAGGTAATTGCAGAGTTAGCAAAAACTAACTTCAAATCCTGGAAGATGATGCTGTGAAAGTGCTGCACTCAATATGCCAGCAAATTTGGAAAACTCAGTAATGGCCACAAGACTGGAAAAGGTCAGTTTTATTCCAATCTCAAAGAAAGGCAATGTCAAAGAATTCTTAAACTACTGCACAATTGCACTCATCTCACATGCTAGTAAAGTAATGCTCAAAATTCTCCAAGCCAGGCTTCAGCAATACATGAACCATGAACTTCCAGATGTTCAAGCTGGTTTTAGAAAAGGCAGAGGAACCAGAGGTCAAATTGCCAACATCTGCTGGATCATGGAAAAAGCAAGAGAGTTCCAGAAAAACATCTATTTCTGCTTTCTTGACTATGCCAAAGCCTTTGACTGTGTGGATCACAATAGACTGTGGAAAATTATGAAAGAAATGGGGATAACAGACCACCTGACCTGCCTCTTGAGAAACCTGTATGCAGGTCAGGAAGCAACAGTTAGAACTGGACATGGAACAACAGACTGGTTCCAAACAGGAAAAGGAGTACGACAAGGCTGTATATTGTCACCTTGCTTATTTAACTTCTATGCAGAGTACATCGTGAGAAACGCTGGACTGGAAAAAGCACAAGCTGGAATCAAGATTGCTGGGAGAAATATCAATCACCTCAGATATGCAGATGACACCACCCTTATGGCAGAAAGTGAAGAGGAACTTAAAAGCCTCTTGATGAAAGTGAAAGAGGAGAGTGAAATAGTTGGCTTAAAGCTCAATATTCAGAAAACTAAGAGCATGGCATCTGGTTCCATCATTTCATGGGAAATAGATGGGGAAACAGTGGAAACAGTGTCAGACTTTATTTTTTTGGCCTCCAAAATCACTGCGGATGATGACTGCAGACATGAAATTAAAAGATGTTTGCTCCATGGAAGGAAAGTTATGACCTACCTAGACAGCATATTCAAAAGCAGAGACATTACTTTGCCAACAAAGGTCCATCTAGTCAAGGCTATGGTTTTTCCAGTGGTCATATATGGATGTGAATGTTGGACTGTGAAGAAAGCTGAGTGCCGAAGAATTGATGCTTTTGAACTGTAGTGTTGGAGAAGACTCTTGAGAGTCCCTTGGACTGCAAGGAGATCCAACCAGTCCATTCTAAAGGAGATCAGTCCTGGGTGTTCTTTGGAAGGACTGGTGCTAACGCTGAAACTCCAGTACTTTGGCCACCTCATGGGAAGAGTTGACTCATTGGAAAAGACTCTGGTGCTGGGAGGGATTGGGGGCAGGAGGAGAATGGGATGACGGAGGATGAGTTGGCTGGATGGCATCACTGACTCAATGGACATGAGTTTGGATTAACTCCGGGAGTTGGTGATGGACAGGGCAGCCTGGTGTGCTGCAATTCATGGGGTTGCAAAGACTCAGACATAACTGAGCGACTGAACTGAACTGAACTCAACTGAACTCTAACGATGATTGGAACACCTTTAAAGGACGTGGAGAGCTATCCAGCACTGATTTTTTTTTCTTTTTTCCAAATGTCAAATTATAGAGTTTATGTCTTCAGTTTTGGGTTAATTATATGTGCAATAGAATAAGTGCACTTAGTATCCCATTACATGAGCATCATTTGAGTATCGAAATACCTTGTGAAAAAATTGACATTATCTCTTTAATACATCCTGAGTTGAGTACATCTGATCAGCAGATATAAGCCTTCTCATCTGCTTGACAGGTAGATTTCTAGAGGGAGATGAGTGCATCAAGCTCTCATAGCTCCATGACAAAAGTTTCTGTAGTCATTCAAGTCATTCCCTTTGCTCTGTCGGCAAATTCTACAATCAAAATTTAAGCTTCTTTTTCTTTTTTTTTTCCCAAATGTGGACTTCTATGTAGATTTACCTGACTGAAAATAATAAAATTCAGTTTCATTGTATTACTCAGAGTAACTTTCCCAATCTTTTCCAAGTTTCTAGTGGGGCTTTCCTAGTGGCTCAGACAGCAAAGAATCTGCCTGGAATGTGGGAGACCTGGGTTCGATCCCTGGGTTGGGAAGATCCCCTGGTGAATTCTTCAGTATTCTTGCCTGGAGAATTCCATGGACAGAGGAGCCTGGTGGGCTACAGTCCATGGGGTCCCAAAGAGTCATACACAGCTGAATGACTAACACTACTGCTAATCATAATTGATTGCTTTGGTATGTCTTTGTTAATTTATTTTCAGGTTGCTGAATGGAATGTCTTCCTGTAATTTTTGCTTCCAAAGACACAATGCAAAAAAGGTCAATTAATACTTGTTGTTACCATTGGCAAGGAGTATTCACCTCACTTCAGTCACTCAGACATGTCTGACTCTTTGTGACTCCATGTACTGCAGCACATCAGGCTTCCCTGTCGATCACCAACTCCCAGGGCTTACTCAAACTCATGTCCATTGAGTAGGTTATGCCATCCAACCATCTCATCCTTTGTTGTCCCCTTCTCCCCTACCTTCAATCTTCCCAGAATCAGGATATTTTCCAATGTGTCAGTTCTCTGCATTGGGTGGACAAAGTATTGGAGCTTCAGCTTCAACATCAGTCCTCCTAATGAATATTAAGGACTGATTTCCTTTAGGATAGATTGGTTGGATATTCTTGCAGTCCAAGGGACTCTCAAGAGTCTTCTTCAACACTGCAGTTCAAAAGCATCAATTCTGCAGTACTCGGCTTTCTTGATAGTCCAACTCTCACATCCATACATGACTCCTGGAAAAAAAAATAATAACTTTGACTAGATGGATCTTTGTTGGGAAAGTAATGTCTCTCCTTTTTAATATGCTGTCTAGGTTGGTCACAACTTTTCTTCCAAGGAATAAGTGTCTTTTAATTTCATGGCTGGAGTCACCATCTACAGTGATTTTGGAGCCCAAGAAAATAAAGTCTCTCAATATTTCCATTGTTTCCACATCTATTTGCCATGAAGTGATAGAGCCAGATACCATGATATTAGTCTTCTGAATGTTGAGTTTTAGCCAACTTTTTCACTCTCCTCTTTCACTTTCATCAAGAGGCTTTTTAGTTCCTCTGAACTTTCTGCCATAAGGGTGATATCATCTGCATATCTGAGGTTATTGATATTTCTCCTGGCAATCTTGATTCCAGCTTGTGCTTCATCCAGCCTGGCATTTCGCATGATGTACTCTGCATATAAGTTAAATAAGCAGGGTGACACCATACAGCCTTGATGTACTACTGTCTCGTTTTGGAACCAGTCTGTTTTTCCATATCCAGTTCTAACTGCTTATTCTTGACCTGCATACAGATTTCTCAGGAGACATGTCAGGAGGTCTGGTATTCCCATCTGTTTAAGAGTCTCCCACAGGTTGTTGTGACCCACACTATCAAAGGTTTTGGGGTAGTCAATAAAGCAGAAGTAGATGTTTTTCTGGAACCATCTTGCTTTTTTGATGATCCAACAGATGTTGGCAATTTGATCTCTGGTTCCTCTGCCTTTTTTAAGTCCAATTTGAACATCTGGACATTCATGGTTCATGTACTGTTGAAGCCTGGCTTGAAGGATTTTCAGCATTACTATGCTAGTGTGTGAGATGAGCACAATTGTGTAGTGGTTTGAACATTCTTTGACACTGCTCTTCTTTGGGATTGGAATGAAAACTGACCTTTTCCCGTTCTGTTAGTCATTGCTGAGTTTTCCAAATTTATGGCATATTGTCTGCTGCTCTTTCACAGCATCATCTCTTAGGATTTAAAATAGCTCAATGGGAATTCCATCAGCTCCGCTAGCTTTGTTTGTAGTGATGCTTCCTAAGGCCCACTTGACTTCACATTCCAGGATGTCTGGCTCTAGGTGAGCGATCACATCATCGTGATTATCTGGGTCATGAAGATCTTTTTTTTATAGTTCTTCTGTGTATTCTTGCCACCTCTTCTTAATATCTTCTGCTTCTCTTAGGTCCATACCATTTCTGTCCTTTATTGTGCTCATCTTCACATGACATGTTCCTTTGGTATCTCTAATTTTCTTGAAGAGATCTCTAGTCTTCCTCATTCTATTGTTTTCCTCTATTTCTTTCCACTGATCACTGAGAAAGGTTTCCTTATCTCTCCTTTGGAACTCTGCATTCAGATGGGTATATCTTTCATTTTCTTCTTTGTATAGGAACCTGAAATGTTAGATCCATTAATCAGGGTATATTCAGTTCAGTTCAGTTCAGTCGCTCAATTGTGTCCGACTCTTTGCGACCCCATGAATCGCAGCACGCCAGGCCTCCCTGTCCATCACCAACTCCCGGAGTTCACTCAGACTCATGTCCATCAAGTCCGTGATGCCATCCAGCCATCTCATCCTCAGTCGTCCCCTTCTCCTCCTGCCCTCAATCCCTCCCAACATCAAGTCTTTTCCAATGAGTCAACTCTTCACATCAGGTGGCCAAAGTACTGGAGCTTCAGCTTTAGCATCATTCCTCCCAAAGAAATCCCAGGGCTGATCTCCTTCAGAATGGACTGGTTGGATCTACTAGCAGTCCAAGGGACTCTCAAGAGTCTTCTCCAACACCACAGTTCAAAAGCATCAATTCTTTAGCACTCAGCCTTCTTCACAGTCCAACTCTCACATCCATACATGACTACTAGAAAAACCATAGCCTTGACTAGATGGACCTTAGTCAGCAAAGTAATGTCTCTGCTTTAGAATATGCTATCTAAGTTGGTCATAACTTTTCTTCCAAGGAGTAAGCGTCTTTTAATTTCATGGCTGCAGTCACCATCTGCAGAGATTTTGGAGCCCCCAAAAATAGTCTGACACTGTTTCCACTGTTTCCCCATCTATTTTCCATGAAGTGATGGGACCGGATGCCATGATCTTCATTTTCTGAATGTTGAGCTTTAAGCCAACCTTTTCACTCTTCTCTTTGACTTTCATCAAGAGGCTTTTTATTTCCTCTGCACTTTCTGCCATAAGGGTGGTGTCATCTGCATATCTGAGGTTATTGATATTTCTCATGGCAATCTTGATTCCAGCTTGTGTTTCTTCCAGTCCAGTGTTTCTCATGATGTAGTCTGCATAGAAGTTAAATAAGCAGGGCGACAATATACAGCCTTGACGTACTCCTTTTCCTATTTGGAACCAGTCTATTGTTCCATGTCCAATTCTAACTGTTGCTTCCTGACCTGCATACAGATTATTCAAGGTAAATTGGAGTGGTCAAACAGGCGATGGCAAGCGTGAACATTGACATTTTAGGTGTTAGTGAACTAAAATGGACTGGAATGCATGAATTTAACTCAGATGACCATTATATCTACTACTGTGGGCCAGAATCCCTTAGAAGAAATGGAGTAGCACTCATAGTTCAAAAGAGTCCGAAATGCAGTACTTGGATTCAATCTCAAAGACGATAGAATTATCAGGTCAACAAATAAAACCTGATAAATTCAGTATCACCCAGTAGCTAATTAGACAAGTAAAAACGGACACACAGGTTATAAACTACTTCATCTAGGATTTAATAAAGGAGATAATTGACACGAAAGCCAGTTGGGCTAATCCGCCACCCAAACACTCCCCCTGCTCTACTTCTCTACAATGATTGTAATATAGTTATTAGAGTTACAATACTAGACAACATTGAGTCCACTCAAGTAGCACTTAATCTCTATTACATGGAGGTTAGAAGTCAAAAAATAATCATCAATATCTGATTTCACCAGTAGATAGCTGCTGAACCATGTAAGGCTGTTTAAGTACAAGAGTGAGTTTCCAGCTATTTCACAAGTCAAACACTCTTGTGGAATCATATTGCAATCTTTCACAACTAAAGAAAACACTAGATCACAGAATGCACATATATTTTCAAAAGTGTTGTATCTTAAGACAACGTAACTCATTTAGTATCTATTCTTTTCATTTGGGTTTAAAGGTAGATGGAGACACTGTGATCAGTGTTAGCTATCAATCAAAAATGATAATTTTTATAATTATTTGTTGGCATTTACTAACATCAATGAAATTTGTCCCTATGTTTAGAAAGAGATGTTGTTATTGCCTTCTTTCTAAATTCCATATATATGTGTTAGTATACTGTACTGGTGTTTTTCTTTCTGTCTTACTCCACTCTGTATAATCGGCTCCAGTTTCATCCATCTCATCAGAACTGATTCAAATGAATTCTTTTTAATGGCTGAGTAATACTCCATTGTGTATATGTACCACTGCTTTCTTATCCATTCATCTGCTGATGGACATCTAGGTTGTTTCCATGTCCTGGCTATTATAAACAGTGCTGCGATGAACATTGGGGTACATGTGTCTCTTTCAATTCTGGTTTCCTTGGTGTGTATGCCCAGCAGTGGGATTGCTGGGTCATAAGGTAGTTCTATTTGCAATTTTGTAAGAAATCTCCACACTGTTCTCCATAGTGGCTGTACTAGTTTGCATTCTCACCAACAGTGTAGGAGGGTTCCCTTTTCTCCACACCCTCTCCAGCATTTATTGCTTGCAGATTTTTGGATCGCAGCCATTCTGACTGGTGTGAAGTGGTACCTCATTGTGGTTTTGATTTGCATTTCTCTGATAATGAGTGATGTTGAGCATCTTTTCATGTGTTTGTTAGCCATCTGCAAGACAGGAAAAAAGACACAGCTGTGTATAACAGACTTTTGGACTCAGAGGGAGAGGGAGAGGGTGGGATGATTTGGGAGAATGGCGTTTTATCATGTATACTATCATGTAAGAATTGAATCGCCAGTCTATGTCAGACGCAGGATACAGCATGCTTGGGGCTGGTGCATGGGGATGACCCACAGAGATGTTATGGGAAGGGAGGTGGGAGGGGGGTTCATGTTTGGGAACACATGTAAGAATTAAAGATTTTAAAATTAAAAAAATAAAAAACTAAAAAAAAAAAGATGTTGTTTTTTTAACTTTTAAATATGTTATCTGATGGAATTTTTAAATGTTTACATAAAACTAATTTGGGGAAACAAAATGTAGTTAAAATCAAGAGAAAGAGATATCTATTTTATTTTATTTTTACTTTTAAAAAATTAATTTATTTTAATTGGAGGCAAATTACTTTACAATATTGTAGCAGTTTTTGCCATACATTGACATGCATCAGCCATGGCTATACACGTGTCCCCCATCCTGAACCCCCCTCCCACCTACCACCCCATCCCATCCCTCAGGGTCATCCCAGTGCACCAGCCCTGAGCTCCCTGTTTCATGCATTGAACCTAAACTGGCAATCTCTTTCACATATGGTAATGTACATGTTTCAATACTATTCACTCAAATCATCCCAGCCTTGTCTTCTACAGAGTCCAAAAGTCTGTTCTTTATATCTGAGTCTCTTTTGCTGTCTTGCATATAGGGGCATTGTTACCATCTTTCTAAATTCCATATATATGCATTAATACACTGTATTGGTGTTTTTCTTTTTTACTTACTTCACTCTGTATAATAGGCTCCAGTTTCATCCACCTCATTAGAACTGATTCAAATGTATTCTTTTTAATAGCTGAATAATATTTCATTGTGTATATATACCACAGCTTTCTTATCCATTCATTTGCTGATGGACATCTAGGTTTCTTCCATGTCCTGGCTATTGCAAACAGTGCTGCAATGAACATTGGGGTACACCTGTCTCTTTCAGTTCTGGTTTCCTCAGTGTGTATGCCAAGCAGTGGGATTGCTGGGTCATACGGCAGTTCTATTTTTGGTTTTTCAAAGAATCCCCATACTTCTCCATTGTGGCTGCATTAGTTTGCATTCCCACCAACAGTGTAAGAGAGTTCCCTTTTCTCCACACCTTCTCCAGAATTTATT
This sequence comes from Capricornis sumatraensis, assembly GCF_032405125.1. NCBI lineage: Eukaryota > Metazoa > Chordata > Mammalia > Artiodactyla > Bovidae > Capricornis > Capricornis sumatraensis. The sequence goes on along the minus strand of NC_091081.1, from coordinate 23,213,023 downwards.
GCTTGTAGACTTTTGGATTGCAGCCATTCTGACCAGTGTGAGATGGTACCTCATTGTGGTTTTGATTTGCATTTCTCTGATAATGAGTGATGTTGAGCATATTTTCATGTGTTTGTTAGCCATCCATATGTCTTCTTTGGAAAATGTCTGTTTAGTTCTTTGGCCCATTTGTTGATTGGATCATTTATTTTTCTGGAATTGAGCTGTAGGTATTGCTTGTAGATTTTTGAGATTAGTTCTTTGTCAGTTGCTTCATTTGCTATCAGTTTCTCCCATTATGAAGGCTCTCTTCACCTTGCTTATAGTTTCCTTCATTGTGCAAAAGCTTTTAAGTTTAATTAGGTCCCATTTGTTTATTTTTGCTTTTATTTCTGTTACTCTGGAAGGTGGGTCAAAGAGGATCCTGCTGTGATTTATGTCAGAGAGTATTTTGCCTATGTTTTCCTCTAGGAGTTTTATAGTTTCTGGTCCTACATTTAGATCTTTAATCCATTTTGAGTTTATTTTTATGCATGGTATTAAAAAGCGTTCTAGTTTCATTTTTTTACAGGTGGTTGACTAGTTTCCACAGCACCACTTGTTAAAGAGATTGTCTTTTCTCCATTGTATATTCTTAACTCCTTTGTCAAAGATAAGGTGTCCATCAGTTCAGTTCAGTCGCTCAGTCGTGTCTGACTCTTTGCGACCCCATGAATCGCAGCACGCCAGGCCTCCCTGTCCATCAACAACTCCCGGAGTTCATTCAGACTCATGTCCATCGAGTCAGTGATACCATCCAGCCATCTCATTCTCTGTCGTCCCCTTCTCCTCCTGCTCCCAATCCCTCCTAGCATCAGAGTCTTTTCCAACGAGTCAACTCTTCACATGAGGTGGCCAAAGTATTGGAGTTTCAGCTTTAGCATCATTCCTTCCAAAGAAATCCCATGGTGGATCTCCTTCAGAATGGACTGGTTGGATCTCCTTGCAGTCCAAGGGACTCTCAAGAGTCTTCTCCAACACCACAGTTCAAAAGCATCAATTCTTCGGCGCTCAGACTTCTTCACAGTCCAACTCACATCCATACATGACCACAGGAAAAACCATAGCCTTCACTAGACGGACCTTAGGTGTGTGGATTTATCTCTGGGCTTTCTATTTTGTTCCATTGATCTAGATTTCTGTTTTTGTGCCAGGACCATACTGTCTTCATGAACATAAATTTATAGTATAGTCTGAGTCAGGTAGGTTGATTCCTCCCGTTCCATTCTTCTTTCTCAAGATTGTTTTGGCTTTTCGAGTTTTTTTGTATTTACATACAAATTGTGAAATTATTTGTTCTAGTTCTGTGAAAAATACCGTTGGTAGCTTAATAGGGATTGCATTGAATCTATAGATTGCTTTGTGTAGTATACTCATTTTCACTATATTGATTCTTATGATCCATGAATATGGTATATTTCTCCATCTATTTGTATCATCCTTGAATTATTTCATCAGTGTTTTATAGTTTTCTGTATATGGGTCTTTTGTTTCTTTACGTAGATTTATTCCTAAGTATTTTATTATTTTTGTCGCAATGGTGAATGAAATTGTTTCCTTAATTTCTCTTTCTGTTTTCTCATTGTTAGTGTATGCAAGGGATTTCTGTGTGTTGATTTCATATTCTGCAACTTTACTATATTCATTGATTAGCTCTAGTAATTTTCTGATGGTTTCTTTAGGGTTTTCTATGTAGAAGATTATGTCATCTGCAAACAGTGAGAGTTTTACTTCTGTTTTTCCAATTGGATTCCTTTTATTTCTTTTTCTTTTCTGATTGCTGTGGCTAAAACTTCCAAAACTATGTTGAATAATAGTGGTGAGAGTGGGCACCCTTGTCTTGTTCCTGACTTTAGGGGAAATGCTTTCAATTTTTCACCATTGAGGATAATGTTTGCTGTGAGTTTATAATATGTGGCTTTTATTTTGTTGAGGTATGTTCCTTCTATGTCTACTTTCTGGAGGGTTTTTATCACAAATGGATGTTTAATTTGTCAAAGGCTTTCTCTGCATCTATTGAGATAATCATATGGTTTTTATCTTTCAATTTGTTAATGTGTTGTATCACATTGATTTATTTGTGAATACTGAAGAATCCTTGGATCCCTTGGATAAAGCCCACTTGGTCATGATGTATGATCTTTTTAATATGTTGTTGGATTCTGTTTACTAGAAGTTTGTTAAGAATTTTTGCATCTATGTTCATTAATGATATTGGCCTGTAGTTTTCTTTTTTTGTGTGTGGCATCTTTGTCTGGTTTTGGTATTAGAGTGATGGTGGCCTCATAGAATGAGTTTGGCAGTTTACCTTCCTCTGAAATTTTCTGGAAGAGATTGAGTAGGATAGGAGTTAACTCTTCTGTAAATTTTTGGTAGAATTCACCTGTGAAGCCATCTGGTCCTGGGTTTTGTTTGTGGGAAGATTTTCTATTACAGTTTTGATTCCCATGCTTGTGATGGGTCTGTTAAGTTTTTCTATTTCTTCCTGGTTCAGTTTTGGAAGGTTATACTTTTCTAAGAATTTGTCCATTTCTTCCAAGTTGTCCATTTTATTGTCGTATAGTTGCTGGTAGTAGTCTCAGGAGCCTTTGTATTTCTGTGTTGTCTGTTGTGATTTCTCCATTTTCATTTCTAATTTTGTTAATTTGACTCTTCTCCCTTTTTTTCTTGATAAGTCTGACTACTGGTTTGTCTATTTTATTTATCTTCTCAAAGAACCAGCTTTTAGTTTTGTTGCTTTTTGCTATAGTCTCCTTTTCATTTATTTCTTCCCTAATTTTTATGATTTCTTTCCTACTAACCCTGGGGTTCTTCATTTCTTCTTTTTCTAGTTGCTTTAGGTGTAAAGTTAGGTTATTTATTTGATTTTTCTCTTGTTTCCTGAGGTAAGCTTGTATTGCTATGAACCTTCCCCTTAGCACTGCTTTCAGTGAATCCCATAGGTTTTGGGTTGTTGTGTTTTCATTTTCATTCATTTCTATGCATATTTTTTATTTCTTTTTTGATTTCTTCTGTGATTTGTTGGTTATTCAGAAGCATGTTGTTTAGCCTCCATATGTTTGTATTTTTAATAGTTTTTTTTTTTTTTTCTGTCAGTTCAGTTCAGTTCAGTTGCTCAGTCATGTCCGACTCTTTGCAACCCCATGAATTGCAGCACACCAGGCCTCCTTGTCCATCACCATCTCCCGGAGTTCACTCAAACTCACATCCATCGAGTCAGTGATGCTATCCAGCCATGTCATCCCTCTCAGCATCAGAGTCTTTTCCAATGAGTCAACTCTTTGCATAAGGTGGCCAAAGTACTGTAGTTTCAGCTTTAATATCATTCCTTCCAAAGAACATCTGGGGCTGATCTGCTTTAGAATGGACTGGTTGGATCTCCTTGCTCTAGTTGACATCTAATCTTACCCCACTGTGATCAGAAAAGATGCTTGAAGTGTTTTCAATTTTTTGAATTTACCAAGGCTAGCTTTATGGCCCAGGATGAGATCTATCCTGGAGAATGTTCTGTGTGCACTTGATAAAAAGGTGAAATTCATTGTTTTGGGGTAAAATGTTCTATAGATATCAATTAGGTCTAACTGGTCCATTGTATCATTTAAAGTTTGTGTTTCCTTGCTAATTTTCTGTTTAGTTGATCTATCCATAGGTGTGAATGGGGTATTAAAGTCTTCCACTAGTATTGTGTTACTATTAATTTCCCCTTTATTACTTGTTAGCATTTGCCTTACATATTGCAGTGTCCCTATGTTGGGTGCATATATATTTATAATTGTTATCTCTTCTTCTTGGATTGATCCTTTTATCATTATGTAGTGTCCTTCTTTGTCTCTTTTCACAGCCTTTATTTCAAAGTCTATTTTATGTGATATGAGTATTGCTACTCCTGCTTTCTTTTGGTCTCCATTTGCATGAAATATCTTTTTCCAGCCCTTCACTTTCAGTCTGTATGTGTCCCTAGATTTGGGTGGGTCTCTTGTAGACAGCATATATAAGGCTCTTGTTTTTGTATCCATTCAGCCAGTCTTTGTCTTTTGATTGGGGTATTCAACCCATTTACATTAAGGTAATTATTGATAAATATGACCCTGTTGCCATTTACATTGTTGTTTCCTGTGTAGAGGAGATATCTATTTTAGAATCTCCCTTGAAACTTTTTGTGATGTGAAAAATATTTTTATTATGCAAATAATCTTACATTTATCTTATTAAACCTTTCAACTTCTCTTAAAGTAACATGTTTGTTAAATATGTTTATTACTTTAAAAAAACATGTCAACTTGTACATTTCCTCAGCCTCCTTTTAACATTTCTCCATCACAAAGGAAAAAAAATACAGACAATACAATAACACAACAATATGAACTGCTTTTTTCCCTATTATATTAATGCTTTTTTTCCATGCATGAGTGCTATTTACAAAGCTGGGGGCATTCTATTTTGGCAGCCATGTGACCCTCTGATAAACACCTGTAGGGCTTATAGCTATAGCACAGCAATATATTAATGGATTGTTTCAGCCAGACAAACAACGGAGAAGAAGTTTGACAAAAATGGGAGAAAATCTCTCCAACAATACTGACATTTACCTAAGTACAAAAATGATAGACAGTCACTCTGACACCTTGACAATTCAGACCCTGAACTCGGCAGTTTTGCCTTTCTGCCTTCTTCTTTCCCGAATCCATATATAACAAGAATGAAATTCATTCAAGTGGTAAATTACTCTTCCTAGAAAGAAGATCTCCATTTGACAAGTATACAAATGGAATTTGAGAAAAAAGACTTAGAATTTTTCCTTCAGGAACTTTTTGTGTTGTGTGTGCTGAATCAGTGGAAGACTGACTCCTCTGATTGTAAGGCGTATTTATTTTCTACATCTTGAAGCTCAGGATTTCCCTTTCCCCTCCTCAATATTAGCTTATTAGAAACTTACAAGGAAAGTTTTTGATATTCTATAGACAGGTTTCTATATTGGCTTTAGAAAACTGAGAAAACATAGCTTATTCTTTTTTTTTTTTTTTGAAGAGAATGCTAAGTTCACTTTGTTTTTTTTTTTTTTTATGGGGAAGAGACCTATCAAGCATAACTGATGAATATCCTCTAAGCCAGTTGCCAACAGTAAACTCTATCATGGCATAAAAATTCAAAGTTGAAGAGTTAAATATTAGTTGTAATTTTAAACACTGACATCTATGTTTAAAAATTTGGAAAACATTCAGGAAAAACAGAAAAACCAGTTTTCAATTATTTGATGATCTTTCAGATGATAGCTACTTTATCTTTTTTCTTTATTTATGTACACATACAAATACACTGATACACTTCCTTCATAAAACTGGGTCCATATCAAACTCATTAAACCTACCTTTTTATTTAATGACATTTGCTATGTAATTAAATATAAAATCAGATTATTAGAGATATACAATTCTTAATTTTACTTTTTCCTGTTAAGTTCTGATATAATTTTCAACTTTTGAAAAAATCCCTGATATCATCCATAAAATATATCAAAATAAAGCATAAAATTTGGAAACATTGAAGAAAATTACCCTAGACAAGTTAAACAGGCAATGAAAACTCTATTACTGAACTTAACTCCAGTGAAACATAAGGCAAAATTTTTTAATCCTGGAGTGAGCTAGAGGGCAGGTACGAGAGGATGTTGGAGTCAATGTGATTTGTTCATCTGTGTTTACCAATTGACATTTATTCTGTTTATCTTATTGAACTGGATGACTTCCAGCTCCTTGAGAAACACAATCCTAGGTTGTAAAACTGTTAAGGCTGGGAAGAGATTTATATCACAAAATGGCAGATTAAGAATTTACAGTTGCAAGTTTTTTACAGTAAATGCTCTAAGAAATGGGAGGTTAGGAGTCTATTGTCAGGAAGAAACCTACCTAAATTTTAGTCAAGCTGAGGGAAAAATCAAGGCTATCTTGGTCAATAAAAAAAGTACATTGCTATGCATATTTCATTTATGAATTTTGGTTATAGTTCATCTTTTAAATTGGAAGCATTCAATTTTGGGTGTAGACATGTATAATGTGAGGAAGAAATGATATAATCAAATCCAGGATGCCTCAAATCCAACCAATTATGAGCAAGTAAATTTCTACATAGAATAAACATGTACTGTTCAAGGTATAAAACAAATTAAACAGACAATAAGGCAACAAGATGATTGTTGGAGTAGTGCGATTTTTCAAGGACTATTTGAAGAGATGGAATTCACAAACATATTTATCATTATGAAAAAGGATATTCACTAACCAAAAAAAAAGTTTAATAAAAAAATGATAGTTTGTAAGTATAGTCATAAATAAGTCCTCTGGAGAATTTTTATAACTAATTTAAAGAAAATATTTCAACTAAACACAATCTCAACACATTTTGATATTATATGCTAGTAAAAACGAACAATTGTTTCCATTTTCCTTTCTTCTGAGAAACTTGGTAGTATAATATCCATCAACCACACTTCCATTCCTTGTTAGTTCTAAAATGACTTAATCAAAATAAATCAAATTATAGCTAAAAAGAGCCATGAATAACATTTCTTCTGGGTCTCCTCTTTTATCCAAATGTTCCTGATGGCATAATTGAATGTCTGACACTTGTTTCCCTAGACTGCTACATAGATCCTAAGGTTTTAAAATACTGGTTAAGTTTAAATGACTTTTGTTTAACCATTCTTACCATTTCTGCTCTATATGAAGCTCTGCTAATATCCTAGGGAAAAATGAATATTTTTGTTGTTGTTTAGTCCTTTAGTCGTGTCCTTAAATTGGTGACCCTATGGACTGCAGCATGCCAGGTTTCCCGGTCCTACAGCATCTCCCAGAGCTTGCTAAAGCTCATGTCCATTAAGTCTGTGATGCCATCCAACCATCTCATCCTTCTCCTCCTGCCTTCAATCTTTCCCAGCATCGAGGTCTTTTCAAATGTTGCTCTTCACAACAGGTGGTCAAAGTACTGGAGTTTCAGCATCAGTCCTTCCAATGAATATTCAAGATTGATTTTCTTCAGGATTGACTGGTTTGATCTCCTTGGAATCCAAGGGACTCAAAAGAGTCTTCTCCAGCACCCCAGTTCTAAAGCATGAATTCTTCAGTGCTCAGCCTTCTTTATGGTCCAACTCTCACATCCATACATGACTACTGGAAAAACCATATCTTTCACTAGATGGACCTCTGCTGACAAAGTAATGTCTCTGCTTTTTAATACACTGTCTAGGTTGGTCATAGCTTTTCTTTCAAAGAGCAAGTGTCTTTTAATTTCATGACTGCAGTCACCATCTGCAGCGATTTTGGAGCCCAAGAAAATAAAGTCAGCCACTGTTTCCACTGTTACCCCATCTATTTGCCATGAAGTGATGGGACCAGATACCATGATCTTCATTTTTGAATGTTGTGTTTTAAGCCAGTTTTTTCATTTTCCTCTTTCACCTTCACCAAGAGGATCTTTAGTTCCTCTTCACTTTCTGCCATAAGGGTTGTGTCATCTGATATCTGAAGTTATTGGTATTTCTCCTGGCAATCTTGATTCTAGCTTGAGCTTCTTCTAGCCCAGCATTTCATATGATGTACTCTGCATATAAGTTAAATAAGCAGGATGATAGTATACAGCCTAGACGTACTCCTTTCCCAGTTTTGAACCAGCCCGTTTCTCCATGTTGGTTTCTAACTTTTGCTTCTTGACCTGCCTACAGGTTTCCCAGGAGGCAAGTCAGGTGGTCTGGTATTCCCATCTCTTTAAGAATTTTCCAAAGTTTGTTGTGATCCACACAGTCAAAGGCTTTAGAATAGTCAATAAAGCAGAAGTATATGTTTTTCTGGAATTCTCTTGCTTTTTCTGTGATTGAATGGATGTTGGCAATTTGATCTCTGGTTCATCTGCCTTTTCTAAATCCAGTTTGAACATCTGGAAGTTCTCAGTTCACATACTGTTGAAGCCTAGCCTGGAGAATTTTCAGTATTACTTTGCTAGCATGGAAGTGAGTTCAGTTGTGCAGTAGTCTGAACATTCTTTGGCATTGCCTTTCTTCGGGATTGGAATGAAAGCTGACCTTTTCCAGTCCTGTGGCCACAGCTGAGTTTTCCAAATTTGCTGGCATATTGAGTGCTGCACATTCACAGCATCATCTTTTAGGATTTGAAATAGCTCAACTGGAATTCCATCATCTCCACTAGCTTTGTTCATCATGATGCTTCTTAAGGCCTACTTGACTTTGCATTCCAGGATATCTGGCTCTAGGTGAGTGATCACACCATCGTGATTATCTGGGTTTTTAAGATTTTTTTGAATAGTTCTTCTGTGTGTTCTTGCCACCTCTGCTTAGTATCTTCTGCCTCTGTTAAGTCCATACCATTTCTGTGCTTTATTGAGCCCATCTTTGCATGAAATGTTCCCTTGCTATCTCTTCCAAGGAAAAAAATATGTATGTATACATATATGAATTTTTATATATACATATAAATATATGGGGATTTATAGGTTTATATGAATATGTATATATGTATATATAAGGCTAATATATGTATAGATATATTTATATATATACATGGATATACATAGATACATATACACCAATATGTATATAGATATATATGTATAAATATGTACAGAGACTAAGATATAGAGACAAAATTGTTAATTCTAGCCCAAGTGCATATACATATATATTTATGTCATAATATATTTAAATATGATTGTTTCTGTATCTCTACCATCATCTGTCTTTATATCTATATTTGTATTTCATGTATATATTTGCATTCATAGCTTAATTTTGCCACAATGACTTCCTTCCAAAGCATAATATGTCAGTTTTTTTCTTCATAGTTATTTTTTACTCTCTGTTTCTTGATATAATGTTTAGACTTTAAGAAACTTTACCCTCACTATAGCCATTTCATAAAAATAGTTTTTAGTCCTGTTTCTTTATTGCATGTCTCAAATTCTTGCTCTCATTTTCTTGCTGATGACAACAGGAGTCACTTCCTCACACTAGAATTTCAAAAGGGGACTGTACCTATAAGTGAGATTTTTGTATTTCTGAACAAGTGGAACAGGAACAATAAAGAGTAAAAGAACTCTAAAGACACAGAAAAATTTGTGTTTTATATTATTTTAGTGTAGTCTTGATTGCTATCTTTCTTTTAGACTGTCTTAATACTTTAAATTTGAGATTTATGATGCAAGAAGCATATTGATGGAGCCATAATCATCTCAAAATCATTTTCACTTTCCTCTCAATAGGGAGTTGTAATTGCATGTAGTCATGGTGATTAGTGTTGGCCATCAGCCTAAAAGGAAAAAGAATGACACAACCAGAAAAGTTTGCACTGAGAATTATTGTTTGCTAATAAAATTTCAAATCCAGTCTTCTATAGAAAATTATCTTTTCTTCATTTTGTATACTTGTTTACCTGGGTGTCTACGTACATGTGTACGTGGTAAGTTGCTTCAGTCCTATCTCACTCTTTACAACTCAGTGGACTGAAGCCTGCCAGGCTTCTCTGTCCATTGGATTCTCCAGGCAAGAATACTGGAGTGGGTTGCTGTTCTCTCCTCCAGGGGATCTTCCTGATCCAGGGATTGAACCTGTGTCTCTTATATCTCCTGCATTAGCAGGCAGATTCTTTACCACTAGCACCACCTAGGAAGTCCTGAATATCTACATAACATGTTTATTAAGAGAAAGGAGTAGGCAAATGTATCCATTTAGTTCTATGAAAGAGATGAAGAAATTAAAATGTACTTAGGGCCAGGACTTCCTTTGCTGTTCAGTGGTTGATACTCCATGCTTCCACTTCAGGGCCCATGGGTTTGATCCTGGTTGGGGAACTAAGAACCTGCATACCTCACAGCCCCACATTGTAGGAGACAGGAAGAATAAAAGAAAAGCAGGCCCTGGCACGGGCCACAAAAGAAATTTATAATTATTGATAAACTGGATGCTATAAGGTATGAGACTCTCGGAACAAATCCAGAGGGAACAGTTCATAATCTTGAAAACAAGATATGATCCTGGGGTTGGAAAATCAACCCCAGACTGTTTCTCAACTGGTGTCTCAGAGTCCCATGTTTTATGTACCTGGTGAAAAATCTATAGATAAGAATATTAGTCTTAGTTACTGATTTGTGATTGATTACTCTTTCCTAATTACTCAATGGTTAATGATCATTTTGTTCTTTGGCCCTGAAGGCCACATGAGTTATAGTTTAACTCCCCACATATGCTTTCATTCATGGCTGAGAGTATAATAAAGCTGGCTTGGATTCAGTTTCTGCACCTCCACCTTGGAGCGATGTTGGTCCCCTGATCCTCACTTTTCTCTGGATTCTTGTGTCTCGTTTCTCATTCTTTCACCATATCACACTTTCAAAAACCCTGCTTGTTGAGCTGGTCTCAACACCACATCAAACAAAACAAAACAAAAACTATCTATCTCTGTACTTGCAACACTACTGTAATTCATACCTATGTTTTCACTGACTATTTATTATGACTCCATCTATCTACACATTGTTTAAATTCATATAAGACACTCTCCTAGCATACTCAGGCAAAAAATAGAGGTGTATCTCTCAGTAGACCATGGCAATAGCCTCTTAATACAGATTTTTATTTTCAATCAATCAGTATTTTCTCAAAAAGTCAGGGTTAAACTACCATGATTAAAACTCTCCGCAAGCTCCCTATTTCTTTCCAGGGATTGTGAGAACAGTGACATTCCAGAACCTGGTTTAGTCTTCAGCTTCTTTTTATGTCATTTGATGCTTTTGAAGTGTGGTGTTGGAGAAGACTCTTGAGTGTCCCTTGGAATGCAAGGAGATCCAACCAGTCCATTCTGAAGGAGATCCACCCTGGGATTTCTTTGGAAGGAATGATGCTAAAGCTGAAACTCCAGTACTTTGGCCACCTCATGCAAAGAGTTGACTCATTGGGAAAGACTCTGATGCTGGGAGGGATTGGGGGCAGGAGGAAAATGGGGCGACAGAGGATGAGATGGCTGGATGGCATCACTAACTCGATGGACGTGAGTCTGAGTGAATTCCGGAAGTTGGTGATGGACAGGGAGGCCTGGCGTGCTGTGATTGATGGGGTAGCAAAGAGTTGGACACGACTGAGCGGCTGAACTGAACTGAAGTCTGCTATCTGCCATGGTAAATTGCAAAGTACTGAGAATAGTGCTTGCCACATAGAAAGTGTTCAATAAATTCTCAGTGTTATTATCATAAAGAACATGTCTTGCAAGGAGGAAAAAATTTAGATGCGGCAGAAAGGTATGTGTTATTGCCAAATATAGCACTGATGAGAATAAGCATGAATTTACAATATTATGTAAAAAGGGTCATTTATTTTAAATGTTTGAGTTTCTCCAGTGGCTTATTTACTCATACACATTTAAAAAGAAATTAAAGGGATTCTAACTCTCCAAGCCTCATCAACATGATCATTCAGAATTAATCGTAATATTAGTGTTCCACATTTGACAGGGGAAGAACATTGTAAGATAAGCCTAAGGGTAATCAGATCTTCCTGAAATAGAAAAATTAAAAGGTGAATTGTCCTTTGAAGCTTCCCAGTGCTGTTTTTTGTCAAACATGCAAATCCGCGGTACTGCCTATAGAATAATCTTCACAAGTACTATCAGTTTAATAAAATACCTGCCTTTATCTTTCTTATACACACATTATTCCAAGCTTACATCTAAGTCATTCTTCACGGTAAAAGCTAATCTCATTTCCTCATACCTGTCACTGAATCATGTTAAATATCTTGCTAAGAATAATTGCCTCACAACTAAATTTCCCTGGCCTTTCTGGGTACAAAAAAAAAGGTGGGGGGGAGGAATGGCTTTATCCACTCAGAAACACTGTCATCTAGGATAGGCATTTTATATTCTGCAGAATAGTATACATATTATTTTGACATAGCTATCAAATTGATCACAACATAACATTTGAAATATTAAAGTTTTTTGTGTTGAAGTTACCATAATGTGGGCTTCGGTAATGCCATCTCATCTCAGGAATTTTTCAAACTTTTTTTTTTTATTACTTTAACTTCCCTATAAAGAGATACTTTAAATTTTTTAGTTTCTTCTCTGTCTGTCCCTGTCTCTCTCTCTCTTTCTCTCAAAGAAAAGCTATAGAAAATCTAACTTTAATATCCTGAGTTGCCTGTGAACTACTTGATTAATGTGCTTGTGAATTCTTAATAAAGAATGTGTGCATATTCATGGTGATGTTTATTAATTCATAAAGCAGCTGCTCAAAAGCAGCTAGTGGAGAGAGACGTTGTTTCCTCTCTCTAGAAACCTCTTGGCGGTGATCAGATCTTTTCCCTGCCTGGTTGTAGATTGCAGTCCCAGAATCCTAAACTGATGGCCGTTTATCTGCCCTGGGAAATGGATCCCTTTTGCCAGCAGGAGACCTGAGGGATTGGAAGTTCAGATCTAAATCCCTCAATGTGAGAAGGATGAAATATTAAACTTAATGAGACTAGTCGAGTCCACAGCTCATTTCAATTATTTTTAATTGTTTTCAGATGCTGCCTGGCATGCTTCATTTAGTTCTGCAATAAACAGAGCATGCAGCATGGTGGTGGATCTCACTTGAGACCCTGAGGAAACATCCCACAGGAAATGATGAAAAATAATAAAGAATGTTACATGTATTGGAGCATTTACTGCCAAGCAAATGAGATGGAAACTCAGAGGTAGGAAGAAGAAGTGACTGTGCCTCATCTACCTGAAAATTCTCACTTTTAACTCCTGAAGTTAAAATAAATAAAACACAGTATGGCCCACAGTGAGCTCTTCAAGTCCACTGAAAGTTAACTGTTACTAGGCTCCTCTCTCCTGAACTATTTTCTTCCTACCCAGTTGGAGAAAAGGCTGACTATAGTTTAGATGAGTTTGAGGCATTGATATAAACAAAGTTGCAGAATACCAATTAATAATCTGAAAAATCTTTTTTAGTCTTTTCAAATATATTTTTAATTGGAAGATAATTGCTTTACAATATTGTGTTTGCTTCTGACATACATTGTGTTGGCTTCTGACATACAACAGTATGAATCAGCCACAAGTATACAAACCTGCCCCCATCCACTCCCACCCCATCCTACCCCTCTAGGTCATCACAGAGTACCAGGTTGAATATCTCCTAGCAGCTTGATCTGAGACATAAGTAGACATTTATAAGTTTCTTAGACATGTAATTTAATCGAAAACTCCTGAAAGGTTTTATTGGATATCATTAGAGTATCTCATTTGGGGGAAATTAAAATATTTTATTTTAATGACTTTATAACATTTTATCATTTTGACTAGAAGATTGCGTAGTGAATTTTAATAGTTCAACTTGACTACACAAGGGTATCTCAGTTTTAGACAAACATCAGTCTAGATGTTACTGTGAAGGTAATTTTTAGAAGTGTTTAACATTTAAATCAGATTTTAAGTAAAGCAGATTGCCAACTACAATGTAGGGGGACCTCGTTCAGTCCTTTGAAGACCTTAATAGGAAAGACAGGTACCCTGAGGAGCAAAGAATTCAGCCTCCAGATCAATTTCAGAATCAAGACAGAAACATCAACTCTTCCCTCACTCTCCCATCTTCTGGTCTGTGCTATAGGGTTTGAACTTGCCAGCCCTTACAGTAGCATGAATCAATTACTTAAAATAAAGCTCTTTTTTCTTTCTATATACATGTTCTAAAGGTTCTGTTTCTCTGAAGATCCTTGACTAATACAAAGACCAAGACAGAATCTTTGGAACTCAATAGAATGTCTGTGTGTGTGCGCGTACGCTCAGTCATGTCTGACTCTTTGCAAGCCCATGGACTTTAGCCCACCAGGCTCCCCTGTCCATCGAATTTTCCAGGCAAGAATATTGGAGTGGGTTGCCATTTCCTTCTCCAGGGGATCTTCCCTACTCAAGGATCAAACCCACATTTCTAGTGTCTCCTGCACTGGCAGATGGATTCTTTACTAGCTGAGCCACCAAGTGTATTTCTTTAAAAATGCCAAATGTACCATAATGCTTATTGAACATATTATTGAAGTATATACCTGTAAATGAAAATCCTTCTTTCAGTCCATGTTCAATCATTTTCAGCTTTAAGTAATGAAGTTGTTGTTTTTGTTATTGCTGTTTAGTCACTAAGTCATATCTGACTTTTGTGACCCATGGACTATAGCCCACCAGGCTCCTCTATCCTGGCATTTCTGTCTTGATTTTCCTGATAAGACTATTGGAGCGGGTTGCCATTTCCCTCTTAAAGAGATCTTCCCTACCCAGTGCAGCTTAGTCAAGTAAAGAGTAATCATGGCTTTTAAACATGAAGATGCCCAATTCCACTCAAATATCTGTAGATGAAACTGAGGTATATTATTATTTTTTAATTTCCTAAATAATTCTGATGTTTAGTCATGTGTTGTTGTTTTTAAGTCACTCAGTTGTGTCCAACTCTGTGTGAACCTGTGGACTACAGCATGCCAGGCTTACCTTTCCTTCACTATCTCCTGGAGTTTGCTCAAATTCTTGTCCGTTGAGTTGGTGATGTCATCCAGCCATCTCATCCTTGTCGCCTTTTTTTCCTCTTCCTTCAATCTTTACCAGCAACAGTTCCTTTCCAATGATTCAGCTCTTTGCATCAGGTGGCCAAAATACTGGAGCTTCAGCTTCAGCATCAGTCCTTCCAATGAATATTCAGGGTTGATTTCTTTTAGAATTGACTGGTTTGATCTCGTTTCTGTCCAAGGGACTCTCCAGAGTCTTCTCTAGCACCACAGTTCTAAAGCCTGAATTCTTCAGTGCTCAGCCTTCTTTATGGTTCAACTCACATCCATACATGACTACTGGAAAAACCATAGCTTTGACTATATGGATCTTTGTCAGAAAAGTAATGTCTCTGCTTTGTAATACGCTATCTAATTTGTCACAGCTTTTCTTCAAAGGAACAAGCATTTTTTTTTTTTTAATTTCATGGCTGCAGTCACCATCTGCAGTGATTTTGGAGGCCAAGAAAATAAAGTCTGTCACTGTTTCCCCATCTATTTGCCATGAAATGATGGGACTGGATGCCATGATCTTAGTTTTTTGAATGTTGAATTTTAAGCCAGCTTTTTCACTCTCCTCTTTCGCCTTCATCAAGAGGCTCTTTAGTTCCTCTTCACTTCTTGCCATTAGGGTGATGTCATATGCATATCTAAAATTATTGATATTTCTCCCAACAATTTTGACTCCATGTGATACAAGTGATTATCCATATTTTGTCATAGTCTATTCCATTTTGTCTTTGAGATATATATTTTATGTATACTGTTTCCAATGAATATTCCATTTTCTTCACTGAACATTACATAATTAACTTTTTATCATGTTATTGCATGTTATTCCAATATAATTTTAATTATACATGGCTTTCCCCTATAATTATATTCTATAACTTCTTTACTATGAATCTGTTGAGATTGTTTCTAATATTTGCTTTAATAAATAATAATCTGATAATATTATTGTGTGTAAAGGTCACATATACACACCTATGTCTGATTCTTTTCATTAGAAAACATACAGGGAAAAAAATAACCAGGTTGGCTGAGGACTTTATTGAAGCTCCTAACATATATTTTGTAATAACTGGAAGTTCACATGATAAACACGCTCACTAGGAGAGCATGAGAGTAACTATTTTCACTTTCTCTTCATCCATGTTGACTTATAAGTTTTAAATATCTTAAGCAACTTCATACTGAAGCAATGTCATTGCTGTTTTAATTTTAGTCTCATCACTAATGAGGATCAATATCCTGGGAATTGTCAGGTTATGGCCTTTTATTGGTTTACTAGTGCTTTCCTGTGTATTTTTTTAAATTTTTTTAAATTTTAATTGGAGACTAATTACTTTACTATATTATGGTGGTTTTTGCCATACATTCACATGAATCAGCCATGCGTGTACATGTGTTTCCCATCCTGACCCTCCCTCCCACCTTCCTTCCCAACCCATCCCTCAGGGTCATCCCAGTGCACCAGCTCTGAGCAGCCTGTCTCATGCATTGAACCTCGACTGGCGATCTATTTCACATATGATGATATACATGTTTCAGTGCTATTCTGTGTATTTTAAGATTCCTTTATACATGACACTAACCCAGTGTTTGTCATATTTGTGGCCCATATGTTCATAGTTTTAAAATTCCTGTATAACTTATTTATAGTTTTCTTTTGCATCTAAATGATCTTATTTTTATAGTGCCAAGTTTAATGATGTAAATATGTAAAATTTCTATCATTCTTCATAAACTTAGAAAAACTTTTGTGTGCTGTTAAGTTCAGTAAAAATTTACCTCTATTTTCTTTTCAATGATTACATTTTCCTCTATTTTTCTTTTAAATTTATTTTAAAAATGTATCTCTTTTCTTTTAAATGATTACATTTACCTCTGTTTTTCTTTTAAATGATTACATTTCACTTTTAGTTTTCAGATGTTCTGGATTTATGTAGGTATTGTACGAGTGACAAACCAGCTAACTTGTTTTTTCCCCAAATAATTAATTTATTTAAAAATTAATTCCTTAATTTTTAGATTTCTTAGTCAGGTTCATTTACCCCATGAACTATACAGTTCGTGGAATTCTCCAGGCCAGAGTACTGGAGTGGGTAGCCTTTCCCTTCTCCAGGGAATCTTCCCAAACCAGGGATCAAACCCATGTCTCCCACATTGCAAGCAGATTCTCTACCAGCTGAGCCGTAAGGGAAGTGCATGAATACTGGAGCGGGTAGCCTCTTCCTTCTCCAGTGGATCTTACTGACCCAGGAATTGAACTGAGGTCTCCTGCATTTCAGGCAGATTCTTTACCAACTGAGCTGTGAGGGAAGCCCTAATTTACACAGGTATGTTTATACATAGGGACTATTTGATCTAATTTATTTTCATTTGAATATCACATTAAAAAGAAAATGGTCTAGATTTACACATTTAAAAGAACTTAGAGGAAATTAGCCTCTAATTTTTCCTTTTAAACTAAAAATTTCTCAGTTTTACTTTAAAATTCAAGTATACTTTAAATTTTCTGTAACATTTGATTTTTTTTTATAGTAGCTTATTGGTTTTATTCTTTTTTTAATATAAATTTTTATTCTTACTTTATTTTACTTTACAATACTGTATTGCTTTTGCATTTGATGTTAATTTTTCCTTTCCCCCAAATTGTATACTTCAGTCATTTGTAAAATCCATTCAAAGATACTTAATGATTTAATAGAATATTAATTTATTTAAATTCATTGTCAAATCTAATATTTAAAATTTCTTTCATCATGTTTTAAGCAAATTTTCTAATTCTCTTTTGTTTTTTGGTCTAAATTCCCTTGCTTATTATTTTGTTTTCTGACTTGCTAGGCTATGTTTTATTTCTTATTATTATATTGATAATCTAATATTCATGATTTTCCACCATGAAGGATAAAGAGTTTATCTCCATATATTTCAGTCATTGTTAATTAATCTATTGTTATATATACTCCATATACTACTATATAATTACAACTTTAATGATATGGTTCTATCTTTATAAAAAATAATGTTTGGATTATTTATCAACAAGTAAAATATCAATACCCTGGTATAAATATGCATATCCTGCAGAGACAGGCAATTCACACACACACAAAATTATTTCAAATTGTAAAAACATGCCAACTTAATGATTACAAGTTCCATTTTTAAGTAATGGTATATCAGTGTTGCCTATTAATTAAAATTTTGTGCCTTTAAGTTAAAGGAATCATCTTCAGAAGGAAGAAGGGAAATGTATTCTTATATATATCCTTATATAGTCTGACTGCTATTAAAAACCTTTGAAATGTTTATATATTTTGACCCAGAAATTCTACTTCTATTATTTAATTCATTGGAAATTATGGCTTCCATACAAAGAAGCATAGCAAATAAACCAAACATTACTTATAATAATAAAAAAATTAGGATGTCTCAAAGTCTGACAATAGTATCTCTCATTTTTCAAGGACTTACTAAAGTGCCTGACATATAACTTTACATGTGTAATTTCACAACTCAAAGAGGTATGCAATGTTAATATTTCTGCTTGTCAGACTGAAAAATAATTCATAACACTAGTAATGGTTCATGCCCAATTTGAACCCAGGTAATCTAGTGTTACAATCCAGGCTTAGACTAGTAATACAACAGATAGTTCTCAACAATGGCAAATTTAATTACTTTTGTTAGTTCCAGAAATATGAGATTATTTACCTATTCTACACCTATACAATGGAAAAATGTGCTTCCATTTTTTGAGTTCCTGACTTTGATTAATTTAAAATTTTGTTTCATCTTTGAATCCACTCCCAAAAAATATGCACAAGAGTTTTATATGTTCTGACTCATGTCATTCTGTCCCTTTTATACATATTCAACATTTTCATCTAAATAAATATCACTCCATTGTCTTTTAGCAAGAAATGTTGTATGAGGTATTTATGTTGAAAAGCTGTGAATGGTTTTTGAACAAAAAATTTGAGTACATTTATTTTGTTTATATTCTTGAAATTATTTTTAAGAATGTGTTCCATTTTT
The DNA here is from genome assembly GCF_032405125.1 of Capricornis sumatraensis. NCBI lineage: Eukaryota > Metazoa > Chordata > Mammalia > Artiodactyla > Bovidae > Capricornis > Capricornis sumatraensis. The sequence goes on along the minus strand of NC_091081.1, from coordinate 23,194,377 downwards.
AGCAAATACTTTTTTTTAACACTTCAGTATTTTTCAAAGCTCTTGTGTTGTTATCAATTTAATTTTATTTTTATCCTAGAATTTTAAAGTTTTCCAGATCTCATGTTTGCTACTGATTAGAGAGGTGGAATTTTATTCTTTCTCAATATTTTCATATTTTGCAATATAGAACAGTTTATATTAATGACTACAGTCCAATTGCAATGTAAAAGGATCAGTTCTACTTCAGGGCTGCTGAATAAAGGCAGAATCTTTGAATTATATGGTCACACATGCTAAGATGATTTTGGAGTCAACTTTACTGTATGAAAAACTAGACCCCCATCTGCCTTGTTCCCAGAACTTCACATCCCTTCTTCCTTCTTCTCAGTTTCCCTCTAACTAAGCATCTTGGTTTCAGTATATATTCATTCATTTCTCCTTTTATTTTATCTGTGTTATATCCTAGAAAGCCAAGTCTTGGAAGAAGAGGCAGCAGACTCTTTTTTTTTTTAACCTGGTTCATAAAATGCTTTTAACATAGTAAGAGAAGACTGTATAACTTTTCCCATTCAGTGTATTGTGTCCTGAAGTAGTGACAAAGAGTAAGTCTTCTTGGTCTCTGATGATGCTTTCTTCTTTTACAGAGAGAAGATTCAGATCTACTCAGCTTCTGTCTCCACACATCATAAAGGTATATCAAACCATTTACAATCTTCAAAATGGAAAACAAACAAACAAAACTTGCACTTAGGAACTGGAGGTAGGGGCATGGGGAGTTATTGCTTGCCTAGTAGGTATAGAGTTTCAGTCAAGTAGAATGTGAATGTTGAAGACCTGCTCCACCTCAAGATGCGTGCGGCTGACAGTCTTGTCTTGTACTTATAAATTTCTGGGAGCATGAATTTAAGTGGTTGTTTTTGCCACATTAAAAAAAAGTGCTATCAGTTACCTTAAACAAGTTCATTAATGAATCATATCTTATTTCTCAAAGTATGTCCTTAAAATCTAATCCTCACCCTGTGATGAGAAGCAAAATAATTTTTCCAAAGGCAGGCAATGTGGCCTCCAAGAGAGAATCTGGTGAATAAAACGGACTTTGCCTTTTTTTACAGGATGTTTGTGATCCTTACAAAACATGGCTGCATTTATTGGCTTTAATATCAGCTATTTCTGTTTCTCCTTCAAAATCCAGATCAGTTCCTACTCTCAAACTCTTTCTAGTTCTCACAAAGTCAGAATTTTCTCTTGTTCTTTTGCACTTAGAGTACTCATTGTTTATACCAGGCGTTTGACAATTAGTTGCCCAAGGCTTTACAATATATCTTATGTTGTTACTTACGGTGAAAGACATTAACAATTTAAACTTCACTATTTTGTTTATCATGAATGTTTACCTTAATTTGATTCTTAAAATATTGCATTGAAATATTATTTACCTTGATTACTTAATATTTTGACTTTCCCTTAAATATTTTTTTCTAAGAAAAGTATCTTGCTTGCCTTGTCCTTGGCCTTAAAAGCTATGTAGACAGATATCTTAATAATCAAAATATTTGCTGATTGTTACACTTTCTGGCACTGCACCAGATTGGAAAAGTGTGTCTCAGATCTGAACCTGAGTACTTCTGCGATAATATATTCTAAGATCTCAAGATTGCCATCTCACTTTCTATAGACCTTGGTCTATGAGTGGAGATGAGACCCCTCATTGCTAACTCTCTGATGCTGACCATGGGCCTCTTATACCTGAATGTCAACCATCTATCTACCTATTCCTTGAGCACTATTTGCCATGCTGAATGTGCCTGTTGGCAGATTTCCCTACTTATGAATCATGTCTATAATGTCTGCCTGACAACTCTCATCCACTGTTTAACCGGATCTTTTCAGTACTTAAGTGCTCCTGATTTTCAGATCTATCTGCAAAGCCTATACCTACCTCACTCGCCATCTGAGATTTGTTTCAAAACTCAGTTTGTCCCATCAACTTCCAAGAGAGCGTATTCTGCAAAGTCCTATTTAACCAATAGAATCTGAGTAATTTAATGAAAGGCACTAGAAGAAAAAGTTCCAAGGAGAAGGTTATGGTTCAACAGCACCAAATGCTACCCTAAAGTTGAAGTGACAGAAAATTCAACTGGAACCACTGCTGATTTGATTATTTTATAGCTTTCTTGGATTTCACAGACTAAAGAATTTTGTCATATTCATTTCAGCACATATGTATTAAAGGCTGATGTGTTAAATTCTACTCATTATAATCACAAAGATTCATGGTTCAGAGCACAAACTTACAAAATAAATATCATCATGACTTTTAGTTTCACCTATGATCCTTAATTGGAGAAGGCAATGGCACCCCACTCCAGTACTCTTGCCTGGAAAATCCCATGGATAGAGGAGTCTGGTAGGCTGTAGTCAGTAGAATTATTACTAGGACCTTGGGAAACCTTAAGGAGAAAATTTTCAATTTAATAGTTAAGGATGAAAGTAGAGTTCAAAGTGAAGACTGAATGGTGATAAACTGGGGCTGACAGGTTGATTATTTTTAAAAAAGTATGGTTATAGGAGGAAAAAAGGCCACTGGTTTAGGAGGAAAAGTTTTATATGCTTGTTTGTTATTTTGGTGGTTACTGCTTTTTGTTTGTGCATAATTAGTATAGCTAAGATCTGAGCATTGGAGAAGGCAATGGCACCCCACTCCAGTACTCTTGCCTGGAAAATCCCATGGATGGAGGAGCCTGGTGGGCTGCCGTCTATGTGGTCGCACAGAATCAGACACGACTGAAGTGACTTAGCAGCAGCAGCAAGATCTGAGCATGTTTACTGATTAGTGAAAATACAGTTGATGGAAGCAGCCTGGAGGATGTAAGAGAAAAAAATGATGACTCAAAGTCTTAGAAAAAGAAATGAGTACATATTAGTTGTATATGAAAATATTTACCTCTATAAAAATTTGGCCTATCTTTGCACTAGAAAAGAAGCAAATAAACATAGGGAGAAAATGATTATTTTGTTTGTTTGAGCTTTAAGGAGTGAATTGGAACATGTGTTGAATGGCTTTGATTTTTTTCCTATCATGCGCTTGATTTCCCAATGATGAAGTTGGTGGGGCTATGGCTCAAAGGTATTAATAAGCAGGGACTTTTGAGAACAAACTTGCAGAGAATTAGCTAGGAAAGAGTTGTATAAAACATTTGACTAGGAGAATTGAGAGCCTATTAATTCCGGGTTTATGTGAATTTGTGGTAGACGTTTACAGCAGTGAAGTATTAGAAATGGAGCAATTAGCTGAATATGTCATTGAGTTAAGTGAGTGAAGAGTGAAGTCGCTCAGTCATGTCCGACGATTTGTGACCCCTTGGACTACCAGGCTCCCCCGTCCATGGGATTCTCCAGGCAAGAATACTGGAGTGGGTTACCATTTCCTTCTCCAGGGTATCTTTCCAACCCAGGGATCGAACCTGGGTCTCCATGTTTAATAACTATTGCCTCAGATGAAATTTAAGTTTCTTGAGTGAAGGAGTCATATCATGTTATTTATTACTTTTGAATTTTCCATGATGCTTAATATTTTGTAGGTGCCTTCTACACATACAGAAATAATTCATTGATAATGACTTTTTGTAAGTTTCAAACATGATGTTCCTTACTTTGTGAATTTTCTCATGTTAGTCTTGATACAGAAGTATACGCTTAAATTTCTGGCTTTAACTCATAATTTCCAAAACTCAAGACAATTATTCCCCAAAATGCGCTTGTAGTACTGCATGGTGATATATTCCCATTTAGCAAAGAAGAGTTATATGTTTAAAAACGACTTCCAGATATGTAGAAGAGGAAATACAGCATTGCATAGAGAACTTACAAATTATTTATGTAAGGTTTACAGCAAAGAACAATTGTACACACCAGAACCACTCAAGTTATATTGTAAGAGTTATGCATTGTATTGTGAAATGTTTGTTAAATAATTACAGAGTGTTGGTGTCTGTGTACAACATTCTGTTCCATGGATGGTTTATGAAATGGTTACAACTACTTCCAAATCACCCTAAACACATTTACATCATTTTAAGTTTTAATTCGTTTGTAATTTTGATTACGAAATATTCATTGAAGATAAGTATACTACTTATAATATAAAATGCTTATAATGAACACTATTGAATTGATAGTGTATTTAGTGGCCTCTAATGTACTCATCGGAAATAGATGGGAAAACAGTGGAAACAGGGGCAGACTTTATTTTGGGGGGCTCCAAAATCACTGCAGATGGTGACTGCAGCCATGAAATTAAAAGATGCTTACTCCTTGGAAGAAAAGTTATGAGCAACCTAGATAGCATATTCAAAATCAGAGACATTACTTTGCCAATAAAGGTCCGTCTAGTCAAGGCTAGGGTTTTTCCAGTGGTCATATATGGATGTCAGAGTTGGACTGTGAAGAAGGCTGAGCACCAAAGAATTGATGCTTTTGAACTGTGGTGTTGGAGAAGACTCTTGGGTGTCCCTTGGACTGCAAGGAGATCCAACCAGTCCATTCCAAAGGAGATCAGTCCTGGGTGTTCATTGGAAGGAATGATGCTAAAGCTGAAACTCCAGTACTTTGGCCACCTCATGTGAAGAGTTGACTCATTGGGAAAGACTCTGATGCTGGGAGGGATTGGGGGCAGGAGGAGAAGGGGACGACAGAAGATGAGATGGCTGGATGGCATCACTGACTCGATGGATGTGAGTTTGAGTGAACTCCAGGAGATGGTGATGGACAGGGAGGCCTGGCGTGCTGCAATTCATGGGGTTGCAAAGAGTTGGACATGACTGAGTGACTGAACTGAACTGAACTGAACTGAATGTACTCAAAGGGTAAATAGGCTTACTTGAGAATAATGTACTTAAAACATTCACTAGCCTCAGAATCCATTTTAATTTAAAAAATAAGTTTATAACACTAACAAATGCACAATTTATGAGGAGCTGAGGTACAAGGTTTTTTAAATACCTCAACCTCTATTCTGTCCTTAATATTTACTAGAATCCAATTTTCAAACTTTATGTAGATATCCCTGGTATAATTATGCAAGAGAAGGGTCACTCTAGTGAAAATATTAGCTCGGACTGGAGTCCCATCCACTCAACTCTGCCCCAGTACTTCCTCCAAACAGAGTGGCACTGGAACTGCTCTTGAAAATCCCCACAGGCCCCAGGGAAACAATATAGAAATCTCCATTTTGGATGATGTACCATTTGTGAATTTTTATAAGGGTTTAATGGCCAAGCTGAAGAGATTCCTGTCAAGAAAAACATTATTTTTGAAATATAAAGATGTTGTTACTAAATATTGGGCAGTTTTAAGGACCCTATGGGGGTTTCTTGGTAATGTGGGCAATTGAATTAAAATTACAGAAACTTTTGTGCCGTAACTTCATGATCTCATCTATCTTCATGATGAATTGGAACTGAATTATTCTTTCAGGGTCTATATAATTAACAGTTGGAGGACATTTCATCAAAGAATAAATGTTTCTAGTCAACAACTCAGAATTTCCTCATCTTTAGCAACCCAGCAACATTTACAACCTCTGCATCAAACTATAATCCTTAAGCAGTCTCATTTTGGTTTATTGATGAGAAGTTGTTCAGAGAAGTGCAGTTTTTTAAATAACCAGGGAGTTCTTATTTCACTCGCCATGTGATTCCTGTAGGTTAGAAGTTAATGAACCTTAACCTGTTAAGAAGAAGTTAAAACTGAACTGAATATGACAAAGATCTCTCATGATAGCAAATACATTTACATTAGGTTTATTTTCAGGAATATCAGCAAATTTTCACAATTACAATGAATGTGACCAACCATTTTTAAATTATCATTACCTGCTTCCCACTTAACAATCATAACAAAATAATGTTCTATCTGTAATTAACTATAATACTTTTCTTATTTATTAAATTAGATTCTGAATAACAATGGACAAACTATTTTATAACCACTCATTGATATTTGTCTATTCTAAGTTTAAAATTCACATAAATTCACATAGACATACAGGAACTTGAAAATGATATCTGGGAAATTAGTAAAGAAACCCTTTTAATGATATTTCCAGCTGTTGGGAGGAGGAACTACAAGGAAGTTCAATTAAATCAAAATTATTTGGAAAAATAATCACTTATGAAAATGCAGTTTTCCTAGCCACATAAAGGCTGAGATCTTAAATCTGAAGTCAAATGTAGTCTGGAATAAAAAAAAAAAAAAAAAGAAAGCCTACAAGAAGAAATCTGGCTCACAGTGTATGACATTATTTAGGCAACAATAACTATAAATACCCAGGTATGTGATAGGCCCTTAATAGACCTTCATTCATTAAGTCAGTCAAATAAAGAGGTGATGAGAAATTTAAAGGCAGATGAGATTTCCCTGTGCTATACAGTAGGTCTTTGTTGCTTATCCATTTTAAATATAGCAGCGTGTTCAGGGAACTCTGCTCAGTGTTACATAGTAACTTAAATGGATAAAGAGGATGAGATGGTTGGATAGCATCACCGATTCAATGAACATGAACTTAGGCAAACTCATGAACACAGTGAGAGACAAAGAAGCCTAGAACACTGTAGTCCCCCAAGAGTCGGATATAACTTAGCAACTGAATAACAACAAATGGAAAAAGTATTTGAAAAAGGATACATGTATGTGTATAACTGAATCATTTTGTTATACACCTGAAACTAACACAACATGTTAATCAGTTATATGCCAATAAAAAATTAAAAGTTCAAATTAATTAATTTCCTAGAAACGACTAATTGGCATTTGCTAAATAAAAGGGTGTTGGGAGGAGAAGGAGGCAAAAGAGAATGTCAGGAGAAGGCTACCCTTCAAACAGTGAGCAGTGTAAGCAAAAGCTCAGAGGCCAGAGAGCAGCTGAACATGGGCACAATTGTAAACCATCAGTGTGGATTAAGGATGGGTTTCTGGAAGGAAGTTATGGAAAATGACAGGTTATCTCTCTAGGTTTAGGTTTTATCCTGAAGACAATACAAAGTTATTGAGAAATTATAGGCAGGAAAATCATAAACCAGTTTTTATTTTAGAAAGAACATTATGATAGAATTGACAACAAGGCAGAGATGGAGCAACAGGGGAACAGTAAAGCTTTTTCAGCAGTAAATAATAAAGATATGGTGCAGATATGAATACTAATTAGAGTTTATTAGATAAGTTAAATTGGGGAAATGTTTGCTGATTGCATGTTCCAAGCAGATAAGGAAAGTAAGATTGCTGGAGAAGCAAAGATTACTTCCATATTTCTCATTTTGCAACTACTAATCCTATGCTTTAAAGAATGCTTGCTCTCTGCCAGGCATAATCTCAAAGAATTACATGAATTAATTAATTTTATAATACTCCCAACAAATATATTAAAAAATATTTTCACTATCATTATTTTATAGAGAAGAATATTAAGTCACAAAGAGGTTAAGCAGCTTTTCCACACATGATAGTGGCAGAAATGAATTTTGGACCCATTAAATTCTAATTCAAAGCCCACCTTTTAAACTGTATTGCAAATGTGATAGGATGAGTGTGCTTCATGTAACATGACAGAAAATAAAAGAAGAAAACTTCAAGGTAAAGGGATGAATTCACATGGAGACTTAGTTGCTGATGAGCATTTCAGTAGGAATTCCAAAGTATAGATCTGACAGTCATGAGTAGGCTAGAAACAGAATCGATAGATTATAAAGTTGATGATTTACTTTTATTTTACATTTTTATAACTTTTTTATGCATCTATTCTTACATTTATTTATTCATCAGTTCAATGCAGTTGCTCAGTCATGCCCAACTCTTTGTGACCTCATGGACTGCAGCACATCAGGCTTCCCTGTCCATCACCAACTCCCAGAGCTTACTCAAACTCATGTCCATCAAGCCAGTGATGCCATCCAACTATCTCATCCTCTGTCATCCCCTTCTCCTCTTGCCTTCAATCATTCCTGGCATCAGGGTCTTTTCAAATGAGTCAGTTCTTTGCATCAAGGGGCCAAAGTATTGGAGCTTAAGCATCAATCCTTCCAATGAATATTCAGGACTGATTTCTTTTAGGATAGACTGGTTAGATCTGCTTACAGTTCAAGGGACTCTCAAGAGTATTCTCTAACACCACATTTCAAAAGCATCAATTCTTTGGCGCTCAGCTTTCTTTATAGTCCACTCTCACATCCATAGCTGGCTACCGGAAAAACCATAGCTTTCACTAGACTGACTTTTGTTGGCAAAATAATGTCTCTGCATTTTAGGTGCTGTTTAGGTTCAGTCATTTAATAAGTGAGCCTTAGATGTCTGCCCTATGACAGGTAGTGTCCTTGGTTATGGTGAGAATACAAGCCAAGATCCATATTCTTGATAAATTTAAATTCTATTTGAGGAGAACAAAAGATACAAGTAAATGTATGACATAGTTTCATATTTAGTTTTCAGTCCCATGAAGAATATGAAGCAGACAGGTGAGATAGTGACTAAGCCAGGCATGGTAAGGACTTGCTATTAATTGGTAAGAGAATGCTTCACAGAGAATATAATGTCTGAGATAATATAGGGAAAGGGAAAGAGCCAGGAATGGGAAGATTCTAGTCAAATGCAATGTTTGGAAGGACACCATGATGGGGAAGCATGAGTGAGGGAGAATGTGGGCATGTGGCACTGTCAGGAAAGGCTGATAATTCATTATTAGGAAGTATTTCATTATACATCTGCCTAGTGTATTGTCTCACTGGTGAATGGTCATTCGACACCAGCTGTTAAATATTTATTTCACATCCTCCTGCATGTACACATGGTAATAAGCAGAAATTTCTAAGTTCAGCAAGAAACCACTGGTTTCCTAAACATCAAAGGACATGATTTCAGGTACATTTACAAAGACCTTTGTGGCAACTATTTGATTAATTAGATTGTAAAGATGCAGCAATTAGAGAAATCAAGTGACAATTGTGTTAATACAGGTGGAAGATCAATGGCTTAGTAGAGCAGTAGCAATACAGATGAATGTACATGGACATTTTTAAATAAATTCTGGAAATCTCAAAGTCAACTCTACTTACTGATGGTTAAAGGGCAAATTGAAAGGGGAAGGGAGAAATGAAAGATGACTATTTGTCTTAAAAAGGGGGATGGAGTTTACTACAAGAAGGAAGACTGAAAAAAGAACGGCATTTTAAAAGAATGAAGAGCTCTGCTTTGAACATATTAGGCTTGAGATACTTTTTATTTTAAAAAGTAGAGATATAAAATAGACATTTGCATAGATGAAGTTGGAACATTGTAAAGAATGTGAAATCAGGGCTAGATTAATACTTACAGAGTTGTCTAGTTTGGGTTTTTCAGAAATAGACTCAGGAATAAGCCACTTATATACCAGTAATTCACTGGAGTTTTCCAGAGTTTTTCTGAATATTTTTCATTATTCTTAAGTTTTATTTTCTTCATTCTTAATGAGTGGCTCCACCTGTGCTTAGGATCCCTTTTTTGCCACCATCTCAGAGACTTCGTTTCTTTTTATGCTTTTAGCCTTTCCTTTTTTACTGGTTTCATCCTATTAGCATTTCAAAGTACTAAGGCCACTTCCAGTTTCAGAACAAAGAAAGTCCCCTAAAAATAGAACTTAAAAAGAAATATCTCAAATCTAAAACTTCTTCCTCCAGATTCTGCCCTATCTTCTCTTTTTCACAGCCACATTCCATTTTGCATTGTCTAAACTTGAAGTATCTATTTCAACTCCCATGCACCAATCAATCACTATCATTTGGCCCTATGACTTTATGTAAACTGTTCTTGGCAAGGTTACCAATGACATCTATGTCCTTAAATGGATACTTTTCAGATGTTAATCCTTCTTGATCTCTGGGTAGAACTTGAAACTTTTAACTTCTTTCTTTAGAAAATTTCACTTGTCAAAGCTTCTGGGGCGAATTGAACCCCATGAGAGCCCTTACAATCCACATGTATAGCTCTAACCAGAGATAACCTTAGGGATCACCCTTAAGTCCATAGGTCCTTTATAATCATTTTATTTACTTCCAAGTTTTATTTACTCCAGTCAAATGGAGTAAGCCAACTATAGCCTATTTCCACCATGAACTGCTTCTGTAAACTCTAGGCAGAATATAAACTGAAAACATGAACAGGAAGGAATTACATATGGAAGGGTTCACAAGGAAAGTCAAGACTTGAAAGACAAAATCAATGGTGAAATTCCTAGTTATTTTTTCCTCCTTTGATTTTTGGTTTTGAAAAGAAGTTAGTCCCTTTGGAAAACTGCATTATCCCCAAGAAAAACAATAGTGTGGGTAGCTAAAGTTCAGACAGAAAATCCAGTACTTTGGACAGAAGAAGCAAGAAAAGGGTCCCCTGAGGACCAAATAGTATGTTTCAGAGAACTCTTTTTTCTTTTGCCCTTTTTTATTACTCTGTTGCCTCAAAGGCAACTCCAGTGCCCATTGCTGAACAAGAGCATAGGGACTTAAACCATGAAGTAAACCAATTTTCCTGGCTAGATGAAATGGGAAAGGACTTCCAGGAGCTAGAGAATACAGGGGAAATCTCAAAGCTTCCCTGGTGGCTCAGAGGTTAAAGCGTCTGCCTCCAATGCGGGAGACCCGGGTTCGATCCCTGGGTCGGGAAGATCCCCTGGAGAAGGAAATAGCAATCCACTCCAGTATTCTTGCCTGGAGAATCCCATGGACGGTGAAGCCTAGTAGGTTACAGTCCACGGGGTCGCAAAGAGTCAGACACGACTGAGCGACTTCACCTTACCTTACCTAACCTTACCTCAAAGAAGGAGAGCTAAAGACGCTTATACACTAATTTCTACATAAAAAACAACATAAGTCTTAGACTCCAGGTGAACTAAGTCTTGAGCTGCACATGTGTGAAACAGACCCAAAGACACAATAGCACAGGCTTTGAACTATTATATAAACCAATGGCCAAGTCCTAAATTAACTTCAGAGTGGGGCATGCATAGCACAGATTTGAAGAGCATAGCAATGAATTTGAAAACTGAACTTGAAATTGGAACCACTGCACACAGAAGATGAGATCAACTTTGTATTCTAAATCTAACATAATTTATTGACAGAAAACACACACAAATTAAAATTCTCCAGATGACTTTAACAGGGCTCAAGTCCCACAACATGATATAAAAACATCTAGGACACAATGCAAAATAAGACAAAAGAATATAAACAAATGCCAAAAGCAAAGAATATCAAAGACTGTAAAAGCAGGTATTATAATCATCCTTTATGAGTTAAAGATGAAGGCTTTAGAAATGTGTGGAAATAAATATATGTTTTCAGTAAGAGAGACAAAGAAAGACCATAAAAAAAGAAAACAGAGGAGAATTAGAGAACTACAAGGTATAATATCTAAAATAAAAATTCACTGAATGCATTCAATAATGGAGAGGAGAGAGCAAAGTAAATAATCAACAAATTTTAAGATAGGCTGATAGAAATTAGCCACTCTAATAGTAGAAGGAAACAAAATAAAAAAGATTATAAATAAACGAGTGGAAACCCAGGGAACGGAGTTTGGTAGAGGAGGGTGTCATGTGTGTGTGCTCAGGTGTGTCCAGCTCTTTGCAGCCCATTGGATTGTGTAGCCCTCCAGGCTCCACCGTCCATGGTATTTCCCAGGCAAGAATATTGGAGTGGATTGCCATTTCCTCCCCCAGGGTATCTTCCCCACCTTGGGATCAAACCCACCTTTCCTGCACTGGCTGGCAGATTTTTTTACCACTAGCACTTAGGAAGCCCAAATTTGAAGGAACAATACCAAAATCCTAACATTTGAGTCACTAGGGAAAATAGAAAGAGAAAAAATAGAAATAGAAAGAGGAAAACTTTGGAGAAATAATGGCTGAAAACTTAATTTGACAAAAGACATATGTATATGTTAAAAAGCTCAGCCAATCTTCAAAAGGATAAACCTAAAGAAAATCATTCTCTGAATCATCAAAGTAAAACTATCAGAAAACAAATATAAGGACTAAATCTTGAAACAGGCAGGAAAAAAAAAAAGATACATTACACAAAGAGAAAAGTGTATTTGAATGCATTTAGATTGCTTACAAGAATAAATTAAAATAGAGAAGAACAGAAGAGGGAAACACTTTTCTTAAAGGACTGAAACAAAAGAAATATTAATTCAGAGTCTTGTATCCAACAAAAATATCTTCAGAAAAAAGCAAGATAGACATTTTCTGCTGAAGGAAAAGTATAAGAATTTTCCCATTGCCATAGAACTTGATATAAAAGGAAAACTAAAGCAGTTCTTCAAAAAAGGGAGACTTAAAAGAGGGAAAGTTATAAGGAGGGAAGAGTCACAGAAGCTGTATATTTCTGGATAATTAGAATAAATTATTTTTTCTTTAAGTCTTATTTATGGCAAAAGGACTGTACAGTTGTAAGATTTCTGGATTTTAACTGAAGTTGTAGAAAATTAACTCTGAAGAGGGTATAAAAAAGTATATATATTTTTCAAATAAAATATTAAAAAACAATAGAAAAAACACAAATGTAAGTAAAAGTTAAATTCTAAAATACATTGACATAATCCGAAAGAAGATAGGAAATGGGAAAAAGAAGAAAAGAAAAACAAAAATCAGAAAGTAAAATAGTGAGTAATAATGTAACCATATAAATATATTAAAAACAGATAGTCTAAACACTATTTAAAAGACAAAAATTGTTGGATAGTGTAAAGTACCAAGACTGAATGAACTACTGCCCTAAAAAATTAAACTGTAGTGCTACAGGTAAATTACAGATAAAAAATCATGATCAAAAATCATGCAAACATTAATAAAAAGACTGTGGTAACTATGTTAGTTGCAGAAAAAAGCAACTTCCAAAACAAGGAAACTCATCAGGGATACATGGGTAAATTTCATAATGAAAAAGGCATAAATTCACCACAAAACAGTAATTTTAAGTGCTTTATCTAGGAGTTCAAAAGACATAAAGCCACAGCTGATAAAGCTGAAATTAAAAGTAAATGCACAATTGCACATGGAATCTTTTACTTTTTTTCTCTGTAATCAATTGTTCAATACAAAATTGAACATTATCGAACTAAATGATATCATCAGCTTAATTTATCCAACTAATCAATAGCCTCATATTCAACAATAGCAGAATATACATTCAGTTCACATGTATACAGACTTCATCAAGGTAGACCATATCATCAGCTATAAGGCAAGCCTTGGCACATTTAAAAGGATAAATGTATGGCAAAACCAATACAGTATTGTAAAGTAAAATAAAGTAAAAATAAAAATTAAAAAAAAAACTATATAAAACTTTTTTTCAGATCATAATGAATCAAACCAGAAGTTAATAATGGAAATGTATCTAGAAAATATTCCAATGTTGAAAATTAGACTGCACGCATCCACAGCCTTCTTTCATCTAAAACTCTCATTTCTAGACCTATACACATCTGAGTGAGACATCCTTGTAACCTTATTTTCCCTGGCTAATTCTGATTTACATAAGAGGAATCAGTTTAAGCTTTATTTTCCCAAGGCATCTTCTCTGGTTCCATGGAATAGAGAATGGGCCACTGCATTGTGTTTTTACTGTATTTCTATTTCCACTTCCATATTTCCTCACAATGTTTTATGTAACCAATGCTTTGGACGTTGTTGGACCTAGAGATCAACCTCTATATAGCGTAAAATCACAATAACAAAAAAAAAAACAAAGTGTAACAACCAAAATCTGATACTAATTGCCACTTTTCCAATCACTAGACTGGCAAACAAAAAGCACCTTCTTCTTTAGAAGCTGGGATAGATGAGATTTGAATCACTCATGGTTTATTATTATTTTCTTTTCACATTATTTGATTTCCCCCATAACACACTAAGCTGTAATAAAGGACAATGTCTGTCTTACTTACCTTTTCCCCTGGCCAGTGTTTGATACCGATCATCAGTTATTGCCACTTGATGCTTCTTTGTCAGTGCTCTGGGTCACCAGGGTTCTTGGGTAACTTAGAGGAAATAAGAGAAGTCTAGCTCACAGAATCTTTGGAGAGGTTTGTTTGTTTTCTTCTTGAACGCTAAAGAAACTGTTTAATAAAATGACCCACCTATCTCTAAAATAGTCATATTTAGCCTTGTCTGAAAATTCACTTCCTTCTTGCAGAACCCTAGTATTTAATGACATTCCATTCAGTATTTTGGTGCTTGTATCGCACTTCCTTTTTAGAATTAATAAAGTATTTCCAGAAGGCAAAGCCTTCCCTACTTGCTGTTTCTGTATCTATACCCATACTCAGCAGGAATCTAACTGGCCCCTAGCAAAACAGTGTCTAGCTGAGAACAAAATGCACCCAGGAAAGACATTATGTGAGCAGAAACATTTCACTTTAGGAAATTTATACTTGAAGGTATAGGGGAGGGAGTCTACCTCATCAAGTAGGATGCCCAGATCATACAGTTAATGACAGTTTCTACAAAACAAGTGAATCCCTCATCAGTGTTCTCTAGGAAGATAACGATAGCTTATAAGTGAAAAATTAAGTGAATAAAAGATTTTTCTTTTAACTATTTTAAAAGGGTTTAAGGACTGAGATACAGGAAACACATACTTGATAGGCAATAGCCAAACTAGAATCAGTAAGGAAGAAAATGACTTATCCAATATAACACAACCATACTGTATCATCTTTATGAAGGTAACCTGAATTGTTTTCTCTCAGCATTAACATATATATTTAATTTCTACATTAAGAAATATTATATAAAATTTAATGTTATATAAAATTATACAAAACCTAGCAAATATGTAAATATTGTCTCCCCACTTCTGCCCCTTATCTCCATAGAATTATAAACTACAATTTAATGTTGGAAGGGGTTCCAAGAATATCCCTGAAATAGCAGAGGTGAATATTTAATACAGTTTGTGAAAATGTTGCATTAATATCAGTTAAAACAAGGATCTGATTAATGTGGCTTAGAAACCTAAGACAATTTATCGAGCTGCTTGCTGATTGCAATCTATGATACTCTCCCTCTTCTGTGTAGATATTGATTTGATAGATAAAGCGGGGGGTAATTTTTCTTTTGGAATGGTGACACTAATGGCCATTGAATTCTCACTGACAAGGTAGAGAACCGTGTTTATTGGAACTCCAGTAGTTGTTTTAGTTATTTTTCTGCTCTTCTGCTCCCCTCCCCCTCTGTCTCCTCCTTCTTATGTTTTCAGTCTTCAAGGATGATAGAAAACCTATAGGAAGGTAAGCAATAATTTCAGCCTATATTTCTTTGAGAGGGAAGATTAATTTTAAAAAAAGGAGAAGATAAGAGCATTTTGTTGGATCTATCATAGTAAAATCTTGATTAAATCTGCCTTTGCAATTGTTTATATCTTGTTTGAAATAGTTTTCCTATTGGACTCATCTTTCTATTTTTCACCAGATTACACACCAGAGTTCATGATGACATCCACAGCATCATATAATGAGTTCAGCTATGGTGCTGTCTCGGAAACTAGACTGCCTCAAGGTTAGAGTAAGCATTAGAGAGATGCACACGTCCCCAGCTTCCCATCATCCAATACTAACACATAAGAGGGCATCTGTTAAGTAAGGCATGGCTTCCATATTGGTAAAGAGATCATACTTCCTATATGTTTTTCATCTTATGCAGAAAACCATAAGAAATCGGCCTTGATTTTGGAAAGATAATCAAGCTGCTAGAAAGCGTTGATGTTTGCTGCCAGTACTCTCGCCTGGAAACTCCCATGGACGGAGGAGCCTGGTGGGCTGCGGTCCATGGGCTCGCAAAGAGTCGGACACGACTGAGCGACTTCACTTTCACTTTTCACTTTCATGCATTGGAGAAGGAAATGGCAACCTACTCCAGACTTCTTGCTTGGAGAATCCCAGGGACGGGGGAGCCTGATGGGCTGCTGTCTATGGAGTCACACAGAGTCAGACACGACTGAAGTGACTTAGCAGCAGTAGCAACAGCAATGGGAACGTTAGTTGCCTTGTTCCTGTACACATACAGTTCAAAGGATGTTGTGGTCATCCCTGCTAGGAATCCTTGAGAAACTGAGTCTGAGTACATCATCTTTCCTTGAGAGGAGAGGGTACCTGGTAGCTCAACATCAACAACCTGGAGTGAATTCCTAGAGTCCATTTTCAGATAATCTTATTCATTGCTTCAACATCCTTATATAAGAAAATAAAAGAAAGGAAATATAAATATAGTTTATGTATTTATCGTGTATGTATATAATTACAGTTATAGCTATATGTTTATCATATGTATGTCATGAATATATGTGTCATATAGTTGCATGTTTATGTGTGTATATGCACATATCATGACAATGGACAGTTTTCTAAAAACAAATTTAATCTGGGCCCTTCACTGAAGGCTTTTTGTTATAGTTGACATGGTATAAACTGAGGAATCAAATGTGCCCAGATGTTAATAACGACTGCCTCTACACTAAGGTGAAATCTTGGGAGACGTTTTTTTCTAATTCTCAACTTGATGATAAATTATTGATAATCATGAATTCTCTGCAGACAGGTTTGAGGTCTCAAACTAGTGAATAAGTAAACTTGTAAATACACTAAGTGTAAATCCCTTAGTGTAATATCTTATATAGTAGACTCTGACATCTCCATGTTAAGTTAATACTGTAACATATCTTAAGAGATTGTTAAATCAAATGCCTTAGCTTCACTTAAGGCATTTAGTCAAAAAACATTTACTGTAATCTAAAGTATTGCCATTCTGAAGGAGATCAGCCCTGGGATTTCTTTGGAAGGAATGATGCTAAAGCTGAAACTCCAGTACTTTGGCCACCTCATACAAAGAGTTGACTCATTGGAAAAGACTTTGATGCTGGGAGGGATTGGGGGCAGGAGGAGAAGGGGACAACAGAGGATGAGATGGCTGGATGGCATCACTCACTCGATGGACGTGAGTCTGAGCGAACTCCGGGAGTTGGTGATGGACAGGGAGGCCTGGCGTGCTGCGATTCATGGGGGTCACAAAGAGTCAGACACGACTGAGCCACTGAACTGAACTGAACTGAAAGTAAAGCAAGGTGCCTAGGGACACAAAGATGGAAAGGCCACAGACCCTAGCTTCACTGGGCTTACACTCTAAGGAGGATGCCATAAAATATAATTTTAAAATTATGTTTTAAAATAGATTAATAGTGGTATGAGTTACTGATTGAAATCTGTATGTCCCTGAGGTTTTCTGTTTGCTTGCTTTTTTTTTTTTTTTTTTAAACAGTGCAGAGAATTAGAGTGGAATTTGAATGACACAGGACTAAATTCAAAAAAGTCATCCTTCTAGTTGAGAATCTTCAGGGGAGAGAATGGTAAACCCACTTTGGAGGTCTGTACAAGGAGAAGGGTGTGAATGGGAAGGGAACCTGAGCTCTCACTTGCAGTGGATATATCATCCTACAAGAGTCCATCCTCTTGCTTCTTTTCATCTCCCTCTCAGTGAAAGTCAAGAGGCTCAACTGGTTCCTCTTACTGAAGGTAAAGGAGGGAAGCCCCAGGAAATCAGTTGTAAAGTTTAGGAAGAACTTTAAAAAGGGGAGAATAATATCTCCTTTCCTTGATAGAAATATGTTCAGTCCCTTTGTGTGTGACAGGGTGGAGAGAGGGACTTGACTTTTAGTGAATTATTTCATGAAATGAGAATGGGAACATGATTTCATAAAGATTGTACAACTCAGAGAAATAAGGGTTTAGTAAAGCACAATGAGAAGCAAGTATTAGAAAAAATTAAATAATTTTGTGCTTATAACATCAGTGAATTTAACCTGCTTAGTGAGAAAGTTATATTCATAGCACTCTGTATAGTAAGTATAGAAAAATATGCAGGGAGTATTATTGTAGAACCATAGTGTCAGAGAAGGCCTCCTAAGGGATTTAATGCTCATCCTAAATTTTGAAACATAGGCATTCATTATACAACTGAGTCTGGCTTGGGAGAATATTATTTATCATTTCAAGGAAAAGATGAAGTAGAGAACAGAGACACCAAACAGAATATGACAAATTGTGTTGTGTATTTTACTACATTTATTATTTGTGATATGTTTTCTGTTCATCTCAGTGAAACACAGATAAGGAAAATTAGCTATTTTTCACATACCCACAAACAAGATGAAATTCTTTTCTTCCACATGGTATGAAGCACTTTGCAATATATCTTTTCCTTGATATAAAAATAAAGTAAAACAGCAATATTGCTCCAGTCTTTTTTATAAGGAGGGCCATTGGGTAAACAATTCTATTGGAATGATATTTGTCAGGACCCTTTCAAAATATTTTATTTATGCTGCTTTTATTTAGATTTTATAGTAATTCTGGTGGGTATGGGTGGTATGTGGTCTTGCATACACCACCACTGGAAATAGGGAAGTAAAGAACCTTGCAGTCTATCTGTTTGATGATGATATTGAGAAGTTGTGTATACTCTTTTATATCATTTTTTAACACATTGTGTTTGAGTCCACTGAACAGAGAAGTAGTCATACTTTACTATGAAGATGTATTAGCTAGTTCCAAATTTGTTGGTGAAGTAATTATTTCGAAAATAATAACTAGAATGTCTCAAAGTCATGGTGATAAGCCTTGGTGATATAAGGTCAAACAAGGTAAATACTATCCTTATTTGTAAGAGCTAACAATTGAAGTCTATTTGATTTCTCTCAGGAGAGGAGAGGGAGTTACTTTCATCTTCCAACTTCCTCGACCATCACAACCCATCATGCCCTAAAGTATTGATGTGTTAATTGATGTAGTAATAATATATGCCTGCTACTCACAGGGTGTAGGAAAATGAGGAGATCTGTTTCTAATTTGCATTATTGTTAAGAAGCGTATACAGTGTGCTCGTAGCTTATGTAGTAGTCAGTGTTCATTCAGCTTTTAAATTCCTCTTTAATATTCCCTTGGGAAAGAGAGTTGCAATACGTCTACTCTCTACTGTCGGCCACATTGATGCCTGTGACTTAGCTGTTTTCATCACAATGTGAAAGTTCCTTAGACATCCATATATATGCATCACTTTCATGCTTGTGAGTAAATTATTAGTTAAATTGAAAGAAGCAATGACAATGCTTATTATTACTATAGAAAAGAAACCCACTTTGACAAACTATTCCAGTTTTAAGGAACACTCTTAATGGAATACAAACATACCTCAGAGATGATCCAGGTTTGATTCCAGACCGTCACAATAAAGCAAATATCACAACAAAGTGACTCACATGTATTTTTTAGTTTCCTAGTGCATATAAAATTATTGTTTACACTATGATGTAGTCACTTAAGTGTACAATAAGACTATGTCTAAAAAATCTACATACCTTAATTAAACAATACTTTATTGATAAAAAACACGAATCATCATCCAAGCCTTCAGTGAGTCATAATCTGTTTCCTGGTGGCATGGCTTGCCTCTATGTTGATGGGAACCGACTGATCAGGCTGGTCATTGCCAAAGTCTGGGAAAGCCATAGCAATTTCTTAAAATAAGACATCAGTAAAGTTTGTTGCTTCCGTTAACTTTTCTTTTTGTGAATGATTTCTCTCTAGCATGCATAGCTGTTTGATAGCATTTTACCCTCAATAGAACTTCTTTCAAAACTGGAGTTTATCTTAATCCTCTCAAAACCCACAGCTACTTTATCAAGTAGGTTTATATAATATTTAAACTCCTTTGTTGTCATTTTGACAATATTCACAGTATCTTTATCAGGAGCAGGGTCATTCTCAAGACACCACTTTTGTTGCTCATCCATAAGAAACAACTCCTCATCTGTTAAAATTTTATAAGGAAATTGCAGCAGTTCAGTGAAATCTTGTCTCTACTTCAGGTTCTAGATCTCTTGCTCTTTCCACCACGTCTGCGGTTATTTTCTCCACTGAAGTCCTGGACCTTTCAAAGTCTTCTGTGGGGGTTGGAAACAGCTTCTCCAGACTCACATTAATGTTGATGTATTGATCTTTTTAATTATGAATGTTCTCTGTGGCATCTAGAAAGGTGAATCCTTTCCAGAAGATATTCTTGACTTTACCAAGATCCATGAGAGGAATCACCATCTCTAGCAGCTTCATACTTGCAAAATGTTTTTCTTAAATAATAAGACTCCTTGATCCATGCACTGTAGAAAGGATGTTGTGTTTAGCCAACATGAAAATAATATGACTGTCATGTACATCTCCATCAGAGCTCTAAATGATCAAATGCATTGTTAATAAGCAGTAATATTTTGAAAGGAACCTTTTTTTCCTGAGAAGTAGATCTCAACAGTGGGTTTGAAATATTCAGTAAACCGTGCTGTAAAACAGATATGCCATCATCCAGGCTTTCTGTTCCTTTTACTGAGCCCAGGAAGGATTGATTTGGAATGATTCCTCAGAACCCTAGTATTTTCAGAATGGTAAATGAATATTGGCTTCATCTTAAAGTCCCCAGATGCATTAGTGCCTAGCAAGAGAATCAGCCTGTCCTTTGAAGCTTTGAAGATAGGTTTTGGCATCTCCTCTCTAGCTATTAAAGTCCTTGGTGGTGTCTTCTTCTAATATGAGGCTGTTGCACCTTCATTAAAAATAATGTTGTTTAGTGTGACCACTTTTATTCATTTTCAGGGGTAGATCTTCTGGATAACCTGCTGTAGTTTCTACATTAGCCCTTGCTGTTTCACCTTGCATTTTTTATGTTATTGAAAACTCCTCTTTCTGAAACCTCATGAACTAACCTCTGCTAGCTTCAAACTCAGCTCTCTCAACTTTCATAGAAGTGAAGAAACTTAGCATCCTACTCTGAATTAAGCTTTAAGTGAATGTTGTGGCTGGTTTGATCTCCATCCTGGATTTCTCCATAGGCAAGAAGGTTTCACAAAAAGTTTCACTTTCTTATCATTCATGTGTTCATTGGAATAGCACTTTTAATTTCCCTTCAAGAACTTTTCCTTTTATTCACAGTTTGCCTGACTGTTTAGTACAAGAAACCTAGCTTTTGCCTTAACTTGGCTTTTGACATGACTTCCTCTCTAAACTTAACCAGTTTTAGTTTTTTATTTAAATTGAGAAACTTGTGACTCTTCCTTTCGCTTGAACACTTACAGGCCAATATAGGGTTAGTGATTGGCCTACAATATTGATATGTCTCAGAAAATAGTGAGGCCAAGAAGAGGAAAAGAGAAAAGGAAAGAGCTGGCCTGTGGAGCATTCAGAACACACATAACATTCATCAGTGAAGTCTGCTATCTTATATGGGCATGATTTGTGGCACATCAAAACAATTATAATACCATTAAATAGTACTGATCACAGAGCACCATAAAAATACTATTAATAATATAAATAGTATTAATAACAAAAAAGTTTGCCATGTTGTGAGAATGAATAAAATGTGATATGGATACACAAAGTGAGCAAATGCTGTTGGAAAATAGCAATAATAGACTTGCTCTAAGCAGAGTCACCGCAGATTTTCAACTTGTAAAAAACCACAGTACCTGCAAATATAGTGTATTGTATAAAGCAAAATAAAATAAAATAAGGTATGGATGTATTGAGAAAGACAGAGGGAAAGAGAGAGAGAGAAGAAGAAGAGAAAGAAGGAAGAGAAATGAGGGAGAGGGAGAAGAAGAAGAGAAAGAAGGAAGAGAAATGAGGGAGAGGAAAGAGAGAAAGAAAGGGTTGGGATGAGGGAAGAGAGAGAGAAAGGGAGGGAGGGATAAAGAGAGGGAAAGAAAAAGAATTATTTCAATGAAATTTCTCCATTCTAAGTTAAATTGAATTGGAAATAATTCATAGTGGCTTCTACCTTTGGTAAAGTAAAATAACACCACTACTAAAACTGAATACTAGCATATTAATAAGTATTGACACAAGAGAGAAAATTTACTGTTTATGAATGTTTACTTTGTAATACAAAGTGTCAACCCACATAACCAAGCAACTGCCATACTAAAGATCAGTGATGTTTCTCTAAAGTGGTTGATTCCACCTAGAGCCTCCTAACTTTAAATTGACAATTTTCTAGTCACCAAGTTGTTTGAGAGGAACTATTTTTTGAAAAATAGTGATTATGCAGAATTCTGAGAAAATTCAGTTGCTTTTCTCCCATTTATATTTGTCATTGGCATAAAAACATATCTACACTTTTGAAAATGAGCTTAACTTTTTTTTGGCCAAGAGAGACTGCAAAAGAGAGAAAGTAGTATTTACTTTGCACCTTTATGATAGAAAAGAAATTCCTCAGTACATATTAGAAAGCTCTTATTCCTGTTAAAGATATTGCTGAAATTCTATATAGTCACCTCCATTAGTAAAGCAATTGGAAAATAAAGGTTTCTGTTTGAGACCTTAGAAAGAATTTTCTCCAATTCAAGATTCTTTGCAAAATATGTTGTCAAAAGCAAAGTAGGCAATAGTAAAATTCAAAATTTGTCCTGTATGTGCTTTCTTGTTTTCCTGATTAAAGTACAGTTTGGTGAATTACAGTTTATTTAAAGTTATTTATTTGAATCACATGCACTTAATTTCTTGTTTTCCTCTAATGTAAACTGTGCTTTAAATGCTAGCACTTGATGCTACAAATATTCAGTTTTACTAATGAGCAAATCAACAGATGGGCTGAGCAAATATTTGAGTTTATGAATCCTTTGGAAGATTTTACTTGGAAAATTAAAATAAGGAAATCGAAAGTGATTCATATGTCTTTATCATTTGCTCTTTAGTAATTAAAATAATATAAAAAGATCTCTGAATGTATAATTCATGATGTAGTGAAAGTCTTAATACCATATAAAATGCTTAGGCTTAATTCTTTTAAGGGAGAAGAAGTGATATCAGTGCTGGGTAAGGTGATCTTAGCAACAGTGTTTGTATTGGGGGATGATGGGGATGACTATATGGGTCCAAATTAAAGGCAAGAGACCATCAACAAGTTACTGCAATAGTCTGAAGAAGTGAATAGGAGGATCTGCCCTAAGGTAGAAGCTGTGGGAATAACAGGAAAAAGAGAGCTGTAGAAAGATGCAGAGATAAAAGAACCAGCATCAATAGGAGTTGAAGCTTGATTACATGGTTGTTAGAGACAGAGAGGCATGAAAGACCATGCTGAGGTCCCCAGCTTGAGATACTTGAAGTAAGATATTCAGGAAGAACTCTTGAGCTTATGTGTATATTGCCAAAGCTCTTGGGAGCACTAGTGTTCATATTCCCAGTTACTGTAACAGTTGGAACTATCTCTTTGAAGATACAGAAACAAGCTTAAACTGAAGACACTCTATGGTTTCAAAAAAATATATGGACATATTAAAGCATCATTATTTTCCAGGGAAACCAGAGGAAGTCTAAAATTTGGAGTGGCACGTAGTGGGAACAAGCACATGAATAAACAAAACACCATTAAAAGACTTCTTTTGATCAAAAAAAGGTCAAATAAAATTTTAAAATGTGTTATACATTTATTCTGGGAAATCAGTCTCAAACAGAGGCTGACTTCATAAGGCTTCCACCAGCTTATGCAATTATATCTAAGTTGCAAATCAAGTTCAGAGCTAAGGAACATTATTGAGATCTTCTTCGAGGGGTTTCTGAATACTGCTGTTAGTTATCTCCTCAGTTACTGCTGCTGTACTATCAGAAATTCTACATCTGAGCACTCAGGCAAGCACAGGGAAGAATCCAGCAACCCTACAGTACCAATTATTAAAGGGAAATTGTTGAAAATTTAAGTTATTCAAGAAATGGAAAACTCATATACACTGTTTAAACTTCAACTTACTTTTCCCTGTTGTAAATGAGTTAACCTCACAGAGTTACAAATGAGCTTTTGAATTAAATGGCACTGTGGGTGTGCATCGTTTCTAATAAGCTTGTGACATTGATCCCTGCATGGTGGTGCATCATGAAAACTTTTCAGGAGTACTTGCTTTTAGTTTCGAATTTATACCCTACTTACTTTCAGAAAAGATTTGAATTGGTGGAGAAAAATAGAACATAATATAAAACCAAAACACACATGTTCAAATAAATATCAAAGTCTTATAGACATAATTACCATTCACCTGGGATGACTGAACTGCTGTAAGAATCACCATGAAGACACAATGCAATGGCCAGAATGGTTTGTGCTGTGTTCAGAGAAGAAGGAACCTAGAAATGTTTGTCTTTTACCTATCTTTATGGCCTTTCTGATCTTCTAGTAGACCTAATCCTGCCTGCACTTTCATTATGACAACTAATAGCATGAAAATTCCTGGTATGCATATGATTTTGTCATTTGGAGAAGGGAATAAAAAATATGTTTTATCTACTTTTGTAAATGCAGAGATATTATAATAGCAGAGTACATAACTGATAAAAATACTTAAACATCTGAGTGAACAGAACATGCATCGCAGCACATGGGCCCTAAGAAGACACTTCACTCCAGGGAAGATTATATAATTTTTTGAAAGAATAAAGGGAATTATAGCCATTGTTTTCTTTTTTACCCACTTAAAATGTTTGGAAATATTTTGAGCATACAAATTAAAAAAAAAAAAGGACATACTTACCTGTAACTCAATTACATCAAATCTTAATATTTTATCTTATTATCATTTCTTTAAAAATTAATCTTTAGAATTGTGGTCTGAAAACTCTCTATCACTTTTTCCTTTCATTTCTAATGCTATCATTCACTTAAATTATTTATTTAAGATGTACTTATATTCCCAGGTGACTCAGAAGGTAAAGTGTCTGCCTACAGTGCAGGAGACCTGGGTTCAATCCCTGAGTCAAGAAGATTTCCTGGGAAAGGAAATGGCAAACCCATTCCAGTATTCTTGCCTGGGAAATCCTGTGGATGGAGAAGCCTGGTAGGCTACAGTACTTGGGGTCTCAAAGAGTCAGACACAACTGAGCGACTTCACTCACTATATTGTTTTCACATTTTAGGCACATACAAATAATAATAATTGTTTACATGTCTTAAATAGTGTATAATAATATATATATCTTCAACATCTTTTTATCTGCTGAGATTAATACTTATGTGTATATAGTTCTTAATGTACTTTCTTAAAACACAAGATAATATCCCACCCCATGAAGATACTAAACATTATCCATTTCTCATTTCTGTTCAATAATAAACAGTATCCCACTTAAATCTTAATCAATTGGAAGTTTGTGTATTTATATAGATTAATATAGCTATCTAATATCATTTATAACTATATAGCCTAATTTCCAGAAGTATTTATTCAGTAGAAAATGAAAAATAATTTAGCCACTTATTTGTAATAACACTTGTATCCCACGTCTGGTTCCATATATGCAGGACTGCCATTTTGGTTCATTTACCTGTCTGTCTAGTTTAATACCACCGAATCACACTATATTAATTAGTATCTATTTTTAAAATACCTTAATATTTTTAGAGAGATGATTTTTCTCTAATTTTTTCAGTATTAAGATAATTAAGAAATAACTATATCATGAAGAAGTAAATTTACCTTTCCTAACACTAAATTTGAACAGGGGTAAAAAAAAAATTCTACATAATTTATAAACGTGTTCTCACATAAATTTACTGACTGAATTAAAGTATCTTAGTGGTGAAAAAAACTAATGTTGAAAAGTTAGGGGAAAAAAAGAAGTTAGTTTATTTTCCATAAATCGTTGGAAGAAACAAATGCAAATATTCCACATAAATTGTTCAAAGTCTCAAATAATTTTCAGAGATAAATTGTCAGGAAAAATTAGTGGGTCTTAATTAAATAGAAAATCATACAACTTAAGAAAACAAGGCATCATGTGTGAGAGTTAACTAAAACAACAATGAGCAGTGTTAGATTCACAAAGACTCAAAAAATTGGAATTTTCAAGCCTGGAATATGTTAAAAAGATGACATGT
Source organism: Capricornis sumatraensis (assembly GCF_032405125.1). NCBI lineage: Eukaryota > Metazoa > Chordata > Mammalia > Artiodactyla > Bovidae > Capricornis > Capricornis sumatraensis. Next base: position 23,168,408 of record NC_091081.1, on the reverse strand, counting down.
TTTGTATTGAATGTATTTAAAAATACCTTCTCAAAAGCCTTGCAAATGTAAGTCAATAATGTAAGATCAGAAAGCAGACTAAAAGATTTTAAATACATATATATATAAATTTAGAGTCAGAAAGCCATAAAAATTCAAATTAAAAATGAAACGGATACATTAGACAAAATTTTAGACAAAAGTTCAAACAGATTTACTGAAAGGTTGATATAGCTGAAGAAGTTTTTCAAAATAGATTTGAGAATAAAAAATGTATGAAATACAAAAGAGATTAAGAAAATTACAGGGATAAGTGAGAAGGTTTAGCACAGAGATAATCAGGGTTTAAGAAGTATATGAGATAATTAATAAGACAAGTTATTTATTCCAAAGAATGATGGGTGAGTATTACCCTTTTAGGAAAAATATAGAGAATAGAAACCCAGGTCCTGTTCAGGAAATGGTTCACAGCCTCATTTTCCTTACAGAACTCAGAATTTACAGACTTTTATTTCTTTAACTGACTAATTACAAAATTGTTTCACCTCTGTTTGGCATAAAACACATTTTTTAATGCTCAAATGTTTTGTTGAAATTGACATTTACAGTAAGATTATAAAAATCCCCTATATATATATATATATATATATATATATATATATATATTCTGATGACCACATAAATTTATAAAGAATGCAAATAGAAGAGTACTAAGTGGGCAAAGTTCTTAAGTTAAAATGTTTACATATACTATTTCTTGTTATTTTGAATCTCAGTCCTAGATATGACTGCCTACAGTAAAAAGATCAAGAGACTGTCCAATTTATTCAATTGGTAACTAAAAGCTTCAGTTTTTATTTCCATAATCTAAATTTTAACCTTAAGACTTTAATCAAAAATTTAAAAGATATGTCTTTTATAGGATTTATGTTTACTCAACAATGGAATGCATTTGTTTCTTCACAATATATATAAGTTGAGTACAATTTCTGAATGGGATAACCTATTCGATGGACGTGGGTTTGGGTGGACTCTGGGAGCTGGTGATGGACAGGGAGGCCTGGCGTGCTGTGGTTCATGGGGTCGCAGAGTCGGACATGACTAAGCGACTGAACTGACTGAGTGACTACATGTAAAAGCATATGTATAGAGAGGAGAGTTCAAGTTTAAACCACAAATGACTTCAATATGTAGAAACTGGTGAAGGAGAAGGAAATAGAAAGGAGATCATGAAAGAGGATCAGTAAGATAAGGAAAGAGAGCAAAACATGTCATTCTTGAAAGCCAGGAGAGAAGAGAATTTTAAGAACACATGTGTAACTTAACTTGGTAGGATATCATGCAAGCTAAGTATAGAAATACCATTAGCAATATCGGTGACCTTAACAGAAACGGCTAGTGGAACAGCAGGGAAATAGATTGGGTTGGAGATAGCCATACAGACAAACCTTCTGGGCAGGTCGGCTCTGAGAGAGGTCAAGAATATGACCAAGTAGTGGGAGAGAGTGTGGCATTGGATGCTTGTTTTCTTTTACATAATGGTTGAAGATACTAGATGTTGTTTCGCTGACATGATTGCATAGAGGGAAGGAGAGAGGAAGAACTAATCAAGAAGCAGAGGTTTCAGAAGAGTCAAATGGATGGGCTTCAGAGCACACATGGAAGACTAGCCTTTGGTAGAAGGAACGATGCTCCTTTCATTATAAAAGTGGTGAAGAAATAGATGGAGCTGATCTGGACAGGATTATGGGTTTGTTGGGGAGAGGACGAAGGCAGTGAAAATACTGGGTGAGGTCATCAGCTATGGGTGGTTATTGAGAAAAGGGTATAGGAGATTGGGACATCTGAGTGAGGAAGATTATCTAAGAAATAATCCTCCTGGGAAGTGGCACTAACAAGCCAAACAGAAGAGATTGCCAGGAATTTTGAAAAGCCTATTTGGGAGTTTGGTTTTGTTATTGTTCATCATGAATAAAAGTGAACAAATATATACATTTATAGAATTCTCTAAAAATAGTCAACTTCTCTGGTTTAGTCACTGTATCTGAGGGCTGTAAAGTTTATCTAAAGTTTATATTTATGTCAAAAGCGGCTTAACAGGGTAAATCATAGAGGATAATTTAGTAATTAGCTTGAACAAGGAGAAAAAAATACAGATGGGATTATGTTGCTATTAAGGAAGTTATGAGGCTACAAATAAAGTAGACTATTTTTAAATAAGGGGAAATGTGGTTGGATAGTTTCCAATTAATATTGCAGAAGGGTTATAATTGCCAATATAAGAATCAATGATAAAATATGAAAGAGTTGTTAGGCAAGACTACAATTTTAATTGAGTTTGAATATAAGAAATGACTGATGGTACATCTGCTCATTCATCACTGTTTTATTACTTTCTCTAGAAAATCCAGAAGAGCAAGATCAAATAAGTTTCCATAATTGGAGCCATGATAAACTTTGAGTAGGCAAAGTGGATCATAGTGGCAAAAGGATAGTTGGAAAAGTATAATACTAGCAGCTGGTTATAAAGGTTTTAATTTGGAAGAGAGGCAGGTGATACCAGAATTGGGAGATGAGCAAGAATATGTACAACCGTGACAGCTACAGGTTTCTATCTTAGTAAAGATAAAGATCTAGGTCAGCAGAAATTTAGACGTGAGAGATATAAAACATTAGGAGGCACAGTCAAGAGTGAGATATAATACAACTCTCAAATGATAATGAAATTTGTCCTGTGACTGCTTATGTGAGTGACTGACTACACAGACTGGCAGGAAAATCACTGTCCCCGAGAAGTTCAAGATAGTTAGGGCAAAGTAAAAAAATACCAATTAATTAAATAAAGAAATACACTGCATATTTCCTATCAGCGCAAGAAACTTCTCACATTATTTTTGGTGCTGAGTGACAAAAGTTAAAGAACTAATTTATTTTCCTAAACTTTTGATTAATTTCTTAACTGGAGGCTATCATAAAGAAAACTGACAATTTTAGAATTTGAGGTGAAGGTCAAGTGTATGTTAAATGTCACTTCGGTAACAAGAAATTGAGTCTTGTCAGAATGGATTCTGGAGAACCATGGACTTTGCCCCCTGATAACGCAACCTCACTATAGATCTCACCCACTGCCCCACCCCAGAAATAATTATTAGTTGTGGTAATTATTTGAAACGATCAAATGTAAGTATATCCTTTACCTGGAAATTGTTAAAACTGCCTTGCAATTCAGTAGGAAAATTGTGTATGTGTGTGCATGTGTTTGTGCATTAGAATGGGCCTGTATGCGCGCATGCACACTCAGGCGCATACTTCAGATATTTTTGGATCGACTTTGAATATTAGAATATATATTGTATTAATAGCAGAGAAATCTGAATAATTCATAGTAATGTAAGATGACTTCTTTGTACTTTTCAAATTCTAATTTAAAGAAAGATGTAGGTGAAATGCACATTTGCTATGAATAAATCTAACATTTGCAAAATGCTGCATATAAACAATAAATTAAATAGGGGTTCATTACTTGCTTTGTAAAATATTTATTATAGAGTTCCTTTAAATGTCAACTTTCTTCACTGAGTTTTCATAATTGGATAACTTTTGTAGAGCTCAATTATTTTGTAAGTCAGGATATCAATGCATGTTAACAAAATAAATTTCAAGAAAGTTAAGTTGACAGAAAAAAACATAGTTCTTTCAAATAAATAAATAAGAACTTAGTAACTAGAGTAGTAGAAATACTAGAAAAGAGTTCCGTGCACTGAAAAAAATAAAATATAAGCTTGGGGATCTGAAACAAACACACAGAGATTCTCAAAATGGAAGCTAGTAGGAGAAACATAATTGATGAGAAATTATTAAGAATTCTTATCGAAAATATTTATGATAATTTTATATTCATTTAAAACATACTAGTTCCAGAATACATAATGCATATATTGAAAGATGGCATACTGTTTTAAAAGAGTATTTATAATTTTTCTATGAATAATAAAGAGAAATAATAAAATTAGCAAGTATCATATTCCCAGACTCTCCTACATTGAGAAAAGAGAGAATTATAAGAGGAAAGAGAAGGATGTGAAAGTTGGAAAGAAAGCTTTCTCTTTTTCCAATTTAAATAAAGGTTTCTTTAAACAAATTTGAGTTATCATTAAATCAAGAGGAGGCATATTTAAAAGCAGAAGTCTTGACAACATCTAAGCTATCTTTCTCAAGGGTCTGCAGGTACTCTTAATAGAACATGGAAAACTTCTCTCTGCAATGTCTAATGTGAAAAAATGGATATATATGTTTAAATCACCAGTTGGAAACTGAAGGTTTACAAAACATGTTTAGCATACTTTTGTTTAGTTTACAGAGATTTAAAATTGTGTGAGCATTTAAAATTTAGGAAATTTTATATGAAAACAAAATTTCTGGCTTCAGGCTTCCCTGGTGGCTCAGAGGGTAGTAAAGCATCTGCCTGCAATGCAGGAGACCTGGGTTCAAACCTTGGGTCAGGAAGATCCCCTGGAGAAGGAAATGGCAACCCACTCCAGTACTCTTGCCTGGAAAATCCCATGGACGGAGGAGCCTGGTAGGCTACAGTCCATGGGATCGCAAAGAGTCGGACATGACTGAGCGACTTCACTTCACTTCACTTCCTGCAACCCTGCGTTCTCCACAGTTCTTTCCACTCACCTGTGTGCTTACACCTGCCACTTTATTCAATTTTTTGACACTTGTAAGCACTTGACTTTGAGATACTCTGCTCAGAATGTGGGTTCTAAATACCAGGCAATTCCTAAAAACTCCACCTTTGGTTGCTGTTCAGTTGCTCAGTTGTGTCCAACGTGCAGAGCTGGAATGAAGCACAGACACAGCACTGCAGGCCTCACTGTCCACTGTCTCCCTGAGCTTGCTCAAACTCATGTCCATTGATTGGCTGATGCTGTCCAACCATTTCACCCTCTGTCATCCTCTTCTCTTCCTACTCTCAATCTTTCCCAGCATCAGTGTCTTTTCTAATGAATTAGCTCTCTGCATCAGGTGGTCAAATTATTGGAGCTTCAGCTTCAGCATCAGTCCTTCCAATGAATATTCAGGATTGATTTCCTTTAGTATTGACCAGTTTGATCTCGTTACTGTCCAAGGGACTCTCAAGAGTCTTCTCCAACACCACTGTTTAAAAGCATCAATTCTTCGGTGCTCAAATTTATGGTCCAACTGTAACATCCATACAAGACCATGACTACTGGAAAAAGCATAGATTTGACTATACAGCCTTTGTTGACAAGGTAATGTCCCTACTTTTTAATATGCTGTCTAGATTTGTCATAGGTTTTTTCCAAGAAGCAAGCATCTTTTAATTTCATGGTGTCTTTTAATTTCATGGCGGCAGTCACAATCTGCAGCGATTTTGGAGTGCTCCTCCCCACAAAATAGTCTCTCACAGTTTGATTGCTTCCCCATCTATTTGCCATGAACTCATAGGACCAGATGCCATGGCTTTCATTTTTTGAATGTTGAGATTAAAGCCAACTATTTCACTGTCCTTTTTCACCTTCATCAAGAGGCTGTTTAGTTCCTCTTTGCTTTCTGCTATAAGGGTGGCATCATCTGCATATCTGAGGTTATTGATATTTCTCTCAGCAAACTTGATTCTGGCTTGTGCTTCATCCAACCTGGCATTTCACATGATGTACTCTGCATATAAGTTAAATAAGCAAGGTGACAATATACAGCCTTGATGTACTCCTTTTTTTGAACCAGTCTGATGTTCCATGTCCAGTTCTAACTCTTGCTTCTTGACCTGCTTACAGGTTTCTCAGTAGGCAGGTAAGTTCAGTTCAGTTCAGTCACTCAGTCGTGTCTGACTCTTTGCAACCCTATGAATCGCAGCATGCCAAGCCTCCCTGTCCATCACCAACTCCTGGAGTTCACTCACTCATGTCCATCGAGTCCGTGATGCAATCCAGCCATCTCATCCTTGGTCATCCCCTTCTCCTCCTGCCCCCAATCCCTCCCAGCATCAGGGTCTTTTCCAATGAGTCAACTCTTCACATGAGGTGGCCAAAGTACTGGAGCTTCAGCTTTAGCATCATTCCTTCCAAAGAAATCCCAGGGCTGATCTATTTCAGAATGGACTAGTTGGATCTCCTTGCAGTCCAAGGGACTCTCAAGAGTCTTCTCCAATACCACAGTTCAAGAGCATCAATTCTTCGGCGCTCAGCCTTCTTCACAGTCCAACTCTTGCATCCATACATGACCACAGGAAAAACCAAAGCCTTGACTAGACGGACCCTAGTCGGCGAAGTAATGTCTCTGCTTTTGAATATGCTATCTAGGTTGGTCATAACTTTTCTTCCAAGGAGTAAACGTCTTTTAATTTCATGGCTGCAGTCATCATCTGCAGTGATTCTGGAGCCCAGAAAAATAAAGTCTGACACTGTTTCCACTGTTTCCCCATCTATTTCCCATGAAGTGATGGGACCGGATGCCATGATCTTCGTTTTCTGAATGTTGAGCTTTAGGCCAACTTTTTCGCTCTCCTCTTTCACTTTCATCAAGAGGCTTTTTTTAGCTCCTCTTCACTTTCTTCCATAAGGGTGGTGTCATCTGCATATCTGAGGTTATTGATATTTCTCCCAGCAATCTTGATTCCAGCTTGTGTTTCTTCCAGTCCAGCATTTCTCATGATGTATTCTGCATAGAAGTTAAATAAGCAGGGTGACAATATACAGCCTTAACGTACTCCTTTTCCTATTTGGAACCAGTCTGTTGTTCCATGTCCAGTTCTAACTGTTGCTTCCTGACCTGCATACAGATTTCTCAAGAGGCAGGTTAGGTGGTCTGGTATTCCCATCTCTTTCAGAATTTTCCACAGTTTCTTTTGATCCACACAGTCAAATGCTTTGGCATAGTCAGTAAAGCAGAAATAGATGTTTTTCTGGAACTCTCTTGCTTTTTCCATGATCCAGCAGATGTTGGCAATTTGATCTCTGGTTCCTCTGCCTTTTCTAATACCAGCTTGAACATCAGGGAGTTCACAGTTCATGTATTGCTGAAGCCTGGCTTGGAGAATTTTGAGCATTACTTTACTAGCATGTGAGATGAGTGCAATTGTGCGGTAGTTTGAGCATTCTTTGGCAATGCCTTTCTTTGGGATTGGAATGAAAACTGACCATTTCCAGTCCTGTGGCCACTGCTGAGTTTTCCAAATTTGCTGGCATATTGAGTGCAGCACTTTCACAGCATTATCTTTCAGGATTTGAAACAGCTCAATTGGAATTCCATTACCTCCACTAGCTTTGTTCATAGTGATGTTTTCTAAGGCCCACTTGACTTCACATTCCAAGATGTCTGCTTCTAGATTAGTGATCACATCATCATGACTATCTGGGTTGTGAAGATCTTTTTTGTACAGTTCTTCCGTGTATTCTTGCCACGTCTTCTTAACATCTTCTGTTTCTGTTAGGTCCATACCATTTCTGTCCTTTATTGAGCCCATCTTTGCATGAAATGTTCCCTTGGTATCTAATTTTCTTGAAGAGATCTCTAGTCTTTCCTAATCTGTTGTTTTCCTCTATTTCTTTGCATTGATCACTGAAGAAGGCTTTCTTATCTCTTCTTTCTATTCTTTGGAACTCTGCATTTAGATGCCTATATCTTTCCTTTTCTCCTTTGCTTTTCACCTCTCTTCTTTTCACAGCTATTTGTAAGGCCTCTTGACAGGGATCAAGACCATCCCCATGGAAAAGAAATGCAGGCAGGTAAGGTGGTCTGCTATTCCCATCTCTTGAAGAACTTTCCACAGTTTGCTGTGATCTACAGTAAAAGGCTTTAGAGGAGTTAATGAAGCAGAAATAGATGTTTTTTTCTGGAATTATCTTGCTTTTTTCTATAATCCAATGGATGTTGGCAATTTGATCTCTGGTTCCTCTGCCCTTTCTAAAATCTAGCTTGAAAATCTGGAAGTGCTCTGTTAATGTACTGTTGAAGCCTAGTTGGGAGAATTTTGACCCTTACTTTGCTAACATGTGAAATGAGGCCAGTTGTGCAGTACTTTAAGCATTCTTTGGCATTGCCTTTCTTTGGGATTGGGATGAAAGCTGTCCTTTTCCAGTACCGTGGCCACTGCTCAGTTTTCCAAATTGGCTGACATATTGAGTGCAGCACTTTCGCAGCAGCATCTTTTAGGATTTGAAACAGCTCAACTGGAATTCCATCACCTCCACTAGCTTTGCTCATCGTGATGCTTCCTACAGCCCACTAACTCTGCACTCCAAGATGCCTGGCTCTAGGTGAGTGATCACACCATCATGCTTATCTGGGTCATGAAGATCTATTTTCTATAGTTCTTCTGTATATTCTTGCCACCTCTTCTTAATATCTTCTGCTTCTGTTAAGTCCATACCGTTTCTGTCCTTTATTGTGCCCATCTTTGCATGATATGTCTCCTTGGTGTCTCTGATTTTCTTGAAGAGATCTCCTGTCTTTCAGTTCAGTTCAGTTCAGTCGCTCAGTTGTGTCCAACTCTTTGCGACCCCATAAATCGCAGCATGCCAGGCCTCCCTGTCCATCACCAACTCCCGGAGTTCACTCAGACTCATATCCATCGACTCCGTGATGCCATCCAGCCATCTCATCCTTGGTCGTCCCCTTCTCCTCCTTCCCCCAATCCCTCCCAGCATCAGAGTCTTTCCCAATGAGTCAACTCTTCACATGAGGTGGCCAAAGTACTGGAGCTTCAGCTTTAGCATCATTCCTTCCAAAGAAATCCCAGGGCTGATCTCCTTCAGAATAGACTGGTTGGATCTGCTTACAGTCCAAGGGACTCTCAAGAGTCTTCTCCAACACCACAGTTCAAAAGCATCAATTCTTTGGTGCTCAGCCTTCTTCACAGTCCAACTCTCACATCCATACATGACCACTGGAAAAAACAAAGCCTTGACTAGATGGACCTTAGTCGGCAAAGTAATGTCTCTGCTTTTGAATATACTATCTAGGTTGCTCATAACTTTTCTTCCAAGGAGTAAGCATCTTTTAATTTCATGACTGCAGTCACCATCTGCAGTGATTTTGGAGCCCAGAAAAATAAAGTCTGACACTGTTTCCACTGTTTCCCCATCTATTTCCCATGAAGTGATGGGACCGGATGCCATGATCTTCGTTTTCTGAATGTTGAGCTTTAGGCCAACTTTTTCACTTTCCTCTTTCATTTTCATCAAGAGACTTTTCAGTTCCTCTTCACTTTCTGCCATAAGGGTGGTGTCATCTGCATATCTGAGGTTATTGATATTTCTCCCAGCAATCTTGATTCCAGCTTGTGTTTCTTCCAGTCCAGCATTTCTCATGATGTATTCTGTATAGAAGTTAAATAAGCAGGGTGACAATATACAGCCTTAACGTACTCCTTTTCCTATTTGGAACCAGTCTGTTGTTCCATGTCCAGTTCTAACTGTTGCTTCCTGACCTGCATACAGATTTCTCAAGAGGCAGGTTAGGTGGTCTGGTATTCCCATCTCTTTCAGAATTTTCCACAGTTTCTTTTGATCCACACAGTCAAATGCTTTGGCATAGTCAGTAAAGCAGAAATAGATGTTTTTCTGAAACTCTCTTGCTTTTTCCATGATCCAGCGGATGTTGGCAATTTGTTCTCTGGTTCCTCTGCCTTTTCTAATACCAGCCTGAACATCAGGGAGTTCATGGTTCATGTATTGCTGAAGCCTGGCTTGGAGAATTTTGAGCATTACTTTACTAGCATGTGAGATGAGTATAATTGTGTGGTAGTTTGAGCATTCTTTGGCATTTCCTTTCTTTGGAATTGGAATGAAAACTGACATTTTCCAGTCCTGTGGCCACTGCTGAGTTTTCCAAATTTGCTGGCATATTGAGTGCAGCACTTTCACAGCATTGTCTTTCAGGATTTGAAATAGCTCTACTGAAATTCCATCACGTCCACTAGCTTTGTTCGTAGTGATGTTTTCTAAGGCCCACTTGACTTCACATTCCAAGATGTCTGGCTCTAGATTAGTGACCACATTATCATGATTATCTGGGTCGTGAAGATCTTTTTTTTACAGTTCCATGTCTTCTTGCCATCTCTTCTTACCATTCTATTATTTTCCTCTGTTTCTTCTCATTGTTTATTTAGTAAGGCTTTCTTAACTCTCCTTGCTATTCTTTGGAAGTCTGCATTCAAATGGGTGTATCTTTCCTTTTCTCCTTTGCCTTTCAGTTATTTTCTTTTCTCAGCTGTTTGTAAAGCCTCTTCAGACAACCATTTTGCCTTTTTGCATTTCTTTTTCTTGGGGATGGTTTTGATCAGCATCTCTCTATTCAATGTTACAAACCTCTGTCCATAGTTTTTCAGGCACTCTGTCTACCAGATCTAGTCCCTTGAATCTATTTGTCACTTCCATTGTATAATTGTAAGGGATTTGATAAAAGTCATACCTGAATAGCCTAGTGGTTTCCCTATTTTCTTCAATTTAAGTCTGAATTTTTGCAAGCTCCTGGTCTTGTTTTTGCTGACTGTATAGAGCTGCTCCATCTTTAGCTGAAAAGAATATGATCAATCTGATTTTGGTACTGAGTATCTGGGTATGTCCATGTGTAGAGTTGTGTCTTGTGTTGTTGGAAGAGGGTGTTTGCTATGACCAGTGTGTTCTCTTGGCAAAACTCTGTTAGCCTTTGCCCTGCTTCATTTTATACTCAAAGGTCAAACTTTCCTGTTATTCCAGGTATCTCTTGTCTTCCTGCTTTTACATTCCAGTCCCCTATGATGAAAAATGACATCTTTTTTGTTGTTGTTGTTGTTGTTTTTTCTAAAAGGACTTGTAGGTCTTCATAGGACAGTTCTACTTCAGCTTCTTCTGCATTACTGGTTGGAGCTTAGACTTGGATTCCTGTGATATTGAATGGTTTGCCTTTGAAAAGAACAGCGATATCATTCTGTCATTTTTGAGATTACACCCAAGTACTGCGTTTTGGACTCTTTTGTTGACTATGAGGGCTACTTCATTTCTTCTGAGGGATTCTTGCCCACAGTAGTAGATATAATGATCATCTGAGTTAAATTCACCCATTCAGGTCCAATTTAGTTCACTGATTCCTAAAATGTCTGTGTTCACTCTATGTCTATGTCTGTTGGTTCCAATTCCTACCAATACATAAAACCAATTTTACCAGTGTGTTAAATGTATGGTTTTACCAAAAAGTAAAAACATGTTGTTCAGGTGTATAAAATAGATACATGAAGAGTCATAAAGCCCAAGAAATAAGAGATTAGATTTAGCTTTGCTTGTGCCTGTAAAAAATACAGTAGTAGTAGAAAATAGAAATTCAACCTTGTGTGCTTTTGTTTCTTATTAAACAAAGGAAGAACACATGGCAAAGTAAATAAAATGGTTAATAGGAAGAATGAGATAATATAAGATTTGTATAAAATGATCAATTGATTGTAGAAATACATTTTGCTCTTTTTCATTATTTCATATCTCAAGTTTTCTATTCAATTAAGTCAGTAATGAGACTCTTTCTCATTTTCTTATTCCCTTGTCTTCAATTAATTAATGCAGTGAATGAATGTGAAGTCAAATTTAAGAGAAATTTCTTATATAGAACAATTAGGTCCAAAGGAAAAGTTTATGAGTAGAATTTAAAGGAGTAAATTAAAGTAATAAAAATAGCCAAAATTATCATATTATATTTTGTGTAATTTCTTTCAAAATTTTGGATGAATATTATCCACTTACCATTTTTAATGGGCACAGTTTTTAGTTTTGCAAGATGTAAAGAGTTTAGAAAAGGAGAGTGGTGATAGTTGCACAAGAATATGAATATGCTTAGTCCTTCTGAACTGTGCATTTAGAAATGATTAATATAGTAAATTTTATGTTACATACATTTTACCATAAAAAGGAGGGGAAAAAAGAATTAAAAAATAACATGCTAAACCCAACTGAAGAATTTTTTGAAATCACAAAAAGCAAAGTACAGTCTCATTATTTTTGCTTAAAATAATAGAAGCAAAGACAAAAGAGTATGAGTAATTGAAATCCAAGTGTTTTCTGACAAAGATTAATTGAGGAAATGGAGAAGAAAGAATTTGATACTGCAAGGTGTATACAGGTGAATGCAATATCCTTTGTACTCACTGATGCTGGCTGATATCATTGTTTATAGTCGCTGAGGCTGACTCTCATGAAGTTTAGAAATAGTCATCTTCAATCTTTCCATTCACTTTTATGAAAATTTTAAATATTTTAAAAATATATCTCTGAGTCAATTTTTTTTTTGTCTTGCTGATGCAACTTTTACTACACTATTTCTTGATTTACTCTTTTATCTCTGACAACTTGTGGTCCTCACTTCTAATTACAAGATGTTCTTTTCCATTAAAATATAATTGGATCTTCATCAAAATAGGTTCATTAGAGAAAGAGAGAAAGAAGAAATGAGAGAAGGAGAAAGAGGAAATTCAGACAGGTTAGACTCTGAGAGTTTAGGGAAATCCAGAAATAAAGAGCTTTGAAAAAATAAAATGATAGGTTGCACCTATTCTGTTTCAATCAGTTTCTTAACAGCTATACTATTGACAGTTTGGAGCAGATATATCTTTATTGCAGAGGGCTGAGATATGCATTGATGTTAATTTGATTTTTTGATTTGTGATTTAAGACTTCATCTCTTGACAGCTAAAAATAATATTGATTGGCTGTCTAAGCCTGACTAATACTAATGTTTCTCACTTTAAATCTTCTAGCTCTTTAGGAAGCCCTACTTGGCTCATCCCATTTACGCTGATACCCTGTTTAAGCAGCCATTGTTTCACTCACAGAACTGGGTCCTTCACCTACTGTTTGTGATTAGGAATTATGCACCATGCTCTCCTTTTTCATCTCTCAAGGTATCAAGTCCATCATTAGGCATATTTTCATAGAGCTGTAAACATTATTAAACAGAAACCTCAATTGAAATAGAATCAGGAGGGGAGAAGGGGACAATCTCAGAGTCTACAATAGCAGAGCCCAGCAGGAAGAAGAAAACTTTCTTCTTACTTAGCAAGAGTTCAGTCAATGAGAGATTGTCACAATTCAGCCAATGAAAAGCACCTATATTTTGAACTCTTATTTCCTCCAGTGCACTCTTTGTTCAGTATAACCTGCCCAACTTCTTTTCCCTCTCTTTAAGAAAGTTCTCCTCTCCTTACTGTGTGGAAACTAGCATGTGGCACCCCATGGTTACAAACCCCAATTTAAGTCTTTGCTGATCTAAATAAACCCATTTTTGCTGGAGAAGAAACTGGCAGTCTATTTGTTTTAGCTCAGTTCAGTTCAGTCATTCAGTCATGTCCGACAATTTGAGACCCCACAAACCGCAGCATGCCAGGCCTCCCGTCCATCACCAACTCCTGGAGTCCACCCAAACTCATGTCCATTGAGTTGGTGATGCCATCCAACCATCTCATCCTCTGTCATCCCCTTTTCCTGCCCTCAATCCCTCCCAGAATCAGAATCTTTTCCAATGAGTCAGCTCTTCGCATTAGGTGGCCAGACTATTCGAGTTTCAGCTTCAGCATCAGTCCTTCCAGTGAACACCCAGGACTGACCTCCTTCAGAATGGACTGGTTGGATCTCCTTGCAGTCCAAGGGACTCTCAAGAGTCTTCTCCAACACCGCAGTTCAAAAGCATCAATTCATCAGTGCTTAGCCTTCTTCACAGACCAACTCTCACATCCATACATGACCACTGGAAAAATAATAGCCTTAATTAGGTGGACCTTTGTTGACAAAGTAATGTCTCTGCTTTTGAATATGCTATCTATGTTGGTCATAACTTTTCTTCCAAGGAGTAAGCATCTTTTAATTTTATGGCTGCAGTCACCATCTGCAGTGATTTTGGAGCCCCCCAAAATAAAGTCTGTCACTGTTTCCACTGTTTCCCCATCTATTTCCCACGAAGTGATGGGACCAAATGCCATGATCTTAGCACAAGTGAACTAAAAATTTAAAAGCAAACAAACAAAAAGAAAGCAGAAAGTTTTAAAACATTCCTCTAATAATATACCAAAACTATGAAGTTTAGAAAATTCACCGTATTTACATTAAATACAAAAGTATAGTATTTTTGAGATTTGAATACTTTTCAATGCTTAGAAAAAAGGAGAGAGTGTTGTGCCAGTAAGCAAGGAAAAGACTAAACCATTACTCTGCAGCCATTGTTATGTTCTGAATCAAATACAAAGGAAAAGTCCATATCCCATATAAAATATATATATATATAATGGATTCTATTGTTCATTTTTTTTAGATGTATTCTCTACCTCAACACACACACACACAATTTTAATACTGTTTTGTTTGAGTCTTAAAAGAAATATGTGTTTTTAGGTGAATGAAAAAATGTTGTCTGTCAAGGAGACTTCAATAAAAATAGTAATTCTGAAACAGTTCATTGAGATAGTTGTCACTCTCAAGCTTGGGAAATTCCTCCTTACCAGTTAGGTCATTTTTTTGATAACCATCAGCCCTGCAGTGGTACCATCCTGTCTGGTAATTATGATAGATCACTCTGAGCTATAAATTTCATTTTTTTATGAAACTAAAGTGAAAGTAGCAGATTCTTGTCCTTACCTCCCTTCCAACTTCAGACCCCAATTCATTTTATTTTTCTCAGCCATGTATCATACTGGAATTTCCCACATGATAAGGCCCACATCTACTCTGTATTCAGGGCCTCATGGAAGTGATTGAGGAAAACTCATCATGGTTTAGGTGTGCTTAATCTTCCCTCATCTTGTTTAAACTCTGTTTTTTCTCCTTAAGTGCTTTCTGAGTGTTTATTATTTCCAGAAACTAGGTAGAGTATGGTTTAATAAACTTCTTGAGTTTCAACTGAGCACATTTGGTCTAAAAGGCCCAGAGACTCAGATGGGTGAGCTGAACCTCAGTTCACTGATAAGGACTTCTGTCTTTGTAATTTCAGATTCAAACTGTCTACTGTCTATTCTCAGGGGTCATCTGGACTATTCTTTCTGCTATGTGTAGGAAAAATTTTTGTAAAATTGCTGAATTATAGACCTAGTCTAATTACTCTGTGGATTCTTGGAGCAGTGATGACAATAAAGGTGGCTATTTTGTACTAAATGCCTTCTCTACACTGAAACTCCTCAATGGCCTGAACCTCTGCCAAACTCCTATTCTTGATGATTAAGGATGCCCTGTCATGGTTGATTCAGTACTGGGAATTTGAACATATGTTAAAATTCAGACTGGTCATTCATGGATGAATGAAGAAAAGGTCCTTGAAACAAAGGTGCTCTTTACAGTTGAAATTCTGTATCACAGACTTAGATTTACAATTTTATAAATTTCTAGCCCCCTGTTACTTTGTTCAAATATGGAGATAATATATTACTTTAATTTTTCATCAAAGCTTTGATTATTTGAATTTCTTAAGAGGTCAGTAGACATCTTTAAAGTGCTATATGCAATGCACACCTTTGCATTCTAGTCTTCACATTTCTGACATAAAGATAAGAAGCATATTAGTGTTGGATGTGCATAATGCAAACAAGCAACTGCCTGCTACTCGATGACATAATTATTAGAAACAGTGAAAGGGCAGTACTCATTTTTCAAGCCTGACTGGTTATTTCGTTATGTTAATACAACCTTAATCCGTATTTAATACTCTTCAGATGCATTATAGGTATTCCCATGTCTTTTCCTTTTCTTATAGGCAGTTCATCTTGCAGGATTATCACCATTACCATGGCTTCCAAATCTCTGTCTTCCTCACCGTGTAAGGATGATTTTGTGAGATTATTACAGACATTTGCCCATTTTATACACAAAATTATAAGTTTACACAATTTTTTTAAACACTGTTTTCCTTTCAAGTCTGCATTTTGTGTCTCTGGTAATCTTCTTCTCTAAAATGCTTTACTTTATTTCTTAATTGCAATATTGGAATTTGCTGAGCTGACCATATATGCTCCAGAGCTACATTCTGAGGAAATGCAGGTGCTGCAGAACTACTAGAAACGATCATTTTTGATCCAGCTAATCACGGTCACAGTTTGATTAACTGTTTGCCTTTGTCTGCTACCTAGAGTGATGTGACTTTAGCTCTCTCATCTTGAAGGCATCTGGAAATATCTGCAGCAATGAAACTGCAATGTAATTACTTCATACTGAACAAAGAAATAAAATCAGCCAGTGAAAAGCTGTGTAGGTGTAAACAGCGTCCTGTTACTATGTGAGAAAATGACTGAAGAGTCTTTATTCACTAAATAGTTCTCATTTTCTTTTATTCAGTAACAGTATATGAAAGTAGCTTGAATTTTAAAGTGCCTTGTATCTAAGTTTCTTAGTGTAATAAGACTTCCAGATAGAAGTCTGCCTGTTTATGGATATTTAAACAAACAAAGGTAAGTACAAGGAAGTGAAATTTCAGGATGAATATACTTAACAATTAAGTTTTAAATGCTGGCCAACTGGATAATATGGTAGGTCCAAGAACGATAGTATATTATGGAAAAAAATCATAATTTGACTTAAAATACTATCTCTGGAACAACCTTATATAGAGTGAATCCTCTAGAGGATTCTCTGACATGTTTCAAAAATGTCTATTAATGGATTGTTGATCAGCTGTGAATATTTTAGCAAAACACTGTGTTTAGTTTAGGATATTTGCATCTGAGATCTACTCTGCCAACTCTGTTTAATTATAGTGACAATTTTAAAAAAGTGAATGTTAAAGTATGAAATCCCAGTGGCCATAGCAAATATTAAATGATTTTTCTGTGCAGACACTGGCTTTTACAATATAAAATGTGCAAAAGATGCTTAAAGCATGAATTCTGTGATAAGGAATATATGGAAAGAATTTAGAATGTCATCGGAAGAAACAGAAAATTATCGTTAAGAAACAAGAGTTTCAAAAATAACAGTATATCACTCATAACTCAGAATGGCCTGGTTCAAAAGAGCTCTGATCTTTGAAACTAATTTTCTTTGTAATTCAATTCAAAGTATCCACTTCAATTTAATTCTAAACAAGAGAAAGGAATTATCAACATGCCTGTGAGCTGCAAAAAAAAATGTTTGATATAACGAAGTAGAAGTTTTTATAAACATTTTTATCATAGAAAACATAATACAAATTCATTGCTCACTCATTTGCAACCGTATCCTCTTCCAACTACCCACAGTCTCCTGAAAACAAGAATAAGATGATTTCTAGTACACTTGAACAATTCTGGAAATATTCTCAGTAACAGTTTATTTAACAAATCTGAATACCTACACTGATTTTAGAATAAGAAAAAAAACACTCAAGATATATCTGGGCATAGAAATATTTAGATATTGATTTATACTAACCCCAGTTTTTTTCTTTTTAAAATTTTACTTTATCTTTGTTTCACAGTATCTACATTTCTTTTATTTTCTCAGAAGTGCAAGGATATCAAATGATTCAACAAAGCATTGCAATTTCTTCTGAGGTATTTTCATCCTGGATTTTACATTTTAAACCCTATGATCATATTTCTTTCTTCCCTAAAGCTTTGGATAATCTCAAAGAAAAACACCTCCCAAACACTTGAGTTTCCTCTATAAATCTTGAAAATCCTATAGCCAGATTGTTTCATCTGGCATAAACCTGCAGGTTTACATAGGTGAGTAGACAACCATGCCTTAATATAGCTAGTTGTGTAATTTGGAATGAAATTTGATTCCTCCACCTTTTGAAGGAATAATCTTATTTGAAAATGAAAATCACAGCCCATTTGTGTGAATTTCACTATAATCTAAAACTGTCACTTCTTTTTCAGAAAGGCTAAAAGGAAATATGAGACATGACTGCTATTACATTGAAGAACATCACCTGATTATTGCATAAGACAATGATAACTCAAAAATTAAAATGAAAGAAAATGATAACTTTAATTTTTTTAGGTAATATTAGTGTTACCAAACTCAGGTTGGCTAATCACAGCTCAAAATCCAATAAGCAAGAGGCAAGTGTCAGTAGAAAGGAAAGATGATTTAATCATAAAAGCTGAGATTCTGGGAAAATTGTAGACTCAAACCCCTAGATCACTTCCAAAAATCCTTTCTCCTGAGAAATCTGTATGCAGGTCAAGAAGCAACAGTTAGAACCAGACATGGAACAACAGTTGGCTCCAAATTGGAAAAGGAGTACATCAAGCCTGTATACTGTCACCCTGTTTACTTAACTTACCTGCAGAGCACATCATGCGAAATGCCTGGCTTAATAAAGCACAAGCTGGAATCAAGATTGCTGGGAGAAATATCAATAACCTCAGATATGCAGATAACACCACCCTTATGGCAGAAAGTGAAAAAGAACTAAAGAGCCTCTTAATGAAAGTGAAAGAAGAGAGTGAAAAAGCAGGCTTAGAACTGAACATTCAGAAGATATGGCATCTGGTCCCATCACTTCATGGCAAATAGATGGGGAAACAATGGAAACAGTGAGAGACTTTATTTTTTGTCGGGCTCCAAAATCACTGCAGGTGGTGACCTCAGCCATGAAATTAAGAGATACTTGCTCCTTGGAAGAAAAGCTATGACCAACATAGACAACGTACTAAAAGCAGAGACATTACTTTGCCAGCAAAGATCTGTCTAGTCAAAGCTGTATTTTTTCCAGTCGTCACGTATGCATGTGAGAGTTGGACTGTAAAGAAAGATGAGCACTGAAGAATTGATGGTTTTTAACTGTGGTGCTATATTACACTTTTGAGAGTCCCTTGGACTGCAAGGGGATCCAACCAGCCAATCCTAAAGGAGATCAGTCCTGAATATTCACTTGAAGGGCTGAGCTGAAACTCCAATCCTTTGGCCACCTGATGCAAAGAACTGACTCATTTGAAAAGACCCTGATGCTGGGAAAATTGAAGGTGGGAGGAGAAGGGGACAGCAGAGGATGAGATGGTTGGATGGCATCACCAACTCAATGGACATGAGTATGAGTAACTGTAGGAGTTGGTGATGGACAGGGAGGCCTGGTGTGCTGTAGTCCATGTGGTCACAAAAAGTGGGACATGAATGAGTGACTGAACTGACTCACTGACTGACAAGTGCACACATATATTACAAGTGTATTAATGAGCATGTGAGATCATTGTGAAATGACAAAAGCTTTAGAAAGATCCAAAAGAAAATAATAGTGAGTGCAAAGACCCTGCAGAGGTCAGTTTCTTCTTTGTTGATCACTCTCACTGCTCCCCAAATATCCCTCTATTTCCCACCTTCTTGCCTTTTTCATATGCTGTTTTGTCTGCCTCAGATGCCTTTTCTGTCCTCTGCTTAGAAAACCCATAGTTATGCTTTAAGATCCACCCGTAATAACATGCCCTGTGAAGTTCTCTCATCACTCTGCTGCTTGAAAAGAATGCAACTTAAGGAGTTAGTGTGCTTCCTCTAGTTATTTTTGCATATTTTGTGAATGTACTTTAATAGCATTTTTCATATAATCAGTTTTATTTTCCCTCTTCTTGCCATCTTGAAAGTGTTAATTGCTCAGTAGTGTCTGACTCTCTGAGACCCAATGTACAATAGTCTGCCAGGCTCCTCTCTCCATGGATGGTTCAAGGCAAGAATATTGGAGTGGGTAGCCATTCCCTTCTGCAGGGGATCTTTCCAACCCAGGGACAGAACCCAGGTCTCCTCCATTGCTGGGCAGATTCTGAGCCACCAGCGAAGGCCTTACCCTATTAGTTTATGAGTTATTTGAGGGGAGGAATCATGTATATATATCTGGCTACCATAGATCAGGGTTTGGCAAAACTTTGCCATAAACTGTCATATTCGCAGATTTCCTGAGTACAAATAGATTAGGCTTTGTAGGCCTTTGCAATCTTCGTTGCAACTACTAAACTCTGCCACTAAAGCAGGAAAACAGCCAAAGGCAACATATAAATGAGTGAAATGACTATATTCCAATGGAAGCTTATTTACCGAAACAAAGCCAGATTTGGCCCGTGGGAAACAGCCTGCTGGCCCCACATTTATATTTTCTTTCTTTTTCTTTTCCTGACTCTCATTTGAAATGAGTTATTTCAATTTCTATATTTTGTTACATGAAAATATGTAATATCAATTTTTTTTCTCTACTGATTTGGAAGATATATATCATGTTTACCTACTGTCAGTAACATTTGAGTTTTCTCTTTTTTTAATGTACATTTGAACATATACTATAAATGACTGTGGCAAAATTTTAGAGTGTATCTATCGAATGATCTCAGGTAATAGGGGAAAACTAATGCAAAGCCTTTTCCCCCTCTCCTTCCTTTCTAGAAATTTCTAGTTTCTCTGATTGAATTGTAATCTCTAAACAAATTTATGACTTTTGAATTATTGTCATACTAGGTATACTTTCTTTCATGGCTTCCCTGGTGGCTCAGCGGTAAACAAGTTGTCTGCCAATGCAGGAGATGCAGATTAGATCCCTGAGTCAAGAAGATTCCCTGGAGGAGGAAATGGCAACCCACTGCAGTATTCTTGCCTGGAAAATCCCAAGGACAGAGAAGCCTGGTAGGATACAGTCCATAGGGTCTCAAAAGGGTTGGAGATGACTTAGCATGCATGAACACATACTTTCTTTCACGGTTTATTGTTTTATAACCATATATATAATTACATAAAGTCAGTCCTATTTTTTAACATTTAGTGAATATTACACTAGTATTTCATACCACCTTTCTCCAATTTTAGCTTCTTCTTGTTATTCATTTCCCAGTTGGCAAAATTATATTCTCAAGTAGTTTTTTTTTTTTTGTTTGTTTGTTTGTTTTGGAGGAGGTGGAGTTTATGTGGATGGTATACATTCTAAGCTATTGAATACTTATAATTTATTTTTTATTGCCTTAACATGTGGAAAACAATTCTTTTGATAATCAAATTTCCCTTCTTCTGGTGTGTGATTCACATTTTTCACTCTCTTGACTTTTCTTTGAAGATAATTCCTGAAAAAGGA
The DNA here is from genome assembly GCF_032405125.1 of Capricornis sumatraensis. Classification (NCBI taxonomy): domain Eukaryota; kingdom Metazoa; phylum Chordata; class Mammalia; order Artiodactyla; family Bovidae; genus Capricornis; species Capricornis sumatraensis. The sequence continues at coordinate 23,147,426 of NC_091081.1, read as the reverse complement.
AAATAAGCATAAAGTTTTATTGAGTTCTTTGAAATGCTTCTCTTCTATTTTTGAAGATTAAATCAACTCCATCTGCTTTTCCTAACAATCAATCATCTGTAAAAATTACTCAACACTGCCTTCTGAAGTATATTAACTCTTAGGATACTGAACAGCAGCATGGTTTTATGATAAGTGAATTGTATTGGACTAATTTAATTCAGTGTTCTGCCAGAGAGAAATTCTAGGTAGAAGAAGGAAAATACAAACAACAAAAAACAATCCAAAACAATCCCTTAGACCTTTTTACTTGGTTTGATCTCAGAATCCCACCAACTTTGTAGGAAAAATTTATTTTAAATACATTTATTTAGGTAGACCAATGTGTAGGTAGACCAACAAATTACAAGATCTAATTCAAGGAAGACGCAATTATGACATAGAAGGAACATGGATTTAGAGTCAGAAAAGGTAATATTGATTTGTTTTTAGTATATCATATTATTCCTATTGAACTTGGTCAGAATTTTCAATTAATTTATTAATATATCAGTTCAGTTCAGTCGCTCAGTCATGTCACTCTTTGTGACCCCATGGACTACAGCATACCAGGCCTCCCTGTCCATCACCAGCTCCCAGAGTTTACTCAAACTCATGTTCCATTGAGTTGGTGATGCCACCCAACCATCTCATCCTTTGTCGTCATGAAATATAATACCTATTCTTAGTTATTTATGGAACTGTTCTGAGGATTATAAAAAATGTAAATCCAAGTGTTTCATAGCTGTAGAATCTCCACATTAGAATTATTATTTTCTGTTTTATTAAACTAATTCATACAATTTGGTAAGTCAAATAAAATTATTGCTAGCATATTTTAACACACTTGCATAATTAGAAAATTTTTTCATACATTGGGTAGGCTATACAAAAATTATTCCTTCTTAATATTAAATAATATTTATTAATTGTACATATTTCAATCAAATAGGTTTATAATCCACAGGCAACATTATAGATGATAAGAATGCAGATGTAAATATTACAGAATTCTCCATAGTTCTCATAACTCACTTGCAAAAACTGATATGTAAAACTTAGTGTGAAAGTTAATCACTAACCAATTGGCTGGTAAAAGAACAAAGTCGGATTCTTATACCATTTATAAAAGTTTGCTTGAAGACCTAAATGTCAGAGCTAAAACCTAAAAAATATTGGAATAAATTTTTGTGACTTCAGATTGTCAATGGGTTCTTAGCTATGGCAAAAAAACCACAGGCAATGAAACATAAATAGGTAAGGTGGAGTTTGTAAAAATTAAAAACTCTGTGTTTCAAAGGACACTATCAAGAAAGTTAAAAAAAAAAAAAACAATCCACAGAAGGGAAGAAAATATTTGCAAATCTTATATCTGATATGAGTCTACTATCCAGAATATAGAAAGTATTTTTACAGCTCAAAAACAAAAGGACACACATCTGACTTAAACAGTCGGTAAAAGATTTTAACAAACATTTTATTTAAAAAAATATATACAAACAGCCAACAACCACATGAAAAGATACTAAATATCATTAGTCACTGCTGCTGCTGCTGCTGCTAAGTCACTTTGGTTGTGTCCTACCCTGTGTGACCCCTTAGACAGCAGCCCACCAGGCTCCCCCGACCCTGGGATTCTCCAGGCAAGAACACTGGAGTGGGTTGTCATTTCCTTCTCCAATGCATGAAAGTGAAAAGTGAAAGTGAAGTCACTCAGTCGTGTCCGACTCTTTGTGACGCCATGGGCTGCAGCCTACCAGGCTCCTCCATCCAAGGGATTTTCCAGGCAAGAGTACTGGAGTGCGGTGCCGTTGCCTTCTCCTCATTAGTCACTAGGGAATCACAAATCAAAATTATAAGACACTAGGATGAGTAGGATAATAATTTGTTTGAATGATAATAACGACTATTTTCGAGGATGTGGAGAAATTGGAATGCTTGAACATTGTTGTTGGGAATGTAAAATAATGTAGCTGCTATGGAAAACATTTGGTGGTTCCTCAAAAATTTAAACATAGATTTACCTTTGACTCAACGGTTCCATTTTTAGTTATATAACCAAAATAACTGAAATCAGATGTTCAAAGAAAACTTACTCCATAATTTTCATGACAGCAATATCAACAATAGTGAAAAGGTCCACCAACAGATGAATGAATAAACAAAATGTAGTATGTACATACAATGGAATATTATTCAGCCACTGAAAAGAATTTAGTGCTCATATGTGCTACAATACAGATAAACCTTAAAAACCTTATGCTGTGAAAATAATCCAAGGACAAAAGACTACATATTATGATTCAATTTATATGAAATGACCAGGATAGTTAAAGTTTTAGAGATATCAGATAGACAAGTGATTATTTTACTCATGGGGGAATAAGGGGTTAAGGGGTTAAGCTCTTTTTGGTCATGAAAATTATCTAGAATTGACTTACAGTACATATGATATTCATCATATTTGTATTTTTCCTAGATTACAGCATTCCATATGATACTTTATAGAATTTTAGCCAAAGGTAAAAATATTCTCAAAATTATTATTATTATTATTTTTAATTCAGAAAGCTGGAGCTCCAGCATTTTCAAGAATGGAATCTAAATTTATTTTCTGTAATTGATACAATATTTTAGTACTCTGATTTTGTCACTCATAATTTTATAGAAAATTGTTATGAGGTTACACAATATTCAGTTAACAGTAAAAAATGTCCTTAGGCACTTTTTCAGATAAGCATGGTAATAACAAAAGTCAGTAAACATACTGTGAACTCTAATTACATTACAACTAGCTGTCTTTTCCTCAGTGTAGATACAGAAAAGTTATTGATATGCATTTATATTTGCACAAGTGTCCTTGTGGAATCTTTAGACAACTCACATACAACATACATACTAGGTCTCAAGAGAATTGGAATGAACCCGGGCCTCTGAAGGAGGTACTGATGCTGTTTCCACTTTGAACAGTAATGCTATTTTTATATTTATACTACTCTAGAACAAAGAAACTATTTACTTCTTTCATTACCTATTTACATTTTATAATAAAGAAAATTAATGACGTAAAATATGGTCCCTCTTATATGTTAGCCTCTTCATAGATTACACATGTTTATCTTTAAAAGGCACTTGACCTTTATTCTGTTCTAGAGTTTATGTAACCTTCAGGAAGGGTATATAAAAATAGAGATAGTAATACAAAAGGAGTTCCAGTAACTCTCAAGATACTATTATAGATGGAAAGAAAAATACTGATGCTCTCTGAGAGCTTACTTACATTATTTCACAGGCTTTTAAAATTGCTTTGGAAACAGACTCATTTGTTCGTGTGCTTGAGGCCTAGTATCCTGGAATTTCATAAAAATCTCCACAGAATAAGTTGAGATGGAAGCCTTACCAACAAAAGGTTCTTGTTGCTAATTTCTACTGTGACACAAACACATTTAGATTAACCTCAAAATTTGCTTCCATTATTTCATAGTACATTTCAAAGCCAAAATTTTCTTATATCTGAAAATTCCTAAGTTTAATGAAGAAAAGAGGAGTGGTATTCATTGTGTTTCTGTTGTTTATCCTGGCAGCATTCTTTAACTGGTCAATTAAAATTAAAATTATTTCAAAGATCAGAGTGATATTTTTATCCCATTGTCTGCTCTACTTCCTCTAACTCATAAAAGTAGCAGCAAGAAAATAAAGTAAAACAAGACCACAACTCCAATCAGAGTCAATGAATGATATTCTGCCAGATACTGGGAAATGTTGCTCAAACAAAGAACAAATCTGCAAGGTGACCAACAGGCCCCTCTCACCCCAGCTGGAAGCAGTTTTTCTAATATTAAGACTGACAGTTAGGAAAGAATATCTCTATTGATTCTTTGATTAAAATGGAGAGGACTGAGGTTGAGTGGCCTGAGGCAGAAGTGAGAGTTTTCCCTCTAGTTACCCAGTGTGACAATTCAGCAGTGCAAGTGGAGCTGAAAAATTAAACTGTGCTGTCAAGACATTTATTTTCCTATAATCTAGCCCTTTAGCCAAAGGAAGTTGCCAGGAGTAAATGTCATAGAAAAAGGCCAGGCAGGCAGTGAACATGAAGAGAAACTTTGAACTAAAGCACTTAGCCATAAGCCATGCTGACACCCTGAATGCCAAAAGCTTTGGAAGAGACTTTCTCCCTGAGCAAAGAAAATGATAGATTTGGTAAGAGGCACCAAGCTAATGTCGACACAACAGATTACTGGAGCTCTGCCTCCCTCCTTTCCTCAAAACTGCTTTTCTCAAATATATACCCAGCACCATTCAAAAGTGAATACAAATATGAAAGAAATCAAGAGATAAGCTGTGCTTAAAATTTGGCGTTGTTTTTTTTTTTTTTCTCCTGAAAAGAAGATGAAAACGATGAACAAAAGCACATGAAGTACGTATATCACAAGAGGAATTTCCTAAGAGTACCAAGGAAAAACGTAGATGGTCATAGAATCAAAGGAGTTGGCAACAGTATGATATTTCCAGAAAGGGGCTCAAAGAAGAAAGAAACTTTAAGTTACAGAGGGAGATAAATAGTACAATGGCAGAAATCTGGAAAAAAAATAGAAAAAATAAATAAATAAAGACACTATCAAAATGAAAGTTACATCAGAAGTAGCAAAAAAATATTGGGGCATAAATGATAAACATAAATGGATTAATTTCCTAATTTTCTCAAATAAGTATTCAATAATATGAAAAGAGGAGAACACGTGTATCAAATAATCATTCCAACATTAAGTGTTTTTCACAATATTTTTCTTAGTAAAGCTAATGAATTCCTTAGCTTCTAGTTTTATACTGTTTTTTTTAAGTCGCTCAGTCATGCCCAACTCTTTATGACCCCATGGACAGTAGCCTGCACCAAGCTCCTCCATCTATGGGATTTTTCCAGGCAAGAGTACTGGAGTGGGTTGCCATTTCCTTCTCCAAGGAATCTTCCCAACCCAGGGATCGAACCCAGGTCTCCCGCATTGTAGGCAGACGCTTTACCATCTGAACCACCAGGGATGAAAAATAACATGTGAGGACTTCAAGTTTCTTACATGTTAAGACCTTGGAAATAACTGATTCCATCTTTACAATAAGAAACAAATGGACACATTATAACTCAATGGTTTTTCCTGGACCCTTTGTGAACCAGTATTCTTCACAAAGAACCTCTTTGCCAGAGCACTGTTCAGGTGATGTAATTCCTTTCCTCCAGCTCCTCCAGCCCTCCTTGGTGACCTAAGAGGGGAAGAATTGTCCTAAGTGGTGGACCAGGCTTCAAGGAAGTTGACCTGAAGCTGCAGCCACAGTCGTGCAGGGAGGAAATTATTATACCAGTGAAGGAAAGTCTGAAACACTTGTGAAGGCCACAGCCCCAGTATGCAGGTTGCCCTTAAAGACTTAACTGAAAAATCACAGAATGCCTCCCTCCCTCTGCTACTCTTCTAAGGAAGTTCCAGGATAATCACATTAGACAGCAGCCACAATTGTAAGAGCGGTAGGGTACAAGAGATATTCTAGAAGCTGTACCAGAGGAAGGAAGCCCTAGAGCCAAAAGGGGGGGAAAAGCACCAGATCACTAGAGGAATTTTAAGCCTCAGCCTAAAGCTCATATAAACATTAAAGAAGCCCTGCTCTTCTTAGTTACATAAATTGTCATGCTAAAGGCCTATTTTCCTTAGTTCCTATTCTGCAATACAACATGCCTCTTGACTTTCAACAAATATTACAAACCTTGCCGAAAGGCAAGAAAAAACAGTCTGAAAAACAGACTTAACAGATAACAATGAACAGGAAGGAAATGTTAATATCTTTTTAAAAGGAAAGAACATTTTAATAAATGCCAGATTAATACTGATCCTAACATACATATAAGTCATTTTTTCCATGGTAGGGAAAGAAAGAAGGAATTATGTGGTAAAAACAGGGGCGTGTGTTCCTTTTCCATCACTCCCAGTGAGACAGCGGGCATGTTGTGGGGAGTTTCCATTTGGGGGTCCATGGAGGAAAAATAAAGAGATGCAGACAGAGTGTGGGATCTTCTTCCCTACAGTTATTTTCTAGCTAAAATTCTTCATATCTGTTTAATTGGTGTTCTATTTGAAAAAGCAGGTTTGTGAACTGTCAAACTCTAGAACAGTAAGATTACCTTTTTTTAAAAAAATTGCCTTTTATAAAACACTCTATTCAAATCGAATTTACTAATTTCAAAAATTCTATAATTCTTTTTTATCCATCAGGTACTTATAATTTTAAAAAGCAAATATTATATCACATGAAACTCAGTATTATTTTAGTTGCATATTTAAGGGTCTTTAAAAGCTGAAAGAATAATTATAAATAATATTAATGTATATGTTATAAAACTCACACAAAATCCCATATCCTAACTATAAAAATAATTTTTATTTTACAGATATCTCTTAGCCTTTTAGTGTAAATCAATTTATAAAGTTGGAATTGTAGAGTCCACATCACTTGGTTATCTTCTATTTTAACTAATATATAATTTTAAAAACACATGACTTTCATTGTTAAATTTCAGTATGATTTATTAATTAGAGGAAAGATTCAAAGATGGAACTTTATTGCTCAGGGAAAGGAACATGGCTTAAGTTTGGATGTACCTAACCTATTACTTACACTTTTCATAAGTGGAATTAATATAGTAAATTCAGAACAAACTACTCCAGGTCAGCCTAACTTTAGAGAATACACGTAGAACTCTGAATTGTTGTCATATGTTTAACTGCCAAAGCGAAGGAATCCAAGTACATATCAGACCTAACATACTATATGAAAACTCAGAATCAAGGCAAAACAGGAATACTTCACACTGGATTACCTTGGTAAAGAGTGCCACCTCATAGTTATGGCATTCTTTTTATGATGAGAAAGAAAACACATACAAATTAATTAAGTAATAACTAGAGGGAGAGTCCAGTAGGAAGAAAAAATCTTGGAACTAATGTGGGAGAGGCTTTGCTTCAGACAAGAAGTAACTTGTAAAAGAGCAAATTTTCAGAAATACATACAAAGATTCACTTGAGCTGAGTTTTCCTGACTTGTTGCATTTTCTTCTCATTCTGGGAAAATATTTGTAGACAATGACATATGTCAATATATTTCCCAATTTTCCCTTCTCTGCTCATCAGCACCCCTGCCTAAAAGAAGAGAAATCTGAAGCTAGCTGTGTTTGTATCAAGCATGAAATTGTGTTTAAAAGGCTCTCCTAGCAGAAGGGGACAGAGAGACAGTTTTTATCCCTACAAGTGCCATTTGAGTATTTTTTTATATCTTGCAATTATTTTGTTCAATATCCTGTTTCCTCCTCCTTCTGAAACATGTAGGGAAAAAATTGAGTGTGTGTGTACGTACTGTTTTAAAATTCTTTTCTATTAATGATATTATCTGTGAAATTTCTTCATCTATTTCTATTGGTTGATATTTCTTTTTGTTATATATCTTTTAGGCCTGCCTCTTTGTATCCCAATAAATTTTCATTGAATGCAGACATTGTGAATTTTAGATTATTACTCTTATTTATTATTATTAGTATCCCCATAAAATTTTTAGATAATTCTTGAGAGGTAATGAAATTATTTGTAAAAAAAATATTTAGTCCTCATAAGCAATCTCCAGGAGATAGTGAAGAACAGGGAAGCATGGTGTACTGCAGTTCCTGGGGTTGCAAAGAGTCAGACACAACTGAATGATTAAACAATAAATAAGGTCAAAAACAGCCTTTATTGTAGAAATAAGAAATTCCACCTCACTTAAGATAATACCCTCTGAAGACTAATCTTCTGTGTCAGGATTTCTTTCCACTTTGGCTAATGAGCCTTTTGCAAGCTCAAGAATCGTTCCATCTGCTTCTTTCCAGTGGTTCTTTCCCTGGCTTTCATAGACTCCTTACCCACACATGCTTGTGCTGGTCAGTGCTTCTCTAGACTTGAGAGGGGCCCTCTTCAGACCTGCGGCTTTCTCTTCAGATCCTTGGCAACTCTTCTCTCTGGCATCCTGACTTATGAATTCTAGCCATCTTTACTCGTCAAATTCTGAATGCTGTTGCTACTTCTCAGCAATACTGCCAGGCTCTTTGGTTTCACACTCTCTGCTCTGAAGCACAAGTGGTAAACTAGGAAAATAATTAGACTCAGTTTTCATTTTTTTCCCTTTCTCTTAAGGATCACTATTCTGTACCACCTATTAGTCAAATAGTTTATATATATATATTTTTTTTTTTAATTGTCTGACTTTAAAAAAAATTAAGTGGGGTGGCAAAACAAGTCCCAGGTATTGTATCACGATAACAATGTTGTTCATTATATATTTTTTGTACACTTACCCAAACATACATATATGATAGGATAAAGCAAACAGCAATGGAGTTAAAATCCAAGATTTTCATTATTAAGAGAAAAGAGATGCAAATAGAAAATTAAACAAGCTAAGATAAAGCTCTGTAATTCTAAACTCGAATTTAACATAAGACCTGATTCTTTTTTCCATGCTTCAGGAGGCTGGTTAGATTCTAAGGACTGCTGTGGCACCTCTTTCAATTGCTCAGACCAAAACCCTGTAGTAGTCCTTTCCTCTCTCTCCCATATTCCATGCAGCCACTCTGCAGAGCCAAGTAACTGAAAAGAGTCACACACACAATAAAAGAAAATACACGCAAATATTAGAAAGATCTAGGACTTTTAGGCATAATTCCCAGGAAACATTATTGATCACACAGGACACACTTTGTCTTAACATTGTAAAACATTAAGATCCCTTTTAGGGGTTTATTTTCTACCTTTCAGTTCTACACTATCAAGTCGATGAAGGCAAGAATCTTCCTCCATTATAATTGCTGATATATTTCAAGCACTGAAATATGCTTGGCATATAGTAGCTTAACAGTACATATTTATTGAATGAAAAGAATAAAATATGAAGACATATATGCCAATGTGTAGTACAAATTATACAAATTGTATAATTAGTAGTACAAGTAACTACATATTGTGTAAACAGATATTGTGAAACTAGAAATGGAGATAAAGAGATTCAAGAAAAGACTATGTCTTAATGAATATGAAATGCTGATGCCATGGGGTTTGGTCTTTGTTGCACAAGTAATGGAAGATTTGCTAATTTTTTTTAAAGGAAGTGCAAGGTCTGAGATGCATTTTGGTGGCTCTTCAGGGAGAGACTTGAGGAAATTAAGAATGATCACAAGGTTATTACAATAGGTATGTTAAAGATGATGAGTGTCCAACTTAGGGAAATGGGGATGAGGAGGAGAGGGAGACATAGGACATTATAAACCATAAGCCATTTTTAGGAGGACAAGGTTCTTGACTGGATAGAAAGAATGAGGGAGAGAAAACATTTAAAATGACAGTGAAATTTTTTGATTTGGCATTGAGAGGATAGTAACTTCATTAATGAGATAATTGAATATAACTCACCAAGACTGCTGCTGCTGCTGCTAAGTCGCTTCAGTCGTGTCCAACTCCATGTGACCCCATAGGCGGCAACCCACCAGGCTCCCCTGTCCCTGGGAATCTTCAGGCAAGAATACTGGAGTGGGTTGCCATTTCCTTCTCCAATGCATGCATGCATGCTAAGAAACTTCAGTCATGTCCAACTCTTTGCGACGCTACGGACAGCAGCCCACCAGGCTCCTCTGTCCACAGGAGTCTCTAGGTAAGAATACTGGAGTGGGTTGCGATTTCCTTCACCAAGACTACTTATTGTAATTAAATGTGCAACCTTCTATGTAATTCATATTTGAGACAACTCCATGAAAGCCCAGCATATGACTCATGGGACAAATCGCAGTCATTCTACTCCATCCCATTCCCATGGTATTTTTATTCACAAAGACATCTGTTCTATAAGATTCACTTTCCCATAATTCTAGACAAGTGCATGTTAATAGAAACTAATACATTTTGCCTTACACTTTCAATTACTTATAACATCAAAAGGACAAAAATTAGTATGAGAACAGATTCTACATACATTCCAATAAGATTCCTTAAATACAACAACAACAACAAAAATACCAAGGGAAATAGCTGTAAGAAATTAGAGTTAACATTTCAAGGACAGGTTCTTTATGAAAGCCTAGATTGAAGCAGTTTAAAAAAGTCAACAGGAAAATGTCACAAAAGTAAAGAACCAAAAAATAGTATGATGGTGAGAAAATGTGTGTGTCTATTCCCTCAGACAAGATTAAATTAGAGATCTGAAAATTGAATGGGGTGGTTCAATGTGAAATATTTCAATTTGTCTACAATCCTGAGATGCCTATATACTATCAGTCACACCTGCTGTAAACTAGAGGATGTCCAAAGGATCAAGTTAAAATTAGAAAAGAAGATATTTTATTTTTCTATCATACTATATTTGAAGCTGGTATTAAAACGTGGTTATTTCACATACTTAAGATTGTATTAGATAGAGCTAATGTTTACACTAAGGAGGAGCTATAAAAATGCTCCAGGTGCCTCATTTAGCCAGTAACGTGGCACAGGAGAAGCATTTCAGCCCTGTTGTCCTGGCCTACCATGCCTCGGCATCACCAGTTAACATCCTTTCCCCTTTCTACACCTGCTTAAATTTAATTTAGGATTGACTTCTACTCCCAGCAAAATGAAAGAAACTCAGGCCACCTACAATACTCTGCACAAAATCACAATGCAAACTAAAGAAAGTTACAGAACAACTTGACATTTAAAGAAAAAGATATGTCATGATAACGTGGCTGCCTAGGAAGCAGATGACTATTTAGTGACTTACATGATTAAGGAGTTTCATAAACATAGCATCATTTTTCATCATTAAATACCTGTTGATTTCGTGACGATTATGAAGGATGCTTTTGTTATTTATTTGTATTTCAATAAGTACTTTATTTTCAAGAAATACTTTATCTCTTTAGAGAAAATCAATCCTTCCTGTTGATTCTGTTAAAATAACCAACATATTGCTGATATCAAATTTTTGGTGTATGGCATACATAATAAAGCACACAAATTTTAGGTATACATATGTGTGTGTGTGTGTGTGTAAACAACATTCAAATCAAGATATAGATTATTTACAGAGGTTACTCTATGCCTCTTTCAAGCCAATACCTCTCTCCCCTGAAGTAGCCAGTGTTCTTAATGCTACCACCACAAAGTATTTTTGCCTGTTACTGAATTTCATATAAATGAACTCAGATACTATGTGTTTTTTTCCTGTCTACCTGCTTTTGGATGTCTATATGTATGTGAGATTTATACATGTTTAGATAAACGTATAATTTATTATCATGCTCTATTGACAATTTGCTTAGTCTGTTTATTCTAAAAGCTACACAACACTGTTGAAAGAAATTAAATAAGATCCAAATAAATGGAAAAACATGTCATGCTTATGGATTGGAGTATTTAATGCTTTTAAGATGGGAACGCTCCCTGAATTTATCTACAGATTCAATGGAATCTTTATTAGAATCTCAATTTACTTAATTTTAGGAGTTAAAGAGCTTATTCTAAAATTTCTAAACAATTGCAAGGGATTTGATATAACAATAACAACAGAAATCTTGAAAAAGAACAAAGTAGGAAGATTCAGATTTCCCAATTTCACAACTTACTAGAAAACAATAGTAATAACAAAGTGATACTGACATAAAGATGGAAATTTAGATTAATGTAATAAAACTAAGAATCCAGAAATAAAATGAAGTGTCTATGTCTAACTGATTTCAACAAGAAGGTTAGAAGTAGTCAGTGGAAAAGAAATAGTCTTTTCAACAAATGGTGCTATGACAATTTGATACCACATCAAAATCAAGAAGTGAGATGCTTCCCTTACATGATATACAATAATTAACTCAAAACTGATGGAAAATCAATGAGAAACCAAAAACCTAGCAAACCAATGGAAATGTAATTAACATATATACTACTGGAAAAAATTAATATCTAGTGTATATAAATAATTCCTAAAAATCAGTAAGCAAAATATAAAAAGCCAGATAAAAGATTTGAGATGCCACACTATTTTTGTAAATTCCTTAAATTATAGTTCGTTTTTACATATTGGTTGATCAACTAAGCCATGGAACTTTAAGTACTTAGAGCCTTTTTCTTTTCAAATAGTAAGATACACACACACATATATACAAAGACAGTATAGAAAGAGATAGTTGAGTATATGTATGAAAAACTTAGGGCCAAGATACTGTTATTCTGGTGAGTTGAATTGATACAGATAAAACTTATTTACTTTAAATATTTACTATGGTTACCCCTTCCAGATCTTATTTTCATTATTAAGGTTTTGTTAGAAAACAACTATAGCAGACATTTTGTAACATTTGAAAAGTAAATTTAACTATTTGAAGAATAACTTGACACGATCTATAATCATTTAAAATATTTATAACTATTGACTCAGCATTTTTACTTCTAGAGATTTATTCAACAGATACACTCATATATTATTGATAGATAAATAAAGGTAGATAAGTATACGCATTATTTTGGCATGGTTCATAAGCATGACAAATTTTTGTGACAATGTATTTTTTAATTTTAGACTGGTTAAAAGAATTTTTGTGTATGCAAATAATATAATAATATTCTTAGTTTAATTGACCTATATAACTCAATATAGGAAAATACCCACTTCTATTATGTAGTAAGCCTATATGCAGGTCAGGGAGCAACAGTTAGAACGGGACATGAAACAACAGACTGGTTCCAAATAGGAAAAGGAGTACGTCAAGGCTGTATATTGTCGCCCTGCTTACTTAACTTATATGAAGAGTACATCATGAGAAATGCTGGGCTGGAAGAAGCACAAGCTGGAATCAAGATTGCTGGGAGAAATATCAATAACCTCAGATATGCAGATGACACCACCCTTATGGAAGAAAAGTGAAGAGGAACTAAAAAGCCTCTTGATGAAAGTGAAAGAGGAGAGTGAAAAAGTTGGCTTAAAGCTCAGCATTCAGAAAACTAAGATCATGGCATCTGGTCTCATCACTTCATGGGAAATAGATGGGGAAACAGTGGAAACAGTGTCAGACTTTATTTTTCTGGGCTCCAAAATCACTGCAGGTGGTGACTGCAGCTATGAAATTAAAAGACACTTACTCCTTGTAAGAAAAGTTATGACCAACCTAGACAGCATATTCAAAAGCAGAGACATTACTTTGCCAACAAAGGTCCGTCTAGTCAAGGCTATGGTTTTTCCAGTGGTCATATATGGATGTGAGAGTTGGACTGTGAAGAAAGCAGAGCAGTGAAGAATTGATACTTTTGAACTGTGGTGTTGGAGAAGACTCTTGAGAGTCCCTTGGACTGCAAGGAGATCCAACCAGTCCATTCTGAAGGAGATTAGTCCTGGGTGTTCACTGGAAGGACTGATGCTAAAGCTGAAACTCCAATACTTTGGCCACCTCATGCGAAGAGTTGACTCATTGGAAAGGACTCTGATGCTGGGAGGGATTGGGGGCAGGAGGAGAAGGGGATGACAAAGGATGAGATGGCTGGATAGCATCACCGACTCGATGGACATGAGTTTGAGTGAACTCTGGGAGTTGGTGATGAACAGGGAGGCCTGGCGTACTGTAGTTCATAGGGTGGCAAAGAGTCGAACATGACTCAGTGACTTAACTGAACTGAAAAGTTAATCAAGTTGAAAAACAAAATACAGAATATCACATATTCTAAACTGAAACAAAAAAGAAAACATCTGGAAGGATATACATTAATGTGAATTCACTATGATTTCTTCCAGGGAATGAAGTTTGGAAGAACAGAAATTGGGAAAATTAGTAACCTTTATTATGATTTAGTTTCTTGTTGTAAATAAACTAATTTTACAATTAAAATACCTAACAGAGATCAGAACAGAGTAAATAGGCAAGAATTTGCTAAGCCTTTTAAAATTGTATTGTACATTGCCCAAAACATAAACCTATCTTTGAGACTACATTCTGTGCTCAAGTTGTCAAGAGTGAGTAATATTTGTAATTTCAAGTGACACAATATGGATAAGAGACAGATGAAGTTAATGTAATGTTCCAATTTAGGCAATGATCTCAAAGTATCCTCCACTGATCTGTTAAAAAAATAAAGAAAAGTACTGGAAATGAACAATGCATTTGACTGATTTGAAAGTCTCTCATTTCTTTTCCTCTGGTGAGCTTGTGATAGAGATGCCCAATGACTGGTGAGATACCCAGAATGCAGGCAGCAGAGAATGTAAAAGCTATAAGCTGTTAGCACACTGGACAGTTGAGAGCTGATAATTCTGAATATGAAAAATACAAAATAAATGCTAAAAGTCAATATTTAATATCTCACTTTTTGTCTCAGCTGATCAGTTTCGCTGGAGTTGATTCACAGTAACTGTTATATTTGTATGATTCTAAACCATTATATTCAGAAATTTTGCCAGATTTTACACATATATCCTCCTTCACAATTTTTTAGAAGCTTATAATGAATGTTTTCTTCTTTCTCTCTTCCTCTTTTTTAATGGAATTTCTCACAAGGAGTGCCTCACAATTTTCAGAGCTGTTGATGTAAATATGATTTGGAAGAAAATACTATTTTTAAATGGCTAGAAAACTGTTCATATTGTAAAAGATATGAAAAAAATAAAAAAAATAAAAGATATGTTCATGGCTTTACTGAAACCTGCCATAGTAACCTTTAAGTAATAGAAAGCACCATGGAAGCTTACTCCAAATCATCTACCTGAAGGAGCCTAGCCATTCTCTAGAGGTGCCAAAAGATCACAGCACCCAAAACTCTTCAGAGCTGCCTGCCCATTACTCAAATATCCCCTAGAGGAATGATAACTACATCATAGATTACAGCTTAACTCTATTTTCCACAACATGATAGTTTATAAAATTACCATCTAAGCTATAGCATTTCTATTTGATTTATGCCTAGCCTGAGGCATGAAACCTACTTTCTTCCAGGAGGAAATTATGCTCTCTTGAATGGAAAGAGTAGATGACAACCATAAAATAACTTAGATTCCCTCCCCCTCCTCCAGTTAGGTACATTCTTTATTTTTCACAAAACTGAGAAGAACTAGGAGATTACTAATGTTTCTGGCTTGGGCAAATAAGAAAGGTTTAGACTCTGATTTGATTTGTTGCATACATATGCTTCTGAAGTTTACACTCTAACCAGTATTTGTCCAGAAATTGGTTAAATTTAGAGAAGGAATTAATAAATTATAACTTTATTATGTATTCCATTTTATGCCCCTATCCGTTTTATGAAACACTTAATCATTTTTTGATGTGTACAACTTAGTGAATAATGATGCTTAAAACTGACCTCAGCAGGTCACAGGTTAATTCAATTTCCATTTACTCATATGTAAGAAATTTTCCCATAAAAAGAAATGATAAGAAGGATGAGAAAAAACTATTTTAAAAAGTAAATCAATGCATGTTATGGGAACACAAGTGGAACATTTATTTCAACCAATTAAATAAAAATTATATATTTTGATAGTAGAGCATTAGAAAAGTGATGATGAATAATGGTATAAATTAAACATGACCTCAGAATACAAATTACCTTATTTTTTAGTAGCCAATCCAGCCTTGAAATGATGATCTAATGAAACAGTGAAATCCTTTTTATAGTCTTGTTTGTTGTTAAAAGCCTAATCATGTTGTAAAAGTCTAATTCAGTAGACGGAAGTCTAATTCAGTGGATATTTTCCTATTTCAAGCCAGCCAAAAACACAGAGATTGTTTCCTCTAAGTTCCCATGGCAAGCTCCTCTGTCCGTGGGCTTTTCCAGGAAAGAATACTGGAGTAGGTTGCCATTTCCTTCTCCCAGGGAACTTTCTGACCCAGGGATTGAACCTTGGTCTCCTATAACGCAGGCGGTCTCCTGCATTGCAGGCAGATTCTTTACTGACTGAGCCACTAGGGAAGCCCCTGCATAGGTACCCACAGTTGTTTTAAAGAAGAATATGAGATTTTCATGTGAATTACCTCAATAAAGTGGTAGTTACCTCTCAAGTTTCTGAGAAACTATAGTCTATATTTTTGCATCTTCTAGTTTTGGCTATGAAGACTACAGAGTTTGCAATAGGTACAGAAAAAAAGGCAGCTCAGGCTTCCGTTTGTATAAATGGACTGAGGCCTTGACAATGGCGCTCATGATGGTTCTTTCTATGGGAAAAGCATCCTGTCTTAGAGCCCAGGTTCTGCAACCACACTTGTCACGCTGAAACTCCTGATTGAATGTTTTTGTTTTTTTTTTTTAACATTAAAATGGTTATACACTATGTCCAAGTTGGATTTATTCCTGGAATTTAAGAATGGGTCAACAGATAAAAATTAATCAATGTGATATTCACTTTAATAGAATGCAGGAAAGAATACAAAATCATCTCAATTGATGCAATACAAGAATTTGACAAAATTTCACATCTTTTCACTCTAAAAACACTTAATGAACTAGAGCAGAAGGAAACTAACTCACTATGATAAAGATTATATATGAAAAACCCACAGCTAACAACATATTCAATGGTAAAATCTTTTCCTCTAGAATAGAAGCAATGCCCACTTTTGCCACTTCTAGTCAATATTATATTAGAGGTTCTAGATGACATAATGGCAAGACAAATCTAACCAGTTCATTCCAAAATGTCCTAAACCTTCTGAGTGTTTTTCTTATTTGCTGCCAAAACTGACCAGACTTTAGAGGGAATTTAGTTCAGTTCAGTTCAGTTCAGTCGCTCAGTTGTATCAGACTCTTTGCAACCCCATGCACTGCAGCACACCAGGCCTCCCTGTCCATCACCAGCTCCTGGAGCTTACTCAAACTCATGTCCATTGAGTCTGTGATGCCATCCAACCATCTTCTGTCATCCCTTCTTTTCCCACCTTCAATCTTTCCCAGCATCAGGTTCTTTCCAAATGAGTCAGCACTTTGCATCAGATGGCCAAAGTATTGGAGTTTCAGCTTCAACATCAGTCCTTCCAATGAGCACTCAGACTGATTTCCCTTAGAATGGACTGGTTTGATCTCCTTGCAGTGCAAGGGACTCTCAAGAGTTTTCTCTAGCACCACAGCTCAAAAGCATCAATTCTTTGGCACTCAGCTTTCTTTATAGTTGAACTCTCACATCCATACATGACTACTGGAAAAAACATAGCCTTGACTAGACAGACCTTTGTTGCCAAAATAATGGGTCTGCTTTTTAATATGCTGTCTAGATTGGTCATAATTTTTTTTTTTCCAAGGAGTAAGCATCTTTTATTTCATGTCTGCAGTCACCATCTGCGGTGATTTTGGAGCCCCCCAAAATAATGTCTGACACTGTTTCCACTGTTTCCCCATCTATTTCCCATGAAGTGATGGGAGCAGATGCCATAATCTTCATTTTCTGAATGTTGAGCTTTTTTTTTTTTAATTTTTATTTTTACTTTATTTTACTTTACAATACTGTATTGGTTTTGCCATACATTGGCATGAATCCACCATGGGTGTACATGAGATCCCAAACATGAACTCCCCTCCCATCTCCCTCCCTACAACATCCCTTTGGGTCATCCCCATGCACCAGCCCCAAGCATGCTGTATCCTGCATCGGACATAGACTGGCGATTCGATTCTTACATGATAGTATACATGTTTCAATGCCATTCTCCCAAATCATCCCACCCTCTCCCTCTCCTTCTGAGTCCAAAAGTCTGCTGTACACATCTGTGTCTTTTTTGCTGTCTTGCATACAGGGTCATCATTGCCATCTTTCTAAATTCCATATATATGTGTTAGTATACTGTATTGATGTTTTTCTTTCTGGATTACTTCACTCTGTATAATCAGCTCCAGTTTCATCCATCTCATCAGAACTGATTCAAATGTATTCTTTTTAATGGCTGAGTAATTCTCCATTGTGTATATGTACCACAGCTTTGTTGAGCTTTAAACCAGCTTCTTCACTGTCTTCTTTCACTTTCATCAAGAGGCTTTTTAGTTCTTCTTCACTTTCTGCCATAAGGGTGGTGTCATCTGCATATCTGAGGTTATTGATATTTCTCCCGACAATCTTGATTCCAGCTTGTGTTTCTTCCAGTCCAGCATTTCTCATGATGTACTTTGCATGTAAGTTAAATAAGCAGGGTGACAATATACAGCCTTGACGTACTCCTTTTCCTGTTTGGAACCAGTCTGTTGTTCCATGTCCAGTTCTAACTGTTGCTTCCTGACCTGCATACAGATTTCTCAAGAGGCAGGTCAGGTGGTCTAGGATTCCCATCTCTTTCAGAATTTTCTACAGTTTCTTGTGATCCACACAGTCAAAGGCTTTGGCATAGTCAATAAAGCAGAAATAGATGTTTTTCTGGAACTCTCTTGCTTTTTTTGCTGATCCAAGGGATGTTGGCAATTGATATCTGGTTCCTCTGCCTTTTCTAAAACCAGCTTGAATGTCTAGACCTCCATGGTTCACATATTGTTGAAGCCTGGCTTGGAGAATTTTGAGCATTACTTTACTAGTGTGTGAGATGAGTGCAAGTGTGCGGTAGTTTGAGCATTCTTTGGTATTGCCTTTCTTAGGGATTGGAATGAAACTGACCATTTCCAGTCCTGTGGCCACTGCTGTTTTCCAAATTTACTGGCATATTGAGTGTGGCACTTTCACAGCATCATCTTTCAGGATTTGAAATAGCTCAACTGGAATTCCATCACCTCCGCTAACTTTGTTTGTAGTGGTGCTTCCTAAGGCCCACTTGACTTCATATCCAGGCTGTCTGGTGCTAGGTGAGTGGTCACACCATTGTGATTATCTGAGTGAATTAGACAAATATTTTCTTATCTTGTAAGCTCAGCCCCTAGTAAATGCTAAGAAAATATTCTTATTGGGAAGGAATTAGCTAAACTGGACAGAAATTGGATAGAAACTCACCACTGGGAATTGGGAAATATGTGATCCCAAGGAAGGAATCTCAGCTATAATTGTTAGAAGAATGAAATATGTTACAGATTTAGAATTATTATTAGACACATGAACGTTGTAGTAAATAGCATATACATATCATTCTAATCCACCTATTTTTCTTCTTCTTGAGAAAGTTATGTTGAGCCAAGAGTACTCTGGAAGGTCTACCTGTGTTCTTTTCTCAAGAAAATATATCCCAGCTTTGTTCTGTTCTAGTTATAGTTTTAGGACTCCCTTGATAGCTCAGCTGGTAAAGAATCCGCCTGCAATACAGGAGACCCCAGTTTGATTTCTGGGTCAGGAAGATCCCCTGGAGAAGGGATAGGCTACCCACTCCAGTATTCTTGGCCTTCCCTTGTGGGGGAGAATCTGGGAAAGAATCTTCCTGCCATGCAGGAGACTTGGGTTTGATCTCTGGGTTGGGAAGATCCCCTGGAGAAGGGAAAGGCTACCTACTCCAGTATTCTGGCCTGGAGAATTCCATGGGTCACAAAGAGTCGGACATGACTGGGCAATTTAGAAAGAGTTGGACAACTTGCAAACAGTCAGATATGACTGGGCAAGTTACAGTTTTAAAGCAGAAATCCATCTCATTCTATTAATAGAAATCAAGATGGGTGTGTTTGAGGTGTGTTTAGAATCTTATCATCATCTCTGGTTTTATTCTAAGTTGGAATTTAACATTTCTTATTTCCTTCTAAAGAAAACGACTCATATTTTGAAAAAAAAGGGAAAACTGGGAAAAGTTTTTTAAAAAACCTATAGTGTTGCATTTTAAAAAATAGAGCATCTAAAAGTACAATACTTAAAAAATAGTTACAAATAATTGACTTATTTTCATCTTTTGGGGAGAAACGAAAGTATAAACATGCTTTTAAAATGTAAAAGTTGGCAAAAGACATATAAAAGATCAATATTCTATTTGGCATGACTTATACATGACTTTAACAGACTGTGCTGAGATGTTTCAGCATAGGACAATGACATGTTGCAGGCAATTTTATTTCAATCATTCTAGCATAAAGAGATCAAAAATTGAGCAAAGTAATTTTTTGGCAATAACCGATATCCTGAATAATCTGATTTAAAAATACAATTTAAAAATCTGAAATAGTACTTGCAAAATATGCAAACAGCCAGTGATTTATTGAAATATCTTTTACTTGGAGATGAACTATGTGACTGGAAATGTAGATACTGAATAAAGATATCAAAGGGGCTAAATATTTTCATTCACATAGCATTTTATTGGCAATTTAGCTTTTAAAAAACAAATAGCAAATCAGCAAATCACTTTGGGGGAGTCAGATTTATCTGTGATGAAGCCCATGCAATCCTTTTCTTTCAATAATTCCAATTAAATCATGCATTTAAATGAGGTTGGTAGAAACAGTGTAACTCTTAAACCTGGTATCACAAATCTATTCCTCCTTGATGGGGGTGTGAACTGTGTGGAAATGTTTTGCTGTTGTAAAACCAGGTGGTTTAATTGAATATATAAACTGATATAAACGAGATGGTATTTTGCTGATGCTATGCTTTTTAAAGCAAAGTTGAAATTATTGACTTGTAAACTAATAAAATAAGAGTGCAGAGCTGCTGCTGTATTTCGATGTGATTTCAGTAAAGACAGATTGTGTTGAAGATAGGGCATGGTTGTAGTTTTGTTTTTTCCCCGATAAAAGAAAAACACTAGAAAAGTTATCTTAGCAGTTTTAAAAAGTTTATATATTTCAGTTCAGTTCAGTCGCTCAGTTGTGTCCGACTCTTTGAGACCCCATGAAGCACAGCATGCCAGGCCTCCCTGTCCATCACCAACTCCCGGAGTTCACTCAGACTCACACCCATCAAGTCAGTGATGCCATCCAGCCATCTCATCCTTTGTCGTCCCCTTTTCCTCCTGCCTCCAATCCCTCCCAGCATCAGAGTCTTTTCCAATGAGTCAACTCTTCGCATGAGGTGGCCATAATATTGGAGTTTCAGCTTTAGCATCATTCCTTCCAAAGAAATCCCAGAGCTGATCTCCTTCAGAATGGACTGGTTGGATCTCCTTGCGGTCCAAGGGACTCTCAAGAGTCTTCTCCAACACCACAGTTCAAAAGCATCAATTCTTCAGCGCTCAGCCTTCTTCACAGTCCAACTCTCACATCCATACATGACCACTGGAAAAACCATAGCCTTGACTAGACGGACCTTTGTTGGCAAAGTAATGTCTCTGCTTTTCAATATGCTATCTAGGTTGGTGATAATGTTCCTTCCAAGGAGTAAGAGTCTTTTAATTTTATGGCTGCAATCACCATCTGTAGTGCTTTTCGAGGCCCCTCTCCCGAAAAATAATAAAGTCTGACACTGTTTCCACTGTTTCCCCATCTATTTAGGTCTACCTATATATAAGTTCTGTTTATATGATTGAGTTTTTGGCCTCAAATGTTTACTCGAGTAAAGAGAAAAGATTTGAAGAGAAAGGATTCTATCTTGTGTCTGGCGTAGTTGTTGAAAAGACCAATACTCTTTAGGCTAATGGAGTCTACTTAAAATGGCAAAAGCTCTTAACCCAAAAGAAAATAAACCTATTAAGTCTTTCACAATGTAGATGAATAATATTTTACACAATTGTCCAACTCTGAGACCCCATGGACTGAAGCCTACCAGGTTCCTCTGTCGATGGGAATTCTTCAGACAAGAATACTGGAGTGGATTGCCATGCCCTCCTCCAGGGATCCCTTCCCAACCAAGGGATCAAACTCAGGTCTCCCACATTGCAAGCATTTATACAATTGGTATTTTCTAAAAGCAAATATCTAAAGTTGATCATTTAAAATTTTTGAATATTATAACCTTTGATATGGCTACTTTTTTAGAGAAAAAGCTAACACAAAATAAATTTTGTTTAAAGATGACAAAATGTTCTAAATATTTTTAAGCTGAAGTTTTTGTTAGTCACTCAGTCATGTCTGACTCTTTGTGACCCCATGGACTGTAGGCTGCCAGGCTCCTCTGTCCATGGGATTCTCCAGGTAAGAATACTAGGAGGGTTGCCTTTTTTTTCCATATAAGCTTAAGAAAGGGCTTTTAAAAAGTATTTATATAAAGGAACTTACTTACAAAACTGAAAGAGACTCACAGACAGAGAACAAGACTTCTGGTTGCTGGGAAGAAGGATGGGGAGAAAGGATAGTTAGGGAGTTTGAGATGGACATGGATACACTGCTGTGTTTAAAATGGACTAACCAACAAGGACCAGCAAGGACTTACTGTACATGGAATTCTGCTCAATGTTATACGGCAGCCTGGATGGGAAGAGAGTTTTGGGGAGAATGAATGCATATATATGTATGGCTGAGTCCCTTCCTTCACTGTTCAGCTAAAACTATCACAAAGTTGTTAATCGACTATTCTTATTATTCAGTCGCTCAGTAATATCCAACTCTTTGCGACCCCATGGACTACAGCATGCCAGGCTTCCCTGTCCTCCACCATCCTCCTGAGTTTGCTCAAACTCATGTCCATTGAGTCTATGATGCCATCCAACCATCTCATCCTCTGTCACCCCCTTCTCCTCCTGCCTTCAATCTTTCCCAGCATCAGGGTGTTTTCCAATGAGTCAGTTCTTCACATCAGGTGGCCAAAGTATTGGAGCTTCAGCTTCGGCATCAGTCCTTCCAATGAATATGCAGGGCTTATTTCCTTTAGGACTGACTGGTTTGATCGTTAATCGACTATACACCAATACAAAATAAAAAATTAAATAAAAATGAATTTAAAAGTATTTACAAAGCAAGTTAACTTCTGTACTCAACAAAGGTTTCTCTGCCTAACACACTGGGACACCAGAGAGATCTGAATATCTGTACATCTGAGGGTGAGTGGACTGGAACACCCAGAAAATATGAAACAGTGGAGGCAGTGCCTCTGATCCCAGCCGCACCCAACTGATTGAGCCTACAGCCCCAGAAAACCCAATAACGGCACCCTACTCTGCCTGCTGGCCACTGCAGTGCCCGCAGGAAATTGGGCAGCAGCCCCACGAGTCCACAACCTTGTCTTTCCAGCTGCAGCAGCACTTGTGACTCTGGCCCCTGCCTGCAGTGGTGGCCTTCCCAAATCCCACAACCCCAGGAAGACATCAGCAAGCACGACTTCGGACGTGGCGGAGGTGCCTGCCATCCCAGCGCTCCCAGTGGTGATGCCAGCCGCAGCAGCAGCAGCAGTAGCAAGGCACCAGCCATCGCAGAGGCACAAGCAAAGGAAATGAGGGAACTGGCGACACGTCTGGCCTTGGCAGCGCAAGGTGGAAAGTGTATGTAGGCTGAAGCAGTGCAGGCAAGGGACCAAAAATTTGTGCTATAGCGCCACCTACTGAAAAGCAAAATAAAGGCTTCTAACTACCAACGTGTTGAATTGGGCTTCCCTCAGCATCAAAGTTAAAAAATAGAAGAAAAAAAGATTTATTTAAATAAGAAAAGTGCTCCTACAGTCCATTAAATGCACGGGCAGAGAAACAGTTCATCAAGTACCATGATAAACCGTGGTAACAAAGTACCACAAAAAGAACATGACAATCCCCCAGAAACCAAACTCAAAATCACAAGGTATTAACTGATAGAGAATTCAAATTATCTCCCAAAGAAAGTCAATAAACTGCGGGAAAACCGAGAAAGGCAGTCCAATGAATTCAGGAATAAAATTAATGAATACAAGGAATATTTTAACAAAAAAATCAAAACTCTAAAAAAAAAAAAATTCTGAAGCTGAGAAACCCAATAAATGAGATGAAGAATGCACTACAAAGCAATAGAAATAGCAGACTATATGGAAGAGAGAATTAGTGAGCTTGAAGACAGAAATCTAGAAATGATATAGGTAGAAGAGAAGAGAGAGCCAAGATCTAAAAAAAAATACAGAAATTCTATCAGAACTATCTGATTCCATTAAGAAGGGCAGTATAATATAATGGGTATCCCAGAAGGAGAAGAAAGAGTGAAGGCCACAGAGAGTTATAAAGAAATAACAGCTGAAGACTTCCCATACCTGGGAAAGAAACTGAGTATACAAGTCCATGAAGCTAAGAGTACTGCCAGTTATCTCAATGGGAAAAGATCTTCTCCAATACACATTAGCTTAAACAGTCCAAAGTTCCTGACAAAGAAAGAATTTAAAAGACAACCAGAGCAAAAAACAAACAAACAAAAAAAACAAAAACAAAAAAAAGAACAGTTGCCTACAAAGGAACCCCCAACAGGCCATCAACAGATTTATCAGCAGACACTGCATAGAATAGTATAACATACTCAAAATATTGAAAGATAAATAATGTCAGCCAAGAATATTCTATCAGAAAATGTATCTTTTAGGTATGAAGTTGGGGAAAACGCTTTTCCAGCTTTTTTCAGAAACTGAGGGAGTTAATTATCCATAGAACTGCCTTACAAAGAAATTTTGAAAGGAGCTCTTGTACCTGAAACACAAAGGCAAAAGTACAAAAAAAAAAAAAATTTTGATTAAGGTGATAAATACACAAGCAGAGTCCGGAGACTGCAACTCCATATCAGAATAGGTTGTTAAACACTTAATTATAGCATAAAGCTTAAAGGGAAAAAAAGCAGTAAAAATAACCATAGCTATTTCAATTCGGTAATGAAGTCAACATAAAAAGGGGTATTCTGAGAAAACAAAAACATAAAAGGGGGAGAGAAGGACAGAGCCCATATAGACAAATGAAGATAAGATGCTATCAGCAGAGAATGTACTATTTTATCTATGAGACAGCACATACAAATCTCATGGGAATCACAAAACACAGATTTAGGGAAGAGACAAAAAGCATAGAAGAAAGAGGAAACTCAGAAAAATATCACGGAAAGCCACCACACTAAACTGGCAGATAAATTCAAGGAGAAAGAAACAAGGACAATAAATAGCAACCAGACAACAAAAGATAAAATAACAGTACTAAATCCTCATTTATCAGTAATTACCTTAAATGTAAGTGGGTTGAATTAACCAATCAAAAAACACAGTTTCTTGATAGATTAAAAAACGAAGCCAAACTATGTGCTGTATCCAGTAGACTCATCTCAGTTCTAACGACAAACATAGGCTAAAGTGAAGGGACGGACGATGACACTCCAAGCAAATGATGGCCCCTAACTTCCTCCCCCAGCCTAAAGTGAAGGCACGGACGATGATACTCCAACAAATGGCAGCCCTCTACCTCCTTCCCCCCGAAAGGGTTTCTGGTTTTCTTTACAGTGCAGAAACTTTGTTTGGATATTGTTTCGCCTATTTATTTTCACTCTTGCTACCTTTGATTTTAGTGTCAAGTCCAAAAAATCATTACCAAGACTGATATCAAAAGGGCATGTTTGCTTGTAGGACTTTTATGGCTCCAGCTCTTCCCTTCAAAATCATTTTGAGTCAATTTTTGTAAAATTGTCTCTCTCTCTTTTTTTTTTTGTAAATTAAAAAAATTACTTTTTTAAAGTGGTGGTTTATGAATAGAAAGAGACGGTCGCTTTTACTGATCCCCAAACCAATTTTTGGATTGATATAATCATTACTATGATTTGTTTCAATAGTAGACGTTAATAGAACTCTTAGTTTTAATGCTGGCATGGTACTTCCCCAAATTCGGCTTAAATTTGGTAATATTTCTAATGAGAGAGGCTTCCGTCTTGGCTCAGTGGCAAAGAACGTGTTTGCCATTGCAGGAGACGGGGATTCTTTACCATACCACTGGGTCAGGAAGAGCCCCTGATAAATGAAATGGCAACCCACTCCAGTGTTCTTGCCTGGGAAATCCCATGGACAGAGGAGCCTGGCAGGCTACAGTCCATGGGATCACAAAGAATCGGATACAACTTAGTGACTAAGCAACAATTAACGACAGAGGTGTAAGAATGAGTCACAGAAACTAATAAAGACTATTTAAATCAATATTCTTTTCAAGCACTTTAATCAACACAGTTTAAAACAACTCAGTAAAAAGAAAGAAATTTGTTGTTCAGTGAGTATAGGTAAATAAAACTTTGGGGTAAGGGTAAATCTATAGTCAGGGAAAATATATAACTTAAAAAACTTTTTAAAATTATTATAATAATAGAAAAATTTTAAATGACAAAAGATTTAATTCAAGAAGCTGTAATACAAATAAAATTGTGAAAATAATATTTAATAGAGCAAATTAAGGCAGAGATTAATTATATATCATAAAAATTAGAGCTAATTATTTGAAGTCTTATTAACTTATGATACAGTTTATACATTCACATACACAAAACACCAATATTAATTTTGGAAACTAGGAAAAAATTCCAATAAAAATGTTAGCAATTAAAATTCAGAAATATTTTCAAAGATCAATTGGCCGTAATTGAGCAGAGTTCATTTTAGGAAAACAAAGATACCTCACTGTAAGAAATTCAAAGCCATATTTAGCTACATTACTCATCAAAAGGGGAAACATCTACATGCTTATCTTAGTAGTTGTTAAGAAATAATTTGATCAAATTTAATAGTGTTTAGGACTTTTAAAGAATTAGAAAACTATTTTGTGGGAAAAATTGACCTTAATTACTATGAGTCTTTGTATATCTTTGTTAGTTTGAATAGCCATATTTTAGGTGCACAGACAAGAAGGTGTTGACAATTGGATGCCACCTCAGACCTCACTGGTACTATATATGTATCATAGTAACTTTCTAAGATATGAACATTTTAAATTCCAAAACACATCTTGACTAAGAAATTTTTGGTTAAGAGGTTTCAGTCTAATAGTAATGATGAATCATTCTTTTTAAGTTTTATGTTGTATTATATATTTAAATAAAGGGAAAGCAATTAATTTTTTAATTCAAATATTCTTGCAAACTTTATACAAGTCACAGTATAGATCAAGTCTCTACAGGAACTCAGGAAGACCCTCTAATGACTACCCCTAATCACTACTCCCACCCAAGGCTAACATAGGCAAGCGCTGCCAGTTTGGGTAATTTCTAACTAAAAATATGCAGCATGTAATTTTTAGTGCTAGCTTACTGTGTTTACTAGCAGTGAACAACAAGTGCTGGCCCAGTCACAGAAATGCAATACCTCTCCAATTATTAAAATTTGTTTCATCAGGCAAAATAAAGCAGTGAAACCAATAGGTGTAATATCTTACTTATAATTATCTGGCCTCTGGAGTTTATAAGCTAATGGAAAGTAAACCTATCATTTATGTTATTATTTGGGGGTAAAAATCCAAATGCATTTAATAATATCTGCAAGTGTAATAGGGAGTGGGTTGTGATTCTTTCAGGTCACGGGGTGATTCTGGGGTAGTGCGTATTCTTGTGATTTGGGTGAAAAGCTAAGATTGTCATCGCTTTTCTGCTTATGTCTGAAGCAGAAAAGAGAAAGGGGAAAGGGACAGGAAGAAAACGACTAAGGACTAAGTATCTTGTTATAGAAGGAATCATTAGTTAATATTCACTGTGATTCATATCCTTAAAAAGAACAGCCACCCCCTGAGAATATTTTGCCCTAGAACCAAGTGTAAGAGATTGGGTTGTGCTATTTTTTCTTCTTTGCCGGTGATTTCAGTGAATAATATATAAAACTCTGTGTGTGTGTGAGTGAGTGTGAAAAACTTAACATTAAGAAATAGGAAAAGATGATTAGAACATAAACTCTGGGACCAGAATCTGTGTGTTCTGAAGGTCATTCTGCCACTTAGTATATGCGACACCATTTTTCACTGGAATGACAGAAATGGGACTATTGTAGGAATTAAAATTTAGCATATTTAAAGTAGACGGTTTTAATTAAATGTAGAGTACAGAATATTGCACTAACATTTGCCTTGTCTTGATTTTTTTCCCGTGCCTTATTTTTAAACAAGTAGCAATTTGAACAAAAATAATCCTAAATAACTTTCCAACTTTTGGGTTCTATCCCTTTTCTTTGTGTTTAGATAAGTTTTTTTTTAAATATACATTAATTATAGATAAGTTTCTACTACCAAATTTTCCTTGAATTTTCAAGAATGTAATAATTATGTATGCTTACTCAAATATGCTTTTATGAAATCACTACCATAGACTTTGAGTGTAGTCCCTGCTGCGTGAACATGTGCCTTCAAATATTTTGGAAAGTGCAGCTTGAAAATTTATATACAAATGCAAATACATACACATACATATCTAAATCTTTTTAAGTAAATTCCACACACAACTGGATTACTTTGGTGCATGCTGCTTGAATAGCGTGACCGCTAGCATTTGTGGGCTTCCCAGGTGACGCTTATGAACATACGTTGCCAATACAGGAGACGTAAGAAACATGGATTTGATCCCTGGGTGGGGAAGAGCCCCCGGAGGAGGACATGGCAACCCACTCCAATGTTCTTGCCTGGGGAGCCTGGTGGGCTACAGTCCATGGGTCATGAAGAATTCAATATGACTGAAGTGAGTTAGCAGGCACACAGGCACAGCATTTGTCATAAATATTTGAGTGATTAGAGCTTTGGTGGAAGAGATCTCAGAGAAGGTGCCTCCTTTGTCAGCCACACTTCCACCCAGACTATACCACATAGAAGGCTTATTCTGATTTCACCTATCATGGGTTTCTGAAGACTTTTTTTTTTTTTAATTTTACTTTATTTTGTTTTACAATACTGTATTGGTTTTGCCATACATTGACATGAATCAGCCACGGGTGTACATGAGTTCCCAATCCTGAACCCCTCTCCCACTTCCCACCCCATATCATCTCTCTGGATCATCCCCGTGCACCAGCCCCAAGCATCCTGTATCCAACATAGACTGGCGATTCGTTTCTTACATGATAGTATACATGTTTCAATGCCATTCTTCCAAATCATCCCACCCTCTCCCTCTCCCACAAAGTCTAAAAGTCTGTTCTATACATCTGTGTCTCTTTTGCTGTCTCGCATACAGGGTTATCATTACCATCTTTCTAAATTCCATATATATGTGTTAGTATACTGTATTGGTGTTTTTCTTTCTGACTTACTTCACTCTGTATAATAGGCTCCAGTTTCATCCACCTCATTAGAACTGATTCAAATGTATTCTTTTTAATGGCTAAGTAATACTCCATTGTGTATATGTACCACAGCTTTCTTATCCATTCATCTGCTGATGGACATCTAGGTTGTTTCCATGTCCTGGCTATTATAAACAATACTGCGATGAACATTGGGGTACACGTGTCTCTTTCAATTCTGGTTTCCTTGGTGTGTATGCCCAGCAGTGGGATTGCTGGGTCATAAGACTTTTTTGAAAATCAAATATTCAAGAGTGTTATCTACATGGTCATTTCTCTAGCAATTATATATACAGTGTATACCTATTGTTAAAATAGTGCTTCTCTAACAACAGTCAATCACAGACTGGTATCTTTATAAAGGTAAATAAAAACTAGAAAAATGAATTAAAACAAGAAAACATAAGCCCATTGCCAAAGATGACATATTGCATTATTCCATTTATATGAAATTTCCAGAATAAATACAGAGAAACAGAAAGTAGATTCATGGTTTGCCTATGACAGGAGGGAGATTTTATCAGGGACGGCTAATGACTGCTGATGACTGCTGGGCTTCCTTTGAAGTGGTAAAGCTCTTGCTTAGATTACGAAGATAGCTGTAGAATTCTGCAACTGTACTAAAACCCTGCAATTACAGACTTAAAATGGCTAATTTTTATGATGTGATAATTATATCTAAATAAAACCTTTAAAAAAAAAGAACAGGCATACAAAATCCAAGGCAACATTTTTACTATTAAATTCAAAAGGCAGACTATATTTCAATACACATAATTAGAACAAACATGACCTGCAAAAAAAGAATGAAGACAACTGTTGGGCACTGAGTTGGACATTTTTCAGGTTATTGAACATGAAATTAATTGTTTATTCATTCAACACATTATTGAGCATTATCTTTATGAAAGATTTTATATACAGAGGACACAATAGTGAATAAATTTAAACCTTCTCTGAAGGGGAGAAAGACATCAAACCAAACTTTCACAATACTGTATAAACTTATAAAAAATGTGATAATAACTATGAAGGGGAAGTCACTCAGTCATGTCCAACTCTTTGCAACCCCATGGACTATAGCCCACCAGGCTCCTCCATCCATGGGATTCTCCAGGCAAGAGTACTGGAATGGGTTGCCATTTCCTTTTCTATGAAAGGACATCACAAATATTTAGGAAAAATCAGGTAAAAGGAAATAATTTAGATTGAAGTAGGGCTGCACTGGTTGGGGACTGGACAACTGAAACATTTCACAATCAGTTAAAACTAAACAGAAAAAGAAAGAATTTCCAACAGAAGCACTGGGCTTGGGAATACTCTTTGAGTATCCTGTGCGAAGAACTGGGCAAGTCCCTCTGTGGTGGGATACATGTAGTGAAGGAAAGTAGAGATTTGAGGTGATAACCAGTGTTTGGAAAGAAATAAGTTGTTTGCCTCCTACTGCAAACCCTAACCCTAACCCTAGGGTTGTTGTTGTTCAGTTGCTAAGTTGTGTCTGACTCTTTGTGACCCCATGAACAGCAGCACAACAGGCTTCCTTGTTCTTCACCATCTCCTGGAGTTTCCTCAAACTCGTCCCCTTCTCATCCTGCCTTCAATCTTTCCCAACATCATGGTCTTTTCCAATGAGTCAGCTCTTTGCATCAGGTGGTCAAAGGATTGAAGCTTCAGCTTCAGCATCAGTCCTTCCAATGAATATTCAGGATTGATTTCCTTTAGGATTGA
Organism: Capricornis sumatraensis; assembly: GCF_032405125.1. Lineage (NCBI taxonomy): Eukaryota > Metazoa > Chordata > Mammalia > Artiodactyla > Bovidae > Capricornis > Capricornis sumatraensis. Next base: position 23,116,631 of record NC_091081.1, on the reverse strand, counting down.
CTGGTTTGATCTCCTTGCTGTGCAAGAGCTCTCAAGAGTTTTCTCCATCACCACAGTTTAGAAGCATCAATTCTTTGGTGCTCAGCCTTCTTTATGGTCCAAGTCTCACATCTGTACATGACTACTGGAAAGACCATAGCTTTGACTAGATGGACCTTTGACTATATGTCCAAAAGGGGGAAAAGTGATCTCTCTGCTTTTTAGTACCCTGTATAGATTTATTATACATGATGTGCTCTTCCAAGGAGCAAGCCTCTTTTAATTTCATGGATGCAGTCGCCGTCTGCAGTGATTTGGAAGCCCAAGAAGATAAAGTCTGGCACTGTTTCCATTGTTTCCCCATCTATTTGCCATGAAGTACCAAAGTTTTGACTCATTGGAAAAGACTCTGATGCTGGGAGGAATTGGGGGCAGGAGGAGAAGGGGATGACAGAGGATGAGGTTGCTGGATGGCATCACCGACTCGATGGACATGAGTTTGAGTGAACTCCGGCAGTTGGTGATGGACAGGGAGGCCTGGCATGCTGCAATTCATGGGGTCGCAAAGAGTCGGACATGACTGAGTAACTGAACTGCATGGGACTGGATGCCATGATCTTTATTCTCAGAATGTTGAATTTTAAGCCAGATTTTTCACTCTCTTCTCTCACCTTCATCAAGAGGCTCTTTAGTTCTTCTTTGCTTTCAGCCATGAGGGCGGTGTCATTGGCATATCTGAGGCTATTGATATTTCTCCTGGCAATCCTGATTCCACTTGTGCTTCATCCAGCCCAGCATTTTGCATGATGTGCTCTGCAAATAAGTTAAATAAGCAGGGTAACAATATATAGCTTTGATGTACTCCTTTCCCAATTTGTAACCAGTTTGTTATTCCATGTTTGGTTCTAAATGTTGCTTCTTGAGCTGCATACAGGCTTCTGAGGAGGCAGGTTAGGTGGTCTGGTATTTCCATCTTTTGAAGAATTTCCCAGTTTATTGTGATCCACACAGTCAAAGGCTTTAGCATAGTCAATGAAGCTGAATTAGCTGTTTCTCTGGAATTTCCTTCCTTTTTCTATAATCCAGTGGATGTTGGCAATTTGACCTCTGGTTCCTCTGCCTTTTTAAAAAATTAATTTATTTTAATTGGATGCTAATTACTTTATGATATTCTGGTGGGTTTTGCCATACATTGACATAAATCAGCCACAGGTGTACATGTATCCCCCCATCCTGCACCCGTATTCCACCTACCTTCCACCCCATCCCTCTGGGCTGTCTCAGAGCACCAGCTTTGAGTGCTCTGCTTCAAGCATTAAACTGGCACTGGTCATCTATTTTATACATGGTAATATAAATGTTTCAATGCTATTCTCTCAAGTCATCCCACCCTTGCCTTCTCCCATGGAGTCCAAAAGCCTGTTCTTTACATCTGTGTCTCTTTTGCTGTCTTGCATACAGGGTTATCATTACTGTCTTTCTAAATTCTGTATATATGCACTAATATACTGTATTGGTGTTTCTCTTTCTGACTTACTTCACTCTGTATAATAGGCTCCAGTTTCATCCACCTCATTAGAACTGACTCAAATGTGTTCCTTTTTGTAGCTGAGTAATATTCCATTGGGCATATGTACCAAAACTTCCTTATCCATTTTTCTGCTGATGGACATCTAGATTGCTTCCATGTCCTAGTTATTGTAAACAGTGCTGCAATGAACACTGGGGTACATGTGTCTCTTTCAATTCTGGTTTCCTTGGTGTGTATGCCCAGCAGTGGGATTGCTGGGTCATAAGGCAGTTCTATTTCCAGTTTTCTAAGGAATTCCCACACTGTTCTCCATAGTGGCTGTACTAGTTTGCATTCCCACCAACAGTGTAAGAGCATTCCCTTTTATCCTCCACACCTTCCCCAGCATTTGTTGTCTGTAAACTTTTTGATGGCAGCCATTCTGACCTGCATGAGATGGTACCTCATTGTAGTCTTGATTTGCATTTCTCTGATAATGAATGATGTTTGAGCATCTTTTCATGTGTTTGTTAGCCATCTATATGGTTCTTTGGAGAAATGTCTATCCTCTGCCTTTTCTAAATCCAGCTTGTACATCTGGAGTTCTTAGTTCACATATTAGCCTAACTTGAAGGATTAAAGTTTCATATTTTATTCTGAATGTAATTAGAATATTTGAAAATTCCATTTTGCAGTTTAAAGAATCACTGGCTGATATCTCAAGAATGGACTAGGGGGGAAAGTTAAATATATTTATAATGTTCTTATAAACTTTGTCTGAAAATATCCCCCCACAAATATTTCAAGAGTATCTTTTCCTTAAAATGAATCTACAGCCAAGTTTTGTCCTTAAAAAGATCTCCGTAGATCTAATCCCTCCTGTCACATCATCTCTTCAACACAATATTATATACTGCTTTGTATAATATAAATGTATGTGTGTGTGTTTATGTTTATATATCATAGCATGTTGAACACCTTCCATTTTCCTTCTTTCTTCACACTTGCATTAAGCTAAATCTACTGATTACTGAGGCTGTGTATTGATTTTGGCATGAGGAACGATTTGAGCCTTTGTCTCAGTAGTATTTACATTCATAAAAACAGATTTTCAAGCTTCTCATTATATTTAATAAAATAATAAGAGCAAAATATATGCTAGCTTTAAATAACTGAGACCTAAACTACATTTCAGAGATGGCAACCTGCCAAAGATGTCAAGGTCACCCTGAGAACTCTTGAAGTGTTTGTTAATTATAAAATATTAATATAGAATGTATAGAATATTACTGTATGATATAGAAAATATATACATATATATCTATGTGTAGTTTACGCGTATCAATGTTTATAATACACATTGTTTAACAGTGGAGCTAGGACAGATAAAGAATGTCTTGTTGTCTCCTACATTCTTTTTATTTACCTGCTACACCATCCTCATCCTAGACAAGGTCATCTGATTCTTATTTTGAGTTCTTTATACATGTTTTACACTATAGATCTGTATCTCTGTCTGCTATTCTCAGAGTCAAATTGTATTACATCAGTGAATTATAAAAAAGTTTAGGTGTTTTATGGAAAATATTGGTCATGAATATAATCACTGTAAATTGTACTAATGCATTCTTTTTCTTTTAGTTTACATACTGAGGAATAAAGTTTTAAAGTTTTGCGTGATATGCAAATATATGCAAACATGTAGATTAGCTATTTCATTCTCATCTAACATTCAAGGAAAAAAACAACAACAAAGCATAGAAATGTAATACTGTAAATAATGCCACCAAAGGGTGTTAAACTACTCAGGAAAGGTAGTTATTTTTAATTAACTTTGATTCATATTAGAGTTTTGTTATCCATTTAACTTTTCAAAGTGATTAACAGTATATAATTTCATTTAATTTAAGCAGACTGATTTTTAGGGATGTTTTGCTCATTATCAGTCCATGTTCATTAATTGATTTGTTATTGGAAGTGAAAGTGTTAGTCACTCAGTCATGTCTGGCTGCAACCCCAGTAGCCTGACAGTCTCCTCTGTCCATGAGATTCTCCAGGCAAGAATACTGCAGTGGGTTGCAGGCTACATCAATAACCTTTGAAAATAATTTTGCCAAATACCTGAATTCTTCCAGACCCAAGACTGAATCTGGGTCTCCTGCTTTTTAGGCAGATTCTTTACCTGGGGAGCCACCAGGGAAACCCCTTTGTAGAATAGCAGTTCTCAAACATTTTAGTCTCAGGGTCCCTTCAGATGCTTAAAGTATACTGAGGACAAAAAAAGAGCTTGGGTTATGTAGGTTACATATATTGATATTTAGTACAGTAGAGAGTAAAACAAAAATATTTCCATTAATTCATTTAAAATTAGGATGATAAGCCTATACATATAATATAAATATATTATTTTATAAAAATGCTTTCCAAAATAGAAATGAGGAAGATATTATTTACATTTTTTCAAAATACTCTTTAATGTCTGAATTAACAGAAGACAAACTAAATCTCATATCTACTTTTGCAGTCATTCCATCATAAGATATTGCATTGCTGTCATATGCAAAGGCAATCCACGTACATATAGTTGAATAAAAGATGAGAATTAAACAGATTTTTTTTCAGATAACTGTGGATATTCTTTGACACTACACCAAAACTTGACAAGTGATGTGGAAACCCTGTTAATAAACTTTTTACACTAATATCTACTGATCTAGCTTCTACTCTGAAAGGATCTTTTACCCATTTATGATATTATAACGTTATCCGTTAGTCATTTGGGAAAATATTGATTCGTTTATTTGTGCAAGTCTTCCAAGTTTTGGCACATCTCATTATACAATGTTCATTACATTTCTTACTTAATATTACCACCTATATTTATCTCAGGATAAATGAGCTTCCCTTGTGGCTCAGCAGGTAAAGAATCTGCCTGCAATGAAGAATATGCCAGTTCAATTCCTGCACCAGGAAGATCCCTTGCTAAGTCGTTTCAGTCGTGTCTGACTCTGTGCGACCCCATAGATGGCAGCCCACCAGGCTCCCCTGTCCCTGGGATTCTCCAGGCAAGAACACTGGAGTGGGTTGCCATTTCCTTCTCCAATGCATGAAAGTGAAAAGTGAAAGTGAAGTCGCTCAGTCATGTCCGACTTTTAGCGACCCCATGGTCTGCAGCCTACCAGGGCTCCTCCATCCACGGGATATTCCAGGCAAGAGTACTGGAATGGGGTGCCATTGCCTTCTCCGGGAAGATCCCTTGGAGAGGGACAATACCCACTCCAGTATTCTTGAGCTTCTCTGGTGGCTCACATGGTAAAGAATCCACCCGCAATGCAGGAGATCTGGGTTCATTCCCTGGGTTGAGAAGATCCCCTGGAGGAGGGCATGTCAGTCCACTCCAGTATTCTTGCCTGGTGAATCCCCATGGACAGAGGAGCTTGTCAGGCTACAGTCCATGGGGTCACAAAGAGTCAGACACAACTGAGTGACTAAGCACAGCACAGCACATTATTTATCTCATTTGGAAGAGCTTTAAGAATTGAGAAATCATTGGGGTAAAACCAGTGGGGACAATTTCCAGAATCCTAATTTTCACTTGACTCAAAAATGATCACTGGCAACAAATTTTGTCAGTTATTTTCCTTGAAATTACAGGCTACATCAGTCACATTTGAGAAAATTTCTGCCAAATACCTGAATCTGAATAAAGACTAAATAAATTTTAAAAAGTAAGATATCTTGTGTTTCCTAGAAAAAGCATTACTTTAATACCCATCATTCTATTGTTGTCTGATGTTAAACTCAAATTCAGACGCCTTGCTAATGTTTGTCAGTTCAGTCTTGATCTGGCATCACTATGCACGAAAGGAAGGGTCTTCTAACATGCAAATGATGTTGTGTTCTGAGTTCATATAGTAGAGACTCAAAACATACAAGCAACAGGGTAGTTAATGGGCTTGATTAATGTAAAGATATAAATCTGGAATTAACAGTAAAGAGACTCAGACTTTACAATCATTTGAACTTAAAGATAGTTCATTTCCTTCCAATAGTATTGGCTGGGTCTAAGGATTTGTGATTTGTGTTAGCATTTGTCCTCCTCAGGAAGAAGGAAAAACAGTCATCTCTTATCCAACTGACATGGTACTAAGAATTCTGTGGTTCTCTATGCCCACATACAGAGAAATATTCCTAGAGTATTCCAGCTGATGTTTAATTATTTCTGTTAATTTGAAGTGATGGTATAGTAGCTTCTTCATATAATAAAGGAACAACTATGAAAACAACCAACAACTGAAATAGAGACAGTGCTTTCATTTCTTTAAAATTTTAATTTGTCCTTTTCAATCAGTACTATATTTTCACATAATTTAAGTTTCACAAGCTATATAAGAATATTTAATCAAAATCACCTGTTCAATCCTGTACCCAATCACCTAGCTTCATCTAGGAAGCAAACAGTATTGGAAAAGATCAGAAAAAATGACATTTTGGACATTTTCCCATGTTGGAGGTTTTCAGAGCCATGTTTGTTAGGAGAGAGATTTTGCTAATCTTCAAAACTGTAGGTACCATATTTTTTCCAAATTGAGCAAAATATCATACTCCAACCTAGTGGATGTTTTAAAATATTCCTTTTTTATGATATCTGTTTAAAAAAAAAGTTTAAGTAGCTTTTTATGAACATATGTGGCAATTGCAAGTTCAATTTAATAAAACAACGAAAGTGTCAATTTTTATCAGTTAACATTAGAATATTCTTGTTCTGACTTATGACTTATTAAAATAAATTATATTTTTTTTAATTTTTAGATTTTATTTTAGAAAATTATAGAATTAGCTAAATCACATAGCTTTGTAACATAGTTCTTTTGGGTTAACATTTTCTTGTTTCTGTGTCAAAAGCTCTTGCAAATTCGACAGAACTATGAAAAAGTTTCAAATTTTGCATCCTGAAAGAATAAATTACTAGTGAAAATGTAGAGGTAAATGCATGGAAAAAAGTTTTATGGACAAATTAATTTGTACCACCCTACAAAAGAAATTAGCATGTTCAGAGTCTTCCTAACTCTGAGTTAACTCTGTGAGAGATAAAATGCATACATTCATAGATTTTGAACATTTTCAAGTCAATTAACCATTTATCAACAAACAAAGTGCTGGTTGAACTTTATTTATTTGTGGAAACATTTCACTGTTCTCCTTTTGGAGACTCGGCAAGAAAATTGAAAGTGAAAGCAAGGAAAATATTTTAGCTTCAATTCTTACCAAAGAAGACTAGTTTTGATAGCTATGAATATAATTACAACTGTTTTAAGAGGTCTTGGAATCAGATTTTTTTAAAGAATTTTTCCTTCAGCACAACTCTATTTTAGAATACCAAAGCAGAAAAAGTAATACCATAAATTGGACATGCAACATGATTTCGTCTTTTCTGCATAATTAGGTCTTAGATTTAATTTTTAAAATAATGGAGGATAGTTAAAATTATTTCTGGAGAAACTAGAGAAAAGGAGAATATTCACCTGACTTTTAAATTTTAGATAGATAGTAAAACTCACTTTAAGACACACCCACAAGATGATGTTAATTTTATTTTAAATTCCCCTGCCTTTTGACTTGAAGACAAAAGGAAAGCATGTTACTCTCCAGGTTATGGATGCCTATGAACAGGACAATCACATATTTAATCTTGGCACTCCCATCTTGTCTAAGGTGCTTTTCTGGAAGAGGGAGAAAAAACAAGTCCAAACTATGCTCTGTGCATTTGTCCTTAGGAAAAACAAAAACAAGCAACAAAAGAAAATTAGTCGCATGATTAAAAAATGCAAATTTACTCAATGAATATTGCTGCTGAAGATATGTGGCTTTCACATTGAACTAATATGCCAGCTTTTTTCTCCCCTTTTCATGGCAAAAGTGAAAGTAAAAGTGAAGTAGCTCAGTTGAGTCTGACTCTTTGTGACCCCATGAACTGTAGCCCACCAGGCTCCTCCATCCATGGGATTCTCCAGGCAAGAATACTGAAGTGGGTTGCCATTTCCTTCTCCAGGGGATCTTCCTGACCCAGGGATCGAACCCAGGTCCCCCGCATTGCAGGCAGATGCTTTAACCTCTGCTTTGAAAATTTGATTATTATTATGGCAAAATTCTTGTCTCTTGTAGCTATAAATAATTGTTTATATAGAAAAGCAAATTCCTTACATTATACACTGCCTTTCTTTCATCAGTTGAGGAAAGCATTTTTAAACTAATTTTAGAATCTACTCTTTTCAAGTAATTTTTCTGTAAACATGAACCAAATCTTTATCTGTTAAGACACTGGATCGAAATGATAATCACCTCTATTCCTACATGTGGATATACTTATCTAAATATTTGTTTTCTTGTTAATCCACTTACCAATTTGATTAATATGTCTGTAATTGTGTTTTTTCCAATACATAATTTTTAGGAGTACACCATTCCCATTTAAATTCTTCTAATTCAAGCTTCAAGCTCATGACCAACTTAATATTAAAAGGTTATTTTCTATTGAGAAACATTGTTTCAAATTTTAGTTTATTGTTTGGTTAAAATATACCAATTTGAAAATAACACCATTAAGTCAATAATTGTCTTTCTCAGCAATTTATCTCAAGATTCAAGTCCACAGACAAGACTTATCTAACTGCTCTGAATTATAGAGCATCATTTTAATAGTTATTCTGATAAATAACTTTGTCAATAGATTAGTGAATGTCCTAATTGAAATTATGAAAATAGATGCACAGAAGAAAACTATGATATAGCTGCTCATGAAGTGGACTGCCCTAGCTTCAAAGTAGGAATCTTGAGTTGAAGGGTGATGATCTTAGTGTCTTCTCTGCTGGACCTGAGCTGTAATAGTTGTTAGGTAAAAGACCAGGACACCAAAAAAGTGTCTAACAGCCTTTTTAATGACGAAGCACTACCGGGCAGGGTTCCTGGACCCAAACGAGGCAGGTCGAGGAAGTCCGCGCCAGACTGTGTTGGGGGTGGCTTTTATACGTTCGTTGGGAGGGATGGTCAGGCTAGATTGATGGGGGTTCGGATAGGTTGCCAGGCTGAGGCATCACGGGCTGACAGGTCCTTCTACGTGGCTGGGGTGGGACGGCTTTAGCTGGCGAAGTGTGCTGTCATTGGTCCCTGGGATCTTCCCCTACCAGCGGGAGGGAGAGGAGGGGCAGCCCATCATGGCCCCCCCCCCCGCCCGGGTCCGGCCTTACAATAGTAACCACAGTGACATTCAAAACCCTAGCTTCAATTTTAATTTCTGGAACTAGTGACTTACACAATGTTTCAGTTTTAGATTACAAATATATGTGTATGGAGTCTCAGAAGTATATATTTGGCTCATAGTTAGCCACACAATCCCAGACAGAGTCACTGAACTCATAAATATGCTTTTGTGGCATCACAAACATACGGTTGCAGAATTACCTTCCTTAAGAGGAAAGAGGGCTTCCCTGGTGGCTCATACAGTAAAGAATCTACCTGCAATGCATGAGATCCAACTTTGATCCCTGAATTGGGAAGATCCCCTGGAGAAGGGAATGGCAACCCACTCCAGTATTCTTGCCTGGAGAATTCCATGGAGAAAGGAGCCTGGCGGGCTACAGTCCATGGGGCTGTAAAACAAAAAACTGGACACGACTGAGTGACTAACACATATTTTAGAAGCAAAGATGTGTTTGCTTGTTTCTGTCACAGAAACTGGTATTATAAAAACAGATGTAAAAGAGGCTTTTCATCCTCTCAGAAATCTTACTGTGCTCATTTGTTTCTGCAATTTAGAAGTCTATGCAATAAACACAAAAACTGTGAAAATCATTGCTGTTTTGGCTAGATAATAACAACTGTTATTATTATTAGTCCTGCCATCTGAGTCACTACAAAGACAGTTTAATTTATGCCAGGCATTGTGTTAGATAATTTACATCTGTGGAATCATTTTATCAGCCCAGCAAACCAAAGGGTAGGCATTGCCTCCAGTTCACACCTAAAGAAACTGATGTTACAGTTGGCACATCTGTCAGCCCCTACAGAAGGAACTATATACAGAGTGGCAGGCAGCGTTAGGGGACTCAGTATGGGTGGTGAAACATCAGGCAGGCACACGGAGAGAGAATGGTATTATCTGAACCCCATGAACACTAGAACCAGAAAAAAAGAGATAACCACACTAACAGGAGTTGTGAGTGAGAGGAACATAGCCACTACCAGAACGGCTGGCAAGGAGCAGGGTAAACAAATGCCCACCATTTTACTTCTTTTCTTTTTCAGGCTCCATCTCATGCCTCTGTGTGGGCAAACCCAACTGGAAGCCCAAGTGCAAGGCAGCCTGGCGCTGAACTCTTAGAGTTCAGGCTCAAGGAGCACAGAGAAGGGCAGAAAGGGGGCAAACAGAAAAAATCACCAAAGATGGTTCCACACCGTGGGACTTAGCAGCAGAGCCAGAGTTCAAGTGAAGCTTTTTCTTCCTCCAAAAACTACACTCTTGCCCTCCATGTATAATTAAGGCTCATAAGAGATTTAGATTGGACAATGATCTAGAAAGAAATCAGAGAAAACAAGAGAAGGGAAAACCAGAACTATTCATAAATGTTCCTTCTGCTTTCTCATCCTAAGAAGTGGAGCCATTTACTATGTTTAAAACTTCTTTCCTCTGAAAAAGCTACAAAGAAGACAACCACAATGATGATGATTAGAAAGACAGATGGCATTTAGATAGATAGACGGCATTCTGGCATTTAGAATTTTGTAAACAGAACCACTATATGTTACCTAATGCAGATTACATTTAGATTTCTTGAATTAAAAAGAAAGAAAAGAAAACATCTCAGTTACATGTGCCTTACAGGAAAGTGCTGTTGAATCACACTTGCTGAGTAAAACAGCTGATATTATATGGCCCCTGTGGACCCTGAGGAGAGTGTGAGGCATGGGGAAATCCTTGTGAACTGCCCAGGAGGTTTGAAAGCTAAATGCTTAGCTTTTACATATAAATTGATCACAGAGTGCTTTTATTATATCACTGGATTTGTTTGTTTTTATTTATTAATTTCTACTTATTCATGTTTTACTAGATAAAAACCACACAGCAATACCCTTTTATTCTGACTTCTTCATATATATTATTTTAAAAATTTCAATTTTGTTAGTCCTGATGGAGTAAGTTCTTTATAAATAAAGGATTTTTTTCCCTCAGTTAATATTTATTAATATTTCCTCAGTTAATATTATCCACTACTGTGGATCAGTCATCATTCAAGTCACTAGGAGTCCTGTAGTAAATAAATCAATCATAAATTCCTGTTCTCGTTCTAATGGGTAGGCAAACAATGATGAAGTACATAAATAAGTAGTATATTGTATTGTGATAAATGATAAGGGACGAAATCAAACAGACCAAATAGAGAAGAGGGATTAAAAGTGCCAGGGGTAAAGTATTTTCATTCCCTTTAAATATTTGGGGGGAAAAAAGTAAATAGTAATTTTGTAAAACTGTGATCAACATATTATAACATGTACTTCTATGTATTATCAAATGAAAAATCACCTTTCTTAATCTATCCTTCATTTTATCAGAAATTTGAATCTGAAGACTTTATAAACTTAAAGCAATATATTCATTTTACTCCTGAGAAACTTTTCTTTTTTTAGATTAATCTCTCTGTGAATATTCTTTCATGCCACTGTGTTATATCAGTTAGCAGCTAGTCTAACTTTTTAAAAACTAGGATAGGATTATAAATAACAACCAGTATTTCACTTTAGAGTATCTTGTTTTTCAAGATTAGAGAGTTAAAATTTTATTTTACATATCAATACTTTTATTGTATTTCATCTCTCTCTTTTTTTATGGAGGGGCACAATTGCTAAATATATCAGAGACAAAAGAATAAATAGGTAGTTAATTAAATTTTAGAACAATAATTAAATTTTGGATTTGTACAAATGATTTTAGGAAAAATACAAGTTAAGAATATTCTGCTTCCCCAAATTATTTGCAGACCCATTTCACATGTGTAAAGATGCTTAGTTTACTGATTTTTAGATAAATTTTTTCTCAAGTTATTGTAAAACCAATGTCCATGTTGGATCTTGAAGTGGAGTGGTTTTAGACAGTGATCCCTCCGAATAATAATTTGTATTATTCAATAAAAATTTAGGAAGCACCAAAGCAACATTATACAGTCATGTAATATATAAGAGCAAATAATTCATTTGTTGAAAGAGTGAGTCTGTGTTTGAATCTAACCTCTGATACTTAACAGCTGAGTGATTGGGTAAGCAAAGTAATTTTTCAAGTCTATTTTATCAATGTAAAAATGGGAGTAAGGGTACCTGATCATAGTGCTGTTGTTAGGGTTAAATGAGATAATGCATATAAATTACTAAACCTAAGTTTTGGTTTACATTGTCTACTGAGTGTTGACTCTTATTATGATAATCTGAACTGATGAGTAAAGTAACATTTTACTAATACTCTTTATAATATTCCTAGGAAAGAAAGAGAACTTTTGAAATCAGCCTTTTCAGCATAAATATAAACTGTGTCAACTGTATTTAGAATTATAGGCAAGAAGCAGACACGTGAGAAATGCAATTCTCAAGGGATTTATGTGAAATTGCAGAACATCTATATTAAATAATCTCAGCACCTCTCTTCTTGGAGAAAAAAAATGTAAATCTCATAGGAAAGCAAACTCTTCTTTCTTTGCCAGTGCTCAGAAAGAATCACATCCAAGTAAAAATACCAAGTACAGTAGTTATGTGCAATTAAGTTTCAAGAATAAGAGAATTAAATGATTCATCTGGGTGTAGTAAAATCTCTGTGCCTCACATGGTACACTTAAATAAAATCAGTAACAGCCAGCAAACTAGTGCATAGATAGCAAAGGAAAATCAACATCTAAGAGAGATCTACAGAAGACACTGAATCAGTCAGTCCAGTTCAGTCACTCAGTCATGTCTGACTCTTTGTGACTCCATGGACTGCAGCACACCAGGGTTCCCTGTCCATCACCAACTCCTGGAGCTTACTAAAACTCATGTCCTTGGAGTTGGTGATGCCATCCAACCATCTCATCCTCTGTCATTCCCTTCTCCCACCTTCAATCTTTCTCAGCATCAGGGTCTTTTCCAATGAGTCAGTTCTTCACATCAGGTGGCCAAAGTATTGGAGCTTCAGCTTCAACATCAGTCCTTCCAATGAATATTCAGGACTGATCTCCTTTAGGATGGACTGGTTGGATCTCCTTGCAGTCCCAGGGACTGTCAAGATTTTTTCCACCACCACAGTTCAAAAGCATCAATTCTTTGGTGCTCAGCTTTCTATATAGTTCAACTCTCACATTCATACATGACTACTGGAAAAACCACAGCCTTGACTAGACGGACATTTGTTGGCAAAGCAATGTCTTTGCTTTTTAATATACTGTCTAGGTTGGTTTTATTCCAAGGAGCAAGCGTCTTTTAATTTTATGGTAGCACTTGGCATAGGGACAGGGCCCAAGAAGGTAGCAACAGGGCATCAGCCATTGGATAGGAATCAGGGCTGTGGCATCTGACTGTGAGTATGTCCACAGGAGAACAGAGGGGAGGTGCTGACTCTGTTGTGGTCATCAGCTGAGCATCTCCAGTACGGCCTGCAGAGTGGGAGTTCATTTGCTGGCAGATGCTAGGTCTGGAGGCCTAATGATGACAGGTTCAAAGAGGACACTGGATAACACTGTCCTAATGGCATGTTTAGAAGGCAGTGGATTTCATAGTAATTTTACTTTTTTCTCTGTACACTTTTATATAGATAGGATCCTTCAGATAAATTTTACCCTTCCATTTTTCTTATATCAGAAACCCATCTAAATTCCAGACACATGGAAATTGATTCCTATAGGAGGGTGCTGGGGTCCAGCCCCAGTGGATCCAGGGAATCCGAAGCAGGGACGGCATTGGCGAGGAGAACTTATTTATTTATTAATATAGTAATATAAGATTAGATTATGAAGAAATAGTGTAGTAGGAAAATTAAGTGGAGAAAGAAGGCTGAATAACTTGGTTTATGTGGGAAGCCAATAAAGTTCCAGACAAGGAGCTTGCACCATCTACGTTAGGCCACAGGTGTCCTCTTGAATATCAGGGGGGTGCCTCGCCTTGGGCTCCCCCTCGCATGGATCTTAAAAGCCGGGACAAGTAAGTAGACATGGTGAGCCTCCATGCCCCAGATGGGAATTCAGCCAGAAATTAGAGAGGAGACACGGGGGAAACCAGTCCAGCGAGTGGCCCGTCCTCTATTGTTCAGAGGGTCTTTTATACTTTTTGATTATACATAGAGATCAATGCGTAACACAAAGTTATGCAGCGTTAGCAGCCCAGACTCTTATCAAAACCAGGCTTTTCTCTCTGCATACCTAGTAGTATACATAAGTCTTAGGTAATTTACATCATCTTCCGGCCAAAAGGGCCAATTAACATTTTATAGCCTTTTTTCTGATAAGGGTTTGTCAACCAGAAGACTTATTTGTGTTGATCTTCCCAAAGTCTGGTGCCACTCTCAGAAAGCACTAAATAAAGTTACATTCTTACATAGCAAGGACACAAGAGGAGTGCAGTGATATATAACAAAGAGAAAAGTAATTAACTCAAAAGTCTAGTGTTGCTAACATCAAAACTACTATGTATCTTTTTCCATATCATGTTTACATTGATTAACATCCTCCCAGGTGCCTAAAAGATAAAGAATATGGAGGCCTGTTGGCAATCATTGAGTCAACAATAAAAACTCGTCACCAATATGATTTTTAGCTCTTTAGAAAAGGCTCTGTATCTTCAGATGCTTTAAGCTCTGTGCCTCTCGTGGTTGGGGGGCTGTAAGCAATACACAAGCTGTAAGAGGTCCCGGGGAACCTGTTAGGCAAGCTAGAGAGCTATCAGAGGGGTTTTAACTGAAATATCCCTTTCAAATGCAGAAGACTAAAGCCCTGATTTGACTTTTTCCAGACAATATTAGAAGAGTGGAAAAGCAGGCAGATTCTTTTTTTTTTTTTTTTTTTGGGCGGGGGGCGGGGGGATGCTCAGGAAATTCCAGGGGGAAAACCTGAGGTCTGATTAGCCTTGCCATCAGAGCTCTGCCACATGACCTTGTCAAGAGTGGAATTCCTCACGCTGGCTCCTGGCAGGAGGGGAGCTTAATATAAAAAATTTGGGTCCTCATATAAATATACATTTTTTAATTTAAATTTATTTATTTTAATTGGAGGCTAATTAGTTCACAATATTATATTGGTTTTGCCATACATCAACATGAATCCACCACGGGTGTACACATGTTCCCCATCCTGAACCCCCTTCCCACCTCCCCACCCCGTACAGTGCACCAGCCCCAAGCATCCAGTATCCTGCATTGAACCTGGACTGGTGATTCATTTCATATATTATATGTGTTTCAATGCCATTCTCCCATATCATCCCACCCTCTCCCTCTCCCACAGAGTCCAAAAGACTGTTCTATACATCTGTGTCTCTTTTGCTTTCTCGCATACAGGGTTATCATTACCATCTTCCTAAATTCCATATATATGTGTTAGTATACTGTATTGGTGTTTTTCTTTCTGGCTTACTTCACTCTGTATAATAGGCTCCAGTTTCATCCACCTCACTAGAACTGATTCACATGTATTCTTTTTAATGGCTGAGTAATACTCCATTGTGTATATGTACCACAGCTTTCTTATCCATTTATCTGCTGATGGACATCTAGGTTGCTTCCGTGTCCTGGCTATTATAAACAGTGCTGTGATGAACATTGGGGTACACATGTCTCTTTCAACTCTGGTTTCCTTGGTGTGTATGCCCAGCAGTGGGACTGTTGGGTCATAAGGCAGTTCTATTTCCATTTTTTTTTAAGGAATCTCCACACTGTTCTCCATAGTGGCTGTACTAGTTTGCATTGCCACCAACACTGTAAGAGGGTTCGTTTTTCTCCACACCCTCTCCAGCATATACTGCTTGTAGACTTTTGGATTGCAGCCATTCTGACTGGCGTGAAATGGTACTTCATTGTGGTTTTGATTTGCATTTCTCTGATAATGAGTGAGAGTTGTACTGTGAAGAAGGCTGAGTGCTGAAGAATTGATGCTTTTGAACTGTGGTGTTGGAGAAGACTCTTGAGAGTTCCTTGGACTGCAAGGAGATTCAACCAGTCCATTCTGAAGGAGATCAACCCTGGGATTTCCTTGGAGGGAATGATGCTGAAGCTGAAACTCCAGTACTTTGGCCACCTCATGTGAAGAGTTGACTCATTGGAAAAGTCTTTGATGCTGGGAGGGATTGAGGGCAGGAGGAGAAGGGGACGACCGAGGATGAGATGGCTGGATGGCATCACTGACTCGATGGATGTGAATCTGAGTGAACTCCGGGAGTTGTTGATGGACAGGGAGGCCTGGTGTGCTGCGATTCATGGGGTCACAAAGAGTCGGACACGACTGAGCAACTGAACTGAATTGAACTGATAATGAGTCATGCTGAGCATCTTTTCATGTGTTTGTGAGCCATCTGTGTGTCTTCTTTGGAGAAATGTCTATTTAGTTTTTTGGCCTATTTTTTGATTGAGTTGTTTGTTTTTCTGGAATTGAGCTGCAGGAGTTGCTTGTATATTTTTGAGATTAGTTCTTTGTCAGTTGCTTCATTTGCTATTACTTTCTCCCATTCTGAAGGCTGTCTCTTCACCTTGCTTATAGTTTCCTTTGTTGCTCAGAAGCTGTTAATTTCAATTAGGTCCCATTTGTTTATTTTTGCTTTTATTTCCAATATTCTGGGAGGTGGGTCATAGAGGATCCTGCTGTGGTTTATGTCGGAGAGTGTTTTGCCTATGTTCTCCTCTAGGAGTTTTATAGTTTCTGGTCTTACGTTTAGATCTTTAATCCATTTTGAGTTTATTTTTGTGTATGGTGTTAAAAAGTGTTCTAGTTTCATTCTATTACAAGTGGTTGACCAGTTTTCCCAGCACCACTTGTTAAAGAGATTGTCTTTAATCCATTGTATATTCTTGCCTACTTTGTCAAAGATAAGGTGTCCATAGGTGCATGGATTTATCTCTGGGCTTCCTATTTTGATCCATTGAACTATATTTCTGTCTTTGTGCCAGTACCATACTGTCTTGATGACTGTGGCTTTGTAGTAGAGCCTGAAGTCAGGCAGGTTGATTCCTCCAGTTCCATCCTTCTTTGTCAAGATTGCTTTGGCTATTAGAGGTTTTTTGTATTTCCATACAAATTATGAAATTTTTTGTTCTAGCTCTGTGAAAAATTCCATGGTAACTTGATAGGGATTGCACTGAATCTATAAATTGCTTTGGATTTTATACTCATTTTCACTATATTGATTCTTCCAATCCATGAACATGGTATATTTCTCCATCTATTAGTGTCCTCTTTGATTTCTTTCACCAGTGTTTTATAGTTTTCTATATATAGGTCTTTAGTTTTTTAGGTAGATATATTCCTAAGTATTTTATTCTTTTGTTGCAATGGTGAATGGAATTGTTTCCTTAATTTCTCTTTCTGTTTTCTCATTATTAGTGTATAGGAATGCAAGGGATTTCTGTGTGTTGATTTTATATCCTGCAAATTTACTATATTCATTGATTAGCTCTAGTAATTTTCTGGTGGAATCTTTAGGGTTTTCTATGTAGAGGATCGTGTCATCTGCAAACAGTGAGAGTTTTACTTCTTCTTTTCCAGTTTGGATTCCTTTTATTTCTTTTTCTGCTCTGATTGCTGTGGCCAAAACTTCCAAAACTATGTTGAATAGTAGCGGTGAAAGTGGGCACCCTTGTCTTGTTCCTGACTTTAGGGGAAATGCTTTCAATTTTTCACCATTTAGGATAATGTTTGCTGTGTGTTTGTCATATATAGCTTTTATTATGTTGAAGTATGTTCCTTCTGTTCCTGCTTTCTGGAGAGTTTATTCATAAATGGATGTTGAATTTTGTCAAACACCTATCCTACTCAAACTTTTACCGAAAATTGCAGAGTAAGGTAAACTTCCAAACTCATTCTGTGAGGCCACCATCACCCTAATACCAAAACCTGACAAAGATGCCACAAAAAAGAAAATTATAGACCAATATTACTGATGAACATAGATGCAAAAATCCTTAACAAAATTCTAGCAATCAGAATCCAACAACACATTAAAAAGATCATATACCATGACCAAGTGGGCTTTATCCCAGGGATGCAAGGATTCTTCAATATCCGCAAATCAATCAATGTAATTTACCACATTAACAAATTGAAAAATAGAAGCCATATGATTATCTCAATAGATGCAGAAAAATACATTTTAGACACTAAAGTATTTAACTGGCAGGGAATTTGAGCATGTTTGTTTTAAACATTTATGGATTGAAATGTTTAGTAATACATCTTGCCTGATGTCCTCAGCTTGATGAGATCATTCAAAAGTCATAGCCATTATTTTAAATAAATCTTCAGTCTTAGGTCACAGTGATATGACAGGTGTCTGGCAGCCTTAACTTTGAATATGACCTCCACCACTTTTTTAACTTTGGAGTCATGAACCCATTTCTTTACCTCTTCCAATCTCACAATTTTTCCTTTTTCCCTGTCCAAATAGTGTGATTTCTCTCATTAAATGTGATAGTATACTTAAAATCTTTATTGATTGTCTAACACAATTAGTAAACTGTGTTATTTTCACTAAAAAGAGTAAGCTGTTTTTAGGATCTGAAGCAACAACAAAAAATAAAAGAGAGAATACAGTTGTATCAAATTACATGATTTACATTTAGGTATTCAAAAAAAAAAAAAAGTAATACCTGAATAGTGTGCCTGTGGGGCACACCTCATGCCTATGATATCCACTCACTGTAATTTAATGTGTTGAAAAGACCACCTAAAGGATATTTTACCCTAGCTAATACCTGTATGGTTTCCCTGGTAGTTCAGTGGTAAAGAACCCGCCTCCCAATGAAGGAGATGAGGGTTCAGTCCCTAGGTCCTGGAGATCCCCTGGAGAAGGAAATGGCAATACACTTCAGTATTCTTGCTGGAAAATCTCATGGACAGAGGAGCCTGGAGGGCTACAGTCTATGGGGTCGCAAAAGAGTCAGACATGACCTAACGACTTAGCAACACACCTGTATAATTTTCTCTCCTTCAGATTCCTTGGTTTCTACAATGAGTTGAAAAACACAAAAATCAAGCTTGTGGTCTCTTAATATCCTAAGAGAGAAGTGAGATATTCAGCACATCTCATTCTCCTCTATCTTTTCCAAGTCTTGACTCATGGTGAGAATAGTATCTGCTGCAGACACACAGTTTCCCATGAACTAGCACATCCTCAAGGGTATGAGAAAGTTTTCAGAGATAAGCAGGCATCTGCTGTGCTGCTCTTTGTTTCCCTCTCCCCCTCCTTTTCTGGCATTTCCAATCTCATTCTTTGGGCTCCCCTTCTCTCACTCTTCTTTTGGCATATTTGTCTAAGGTTTGTGTCTAGACTCTAGTTAACCTTGGCATCCTGTTCAGGATTTGAGTTCTTGGTTCCTTTTGTCCTTACCTAGAAGCTGCCTGGCTGTGGCTGCCTTCCCAACCCCACCTCCCCAAAGAAGAATCAGATAGTAAGGTTATAAGAGGTGAATTCAATATTACTATTGCACAAGGAATTTGATTTGTTTTTGGCTGCAACTTAAATCACGAAAAAGGCTCTAATTCCAGGATTCCATTTAAAACTTTTAGCTGCTCCTCTAATCACAATAAATGATACACTACAGATATTTTCATTACAAAGTTTCAATAATTTTGGTGTCCTATATAAATGGACTTTTATGGCACAAGGTCACTACTCAGGGGAGAAAAAGTTTCTGTGATGATTAATTTGAGGAAGTGAAATAATATTTAACTAGCAGTAAGAATTCTGCTTTAGAGTTAGAGAATGGCCCAGGGGAATCCAGCTGACAAGTCTAATGTACAATATATGCTTTTTACAAGTTACTCTACTTCTCAAGGTATCAAGGTCCTCTTGTTTGATGAACATTCTATAAATACATAGAAAATAAATTCTCTCAGACTGTTCACAGATCAAAAAATAAATTCTGTACAGAAAAGCAAATAGGGGACGGTTTAATTTGTGGGAAATTTAGTATTCACTTTATGCTAATGGTGAAATACAATGAGTGCATCAGAAAAAGTACACTTTGAAATTTAGCTCTTAGTAATTATTGTTTATGATAGCCTCTTTTAACTGTAGGTATTGAGAAACAGAAATAAAGACCTTCCCAATTAGTGTGATACTTTTGCTTCCTAGGGAAGCACAGTTGAGGAAATACTTCTCCTGTAAAACAGTTGAATTGTATAGAAGCAATGTGTACTGTTTTACTAGGCTGTCAGATATTAATATTTACCTGGCTTCTCCACTAGACAAATAACTGTTATAAAAATTCCAGAGTTGAATTTTCAGTGTTTTCACAATCTCTTTTTCCTCCTGGCTCTATCTCCAGCCTATTTAAGATGCTTTATCAAAACAAAGAAACAAGTAAGTAACAAAAGAGAGTAACTAAAGCCACTAGAAATTGATCAGTCATTAAATCCTGTTGAGTACAAGTTTGAGAAAAAACGTAAACATGTCTTTTTACCATCCTCATCATTCACGAAGCAATATAACATGATGACTATGAATTCAGGCTTTGGAACCAGATTTCTAGGGTTGGAATTCCCATTTTGTCATGGACTAGCTCTGTGATCTAAAGCAAGTTAAGTATTCCGTGCTCTCAGTTTCCTCATTTATAAAATAGGTAAAACTATTGAACATACCTCAGAGGGTTGATATGGGATGAAGTTTAAATTTTTAGAATAGTTTTGATACTTTAAATTGACACTTTCTGTTTAAATTGTGCTTAATAATCTGGAAAGACATTCTATAATTATAGATGGAGACCAAATATATATATATGGTCTCCATCTATAATTATAGAATATATATGCATATATATATATTGACCTCTGTTCTGATATTTAACCAGGAACAAACACATATATATTAATATTTTAGCTACAGCTGGTTTAGATTGACTTGTGAAAGCTGCTTATTAAATTGTTAGAAATGTGAGTCAATTGATAAAACATTAGTAACTATTGGCCACGGTGAATTTCATACCACAAAAATCAGAAATTGGCCAATAAATGCTACAGATCATCCCCTTCCCCAGAAAACTGGTTGTTAAATATTCGCAGACATCACTAGCTATTTTAAGGTTTTATAATTCCTTTCATTGAATATTTGCTGAGTATCTGCTGTGTTCTATGTGCTGCGATGCATGGCTAACAGGAAAGGCATGTATCGTGGCTAATGATAGCAGATAATCCTTTGCTATTTTAAACAGGTTTATTACAGTAGCATCCAAAAGTAAGAAATTTTTTAAATTTCAGTTTTGTATAGTATTTTATTTTTTCTCATGACCTTATAAGAACAAGTCATTAAGGTATGGTCCAAAAGAATAAAAACCTGTTATTGGAACTCCCATAGAATTTGTGGCTTATTTACCAGAAATGGCCAGCCTAAGAAGGCTGCCTGACACATGTCAGATAAATAATAAATATTAATTGCATAAAAGAAATTGACACAGCATCTTTTTTCCTCTGCAAAATCTGGAGGGTCTGAGTTGATTTAGAAGTACCTGTCACAGGTCTAGTATGACTGAGTGATTATGCCTTATGTTAATTAAATGTTTCTGTTTCTCTGCATACTGCCAAACCCCAAACCTTGATTAAAAAGTTACCTGCATAACACCTAAAGCAAATTCTCTAAATTTAGAAATCAGTAGTATATTACATTGTTTCATTGTAAACTGTCTAACAATATAATGGTCAACATATGCTGTTGTTAGAATTGACCTGAAAAAAATCCTCAAAAAATATTATGAGGTAGGTAGATTATGGTCCCTTTGTTACTCAGTTCAGTTCACTCACTCAGTTGTGTCTGATTCTTTGTGACCTCATGGACTGCAGCACACCAGGCTTACCTCTCCATCACCAACTCCCGGAGCCTATTCAGATTCATGTGTATCGCCTAGTCAATGCCATCCAACCATCTCATCCTCTGTCATCCCCTTCTCCTCCTGCCTTCAATCTTTCCCAGCATCAGGGTCTTTTCAAATGAGTTGCTTCTTCACATCAGGTGGCCAAAGTACTGGAATTTCAGCTTCAGCATCAGTCCTTCCAATGAATATTCAGGACTGATTTCCTTTAAGATTGACTAGTTGGATCTGCTAGCCGTCCAAGAGTTTCCAGAGTCATCTCCAACACCGCAGTTCAGAAACATCAATTCTTTGATGCTCAGCTTTTCTTATAGTCCAACCCTTACATCCATACATGACTACTGGAAAAACCATATTTTTGACTAGACAGACTTTTGCTGGTTACTAATGAAGGAATAAAAACAAAGTGAGCCTAACTTACTCTAAATTATACTTCTTGAGATGGTGTTAAGATATAGAATTGGACAGTTATGTGTGCAACTAGGGGCTTCCCAGGTAGCGCTAATGGTACAGAACCCACCTACAATGCAGGAGATGCAGGAGATGTGGCTTTGATCCCTGGATCAGAAAGATCCCCTGCAAGAGGGCACAGCAACCCACTCCTCCATTCTTGTGTGGAGAATC
Source organism: Capricornis sumatraensis (assembly GCF_032405125.1). NCBI lineage: Eukaryota > Metazoa > Chordata > Mammalia > Artiodactyla > Bovidae > Capricornis > Capricornis sumatraensis. The sequence continues at coordinate 23,094,438 of NC_091081.1, read as the reverse complement.
CCATGGACAGAGGAGCCCTGGCAAGCTACAGTTCATATGGTCGCAAAGAGTCAGACATGACTGAAGCAACTTAGCACAGTACAGTAAAGCACAGGTATGCAACTAATGTAATTTTCATTATATTACTGCAGCTTGATTTATTTCATATTTATTTACATGTTTTTCTTTCTTAGTAGGGATTTTACTCTACTTAAAGCAAATTAATTCCTGTAAGCAGACCACTTGCATGAGTTAGTATTTTCTATTCACAGCAAATAATAAAATAGTACCTGTGCCTTACCCAAGGATTTCATAAGGAACCCAATTTTGCCTGAACTGCATCAACTGTTCAAAGCTGACTTAGAGAAAAAGTGATTCAGATTGTTGGGAAGTCAAACAGAACATATTCAGAACTGTCCCTTGGTTTGAAAGCTGCTGAAAGTTAGCTGACTGGTCAGTGACATTATCAGTTAATCTTATGCTATAAATTACAAAGTAAATTTATGCTGTAAATTACATTGTTCTTTTGTCTCGACGATAGATTATAAGGAAGGGAATGATGTTATAAAACATGTTATTTATCTACTCAAACCTTTAATGACTTTGCTAGTTTCTAAAGTAGGGTGCATTTATTTTTTGTTTGTTTTAAACCCATGACCTTTTAATTTGCATTTTAATTGTGTTTTATAAATTTAATGATGACTTATTCAAGGAGTACTATTACCGCTACTCCTAATGTTGCTAACAATAGCTAAGTCACATTCCTTTTATTCTCCATGATGGAATGATTTTTCCTTAAACATCACTTTTCTAAATTCTGCCCATACTCTTCAATTCCCTTATTGTGTGACAGCCTATACAAGGGACCTCCCTTCCTCAGGTGGAAGGGGACTTCTCTCCCTTTGCACCCTAAGGCTCCTGTGGTGTTCAGCCTCAGGTAGAGATAGCTCTTTTCACTGCTTGCTACTCTTGATAAGTGTTTGCAAAAATATGTCCCTCATTAACATCAACATTTGGAAGTAGGGACCATGACATACTGTGTTTTTCTCTCCCAAAGCAGACTTTAGTAAAGCCAAAGGAACATTTTCAAACAATTAGAGGTGACCAGCAGTGAAAAGACTTCCCTGGTGGATCAGACGGTAAAGTGTCTGTCTACAATGCGGGAGACCCCGGTTCAATCCCTGGGTTGGGAGGATCCCCTGGAGAAGGAAATGGCAATCCACTCCAGTACTATTGCCTAGAAAATCCCATGGACAGAGGAGCCTGGTGGGCTACAGTCCATGGGGTCGCAAGGTGTCGGACACAACTGGGCGACTTCACTTTTTCACTAGCAGTGAAAAGGCTATACTTTTTTTCACCCAAATTATTTCAGAAAGGAAAAGATTGCTGTCTGCCAGTGACATTTTAGAAAGAATGACTCCAGATGATCTCTGAGTTCCCTTACAACTTCGATATCATGTGGCCATTTGACCTTTAGAGACTCAAGATGAGGGAAGCAACTTTAATGAACTACTTTAAATTATCCTTTAAAACTATGCATGTTATTTACATAAAACTGGAGCAAGGGTTAAGATGGAGGAAGTTTAGGAATTAATCCATAGAGGATCAATAAACAAGTAGATGTAAAGGTAAAGAGTATTTAAAAAAGAAAAAAGACCAATTCCATGCTTCTTCACTGTTGACAGCAAACCTGTTATTTTTTATTTTACCAAAATGTTTTCTAGCACTGAGCAGATGTAGTCCAAAATATCATAAGAAAGATACAGTGACTGAATACTAATATATATGAATAAGTAGAAGTAGAACCATCCATTTTGGATGTTGTGGCGGTTTTTTAATTTTAATAATTTCAAAATGGAAATATGCTCATTTATAACATCTAATAAACTTAGATAAAGAGAACAGATCAGTGGTTACCAGAAGTGGTTACCACCAGTGAAGGTGATCAAAAAATACAAACTTTCAGTTAAAAGATAAATAAATCTTGAGGCTATAATATACAGCATAGTAACTATAGTTAGTAATACTGTATAGTATATTTGAAAGTTCCTAAGAGAGTAGATCTTAAAAGCTCTCATCACACACACACACACACACACACACACATACACACACACACACACACAAATTGTAACTATATGTGCTGATGGATATTAACTGGACTTATTGAGGTGATCATTTCAAAATGTATATAAACACTGAATCATTGTTGTATACCTAAGCTAATAAAATCTTACATGCTGATTATATCTCAACAAAAGAACTCACAAATCAGGAAGAACTGATCTCTGAAGACATCATTAGGAAAGCATTAAAAATACATTTCATAACATTCAAAATGGGTTTAATATATATTTAATAAGCTTATGTAAATACTAAATATGTTTAATCACTAGGGTAATGATTATTTTAACTTTTGGAAAAAAAAACTATTCAAAGTGTACAAGTTAAAGGATGATGTTTTTGAGATGTCCAGAATCACCTCTCACTCCACATCTAAGGACACCGAAGCTCATAGTACTTGCCCTCCAGTTTTCACATGATGAGTTTACTTCCCACACTAAACTTTGACCTTGTCAATTGAGGGAAGAGTGGGTATTTATATTTTATTACCGAAGAAAACATATCTCTGAGGTTGTTCCTGTTGTCAGTTTTCAGGGATTAATAAGATAAAAAACAAGTCCATTGTAATCTTAAAAATATGCTAATGAAATCATTTTTGTAAGTTAATATTATACATATGATGTGTATGTAAGACATGCGTGCAAGGTCACTTCAGTCATTTTGTGATCTCATGGACTGTAGCCCGTCAGGCTCCTCTGTCCATGGGATTCTCCAGCCAAGAATACTGGAGTGGGTTGCCATGACTTCCTCCAGAGAATCTTCCCAACCCAAGGATGAAACCCGTGTCTCTTTATGTCACCTGCACTGGCAGGCTCATTCTTAACCACTAGTGCCACCTGGGAAGCCTGTATGTAAGATAGTGAACTAAAAATATTATTTTATAAATAAACAACAACTGCTTTACATAAAACATCTTAACCTTTGGAAAAGCAAAAATATATTGATATTCACCCAGATGAGCATTTTTGTATACTATATTCTTCCTATAGTCACATTATTTTACTTATGCATATTTACTGTATTAAAACAAGGAAATAATTGCACCTACGTAATTTCAATAGTTTGAAACTATCAAAAATCTAACAATCAGGAAGCCTAAATAACTTGGATTTCGTGGTAAATGCACTGAAAGAGCTGAATCTCCCACGTTTCATCCATAAGAACTTTAGTGCTTATTAGTCTACACTGACAGCTTTGAAATGAATTTAATAATTTTGACCTATAGTTATTATGAAAACCCTTAATACTATGAAATTTTGCTTTATAAATTTTCATGAAAGTCAAAAGATTTTGTCTCATAGGGAAGAAAGAGTACCATTGCACAACAATGATGACATATAAAGGTCCAAATCAAATTATGTAAAAGCAAACTGTGAAATCCATTCAAAAGACTAATATTAGTATAACAACTGTAAATGTGAACTTCCTGGCTTGTATTTTACAAAGAACAAAAGTCTATCATTTACAGAGGTCAGTTTGATCTTTATAACAGATTGGTGTGCAAGATGACTAGATCATCTTCAGTTCAGTTCAGTTCAGTTCAGTCGCTCAGTCGTGTCTGACTCTTTGCGACCCCATGAATCACAGCACGCCAGGCCTCCCTGTCCATCACCAACTCCCGGAGTTCACTCAGACTCACTTCCATCGAGTCAGTGATGCCATCCAGCCATCTCATCCTCAGTCGTCCCCTTCTCCTCCTGCCCCCAAACCCTCCCAGCATAAAGTCTTTTCCAGTGAGTCAACTCTTCGCATGACGTGGCCATTCCTTCCAAAGAAATTCCAGGGCTGATCTATTTCAGAATGGACTAGTTGGATCTCCTTGCAGTCCAAGGGACTCTCAAGAGTCTTCTCCAACACAACAGTTCAAAAGCATCAACTCTTCAGCTCTCACCTTCTTCACAGTCCAACTCTCACGTCCATACATGACCACTGGAAAAAACATAGCCTTGACTAGATGGACCTTAGTCGGCAAAGTAATGTCTCTGCTTTTGAATATGCTATCTAGGTTGGTCATAACTTTTCTTCCAAGGAGTAAGCGTCTTTTAATTTCATGGCTGCAATCACTATCTGCAGTGATTTTGGAGCCCCCCAAAATAGTCTGACACTGTTTCCACTGTTTCCCCATCTATTTCCCATGGAGTGATGGGACTGGATGCCATGATCTTCGTTTTCTGAATGTTGAGCTTTAAGCCAACTTTTTCGCTCTCCTCTTTTACTTTCATCAAGAGGCTTTTTTAGTTCCTCTTCACTTTCTGCCATAAGGGTGGTGTCATCTACATATCTGAGGTTATTGATATTTCTCCTGGCAGTCTTGATTCCAGCTTGTGTTTCTTCCAGTCCAGTGTTTCTCATGATGTACTCCACATAGAAGTTAAATAAGCAGGGTGACAATATACAGCCTTGACGTACTCCTTTTCCTATTTGGAACCAGTCTGTTGTTCCATGTCCAGTTCTAACTGTTGCTTCCTGACCTGCATACAGATTTCTCAAGAGGCAGGTCAGGTGATCTGGTATTCCCATCTCTTAAAGAATTTTCCACAGTTTATTGTGATCCACACAGTCAAAAGCTTTGGCATAGTCAATCAAGCAGAAATAGATGTTTTTCTGGAACTCTCTTGCTTTTTCCATGATCCAGCAGATATTGGCAATTCGATCTCTGGTTCCTCTGCCTTTTTTAAAACCAGCTTGAACATCAGGAAGTTCATGGTTCATGTATTGCTGAAGCCTGGCTTGGAGAATTTTGAGCATTACTTTACTAGCATGTGAGATGAGTGCAATAGTGCGGTAGTTTGAGCATTCTTTGGCATTGCTTTTCTTTGGGATTGGAATGAAAACTGACCTTTTCCAGTCCTGTGGCCACTGCTGAGTTTTCCAAATTTGCTGGCATATTGAGTGCAGCACTTTCACAGCATCATCGTTCAGGATTTGAAATAGCTCAACTGGAATTCCATCACTTCCACTAACTTTGTTCGTAGTGATGTTTTCTAAGGCCCACTTGACTTTACATTCAAGGATGTCTGGCTCTAGATGAGTGATCACACCATCGTGATTATCTGGGTCATGAAGATCTTTTTTGTACAGTTCTGTGTATTCTTGCCACCTCTTCTTAATATCTTCTGCTTCTGTTAGGTCCATACCATTTCTGTCCTTTATCAAGCCCATCTTTTCATCATCTTACCTGCCTTCAATCTAAAAGGATAGATTCCTGTTAAAAGAAAGCAAACCTTGCTAGTAATTCATACTCTGAGAAGTTTATAATCTAAAAACCAGGGGCATACCTTTTTTTTTTTTTTTTTCTGGATTCCCAAGAGAATACTGCCTCACAATATACTGGGTGCAATTATTTATCATGTCCCTTGCTGTCTACATGCCCCAGTGTCTGCTTTTCCTCCCTATAAAGAGTTGTTCATTACTTTCATGGAATGGCATTACCTTTGCTAAATAGTAGACCCAGGTCTGTGAGTAATCTATTTATGTGTGATTTCTTGCTTAAGGTTTATGCTTCTTTTTGAGTCCTATACTCACCCATTCCCATCATCTCCTTCATATTGTTGTTATTTGTTATTGTTGTTCAGTCACTCAGTTGTGTCTGACTCTTTGCAACCCCATGGACTGCAGGATGCGGAGCTTCCCTGTCCTTCACCATCTCCTGGAGTGTGCTCAAATTCATGTCCATTGAGTCAGTGATGCCAAAGAACCATCTCATCCTCTGTTGCCCCCTTCTCCTCCTGCCTTCAATCTTTTCCATCATCAGAGTCTTTTCCAATGACTCGGCTCTGCGCATCAGGTGGCCAGAGCATTGGAGCTTCAGCTTCAGCATCAGTCTTTCAAGTGAATATTCAGGGTTGATTTCCTTTAGGATTGACTGGTTTGATCTCCTTGCTGTCCAAAGACTTGTAAGAGTTTTCTCCATTACCACAGTTTGAAAGCATCAATTTTTTAGTGTTCAGCTTTCTTTATGGTCCAACTGTCACATCTGTACCTGACTACTGAAAACAAAACATAGCTTTGACTATACGGACCTTTGATGGCAAGGTGATATCTCTGCTTTTTAATATACTATTTAGGTTTGTCATAGCTTTTCTTCCAAGGAACAAGCATCTTTTAATTTCATGGTTGCAGTCACCATATGCAGTGATTTGGGGGCCCAAGAAAATAAAGTCTGTCATTGTTTCCATTTTTTTCCCCATCTATTTGCCATGAAATTATGGGACTGGATGCCATGATCTTAGCTTTTAGGATATTCAGTTTTAAGCCAGCTTTTTCACTCTCCTCTTTAGTTCCTGTTCACTTTCTGCCATTAGAGTGATGTCATCTGCATATTTGAGGTTATTAATATTTCTCCCAGGAATCTTGATTCCTGCTTGAGCTTCATCCGGGCTGGGATTTCACATGTATCTTTTTTAAAAAAAGATTAAAAATAAATATCTTGTAAATCAGCTTTAAGTCTACTACCCTTCACCTAATTGATAGGAATGGGGTAGTCTAGCTAAAACAGGCCAAGTTAAAAGGTGTGTGCATGTGTATTAAAAATTAGCTTGCAGATAAACATCCTAGGAATATGTAAACCAATTTGACTGTTTTGAATTCTAATGACTAATGCTTCTAAAAGTTTCAGTAAGAATCCAAGAGGTGACACTACACTAAATAGTATTTGGACATGGCTTACATTCAAATTCAAAAATAAAATTATCATATGTGGTACGATAAAGTTAACACTCCTGGGAGATATGTACTATGACTAACTGTAACTAGTGACAAAGAAGAAGGTGATACTTTGGTTGCTGCCAAAAAAAGGTATACTAGTGAGAACAAACAAACAAAAAACTCACAAAAATTAAGTATTATGGTTCAGTTCACATCAGCTTTAACAATAAAATCATGGTTTCCTCCAGTTTACTTATTTCAGTATTTGACATAACTTACATTGAAAATATTTCTATTGAAGCTATTCCCTCTAGAGCTATTTTATCACATTGATCTCCTAATTTATTTTTCTTACTGAATACTGATTGATGACAGGAAACCTGCCATTAAAATGGTTTGGGGGAAAATGCATGCATCATGGGAATTAGGTTAGGATATTGAGGTAGCACTGCTTTTAGGGCAGAGCTTGTTATAGTGCAATCCATTCAAAAGCAGCCAGCCTGGAAATATCATGTGCTTGTTTATGGATGATGCTATGTAGTTTTACTGATTCATAATGGAGCTACAGCCTTTTTATTCTGACAGTTTAAGCACATAAAAGAAAAATAAAACTGCTGTGTGAGGACCTCCCTTACAAACAGCTTCACATTAAGATTCTGATCTACAGATTCAACATTCAGAGCTACATCAGATTCTTATGTCTGGGAAAGTAAAACTTTCCCTTGATGTAACAAAAGATATTACAAAGAAGAGGAAGCATGTTAAACTTGGAAATAAAAGTATGGTGAGTTATTTGGTGCAATGGTAAAGAATCCACCTGCCAAGGCAGGAGACATGAATTCCATCTGTGGGTTGGGAAGATCCCTGGGAGTGGGAAATGACAACCCACTCCACTATTCTTGCCTGGAAAATTCCATGGACATAGGAGGTGGTCTACAGTCCATGGGGGTCACAAAGAGTCAGACGCAACTGAGCACGCACAGAAGTTATTTTTAAATAAAATTAACATTCTATGAACTCTGCATGGTAGTTATAGAATGTACAAATATATCTTTTTAAATTATTTATTTTTTAATTGAAGGATAATTGCTTTATAGAACTTCGTTGTTTTTTGTCAAACCTCAACATGAATCAGCTATAGGTGTACATATATCCTCTCCACTTTGAAAACTCCCTCCCATCTCCCTCTCCATCCCACCCCTCTAGGTGGATACAGAGCCCCTGTTTGAGTTTCCTGAGCCACACAGCAAATTCCCCTTGGCTATCTATTTTACATATGGTAATGTAAGTCTCCGTGTTACTCTTTCCATACATCTCACCCTCTCCTTGCCTCTCCCCACGTCCATAAGCCTATTCTCTATGTCTGTTTCTCCATTGCTGCCCTGTAAATAAAGTCTTCAGTACCATTTTTCTAGATTCTGTATATATGCATTAGAATACAATATTTATCTTTCTCTTTGACTTACTTCACTCTGTATAATAGGTTCTAGGTTTATCCACCTCATCCACCTCAAATGCATTCCTTTTTTGACTGAGTAATATTCCATTGTGTATATGTACCACTACTTTTTTATCCATTCATCTGTTGATGGACATCTAGGTTGTTTCCATGTTCTAGCTGTGAATAGTGCTGCAATGAACAATAGGATACGTGTGTCTTTTTCAATTTTGCTTTCCTCAGGGTATATGCCTAGGAGTGGGATTGCTGGGTCATATGGTGGTTTTATTCCTAGTGTTTGAAGAGTCTCCATACTGTCTTCCATAGTGGCTGTATCAATTTACATTCCCACCAACAGTGCAAGAGTGTTCCCTTTTCTCCACACCCTCTCCAGAATTTATTGGTTGTAGACATTTTGATGATAGACATTCTGACTGGTGTGAGGTGATATCTCATTGTAGTTTTGATTTGCATTTCTCCAACAATGAGCAATGTTGAGCATCTTTTCATGTATTTGTTAGCTATCTGTATGTCTTCTTTGGAGAAATGTCTGTTTAAGGCTTTTTCCCACCTTTTGATTGGGTTGTTTGTTTTTCTGGTATTGAATTGTATGAGCTGCTTGTAGATTTTGGAAATTAATCCTTTTTCAGTTGTTTCATTTGCTACTATTTTCTCCCATTCTGAAGGCTGTCTTTTCACCTTGCTTATAGTTTCTTTGCTGTGCAGAAGCTTTTAAGATTAATTAGGTCCCACTTGTTTACTTTTGTCTTTATTTCCATTACTCTAGGAGGTGGATCATAGATGATCTTGCTTTGATTTATGTCATTGAGTGTTCTGCCTGTTTTCCTCTAAGAGTTTTATAGTTTCTGGTCTTCCATTTAGGTCTTTAATCCATTTCGAGTTTATCTTTGTGTTTGGTATTAGGAAGTGTTCTAGTTTCATTCTTTTACATGTAGCTGTCCAGTTTTCCCAGCACCATTTATTGAAGAGGCTGTCTTTGTCCCATTATATATATTTTCCCTCCTTTGTCAAAGATAAGGGACCCATAGGTGCATGGGTTTATTTCTGGGCTTACAGAATGCACAAATATATCTTTATCTGCAGAGTAAAAATCAAAATATGATCACCTATACATTGTTGCATACCTTCCACAAAAATGCCATCAGCCCATTGATTAGAATGTACAAGATCCCCAAAGAGCATGAGTGCTTTTCGCATTGCAGCCTGTAAGCCCAACTTGTAATAAGAGACAAGTCACATTAATAGCTTTATCAAAAAGGGGGAAATAGCACTTAGAGATGCAAAACATCATTTTGAGGTTTTCCAGGTACCATAATGATGGTTTTTCTTACTACTGAATATTCATGACACCTCATAAAACTAATGATAAACATAAAAATTGATGCAAACGTTTGACTAATCTGCTCTTATTTGTTTGGAAGAGCTGTCGTAATTGCCTGGTTTGTAAATTAAACATCTGCTATGGGAATAAACAAAAACATAACTGAGCATATTCAAATAAATTGAATTCACTCTGGTTCCATAAATTTTATTATATGGGCTCATCAATTTTATTACACCTGAGCACAGCATTGCCACCAAAGTCAATGCATTTTTAGGTGTCCTATTTGTACCAAAAAAAAAAAAATGTTTTCTGTATCTAATAAAGTGCACATATTACTCAGATTATTTTTAAAGGAGTGTTTCAATAGCAGAGCTCAGCTCAATTGATTGAAACCACTCACCATGTTCTTTGAACATGAGCTCGAATTCCACTACTTGCTCCTTGAGAATTTCAACAGACCTTTCAAATCATCTCTGCATCACAGCAACACATGTCAAACAAGATAACAATCATTTCGCTTTAGCAAAATTAATCTGTCTGATGCACGGCATAGCCATATTTGTTAAATTTCTAAGCCATAAAGATGAAACATTGCAGAACAACTAACCAGATCAAGGGCCACAATGAAATAAATGAAGAAGCAGACTTGCTAAAATGCGGAAGTCATACCTTTGATGTAATTATATGTATTTTTCCTTCTGTAGCTAATCCTTGATGCTGCAGAGTACTAAAGTAATTCACATTAATATTTCAATTTTCTGTAGAGATTACCAAGGAAAACTAAGTATTTCAAGCAATAAACAAGTAAATAGTGGATGGAAAAAATAGTTTGCAGCTGCAGATAGTAAATTCAATATTAGGATGGCTGCCTATAAGAGAAAAAATGATGTGTAAGACAAAATATGAAATGGCTTAAATATCTTGACTTCTGATATTTGTAAGGCACATTTCATGTTATTATGAGAAATAATGAAATTAAGAGATATAAATGACAACAAAAAGCATACTATAAAATGATTCCACTTAAACTTTTGCATAACGATTATATAAACTTGCTAACATAAATAGATTCCATTTTCAAAAGAAATGCAAAATTTCCAATTAGCAGAGAAGCCCACACATTTACTTTCCTTGATATCACAGCCGCTGACAGAGAGGCCTGATACCTGTATCCCTGATAAACTCTGTCTCTCTGGCCCCTCATTTTCCCTTGAGAAAAACCTGTTCCATCAGAAACTCTGTAAGCTTAAGGAGGGCTGTGGAAGCCTGAGAACTTGACTGCCTTTTGCCAGAGACTTCAGCTACTAAACATGTTTCACTGAGGACTTCTCATTTCTAAGCTTCTCTTCTAAATTGAGAAAGACTTTTTTAGTCAAGCAGGTAACAACAGGATTCTAATCAAGTTTCCAGTCCAGTGATTTGGAGAGTGAACCACCCAATCATCTGAAACATAAGCATAAGGTGAAAGAGATATTCATCAAGATTTGCTCAGAAAAACAAAGAAACTATGGGCTCTGGCAAGGACAGTGCCTTATTAGATCAAAGTTGATTGGACGGTTAAGTGTCTCTTACTCAGAACCTTTTAAAATCCTAACACATGCAGCTAGAGAGAACATGCGAGAAATACCAACCCAACTTTCATACTGTTCAAGCGGCTTTGGTTTAATAGAGACAATATCTTTACAGAGGAATCACATCTTGTTCACTAGGTATGCTTTTAACAGTATCTGAAATAGTTATTGTTTACTTTTGTGCTTCAGGGTAGTGGTAACAATTAGGAATTAGAAGTTTCCATTATAACTGACGAAAAAAAAAATAAGCTTTCAGTTTCTTACAGTGTTTTTTGGTAGGACTTCAGACTTTCAAAAAGAGATTTAAGTTTCACTTCTATAAATATATTTTGAGAGGCAGGAAAAGAAATCATTGCCTCTCATTGCCGCCAAAGAAAGATTATTTGACTTCAACCTTATAGCTAACAAACAGCTTATTGAAAAAGGTATTGTCTATTGTCTTTTGTGCACTACCTGGAATTCATTTATTTTTTTAACTGCAGTCACTTGATAATACATTTATTGGGTATTTTGGCAAACTCTTAAAGCTTTGAAGTGAAAGAAAGTGAAGTTACTCAGTCATGTCCAACTCTGCGACCCCATGGACTGTAGCCTACCAGGCTCCTCTATCCAAGGAATTTTCCAGGCAAGAGTACTGGAGTAGGTTGCCATTTTCTTCTCCAGGGGATCTTCCCAACCCAGGGATTGAACCTGGGTCTCCCGCATTGCAGGCAGATGCTTTACCATCTGAGCCAACAGGGAAGGCCTAAAACTTAAAACTTCAGTGCATGCCAAAGTTTAGACTTACCTTTTTGGGGGATTGAATATAGCTTAAAAACCATGCTCTATCTGTGTTTGGGTTGTTCAGTCATTCAGTCTTGTCCGAAATTTTTTGTGACCCCATGGATTGCAGCATGCCAGACTTTCCTCTTCTTTACTGTCTCCCAGAGTTTCCTCAAACTCATGTCCATTGAGTCAGTGATGCCATACAACCATCTCATCCTCTGTCGCCCTCTTTTCCATCTACCTTTAATCTTTTCAAGCATCAAAGTCTTTTCCAATGAGTCAGTTGTTCACATCAAGTGCCAAAGTACTGGAGCTGCAGCATCAGTCCTTCCAAAGAGTATTCAGGATTGATTTCCTTTAAGATTTACTGGTTTGATCTCCTTGCTTTCCAAGGGACTCTTAAGAACCTTCTCCAGCACCACAGCTAAAAAGCATCAGTTCTTCAGTGCTCTGCCTTCTTTACTGTCCAGTTCTCACATCTGTACATGACTAATGGAAAGACCATCCCTTGACCGTATGGACTCAGTTGGCAAAATTATATCTTTGCTTTTTAACATACTGTCTAGGTTTGTCACAGCTTTGCTTCCAAGAAGCAATCTTCTTCTGATTTCATGTCTGCAGTCACCATCCACAGTGATTTTAGAGCCCAATAAGAGGAAATCTGTTACTGTTTCCATCTTTTCCCCCGTCTATTTGCCGAGAAGTGATGGGACTGGATGCCATGATCTCAGTTCTTTAGTAGTGAGTTTTAAGCCAGCTTTTTCACTCTCCTCTTCCACCCTCCTCAAGAGGTTCTTTAGTTCCTCTTCACTTTCTGCCCTTAGAGTGGTATCATCTGCATATCTGAGGTTGTTGATATTTCTCCCAGGAGTCTTGATCTCATCTTGTAACTTATCCAGCCTGGCATTTCATATGATGTGCTCTGTGTATAAGTTAAATAAACAGGGTGACAATAAACAGTCTAGTTGTACTCCTTTCTCAATCCTGAACCAGGTGGTTGTTCCATACAGGGTTCTAACCATTGCTTCTTGACCTACCTACAGGTTTCTCAGGAGACAGGTAAGATGGTCTGGTATTCCCATCTTTTTGAGAGTTTTCCACAGTTTGTTATGATCCACATAGTCAAAGGTTTTATCACAATCAATGAAACAGAGGTGGATGTTTTTCTGGAATTCCCTTGATTTCTCTGTGATCCAGCAAATGTTGGCAATTTGATCTCTGGTTTCTCTGTCTTTTCTGAACCCAGTTCAAACATCCGGAAGTTCTTGGTTCATGTAATGCTGAAGCCTAGCTTGGAGGGTTTTAACCATAACCTTACTAACATGGGAGATGTATGCAATTGTTCAATGGGATCTTATCGACCTAGTGATCAAACCCAGATCTCCTGCATTGCAAGCAGTTTCTTTATCATCTGAGCCACCAGGGAAGTCCATGCTCTATCTAAGGTGCTATAATAATGACATTATTTTATTCTTTGGAGAAAATACAAGTTTTAAGCAATTTTATGCCTATAAGTCATCTTCACTAGGCTGTTCTGATCATTTAAATAAATGAGGTTTTTGCTCAGTGAAGCATATATGAAATTTGTTGTTTGTTCAATGATTATTTTGTATTTATTTTGTGCAAGGCACAGGAAGTATGAATAAAGCAGTGAAAATGAAAGACAAGGCCCTTGCCCTTTTGGAGGTCACCTTCATAAGAGGAAATCTATATTAAACAATAGATCCCAATCATGTCATTATAATTATGCGGAGTACTCTAAAAGGAAAAGGCTTAATCTTTAGTGTGCATTTGAATTACTTGGGGATCTTATTAAAATGCAGATTCTGGTACAGTTTACCTGGAACAGAGGTCTGAGGTTATGTTATTTCCAGTAAGTTTCTCACTGGTGCCAATGCTGCTGCTGTTGTTGTTTACTCGCTAAGTCATGTCCTGACTCTTGTGACCTGAAGGACGGTAGCCCACCAGGCTCCTCTGTCCATGGTATTTCCCAGGCAAGAATGTTGGAGTGGGTTGTCATTTCCTTCTCCAGGGGATTTTCCAGACCCAGGGGATTGAACCCTCATCTTCTTGGCAGGTGGGTTCTTTACCAATGAGTCCCCAGGGAAGATCACGAACGCTGTAGGCTGGATTTAACTGATGAATGGGGAGGAATGGAGAATATTCTGTTAGAGGGAATAGCAAGTGTGAAGGCCCTGGTGGGACAGAATCATGTTTTCTTGCAGGACCTACACAGTCAGCCTGGCTCTTAAACAAAGTTGAGAACTGCAAGTAAGGGTTGATGTCAATGATACTGGCAGTGGTCAGATCACTAAGGGGATGAGATTGGAATGTGGAAGAATAGTGGAGAACCTGAAAGCAAGAGATTGGGGAAAGGTCTGAGAAAAAGGGGAGTTTTGAGGTTCCAGGTGTTAAAAGATAAACTGAGGCATATTAAACATTTTAAGAGTTTGTTTGAACAAAGATCAGTTTGAATCAGGCAGTGTCTAATGCAGCAGATACAAAGAAACTGAAGCAGCTGTACAAAATGAAGGAGTTACAGGCAGAAGGCAACAGAAACAAGGAAATTATATTATATTAGGGAGAAAAAATGGGAGCTGGTTGTTGGAAGGTTACTTTCCTTTAGGGGCTGGCAGGGTCTCTTAGGCAGATTATTTAACTAATAGTGTTAGTCACTCAGTCACATCTAGCTCTTTGTGACCCCATGGATCATAGCCAACAAGCTTCTCTGTCCACAGAATTCTCCAGGTGAGGATACTGGAGTGGGTAGCCATTCCCTTCTCCAGGGGATCTTCCTGACCCAGGGTTTGAACCCATGGTTCCTGCATTACAGGCAGATTCTTCACCATCTGAGCTACTAGGGAAGTCTGACTAATATTGATCAGGCATTTCCTGACCAACCAGTTTATGATTCTGTTTCTGACAGTCAAAGCTAATTAAATTAGGTCTCAGTTTGTTGGCATGAGGCTTAACAATTGTTTTACACAGACAATACAGTTTGCAGAAGAAGGAAATGCCGTAGACTGTCTGTATATCTATACAGCGGTATGTTGTGTTGTAGGAACCTGATGATTTAGCACTTGTGAAGGTCAAATGCATAATTTAAAAATGCAAATTTAGGACTTATTTTATTAATCAGAACAAATAATTCAAGAAAGAGAAATCTATTTAAATTTGTTCAAGGCGAGAGGGAGGAAGGAAGATCCTGTAAGATTATAGATATTGTAGAACACAGAAAAAAAAATTTTTAATTTAAAGACTAAAACACACACACACACACACACAAAAGAATAAAACAAAACAAGCCAAGTAAAAAGAATCCTGGAAGTGTATGAACCAAGTTGTCAACAGCAGTATTGACAAACAAATATTCCCTAAGGAAATAACTCAGGATGTGATATCTCATGGTTCAAACTACCAAAAAAGTGAATCAAATAAATCATCATTTTGAACTGTATAGAAATATTGAATCATGATATATTACAGCAACCAACATAGTGTTGTAGGTCAACTGTACTTCAAAAACATAGAAATTCATAGAAAAAGAGATCAGATTTGTAGTCCAAGAGGCAGAGATGGGTCAGGGGATGGGGAATTGGATGAAGGCAGTCAAATGTACAAACTTCCAATTACATGAGAAATAAGTACTAGGGATGTAATGTACAACATGATGAGCATAATTAATACTGCTGTATGTTACATGTAAAAGTTATTAAGGAGAAAACTAAGTATTTTAGTTACAAGGAAAAAAAATTTTTTTTCTTTAATTTTTGATCTATATGAGATGATAGATGTTTACTAAACATATGTGATAATCATTTCATGCTGCACACCTTAAACTTATTCAGTGCTATAAATCACATATCTTAGTAAAACTGGAAAAAAAAATATAACTGATTTATTCTAGTCTGTAAGTTGGTTCACCTTTGGTCAAGTGTTCAGTTCTAGTCTAACTGCTATGCCCAGAAGTATCAAGGCCATGTGAGGCTATCAAGTGATAAGAAACTCTTAGAAAAGAGTTTGAGGAGGCAAGGAATTATCAGCTTCTTTAATATACTAGTGTTTAGTAACTTAGTAATTGTGATATATATTTGCATATTCTGCTTTTGTAATCTGCCCCGGTAATAGCAATCAACAATCATTCTTAATCTCATCTATGTTTCCATGTCAATAATTTTGTGATTTTGTAGGAATTTTTGCTTTTATTGGTTTCGTTTTTGTTTAAATACTTAGAGAAGTTTATTTCCCATGACTGATACACTTCTCTCGTGATAAAGATAGCCAGCAAAACTCAAAATATTAAATGAAGAAAATTATTATTATGAACAACTAGATAAAGTATTTTGACAATTGATCCAATATGGTTGTATAAGTTTAATAAAGGTGAAGAATCTATTTTTAAAAACTGCTAGATATTTTGTGTGTAGATATGTATGGTATGCATTTGTCTTTTTAAAATAAATTTACCATCTGTCTAAAAGACACTGACTAAAACTTACATGCAATACACAGTTAAATGGCAGCCATCCAAAAGAAGGTTTTTGAAAGCTTAATATTGCCAGTACAAAGAAGGCATTAAAGATGCTTATCTCCCGAAGCAGTTGCATATGACAGATTTCTAAAACTATTACCAGCACAGTTCTCCAGAGAATTAAAGATATTAAAAAGGTTATCATCTATAGTTATCATGTTTTATCAAGAAAAAAATCATACTAAATTAAAATATTTTGTTTATACAAATAAATTTATTGACATTAAAGTTAGCATTGATTATTATACTCAATGTTCTTTGTGAATTATTAATGCTTTTGTAAAGTTAACACCTATACAAAGCTTGCAGTAGCACAATACATCCAGTTTTGTGATAGTTCAGGAGGCCACTAGTAATAAAACTTTATATGAATGTCATGTTTTAAATGACAAATTGATACAGAAAGATAATACTAGCATAAACTCTCTAAAAGATAAACACATTTTTTCACAGTGAAGTTGAATTTCTTCTGATCTTTTTATATCCTATCAGGAAACTATATCACCAATAAATATCCATAAAAGAACAATGTACTTAAACATTACCTCCAATGTACATCCATGCCCCCAGACATACCAACTATGATATAAACCAACAGTTTCATTTTTAAAGTTAAATGAGTTTTAAAATTTATTTTATAGAGAATTATCTTTTGTTATTTTACCATTATTATCCATGATTTATAGGTGTTCATTCTATAAAATATGACCTCTGATGCATACACGTGTGCTTTGTCCTGTCCAACTCTTTGTGATTCCATGCACTGAAACCCGCCAGGCTCCTCTGTTCATGGAATTATCCCAGCAGGAATACTGGACTGAGTTGCCATTTCCTCCTCCAGAGGATCTTCGCAACCTAGGGATCGAATCTACGTCTCTGGTGCCTCCTGTATTGCCAGGCAGATTCTTTACCACTGAGCCACTGGTGAAGTCCCCTTTCATCTGATACCATGCTTTAAAATTAAAATGCAAAATCTCAAAATTAAATTTTACAATTTAGAATTTGAAGAGAACTTTTAGAGGCACTGTAACCCAATTTCCCCAACCAAGGCATGAACAGCCTTCAAAATGTCTTTTTCAATAACAACTTAACTATTGCATAGGCAATACTTTCCGATAGCAGACACTTCTATTTATTGGAAAATTCTTTTTGATTGTGAAAGTAAAATCATCTTCCAGGAATTTCCACTTATTGATACTAGTTTAGCACTTGAGTACAGATTGAAATCAACCTCTCCTTTGTTCCATTTGAGAGCCTTCTGAACTCTTAAAGATGCACTTCATCTTTCCATGCTAGTCAAATGCCCCTGAAGTCCTATTCCACGGAACCTTCTATTACATGATCTATGACACGATTGTCAGATCCTTTTCATCTCTCTGTCTTAAGGGACAAAATATTCCTGATCAAATTTGTTGTTCAGTCATTCAGTCATGTCCAACTCTTTGTGACACCATGGACTGCAGCACACCAGGTTTCCCTGTCCTTAAAAGTCTCCCAGAATTTGCTCAAATTCACACCCATTGAATCGGTGATCCCATCCAACCATCTCATCCTCTATCATCCCCTTCTCCACTTGCCCTTAATCTTTCCCAGCATCAGGATCTTTTCCAGTAAGTCAGCTCTTTGCATCGGGTGGCCAAAGGAGTGGAGCTTCAGCTGCAGTATCAGTCCTTCCAATGAATATTATTCAGGGTTGATTTCCTTTAGGATTGACTGGTTTGATCTCCTTGGAGTCCAAGGGACTCTCAAAAGTCTTCTCCAACACCACAGGTCAAAAGTTCACCACAATTCTTTGGCGCTCAACCTTCTTTACAGTCCAGCACTCATATGTGTACATGACTACTGTACATAGCTTTCACTAGACAGACCTTGGTAGGCAAAGTAATGTCTCTGCTTTTAAATATGCTATCTATGTTTCTCAGCTTTTCTTCCGAGGAGCAAGCATCTTTTAATTTCCTGGCTATATTCACTGTCTGCAGTGATTTGGAAGCCCAAGAAAACAGTCGATCACTTTCCATTGTTTCCCCATCTATTTGACATGAAGTGATAGGACTGGATGCTATGATCAAAGGTTTTGCATGTTGAGTTTCACGCCAGCTTTTTCGTTCTCCTCTTTCACCTTCATCAAGAGGCTCTTTAGTTCTTCCTTGTTTTCTGCCATGAGGGCAGTGTCATCTGCATACCAGAGGTTATTGATATTTCTCCTGGAAATTTTGATTCCAGCTTGAGCTTCATCCAAAACCCAGCATTTCACATGATGTACTCTGCATAGAAGTTAAATAAGCAGGGTGATAATATACAGCCTTGATGTGCTCCTTTCTCAATTTGGAACCAGTCTATTGTTCCATGTCTGGTTCTAACTGTTGCTTCTTGACCTGCATACAGGTTTCTCGGGGAGATAGGCAAAGTGGTCTGGCATTCCCATCTCTTGAAGAATTTTCCACAGTTTGCTGTGATCCACACAGTGAAAGGCTTAGCATAGTCAGTGAAGCACAAGTAGATGTGTTTCTGGAATTATCTTGCTTTTTCTATAATCCAGTGGAAATTGGCAATTTGATCTCTGGCTCCTCTGCCTTTTCTAAATCTAGTTTGAACATCTAGAAGTTCTTGGTTCACATACTAGCTTGAAGGATTTTGAGCATTACCTTGCTAGTATGTGAAATGAGTGCCTTTATGTGGTATTTTGAACATTCTTTGGCACTGCTCTTCTTTGGGATTGGAATAATGTGACCACTGCTGAGTTTTCCAAATTTGCTGGCATACTGAGTGCAGCACTTTAAAAGCATCATCTTTTAGGATATTAAAAAGTTCAGCTGGAATTCCATCACCTCCACTCATTTTGTTTGTATTAACACTTCCTAAGGTCTACTTGACTTCATACTCCAAGATGTCTGGCTGTAGATGAGTGATCACACCATCGTGGTTACTCCAGGTCGTTAAGTTCCTTTATTTATTTATTGTATGATTAACCACACTATGAATGTTTCAGACTTTGTGCCCTTTAATCTTTGAGGTTTGTAAGTATAATATATTTATATGAGGCTGACTAGTCATTAGATTGTTTCTTGATCACAGAAACCTTTTGTCTCAGTCAACTTAGGCTGCTATAACAAAATTCCATAGCCTGAGTGGCTTAAACAAAAAAATTTATTTATCATAGTTTTGGAAGCTGAAAATTCCCGGATCCACCAGATCTGGTTCTTGATGAGGGCCTTCATCCTGGCCTGCAGATGGCTGCTTCTAGCTGCGTGTTCACATGGCTTTTCCTCGGTGCATGTGTGCAGAAAGACAGTGCTCTTCCATCGCCTTGCCTTCTTTTAAGGGAACTAGCTCCATAAAGGCAACACTCTCACAATTTCATGTAAATCTAATTGCGTCCCAAAGGCCCCACCCCCTAGTACCATCATATTGGGAGTTAGAGCTTCAGCATATAAATTTTGGGATTGAACACACTAAACCCATAACATCACTGCTATGTTGATCTTCATATAGTTTGAGTGGAGACTGACACAAATAGTTACTCAATAATGGAATTAATTTTCTTAATTTATATTGTCACTAAGTTTTCTTAACCTTTGACTATTTAAAGATAAGGACGGGGCAGGGAGTGTGGCTTCCCTGGCGGTCCAGTGGTTGGGATTTTGCCTTCCAGTGTAAGGAATGCAGGTTCATGGCCTGGTTGAGGAACTGTGATCCCACATGCCTCTTGGCCAAGGGGCCAAAATACAGAACAAACGCAATGGTATAATAAATTCAATGAAGATTTTGAAAATGGTCCACATCAAAAAAAAGAAAATAAGAAAGAGGAAAAGAGGGGAAAGAGATCAGGGCTATAACTTAAATGGATCATTTCCTAGAATATTGTGATAACTTTTTGAAGAAACTATCATCCTGACTGTCAAGCATCAGTGAAGGAAAAAAAAAAATTTTAAAGATGAAATCTCCATACTTATAAGTAAAGGGTCAGAATTTAATCATCTTTCTTAGCTTTCTTAGAGTTGAAACCTGGATAAGTCTATATTTCATATATAATTTTTTTTAATGTAAACTAATTTCTTTATGAACAAACATAAGCACAGAGCAGCTCTCCAGACGTTGCTGGTTTGTCACACACCCACATAGATTATCGCTCAGTCCCATCATTAATTAAACTGGGTCATTTCTGTGAAATCAACCAAGAATCTTTTATTTTTTCTACAGGGAGGATGAGTTCAACTTCTTGGTGAAGAGTCATTTTCTTACTATTTAGATTAAAAACAAAAATATTCAAAACTTGCTTCTTCTTTGGGAAGTTGCTGAAGTCATTTTCCTGTTTCCATATTTTCATGGAACACTCTCTTGCAATTTAGTACCCATAACGATATATCAATGCCTCTACAGAAAGAA
This sequence comes from Capricornis sumatraensis, assembly GCF_032405125.1. NCBI lineage: Eukaryota > Metazoa > Chordata > Mammalia > Artiodactyla > Bovidae > Capricornis > Capricornis sumatraensis. The sequence continues at coordinate 23,073,652 of NC_091081.1, read as the reverse complement.
TTCTCTGAAGGGACAAAGAAGGAGTAAACTGATATATGTGCTTTGCAAAGCCTCTGTAAGTGATTCTCACAAATAACTTTCAAGCCCTTTACCCAAGCTGAAGCCCTGCACACAATTGTTGGATTTCAACTGAAAAGCATTTTGTCCCTACATTAAACTCTATAACCTTAAAGAGATACAAAGCATTATTCTCATTGTTATTGTTTGGCCAGGAAAGACAGGTACACATCTAATTATTAGGCCAATGAGAGTAAAATTCAATATGTCATACACTTTGATAGAAAGATAGAAAGTATGCTAATAACCAACAAGTATTAAATGAGAAATAGAGTAATCAATCAAAACAAGCCATAAAAACTTGGTATGCTGAAAAGTCTTTGCCTCTAAAATTGAACTTTAAAATAGAGTGGGCAGGCATTGAACAGTGATCAATGCATTCATGGCAAATGCCATCATCTGAATACACAATTATTAGCATTTTTCTCTATCAGGATTGAGCCACTGTTACGGTTTTCAGTGCTTTGCAAAACTGTGACAAAAATAGCTTTCTGTTTAAAATTAAGGATTTGTGATAACCCTAGGAAAGTCACCATTTGCAATAGTATTGGCATTTTCTGTCAATTCTTGCGAAATGATATAGGATTTTTGTTTCTGGGAAGTATGCAGACTTGAGGGAAGAATTTTTTTTTTTTTTCTTAGCTAGTATTATAATGAATGCCTTTTTAGGAAACCCATTTAAAATCTTACTTTCTTGAAAACAGCCATCACTATATATTGTAAACCTTCTAGGGCAGCCTTTAATTTATGACAGGAAAATAATAAATAAGGTTCTTATGCTAGAAGCTGGAGGCTGAGATAGAATGAAGTTCAACAGAATTTTTTCTGAGACAAAGGTGAAGAGATTACACAGACACCCTCCTGCACAATTTGGAACCCTGTATATGTAACCACTTGAACAGTGTCTTAACAAAACTGAAGATCATTTAGGTTTCAAGAAAAATAAACAAAATAAAAACTGAAATTGAATGCTGCTTCTTTTTTATAATGAAAAAAAAATTTTTAAGCTATACTTCATTGTCAACAATTTGCCCCAGGACAAATTAACAGAAAAAACCAAGAATTTCTGCCTTGTCCACAAATCCTCCAGGCTTCTGCATCACTGGCCCTGTGTTACCATCAAGGTGTCCCTATCTTGGCCCCCTTGGGCACATCTTTCAATAGCAGGGTTATTGCTGCTACATGCTGCCCTGCTCACCTGCAGCTGTTTGACCATCCTGGCCACCACTCCCAGGGCCACTGTCTGGGAAGCCACTGCCACTAATTCCTCAGTCACAGCAATAACCATGACTTATAGAATGAATAGAGTCTAAAAACATTATGATTTCTTCCATACATTCTCCATGTCAATGCCCTTTATCCTTCATAACTTGTGAAATGTTTCTTTTTTATATGCACTGTACTCGGATGTTCAGTCATGCCCGAGTCTTTGCAGCTCCATGGACTGTAGCCCGCCTGGCTCCTCTGTCCATAGGATTCTCCGGGCAAGAATGCTGGAGTGGAGTACCAATTCCTCCTCCGGGGAATCTTCCCAACCCGGGGACTGAACCTGCCTCTTATGTTTCCTGCATTGGCAGGTGGATTCTTTACCACTGGTGCCACTTGGGAAGCCCTTCTTTTTCAAATAGTTATTTATAGATTTGGGCTTTCCTGGTGGCTCAGATGGTGAGGAATCTGCCTGCAATGCAGGAGACCAGATTCAACCCCTGGGTCCCGAAGATCCCCTAGAAAAGGAAATGGCTATCCACACCAGTATTCCTGCCTGGAGAATCCCATGGACAGAAGAGCCTGATGGGCTCTAGTCCACGGGTTTGCAGACACAGCTGAGTTACACACACACACACACACACACACACACACACACACACATATATTTATAAAAATGGATTTCCTCTTTCTGAAAGAGAATTTATTAATTAGCTAATATATCAGCGCTTTCTCCAACTAGCTTTATTCTAACCAAACTGTGAGTCAATAAGAATGAGACATCTTGCACATTATAGGACCTCATCCCTAAGACCAGGTGGCCAGTCTCCTGTCTAAATCCTCTGCTAGGATTCTTGTGCTTAATCCCATCACTTTCTACCTTGGTTTCAGTCATCTAGCTTCTGCAGAGATCATGAACAGCCTGGAACTAAGCTACTTAGGTTAATATTATACCTCTGTCACTTATTCACGGTATAAACAATCCATCTCCTCATTTGTAAAATGGGACTAAAATATTTCTCAGCCATTAGAGTTGTGTGTGTGTAGGTGCTCAGTCATGTCAGATTCTTTGCAACTCCATGGACTGCAGCCTACCAGGATCCTCTGTCCATGGAATTTTCCAGGCAAGAATGGTGGAGTGGGCTGCTTTCCTACTCCAATTAGAGTTGTATAGAGAATTAAATGAGTTAATACACCAAAAGTAATTAGAACTATGTCAGACATATATTAAATATGTTATACATATTTAATAAGAACAAACACCCATTGTCATGGTAGTTGGAAGGAAATTAATTCCGCTGTGGAATGAGGGCTTAAAAATTCTCAAAGGTAGGATCGAAGTCACACTGCTGGCCTGGAAATGTGACAGAGATGTGATTGAGAGAAGGCCTAATATGACCTAGCCATATAAAAACAATAGCTATAAATGAAAGTACTAGAACACAGTTTATTAAAACTTGTGAATGTGTTGACTAATATGGAGTTCAGAATTGTAGCAGGTCAGGAATATTTTTTAAACATTCTGTATAAGAGTAAAAAAATTAATTATATTTTGAGAACTAGCCTTTTCAATAAAAGTAGGAAGAAATGAAGATAGGTGGATCAGAAAGCCAAAGTTCTGTAGTGAGTGTTGTTTAAAAGTTTTCACTGTGATTGGATCTTGATAGTGATTGGAGAGCAATTTGCAACAGACACTGTGATATGCAAGAGTAAAAGCAGATGGAAAGTGAATGTGCCTTTTCTAAATACGTTTTCGGGTCTGCCATTTTCCTTATTTGATCAGATCTTGAAGAGTCATATAACGAGTCTGGACTGACATGATACAAGTATTAAAAAGAAATAAGTGCAAACAAAAATTATATGAGAAACAGGACAGCAGAATTTTGTCCAAATCTGAGGAGAGGAGGAAAACAGTTATATCTTTTTTTGTAGGTAGGAAATCATGATGCAGTTTTCAGGAAGAGTTGAGGAGAAAGTTGCCTAAAGTGGTTGTCTAGGAAAGAAGGTTGTGAACCATATTCTGGATATTCTTGAGAAGATTTATGTTCCAAAAAAACAAAAGTCTGGGCTAGAAATTTAGAAGATACTAAGTTTCCACCAAGGGAGCTGTTAGCATGGCTGCCCACAGCAAAAACCTTCCTGTCATCTGTCTCCACCAGGGGGGTTCAGCATCACACTCGCAGGATCAGTTATGTAAATGACTCAGGCTAGTTCTAACTGATCTCATTGTCTTGATTTTGCAATCAGAGTAAGTGACAGGCTGCCACGTTCAGAGTCTTTATATTATAGTCACTCACATATTAGGGGGTGGCAAGGTCGTGTGTGTGTGTGTTCATGCTCAGTTGTATCCGACTTTTTGCATGTAATCATACTCAAAAATAGTTGCAAACATGCCAACAGAAAAGGCTTATTCATTCTTATTACATATATAAGACATTTTTATGCACTGCTTCAAGTCCACACAGCCTCATCACTCTTGTGACTGCTGCTGGGTGGACCTGCTGTGTGTAGGCACCAACAAGACTTCACACAGACCCAAGCCAGCAGTGCCCTGCTTGATGTCCGCACTGCACACTGCTCACCACCAGCCCTGGGACTTCCCCGCTGGTGCTGAGACACGCGTTTCCGTGTATACGCACTCAGAGCCTGTTAACGTGCAAACCAGAAACACAATGAGGTTAAGACCTTGTAAGATAAACTTTCCACCTATAAGATACAGAAGCCAGTGAATAGTTTGTTTTGCTTTGTTTTCCCTTTCCCTTCCTTAAGTGAATGGTCTTCAGAAGCAGGCATTTATAAGCCATTCATTTTTACAAGCCATCAGAAGATTGTCCTAAGATTAAGCAGTAGTAGTTCTAGACCCAATTTTAATGTTGGAGGAGGAAGGTGTTTTCCCATCACTATGCAACTCTTAGATACCAGCTGAGTGTCCTATAACTCACCTCAATATGGACAGTTTCTACAAGGAGATACCATTAGATTCCATGTTAAGGGGTCAGTCCTCACTTCAGCTGCCAGTTCCAAGTCCAGATTTTCACCTGTGCTTCTGACTGACTGACAATCAATTGATGGTACCGAGCCCTTCCTTGGAGTTAACTTGCTCGAGTGGTGGCTTACAGTACTCACAGAAACATTTTATTTACTGGATTTCTGGTTTATTATAAAACGATAGAACTCAGGAACAGCTAGATGGAAGGGATGCATAGGGCAGAGCATGGGGAAAGGGCACAGAGCTTCTACACTCTCTCTGAACAAGCTGTTCTCCCCAAGTCTCAAGTGTTCACCAACCTGCAAGCTCTCTGACCCTCACCTTTTGTGCTTTTATAAGGATTTAATTACACAGGCATGAATGATTAAATCATTGGCCACTGGAAATCAATTCAACCTCTATCCCCTTTCCCCTCAGTTGGAGTTCAGGGGTGTGGGACTGAAATTTCCTACCCTCTTTTTATGGTTGGTTCCCTGGCAACCAGCCCCATCCTTAGGGAAAGAGTCACCTCAATAATACAAACCCAGATGTGGTGAAAGTGGCTTTGTCAAGGATCTTGAGATCGGTATGCTAGGAATTGTGATCAAAGACCAAATATATATCAAGAATATAATTTGGTCATCTGAAAAATACATAAATATATTTCCATAAGTCACAAGGCCATCCAGTAGTCACACTTGACACTAGGCGATAGCCAGATGGTTATTTTTTAATTGAAGTATAATTGATTTACAATATTATTTTATTATTTTGGGGTGTATGACATAGTGATTCAATATTTGTATAATTATACTCAATTTAATATTATTATAAAATATTGACTATATTCCCTATGCTGTGAAATATATCCTTGTAGCTTCCTTATTTTGCACATAATAATTTGTGCCTCATAATCCCCTACACCTATCTCGCTCCTTCCCTACTTCTCTCTCCCAGCTGGTAACCACTAGTTTGTTTTCTATGAGTCTGTTTTTGTTTTGTAACATTCACTAGTTGTTTTATTTTTTAGATTCCATACATAAATGATAACAAACAGTATTTTCCTTCTCTATCTGACTTATTTCACTAAACACAGTACCGTCTAGGTCCATCCATGTCCTTGCAAATGGCAGAATTTCATTGTATGGTGAGTAATATTTCATTGTATATACGTATCCACATCTTCTTTATCCATTCATTTGTTGATGGATACTTAGGGTGCTTCCCTATTCAGGCTTTGTAAATAATGTTACTTAGAACACTGGAGTGTACTTACCTTTTTGACTTAATGCTTTCATTTTCTTTGCATATATAAAAATGAGTGGAACTGCTGGATTGTGCGGCAGTTGTATTTTCATTTTCTAGGAACGACCATATTATTTTCCATCATGGCTGCACCGATTTGCATTTCCACCAACAGTATACTAGGGTTCCCCTTTCTCCATATCCTTGCCAACATTTGTTATTTGCAGATTTTTTGATGATTGTCATTCTGACAGGTGTGAGGTAGTATCTCTTTGTGGTTTTGATTTGCATTTTCCTGATGATTAGCAATGTTAAACATCTTTTCATGTGCCTGTTGGCCATCTGCATATTTTCCTTAGAAAAATGTTTATTCAGGTCTTCTGCCATTTTAAAATTGTGTTGTTTGTTTTTTTGATACTGAGTTGCATGAGCTGTTTCGATGTCTTAGATATTAACCCTGTATTGTTCATAGCATTTGCAAATATTTTCTCTGCTCAGTAGGTTGTCCTTTTGTTTTGTTAATGGTTTCCTTTGCTGTGAGAAAGCTTCTTAATTTAATTAGGTTCCATTTGTTTATTTTGTTTTTGTTTCCTTTGCCTGAGGAGTCAGGTAAAAAAAAAAAAAAAAGGATATCATTACGAAAGATCTGGAGCCTTAGGTAAACCTATTTGGATGTGAGAGGCAAAATACATGAAAAGATGTTCTAATTCACTTATTGGTTGACTCAAAAGATTCCCAGTTTCATGTCTGGCCTAGAACAGATAAAGCGATGCAGCACTTTTAGTTAGTCTAAAGTAAGATGCCCTGTGGTCATTCAAAATATGTCACCTGAAAGAACCAATGATGCTTAAGATATGTGTGGTAGATACTAACAACAAACTTGTAAACTCTTTATCAGTCTCTAATACAAAAATCACACTGCAGATCCCTAAAGTCCAGACACAAGGCCAGACTTACTTCTGAAGTGATTGCTCTTCATTTGAAAAAGAAGTCCAACTTGTTTTAGTGTTCTAGTACATTTACAAGAAATAGTAGGAATGGAAAGAGAAGTGGCCTAACGTACAGATGTACATAAATCGGAGGGCAGAGGTAGATGGCTCAGTCATGAATAGAGTCTAGAAAGACTCTAGAATATCAATAACAAGCAAATGTGAAGAAAAGTTCTGTGGCATTGACCAGATTGTCCCTTTGACCGCTCTGTGTTTGTGCAGTGGACATCTGGATAGAGTGACTGTGATGGCAGGGGTTGTGGCTATGCATGTACCAATTAGTGTGTGTTCCCTCTCTCCTAGGCTACTATAGCCACTTCCACTGAAAAATGCATAGCTTTCCAGGAGCAGAGACTGATACAGAACATAATTAGCACCTATTCACTAAAGAGGACAGTACTCCTTCTACTCTAAAACATCTCTGTAGCCTGCCGGACCCCTCTGTCCATGGAATTCTCCAGGCAAGAATACTGGAATGGGTTGCCATTTCCTTCTCTAGAGCATCTTTCTGACTCAAGGATGGAACCTGGGTCTTCCACATTGCAGGCAGATTCTTTACCACGGAAGCCACTAAAAGATCTCATCAGATAAATATCCGGGATATCTGACTGCCTCTTCTGACTGAAGTGCCTCCACTTCTACCAATCTAAAAAACAGAAATCTCAGAAAAAAATTAACAACAAATGAAGATGTTCCTCAATAACTTGGGAAACAAAATAAACACATCTCTAAATTCATGTAATTTTATTTTTATTCTGGAGGAGGCAGGTAGGGTGGGGAATGAAACAGGGAAAGCAGCTGAAAAAAAAATCTTTTCAGAATTTCTGAAAATTGTTGAAAGATATAAATTTACAATTTTAAAAAGTTCGTTCAACTCCATGTAGCAGAAATGTCAAGAAACTCTCAGCAAATAACATTATTGTCAAACTGCTGAAAGCTCAGGAAAAAAGATAAAAGTTTGTAACTAATTGAACAAAAATCACATGTCATATATGGAGAAACAACATTTTGAATGTAGACTGACTTCTCATCAAAATCCATGGAGGCCAGAAGAAAGCAGAACAGTAAAGTGCTGAAAGAGAATTCAAGCCACAATTCCATACACAGAGAAAATATTTTTCAACAGTGGAAGTGAAATATAGACATTTTCAGATAAAATAATACCAAGAAAGTCCATCATTAGCAGACTTGCAGTATAATAAATGCTACAGAAATTATTTCAGATTGAAAGGAAAGACGTTTACAAGGAAAACTCAAAGCTTCAAGAAATATATAAACATAAAAGATGTTAAATTTTGTGGAATACATATAACTAAAGCAAAAATTTATAAGATCTTATTATGAATTTATAACATATATAGATATAATACAACAATAGGGCTTTCCTGGTAGCTCAGGCAGTAAAGAATCTGCCTGCAATTCAGCAAACCTGGGTTTGATCCTTGGGTTGGGAAGATCCCCTGGAGAAGGAAATGGCAATCCACTCTAGAGTTCTTGCCTGGAAATACCACGGACAGAGGAGCTAGGTGGGCTACAGTCCATTGGGTCACAGAGTTAGACACTACTGGGCAACTAGCAATAACAACAACAACAATACAACTACAGCAGAAAAATGGAGCTAGATATGGTAATTTGGCCTATCTTATTGTGAGATTTCTGTATTTTATGAGATATGATCTAGTAGAATAATTAAGAATGTATGGGAGGGTCCTTAGAGCTATCACTTAAAAGGATGCATTTTTATATAGAAACTATACCACATATTTTTTTATTTATGAAAAGACTGTAGAGTTCACTGGACTTTTCAGGTGGCTCAATGGTAAAGTATCTGCCTGCGGATGCAGGAGAGAGGAGTTCAATCCCTGAGTTGAGAGGATACCCTGGAGATGGGAATGGCAACCCACTCCAGTATATTTGCCTAAAAAGATTCCATGGACAGAGGAGTCTGATGGGCTACAGTCCATGGGGTTGGACACGACTGAGTTGGACATGACTGAGCACTTGTCACCAGCAGAGTTCATTAACTTATTGAAAATGAAAGTGAAAGTCACTCAGTCATGCCCAACTCTTTGCAACCCCATGGACTGTACCGTCTATGGGAAGCTCCAGGCCAGAATATTGAGTGGATAGCCATTTCCTTCTCCAGGGGATCTTCCCAACACAGGGATCGAACCCAGATCTCTCGCATTGGAGGTGGATTCTTTACCAGCTGAGCCACAAGAGAAGCCCAGGAATAATGGAGTGGGTAGCCTATCCCTTCAGCAGGGGATCTTCCCAACCCAGGAATCAAACCGGGGTCTCCTGCATTGCAGGTGGATTCTTTACCAGCTGAGTTATTAGGGAAGCCCATTGTATTCCTAGGAAATCAAATAATCACAATCAGTAATTAGTGGTCAAATGTCATTTGATTTAAATTTGTATTTGGAAAAATATAACAAGAAAAAGTTTTTTTTTTCAAATCAGCTACTTAATATGGAAACACAGGGATTTTTTTTTTATAACAACTTTGACCAGAACACGTTATTTTTTTCTTAAGAGAAGGACAGCTTTTCAAGTGACACCAGAGAAGAAAATAAGAGGGCAAGGGATAAAATTAAGTGATATATTCCCTGTTAATGAACCACCACAAATTGGGTATCAAATGTATACTTCAGAAAGATAATACAGGTAGTTGAGAAAATGAAACAGAGTAATGATCCAGAAACATCATAAAGAGCTGCAGGTTCAGCTTTGCATCTTTACTGTCAGCAAATATGGTTCCAAGTACATTGTAATGGTTTCACTATTACTTTTCTGTGTTTCTCAGGTTTAACGTAATAGCGTGCTTTTAAATTCTGTGCTAACTGGGTGCTCCAGTGTATTAACTTTCCCCTTCTTTTTTATTTTTGCTAGTAAATATCTAAATTATTAAAATCCATTGAGGTTTTTACTCTTATAAACAGTTTATTTGGACTTTTAAATTTATATGATAGTATTGGACCCTGAACTTGATTGTATTCATTCATCTATTTATTTGATAAACCCTTATGAACTATACCATGTGTATGACACTACTAGATGCTGGAAAGAAATGGAAAGAAATACTGACATGCTGCCTATCCCAAAGACTTTACATATGAAAAGTAGAGATGGAAAAACAAACAAGTATCAGAAGATGTCAAATAAAATTAATTACCAAGTAGATATCTAGACATCTAATTAAGACTGAAATAGCTAAAAATGTCAATGAAGGTTACAAACTCCCTGGTTTAGAGTAACCCAAAACAAAATGAAGTTTGAGCTTGACCTTGGGAGATAATATGACAAATATAGGAAGATTAGTTTTGTAGCTTGCTTTCACTCTCCCAAGGACAAATATGTAATATTTTGCAACATATTTTATCATAACTACTGATTAAGGACCTAAACACAGCTTGTATTTTATAATAATTTTTATTTTTAAAATAGAAAAAGGACATTTTCAAAAGAGTATACTGCCCTCATAGCCAAAAAACCCCAAACTATTATATTTCTCTTCTGAAGCCACTTTCATGAAACATCAGATGCAATATGCTTCTGGGGAGAGAAACAGATTTGTATGCATGAGTTCACACTTCATTGGCTCTTTTCCCATGCAGATACAACCCAAATGCATTCTATGGCTATCAACATTATAAGTTAAATGCAAGTTGTTTCTTGGCTATAATCACGGTATATGATCTATGTAAAGGGAGGATAAAAAAGGAATCCAAAGAAAATCTAAATACTGTTAAAATATAATATACTAGGTAATATAGGGACATTAAGTTTGAATGGACTATCCATTTGGAAAGAACTAGCAGTATAGATACATTTAGAACATAGTTGCTTTGTAGAGACTTATAACAACATACCTAAATTTCTCTTGGTATATTGGCTGTTTACTAGCAAAATAATTAATTATTGCTATTTTAATAATTACATATATTTTCATTCAGCACTATAAGACTCATGGTAACAAACACTGGTCTATCCTGTTGTTTTAGGATAACATTCTGAAAAAAATGTCCATATATAGGCATCTTTCCTAAAATACCATAAAACAGATATTTATTTATAGAAAATATTGTGCAAAATCATGTACTAAAAATAACAGGAATAGTGAGAAAAAAAGAATTATAAACAAATCCTAATAAAATTAATAAAAGATACAGTTTCATGATCAAATTATGTTGCTATATATTAAAATACATAAAATATTAATAGATAAATATAAATATGTAAATGTATATACAATCATATACTTATATTCACATATATACAATCTTTTCATCTTCTTATTAGGAAATATATCTTAAGAATAGCACAGTTACATATTCACAGATAATTGTACCCATCATTACTATTTGTCAATCCCTTTCAGCCTTAAATCTTGAGTTTCTGCATATACCTTTGAGACATTCTCCCTTGGACCCCTAGAAGCACTCGCTCATTGGTACAATTCAGTTCTATCAAAATTAAGGATCTAATCCAGGCTATAGATTTCTTCATCATTCTTTTCTACAGAAAAAGTTTTCTCACCATTGTTTTAAGTGATGCTTGAGCTTCTTATATCCCTTTTCTCAACATATTGTTGAAGCTAAAATAATCAACAAATAGCATTTCAGAAATTTGAATCTCCATTTTAAACAGTCCCTTCGAGACTATAATATTAAATCCCTTCTTCCAAGTGCATAAATTTTCTCTCCCACTTCCCTGTCTCTGACACCCGCCTCAATTTGTCTATATAACTTAGGAATGATTGCAGTTATTTATCTCCACCAAAAAAAAAAAAAAAGACCACATAAAAATTTCCTATAAAACTGATAGAGCAAATTTTTTTAGATACTAACCCAGAAAAAATAAATCAAAGTTACAAGCTGATGAATATTTACTCTATTATTAGTTGTTTTTTTTTTTTTAGCTGCATGGAGTATGTGTTTCTATACATGATTATATGCACTTCTGTCCTAGAGACTGGAGAGGAAAGCACCTTTGCCTATGAAATTAGTCCAATTTGTTTGTCTTTACATATTAAAATGACAATTTGTAATCTTAAATATATCATCATCTAAAGCTGAGTGGGGACATGCAGAAGGCTACATTGCTTAATACTAGAAAATGGCAGGTGTGATGGCTAAATATAATACCCACTTATTTAATCATAAACTAATCTAGGTGTTGTCGTGAACATATGTTATGATAAACATCTACAATTAGTTGATCTGTTGACTTCTGACCTGTTCATCTCTGTGTCTCCATTTCTCTTTGTCTCCTCCTCTTTCTCTCTGTCTCTCTCTTTCTCTCTCTCTCTATATATATATAAATGACTGGTTATATTGCTCTGGAGAATTCTTATTGATAAGGCAGGACTTGGAAGGGGCTATTCACAAGAATATGATAATAAAAACTTGCCAGGAGCTTCAAATTTTTAATCGATAGCAAGGGAAGTGAAATTAAGCACTCTTGACATCCAGGCTCTTGTAGCTGAGGTCTCTCTGTGAAGGTTTCATAGTTAATGCTGGAAGCAATCATATTGCCTTTTCTTTCCCCCTTCACACCCATGAGCTACCACAGAGGCTTGCAGAACCCCTGATTATACACACACACTCCATACATATGCACATTTTTCTAATTGAAAAAATAGATTCAATAACAGATAACTCTTCTTCAAACAATTTTTCATTCTGCTCTCACAATTCAAAGGATATTAAAGATTAGGGCTGGGTTTCAGTGAAACTTAATCTTGTTTCTTAACCTTCAACTCAATGGGCATTTATTGTTATTTTATTTTTTGTCAGAGATCAGGGCATCCCTGATTGATCAGTTCACATACCCAGTGCTATTTACATCGTGAATCATGTTGATCTTCTTATCTTGTAATATCACTTTCTTTACCAACTCTTATTCTACACATTAACAGCACATGAAGTAACTATGCCCAGCATAGAACCTTGCAAATATAATTTTGATAGGATACTTTTAGATGTGTGTTTAATATGACTGGTTTATACTTTACTCTAGTTCCTAGCTCATGTTTATAGTTAAGATACAATTTTATGTTTATTATTTAAAACCATCATAGAATTCTCAAAGATATGCAATGCTGTCCATTCTGAAGATAAAAACTTTTATCCTATGAGAGCATCAAAGAGGAGGTGGTATAAAACCTGGGTTTTAAACCCCTTCAGCTGATAAAGACACATAAAGAACTTTGTGTATATGGAAAAACAAGGTCTTTTCTAAGAGGCCAATCTTCTGTGCTAGAAATAAAAATAAGTTTTAAAGGAGCAAAGCATGGGGATATTCTTATAAGTACATAGTAAGAAGTTGTAGAATTACTTTTCCTAGACAACTTAATTGCTTAAATTCTTTCGTGCAAATCATGTTTTTGTGTCTATAAACTCAATGTCAACATGAAAAAATATGCATACCTAGCTCCAAAATGGAAGATTAAGCAGAATGGGTACTGGGGACAGCTACCAATAGAAGCCTGGAAAATCTGATTTATGGAGAGTTCTTTTCTTTTTAATAAATTTTGTGATTTTTAAAAGTGGTAATTTAAATTAATTGCATTTGTCATCTATTGCTTACATAATAATATTAGCTATTTATTTGTAAATAGTGATTCTTATGTATTTTAAAAGAATATAAAATAATTCTATTGCATCTCTTTTAAACATTTGCCTGAACATATTTTTCTCAAAATTAATATCCACAGTTTACAAGTAATTTCTTAAAACAAAGGTAAATGTCAAATGATTTAATGCATACTGAATTAATGTAGCTCAAAATAATATTTAGATTTAAAATATTCATGTCTTTTCTGTTCCAGTCATGTACATTGATTTCTCAGTTGTGATATGCAGTGCAATTATAGTACATGGCTTTATTTGTTTATATCCTCTTTCCAGAAAAGAGCTAAAGTTGTGTACATTAATACCTAAAATAAAATATGTTAAAAAAAATGTAAACCAGATGAATGAAGTTAAGGAAAGGAAAAAGTTAAAGAAGGTAGATGACGATAAAGTCAAAAGTGAGATTAATAAAGTTTAGTCAATAAACTTACCAAATATGGGGGAAAATATACTTCTTTGCTATCTAGCAGTCAGACAAAGGTCAAATCACAAATCTTATCACTAGTAATAAAAAATAAATTAGGTTTACAGAATGATCCTATTCCACATGCTGAAGCTAGTGAAAATGTCCTGTGAGTTTTCAAAAAAAGGATAGTTTATAAAACTTGTTTCTCACCACCATGCTTGCAGTGAACACAGCTATTAGATTTTTTTAATTAATTAATTTTAATTGGAGGCTAATTACTTTACAATATTGTAGTGGTTTTACCATATATTAAATGAATCAGCCATGGGTGTACATGTGTCCCGCATCCTGAAGCCCCCTCGCACCTCCCTCCCCATCCCATCCCTCAGGGTCATCCCAGTGCACCAGCCCTGAGTGCCCTGTCTCATGCATTGAACCTGGACTGGTGATCTATTTCACATATGGTAATATACATATTTCAATGCTAATCTCTCAAATCATCCCACCCTCACCTTCTCCCACAGAGTCCAAAAGTCTATTTTTTATATCTGTGTCTCTTTTGCTGTCTCACATATAGGGTCATCGTTACCATCTTTATAAATTCCATATATATGCATTAATATACTATATTGGTGAGGGTTTTTTTTTTTCTTTTTCTGACTTACTTCACTCTGTATAATAGTCTCCAGGTTCATCCACCTCATTAGAACTGATTCAAATGCATTTTTTTAAATAGCTGAGTAATATTTAAAAAATATTTTAAAAAGTCCAAAGGGACTTTTGGATAATATCCTTCCAGGAAGGCTGAAAGCATAGTGAGAGCAATCAAAATGATATAGCCCAATTTCTGGATCAGGGTAAGATGAAGAAAGTATACTCTCTTTCCCATGAGTTAAAGCTGAAAACCCTGACTGGAAATATTCAGTTGATACAGATGATCTCCAAGATAAACACTCTCTTTCAGGTCAGAGTAGTTGGAAGGGCCACCTCTGTATATGAGTGGGAGGAAATTGCTTTCTTTCTCTTTTTGTACTCTCGGCACTGCCTCCTAGGAAGCAGTACTCTTGGGTCAGGAGGGCAACAGCAGTGATGATGGTCATGGCAGCAGAAATAGCAGTCACTTAAAATATTGATTAAAAAAAAATCTTTGTTTCTGAAGAAGGCTAAAATATATAGAGGGAATCTTCATTACTTATTCTCTCTTTTTTTCTCTCATTTTCCTTAAAACACACCTAATCACAGAAAGCCTGAAATAGCACAGGAGACAAAATTTCAGCTCTCTAGCCAAAGCACCAAAATCAGACCCTGGAAGCTAAAATAGCTGAGAGAATTACAGAGAGAAGAGAGCTGGATAAAAAGATCATTTAAAACCATGTTTAAAGTCCTGGACTCATTTCTGATCCGTGGAAGTAAAGAAATGATCCAAAACAACAGAGAATGGAAATACAGTATAGATGTCTACGTAGGTACCATTTTGACTCCTAGGAATTAGACACACAGAATGGATGAAAATAGCACACTTCAAGATAATGGAAGTAAAGCTGTGATTGGAATCACAGTCCATATAGAACCTGGACACTTCTGGTATATAGCTAACTGCCAAAAGAGAAAGCACACATTCATCGATTTCAACAATACTGAGTCAAAACATAGCATTCAAAGTTCCTAAGATGTAAGATGAAATTATTCAACATAACAAAGGCAAACAATATCAAAAAATCTGAAGAAAACAATATAATCAATAGACAGCAACCATAAATAATTCAACAGGAGAAGGAAATGGCAATCCACTCCAGGAAAACTGGAAAATCCCATGGCCAGAGGAGCCTGGTGGGCTACAGTCCAGAGGTTGCAGAGAGTCTGACATGACTGAGCTACTAAACCATCACTACCATAATTAACAATACAGAATTCCTTCAAGAATTCAAGTAGATAAAGACCAAAAATATCAAGGTAGTCATTGATGACATTTTTGATAGCTGCAACTGAAATATGTTTATTTCTCTGCAACAGAAGAGGCAGTAGCAAGTAAGAAGGAGGAAATTTAGATTTATAGATTCAGATTCATAGAAATGTGTCCAGGCTGTATGAAGGGCCCAATATATTGGTGATTATAATGATATTTTTCAAATCTACTCTATTATTTTTAGTAGTGATTACCTTACTAAGGATTGTTGAGCTTATATAGCTCCTGAAAGAAGAAATTTCTTCTTTTAAGGGAGGGACAAAATATCTTTCATAGTGATATGAACATATCAAGGATCCAATATTCTTTTTCCAAAGAGCAGAAGTTAGAAATGGTCACCTCATTGGAGTAAGTCAGTAAACAGATGAGCTGGCAGTGTTTATCTTTTTAAAATTATTTTTAATTCCTAGGGGAGGGAAATGCATTGATTGTTCACACATGGGCCATGATTCCTTGGTCTGATTTGCAATTTTATGGGAGATCAAGGGAGGAATGCATAATCTTATAAATCAAAACTAGTTTACTTCATCACATAAAAGAATGCCAGTACAAAATCTGGCAATGTTCTTTAGCACTAAAATGGTAATATCTGGGCATATATTAGAAGCAGCAACGTGAAAGCAGCATTCAAATCTTCACATCCTGAAAGTAGATAGCAGCCTCAACTGAGAAGGGCTTCCCTGGTGGCTCAGATAGTAAAGAATCTGCCTGCAATGCGGGAGATCCAGCTTCAATCCTGGGTTGGGAAGACCCTGGAGAAGGAAATGGCAACCACTCCAGTATTCTTGCCTGGAGAATCCCATGGACAGAAGAGCCTGGCAGGCTACAGTTCATGGGGTCGCAAAGAGTCAGACGACTGTGCAACTACCACTTCACTTCATGTGAACAGAGAAACTAGTCATGGCCAAGATTTTTCATTGCTGATACAGAGTATCAAGAAGCTGTCGTTTTAAAGTACCCATCTGTGCTTTCCAATCTCCACTTTCCTATATATCATAAGATTTGTAGTTTCTAAATAAAACTCAGAAAACCACTTTCAACTTCCAATATAAAAAGATGGCAGGGATTCTTCACAAATTTTATGCACTCTGATGAAACAAATATTAGTAATAATGTTTTCTTTAGATACCTTATATTGTTTTCAGTAGATTCTAAACTATTATTACTTACGTGTTCTGTAATGTAAACATTTTAGCTTATATAATCTTACAAAAAGGAAGCAGAATGTTATGGTTACACCTCTGATTATAGTCCTTGCAAGGAGATATTTTTCTGAGCTCCTAACTAGTTATTAAAGGTAAGTTACATATTTTTTTTATGCTCTACTTAAGTCAGATATTCAGGGAAGAGAATGGTGGTGGTTTAGAGCAAACTTCATAAACAAACCAGCATTTCCATGCAAAAAATATTTAATTATTTTGAAACTAAAACACCTGGTTTTCTTTTCAAAATTGGTACCAGCTTTATTTCTCAAAATTTTCACTGCTACTAGTTAGCTTTGTTGTGTGATAAGCCCTTCATCCCCTGTCTCAGAGGCTTATAATAGCCACTTTGTAGAAGAAGCCCTTGTGGGACATGCATCTCTCCATGGTAGAGAAGAGCAGGGGCTGAAGCAAACCATGCAATAGTACCATACAATAGAAGGTTCTGTTCAGACACGGCATGTGTTATACTGGCTCCCTCCCCAAAGTAGGTCAGGCAAGTCCGAGTGCAATGAGGCAGCAATGGTTATTCTTTTCACAGGAGAAAAGTAAATCACGTGGCAAGGGGCAGGAATGTATAATCTCACTGAGGAGGGGGAGTGAACAGTGTAAGAAATAGTACAATCAAGGTCAGAATTAATGTTAAATATCATAATATATTGTACTTTTAATTATATAGTGTCTTCCAATGAAAATATATTTAATGAAATATTTAATTAGTTCTTTATCACATTCACATGTTTGTATATTTAAAGACAGAAGCCAACATTTTAAAACTTTGAATTATAAATATCAAGGATTGAGGTATGAACATGTGTTAAATAATCTCTACTCAAGCACAACAGAGAGAGAGGCAAACATACTCAGAGAATGAAAACACTATTTTCAGAAAAAATTGATGAAAAAATAGGTTTCAAAGATAGAATGTGAATATTCACCAATTTTGAGTTAAATTAGAACAAAAATCATATATCACTGAAACTATGATATGTTATAAATTTCAATAATTCATTTATTTGACCATTTTACTCAGGAAAAAAAAGAAATGCTAATAACTATTTCATGTTGACTAATTATAGGAAGGATGCAATCATCAGAAGTATGCAGAGACCTAGGTGGTGCAGTGGTAAAGAATCTGCCTGCCAATGTAGGAGATGCAAGAGATTTGGATTCGATTCCTGGGTTGGGAAGACCCCCTGGAGAAGCAAATGGCAACACATTCCAGTATTCTTATCTGGAAAATTTCGTGGACAGAAGAGCCTGGTGGGCTACAGTCCACGGGGTCGTAAAGGGTCGGAACTGAGCACCCACACACACAGACACACACACACACAGACACACACACACACACACACACACACACAATCAGTTCAGTTCAGTCGCTCAGTCGTGTCCGACTCTTTGCGACCCCATGAATCGCAGCACACCAGGCCTCCCTGTCCATCACCAACTCCTGGAGTTCACCCAGACTCGCGTCCATCGAGTCCGTGATGCCATCCAGCCATCTCATCCTTGGTCATCCCCTTTTCCTCCTGCCCCCAATCCCTCCCAGCATCAGAGTCTTTTCCAATGAGTCAACTCTTCGCATGAGGTGGCCAAAGTACTGGAGTTTCAGCTTTAGTATCATTCCTTCCAAAGAAATCCCAGGGCTGATCTCCTTCAGAATGGACTGGTTGGATCTCCTTGCAGTCCAAGGGACTCTCAAGAGTCTTCTCCAACACCACAGTTCAAAAGCATCAATTCTTCGGCACTCAGCTTTCTTCACAGTCCAACTCTCACATCCATACATGACCACTGGAAAAACCATAGCCTTGACTAGACGGACCTTAGTCAGCAAAGTAATGTCTCTGCTTTTGAATATGCTATCTAGGTTGGTCATAACTTTTCTTCCAAGGAGTAGGCGTCTTTTAATTTCATGGCTGCAGTCACCATCTGCAGTGATTTTGGAGCCCCAAAAAGTAAAGTCTGACACTGTTTCCACTGTTTCTCCATCTATTTCCCATGGAGTGATGGGACCGGATGCCATGATCTTCGTTTTCTGAATGTTGAGCTTTAAGCCAACTTTTTCACTCTCCTCTTTAACTTTCATCAAGAGGCTTTTTTAGTTCCTCTTCACTTTCTGCCATAAGGGTGGTGTCATCTACATATCTGAGGTTATTGATATTTCTCCCAGCAATCTTGATTCCAGCTTGTGTTTCTTCCAGTCCAGCGTTTCTCAAGATGTACTCTGCATATAAGTTAAATAAGCAGGGTGACAATATACAGCCTTGACATACTCCTTTTCCTATTTGGAACCAATCTGTTGTTCCATGTCCAGTTCTAACTGTTGCTTCCTGACCTGCATACAAATTTCTCAGGAGGCAGGTTAGTTGGTCTGGTATTCCCATCTCTTGAAGAATTTTCCACAGTTTATTGTAGGTATACCCTTAAGAAGTATCTGGTAAATGTTTAATTTTGTTTGAATTTTTGACATCTGATGATTTTATGTTTAGTAAACAAATGAGGGCCTAATCTTTTATTTAGCAAGTATTTTTATAAAAGCCAGTTTAAGTATATATTCAATAGTACTCTATATAAACTAGACCTCACTTATAAATTTGCATTGAATTTTTTTAGTTAAAAAAAAAAATGCCTATCTCTGGCCCGACAAGTAATTAGTTAAGTATACCCTGTTTAAAAATCTTTCCACCTCTGACTTTTTGCGACCCCATTGACTGCAGTCCTGCCAGGCTCCTCTGTTCATGGGCATTCTCCAGGCAAGAATAGTGGAGTAGGTTACCATACCCTCCTCCAGGGGATCTTCCCAACCCAGGGATCGAATCCAGGTCCCCCTCATTGCAGGCAGATCCTTTACCATCTGAGCCATCAGGGAAGCCTGTAATATGATATGTATTTCTAAAACATTTTCAGAATAATAGCCTTTAATGCTAATAAAATATTGTGTGTATATGTATCTGAGTGCATGTGTACCTTCTACAGTATATCAAACTACGTATCTTGAATAGGTGAGAAGTGAGGTCAAGTATTTAAAAATATATGTCTGTGTTGATCTGAATGAGAATATATTCATTTTATTAAGTATGTTTAAATTAAATGTTTAGTCCAGGGAGAAAATTCTGTACTTTTTTTTCATACTTGTACTTCTAATTTTAGTTCAGCATAGATTCTTGTGAAAGTATTAAGTATCAAATTATTAAGTTGCTGGCTGCTATTTGGTGATAATCCTAGATTCAGAATTCAATGATGTTAAAATAAAAGTGTAGAAACATTTTTACTTTATTGGGAATTTTAACCTCAAAGGGTTTTACTTGGTCTTAAGAAGCCATCAATGTTATTTCAAGGACACTATGCACATTTCTGAATATGAGATGTTTCAGAAGGAAAAGAGGCATATCTAATCAATTGTCTGACTATTAAAAATGCAAAGATTTCTCAATTTTCCCCATACTTAACTGGGTATTACCTACATCATGTGATATATTAATATAATTGTATAATCATATTTAAATAAATATATATTTATTTAAAATGTGATACATTATTATGCCTCAAACTACAGTATTTATGGGAAATACTTGGGGTTTTATTTTTTCATAATGAAAGTTCACTCTATTGTCATTACATTTTTTACATCAATAGATTTTGTTGAGGATATATTCAAATTTATATAAGGAAACAAGGGCCTCCAGGGAAGAAAGGAGGTTAAATTGGCACTCTCTTTCCCACAAACTCAAGTCTACTAACCTCTGTCCTGTGGATAGAGCTGATTTCTCTCAAAACCAGTGTCTGGCAAGAGTAGTAGATTTCAAGATGGGGGGAAGATGTGCCCAAAACATAATGCTAATGAATCATGGCTTGAAGTTTCTCAGAGCAGACCACAAAGTTTTCTCAAATGGATCATCTTGAAAGAAAGCAAGTTTAAGAGGAGAGGTTAAGAGGAGAGGTGAGTGATTTTAAGAGGTGCAGTTTGGGAAACAGTTCAACTTTCACATCGATTTAACTTTGGCAAAGTATAAGCAAAGTTTAAGACTGGCAGCAGATGCTGCTCCCTTTTACCTCCTACCTTACACCTCATGGGACCAGTGCAGAACAGGGTGAGCTTTATTAGTTACGGAGACCATGAGCTGACTGTAAGCTTCATATCCCACCTCCCTTCTTTTGATGCAACATCAAGTGGTACAGATGCTACCCCAGGGGCACAGCAGCAGCTGTGAACAGGGACCTCTCCTGACTGTTAAGGGACCATGCCAGGCTTCTGTTGTGGATGCAGAGAAGCTCTGAGCTGCATCATTTTGGATCAGTGAGATTGAGGTATGATTGGGAAGTTTTCAAGAAAAGGGGGTAGCTGAGTCCCAGGTCAAGCATTAAGTTCTTAGAAGGTACAAACAAGACTGGTCCTTGGGACGTGAGAAAGGACAGTGTAAACCTGGAGGGTTTCTATGACCTTGACTCTGGGGGAGCAGGTTAAGAGGTCACAGGATGGGAGAGCCAACCCCCTGTCAAATTGCTATTTCCTTTACTGCCGTATGAGGGCTCTATTGTTTATTAACTGGGGAGCAGGTTGTTTGTATCTAAAGATTTTAGAGGAACACTTTGATTAGAGAACAATTATTTTATTTAATTTTCAAAACAGCTTCATTATGTAGAAACTATTATCCTTTTTTTAGCTCTTTTTAAAAATATATAAATTTATTTTATTTTTTTTTATCACTCATTATTAGAGAAATGCAAATCAAAACCGCAATGAGGTAGCACTTCACACCAGTCAGAATGTCTGCGATCCAAATTTATTTATTTTAATTGGAGGCTAATTACTTTATAATATTGTATTGGTTTTGCCATATCAACATGAATCCACCACGGATGTACATGTGTTCCCCATCCTGAACCCCCCTCCCACCTCCCTCCCCTATTATCCTTATTCTATACCATGAGGAAACAAAATTTGGAGTTGTTACCTTACCTAAGCCCATGTGGGCAGTGGCAAGTACAAAGCCTGGATTTAAAACAAGGTTTATCTGACTCAAAAGTCCCTTTTCCCAGAACTTCATTGTAAAGAAAGTCAATTTTATTAAACATTCTTCAAATATTGAAGTGTAAACCTTGATCAGTAGAGTGACTTGCTTCATAGTCCATACCTTAATAAGCAGTGAGGCCAAAGCAAGAACACACAGGTCTTCCCATAGATAACATTATATACCATTGGTTCTTTAAGTCAGTTCTCCAGTTGTTTCCTGTTTACTCAATGAAAAAGAACGACAGGAATTTACTGCATACTTCATTTAAGATCATTTGCCTCCTAATCTTAAGATTCTTGAAATCCAAAGGTTTCCTGAGAAGAATGCTGAGACATATTTTTACGGTCAAAAATTTATCACCAAGTGTATCTTTTAGACTAAAGGAAAAAGAAGAATCTTTTGGCCAACAATAGACATCCATATTTGACCCAAAGTTCAGTTCTACAGGATGCTGAAGGTATAACAACTTTATCACATACTCATCAATATTTTCTTATATTCTTGAAGCATAGAAAGGGAATCATTAATCTTGTTGCGCTTGTGACAGTTTTTCTTCAAATACTTTAGGTAGTGTAGAGTTTATCAAAAGATTGTGGTTGAATTAGCAAAACACTCATATTAACTGATTTGGCTTAATACTAACCTTTATTTATGAAAATCAAAATTTTATAAAAAATAGATCAGGAACCTGGCAAAAATTTTTAGACTTTGAAATGTTTACAGGTTTACATTTTTGAAATGTAAGATTAATACCTATGGTTAAAATGCTTTTAATCCTAATGCTTTGAAGGACTTTGTAAAAAGACTTAATTGAGTTTCAAGCTATGAGCTGTATTTATACTTGATATGGTATCAGTGCATGTATTTTCTTTGTTTAATTTTTTTCTCTTTTTAAATATAAATTTATTTATTTTAATTGGTTAATTACTTTACAATATTGTATTGGTTTTGCTATACATCAACATGAATCCGCTATAGGTATACACGTGTTCCCCATCCTGAACCCCCCTCCCTCCTCCAAGTATTACCAATAGAAAGTCTTTTAAATAATTTTTTATAAGAGGAATGAAATCAAATATGAAGAAATTTGTTAGGACACTTTTTGTGTTGCTAATGTCACCTCATGCGAAGAGTTGACTCATTTGGAAAGACTCTGATGCTGGGAGGGATTGGGGGCAGGAGGAAAAGGGAACGACAGAGGATGAGATGGCTGGATGGCATCACTGACTCGATGGACGTGAGTTTGAGTGAACTCCGGGAGTTGGTGATGGACAGGGAGGCCTGGTGTGCTGCGATTCATGGGGTCGCAAAGAGTTGGACATGACTGAGCGACTGAACGGAACTGAATGTATTGATTTCAATTAGAAATTATTCCTTTTACAAGTTGACATCTATTTTTTAATCACTTCACCAACTGCAATTTGTAATAAATTAATTTCAAGAAAGAACTTCTCTGGCTGGCAGTCAAAAGTTTAATAAGGTCAAAGCATATTGTTCTGATAAAATTTTTGCAGTGTCTGTACAATAAGGTCTAACTTGCTTTGACAAAATAAGACCTCAAAATCACAGCAGAGAGTAGCCAATTTAGGGGAATCAACTAATGTACTCTGTCCTTTCAGCAAACATTAAGATTTACTTAAAAATGAGATTTAGTGCTGTCTTCACAAAGCACATAATCTAATGAGAAGGCAAGCACATGTAAACATGATTACAAAATAAAGTAGAAGTCATTGGTGACCAGCAAATCAAGGTGTGCCTGTGTGCTAAGGAAATGGACCTTTACGGGAGGCATTAGAACTTTTTTTCTTCAGGAAAGTTTGGGAGAATGTTTTAAGAGTAACAAAACTGAAGGACAGAAGTCAAGGGGATAACTATAGAAGTTGCTTCTGTCCAAATGATTTCATCCAGGGCAATGATACAGGGCTAATAGAATGTGATACGCTTTGAGAGGTACTTTGAAGGATAGATCAGCAGATTTGGAAATAGAATATATAACAAAGAGGAAAAGAGTATGCAGTTAACAATTATTCTGCTTTAGGGGGGTTCATGTTTGGGAACTCATGTAAGAATTAAAGATTTTAAAATTTAAAAAAAAATAATAATTAAAAAAATAAAATAAAAAATAAAAAAAAGAAAAAAAATTTTTTTTGAATCTTTATTGAAGTAGGGCTACCTTTCATACAATGTTGGGATCTTAAGTATACAGTTTGATGAGCTTTAAAAACAAATACAGTTGTATAACATACACTCTAATTGAGACAAAAACATCCCTATCTCCCAAGAAAGTTTCCTTCTACCCCTTTCTGTCTGTTCCACACTTTCTATAAGAAATGGCTATTCTGATTTCTATATCTTTGATCTTTAACTTTTGTGTGTGTCTAGCTTCTTTTTCTCAGTATGTTTTTGAGATTAATTCCTATTGCTGAGTGTTCAAGTAGTTCATTACTGATTTTTAATTTCTGAGTCGTCTTCTGCTATATAGATATACCATATTTGTATATCCGTTATTCTGTCAATGGGCATTTCAGGCCACTATAGAGATTTACTCTTTGATTCATGGATTATTTAGAAGTTATATGTTTTAGTCTCTAAGTCTTCAGTGATTCTCTTATGTTAGTCATGTTGAATTCAAATGTGTCCCATTGTTTGATCAGAGAACAAACTCTGTATGAGTTCATTTCTTTGAAAGTTGTCAAGCTTTGGTCTGTGGCCCAGGATATGGTCTTAGAATGTGTTCTGTGAACTATTGGGGAAAAAAATGTGTGTTCTGCTGTTGTTGAGTGGACTATTCTAAAGATGTTGATTAAATCATTTTGTTAATGATTTTGAAGTCTTCTAAATTCTTGTTCATTGCCTGCCAGTTGTTTTATCACTTGTTGAAAGAGGAGTATTGAAGTCACCAATATAATTGTGAACTTGTCTATTTCTCTTCAGGTCTATTACTTTTTTAATATTTAAAAAACTGTAGTAAAGTTGTATTACTTTTTGCTTCATATATTGTACCTCTGTTGCAAACATATTTAGGATTGCTATGTGTTCTTGGTAAATTTACCTTTTTGTTATGTAATATCCCTTTCTATTTCTGGTAACTTCATTTGCTCTAAAGACTATTCTTGCTTTCTTTTGACTAATACTTGTTTTATATATGAAAGTGAAAGTGAAAGTGAAGTCATGTCCAACTCTTTGCGACCCCATGGACTGTAGCCTACCAGGCTCCTCCCTCCATGGGATTCTCCAGACAAGAGTACTGGAGTGGGTTGCCATTTCCTTCTCCAGGAGATCTTCCCGACCCAGGGATCGAACCCTGGTCTCCTGCATTCCAGGCAGACACTTTAACCTCTGAGCCACCAGGGAAGTCTGTTGTTTTATATATATATACATATATATATATAATATATATATATATATACACATTTATGATTAATACACATATATTGTATATATTAAACAAATATATAAGTATATATATATTTCCATCCTTCTTTTTCAGCCAATGTAATTATATTTGAAGTGAGTTTCTTGGGGACAGCATATAGTTTATCATTCTTTATTTTACCAATCTCTGTCTTTATTATATCTCAGCCGTTTGCATTTAATGTAATTACTGAGCTTTAAGGGTTTGATTTTACCATGTTATTTTTTGTTTTGTTTATTCTGCCTCTGTGGATTACTTCAGGTTTTTTAAAGAATTCCATTGGGATTATGTATTGTTTTTCAGTACAGATTTTATAGTGGTTAGTTATTACATTACATACACACAACTTAGTATACATTACACACACACAACTTAGTATACAGTTACTACATTACATACACACAACAGTATCACAATGGGATATTAAAGAATTCCATTGTGGCTATGCATTTTGTTTCTCTGTACAGATTTTATAGTGGTTAGTTATTATATTACATACACACAACTTAGTATACAGGTATTTATCAGTTCAAGTGAAGTGTAGAAAGCTTACAACCCTTTATATCTTTTTATCCTCAAGCATTTTTAATATAATTATTTTAAATATTTCTTTACATATAGTTAGAACCACTTTAGAAAGTGTTTTATAATTTTTGCTCCAACTATCAAAAATAATTTGGAAAACTCAAGAAGAGAAGGCAAGTCAATTTTATTTATTCACATTTTTGCTTACTATCTGCTTCCTTTCTTGTAATGTTCCAAGGTTTATTCTTTTGTTGTTTCCTTTCTGTTTTAAGAACTTCACTTGGCTCTTTTTTTAGGGTAGGTCTTCTGGTGACAAATTCACTGCATTTTCTTTACTTGAGAATGCTCAGATTATCCCTTCAATTATGAAGAATATTTTCACTGTGTGTAGGATTCTGAGTTGACAGGACTTTCCTTTCAGCACTTGGGTTGTTAGTTTCTTCAACTCCATGTCTGGGATCTAAGAGACATGAAAGAAAACCGAGGAGAATTCACTACCATGTCCCTAGACAGCCTCTCTTCCCTCTACCTTTCCGAATCTTATGTTTCGTCTATATATACTGGCCAAAGGTTTTATTTTTACTTAGGTTTCTTGAAGCAGACATTCTAGTTTGTATCTTTCATATTTTATTCTAAGATTTCCACATTTATTCTTCAGTTACTTATATTTTTTCCTGCATATTTGAGAACATTTTTATAATAGCTATTTAAAGTCTCTGTCTACTAATCCCAATGATTAGGTCATCTGGAGGTTAACCTCTATTAATTTTTTTTATTGTGTGTCATATTACTTGTTTCTTTGTATTTCCTAAGCTTTGCTTTGAAAACAGCTGTACAGGATGCTTTATTTGAAGAACAACAATGAGACAGGTATAGAAATAATTTGTGTTTTGCTCATCAGAAAGTGTGAGTTCATGTCTATGTCTTGCACCAAGCTGGGCAGTCAAATACTCAGTTTGTCTGAGATTGAGCCCTAGCAATAGAAAGATTGACCTTGCTCTGGTTCACCCAAACCTTACCATTCCATGCAACCACTGCTGCTGGGAGACCAGAGTCTCATTGGCCTTAATAGTGTGTTAGCCTGAGGCCAGAGTCTTACTGAGCCAAGGATTACCTTGGATGAAGTAGTTTCAGACACCGGGAAATTGGGTGAAGCTATCCATATTGTCTCTCCTTCTTTAATTCCAATTTTACTGCCCTTTCCTCAGCAAAACTGGGATAAGTATAGACAGGTGTAATACCAACCAAAATATTGTTGCATTTTAGACATACTGCATACTTCAATCTTTCCCATCTGTCCCTGTCATCACCAATAGCTTGGCTGGTCTCCTTTAGACCCAGGGAAGTGACAGTTTTTGGCATGTCTTCTCATCCATCTGTCTGAAAGACATGAAATTTTCTCCCACTTGTGCTGTGAAGGGATTAAAGGTCTGAGAATCAGTTCATAAGGATTTCTTCAAAGAAGAGAGTAAAGGTCTTCTGAGGTCTCTCATATCATTAATAGCTACTTTATTTAATTTTTTTCATGTATTATTGTTTTTCTTATGTTAAGGTGCTTGTTTGCAAACAAAGATGTTGAATTAGAGGTACCTGAGTGTTTCAGGTGGAGAAACACCCCATATGGGTAGACATGCCAATCCACTCTGAAGCCAAGCACAGGTATGGAAAGCTAGGGGAAGGTTCAGTTAGAGAGTTGAGAATAAGAATATGAATTACGGAATATTTTTTAAATTCCCATTTTTACATGAGGTACTCTGCAGTATTACCACCATGACTATATACCATAAACTTAGACTTTTTTATACTTTTGATAATAGAAAATATTTGATAGAAACACTGCATCTATTTGAAAACACCTATAAACTGTATTTTCATAAAGATATCCTTTCACCACTTGCATCCTCCTGTCTAAGGCTCATACAGCTATTCACTAGATGTGTCATTGTCTTTTTCCTTTAGTGCCCAGGCTCCATCAATTCCCTCACTATTATTTTTAAAATCCCCTTCTTTTCTGGTTATTTCCCATAATCCTTCAAATGTATTCAAATCTCTTCACATTAAAAACAAACAGATAAAAACATTATAAAAATGTTTCCTTTTTCATCATGACTAAATTCCTAGTCAGGCTAACCTTTAAACATATAAAAACAAAACCCTGGACAACATTTATAAAGAACAATCTGAAGACAGTGGAGAATAAATGAAATTAGGGTGATATTATGGAGGCATTAACATTAAGAGAAGAAGAGCATGGAGTAAGTTTCTTTTATAACATCAGATCTCAGATCTGCCAGATGGCTACAAAAGGGTAACTGGAACTCAGACAGAAACCTATATTTTACTATCATGGAGAATTAGAGGACAGACTTCACTGAAAACTCAGATGCTAGAAATTGAGGTGGGAATCTCTTAAAAAACAGAGCCTGTGAGAGGGAACCCAAATTCTGTGTATAAATGGCTAAATCCCAAAGATCAAAATTAAATGGATAGAAATGACAGCATGGATAACCACTGACTTCTCAGAAGGAGTGAAGGGCTGAAGACACCGAGACATCCTGGCAGCACTGGCAAATAACAGCAATACATGCTCCACCCTCCACTCTCTGCCCAGACGAAATAACCCTTAAGCAACAGTAAACCAAAAATATTTCAGATTAAAAAACCAAGAATTTCTCACCAAAGGCCTGCATTCCTCAAAATGTGAACCCTCGAGAATGAATGAATGTTTTTACACAATAGGTAAAGTGCCCAGGTTCATTACCTGGGAGTAATGAAAGACGTGGAATGTTGGGAGTGCGTTTAGATGTAGTCATTACTCTCTTAGGTGTTAGCCAAGAGAAATGAAAGCATATTGCACACAAACATTTGTATCTGAATATTCATAGCATCTATATTTGTAATAATCCCATATTGAAAAAAATTCAAATATCCATTAACAGGTTAAAATGTAAACAAACTATGTCCTATTCAGAAAATGGAATGCTACTCAGCAATGGGAGTCACATATTAATGCATACAGCAACAAAAGTCAATTTCAAAATAATTTTGCTAAGTCCATAAGTCAATCAAAATGAGAGCACAGATTCTATTCTATTTATGGAAAATTCTAGAAAGTACAAACTAATTTATGCTAGTAGAAAGCTGATAAGTGATTTCTAGATGAGAATAGAGACAGAGGAAAGGGATGAGTTATAAATGGGCAAATGAAAACTCTGGGGGATGGTGGATTTGCTCATTACTTTGATTATATTTTCACAGGTATATGCATATGCCAAACACATTACATTGTATACTTTAAATATATTCTATTTATTATATATCAATAATAGTTCAAGCAAGGTATAAATTTTTTAAGTTAATGATGAATATCAATTCCTAGACTAACCCCCAAAAAACAATGCAGAGTCAATTAATCTATCTGATCAAATGGAAAATAACAATAGGGCTGTTAGTACATCACATCTTTCAGTTTCTCTGTCTATACAGTTACCTAACTAAAGGTCTTCAGTCTTGTTATTCCAGTCTCAAGACTATTGTTGCTTACAGTTAACATGGTTTTAGGCATTGGATTTTATTGCATATTAATTTTAGCTATTTCACCATCCCTAAGATTATTATTACAAATCTGTGTCAGTTTAGTGAGCATTTTGTCTTTCGAAAACCTAGCTATTTGCATTTGTTTGTATAAATGATGTTCTGGAATTTTGTAATCTCTTTGGTCTCCCAACCACAACTCCTAGATAAATTTAAGGGGAGCAACAGTTTGCAAGATAATAGCTTGGAATTACTCTGGAGAGAGGGCTATATGTTTGGGCACAAATATTTTCTGTGTTAGCTCTAACATTATGAAGTCCTTCAATAAATTTAAAAACAATTGAAATGAGTAAGTAATTGTGAGCATAATTATGCTCGGCATTTTTTGGTTTGGATTTTTTTGTTTCATTCTGTTTGGTTTTTGAGTTTGAATTTACCTTTGAATTTAGTCTCCATTACTTCTAGAAAGAAGAGCTGAAGTAAAGAAGAGTAAGTGCAACAACTCACAAAGCTCATAGCCAGTCCAAGCCGCAATGTCATAAAATATTGGATCTATAATTGTCAGAATGCTTTTGAATTTTTTAGAGAAGGAACTTCAGTGATTACACAGTACATGTTTAGATGTATCATGCATAGTCCAGTGGTCAGGGCTTCAGATAGTTCTATAAGCCCTGTGTCTATTTAATAATAAAATTATATATGCATGTTTTAGGAGGACGGAATTCATAGTTTCATAAGTGTTCACAGGAGACAGTGGTTGAAAAGAGGTTAAGAACTATTGAATTTAAAACCATTTTGTAAAATTATAGCCCTATATATCCAGTGGGGCTTCCCAGAGGGCTCTAGTGGTTAAGGACAAGCCTGCCAATGCAGGATACATAAAGAGACGTGGGTTCAATCCCTGTGTCAGGAAGATGCCTGCGGTAAAGGGCATGGCAACCCACTCCAGTGTTCTTGCCTGGAGTATGCTATGGGCAGAGGAGCCTGGCCGGCTATAGTTGGTAGGGTTACAAAGAGTTGGACACAACTGAAGTGACTTAGCACAGAAGCAAGGCTATTCAGTAGATTAATAATACATTAGTACAAATGAAATACTGTCAAGATATAAATTTTATAATGATCTTCAACATAATTAACAACTCACAGTTATTCCTTATGAATGCTAAACAAAACAATATCACTGAGTAGATTTGCTAGTTTTCCTTTTTCTCTTTTTTTTTATATAGTATTGAAGTCATTAAACACCTAATCTTATCCTAAAATGTAAAATGATGTCCTCTCTTCATCTTTTGCCAAGTAATGTATCTTTACAATGATTTTCAAAGCTGAAGAAGTGTTTCAGAGAGTGAATTTTTTATTACTGTGGTAAATTTTTCTCTGATGCTTTGACCTCTAATTTAGGAGCTCTAGCTTCAGGCATCATAAATCTTCATCAGCATGGCCTTCAGAAAACTGAACCTCATTTGCTGCTCTCATATGACATATGAAATAAAAGTTTCCCTTTCAGTGACAACCATACAGAAACAGGAAATACTTTTAACTCTTTATGAAAGTCACTCAGTCATGTCTGACTCTTTGCAACCCCATGGACTATACAGTCCATAGAATTCTCCAGGATAGAATACTGGAGTAGGGAGCCTTTCCCTTCTCTAGGAGATCTTCCCAACCCAGGGATCAAACCCAGGTCTCCCACACTGCAGCCACATTCTTTACCAACTGAGCCACTAACTCTTTGAATGTGCTCTATTTCATTGTTCAACAAAATAAAATGAAATATATAAGAAGGTAGTAGATTATAAAATACATTTTCAGATTTTAGCAATTTAGAATTGAAAAAATCTTGAGTCTTTGAGTAATAATTATTAAACATCAGCCATTTCTTAATAATAATTGATAGAATTGTGATAAAAGAAAAAATTGACCAAAGTACTATCTTGTAATGTCAAACAAATATGGATTAAGAAGCAACCAAAAAGAGTCTGACTGAATCATATTAATTATTATGAAGCCAAGTCAGTGAAATGTATAAATGTGTAATCAAAAAGTTTAGGTTAGAAATTCAGCTCTAGAAATTTTCATGTATGTGAATTTTAGAAATGAATTAATATCTCTAATCTTTAGTTTGCAAGCTAGAAATAGTATATCTACTTTTTGGTGGTATTTAAATTAGAAAGTTAATGCTGTAATAGATTGTACAGAATAAATATGTAAGATCCTATTACTATTGTCTCCAACTTCTTTAGAGAGAATACTTCTTTCATGTTTATGCTATATTTAATAAGTTTTTGTATATTTTTAACTGTTTGCTGTATCTCATTTACTCTATAAACTCTTAGGTGTTCATTCATGTCTTTTAAAAATCCAACATGATGCTTAACAAGCACACAGAAGGAGCTTAAATGATTTACATGCCTTAATGGCCACATAAATAAACCTACTGAACTATTACTTCTTGCTAAATGGCTTCAGTCGTATCCAACTTTTTGTGAACATACTATGGACTGTAACCCACCAGACTCCTCTGTCCATGGGATTCTGCAGGCACAAATACTGGAGACAGTTGACATTTCTTCCTCCCGGGGATCTTTCAGACCCAGGGATCAAACCTGCATCTTTTACGTCTCCTTCATTGTCAGGTAGGTTCTTCACCACCAGTGCCACCTGGGAAGCCCTGTGCTGCTGCTGCTGCTGCTGCTGCTGCTGCTAAGTCGCTTTAGTCGTGTCCGACTCTGTGCGACCCCATAGACGGCAGCCCACCAGGCTCCCCCGTCCCTGGGATTCTCCAGGCAAGAACACTGGAGTGGGTTGCCATTTCCTTCTCCAATCTGGGAAGCCCTGAATGTACATAAACTTAGAATTTAAGAAAATGTGTCCTCTCTCTCTGACTATAAATACTTCAATTCTAAGCTAAAAACAGAAACAAACAAAAACTCTGTAGAAAGGAAAGAGGTTAAAATTCTACAAATACTCTTCTATTACCTCTTTGTCATAGACAGCCTTATGATTATACTCAAGTTACTATTCATTGATTGTATAATAGATTCCAAGACCAATGTTACTACTTTCATGCATTATATCATTGAGTCCTTATAACAAGACAGGGGTAATGATGATGATTCTCAAAGATGAGGAAACAGAGGGCTAAGAGAAGTTAACTTGTTTATTTTACCCACCACTACAAAAAAATAGAGTAGTAATAAGGCAAGGATTCATATCTAAACATGATTAGCATACATGTTCACAACTTACAGAGTAATTCAGGACTGTTTACTCAATAATTTTCAATCTGTTAAATCAGAAGCTCTAGAAGTAACAAGAGAGGGTCACTTGATTGACTTTCCAGCCACACTCAGATTTCTAAAACTCAACAAGCCAGTTGAATACCTATCTACATAGCCAAGTAGGAAATCTGCTAAAATATGGCACCTACAAATGGTGAAAGTGCATGTCTATAGAATCATAAAGTTTTCACCCAAAGATGTAGATGAAGATAATGTTGCTATAATGCAAAGTCAGTTTCGACACTCTCTTCCCCAGTATCTTGAATAGTGAGGATGAGCTTGAAGACAATAGAATATAATTTAAAAAATGTCAGTCAAGGAAGCTATGTATGTACAAAATGTAAGCTATAAACTTGCAATATGTTGAGCCCTGGAGTTGGGGTAGAGTGAGGAAATGAGTAAAGACTTATTTTAAAGAAGAAATATAAGTTATTTAAGTAAACATGACTTTAAAATGAGTCTATTATTTCTATTTGCTTTTTGAATGGTTTTCTTGACTACCAGGATGGATTCCAGGAAAGTGGTGGCATCTTGAGGACACATATGACTCACACATCCTCACTGTGGAAAGAAATCACCTAGAAAATATACAGTTTGGAGAATAACATCTTCTGGGATTGGAAGCCTGAGATGAAACTAAGCCAGAAACTTTGAAGAAATTGGCAGTTCAAGTGCAGATGGAATCAGTCTGAAGAGGAGAACAAATTTCTGGCACACAGGATATTTCTCACAAGTAAGACCAGACCTTGCAAGATGGAAGGCAGAGCACCAGTCCACTGTTTTGAGTCCTCCCAAGAGGAGGTGAAGGAATGAAGACTAATGAGGTCTTGAAACCTATAGAGAGACCTCCATTCAAATGAGTCAGCAGAATTTAAGAATGTCTAACACCTCATGTGAAGAGTTGACTCATTGGAAAAGACTCTGATGCTGGGAGGGATTGGGGGCAGGAGGAGAAGGGGATGACAGAGGATGAGATGGCTGGATGGCATCACTGACTCAATGGACACGAGTCTGAGTGAACTCCAGGAGTTGGTGATGGACAGGGAGGCCTGGTGTGCTGCCATTCATGGGGTCGTAAAGAGTTGGACACAACTGAGCGACTG
The DNA here is from genome assembly GCF_032405125.1 of Capricornis sumatraensis. Lineage (NCBI taxonomy): Eukaryota > Metazoa > Chordata > Mammalia > Artiodactyla > Bovidae > Capricornis > Capricornis sumatraensis. The sequence goes on along the minus strand of NC_091081.1, from coordinate 23,040,102 downwards.
AACTGAACTGAACTGATGGTATCAAGGAACAAAGTTCAGGAAAGAAAGACAACAAACCAAAAAGATTGTGGCAGGCACAGTTGTCAAGCAAAAAACTGCACAAAATAATATCTAACAGGCAAGAAAGCTATTTTATTCAAAGCTATTGCAAAAGGGGTAGAGAAGCCACTCTGAACTCCAACTGATACAAAATGTAGGAGAAGTTTTAAGAGCTGGGATGGGAGACCTGAGGCCATGTGTGTTTGTTCACTGGCCTTATCCACAGGAAAAGCAAACTTTTGCATATCTCCATGAGAAGAAGTCATTTTATAATTTAGAGCAAGGCATCCATGAAATTAGGCTCCTACCCTCCCACAGAGACAGGAAAATATAATATCTTCCATAATGAATACATTTCAGAGAAGTGGGTCCCAGGTACAGGAAGATATTCCTTGGTTTTAAAACCGGCAGGAGATTACTTAAAAGATTTATATCTCAAGGATTTTCCATGTAGAGGATCATGTCATCTGCAAACAGTGAGAGTTTTACTTCTTCTTTTCCAATTTGGATTCCTTTTATTTCTTTTTCTGCTCTGATTGCTGTGGCCAAAACTTCCAGAACTATGTTGAATAGTAGCGGTGAAAGTGGACACCCTTGTCTTGTTCCTGACTTTAGGGGAAATGCTTTCAATTTTTCACCATTAAGGATAATGTTTGCTGTGGGTTTGTCATATATAGCTTTTATTATGTTGAGGTATGTTCCTTCTATTCCTGCTTTCTGGAGAGTTTTTATCATAAATGGATGTTGAATTTTGTCAAAGGCCTTCTCTGCATCTATTGAGATAATCATATGGTTTTTATTTTTCAATTTGTTAATGTGGTGAATTACATTGATTGATTTGCGGATATTGAAGAATCCTTGCATCCCTGGGATAAAGCCCACTTGGTCATGGTGTATGATCTTTTTAATATGTTGTTGGATTCTGATTGCTAGAATTTTGTTGAGGATTTTTGCATCTATGTTCATCAGTGATATTGGCCTGTAGTTTTCTTTTTTTGTGACATCTTTGTCAGGTTTTGGTATTAGGGTGATGGTGGCCTCATAGAATGAGTTTGGAAGTTTACCTTCTCTGCAATTTTCTGGAAGAGTTTGAGTAGGATAGGTGTTAGCTCTTCTCGAAATTTTTGGTAGAATTCAGCTGTGAAGCCGTCTGGACCTGGGCTTTTGTTTGCTGGAAGATTTCTGATTACAGTTTCAATTTCCGTGCTGGTGATGGGTCTGTTAAGATTTTCTATTTCTTCCTGGTTCAGTTTTGGAAAATTGTACTTTTCTAAGAATTTGTCCATTTCTTCCACATTGTCCATTTTATTGGCATACAACTGCTGATAGTAGTCTCTTATGATCTTTTGTATTTCTGTGTCGTCTGTTGTGATCTCTCCATTTTCATTTCTAATTTTATTGATTTGATTTTTCTCTCTTTGCTTTTTGATGAGTCTGGCTAGTGGTTTGTCAATTTTATTTATCCTTTCAAAGAACCAGCTTTTGGCCTTGTTGATTTTTGCTATGGTCTCTTTTGTTTCTTTAGCATTTATTTCTGCCCTAATTTTTAAGATTTCTTTCCTTCTACTAACTCTGGGGTTCTCCAATTCTTCCTTTTCTAGTTGCTTTAGTTGTAGAGTTAGGTTATACTAGAGCTCATCAATGAATATAGTAAAGTTGCAGGATATAAAATCAACACACAGAAATCCCTTGCATTCCTATACACTAATAATGAGAAAGTGGAAAAGGAAATTAAGGAAACAATTCCATTCACCATTGCAACAAAAAGAATAAAATACTTAGGAATATATCTACCCAAAGAAACTAAAGACCTATATATAGAAAACTATAAAACACTGATGAAAGAAATCAAAGAGGACACTAATAGATGGAGAAATATACCATGTTCATGGATTGGAAGAATCAATATAGTGAACATGAGTATACTACCCAAAGCAATTTACAAATTCAACGCAATCCCTATCAAGCTACCAGCCATATTTTTCACAGAACTAGAACAAATAATTTCAAGATTTGTATGGAAATACAAAAAACCTCGAATAGCCAAAGCAATCTTGAGAAAGAAGAATGGAACTGGAGGAATCAACTTGCCTGACTTCAGGCTCTACTACAAAGCCACAGTCATCAAAACAGTATGGTACTGGCACAAAGACAGACATATAGATCAATGGAACAAAATAGAAAGCCCAGAGATAAATCCACACACATATGGACACCTTATCTTTGACAAAGGAGGCAAGAATATACAATGGAGTAAAGACAATCTCTTTAACAAGTGGTGCTGGGAAAACTGGTCAACCACTTGTAAAAGAATGAAACTAGATCACTTTCTAACACCGCACACAAAAATAAACTCAAAATGGATTAAAGATCTAAATGTAAGACCAGAAACTATAAAACTCCTAGAGGAGAATATAGGCAAAACACTCTCAGACATAAATCACAGCAGGATCCTCTATGATCCACCTCCCAGAATTCTGGAAATAAAAGCAAAAATAAACAAATGGGATCTAATTAAAATTAAAAGCTTCTGCACAACAAAGGAAAATATACGCAAGGTGAAAAGACAGCCTTCTGAATGGGAGAAAATAATAGCAAATGAAGCAACTGACAAACAACTAATCTCAAAAATATACAAGCAACTTATGCAGCTCAATTCCAGAAAAATAAACGACCCAATCAAAAAATGGGCCAAAGAACTAAATAGACATTTCTCCAAAGAAGACATATGGATGGCTAACAAACACATGAAAAGATGCTCAACATCACTCATTATCAGAGAAATGCAAATCAAAACCACAATGAGGTACCACTTCACACCAGTCAGAATGGCTGCGATCCAAAAATCTGCAAGCAACAAATGCTGGAGGGGGTGTGGAGAAAAGGGAACCCTCCTACACTGTTGGTGGGAATGCAAACTAGTACAGCCACTATGGAGAACAGTGTGGAGATTCCTTAAAAAATTGCAAATAGAACTACCTTATGACCCAGCAATCCCACTGCTGGGTATACACACCGAGGAAACCAGAAGTGAAAGAGACACATGTACCCCAATGTTCATCGCAGCACTGTTTATAATAGCCAGGACATGGAAACAACCTAGATGTCCATCAGCAGATGAATGGATAAGGAAGCTTTGGTACATATACACGATGGAGTATTACTCAGCCGTTAAAAAGAATTCATTTGAATCAGTTCTGATGAGATGGATGAAACTGGAGCCGATTATACAGAGTGAAGTAAGCCAGAAAGAAAAACACCAATACAGTATACTAACACATATATATGGAATTTAGAAAGATGGCAATGACGACCCTGTATGCAAGACAGGAAAAAAGACACAGCTGTGTATAACGGACTTTTGGACTCAGAGAGAGAGGGAGAGGGCGGGATGATTGGGGAGAATGGCATTCTATCATGTATACTATCATGTAAGAATTGAATCGCCAGTCTATGTCTGACGCAGGATACAGCATGATTGGGGCTGGTGCATGGGGATCACCCACAGAGATGTTATGGGGAGGGAGGTGGGAGGGGGTTTCATGTTTGGGAACACATGTAAGAATTAAAGATTTTAAAATTTAATAAAAAAAAAAAAAAGATTTATATCTCAAGGAGCAATGAAACAATTAAAATTGCAAGTTTTCTAAAGGAAATGTTATTTTTTAGAAAAGGCCTACCATCAGGAAGCAGCTTGGCTAAAGTTTAGTCAAACTGAGGGAAACATTAAAGCCCATCTTCGTCATAGGTTAAGGAAAGAGAAAAAAATAAATAAAACGTATGATATAAAAGCAAGAATCCCACTTTAGGCTAATATGTTAGCCTTTTTTTTTTTTCCCCTGAAATTTTGTTTTCAGTATTCAGTCCTAAGATCACTTTTTTTTTTCTTTATGCAATTTCCTAGACTGATATTATCAGCCCCATGACTTTAATTATTGTTTAGACATTGAGACTATCCAAATGACAGAATTTATACTTCCAAAGGAAAACATTTTTGTTCCAAATATCTAAATTGAGTGTAGTTATCTTTTGCTAGTCTTTTTTTTGGGGAAAAAAAAAAAACTGGAAAAAAGAAATGTAAAGGGTAGTCAGGCAAAAAACAAATAAAAATAAAAATTAAAATAACAAAGAAACCAAGGGTTGCATTAATCTAAGGGCTGTAAGTACAATTTAGGAGAGAATTCAGATATCAATGGTCCTAAAAAAGAGGTTTATAATAAAAAGCAATTTGAAGATAGCAAGCTAGATAGAAATTTCCAGATTATTCTAACAAAACTGGATAGAAAGAGACTACGTAAAGAAAGAAATAGTTGTCTACCTAAATTGTAGTATGTGCAATCTTTTAGCTAGAATGCCTTAAAAAAAATGTTTACAAAATTTATATGTATTGGATGCCAGCAAAATTCAAAATTAGATTTTATCATATAATAAAATATTTATACTTTTGGTATATTTAATTCTAATTAATTATTATTTCTTAAATTTCATTTAAATGATAAGTCTTCCAAGAAGTCTTATATGGGTATTCTTTATATCTTTAGAGGGTGAATTAAAAGCAGGATACCAACTCTGCCACTTAAAAATTTCATTAAAAAATTCTAATGTCATGTTCACAAAAACTATGATTAATCATCTACATCCAAATATAATAGAGTAATAAAAGAAAAAAATTCAGACAAGAAATACTCAAATTACATTTTTATTCTTACTAATTAAATGTTAAAACAGCAAATTTTACAAAACCACTTTAAGACAACTCCTTTTATATTTGCATTATAGTAGCTAAAATTTTAAATAAAATTTTGATTTTTTAATAACTATTTGAGACCATCAGCAATTTTCAGTAGTTGAAAAGATTTTTCCTAAGCTATGAAATTTAAGAACAAAGTTTGTTCAAGAAAAAATGCCACTAAAAATAAATACTCTTACAGAAATATTGGTGATGAAACAATTCGAGTTGATAGTGGGCATTTTGTCATTGTTGTAGTTAATGATCATGGAAACTGTGTAGCACCTGTAAGTTTTGAGAAAGTATTCTTTCTGGAAAAGAAACTTTGTTTGCTCCCAGGTGGTGCTAGTGGTAAAGAATCTGCTATTGCAGGAGACACAAGAGACCCAGGTTCCATCCCCAGGTCTGGAAGATTTCTTAGCGGAGGAAATGGCAACCCACTCCAGTATTCTTGCCTGGGGAACTCCATGGACAGAGGATCCTGTCAGGCTACAGTCCATGGGGCCACAAAGAGTCAGACAAGGCTGAACAAATAAAATAGTAACAAAGTAAAATTCTAAAATTAGCTGTTTCTTTAAATGAAATATCAGTATTTACTTGATGATAGTATTCAGCTTTGGCTTCATTTGAAATTGACTATTGATTTTAGCATCTAGCCATTTATTATTCAACTACAATCTATGTAACTCACAGCCTCCAAACCAGGGGAAATCTCAACTTCCTTGGATGTTCCCTCAAATCACTTTGCCCAAATCCTGCAATAAGCCTTTTCTAACACCCTTTTATTGGGACACAGTATGGTTTTCCATCACATGTGTACTCCCTTGTTGCAATGACTAATGAACCCAAGTTTACAAAACTACAGATATGACTCTGGTGCTCTCTGCAGGGAGACATTGACAATTTATATATATTGTATAATATCATATAACATTTATTAACATTTGTTTTAAAGCAATTGTTTATAAAGTAGGTAATATGCATTTTTATTTTAATTTGATCTTTAAATAGATACACAATATTTACATATTTAATTTGAAAAAATCTAATAAATCTATATTGGAAGTTTTATAAAAAACTTATTGAGAACAGCAATTCACCTCAATACTATGGACCCTCAGGAGAAATTCCTTTTAAGCTTTCATACTTTGAATAGCTGTGGTTTAAAGAACACTTGAATGATATTACTGATGGTATTCCTTTGCATTTTATTGTTCATTTCTAATGATGTATATATTTGCCATGTTTTGTCTACTGTCTACTGATAAGACCACTTTGTTGTTGTTTAGTGGCTAAGTTGTGTCTGGCTTTTTTCTGCCAGGCTCCTCTGTCATGGGATTTTCCAGGCAAGAATATTGGAGTGGGTTGCCTTTCCTTCTCCAGGGAATCTTCCCAACTCAGGGATCAAAACCATGTCTCCTGCACTGGCAGGTGGGTTCTTTATCACTGAGCCATGGGGGAAGGCCTAATATGACCACTAGCTTCTTCTTATTTAGAAAAATCCTTATTTTCCTATGCCCTTACTTCTTAAATCATGTAAATATCATTTTACCATAGCCTTGTTTTATAAACAAACATATCAACTTTGTTAAAAATTAATTATAAATAAAATAAAAAATGTTTTTCTTTGGTTGAGAGTACAAAAGTGGTATTACTCATCAAAGTAGTCATTTGACCACAAAAGCATGATCTCAAAGGAATCCACAGGACTGAAAAAAATTCAAATAGGGAAAATTTATAAAAGTAAGTCAAAAGAATAAACCAATTATTTTATAAATAATCAGGGCATATGTATATACACATACAAATACATACATTTATTTATCCAAGATAAATTTTGGTGACAAATTGTATTTACTTGTAGAAGTTGATTATTTTAAGCACTTCAGCTGTTTGTCTTTTCTTTTAAACTAGTTTGTTTCATTTTACTCTTCAAGCTAAACAGAATGTAGTTATCAGTTCATATGCAGAGTACATCATGTGAAACACTGGGCTGTATAAAGCACTAGCTGGAATTAAGATTGTCAGGAGAAATGTCAATAACCTCAGATGTGAAGATGACACCACCCTAATGGCAGAAAGTGAAGAGGAACTAAAGAGCCTCTTGATGGAGGTGAGAGACGAGAGTTTAAAAAGCTGGTTTAAAACTCAACATTCAAAAAACTAAGATCATGGCATCCAGTCCATTCACTTCATGGCAAATAAGATAGGGGGGAAATGGAGACAGTGACAGAGATTATATTTTCTTGGGTTCCAAAATCACTGTGGATGGTGACTGAACCCTTGAAATTAAAAGATTCTGTTTCTTGGAAGAAAAGCCATGGCAAACCTGGGCAGCATATTAAAAAACAGAGACATCACTTTGCTGACAAAGGTCCATCTAGTCAAAGCTATGGTTTTTCTAGTAGTCACGTATGGATGTGAGAGTTGGACCATAAAAAAGGCTGCGCACCAAAGAACTGATGCTTTCAAAATGGGGTGCTGTGGTTTTAAGAACACTTTAATCACATTACTGATGGTATTCCTCTGTATTCTATCCATGGACAGCAAGGAGGTCAGATCAGTCAGTCCTAAAGGAGATCAAACCAGTCAGTCTTAAAGAAAATCAACCCTGAATATTCACTGGAAGGACTGATGCTGAAGCTGAAACTCCAATACTCTGGCCACTTGATGCAAAGAGCCAACTCATTGGAAAAGATCCTGATTCTGAGAAAGACTGAGGGTAGGAGAAGGGGGTGATAGAGGAGGAGATGTTTGGATGGCATCATCAACTCAATGGACATAAGTCTGAGCAAACTCCAAGAGACAGTGAAAGACAGGGAAACCTGTCTTGCTACAGTGCATGGGGTTGTAAAGAGTCTGACACGACTGAGCAACTTAACAATAAAAATGCAGTAAGCTAAACATATATTTTAAGGTCAAAAATTATCCTATCCTTGCCTCTATCTCCATCAAAGAAATAATTAAGATTCAAACTGAAAGTGAATACTTCTTTAGGTAGAATCATATTAAAATATGACAGTCTGGAATGTAGGATTTTCCAGAAGTATATTCTATAATACTTATTGAAGCATGTGTGGCATTTTCTGATGACGATTTTAGTGACTTCCTACTAGAAATTTAATTCAATGTATATTCTCTAGTGTGTCACCTATACTATAACCTAGTTAAGTGGAGATTTACCAAGCAATTTGTTATTGTTGTTCTTTAAAAAATATTTCTATGTAAATAAGTGTTTTGAGTTTCTGCTGACTTCACACAAATATAAATTTAAAAATTCTTTAGCCTGAGATAAATTATTGAATTTAAACTATATAGCCATAGCCACATTTATGCTTAAATTTCAGTGCATGCATAATTCACAATTAGACTTAATTGATTTTTTAAAGGAAGTATAATCAAATATTTTTAAAATAGTAATTTTTTACAAATGAGAGAGTAGAGACTTTCATTTCTGGGAAGACAGATCAGCTATATTGTTCCCTGTTTCTCCAGATAAGAACAAGAAAAATCCTGGGACATTACAGATAGAACAAATACTCTGAATAGTGGAAAAATGAGATAGACAAGCTATAAAACTCAGAATTCAAGTCACAGTGTTAGTGGTGGATTGCCTGGATTTTTTTGTTTGTTTGTTTGTTTGTTTGTTTTTCTTCTCATCCTATGAAGCTAATGAAACTGAAACTCAAAAATACCAAGAGCAAAAGCCAAAAAAAAAGCCCCAGTGGAAGTCTGCTCTCTCTAGCATCATGACAAGCTACCTGGTGAATCACAGCTCTACTCCAGTCAAACACCACAAAAAAAGCTCTGTGCCACCTTGTCAGTGCAATTGAGATGGGAGCTAGGATTTCCACACTACCAGGATATAAAAAGGTAAGCCTGTCCCCTCACTGTGATGGTGCCCAAGATCTGAGACACAGCTTTTCATCCCAGCAGGTGATGAGGAGGCCTTGCCCTAAGCACAGTGTCAGTGGAGACCCCATGGAGAGCCAGGACTTTCACCTTCACCTGAAAGTAACAAGGTGCCCCTCTCCAACAGAGAGATGTCAGAGAAGGCCTAGCGCAAAGTCTGGATTTCTACAACCAGCAAGCTGAAATGAGGCTGACCTCTGTCCTCCTGGGGCTTCCCAGGTGGCTCAGTGGTTGAGAATCTGTCTGCCGATGCAGGAGAGGCACATATGCTCTCTGGTTTGGGAAGATCCCCGGGAGGAGGAAATGGCAACCCACTCCACCACTTTTGCCTGGAAAATTTTATGGACAGAGGAGCCGGGTGGGCTACAATCTGTGGGGTCACAAAGAGGCAAACTTTACTGAGCAACTGAACATTCCATTCTGTCCTCTTGCACATGGTATCAGTGAAGCCCACCTGGGGAAGAATTATTAGGCATTCCTTCTGCTATCAGCCAAGGAGTATCACTGGGGTTCAATGGAGATCTGAAATTACACCCCCATTCTACAGTGACAAGACACCCCCAACTTCCTTTATGTGTCAATCAACAGAAGGTAAATGGGGAACCTGGACTTCTAAACCTGCCTGGCAGTAACAGGGCAGTCCTTTTTCCTTACTCTGCTGAAGCACGTTGGATGAAACCAGCTCAAAAGGAAGGTGTAAATTACATCCAGAGACTTACAATATAATACCTAATATATCTAGGTTTCAATAGAAAATCACAGGTCATGTCACAAGTTAGGAATCTCTCAAACTGAATAAAAAAAAAAAAGACAATAGATGACAATGCAGAGAAAATAGAGATGCTCAAAAAATATACAATGAAAGAATGAACAGATAAATGATGGATGGATAAATCAATGCCAAGGTAATTTAAGAATCTGACAATTTAGATACCATCCAGACAGGCATTATTTCTGCTTCTCACTAAAGACAATGTGCAGACTTTCCCCTGAAGCATCCACTTGCCCTAAAATATTATGTTTGTGTCCTGCTGAATCCCTTGTAGCCAGGGGGAATGACTGTCAGGAAAGTAAATTGTTTTTCTTTTTATCAGAAGCTGTTTTTAGGATGCAAGAGAAAATGCAGAGTTTTATAGAGAGAAGTAATAGATATCTTCTTCTGGTTCTCAAGTACAGAATTTCCCTCCAGATAAATTAATTGGTGTTTTGAATTCAACAGAAAATATAACAAGCTCCAAAATATGAAATGATTAATGTAGGAAAGTAACAGTATAATTTCAGGGTTTAACAGGAAAATTTCCAGATAGTGTATAGTGTTAAAACATAGACCTATTTAGACTTCTCAAGTACCAGTTGTTGGCTGCCCACTGTGTCCAAATCCATGTTATCCATCACTATTACTAAGTTCTCACAAGGTATCCCTGCTTGGGAACCTCCTCTTTACCTGATCCCAAGTCTGCACTCATTTAAACAGTGGTTCTTAAACCTTAGCCTGCCTTGGATAATCACTTGGGGATTTGGTAAAACACAGATCTTGGAATGCACCTCCAGATTTTCTGATTCAGTAAGTCTGGGTGAGGCAAGAGTTCGCATTCTAAATATCCCTAGGATGTGATGCTGCTGGTCCAAGGACTGCACTTTTAGTTTGTCTGCTTCACAGCAGCATTTGCTAAGTGTACAACTGCATTTGTTCAGCCTTTCCATACCATAGCTGGGGCTTCCCAGGTGCTCACTGTTAAAGATTCCGCCTGCCAATGCTGGAAATGTAGGAGATGCAGGTTCAATCCCTGGGTTGGGAAGACCTGCTGGAGGGGAAAATGGCAACCCACTCCAGTATTCTTGCCTAGAAAATTCCATGGACAGAGGAGCCTGCTGGACCAAAGAGTTGGACACAACTGAGCAACTGAGCACAGCAAACAGCACATCAGTTCAGTTCAGTTCAGTCGCTCAGTCGTGTCCAACTCTGTGACCCCATGAACCGCAGCACGCCAGGCCTCCCTATTCATCACCAGCTCCCGGAGTCCACCCAAACCCATTTCCATTGAGTCAGTGATGCCATCCAACCATCCTTCTGTCATCTCCATCTTGTTCCTTTATAGTTTTTCTCTTTCTTTAAGAAAGGAAGAAGAACACCAGTCAGAATGGCTGCGATCCAAAAGTCTACAAGCAATAAATGCTGGAGAAGGTGTGGAGAAAAGGGAACCCTCTTATACTGTTGGTGGGAATGCAAACTAGTACAGCCACTATGGAGAACAGTGTGGAGATTCCTTTAAAAACTGGAAATAGAATTGCTATACAACCCAGCAAGCCCACTGCTGGGCATACACACCAAGGAAACCAGAATGGAAAGAGACACGTGTATCCCAATGTTCATCGCAGCACTGTTTATAATGGCCAGGACATGGAAGCAACCTAGATGTCCATCAGCAGATGAATGGATAAGAAAGCTGTGGTACATATACACAATGGAGTATTACTCAGCCATTAAAAAGAATACCTTTGAATCAGTTCTAATGAGGTGAATGAAACTGGAGCCTATTATACAGAGTGAAGTAAGCCAGAAAGAAAAACACCAATACAGTATACTAACACATATATATGGAATTTAGAAAGATGGTAATGATAACCCTGTATGCGAGACAGCAAAAGAGACACAGATGTATAGAACAGTCTTTTGGACTCTGTGGGAGAGGGCGAGGGTGGGATGATTTGGGAGAATGGCATTGAAACATGTATATTATCATATGTGAAATGAATCGCCAGTCCAGGTTTGATGCAGGATACAGGATGCTTGGGGCTGGTGCACTGGGACAACCCAGAGGGATGGTACGGGGAGGGAGGTGGGAGGGGGGTTCAGGATGGGGATCACATGTACACCCGTGGCAGATTCATGTCAACGTATGGCAAAAACCACTACAATATTGTAAAGCAATTAGCCTCCAATTAAAATAAATAAATTTATATTAAAAAAAGAATTGAAACACACACATACAAAATAAAAGTTAAAAAAAAAAGAAGAAAAGTACACACACATGCAAATACACACCCACATACCCTCTTTCCTGCTATTTTTCTTTTATATTTTTCAAATTCATAACCTCAGTTCCCTCCTTCAATAGGAGTAAGTGATATTTTTCTAATTCCAGAATCAAAAATTTTCCTGATTTCTCATAAGAGAGATGAAGCATGCATTTGCAAATACTTTTATAGCAATAAGAAATAATACTCAAGCTGTTTGTATGTAACCTTGTAAATCATGGGATGTCTAAGACAAGGGATATATATTTTCTAACTTTGCTCTTCTAACTACTGGCACATCCTAAAGAGTTTCAGAAATACATAAGTTCAATAATATATAGTTCAGTTCAGTCGCTCAGTTGTGTCTGACTCTCTGCGACCCCATGAAGCTCAGCACACTAGGCCTCCCTATCCAAAACCAACTCCCAGAGCCTACACATTCTCATGGCCATTGAGTTGGTGATGCCATCCAACCATCTCATCCTCTGTTGTCCGCTTCTCCTCCTGCCCTCAATCTTTCCCAACATCAGGGTCTTTTCCAATGAGTCAGCTCTTCACCTCAGGTGGCCAAAGTATTGGAGTTTCAGCTTCAACATCAGTCCTACCAATCAATACCCAGGACTGATCTCCTATAGGATGGACTGGTTGGATCTCCTTGCAGTCCAAGCATACCATATCTAAAATTTTCCCAAAAAATCCGATAAAAATTATTTATGAAAATTCTGTTTGGTACAACTGTCTTTATTATTATGAGAGGAACTTCCTTTTTAAAATCTGCCATGGCCCTAAAAACCAGGATATAGAGAATCACTACAGTCAAGAATTCACAGTTACAAACTGCCCACAGAAACAGCATTCCTGAACTGTCCAATATTTTTGGTGTGGTTGCTACTGTTCTATGGGCAATGTCATATTGTATTTAGTAAAATGATATATATTACTTAAATCTATTATTTTTTTATTTTTGTTTGTTACCAAAAAAGAAATTCTATGAATCAAATTTCGATCATTTTGTCATAATACTGTTGATAGCTCACTTTTTTTCTATCCATTTATTTCAGGTGACTATTAGAGCCCAGAAGTTCTAGAGGATAGTTACATTATGAATCACAACATGTTCATAATCATATCATTCTGGAATAAGCTATGCATAAACACTTTACCCTGTTCTGTGTGTGTACTAAGTAGCTTCAGTTCAGTTCAGTCACTCAGTGGTGTCCAACTCTTTGTGACCCCATGGACTGCAGCACGCCAGGCTTCCCTGTCCATCACCAACTACTGGAGCTTAATCAAACTCATGTCATTGAGTTGGTGATACCATCCAACCATCTCATCTTCTGTTGTCCACTTCTCCTCCCACCTTCAATCTTTCCCAGCATCAGGGTCTTTTCAAATGAGTCAGTTCTTCACATCAGGTAGCCAAAATATTGGAGTTTCAGCTTCAGCATCAGTCCTTCCAATGAATATACAGGACTAATTTCCTTTAGGATGGACTGGTTGGATCTGCATGCAGTTCAAGGGACCCTTAAGAGTCTTCTCCAACACCACAGTTCAAATGCATCAATTCTTCGGCGCTCAGTTTTCTTTATAGTCCAACTCTCACATCCATACATGACTACTGGAAAAGCCATAGCTTTGACTAGACAGACCTTTGTTGGCAAAGTAATGTCTCTGCTTTTTAATATGCTGTCTAGTTTGGCCATAACTTTTCTTCCAAGGAGCAACCATCTTTTAGAGATACCAAGGGAACATTTCATGCAAAGATGGGCTCAATAAAGGAGAGAAATGATACTGATCTAACAGAAGCAGAAGATATTAAGAAGACATGGCAAGAATACACAGAAGAGCTATACAAAAATGATCTTCATGACCCAGATAACCACGATGGTGTGATTATTCACCTAGAGCCACGCATCCTGGAATGTGAAGTCAAGTGGGACTTAGGAAGCATCACTACAAACAAAGCTAGTGGAGGTGATGGAATTCCAGTTGAGCTATTTCAAATCCTGTAAAATGATGCTGTGAAAGTGCTGCACTCAATATGCCAGCAAATTTGGAAAAGTCAGCCGTGGCCACAGGACTGGAAAAAGGTCAGTTTTCATTCCAATCCCAAAGAAAAGCAATGCCAAAGAATGCTCAAACTACCACACAATTGCACTCATCTCACACGCTAGTAAAGTAATGCTCAAAATTCTCCAAGTTAGGCTTCAACAGCATGTGAACTGTGAATTTCCAGATGCTCAAGCTACATTTTAGAAAAGGCAGAGGAACCAGAGATCAAACTGCCAACATCCGTTGGATGATTGAAAAAGCAAGAGAGTTCCAGAAAAACATGTACTTCTGCTTTATGGACTACGCCAAAGCCTTTAACTGTGTGGATCACAACAAACTGTGGAAAATTCTTAAAGTGATGGGAATACCAGACCACCTGACCTTCCTCCTGAGAAATCTATATGAAAGTCAAGAAGCAACAGTTAGAACTGGACATGGAACAACAGACTGGTTCCAAATAGGAAAAGGAGTACATCAAGTCTGTATATTAGTACATCATGAGAAATTCTGGGCTGGTTGAAACACAAGCTGGAATCAAGATTGCCGGGAGAAATATCAATAACCTCAGATATGCAGATGACACCACCCTTATGGCAGGAAGTGAAGAACTAAAGAAGCTCTTGATGAAAGAGGAGAGTGCAAAAGTTGGCTGAAAACTCAACATTCAGAAAACTAAGATCATGGCATCTGGTTCCATCACTTCATGGCAGATAGATGGAGAAACAATGGAAACAGTGACAGACTTTATTTTGGGGGGCTCCAAAATCATTGGAGATGGTGACTGCAGTCATGAAATTAAAAGTCATTTCAGCCGTGTCCAATTCTTTGCAACCCAATGGACTGTAATCCACCAGGCTCCTCTGTCCATGAGATTCTCCAGGCAGGAATACTAGAGTTTGTTGCCATGCCCTCCTCCAGGGGATCTTCCTGACCCAGGGATCACACCCACGTCTCTTACATCTCCTGCCTTGGCAGGAAGGTTGTTTACCACTAGTGCAACCTGGGAAGTCCTTACCTTGTTTTATTCATAAAAGAGTAAAGATGGCCTGATTCAATATACCTATCAGTATATATTTTCAACTTTTCACACCTGACTAGATTATCTCTCATAAAAAAAATTTAGTTCCGTTTACTAATAAGAACACTTTCTTTTAAAAGTATAATCCACAAATGAGTAATGAAATTAGGTAGTCATCATTTGAACACGGGCATTTGTTTTTGCCTCTAAGCTGTATTTTATTTATTCTGGATAATAAGAATTCCTGTTAAGTCTCTCACTATAAACCCAGATATGGCAATGTTCCGTAAGCTTTTATAGTGTTTCTCTAAAATATTGGCAGGAGACTATGGATTGGGTGCTTTTATTTTGATTCCTTGTTGCATTTTTCTATCCTTCTTTTGTTTCCTTTATTCTCTCTGGAGGATACAAGACTTTGCAAACAATTCTAGGGCTTGCCTTGAGTTCTGTGAAGCAATTGGTGGTGACAGGGAATTACATCCTGTTTTAAAAGGTATTCTTTATGATGAGGTAATTTACACCTGAAGTGGGAGGAAGAGAGCTAGACCTATAATTAGTAGGAAGAACATTTATCTCTCAGTATCACAGTCCTCTCCATGGGAAGAACCTTGAAGCCAAGCAAGGGCAGATGTAAACATTCTTCCTCAAGTTGGCAAAGGCTGAAAATGGGATTTTTTGAGACCAGGTGATTGTTGCCAGAATAGTTGACTCAGCATAAGCTAGAAAATGCAAATCTCTGCACAGTTATCCTCACTTCCTGTTTAAGTAGTTTGCTTCAAAATCTTTGTGCCCTATTTGACTTTCCATATATAAACAAATCCCATCACTTTGTATGATCTGAAGTGGTTTTAAGAGCATAACAATTTTCTGAGATGAGCACAGTATAATTTTTTGTTAGCAGAGCAAGACCATCTGTCTAGATGTGTTTAATCTATGATTCCTCATTGTTACTTCAAATTATATAAAGAAAAATTTCTCTTACATAAATTGCTTTGGGCTATTATAATAGGTTGATGATATTTTCATAGCATAAACCTATATAGAGATTGGCTCTGGAAAATGACTGTAGAGCCTGGAAGGGAGAAGAAAAAAGAAAGAAGCAAGGAACCAAGACGGAAGGTGGAAGATAGAAAGAGAAGCTGATTTTTCAGTGAGTCACTAAGATCCTAGGTAAAGCAGGTAGCAAAGGCTGTATCCAGAGACATGTCAATGCAAAAATTGCCTTGAGCAAAGCTGAACAGGAAAGGAAGATTTTATTCAAAGCTATTGCAATAGGGGAGAGAGAAAGTCAGAACTGAATCAGAACTTAACTCCTCTGGAACAAAGGCTCAGAGTGTTTATAAAGGCTGAGATGAACTGGTGGAAAAGTACTAGAAAACACTAGCAGGAAACTGATCAATGGGATGTAATAGATACATTGAGTTATTTCCTGAGTTTACAAATACTTGTCTCTCTGATTAGGCCATCTGTGTTTGCTAATTGGTGTCCACTGAAGTTAGGTGCCTAACCTCACAGAAGATAAGGATGCTATATGATTACATTTCAAAGAGATGGTGCCCAGGTCCTTGGAAAAGGTATTTTAGGTTGTAAACCTGGCAAGAGGCTTTTAAAAAGAGGTAATTTATCCCATATGGGCAGAGAAATAATTTCCAATTACAAGCTTTCTAAAGAAAATGTTCTAATAAAAGGGAAGTTAGGGGCTTAGAGTCAAGAAAAAAATATGTCTAAAGTTTCATCAAGGTGAGGGAAAGGTTAACACTATCAGGAGAGTAGTCTATCATTTGATAAACTCAGCACATGGGTTTGTTCTGCTCTACAAAATGAGCTGAGAGCTAGGATGATATTTACCCTAAAACTGTAACTAAGTGGATGCTTTAGTGACTATCTACTTTAGAGTAGAAAGATAATGATAGGCAATTGCAACAAAGGACGCCTTCATTCTAGAAGTTTAACTTCTGTGAACTCTGCTCACAGTATACTTTTAACCCTTGTTTTCATATTAAAATCATTGTATCCTTATCATAAGGCATATGGCAGGGTACTATGCACATTGTTATTAACACTATCTATGGCTTCAACCCAAAGAATGGATATATGTATATCCATAAATATTATTTTGTTGGACACCTAAAACTAACTAGATTGTAAATCAATGATACTCCATTTTTTAATTTTTATAAAATACAGAATATATTCAATATAATAACCTTGCAAAAATACCTAAAGCTATGCTTGGAACAATTCATGGCCTGCAGTGAATACAAATAATACTGTTACCTTCTTTGGTTTCTAGTAAGGATGGAACAAAAGTTGAATAGTGCTGTGGATGGAGGATGGTGAGTGACAAATGCTGTATGGCAAAATGCTAACAGCTCTGCCTTGAGAGTTTTATTTCCCCAATGTATATGTGGAAAAATATTTTCCTTGGAATAGCAAATGCAGATTCCTCAGTGTATACAAATATGTTTCTGATCACAATGATCCACAGCATTCTTATGCAAGTATCACTCCAAGAACAGAAAACTTTGTGAAAGATTTCCAACTTGAAAAGGGCAATACATATAGTTGCAAGTAGAGGTTACTACTTTACAGAAGAAAAACCACCTAAGGTGCATGCCTTTGTGCTTAAATTGACATTAGAATAAACTTATTGTTAATACAGTGGGATATCATCACCCACTCACACATATTCTTGCATACATACATGGAGGTGCACACACATATCCATTATATTGTTTTTTCCTTCAATCTATTTTGAAATAGGATGTGGTAATTCCAGTTTTCTAAAAGGACCACAGCAATATTTCTAGACCTACATGCTCCTCCAGGAACTTGCCATTCCCTATAATGACTTGAAATCTATTTCCCCTTCCCTTGATTCAGTGTAGACCTTTAAGACTTTGTGATAAAGAAAATTGGGTAGAAGAGATACTGTGTAACTCTGAGTCCAAGTCTTAAAAGACTCATGGCAATTGCCTGTCTCTCTTTCTTCTCTCTTTCTCTCTGGCATAAACACAACATATTTGGATAATTTCTCCCTCTGCCTTTGGAGTCTTTCACTTAAAGCTGTAGGGCTCTGGAACAGAGAAAGAAGGTATACTTGTATCCAGTCCAAATCCTTGACATGCAAAATCCATAATCATAATAAATGGTTGCTTTACACCACTTAGTTTTGGGGTAATTTGTTTTACAATTAAGTAATCATAGCAGAGGTAATGGGAGTTGTGGCTTGTATATATTTCCATAAAAGGAAGCCGACACAAAAGGAGTTGTAGGCTTAGAAGGAGTTGTGGCCTTTTATGTGGCTATTTTCACACTGGAAAATGCAGTGCATACTCTGAAAAGAAAGGCAATAATCTAAATGGCCACAGAGGGTGACCCTGTGGTTACCTGAGGATCTAAGAGAATATAGAAATCACTAACATAAAATTGGCCCAGCTCACAGGTTCTGATCAATGCTGCCTTGACATGTTTTTATCCAGGTTCCAAGTAATGCCAGACCTGAGAAATGTGCTCTGGTTGATTTTCAAAAATTGCTTGCTGTTGGAATTTCAACAAAGTTTTAAACAAACCTTCTTGTGGAAGGGTTTATTTGAGGCTGGGGAAATTTTCAGCCAAATCCCACATCCCTAATCATAGCCTCTCAATACCTTTCAGGGTTTGATAATTGAGTCACAAGATCATGGGTTAATTTTTAAGAAGCTATCTTTGTTACAACTTTGATTTTGGTTATCAAACACGTTAGCCTTTCATTCAGGATGCCTAACCACCTTGCACAGCCCAATCCAAAAGTCCAACTAAAATCTAAGAAGGTCCACAAGTGGACACAAATAACAGCTATTGTTCTATGTGTGTTAGCATCTATATCCTGGGTTCATAAGACCCAAGAACCCTTTCCATTCCTCAGTTCCTCGGGGACTGGAAAGAGAGCAAGAATGTATGTTAAGACCATTGTCCTCTATTTTAAAAAGGAATCTTCACTGCATATTCATTGCTAGTCTAATGAGTTAACTTTATAAAATCCTATTCCTGGACTTTACTCTTAAATTGACGACCTCCAAATCTTATTTTATTGTTATTTTTCTCCCAAAGAGCTTTGCTTTGAATCCTTAAAATCATTTTATTCTGGTGAAAAAGTTATCCTTGATAAGTGCATGCTTGCAAGCTAAGTTGCTTAGTTGTGTCCGACTCTGTGTGACCCCATGGATCATAGCCTGCCAGGCTCCTTTGTCTATGGGCTTCTCCAGGCAAGAATACTAGACTGGGATGACATTCCCTTCTCCAGGGGAATCTTCCTGACCCAGGAATCAAACCTGAATCTCTTGCAACTCATGCATCAGCAGTTCAGTCAGTTCAGTCGCTAATCATGTCCGACTCTGCGACCCCATGAATCACAGCACGCCAGGCCTCCCTGTTCATCACCGTCTCCCGGAGTTCACTCAAGCTCACATCCATCGAGTCGGTGATGCCATCCAGCCATCTCATCCTCGGTCGTCCCCTTCTCCTGCCCCCAATCCCTCCCAGCATCAGAGTCTTTTCCAATGAGTCAACTCTTTGCATGAGGTGGCCAAAGTACTGCAGTTTCAGCTTTAGCATCATTCCTTCCAAAGAAATCCCAGGGCTGATCTCCTTCAGAATGCACTGGTTGGCTCTCCTTGCAGTCCAAGGGACTCTCAAGAGTCTTCTCCAACACCACAGTTCAAAAGCATCAATTCTTCAGCGCTCAGCCTTCCTCACAGTCCAACTCTCACATCCATACATGACCACAGGAAAAATCATAGCCTTGACTAGACGGACCTTAGTCAGCAATGTCTCTGCTTTTGAATATGCTATCTAGGTTGGTCATAACTTTTCTTCCAAGGAGTAAGCATCTTTTAATTTCATGGCTGCAGTCACCATCTGCACTGATTTTGGAGCCCCAAAAAATAAAGTCTGACACTGTTTCCGCTGTTTCCCCATCTATTTCCCATGAAGTGATGGGACTGGATGCCAAGATCTTCGTTTTCTGAATGTTGAGCTTTAAGCCAACTTTTTCGCTCTCCTCTTTCACTGTCATCAAGAGGCTTTTTAGTTCCTCTTCACTTTCTGCCATAAGGGTGGTGTCATCTGCATATCTGAGGTTATTGATATTTCTCCCGGCAATCTTGATTCCAGCTTGTGTTTCTTCCAGCCCAGCGTTTCTCATGATGTACTCTGCACATAAGTTAAATAAGCAGGATGACAATATACAGCCTTGACGTACTCCTTTTTCTATTTGGAACCAGTCTGTCGTTCCATGTCCATTTCTAACTGTTGCTTCCTGACCTGCATACAGATTTCTCAAGAGGTAGGTCAGGTCATCTGGTATTCCCATCTCTTGAAGAATTTCCAGTTTATTGTGATGCACACAGTCAAAGGCTTTGACATACTCAATAAAGCAGAAATAAATGTTTTTGGGGAACTCTCTTGTTTTTTCCATGATCCAGCAGATGTTGGGCATTTGATCTCTGGTTCCTCTGCCTTTTCGAAAACCAGCCAACATCAGGGAGTTCACAGTTCACGTACTGCTGAAGCCTGGCTTGGAGAATTTTGAGCATTACTCTACTAGCATGTGAGATGAGTGCAATTGTGTGATAGTTTGAGCATTCTTTTGCATTGCCTTTCTTTGAAATTGGAATGAAAACTTACCTTTTCCAGTCCTGTGGCGACTGCTGAGTTTTCCAAATTTGCTGGCATATTGAGTGCAGCACTTTCACAGCATCATCTTTCAGGATTTGAAACAACTCAACTGGAATTCTATCACCTCCACTAGCTTTGTTCATAGTGATGCTAAGGCCCACTTGACTTCACATTCCAAGATGTCTGGCTCTAGATTAGTGATCACATCATCATGATTATCTGGGTCGTGAAGATCTTTTTTGTACAGTTCTTCCATGTATTCTTGCCACCTCTTCTTAATATCTTCTGCTTCTGTTAGGTCCATACCATTTCTGTCCTTTATCAAGCCCATCTTTGCATGAAATGTTCCCTTAGCATCTCTAATTTTCTTAAAGAGATCTCTAGTCTTTCCCATTCTGTTGTTTCCCTCTATTTCTTTGTATTGATTGCTGAAGAAGGCTTTCTTATCTCTTCTTGCTATTCTTCAGAACTCTGCATTCAGATGCTTATATCTTTACTTTTCTCCTTTGCTTTTCACTTCTCTTCTTTTCACAGCTATTTGTAAGGCTTCCCCAGACAGCCATTTTGCTTTTTTGCATTTCTTTTCCATGGGGATGGTCTTGATCCCTGTCTCCTGTACAATGTCACGAACCTCATTCCATAGTTCATCAGGCCTTCTATCTATCAGATCTAGGCCCTTAAGTCTATTTCTCACTTCCACTGTATAATCATAAGGGATTTGATTTAGGTCATACCTGAATGGTCTAGGTGTTTTTCCTATTTTCTTCAATTTGAGTCTGAATTTGGTAATAAGGAGTTCATGATCTGAGCCACAGTCAGCTCCTGGTCTTGTTTTTGTTGACTGTATAGAGCTTCTCCATCTTTGGCTGCAAAGAATATAATCAATCTGATTTCGGTGTTGACCATCTGGTGATGTCCATGTGTAGAGTCTTCTCTTGTGTTGTTGGAAGAGGGTGTTTGCTATGACCAGTGCATTTTCTTGGCAAAATTCTATTAGTCTTTGCCCTGTTTCTTTCCCCATTCCAAGGCCAAATTTGCCTGTTACTCCAGGTGTTTCTTGACTTCCTACTTTTGCATTCCAGTCCCCTATAATAAAAAGGACATCTTTTGTGGGTGTTAGTTCTAAAAGGTCTTGTAGGTCTTCATAAAACTGTTCAACTTCAGTTTCTTCAGCATTACTGGTTGGGGCATAGACTTGGGTTACTGTGATATTGAATGGTTTGCCTTGGAGACGAACAGAGATCATTCTGTCGTTTTTGAGATTGCATCCAAGTACTGCAATCATCAGCTGTGGGCTTAAAGGAAAAAACATTTGTTCTTTTCTCCTCCCTGAGAACTCCAGACCACTATCTCATCCTTGAGAACTCCAGACCCCTTTCTTCTCCTTGGGGACCCTGGATTTCTTATCAACCTACCTAAGAACTGACTCTCTCACTGCTACTATTCAAATCATTCTGGAGTTTCAGACTTGGTAGAAATGAATCATTCATTACAAAATATTTGTTATACGACAAAATCCACTGAGACGTTAAGAAACTTTAATAAGCACTTTTAAACCCTCTCATTACTTTGAATTTCTGTTAAAACGACCAAAAGAAAAAAGATGTCTTTTATGTTGGTTATATATTCTATGCAAAGCACTATCTTAGGCATTAGAGATAAAGAGACCTGATGAGAACTGCATCCACATTAAACTTATCTTTTATTTGGTGATGATGGAGAAGGATGAAGATATATACGATAAAGAAACAACTGCTCAGAATATATAGCATGTCAGAGGTTGCTACATGAAGAAAAGTAAATTTTGGAGGAAGGATAAGAGAAAGCTGGACAGAAGGTAAGAGTTACAATTTAAATAAGGAAAAGAGTGCAAACCTCACTCAGAAATGGCAAATGTACAGACCTGAAGGATAGGCAACATCCTTGGGAGAAGAGAATCAGGCAGAGGCACAGAGTGCAAGGCCTGGCATGGCAGATGCTCGGCCTGTTGGAGGAACAGGATAGCAGTGTAGGTGAGGGAAGTGAGCTGGGGTAGGCAGCCAGAAAATGCAGAAGGGAAATGGGAAGAGGAAATCATGGAGACTTTTAAGGCCCTTGTGAGGACCTTGACCTTTCCTTTTTGTGATAGGAAGCACTTAGAAGAATATGAGGAGAGGAGGGACATGCACTGTTTTACATTCTAAAAGGAATCCTCTGGCTGCTGTGTTGATACTAAATTTATAAGTGGAAACAAAAGGGCTATTGTAATAATCCTGGCATTACTGAAGGTAATTAGGGCAAGGTTATTTGTCATGGGATGGTAAAATGATAACTAGAGGGACTTACGTGACAGATATTAAGAGGAAGATTGTTATGAGAACTCAATAAATGAAAAGGAATAGTAAAATTTTTTTAAATGCACTTATAACAAAACTAGAACTGATAGCCCAAACTCAATATAAGTTGTTATGTTCATGTGGTTGGATTAGAATATTATCTATGCCTCAACCAGATTATAAATGCCATGAGCTTATAATAAATGCTCTGTAAGTATTCATTTAAATTTGATTTTGAGGTTGCAGCATATTAATACATGGTCCTGTTGACCACTTGCTCATTCTTCACTGCCCTACAAATATTCATCCTTTATTTAAAATTTTAAAATAATCTGAAATTAGAAATTTTAATGAAAATAATATTTGATAGAACTCTCATTAATAATTAGAATGTGTAGAGCTATAAATACTGAATCAATGATCAACTGGATGTGGTTATTATGAAATATACACTATGGATAGAGATTTATTTCCTACTCTATCATGAAACACGGTTGAATAATGCTCTTAGAAAAAAATATATTGAGCTGAATCTTTAATAAAAATCAGTAATATTTATCAAACATTTTAATTACCACTTAGAGAATATTATATAGAAATCTACCTTGAAGAGTTATAATTTTAAGTAGAGAGAGAGAGAGAGAGCTGATCATGTCCCTATGTCCTTGGGCCAAATGAATTTTGAATTACTCATCATTTTAGATAATTTGTATCATCCAAAATCTCCACCCATATCAGTAATGAGGTTAGATATATATGCAACTGGAGCTGCACATTGGGGTGCCTGTAATTCAGGGATTAACAACTGATCTGTGTTTGTCTATTCTAGAAGTACAGGAAAAGGGGACCTTAGTGGAAACAAACAAGGGTCTCTAGACACCAGAGTAGACCCTTCAGTCAAAATCAACTCCCCATGTAGCCTGCCAACAGAAATCCAGAAGGAAGTAAAAGATCTCTTTCTAAATGAAAATAAGCCCTGATAAGATTAAGCACTGGCTTAAATATATCCATGCTGACTGTGACCTGGAGCTGACTGTGACTCCGATCATCCGCTTCTTACAGCAAAATTTCCTTTCAGTCAGTTCAGTTACTCAGTTGTGTCCAACACTTTGCAACCCCATGGACTGCAGCACGCCGGGCTTTCCTGTCCATCACCAACCCCCGGAGCCTACTCAAACTCATGTTCATTGAGTCTGTGAGGCCATCCAACTCTCTAGTCCCCTGTCGTCCCCTTCTCCTCCAGCCTTCAATATTTCCCAGCATCAGGGTCTTTTCCAGTGAGTCAGTTCTTTGCAACAGAAGCCCAAATTATTGGAGTTTCAGCTTCAGCATCAGTCCTTCCAATGAATATTCAGAACTGATTTCCTTTAGAATGGACTGGTTGGATCTGCGTGCAGTCCAAGGGACTCTTAACAGTCTTCTCCAACAACAGAGTAAAAAAGCATCAATTCTGTGGTGCTCAGCTTTCCTTATAGTCCAACTCTCATATCCATATGTTACTACTGAAAAAATCATAGCTTTGTCTAGATGGACCTTTGTTGGCAATGTAATGTCTCTGCTTTTTAATATGCTGTCTAGGTTGGTCATAGCTTTTCTTCCAAGGAGCAAGCATCTTTCAAGGCTACAGTCACAATCTGCAGTGATTTCGGAGCCCCAAAAATAAAGTCTCTCACTGTTTCCATTGTTCCTCCATCTATTTGCCATGAAGTGATGGGACTGGATGCCATGATCTTAGTTTTCTGAATATTGAGCTTTAAGCCAACTTTTTCACTCTCCTCTTTCACTTTCATCAAGAGGCTTCTTAGTTCTTTTCTGCCATAGGGTGGTATCATCTGCATATCTGAAGTTATTGATATTTCTCCCAGCAATCTTGATTCCAGCTTGTGCTTCATCCAGCCCAGCATTTCTCATGATGTACTCTGCATATAAGTTAAATAAGTAGGGTGACAATATACAGCCTTGACCTATGCCTTTCCTGATTTGGAACCAATCAGTTGTTCCATGTCCAGGTCTAACTGTTGCTTCTTGGCCTGCCTATAGATTTCTCAGGAAGAAGGTCAGGTGGTCTGGTATTCCCATCTCTTTAAGAATTTTTCACAGTTTGTTGTGACCCACACATTTAAAGGCTTTGGCGTAGTCCGTAAAGCAGATGTTTTTCTGAAACTCTCTTGCTTTTTCGATCATCCAACAGATGTTGGCAATTTGATCTCTGGTTCCTCTGTGTTTTCCAAATCCAGCTTGAACATCTGGAAGTTCATGGGTCACATACTGTTGATGCCTAGCTTGGAGAATTTTCAGCATTACTTTGCTAGTGTGTGAGATGAGTGCAATTGTGTGATAGCTTGAGCATTCTTTGACATCACCTCTCTTGGATTGGAATGAAAACTGACCTTTTTCCAGTCCTGTGGCCACTGCTGAGTTTTCCAAATTTGCTGACATATTGAATGCAGCATTTTCCTACCATCACCTTTTAGGATTTGAAATAGCTCAACTGGAATTCCATCACCTGCACTAGCTTTGTTCATAGTGATTCTTCCTAAGGCCCACTTGACTTTGCATTCCAGGATGTGTGGCTCTAGGTGAGTGTCACACCACAGTGGTTATCTGGATTGAAAATTTTTTTGTACAGTTCTTCTGTGTAGTCTTGCCACCTCTTCTTAGTATCTTCTGCTTCTGTTAGATCCATACCATTTCTACCCTTTATTGAGACCATCTTTGCATGAAATATTCCCTTGGTAGCTCTAATTTTCTTGAAGAAATCTCTAGTCTTTCCCATTCTATTGTTTTCCTCGATTTCTTTGCATTCATCACTGAGGAAGGCTTTCCTATCTCTCCTTGCTATTCTTTGGAACTCTGCATTCAAATGCTTATATCTTTGCTTTTCTCCTTTGCCTTTTGCATCTTTTCTTTCCTCAGCTATTCGTAAGGCTTCCTTATACAACCATTTTGCTTTTTTTCATCCTTTTTCTTGGGGATGGTTATGATCACTGCTCCTGTGTAATGTCCCAAACCTAGTCCATAGTTCTTCAGTCACTCTATCTATCAGATCTAATCCCTAGAATCTATTTGCCGCTTCCACTGTATTATCGTAAGGGATTTGACTTAGGTCATACCTGAATGGTCTAGTGGTTTTCCCAACTTTCTTCAATTTACGTCTGAATTTGACAATAAGGAGTTCATGATCTGAGCCACAGTCAGCTCCTGGTCTTGGTTTTGCTGACTGTATAGAGCTTTCCCATTTTTGTTTACAAGGAATATTATCAATCTGATTCCTGTATTGACCATCTTGTGATGTCCATGTGTAGAGTCTTCTCTTGTGTTGTTGGAAGAGGGTGTGTGCTATGACCAGTGTGTTCTCTTGGCAAAATCTGTTAGCCTTTGACCTGCTTCATTTTGTACTCCAAGGCCAAATTTGCCTGTTACTCCAGGTAGATCTTGACTTCCTACTTTTGCATTCCAGTCCCCTATAATGAAAAGGATATCTTTTGGGGGTGTTAGTTCTAGAAGGTCTTGCAGGTCTTTATAAAACTATTCAACTTCAGCTTCTTCAGCATTACTGGTTGGGAATAGATTTGAAATACTTTGATATTGAATGGGTTGCCTTGAAAACGAACAGAGATAATTTTGTCATTCTCAAGCTTGCATCCAAGTACTGCATTTCAGTCTTTTTCGTTGACTATGATGACTACTCCATCCTTCCAAGGCATTCTTGCCCAGAGTAGTAGATATAATGGTCATCTGAGTGAAATTCACCCATTCCAGTCCATTTTAGTTTGCTGATTCCTAAAATGTTGACATTCACCTTTGCCATCTCCTGTTTGACCACTTCCAATTTGCCTTGATTCATGGACCTAACATTTCAGATTCTTATGCAATATTTCTCTTTACAGCATTGGACTTTACTTCCATCACCAGTCACATCCACAACTGGGTGTTGTTTTTGCTTTGGCTCTGTTTTTTCATTCTTATAGAATTATTTCTCCACTGATCTCCAGTAGCATATTTGGCACCTACTGACCTGGTGAGTTCACCTTTCAGTGTCCTATCTTTTTGCCTTTTCATACTGTTCATGGTGTTTTCAAAGGAAGAATACTGAAGTGGTTTGCCATTCCCTTCTCAAGTGGACCATGTTTTGTCAGAACTGTCCACCATGACCTGTGTGTCTTGGGTGGCCCTCCATGTCATTGCTCATAGTTTCATTAAGTTAGACAAAGCTGTGGTCCATGTGATCAGATTGGTTAGTTTTCTGTGATTGTGGTTTTCATTCTGTCTGCCCTCAGATGGATAAGGATAAGAGGCTTATGGAAGCTTCCTGACTGAGAGACTGACTGCGGGGGAAACTGGGTCTTGTTCTGATGGGCAGGGCCATGCTCAGTAAATCTTTAACCCAATTTTCTGTTGATGGGCAGGGCTGTGTTCCATCCCTGTTGTTTGACCTGAGGCCCAACTATGGTAGAGGTAATGAAGATACTGGCGACCTTCTTCAAAAGGTCCCATGCACATACTGTTGCACTCAGTGCCCCCAACCCTGCAGCAGGCCACTGCTGACCCATGCCTCCTCTGTAGACTTCCAGACACTCATGGGAAAGTCTGGATCAGTTTCTTGTGGGGTCACTGCTCCTTTCTCCTGGGCCCTGGTGTGCATAAGCTTTTGTTTGTGCCCTCCAGGAGTCTGTTTCCTCAGTCCTGTGTAAGTTCTGGTGGCTCTATGGTGGGGTTGATGGCAACCTCTTCCAAGAGGGCTTTTGCCATACCCAAGTCTACTACACCCAAAGCCCCTGCCCCTGCAGCAGTCCACTGCTGACCCGTACCTCTGCAGGAAACACTCAAACACAGTTCTGGCTCAGTCTTGTGGGGTCTCTGGGTTCTGGTTCACACAAGGATTGTTTGAGCCCTCTGAGCATCTCTGGTGGGTCTGGGGTTTGATTGTAAATGTGATTTTACCCCTCCTACCATCTTTTTAAGGTTTCTCCTTTGCCCTTGGACATGGGGTATCTTTTTTGGGTGGGATCCAATATTCTGCTGTTGATGGTTATTAAGCAGTGAGTTGTAGTTTTGGAGTTCTTGCAGGAGAAGATGTGCACATGACCTTCTTCTCTGCCATCTTAAGTAAAGAATGTGATTTAGGCTTAAACTAAAGAAAGCAGGGAAAACCACTAGGCCAGCCAGGTATGACTTAAATCAAATCCCCTATGAATATGCAGTGGAGGTAATGAATAGATTCAAGGGGTAAGGTCTAGTAAACAGTGTGCCTGAAGAACTATGGACAGAGTTCCATAATATTGTACAGGAGGCAGGAAACAAAACCGTCCCAAGGAAAAATAAAAGCAAGACGGCAAAGTGGTCATCTGAGGAGGCTTTACAAAGAGCTAAAGAAAGAAGAGAAGAGAAAAACAAGGGAGAAAGGAAAAGGTATATCCAACTAAACACAGAGTTCCAAAGAACAGCATGAAGAGACAAGAAGGCCTTCTTCAATGAACAGTGCATACAACTTGAAAAAAAAAAAAAAACACGGGGAAGGACTAGAGATCTCCTCAGGAAAACTGGAGATATGAAGGGAATGTTTTGTCCAAAGATGGGCAAAATAAAGGACAGAAATGGTAGAGACCTAGTAGACACTGAAGAGATCAAGATGAGATGGAAAGAATACACATAAGAACCGTACAAAAAGATCTTAATGAACCAGATTAGTATGGTGGTGTGGCCAGTCACACACAGCCAGGCATCCTGGAGAGCGAAGTCAAGCGGGCCTTAGGAAGCACTGCTGTTAATAAAGCTAGTGGATGTAATGGAATTCCAGTAGAGCTGTTCAAAATTCTGGAGGATGATGCCATCAAGGTGTTGCATTCAATGTATCAGCAAATCTGGAAGACCCAGCAGTGGCCACAGGACTGGAAAAGGTCAATCTTCATCCCAGTTCCCAAGAAGGATAGTACTAAAGAATGTTCTAACCATCAGACAGTTGCAATCATCCCCCATGCTAGTAAGGTCATTCTTAAAATCTTGCATGTTAGGCTTCAGCATTATGTGAACCAAGAACTTTCAGCTGTCCAAGCTAGGTTTGGAAAAGAAAGAGGAACCAGAGATCAAATTTCCAACACTCTCTGGATCATAGAGAAAGCTAGGGAATTCCAGAAAAAAACATCTACCTCTGCTTCATTGACTACATTAAAGCCTTGACTGTGTGGATCATAATAAACTGTGGAAAGCTTTTAAAGAGATAGGAATACCAGACCATCTTACCTGTCTCCTGAGAAACCTGCATACAGGTCAAGAAGCAACAGTTAGAAACCTGTATTGAACAACTGATTGGCTCAAGATTGAGAAGGGAGTATGACAGGGCTGTCTGCTGTTACCCTGCTCATTTAACATATACACTAAGCACATCATGAGAAATGGGCTGTATGAGTTACAAGCTGGAATCAAGATAGGTGAGAGAAACATCAACAACCTCAGATATGAGGATGATACCACTCTAATGGCTGAAAGTGAAGAGGAACTAGAAAGCCTCTTGATGAGGGTGAAGGAGGAGAGTGAAAGAGCCAGCTAAAAACTAAATATTAAAAAAGACTAAGATCATGGCATCTGGCCCCATTACTTCATGGCAAACAGAAGGGGAAAAGATAGAAGTAGTGATGGACTTCCTCTTCTTTGACTCTAAAATCACTGTGGTGACTGCAGCCATGAAATCAGAAGACGATTGCTTCTTGGCAGGAAAGCTATGACAAACCCAGACAGTGTGTTGAAAAACAGAAACATTACTCTGCCAACAAAGGGCCATATAGTCAAGGCTATGGTCTTCCCAGTGATCACATATGGTTGTGAGAACTGGACCATAAAGAAGGCAGAATACCAACGAATTGATGCCTTCAAACTGTGGTGCTGGAGAAGACTCCTAAAAGTTTCTTGGACAGCAAGGAGATCCAACCAGTCAATCTTAAGCTAAATAAACCCTGAATACTTGGAAGGACTGAAGCTGAAGCTCCAATATTTTGGTCATCTGATTCAAGAGCTGACCCTTTGGAAAAGCCCCAGTTCTGGGAAAGATTCAGGGCAAAAGGAAAAGAGGGTGTCAGAGGATGAGATGGCTGGATGACATCGCCAATGCAATGAATATGAACTTGGGAAAACTTCGGGAGATGGTGAGAGGCAGGGAGGCCTGGTGTGCTGCAGTCCATGGGGTTGCAAAGAGTCGGACATGACTGGGTGACTGAGCAACAACAATATTCATGCTGGAGTCCCAGTTCTGCCATTTATTACTCATGTGACTTTGGAAGGTAACTCTTATTTGTCAATTGATTTTTATAGAGGCTCTCTGTCTTCAATATAGTGGAAAATACCAGGTATTATTAACTGCAAAGAGCTTCTTCCCCACTAAACTGTACATTCTTTCTCAAATACTGATACCCATTCCTCCTCCCCTCCCCCACCTCTCCCCCACTGATACACATTCACACACAAGTACTAGTCTTCCTGGGGAGAGTTTTACCACTTCATTCATTGTATCTCCAGATAGAAATCTTTCATTATTTATTAACTAAAATTTATTGCACATCTGCCAGTCATCCACAATAGTCAGCATCCTTCAGTGTACAAAACAGAAAGTGGCTCCTGGCTTCATGGAGCTTATCGATTAGGAGGGGATGCAGATGATAAAAATATACATAATAAGTAATTAACACCTATGGAATTTTAGAAGATGATAAGCACTTTGGAGAAATAGAGTAAGTAGGATACAATATTGGGGTGCGTTAACTGTAAATTAATTGGATATAAAAGGTCTTGAGAAAGTGACATTTGAAAAAGATTGACAGATTTGAAAAAGGCAAAAATGCTTAAGAAACAGCCAAGAGGCCACTGTAAGTAGAGAAGAGGGAGTGAGATGAAGTTAGGAATAGGGTTGAATTAGACCTGGCAGGACCAGATGTATGAGTGTGGCCAATACAATTGCACCCAGAAGGGCTATGACCTTTAGGTTGGAAGCCCCATGGCCACCTTCTTAAAAGTATTAATAATTTTATCTTTGAACTTGTGTTTCATAAGCACATGCTGATGCCCCTGATGCTAGGAAAGACTGAAGGCAAAAGGAGAAGTGGACAGCAGGGGATGAGATGGATAGGCAGGATCACTGACTCAGCAGACATGAGTTTGAGCTAACTCAGGAAAATAGTGAAGGACAAGGAACCCCAGCATGCTGGAGTCCATGGGGTCACAAAGAGATGTACACAACTGAGCAACTAAGTACACGTGCATACAGGTTATTTAGGACCTTACAGGCTTTTCAATTTAAGGACATTCCCTGCAAGTTTTTGAGAAGAGGTAGGGACACGGCATAATCTACTTTATATTTTTAAAGGATTGTGCTGTTGTTTTGAGATAGCCTAGAAATGGGTTATGAAGTCATTTCTAATCCAGGTGAGAGATGATAGTAGCTAAGCATAGGTAATAGTGGGGCTGGTGAGAAGGTGTCAGGATAGAATTTGAAGGTGGGGTTGAAGTAGTTTACTGATGGATTGGCTAGGTCTATGAGTTACACAGGTATATGCAATTTCTAAAACTCAATGAGCTGTATACTTATGATCTGTGTATTTCACCACATGGAAATTATGTCTCAATAAAAATAAAAGCAAAAGCATTGTGCAGGACAATTTTATGATAAGCCCTCATGTGTGAAGAATAGAAAGGGGGAGCTTTCTTATTTAAACACTCTATTGCATATGAAATAATAATTTCCAGAAGAATACACAAGATACAAATAGCAATGTACAAGGGCTGGTTGGATCAGGAAATGAGCAGAAAAAAAGAATTATTCTCTGAAGACATTTTTATAATTTCAAAATTTCTAACAATGTAAAAGCAGTACCTAATAACCTGATAAATATATTTAAATTATTTTGTTTATTGACACATATTTTGAAAGATTCTATCATCCAGTTTAAGGAGAATACAATATTTTTAAGCCCTTTTAGCAGCAAAAAATTAATGTCTAGTCTGGAGTAGCACCAGGTATTAGCAATCATGTTCTGCAGTGTTCTGACTCCATGAAATTCACAGTACCTACCCATGACAAGAGCAAAGAAAATGTTTCTTTTTCACACGTCACTTTTGAAAAAGGAAACAAAGAGACTTAAGTATCATAAGGCACAGGGAATCAGAAAGTTGCATTATATCTTTGTCAAAAATTCAAAGAGGACAAATAAAGGAATAATTTCTGAAGATGGATAGAATATGGACAGAAATAAGTATAAGAACAGTCACCATTCAAGGGAGAGAAGATCTGATCTAAGTTACCAAAAGCAGACAGCATGTGCCAGGGCAGAGAATAAATACATCATCCATCCTGCCTGGACCAAACACCTTTTGTCTCACCTGGCCAGACTGTGGCCATCTTCCCATTGCTCTTTCCAGCCTCATGCTTGCTTGCTCTGACTGTTTACTACCACATAGAAGAACAGTTTAAAAATACAAGGCAAAACATTTTGCTTTATTGCTTAAATCCCCTCCAAAGTGTAAAGCAGTCAACAGCGATCTAGTCCATGCCTCTCTCTTCATTGCCCACCTGTTGTCACTTTATTCTGCATCACCTAGGAACATGGCCTTATTCATCTTTCTGTTGCTCTAGGATCCTTGCACATGCTCTTTCCTCTGTATCTAAACCTCTTCTGTGTATAATGCATTTTCCTGGTTAACTCCTAATCACACTTCAGTTCTTCAGCCAATGTCATTGCCTCACAGATGCCATCCATGACTTTTCTTTTTATATAAATTGAGGTATAGTTAATGTACAGTATTATATAAGTTTCAAGTATATGACATAGTGATTCACAAATATTAAAGGTCGTATTCCATTTACACTTATTATAAAATATTGGCTATATCCCCTGTGTGGTGCAATATATCCTTGTAGCTTATTTGTTTTATACATAGTAGTCTGTACCTCTTAATTTCTTACTTTGATCTTACCCCAGTGGGAACCACTAGTTTGCACTCTATGAGTCTGTATCTTTTTCATTATATTCACTAGTTTTATATTTTAGATTCCACATATAAGTGATATCATGCAGTATTTGTTTTTCTCTGACTGACATTTCATAAGATGTTACAGAAAATCCCAAACAAATACCTTTACCTTCCATGACCAAGCCATGGAATCCAATACCTTCCATGACTTTCTGATCAAGACTGGTAGCCTCTGTTATAGTCTTTCCATTACTTTTACTTAATGGTGCTTATCAAAATGTCTAATTTTATAATTATTCATTTAGCTTCTGTCCCCTGAAGACACTGTTGACACTGTCAGTACAGGAATGTGTCTGTTTCATTCACAGCTATTTATCCAACACCTGGCTCAATGCCTGACTTAGAGAAGAAGCTCTAGTTGTGGAATGAATTATAACCCAGTGTTAAGCCCAGCTCCTTCCCTTCAAAATTTTTCCTCATTTAGATCAATATTGTCCAATGAGAACCACATGCTGTGCTGTGCTAAGTCACTTCATTCGCGTCCGACTCCTTGAGACCCCATGGACTGTAGCCTGCCAGGCTCCCCTGTCCATGAGATTCTCCAGGCGAGAATACTGGAGTGGGCTGCCATGCCCTCCTCTAGAGGATCTTCCCAGCCTAGGGATAGAACCCCCATCTCTTAAGTCTCTGTCTCCTGCATAGGCAGGCCAGTTCTTGCCACCAGCATCACCTGGGAAGCCCATAAAGCGTTCCAGTAGCCACAATTCACAACTACCATATGACAGGTGACATTAGTTTATTTTAATAATGTGATTTACTTAACCCGCTACATCAACATGCTGTCATGTGAACATGGAATCAATGACAACTATTAATGAGATAATTTGCATCTTTACTTTCATAGTAAGCCTCTGAAACTCTATGTTTATTTTACACACAAGAGCATCTCCATTTCAATTAGCCATATTTTAAGTGCTCCAAAGCCTTTGTAGCTTACTGGCCCCCACATTGGACAAAATAGGACCTAGAACTTTTGGGATGAGTTTTGTCTCCCATTTGCCCATAGTCCTCCACTTGACAGCTCCTTTTCTAACCATGTGCTCTTCCCTACTCTTTCTGAGCCACCTCTCATTTCATGCTGGTCACTGAGCAGAACGTTGGCATATTAGTCCTCAGTAATATGCAGTCAGCTTCCCCTGGGCCTCAGGGTACGGGAGTACGTGGAATGAGATGCTTTTTCTTTTCTTCACTAGCTTTCCACACACCTCTATATAAGTCTGTGTTATGTGTCCATCTTTAATTGAAAGTCACCAGGCTATGATTAGTGATGTCAAAGTTTGAGTTGACTAAAGGAAATTACCCATCAGTTCAGTTCAGTTCAGTCACTCAGTTGTGTCCGACTCTTTGCGACCCCATGAGTTGCAGCACGCCAGGCCTCCCTGTCCATCACCAACTCCCGGAGTTCACTCAAACTCACATCCATCGAGTCAGTGATGCCATCCAGCCATCTCATCCTCTGTCATCCCCTTCTCCTCCTGCCCGCAATCCCTCCCAGCATCAGAGTCTTTTCCGATGAGTCAACTCTTCGCATGAGGTGGCCAGAGTATTGGAGTTTCAGCTTTAGCATCAGCCCTTCCATAGAACATCCAGGGCTGATCTCCTTCAGAATGGACTGGTTGGATCTCCTTGCAGTCCAAGGGACTCTCAAGAGTCTTCTCCAACACCATAGTTCAAAAGCATCAATTCTTCGGCGCTCAGCCTTCTTCACAGTCCAACTCTCACATCCATACATGACCACTGGAAAAACCATAGCCTTGACTAGACGGACCTTTGTTGGCAAAGTAATGTCTCTGCTTTTGAATATGCCATCTAGGTTGGTCATAACTTTTCTTCCAAGCAGTAAGCATCTTTTAATTTCATGGCTGCAGTCACCATCTGCAGTAATTTTGAAGCCCAAAAAATAAAGTCTGACACTGTTTCTCCATCTATTTCCCATACAAATGGATAAATTTAATACTGCCTAACCCTGACTGCTTACCATCCCATTTCAACCCTGATGATTTAAGAGAAAATTACAAACAAAAAGAGCAAATCCTTCAAAAGGATCCTCCTTGCATGCTCCCCTGGAGAAGAGAATGGTAACCCATTCCAGTATTCTTGCCTGGAGAATCCCATGGACAGAGGAACCTGGAAGGTCACAAAGAGTCAGACATGACTAAGTGACTAACACTTACTTTGCATGCTTCAGCCAGACCTTGGCTCCACTTTCTTGACCTTGGGCTCACTTTTGTCTTTGAGAGTATTTCCTTCTTAGTACTCCTCACGATATCCATGTGCCCTTAGGAAAATTACATCCCAATGTCCAAGTTTAAAACAATAGTTCTTGATAGAGAATACCCACTAAGGGAATTTGTGGGAGGTTTTTTGATTGTTGACTGATTGGCATTTAGTGGGCAGAAGCTGAAAGCTGGATTCCCTGCAAATATATTGTTTGAAAATAATTGAAAGAATCACCCCCAATACAGCAGACTTTCTGGTGATTAACTGGAACTGAATATTCATATAGACATGAGGGTAAAGACTGTCTGGAGAGAAGTGGCATTTTTAATTAAAAGGAGGGATACTGTATTAAAAATGGTGACTGATTATATATACTTGACTGCAGAAAACCAAGGAAAACAGTTTCTAAATAATGTTTTGTCTTGCAATAAAATTTTAAATGAGGTTTATATCTAGGTTTGGTAAACTGCCTTTTAAAAAAAATTCGAATAAGTTTAGATTTCTGTTTAAGGAAAAGAAAAAAGTAGCTACCGTGAATAAGCACTGTTCGATGAAATAGGCAACTGGGTTGAGTAGAGGGTAGGGAAGACCCAAACTAGTAAATTTTTGCATCATAAACACAAACATGCACACACTACTACTCTCTAGGTTTTTGAGTAATTATTCTCTGCCATTAGGTGAACATGCATATAATCTCTATGTTGTCCTCGAATGATTTGAAGCAATTATAAATAAATATAAAATTTATTTGACACATATTGTAGTCTTCCTCTTGAAAGCAATGGAGAGAAGTGTTCGTGTGTTGTGAGGTTTTAAATGCTTTGTTAAAGCAAAGCACTTTTTTGTAGAGTGCCCTCACCTGAATCATCCTGATCTCAACTTGCATATTTAGGAGGAACATCAAATTCACTTGCTAATCCAGTGAGGATCAAAAGGATGGGAGAGGAAAAGAAGCAAGAGGAAAAATGAGAAGAGGCATGTAGGAACTTTCTAAGCTATTTCTCTGATATTGCCCATCAGGCAGAGTCAAGAAAAGAGCCTAATATCCTGAATTCATCACAGTTCATCCTGCTCCAGATTACGGTGACCTGTTTAAGCTAGGAAGTACACATCTAATGACCAATAAGGTCGACTAGCTTCTTTACTAGCTTTCTGCAGGCAGGTGGTCAAAGGATGGATGCAATGACAATGTCACCCAAATGTGTCAAGTTTCTGCTGCACATTGTGCTGCTGAGAGGGCAGAGACTGGAAATTGAAAAGAAGGACATAAAGCAGCAAGACTTCGAAGTTCTGACTCCACAGAGCCTGCCAGCCATATGGTCCTCCCAATGCCCCAGAGCACACCCATGCATGCATGCACTAGCATATTTATTTCATGGGACCTCATTATTTCAGTTTCTCTTCTGTTGATGTAGATTGACAGAAACTGCAGTTGTCTACAAGTTTTCATATTTAATAAACTTATTAAAGAAAAGGTTGAGAACTATTAACAAACCAATGGGATTTGCTGTTATTGTTGTTGTTTTAAAAAATTGGGTCTCGGGACCTCCCTGGTTGTCCAGCAGCTAAGACTCCATACTCCTAATGAGTTCGATCCCTGGTCATGAAACTAGATCCCAGATGCCACAACTAAAGACCCTGTGTGCCACAACAAAGATCAAAGATCTCACGTGCTGCAACTAAGACCTGGCGCAGCCAAATAAACAAGTAAATATGTACATTGAAAAAACTGGACCTAAATTATCAATGCAAAGACAGGAAGTAGAAAACTCAAGATAGAATAAAATACCATGAAGATAATCTTCTGATCATGGAAGCTTTGATGGTTAGATTTAGGAAGGGACTAAATATCACCTAACCAATGCTTTCTCTTTATGACCAAATAAACCATGAAGTTCTAAGAAATCAAAAGACTTTTCTGAGATACCAGGATAATGAGAAGAGGAATGACATTGAGAGGGCTAGGACTTGGGCCACTCTACTCCCAACCTTGGGCCCTGTCTACAGACCAGAAGATTCATGGCCACTGACGAGAACAACCAAACTTCTTGGAAAAAGACACAGAAGACAATACCATTGCAGAGGTTGGGGTTATAGTATACATTCCCTGTTTATGTGAAATGTGGATGGTCTTTCACCATGCTGGATGAGACTTATTAAAGTGCCCTAAATGTTTTAAGAACCTCCCAGTTACTTTAAATAATGTCAAGTGATAGTAAAGAATTTCAAGAGTACTTAGGATATTTTAAAAATACCAATTATGAAAAAAATAACTCATATATGTGTGGTTCTTAGCCCATTTAGACCATGACATCTGCAATTGTTTATAAATAATGTTTCAATGTTCTGTGTGTAATATATACTTTTTTTTTACAACTCTTCCAATTTGTTGTGTTTACTTCATTGCTCTTTCTTAGAGAAATTAAAAATACAAAGTATGCATATGAATATTAAGAAAGATGATAAATCCTTTGCACCATCTCTAGTTTGACAGAACATCTGGATTAAATAAAAATGCAACCTGTTCCCTTTGCAAACGAAGATCCTATACACTTTACCTGTCTCCCTAAGCTTATAAAATTCATGCTGATCTAAAGTTTCCTCTATAAAATCAATATAATACATACATTCAAATAATAAAGACAGTTTTTAGATGTGTAAATCCTACAACTTTAAGACTTCAATTTAAAACTTAGGATATAATATATATTAAATTTCTCATATAAATGCCTTGATGTCCAAAATCTCTGAAGTGCCACATCTTTGTAATTTAAATTAATAATGTAATTTGCAAGCATCTGTGCTCTGTCACTCAGTCATGTCCTACTCTTTGAGACCCCATGGATTATAGCCCACCAGGCTCCTCTGTCCACAGAATTTTTCAGGCAAGAATATTGGAGTCGATTACTATGTCCTCTTCCAGGGGACCTTCCTGACCCAGGGTTTGCACTCGAGTTCCCTGTGTCTCCTGCATTGGCAGGTGGGTTCTTTATCACTGAGCCACCTGGGAAGCCCGTGTAAACATCTAGGCCATATAATCTTTGATATTATTTCTTTAAGAACTGCCAAGCAACCTTTCAAGTTTCATAGGCTAGTGATATTTTTTTTCCTCATTTCTATTTATATAAAACCTTGAGAACAAATCTCCATTTACATTTACTACAAGTCATACTTCTTGTTCATCTGGGAGGCATGGAACATAACAGAACATATGTTCAGAATTTCACAAGAGAAAAGAAATTGTAAATATGGCAATCAAACCATAAAAATGCAGCTAAAAAAACTCCTTTTCTGAATTTTAGTCTCGCAGAGAGACTAGCTATTTGGATGGTGTAGTGTTAGGGAGGTTATTTTATTTTATACCTTTAAAAAAAGTAATTTGTTCTGAGTAATCATTTCCCTCTTTGTCTATCCAGCTAAAATACAAGATAGTTTTTTTTTTTGTAGTATACGTATCTTCAAATTTTTATGATAAAATATTTTGGATATATGTATATAAATTTCATGCCCCAGCTAAACAAACAGGTTGACTTAGAAAAATAACTGTTGGACAAGAAGAGCGACAATCCAATTGACAATCTGCACTCAAGAGATAACTTCTGCCTGGTCCATATCTGCCAGGCAGGGATCTTCTGGGCCCTATTGGACCATTGCAGACTGAGGCCTACCCTCCCTGATTCAGGGACACAGAATCAAAGTAGCATGATGTCCAGCCACCACAACCTAACATTGCCTTTCCTTTTTGGCTTTGGCTGTTTGCTGTATACTTGTACAATAAGTTGAAATATTTACAAGTGAAATCAGACCTCACATATTTATTGTCCTTTCATCTGCCCCCCAAAATTACTAAAGCCTTCACATTCATTCATTGACCCCTTTTGGATTTCTCTCCTTAGAATTTCCCACTGTTTTCTTCTTCCCTCCATTCCTGCCACTGTAACTCAGAGAAGACCCTCGTTGTTTCTCAGCCAGAGCAATCAGAGCTAGGCAGCCTTCTAAATGGCACACCTGCCTTTTTGTAAAAAATATTTTGGCTGCCCTGTGCATCATGCAAGATCTTAGTTTCTCAACCAGAGATTGAAACAGTACCCCCTGCATTGGAAGTGCAGAGTCCTAAAAACTGGATGGCCAGGAAGGTCCCACACCTGCTTTTAATCTCATCTTCACCACATCCTTTTCCCACTGCCCAGAGAGTAACGTTCCTAAGATGTTAATGAAGCATAAAGCTCTGCTTGAAATTGTTCACTTTTTCCTCGGAGATTAAATTTCCTTGTTTGAGATTAAATGTCATCTGTTTGAGATTCAGTTCCAATTCTTTAGTGTGATAAGGACTGATGCTGAAACTGAAACTCTAATCCTTTGGCCACCTGGTGCGAAGAACTGACTCATTGGAAAGGACCTAGATGCTGGGAAAGATTGAAGGCAGGAAGAAAAGGGGACAACAGAGGATGAGATGGTTGGACAGTCCCCAACGCGATGGACATGAGTTTGAGTCGGACCTGGGAGTTGGTGATGGACAGGCAGCCTGGCGTGTTGCAGTTCATGATGTTACAGAGTTGGACACGACTGAGTGACTGAACTGAACTGAGTGTGATATTCAGATTTTTTCCAGGAATCTTCCATCCCAGTTTATTTCTCCAGCATTATTGTCACCTCTCAACTTCCTCAAATTCTCAAGACCAGCTGCTCTAATTAACAGCCCTCAGACGCATCATGTTTGTCCATTTTTGCCCTCTCACCTTCCTCTGCTTGTCTTTTAGCCTGGTGCTCTTAATCTAAATTAAGTACTCGTGATTCCCTGAAACCCAATTTGAGTTAGAAACCCTGGTTTTGTGTCCTCAAGGCACATGGTGATTCACTCACATCTAGCCACTCTCTAGGTGTTAAATTATCTGTTTATTCATTGGTTTCCTCTCTATAGGCACTGATTCTTTGAATTTAGAAACTAAAACTTTTTTACCTTTTCTTTTAGTTTCTGAATCCTCCATATCTAGCATAACAACCGGTGCATGATAAATAACCAGTAAGGGCTTATTGAATGAACAAATGAAAACATTGTTCTTCTGAACTCCCTGAAATATTCTAAAGAAAAGCTAAGTTTATCAGAACATGCTGCAATTATCAAGCACACCCCCTTAGCAGAGTCATAACAGTGTCTCAGAAGAAAGTCAGTGGAGAGTATGAATGGGATTTTGGAGTCTGGGAATCAAGTGATTTAATGAGAGTCTTTCAAGATGAAAGACTGACTGGAATTGGGAAAATGTTGTGATGTTATGGATTAATCAAAATAGCAAAGCAAGGGTCTAGAAGCAAGTCATATTAAGTGAATTGTTACTTGATAAGTGAGCTGTTGTCCTGGTAACTAGATGGTTATCTTAAATTGATATTCAGAAAATAACTGAATAAAACTGAAGTTGTTTATCTGTCTGCAGAATTCTTAATCCTAATAACTATGTCATTTTACATTCTTAATCCTAACAACTATGTCATTTTGATGCTTGTAGTCCCAGTTCTTAGTCCTTGCATCCCTTTGCCCCTAAAACTACATTCTCCTCTTTTAAGATAGCTCTTAAAGTCCTTCCAAGTAAGA
Organism: Capricornis sumatraensis; assembly: GCF_032405125.1. Classification (NCBI taxonomy): domain Eukaryota; kingdom Metazoa; phylum Chordata; class Mammalia; order Artiodactyla; family Bovidae; genus Capricornis; species Capricornis sumatraensis. The sequence goes on along the minus strand of NC_091081.1, from coordinate 22,999,531 downwards.
ATAGAAATGGCACCACTGAGTACTACCCCATCTGCTGTATAAACTTTGCTAACACTAGACATTCCATAATATGATACCATTAGGAATTCTTCCTCCCTGCATGGAGCTGATACAAATATCACAAAACCAAAGGCACAAGAAGTACAATTGATATCGCAAAATTTAAAACAGAACAAAACAAGCTAGTTCTGATTATCCTTCCAATTCTATCCTTATAACAGCCACACATTCATTGTTTGGTTCTGCTGTATCATCTCTTCCTTGGGCCAGTAAACCCCAATGCCCTAACCGATGCCTAATGTATGAAGACTCAGAGAATAGGAAAAAATACTAAAGATGAAGAAAAAAAATATTAGCTAATATGTCAAAAAACGACCCCAGTGAGTTTTAAATTACCTGGTTCTCTCCAAAATGTCACCATAGGCAGCCAGCTACTGCCTCTATTTCTCCATCTTCTGCTTTGTGTCCTCTCTTCTGAATCCTGAGATTTCAACATCCTTGCCAGTGGGCTGCAAATGTTACAGCACCATCAAGTTGAAGTCCACTGACTTGTTTCATTGATTTTAAGAATAAAACATCTAAAATTTCACAGGTTGCAAAAAGTTCTTATGCTAAAACCATATTACCTTACCTATTAAAGGTTATATCTTTGTTTCATCTTCAATGTATATGTCTTCAGTGTCATACTTTTAGGGGAAAAAAAATAGGCATTGCTGAAGTTACCTCAAGATCTGAAAAATATATATAGCTCTAAAAAATTATAACATGAAATAAAGATCCAAAACAATCACTTCTCCTTGGTATGATGCAGTGATTCTTAAAATGTGGTTCCCAGACCAACACCATCAGTATCAACTGGGAACTTTCTAGAAATGCACATTTTGGGCACCTTCCCAAATTATTGAATCAGAACTTTGGGTTTCAGCAATTTGTGTTTTAATAATCCTTCTAGATGATTACACATGTCAAACTTTGATAACAATTGACTTAACATCAGTACTCTTAAAGTTGGTCTCTGAGACTTGAGTAAAGCAAAACCTGGTTTAGAGTTATTTCACTGTAGATTCCTCATTGCTTGTAGAAAATCCCTCCCAATGCCAGTTCCCTGCAGATTCCCATCTATATGCTTTTCATACACAGCAAAAACTTTTTAAGTTTTAATTTCCATTTTTACCTTTCTTTTCAGGCTTGTCATGTATTTCTGCCCATCTTTTTCTGCAGAAAGAGTGGGAATTTTTACTAAAATAACCTGATGATATGAGAGAGTAATTTGTTAATCTAAAAAGTAATCTAAAACTTACTGGGGTAGTTTTTTGATATATCAGCTAATATTTTTTTTCTTCATCTTCAGTATTTCTTCCTATTCTGTGAGTCTTCACCTATTAGGCATCAGTTAGGGCATTTGGGTTTACTGGCTCAAGGAAAAGATGACACAGCAGAGCGAAACAATCAATTTGTGGCTGTTATAATGATAGAATTGGAAGGATAAAATTATTTAATTTTGAGATGAAAGTGAGTAAAAGGCTTTCTAAATACTGGGCAACACAAGAGTTCTGAGAGGACTAACCTAGAGCTTTCTAGAGAGCAGTTGTTAGTCAACAAGCCTAAAGTATCAAAATCATTTGAGATAGTTGGTAAAAACACATTTCTTTACTTCACAAAAATCAAAGTTTGAAGGTCAAGCTACAGAATCCTTATTATTTATAGAATACTGTCATTATTTTGTTATCTATTTGTATTTACAGAACACCCTCTTGTTGCAATTACCAGGCCTACTAGTGCTGGAAAATATTAGACCAGAGCAACAATTGGGGATTTAGACACTAGTGGCCAATTTGCAAAGCAACACTCTTGGGCTCATTCAGTGCAAAAATTAACAGGTTAACTTGTATAACTGTCTCACACAAAAAATATTTGCACTTCCATGCATCTTAAAATTTCTTTTCTTTTTTTATCCTGAGATGTCACCTTCAAACAAAATGGTATGCAGTGTCTCATTAGAGACACATCAATTGTATAAAAGTGAAAAGAAAGCATGACTCAAGATTACATAATTGTAGGAGTTGAAACAAATGCTATCCTAAGTTCCTTTATTCACAGGTACATAATGTACATATACGTTAAAATACTTCAAACTATGCCTACTTCTGACATGCTCAGTAACAAATTCTTTATAGGTCTGTACCTGTGAAAGCTGAGGTTAGATATTCAGAGCCTTAATTAAATATAGAAGAATTTTATTAGGGGATGAATAAGGAAATAATAACAGAAAGATGTGGTGTTTAGAGATTTTGAAAATTATAAACAAATTAGGTGGATGATCGACCTAATTATACTTAATCCTAGAACAAAATATAAATTTAGTGAGCATCCGATATAAATATGTGGTTTTCTCCTATGGAGTCATCAAATCTTTGGTCAACTAGCCCATTCAAAGCATGTCAGTCTAGATATCTGTTTTATAAATATCTCTTAAAATAAATTTTTAAAATAGAATATTTTAGAAATAATACTTCCAAAATCTATCAATGAGTATTTTACCACATTTAATTCTTAAAGTAGAAACGTATATAAGCTTTTGCTTATTGACACCAATCATGGATATGATGGATATATAGAAAGACACAGAGGAATCTCCTCAGGACTTATTGAGGAATTAAGGACTATCTTCCCGAAAACTTCCCTGGTGGCTCAGATGGTAAAGCATCTGCCTGCAATGCACGAGACTAGGGTTCAATCCCTGGGTGGAGAAGATCCCCTGGAGAACAAAATGACAACCCATTCCAGTACTCTTGCCTGGAGAATCCCGTAGACGGAGGGGCCCGGTGGGCTACAGTCCATGGGGTCGCAAAGAGTCGGACACAACTAAGCGAGTTCACTTTCTTTCTTTTCTCAAAGCATATAGCTCCATTCTGCTGAGGTTCTTGTTTGGCTTGTCAATCTGTAGTATAACTCAATATGTATAAACTCGATAACTGTAGTCTTGAGTATATAACTAATAAAGCTGCTGGTGATCTCAGTACTAAACCTAGCATTTTCCTCCTTTCTTTCTATGGATGTATATGCATGAGCATAATATGCGTGAGTGTGTGTATGTGTGTGTTCTGTGCCTTATGGATTGGCACTTCTGCTGGCAGTGGGCATATCTTTCTGCAGAACCTCTCTAATCTAAAAATCTCATTAGAATTACACATAAGGTAGAATGATAGTGCTATAGTCCTGACTTTGTGATTTTTATACAGAAGAGGAAATCAAAGCTTTCAGAGCTAATTAGTGTAAGGTTGGAGTGTAAGTATAGGTTTCTACACATCTGAATTCACAATCTCTTCTACAGCAGAGGGTTGGGGTGTGGACGATGACATTTTACATGTAATTGTGATTACATTCTGAAAACAACTGAAAACCATTTCCTGAGAGGCCTGGAAAGGGTCTCCTCTGAATCATATACATTTGTTCAGTGTGTTTTTAAAAGACAATATTTGTTTTGCTTTGTTTTTCCCTCCTGCTTGTGTCCAAATAGATTTGTTTGTGAAATGGCAAATTTGAATCTAGAAACCTGTCCACAAGTCAAAAAAACTGGAATGACAGAACATAAGGAGGCCATAAAGAGGGTATGGTTGTGCTTTCTGTGGAAACAGTCTTGCAAATGTCATCCACATAGTTCATTATAGAACTAAATAAAATCTTAAACTCATGAGTTATCAGAAGGAAAAGAAATATACTGTAAAATTATGACATATCAGAAAACATATATTGCACTTTTCTGAAGTATATCATTTAAATCTCTCCTAAGGAGATCAGCCCTGGGATTTCTTTGGAAGGAATGATGCTAAAGCTGAAACTCCAGTACTTTGGCCACCTCATGCAAAGAGTTGACTCATTGGAAAAGACTCTGATGCTGGGAGGGATTGGGGGCAGGAGGAGAAGGGGATGACAGAGGATGAGATGGCTGGATGGCATCACGGACTCAATGGACATGAGTCTGAGTGAACTCCAGGAGTTGGTGATGGACAGGGAGGCCTGGCATGCTGCAACTCATGGGGTCGCAAAGAGTCGGACACAACTGAGCGACTGAACTGAACTGAATCTCAGTCTCCTCATCCATCAACTGAGAACAGCATTTTCTACCTAAAAGAATTGTTATCAAGAGTAAAGCGAAAAACATTTTTTTTTGTTAAAAAAAGGCAGGTAAGTCTACCTTGAGGTCCTGCTAAATTCTTTGTGAATTATTCACCAGTAGTACAGGTACTGAAAACAAACCAAAAAAGTCTCCTCGATTCATATCTTTTCATGGGCTATTGGTGTTCGTGCCACATCATTCTAAATAAGGAGAAGGTACAGAATAATTTGAAATTTGACTGAGTTAAAAAATGTATTTTGGCATGGTTTGTGCATTCTATATCCAAACAAGATAAAGCAATATCTAGGTAAAACAGCCTTTTCATTGTGATTCAGTTTTGGCATTTGGTCAGGTAGTATTAACATTCTAAAAAGCAACTATAATTCAAAAGGCATCTAATGACAATCCACTGTACTTCTTCCAACTCACAGTGATTCATTTATCATCATGATGAGCAGTTCCAGGTACTTTCAGGAACTATAATGCTTGTCTGATCCTTCATTCAGAATTTGAGTTCATTTCCACCATCTAATACCACTAAATGTCACTGAATGTAAGGAAACATTATGTCCAACTATTGCATGGAAAGCAAGAAAAATGATAAATGTTTCCATAGCTACAGATTTGAAAGGAACAGAACATGCTGAGATGTAAACCAGAATAAAGGTGGTGGACAAAGCACATTGGGGCATCCTATTTTTTTTCTCTAAAGGCAAATAAGGTAAAGCACAAATGGCTAATAGGTAGTCAGGACACTATTCTCTTAACCAGTAGATTCAAGAATGTGTGGAGGGGATAGGCACAGAGTGATAAAAGATTGCAGGCATGCACACACGCACGCTCGCACAGACACACACCTTATCATATTCATATTTGCACCAATAAAACTCTCAGAAAATAAGTACCAAATGATATCTTAACAGGGAGAGACCATCAAAGGGGAGAAGTTAGAATCTTGCCCATGTACTCTTGATTGTTGATGTTTTAAGACCTCTAGCAGTGTGGGAACAAAATTAACACAAGTATCATCTAGTTTGCACCAACTGCAGACCAGCTTTCCTCTCTACTTGAAGAACCCATTTCACCCCCTCAGCATTGACTTATTAAGATCTTACCAAGTCGAAACTGGAGCACTGGGCCATTTTGGGAATGGTTTTGCCCACAGGATTCCCTGTAGTAGCTCATATAGATCCCTAGTAAAGAGACGAGATGAGGATGGACTGCAGGATGTATGGACGGTATGAGTGTGCTGTAGGCCAGCTTAGAGCAAATGATAAGTTAGCTCAGTTTGCATTTTTCTATAATTATTACATATCATATATGCAGACATAGAGCATAACAAAGGAAAATGTCCCCAAATGGAAAACCTCAGTTCCAATAAATAATGATGAAAAAATAAAGAAAACATATGTGTGAGATATAAAAAGCTTTTATAAAAAAATAATCTTTTTAATGAGGTTTAAAATAAGGGTGGAAACATCATAATAAACTGCAATAAGTCAAGCTACTCAGGGTTCATCTAAGATAAAGCATTTTAAAGCCCCTGTATTGTTTGTAGGTATGAGTAGGTTAAATTATTGGTTGATTCATAGTTTGCTATATTAAATATAAACATATTAAATAAACATTACAATTTCAAGGGTAAACACTAACTGTATAGTTATTTGCCTTTCCACCAGACATAAATTCCTTTTCTCCACTACCCCTCTCTTAAAATCAGTGCACTGTCAAATATGCTCATCTTTGCCAATATAGTAAGTCAAAAATTGGGGTTTCTCTATAGTTAGTTACACTTTTCTTTCGATGCATATCATTAGTATGCTCAAGAACCAACTATATATATATATTTTGTCTTTTAGACAACTTACACAATTTTTACTGGGTTACAGCATTTTTTCTTACTGATTTATAAGAACTCTTTCCTACAAATGAGGCAATAAAATAAGATAGAGTAATAAAATTCAGTAAACAAGGAAATTACCTTAGAAGAAAGCAAGAGGAAATTCCCAGAAAGGTAAAGGAAAAGCCCAGGGAAGTCTTTCTGCAGCTAGCCTATTGCAGAGAAAACAATACAAACTGGGTGTAGAATGTCAAGGGCAATGGGGAGAATGTTGGGAAGAAAGAAAACAGACCTGGCAGCTCATCTGGTGTGTTTGGTCCCAGTGAGAAATCCCTCCAGACAGCTTGTGGATCAATCAGAAGTAGTTTCAACAAAACTTAAACAACTGAAAAAATCAAGGCCCTTTTCTTCTCCAAGAGAAGAAACAGTTGTATAAGAAACAATATAATGATATAATATGATTGAACTAAAAGTTAATTAACAATAGAAATGAACATAGATTTAATAAAAATGTGAAATAAACATTAAGCCAACAAAATGGAAGTATTTGTATGTGCATGCATGCATGCTAAGTCACTTCAGTTGTGTCTGATTCTTTGCGATGCTATGGACAGTAGCCTGCTGGGCTCCTTGGCCCACATGATTCTCTAGGCAAGAATACTAGAGCTATTTCCTCCTCCAGGGGATCTTCCCGACCCAGGGATCAAACCTGTGTCTCTTACAAATCCTGGATTGGCGGGAGGGTTCTTTACCACTACCACCACCATTATTTATAGTAAATATATATATATAATATTTCTCTCAATATTGTACTAATTTCATCTCTCTTCAGCATACATATTAACACAAAGTTCAATTTTTTTTTTCTCGTGTTTCAGCAAGATAATTCTTGCTCCTTTCATAGAATAACAAATGAGCTGGCTTCAAGTGTGATGTGCAGAAGTAAAGACAGGAACATGTTTACAAGCTCTGGTAAAGTTACTGCCTCAGCCCATTGTCTTGGCATATTTGAAGAAAAACAAATGAAGAATGCAATCAAGTGAACTATTTGGATACAATCTTTAAAAGTCAACTGGAGTTCATGACCCAATATAAAAATGTAGATTTAGCAATTCTTATAAATTTCATCATGCAGGAGATGGGAAGTTGTCTGAGTTGTCTGTATTCAATGAGCATATTGTTGCTGTTGCTAAGTTGCTTCAGTCATGTCCGACTCTTCACGACCCCTTAGATGGCAGCCCACCAGGCTCCCCCATCCCTGGGATTCTCCAGGCAAGAACACTGGTGTGGGTTGCCATTTCCTTCTCCACTGCATGAAAGTGAACAGTGAAAGTGAAGACGCTCAGTCGTGTCCAACTTTAGCGACCCCATGGATGCAGCCTACCAGGCTCCTCCAACCATGGGATTTTCCAGGCAAGAGTACTGGAGTGGGTTGCCATTACCTTCTCTGTCAATGAGCATATGTAAGAAAAATGATTGACTTTTGAAATACATACTTGTCTATTCAGACCAAAAAACCTAAACATTCAACTGTAATATTACTTATTACTATCTAAAAGACTACATGGCATGAAAAGATGATATCTGATTCCCTGAGTAAGCAGGAAAGAGTAGATTGTACAATGACATCAGTGTTCCAAACTTATTTGTTCTCTACATGTCTCCTTTTTTTCACATAAGTACAGGGCTGGATTGCAACTCAGATTGTTCTCTTACTGTGAAATACTTTTAGTTTATTTTCAAGACAAATAAAAGGAAATGTGAACTCAGATTTTAGGACAAAGATTTAATTTTATAACAAATACTCATTGCAGGCCCAGCAATTGACCTCCAACTATTTATTGGTATGGATAGTGGCTATAAAAGTCCTAAAGATGAACAGATGTCCTGTGAAAGGAAATTTCTAATTTGAACATTGACTCTGTTAATTACATTCAGAAAACGAAGATCATGGCTTCTGGTCCCATCACTTCATGGGAAATAGATGGGGAAACAGTGAAAACAGTGTCAGACTTTAATTTTGAGGGCTCCAAAATCACTGCAGATGGTGACTACAGCCATGAAATTAAAAGACGCTTACTCCTTGGAAGAAAAGTTATGACCAACCTAGATAGCATATTCAAAAGCAGAGACATTACTTTGTCAACAAAGGTCCATCTAGTCAAGGCTATTATTTTTCCAGTGGTCATGTATGGATGTGAGAGTTGGACTGTGAAGAAAGCTGAGCACTGAAGAATTGATGCTTTTGAACTGTGGTGCTGGAGAAGATTCTTGAGAGTCCCTTGGACTGCAAGGAGATCCAACCAGTCCATTCTAAAGGAGGTCAGTCCTGGGTGTTCTTTGGAAGGAATGATGCTGAAGCTGAAACTCCGATACTTCGACCACCTCATGCAAAGAGTTGACTCATTGGAAAAGACTGTGATGTTGGGAGGGATTGGAGGCAGGAGGAAAAGGGGACGACAGAGGATGAGATGGCTGGATGGCATCACTGACTCGATGGACATGAGTTTGAGTGAACTCCAGGAGATGGTGATGGACAGGGAGGCCTGGCATGCTGCGATTCATGGGGTCACAAAGAGTCGGACACGACTGAGTGACTGAACTGAACTGAACTGTTCAGACATTGCCACTGGTAACTGGTTTCTGACCTTTATTGAATCCCTCATGGATGAAGGACACTTGGAGTAGGAAATGGCAACCCCCTCCAGTATACTTGCATGGAGAATTCCATGGACAGAGGAGCCTGGCAGGCTAGTCCATCGAGTCACAAAGAGACACGACTGAGTACATATGCATGGGTCGAAGGGTTAATTGGAGACCACTTCTCATATGTGCAAAACATATAGACCCACGCAGACACTGGGAAAGGAAGTTGTTACAGATGAGAATTATACAGATGATGATAGATGAAAAACATATCTAGAAAAATAAAGGGACCTTACCAGAGTTATACTATAAGCTATCTTCACCTGACTCAGATAAATTTTAAACTAATCAGTTGAGTCCTGTAGTAGTCTTTTCCTATTAGAAGATATGTACATTCAAAGCAGTGGTTCTTGACCCTGGCTGCACACTAGAATCATATGGATCATAGTGCATACCTCAAAGCATCATATTTATTCTTACAATGATGCTTTGAGGTATGCACTGTTGTTATTTTCTTTTTTTAGGTAATGAGGTTGAAGCATTGAGAGAGAAAATGACTTCTCGAGGTCGTGGCCTCACAAGTAGCAGAGGTAGGATTGAACCTACATTGTCTGGATCCGAGTCTTAATGTTTAACCATACAGTGTGGGGTTAATAAGGTAGGATTTTATATTTGGAAGTAGCCTAAGAATAACCCAATTCAAGATTTTCACATCACAGGAAACACTATTAGGCAGTAGCTAAGCTGGAGTTTCCCTGGTGGCTCAGAGGGTAAAGCATCTGCTTGTAATGCGGGAGACCTGGGTTCGATCCCTGGGTCAGGAAGATCCCCTGGAGAAGGAAATGGCACCCCACTCCAGTACTGTTGCCTGGAAAATCCCACTGACAGAGAAGCCTGGTAGGCTACAATACAGTCCATGGGGTCACAAAAAGTCAGGACACAACTGAGTGACTAAACACACAGCACACAATGTGAATGAGGTTCCCAAAAGAGAACACAATGCCTGTGATCCAGCAGATGCCTCCACCCCTCCAGATTGCTGAGGAGCTGGGGTGAGGGGATGCAAGAAGCAGCCATCTGCCCTACCTGCCTCCCCTAAGGGTGACAGGACACAGGATTTGATTCTAGATAGCTTAGATGTCTATGAAAGGAATTAATTCAGTGAGCCCAGAGGCTTGCATCTTCCCATACACAGAACACTAATTTCCTTAGCTTGATATCTGGTTTTCCTTAGTTTGCTGTTGTGATAGCCTCTTGGTGGAGTCCTACGCTTTGTAGACCCCACAGACTAAAGCCTGCCAGGCTCCTCAGTCCATGAACTTCTCCAGCAAGAATACTGGAGTGGGTTGCCATGCTCTTCTCCAGGATCTTCTCAACCCAGGGATCAAATCTGGGTCTCCTGCATTGCAGGCAGGTTCATTAACGTCTGAGCAACCAACAAAACCCTTAACAGTCATCTTTGATGTTCAGACTGCGTGTCCCCTTTGTTGCAAAGTGGTATAGAGCCTGACTCCCTCTCCTGCCTCCTCAAAGCAAGTTTCTCAGGGGTATTAAGATGTTGCCTGCTGGGCTTAACATTTCCACCAAATAAAATAACTCTCTATTTACAGGTTGTGACTAATATGCTTTAGTCAACCCCCCAAAGTCAACTGACATCTACTTCAGGGTTTTTCCACCGCAGTTAGTCCCTTTACTGGTGATGTATTTCAACTTTTTGAAGCTATTATGGAACAGTTGCTTCCTGTAATTAACCTAGAAGCACAAGGTGATGAGAGCCAGTTCTAGTGCACATCGTTCAAGGTGTGCTCTATATGTGGGCACCTGGCTAAATGTGTAAACTGAGGGAGAACCCAACCGGTGTTCTGCTTGCCAAGATCTGTCATCTAGGTTACTGAAGTTAGTGGAAAGGACGCCTTTTCCTAATTCTAAGAAAGCTGGGTTTCTCAACCTCAGTGCCATTGACATCTCTTGCCAGAATGTTCTTTGTTGTGGAGGGCTATCCTACACAATACAGACATCCTTAGTCTCTATCCACTAGCTGTTAGTAACATCCCCTCATCCCCAATTATGATAGAACAATATCTCTGCTGCTGCTGCTGCTGCTGCTGCTGCTGCTGCTAAGTCATTGCCAAATATCCCTGAGGTATGTGTGTATGGGGTGGGGGTGGTGGATGGTATAATTGCCCTGGGTTGAAAACCACCTCTAAGAGAGGCTTGATCTGCTCACTAAGCTGTATACCCCAGGGGCACTCTCTCTCTCCGCATAGAGCTGGTACTTTTTTCTTTTTTTTTATTCCCTGAATACAAGATTTCTGTAAGAGGTGGCAAACAAATTATCTCTTTTTAAAATTTATGTTGGCTGCTTCTCAACCAGACTTGCAGCAGCAGCACTAACATTTATTTCCTGAAATAAAAATACACATCTGGAAAATTAAATAAATTCATAGAGAACCTTCTCTTGGTCTTAATGATGAATATTATTCTTGATAAACACTATAAGATTTATAGGATGGAATCTCTTAAGAATGTTAGCAAGAATATTCTCTATAGCCGTGATTGCAGTATTGAAGTACTGAAAAACAACTGATGTTTCCCATCAATAAGGAAGTGGTTAGGTAAAATGTGGTGCATTGTTACTATGTAAAAAGAGATATCCATTTAAAAAGGAACATGGACACTTACTTCCATTGATAGAATGTGAATTGAAGAGGCAAGTTACAGAACAATATATATAATATGATCCAGTTTATGTTTAAAGTATACATTATGTTTGTACTCATGGAAATATGGAAATGCAGAGGAAACTGTGAAGGGAAGTGAGATGGAGAGAATCAAATGTGTGTGTGTGTGTGTGTGTGTGTGTGTGTGTGGTGTTGACACATCATACTGTTTTGTTTCTGTATTTAACAGTAACAAAATTTCACAAAACATGTAAAACAGCATCTTTGTGTGCCAGAAGGCACAGTTTTACAGGTGATTTAGAAAGGAAGTCCCTATTTAGTTTCATGAAATAATTATTTTAAAGTTTAATAAGACATAAGCTTTAATTTCTCCATCCCATGAAGGAAATGGACAGTCAGTCATTGTAATTAACCAAAGAGTATTTTCAAAAGTTATCATTTTCAGGAGGTGGTTTATTGCAGAATGGCATTTTAGCTTTCTTTTGCTAAAAAAATGCATTTTTCTTACCAAAATTATGAGAATGTGGGAATTTTATTATATTTTATTTCAATTCCAGATATTTTTAAAATATTATTTTGACAGGTCAGTTTCTACATGAAGATAGAATTGATCAGCATAGCATAATAGTGTATGTAGTCTTCAATACTAGGCAAAGAAGAGTTCAATTAAGCCTAAAAATATGATCAAACTACATATTAAACAAAATGAATACATATGTTATTTATTTTTAGTGAATTATAATTGCCTAGGAGATAGGCAATGGCATCCCACTCCAGTACTCTTGCCTGGAAAATCCCATGGACAGAGGAGCCTGGTGGGCTGCAGTCCATGGGGTCGCTCACGGTCAGACACGACTCAGCGACTTCACTTTCACTTTTCACTTTCATGCATTGGAGAAGGAAATGGCAACCCACTCCAGTGTTCTTGCCTGGAGAATCTCAGGGACGGGGGAGCCTGGTGGGCTGCCGTCTGTGGGGTCGCCCAGAGTCGGACATGACTGAAGTGACTTAGCAGCAGCAGCAAGAGATAGGCATTGATTAACTAAAATTTTTATTTTAGCTCTATCATCAGGCATTATTTTTACAGAATTTAAAAAACATGGTAATTAGTACCACAATGCTTAGACAAATGAGTATTTTTAAAATAATAAAGTAGTTTTAATAGTAAGGTTTATTCAAGATTCAATTTTTTAAAGCAGGGGAATGCTTCTTTTCTTTTGGATGCATTATTTACTCTTCAACAAAAATAGCTAATCATTTTCTGTTCCAGCACCTTTACACTGGATGGACACAAAATGGTCATTCATCTGAGCTTTCTCTGTACTTGGTAATCAGTTGAGTCATCTGACTTCTCCCTATTCATGGAAAGCTGTGGAAAGACCACTTGTTGAGATTGTATCATGTTCTCTATCCCCTTTCTCTCTTTCTGGTTCCATCTTGTTACCTTTATTAGCCTTGAAAATGTAATACTATGGCTATGGGTATGTTTGTCTTCCGGATAACTGAAGCATACAATTGGGAAAACAAAGCTCACACATTCTTTGTCTACTTCAATTAACAGCTATGTTATAACTGACAGATAACTAATGAAAAATAAGGGGTTATGAAAACATAATGGCTTAACCGAATGGGTTGCAATTAAAAGCTTATCAATGCCCACTTTCATCATTCTGTGGTGCTCTGAAAGCTCTAGAATATAATTAATATTTCACACAATTCACAGCTTCGAAATGAATTTTTGCATTACGTCAATGGGTAAAAATTAATTAAAAATCAATGACAGACTGCAAAGGAATGTCTTGTTTACACAAAGATTATTGTCCAACTCAACTTTAGAAAAATAATTACCTGCTGCACACTAGGGAGAATTTTACATTGTTACAGAGACCTTCACGTGAATGACTTTTTGAGTGAATTATTGTTAAACAACTGTTGAAGAGTTGAAAACCCTTGTCCTACATGTTATAGCAATTAGGAGAGTTAATGGATATTCTGCTTAGAATTGTGAGAGGAATACAGTTTATATGGTTTTACTGCTGCAATGAAGAATGTGTTGAAGTTTTGCTGTGACAGCTCAGCATAGTGTTATCACTCTATTTGTTAAATAACATTTTTTCTCTACAGAGAAGCAAAGAACTGCTATAATCATTTATTGCTTCTAAACCTCTTAATTACTCAATATCTGATTTTTCTTTTAAAGTATTGCCTCTTTAAGGTGGAGCTGTTCTAATGATAGGCAAATACAACCTATTCAAATATAACCTGTTACCAGTGCCATCTGGGAAGCCCCAAGATCAGTGTTTAAGAAAATACAGATATTAGTTTCCAGTTTTAAAGTTCCTACTGGAGACATCAGCCATAGGATATTAAGTTCAAATTTATAGGCTGCCAAATTATATGTTATTTCCCCAAGTATGCATCAAAGACCCAAACTAAATTGAGTATAGCAAGGAGTCGATAGATATAGACAAATATTAATAGATAGATGATATTAATTATATAACTAGAATGATGAAAGATAGATTATAGATTGTTTCCACTTTCTTCAAAACAGCATCCTTGATCTAAGAAGCAAAATTAAAGATGTAATCCTGTAAAAAAAAAAACAAGTTTATAACTGCATGACTGTATAACTTCTCTTCCTGCTATATCTAAAGAAATAAAATTAATTAAGCTCTGTATCATTGACATATGTATGTAAAATAAAACACTATATTATAGTTAATTTTTCAGTAATGTTAATCTTTTAATCCAGTTCAAAGCATTTGGCAATTGAATATTTCTGTTTGAATTTATGAACTTAGTATCCTACGGCTAATAAAAACAGTATCTGTATTTTCTTAAACATTGATATTTGAAGTAGTTGGGTATAAATCTGACTCCCAAGTGAATTTGAGGTATTCCATTTCAAGAATTTACAATTTATTATGGGAGAAGGCAATGGCACCCCACTCCAGTACTCTTGCCTGGAAAATCCCATGGACAGTGGAGCCTGGTAGGCTGAGGTCCATGGGGTCACGAAGAGTTGGACACGACTGAGCAACTTCCCTTTCACTTTTCACTTTCATGCATTGGAGAAGGAAATGGCAACCCACTCCAGTGTTCTTGCCTGGAGAATCCCAGGGACGGGGGAGCGTGGTGGGCTGCTGTCTATGGGGTCACACAGAGTCGGACACGACTGAAGTGACTTAGCAGCAGTAGCAGCATGGGGCCCTCTAAGACTTTACCTTTGAACTTGTAGGATACTGTGCCCCATATGTATCTCACAAATGACTCTCAAAGTTGTAGTCAGAATGAATAAAGTTTGTCCCCTGAGCCTTGGCATATATGGAAATATTAATACATGTAGAGCATGCATGGCACCTTTCAGGCTCTGTCTAGGTGCTCTGTGGCAGAAGTATTAGAAAATAATTCTCGCCTTGAGTCCAACCAATCAGCCACAACTAATTTACATGACAGTATAATTACAGGCATCCATAAGTATTAGTTGTTTCAATTACAACCCCATGTAGATATGCTAAGGCTGACTAGTTTGATAAAAACATACAGAGGAAAACACTGCAAAACTTCTGCCTCTAAACAGGAAGACAGTTTCACTCACTTAACTTCCCACTTGGCATTTTGCTTTGTATCAAATTCTCACACCTGATTTATAGTTTTGTCATAGATTATAAAATCAACTTCTTCACTAAGACCAAGTGAAATTGTAGCCAGCACTTGTCTTGATCTACATGGCTTGTCACTCCATCATTGGAGATTTATTTAAATTTATCTGATTCACTGTGTTCTCTAAAATGTTATGCAGATTTTAACCAGGAACCCACTTGTCTTCAAGATGTTGGTAAATGGATTTCTCTAATCCATAGCTATCACTTTCTCTTATTTAAACGGTAAATAAATCAAATGCATAAGCCTCTCTCTCTTTCATTCTCTCCTTCTGTCTCTCTCAATATAGGACATTAAGTGATAATGAATAGAGAATGTGGCTAAATCCATGTATCTGCCTAGATTTAACTGTGAAATACATTAAAATCTTATTTCCTTTTCTTAGTTACCCTAAAAAATCCTCATTAGGCCAACAAGCTACAGGTTTAACAATTCCATTATTATCAAAAGTTGATTACTTATTGATTGTTTACTATGTTGTAAATACTTTATATATATAAGAAGTATTATATATATAATTATATATAAAAAGTAAGGTTATTAAAGCTTTTATGAAGGAAATGACAATCTAAATAGGAAGCCACTATAGGTACCTTCTGTTTTCTAGAAAAGGAGTTCTCCCAACCTTATGTTAATCTTATCCTTTTTCATTTTTATGTCATATGGTATCAACAGAACTGCCTCCCCAGAGCCATCAGGCACTGGCTGGGATACGGGAAAGCACAGCCTTTGTGCCTTATTTAAAACTGTAAGGACACCGCCATGTCTTCTAACTTTAGGTACCATAGCCATGGACCTGAAAGGGTCCTATTGTCTTTCCTTTGGCTCTTCTTAACAGTGCTTCTATATTTTTGATGTTTCTGAGAGATTTCCCTTTAAGGTACTCATATTTTTTATTGAGTTCTTATGGCATCCCACTCCAGTACTCTTGCCTGGAAAATCCCATGGACGGAGGAGCCTGGTGGGCTGCACTCCATGGGGTTGCTAAGAGTCAGACACGACTGAACGATGTCACTTTCACTTTCACTTTATTCTTTGGTACAGAGGTTTTCAAACTTTAGCAAATATACACATCCCTGAAGAGCTTTTGTTCAAAATAATGACTGACAGTCTCTACCTAGAAAGATTCAACTGTGACCTGAAGGAACAGGAATCTGAATTTTAAACAAATATTGATAAAATGTTACAGAAAAAGTAGAATGGACTTTTTGGCCAAACCAGTGTTTCTTGTGATCCTTATGTAGGTGTCTTTCAGATCATGCTTAGAGACATACAGCTTTGGAACCTTTGATACAGAACTTTTAATCTGATATTTCTAATTTGAGGAGACATTATTGACTGCTTCTCTATCCGTGGCTTTATCATGTCCCACCTCAAATCTTATCACCTGTTTGGGCAACTACCCACATTCATGCCACAAGAACAGGAACTTAAATGACTGAAAAACTGAAAAACCTAAGGAAGCCCAGTACCCAGTGATCTGGGACAAGCCCCTAGGGATGGATTCAATGGTGGGTTGGAGTGAGACAATACAGACATTCAGACAGAGCCCGTTGGACCAGTAGGTGGATAAAACAGTTCTCACAGCACTGGTCAGCAGCTGTCCATCAAAAACACTCCTCAGAGCGATATCTCACACATTATTCTTCTGTCTTGTTCTTCTTATCATGTATAGAATTGTTTATCCTTAATCTGTACCCACCAACTCCTCCCAAACAGGGTAAACTTTAATGGAATCTTAACTTATTCATTGCTATATCCTCAAATGCTTAGAAATTTACATAGAATATAGTATTTGATTAGCAAAATAGTTGAATGGATTTATATTAATAAATAGTATTATTAATTCTTAGGCTTCCCTGGTGGCTCAGAGGTTAAAGCATCTGCCTGCAATGCGGGAGACCTGGGTTCAATCCCTGGGTTGGGAAGATCCCCTGGAGAAGGAGATGGCAACCCACTCCAGTATTCTTGCCTGGAGAATCCCATGGATGGAGGAGCCTGGTGGGCTATAGTCCATGGGGTCGCAAAGAATTAATAAGTAGTAAGGATTCTAAATGCTGACCAAAATAACAGATTTTTTAGTGTTATAATGGACCTTATAATCACTTACTACAACTAGCAACTAGACTACAACTAGTAGCCACTTACTGCAACTAATCACCAGAGATGGTTCAGAAGTTGAATCATCTCTCACCAATGTTTTTCTATTGTCATTGCTCTAAGCATATGAACCTGTTACTTGCTGATGAAATGTTTAATGTGTGGAATTTCTGAGTACTAGATTGATCTTTCTTCTAGTTAGTAATTCTCTGTCTCCTGGTACATGGTACACTTTGGCCCTAGTTCAGCCTCTTAGGTCAACACTCCTGGCATGTCTCTCGATAGCATCTGTTCACATCTTGGAAGCTGACTATTAAGTTCTATCATCCCTTACCTTCAAAAGTAAACCTCCCAATTATTTTAATCATTCTATATAAAATGTGGTTAACATTTTGAAATCACCCTTATGACTTGCTTCTAGAACTGCTCAGTTTTTGATATTTATATAAACTTCAGGCATCCAGAATTTGACTCAGTGATTCAGGTATGGTCTGAGAATTACTCTGAGTAAAATGGGATTCTCACTACCTACTTCAGACAGCCTGCTTATGTTAATGCAGCTTACATTTGCATTAGTTTCATTTGCTTACTTTTTCTCCATCAAAATTATAACATAGAATTGTATTTAGCTAATTGTTAATTAAAATTAAATTTTTACCCCCTCTTTTAGATTATAAACCTTTTAAAGCATTTGTGAGATAATATTATATATAGATATATTTAAAATATGTGAGTCTTTGCCTGTAAGAGCAATCAAAAGAAATTTAAGGAAGCCTGGCATGCTGCAGTCCATGGGGTCGCAAAGAGTTGAATACAACTGAGTGATTAAACAATAAACTAAGGGCTATTCAAGCCATCCATTTCTTCAGATATTCCAAAGATTATCCCCAGATGAATTGTGATTATCAGTAAACTATATTCGTGGATTTCTTATCCTGAATTTATTTTTTTAGTGCAGTACCATTGTCTCATACAAGGAACTCTGTATATAACTCATGGATACATTTTTTTAAAGACATTATTGAGAATATCATCTATTATGTTGCACAGCCTCTGCTTTTAGATGTGACGAATTCATTTGGAAGGGGAGTCCTTGATTCTTAGAATAGTTATTCTGCTTATTAATTATCTTCAGCTTGCCTTATAATAGAGTTCTGCCATTGTAGAACTGATTATATTTCCATTTTCCCATTGGCTTGTTAGAAGGTGTATTACCAAATTTATAGCCCAATTTTAACAAATAAAGGCAATTTCATTACACGCATTTGTAATGCTGCTCTAATTCCTGGTGCTATCTCCTATCCTTATCTTTTTTCTCCAATTCCCCCCTATTATTAGAGCAAACTGCCTCTGGAACCCTGTGTCTCATCACCTCAACCCATCTCTGATTTCAGCTGGAGCTTCAGTAGACACTTGATAAGAAATTTAGAATCTCCTGGTGTCACACATCTTTCTTCTTGCTGCCCTGAGGTCTTTCTGAGGACTAGATATGAATTTGAAGGTAGATATGATTGACCTAAGTCAGTTGAATCAAAGTGAATTTTTGGATTTCAATGGGAAGGCTGGGATGAAGATACTCCCTCTTCTCTGCTGGATGCAAAGCATGGAATATTAGAGCTTCTGGAGGTTCTCTTTGATCTCCAGGTGAGACAGGATTGGTATGAAGCCAATGAGACAAAAGAATAATAGAATGAGACAAAAAAATAATGATCTTTGTGACTCTCCTGAGATACTATATTTCTCCCATATAAAGCTATATCTACACTTTCATATTTTCTATGTAGCTTATCCTGTTGGAATTGGGTTTTCTGACATTTTTATGAAAAAGTATCTTAATTGTCTCCTTTAAAACTAGGTATTGTTGTTGTCATAATGGAGACAAAAATTGAGCAAATATGATAAAATTATGGGAATTCTGTAAAGGTGATAAATATAATGAGTGTAACACAGTGTTTAGCACAGACCAATTTCTCAGTAAATATTAAATGTATCAATTACTATAAAAGAGTCCCATTACTTGAAACCATATAAGATTCATAATTTTCAAACTTACCTCTATCCAGACCTTTTCCCCAAATTGCTGACATACATATTTAACTGTCTATCATATATTCTTCCTCAGAAAAACAAAATGAAGATTTTATATTTAGACAGTCCAGAACTATTCTAATTACTTCACCCACTGAGTTTCTCCTACCTTTATAATTATCCAGTTCAGTAAACAGCAGTAATATAGATCGATGTGACAATGACAAAACTTAGGATCATCATTTCCTCCATATATATCTTTATTCAAGTCCAAATTCTCAGCAAGTTCTCACATTTCCATAGCTGAAATCTACCTCAATACTTACTTCTATTTATCTTTTTAGACATCTTCTTACTGCATAAGTTACCAGAAATTTTGGCCCAGACTATGGCAATAGCTATCTGCCTACTTAGTCTTTTTTTTTCTAATTATTTTTTTTTTTTTACTTTATTTTACTTTACAATACTGTATTGGTTTTGCCATACATCAACATGAATCCACCACGGGTGCACACGTGTTCCCCATCCTGAACCCCCCTCCCACCTCCCTCCCCATATCATCTCTCTGGGTCATCCCAGTGTACCAGCCCCAAGGATCCTGTATCCTGCATCAAACTCAGACTGGCGATTCATTTCTTATATGATATTATACATGTTTCAATGCCATTCTCCCAAATCATCCCACCCTCTTCCTCTCCCACAGAGTCCAAAAGACTGTTCTATATATCTGTGTCTCTTTTGCTGTCTTGCATACAGGGTTATCATTATCATCTTTCTAAATTCCATATATATGTGTTAGTATACTGTATTGGTGTTTTTCTTTCTGGCTTACTTTCTTTCTGACTACTTAGTCTTTTTAAGCAGTTGAAGGAATCTCTTTAACAATATGACTTCATGATACAAACCTACTTAAAAAGCCATCAATAGTTTCCCAAAACTGATGTGGAATTCAACCAGAAGCAGAGATCTCAGGACTTCTCTACAAGCCAAGAATCACCAAAGATTGCCAGTAACCACTAACAAAGACAGCTTTAACATTTCCCTCAGCTTAGCTAAACTTTAGACAATTTCTCCCTGACTATAAGCCCTGGACCTCTCTTTTTTTGAGCATTTACATAGTCTCAGTCTCTGTGGAAGAGTAGGAGCCTGTCTTTGATATGCCAGTTAACAAACACAGATAGTCTCATGATATTGACCAACCTCTTAACCCAGTATACTCAAGTATAGCTCCACTAACTCACCCCAGCAGAGAAGGCAATGGCACCCCGCTCCAGTACTCTGCCTGGAAAATCCCATGGACGGAGGAGCCTGGTAGGCTGCAGTCCATGGGGTCACGAAGAGTCAGACATGACTGAGTGACTTCACTTTTACTTTTCACTTTTATGCATTGGAGAAGGAAATGTCATCCCACTCTATTGGTCTTACCTGGAGAATCCCAGGGATGGGGGAACCTGATGGGCTGCCGTCTATGGGGTAGCACAGAGTCAGACACGACTGAAGTGACTTAGCAGCAGCAGCAGCAGCTCACCCCAGGGCTTAAAAGCTAGTCTGCCTTTTGTCTCAGCAGAGTTACAATCTTTTTTTTGTTTTTTTTTTTTGGTTCATTCGCTCATTCATTCAACCATTTTCCATTGATCAATGCCAGGTGCTATGCTGGGCACTAGGGATAGTTAGAAAAATAGACATAAAATGAATCATAATAATTGCTATAAAAATACGGGCAGGAGACTTAGTGGTGACCCACTACTAATGTTATCCCTATAATAATGTTACTCTTACTAATTTGGGAGAGAAGAGGTAGGCTCACAGCCAGTACTCAGGAACTCAACAGAGTTATATTCATTCTATCACTTCTATTGAAATAGCCCTGACTTCTATTGCAAGTCTTGAAAAAGTCTTACCTAGTCAGCTGTCCAGTGTGTGCATGAGAAATACTGTCTGTCATATCAGTAAACATAGAATGAAACCATCAAGCCATTACATCCGTCCCCAGTGGTGGACCCTTAGGGAACTCAGGATGGAAAAGCACAGGATACTAGCCCCAGATGACCAAGGTGCATATCAAAAGAATGCTTTCAGTAAGCTCAACCTCTTGCATCTTTCCATACATCAGTTCAGTTCAGTCCAGTTGCTCAGTTGTATCCGACTCTTTGCGACCTCATGAATCTCAGCACACCAGGCCTCCCTGTCCATCACCATCTCCTGGAGTTCACTCAGACTCACATACATCGAGTCTGTGATGCCATCCAGCCATATATAGAAAAGTGCTAAATTAATTAACTTGAGATACCTGGTTTTCTTTAACTGACAGTAATCTTTTGAAGTCTAACAACCCAGTCTTTGTTGCAAAAACTCCTCTATATCCTCTCTCTTCCCTTACCTCTTCAGAGCAGTTCCTCAGAGCTATCTGAGAGGCTGTGTCTCTGGCTTAAGTCCTCAGTTCTGTCCACCAAATAAAACATAACTCAACTTTTAGGCGGTGTGCTTTTTCTCTTTCATTCAACAGGTGCAATTTGTCTTTGATACCACCATAAAGGTAGGAAGGAAAGATCCTCTCTTAGAGACTTTAGAGATGGCAGGGCCCAGATGACGCACTTGATTTCAGATTTCTAGCCTCCACAATTGTGAGATACTAAACTTATGTTCTTTAAGCCACTCAGTTTGTCATTCTGTTTTCTGGCAGACACAGGAAATAAATCCCTGGAGAAGGGAAAGACTACCACTCCAGTATTCTGGCCTGGAGAATTCCATGAACTGTATAGTCCATGGGGTCGCAAAGAGTCCAACATGACTGAGTGATTTTCACTCACTAGGAAATAAATACAACATGTACATGTGTAGCCTTTTTCTAATGATAAACTATTTTCTAAGTAGATTATAAGAAGACTTCACAATCTATTTTATATATATATACTTAATATTTATTTCCTTATTTATGTCTTTGTTGCCACATGTGGGGAATCTTTAGTTGCAGCATGCGGGATCTAGTTCCCTGACCAAGGATTGAACCAGGGTGCCCTGCACTGGGAGTGCAGAGTCTCAGCCACTAGACCACCAGAGAAGGCCTCACAATATCTTCCATTGATTGAGTAATTACTTCCTGTTTTCATCACCATCAAATATATATGACATTTGAAATCTCTGAGAATTTATATTAAGTAAATTGTATTTTTCCGCTATTTAAAATGGCACTTAACTATAGATCAACAATTCAAAGGAAACATTTGAAGACTCAACCCTTTTAAATTTAAGTTTTAAAATAAGACATTAATACTGATATGATATTGAGACATTTAAGAAATTATTTACTACATGACTTATCCACATTACAACTATACTATAGTTTCTAAATTTTCTGTGATCACTTGGTAAATCCCTTAGGAATAGCTTGATATTATATTCATATTATCCTTCTAACAAAACTTTTAAAAATGTTTCTTAAAGTTCACTGATGATTAAAGATAAATTTGAATTATTTGAACCCCCAAAGAAGGTCTGACTTATTCAGACCCCAAACCAAGTTTGTCAAGAAATATTCCATTCTAATATTTTTCTTTAAATTATTTATAGTCCATAGTGTAGTGACTGTTGAGTTCTGTTGCACCCTGTTGTGTGCAGTTTAGGAGACTATGGGAAAGTAGAAAATGGACCTATACTCTTCACTGGGAAAGTGGTAATTTGACCTCCAGTACATCATTGTTAGCCTTCCCTGCTGCATCAGTGGTAAAGAATCTGCCTTCCAATGGAGGAGATGTGGGTTCAATCCCTGTGTCAGGAAGATCCCCTGGAGAAGAAAATGGCAACCCAGTCCAGTATCCTTGCCTAGAAAATCCCATGGATAGTGGACCCTGGCGGGTACAGCCCATGGGGTAACAAAAGAGTCAGGTACGTTTTAGCAACTAAACAACCACAACAGCATCATTGTTAACACTGACATGTCTCAAGCTTACAGTGGTCCGTTGAACTCTAGTGCCTTCCTATATCTCTGATACAGATGGCACTTTTGTTCTCTGGGGTATTGTATAGTTCCTAAAAGTCCCATTGATAACATAATCAATCTCTTACCAATATCTCTGAATCACTTCTTTATGTTTTTCTTAAAATGTGCCCTCCTTTTCCTTCTTTTTCTGAAACATCTCAGCATTATATTTTTTTAGTTACTCCACATTTTAAAATGCAAGAAACCAAGAAAGAAAAGTTTATATAAAATTCTCATTATGTCTTTGCCTTAAGAAAAATTTCCTTAAAATGTCCTGACAACCTTCTTAAAATGAGAGGAGAAAAATAAAGAAAATATCATAAATTAATATTCCAATAATTATCCTATCTCAAAGTTTTAATGAAGAATGATCATATCCAACAACAGAATGAGGAAAAGAGAATATATGACAAGAGGCTGAGGAAAGAGAGCAATTTTCTAAAATTATTCATTTATTTGAATCCCTGTTGGAGCACACAGACTCTCTCATTGTAGTCCATGGGCATAGTTATTCTGCAGCAAATGGGATCTTAATTCTCTGACCAGGGATCAAACCTGTGTCCCCTGCACTGCAAGGCAGATTCTTAACCACTAGACCACCAGGGAAGTCCTAAGAGCAGTGTTATAGAAAGAAGAGATAATCTTATACCTAAACCACAAACAGTGGAAACAGTGTCAGACTTTATTTTTTGGGGCTCCAAAATCACCACAGATGGTGACTGCAGCCATGAAATTAAAAGATGCTTACTCCTTGGAAGAAAAGTTATGACCAACCTAGATAGCATATTCAAAAGCAGAGACATTACTTTGCCAACAAAGGACCGTCTAGTCAAGGCTATGGTTTTTCCTGTGGTCATGTATGGATGTGAGAGTTGGACTGTGAAGAAGGCTGAGCACTGAAGAATTGATGCTTTTGAACTGTGGTGTTGGAGAAGACTCTTGAGAGTCCCTTGGACTGCAAGGAGATCCAACCAGTGCATTCTGAAGGAGATCAGCCCTGGGATTTCTTTGGAAGGAATGATGCTAAAGCTGAAAGTCCAATACTTTGGCCACCTCATGCGAAGAGTTGACTCATTGGAAAAGACTTTGATGCTAGGAGGGATTGGGGGAAGGAGGAGAGGGGGCCGACAGAGGATGAGATGGCTGGATGGCATCACTGACTCGATGGACATGAGTCTGGGTGAACTCCAGGAATTGGTGATGGACAGGGAGGCCTGGCATGCTGCGATTCATGGGGTCGCAAAGAGTCAGACACAACTGAGTGACTGAACTGAACTGAAACCTCAAAACGTTCTCTATATGCTCAACACACAGAGTGAATGTATTTAAATGATTAGGATGGGTAGATGGTTTTAAAAGATAAAGGTAGGTACCTGGATAGCTTCAGTTCAGTTTAGTCGCTCAGTCATGTCCGACTCTTTGAGACCCCATGAATCGCAGCACACCAGGCCTCCCTGTCCATCACCATCTCCCGGAGTTCACTCAGACTCACGTCCATCGAGTCTGTGATGCCATCCAGCCATCTCATCCTCTGTCATCCCCTTCTCTTCCTGCCCCCAATCCCTCCCAGCATCAGAGTATTTTCCAATGAGTCAACTCTTCGCATGAGGTGGCCAAAGTACTGCAGTTTCAGCTTTAGCATCATTCCTTCCAAAGAAATCCCAGGGCTGATCTCCTTCAGAGTGCACTGGTTGGATCTCCTTGCAGTCCAAGGGACTCTCAAGAGTCTTCTCCAACACCACAGTTCAAAAGCATCAATTCTTCAATGCTCAGCCTTCTTCACAGTCCAGCTCTCACATCCATACATGACTACTGGAAAAAACATAGCCTTGACTAGATGGACCTTAGTCGGCAAAGTAATGTCTCTGCTTTTGAATATACTATCTAGGTTGGTCATAACTTTCCTTCCAAGGAGTAAGCATATTTTAATTTTATGGCTGCAGTCACCATCTGCAGTGATTTTGGAGCCCCCCAAAATAAAGTCTGACACTGTTTCTACTGTTTCCCCATCTATTTCCCATGAAGTGATGGGACCAGATGCCATGATCTTCATTTTCTGAATGTTGAGCTTTAAGCCAAGTTTTTCGCTCTCCTCTTTCACTTTCATCAAGAGGCTTTTTAGCTCCTCTTCAATTTCTTCCATAAAGGTGGTGTCATCTGCATATCTGAGGTTATTGATATTTCTCCTGGCAATCTTGATTCCAGCTTGTGTTTCTTCCAGTCCAGCGTTTCTCATGATGTACTCTGCATATAAGTTAAATGAGCAGGGTGACAATATATAGCCTTGACGTACTCCTTTTCCTATTTGGAACCAGTCTGTTGTTCCATGTCCAGTTCTAACTGTTGCTTCCTGACCTGCATACAGATTTCTCAAGAGGCAGGTTAGGTGGTCTGGTATTTCCATCTCTTTCAGAATTTTCCACATTTTATTGTGATCCACACAGTCAAAGGCTTTGGCATAGTCAATAAAGCAGAAACTGGTGTTTTTCTGGAACTCTCTTGCTTTTTTGATGATCCAACGGATGTTGGCAATTAGATCTCTGGTTCCTCTGCCTTTTCTAAAACCAGCTTGAACATCAGGGAGTTAGAAAACAAATATATTATGCATAAATACACATTAGCACAACACACACATATGTGCATCCTATTAAATATTCTTTTAAATATTTGGATAAGAGAGGTAATTGTATGTAATTGATGAATAATGATGTGTTCTGCTGGGGCTTGTAGATCTGGCTGTTCTAATAAAAATTGGAGAAAATTCATCTTAAAGCTAAATTTCATATATTTGCATTTTCACTTAAACAATGTTCCACCCTAATTTGACTACCTTAAAAATACTCTAAGAGGACAACAAAAAATCTTTTCCAACCAACAGCATATAGAGGAATAGAATATTATTCCATTTGGCCTTATTAAAGTTGTCATATTATATTGACTAATTTTCTCTGACTTGATAAAGCATATAATCTAATTTTGCTAAAGCTATATTATTATAATCACTATGATTAGATTTGTGGAAGTTAGTAATTCTTGAGCATAAAATTTAGAATGTAGGAAATAAGCTTGACCAGGTCAAGGGATTTACAACTCAGGAATTCTATTACTTTATAATGAGCAATTTGGTTTTATAGATGGAATATTAGATATGAGGAGAGTCGAGTCATACTTCTGTTATTTTAAATACTATAATCATTAAATCAATTGATAATTAGATCATTGCTGACCTTATTCAAATTATAATAATTCTTTGGAGACTGAAATTTTGACACAAGTGCATGTAAATAATAACTGTTACCTGGGTTTTTCAAAATATGAACACATCAGACAGTGTCAGAAGTCTACTCCCAAATCTTTGTCTTCCTTTTAACTCCTTCTGCTGGATGTGGGTTTATCAAAACTAACTCGATCCCTTAGTGAATCTCTGTGTAGAGTAAGCGTCATTCCATTTCACCAAGCTTACAACCCCTGGGCCTCCATGGGTTTGTTCCTCCCACTAAAGAAAGTTATCCGCTTTCCTCTTCATCCACAATGTATTATTTTCTAGCACGCCTTGAAATGTCATTGCTAACAGGGTATGCTTCCATCTCTAATATTTTTTGCATTGCATCCCTACTGCACAAGGAATGCTCTGCTACTCCAGATATTTCCTTGGCTCACTCTTTGACTGTATTCAGATGTCTACTCAAACGTTTTTGGTCTTTCCCTACTTACAGTTTCAACCCCTCAACTCTCCTTCTGCCTTCTCCCTTCTTTATTTTTCTTTATAGTACATTCCCGTGCACACATACCAAAACTGACAAAGGAAGATACTCATCAACAGCAAAAACAGAGACTAGAACAGTGAATATTTGATGAATGATTGAATGGATACTAGAAAATTCCTAACTGCACAGCACAACCTTGTTATTTATTACTTTGTGTGTTTTAGTTGCTAATTTTTTCGTGTTATGTGTTGCAGTTAAACAGACTTTAAATTTACTATTAAATCATTTACTGAGGTGTTATTTTCTGGGTTAGTTAAAATATTTTCCATATAACACCATTAATTCATCTGGCAATATTTTCCCTTATGTGTAATTAACAATAAATCTATTGATTAAATCTATTAACTTTTTTTTAACTTAAACAATGGAGGTCTTGTAAGCTCTAGACCAGTGAAAATTACATCCCTTGCCTACACTTAAATAGAAGTGATTTGAAAAAAACCCAAAATTGTGTTCAAATCAATCATAAATGTTTCAAATCAAACATAAATATTTCATGTTAAAATCATAAAACAAGGGTGAAGGAGTTCAGAGAAAGCTAATACTAACATGATACATGGTTACATAATTGTATAATACATAATAGGTGATTTTAGGAAACTTAGAGTGGTCTAAAAATCAAGATTTATGTGAAACAATATTGCAAGCAGTGAAACCACAATCAGATAATTATTTTTTCTTATAGGCATTTTATTTCCTATGACTATTCACTTGTTTTTTAATCTTTCAATTTTTCTGGACAATACATTTCCTTTGTTTTACTAAGTAACTTCTTGATTATATGTTTTCTACCAAAGCCATTTAAATAATTATATTTATAAGACATAATTACAATTCTTATTTTTCCATAAATAGCAAAATCAAACTCTAGCAATTCCAAATAATAATTATAGCTCAAACAACTCAGGATTAGTCTAGTCATACAGAAGTTGAAACAAATTAACTGAGAATCAAGAAGAACAACTTAATTTCTTAAAGATCTCTAAATTAGAAAATAAGTGAACAACTTGGTATAAGAAGAAAACACAGGGTAAAATTCTCTGCATAACCTTCAGCATTTCTATAGACACTTTGACAATAAAGGATGCTCTGATATATGCTCTTGTAGCAAATATTCTTAGTAGCACTGGTATCTTTAAATTGCACTGATAGTTTTAATTTAAATTAAGCTCATTGTTATCAGTCCCTGCAGATGTGTGAAAAGTTTACTGTCTAAATGGCACCATAAAGTGAAACTGAATAATACTACAATAAAAATGAAGGCAGGTTAATTAAAATGAAACCCATGAAGATTTGCCTATGAGAGACATCGTATTTCATTTTGTAAGTCAAATTCTCTTTCTCCCCTTCCCCATATTTCCAAATTTTAAAGCTTACAATTTGAAATTACGTTTTATAGTAAATCTGAGTAAAGAGTTCCCTTTCAAAACATACCAATGTGTGTGAGCTTGAACAACAACAACAACAAAAACCCACTTATCTTTTTTTTCTGTTTTAAGGCAGTGCATTTAAATCATTCCAAACAGTATATTATGAAGGCGAGCAATCAGGCAGCCAAGCTGAAAAGTGGAATGAATTTGCCTGAGAAATAAAAGGAGGAGTACAGCTAAAAATGAAATATTTCATGTTATTTAAATTGCAAATGTAGTTGTTTTTTATCAATGTCTTCAATACCATTTTGGCAGCTTTGAATAAATGATGAAAGTAGCATCTTTTTCTTGCCACTGTTATCAACAATTTAGACAGAGCAATTAATTTCTTCTAGGTACATGAGGATTTTTTTTCTTAAAAATTCTGGCAGCTATTTTTTTAAGTGTTCAGGGTTTCTCTCCATCTACTTGGTGGTATATCTGATAATTTCATAAAAATTATGGGGGCAGGAAGAAAGCAAGATTAGTACCAAAAGAATAATGACTTTCTTAAAGAATTAATAAACATGTCATTTTCTACCATTTCCTTCATTTTATATTGACAGTTTGAGTTTGTATTCAGTATTTCAGCTTCTTGAAAAGAAGATTTATAAATATTGTAACTTTTGAAGTGCCTTCTAAAATAAACTGTTACTAAATATTTCCACATTGCTTATAATCCAGATCCCCCTCTATTTAGCCCCCTTAACTATGATAGGTAGGCTTCCTCATGGCTCAGATGCTAAAGAATCTCCAACCCCTCCAGTATACTTCCCTGGTGGCTCAGACGGTAAACCGTCTGTCTACAATGCGGAAGACCCAGGTTCGAGCTCTGGGTTGGGAAGATCCCCTGGAGAAGGAAATGGCAATACACTCCAGTACTATTGCCTGGAAAATCCCATGGACAGAGGAGCCTGGTAGGCTACAGTCTATGGGGTCACAAAGAGTCGGACACGACTGAGCAACTTCACTTTCTTTCCAGTATTTTTGCCTGGAAAATCCTATGGACAGAGGAGCCTGGTGGGCTACAGTTCATGGGGTCACAAAGAGTTGGACACAACTGAGTGAATAGGAGCCTCTGAGTCAGTTTTTCCCCAAGGCAGCATGCCATAAATACGCCCTTCACTGTCATTTGAACTAGGTACTATAAACCTGGAATCGAGTTTGGTTCGAAGCTATTTCTCTATGTCCACTAGGTAAATAAAGTTGAGTTTGTACCTCTTGCCCTCATGCAAAAGTGAGTTTTGTTATTTTACTGCCCATCTTACTAGGGCAAAATACTTCTCAGTGGAGGGCTCCTCTACTTAATTCCACCCATGGACCCTAAGGACAAGTCCTGACAGACGGATTAAATCCTAGAGACAGGATTAGCTGGGGAGCCAATCTTCTGTGTCTGGGGAGATATTTTCCAAGAAAGAAAAGACCTCTGTCCCCTGACACTAAGAATCTAGGCTAGCCTCTGACATTTCTCCTCACTTTTCCCCCAGGGAGGGGCAGCTAGAGTTGGGGTGTTCAGCTATAAGAAAGCTCACAGCAGGCCGTTTGGACTGGTTAACCCACAGACCATGGAGCAAATGCTTTCTCTCAGGCTCTGGCCCTGATCTCTGCCCAGACTCCAGTGACTGTGACTCCTGAGATTTAGGGTGGAACATTTGAGCACAATTTAACAGATTCCACTCGTAATCAAATGTCGTGCTGGGTTTTTTGTCTCCATTGTACATATCTTTAAGAGATCTTCTGGGGTATGCCACAGCGATAATCCAGTATTTGTAGAGGCTCCAGAGAAAAGGCCTTAGACATTCCCAGGAAAAAACGGCATTTGACTTTTTTTGGTAACAGCTTATTAAGAATAGTCCTTTAGGGTATATTTTCACAATATTTTTGATATATGCTCTTATCTATTCATGTAATTGCCCCAATATTTTTAGAACGAGGCTTGACGCAAGCTACAATATAGTTTAAGCAATTATTTGCCAGAATTTTCTAACATAAAAGCAGTATTTTCTAACATAAAAGCAGTATTAGTACTTTACTAGTTTCATAAGCTGTCGCCAAAACTGATCTTCTCTAAAAAAAAAATAGCCCATAGATCCCCATCCTGATTGGTCTCTCCATCCATCCTCTGCTCTCCCATAACAATCTTTAAAAAGTCAATTTATTTGGCAATTAATTGTATGTGCCTTGTGATAGTTCTTAAATTCATGTATTAACTGTTATTTAGAAATTATCAAAGAATGTTCAAGCTGTAGTATAACTGCACTCATTTCACATGCTAGCAAAATAATGCTCAAAATTCTCCATGCAAGGCTTCAACAGTATGTGAACTGAGAAATTCCAGTTGTACAAGCTGGATTGGGCTTCCCGGGTAGCTCCATGGTAAAGAATCTACCTGCCAATGTACGAGATGCAAGAGACTTGGGTTCAATCCCTGGGTTGGGAAGACCCCCTGAAGAAGGAAAATGGCAACCTACTTGGGTATTCTTGCCTGGAAAATTCCATGGACAGATGAGCATGGAGGGCTACAGTCCATGGGGTCACAAAAGGGTGGGACATGACTGAGAACAGCACAGCACAAGCTGGATTGAGAAAAAGCAGAAAAACCAGAGATCAAATTGCCAACATCTGTTGGATCATAGCAAAAGCTGGAAATAACATCTGCTTCTGCTTCATTGACTACACTAAAGGCTTTGACTGTGTATATCACAACAAACTGTGGAAAATTCTTCAAGAGATGGGAATACCAGACTACCTTACCTACCTCCTGTGAAAACTGTATGCAGGTCAAGAAGCAACAGTTAGAACCAGACATGGAACAACAGACTGGTTCCAAATTGGGAAAGGACTATGACAAAGTTGTATATTGTCACCCTGCATATTTAACTTATATTCAGAATACATCATATGAAATGCCAGGCTGGATGAGGCACAGCTGGAATCAAGATTGGGGAGAAATATCAATAACCTCAGATACGGATATGATAACACCCTGATGGCAGAAAGCAAAGAGGAATTAAAGAGCCTCTTGATGAAAGTGAAAGAGGAGAGTGAAAAATCTGGCTTAAAACTCAACATTCAAAAAACTAAGATCATCACATCTAGTCCCATCATTTCATGGCAAATAGATGGGGAAGCAATGGAAACAGTGGCAGACTTTATTTTCTTGGGCTGCAAAACCACTGTAGATGGTGACTGCAGCCATGAAATTAAAAGACACTTACTCCTTGGAAGAAAAGATATGACCAACCTAGACAGCATATTAAAAAGCAGAGACATTACTTTGCCCACAAATGTCAGTCGAGTCAAGCTATGGTTTTTCCACTACTCATGTATGGATGTGAGAACTGGACAATAAAAATGGCTGAGCCTGGAAGAATTGATGCCTGTGAACCGTGGTGCTGAAGAACACTCTTGAGAGTCCCTTGGACAGCAAGGAGATCAAACCAACCAATCCTAAAGAAAATCAACCCTGAATATTCACTGGAAGGACTGATGCTGAAGCTGAAGCTCCAATACTTTGGCCATCTGATCCAAAGAACTGACTCATTTGAAAAGACCCTGATGCTGGGAAAGATTGAAGGCAGAAGGGGATGACAGAGGATGAGATGGTTGCATAGTATTCAAGGCAATCTGATGTGATGTCTGATTCAGTGGGCATCAGTCTGAGCAAACTCCAGGAGATGGTGAAGCTAAGCTGCAGTCCATGTATTCGCAAAGAGTCGGACAGAACAGAGTAACTGAGTGACTGAACAATAACAACAGGAGTGGTCATTTTCCTTGTGTTTTAAAAATATATCTTAAAATACTGTGAGATTTTAGAGGGCACATATTTTTTTGGTTAATTCTATGACAGTAATGATCATGGTTTAAGTGTGTTAAGCTCTGACTACATCCAGGTATTTTTCCACGTGTTCTATATATATCAGCACATGGGATTCTCACCACAAATCCATGGGGCTAGTATCATTATTATAAATTTGTTTTGGATGTGAAAGCCAAGTAATAGCCAGTAAGTGGTTGAGCTGCATTTGACCTAACCTCGAATATTATGTCAAAAAATTATTTTATATGTAAATATTTAATGTTTTTATTGAAGATAGTTGCTTTACAATGTTGTGTTACTCTCTGCTGTACAATGAACTGCCATCTATATGTACACATGTATGCCCTCTTTCTTGGACCTCCCTGTCCCTCTTCTCACCCCTCTAGGTCATCACTGAGCACCAAGCTGACCCCCCAGTGCTATACAGCAGGTTCCCACTAGCTACCTATTTCACACATGGTAGTGTGTATATATCAATCCTAATCTCCCAATTCATTCCACCCTCCCCTTCCTCCCCCTGTGTCCACATGTTTGCTCTCTATGTCTGCATCTAAATAGTTTTATACCCAGAATATGTTGAATTTAAACCCACTGAGAGGATGGTGAGGCTATCAACCACCCTAAATATGATGATATTTATGAGTCTGCAATCCAAAGATCTTTCACATCTCTACCTTTATATGGAAGAGAAAAACAGGCTTCTGTCGAAAACAACCATAAATGTGGAACATAAGAGCCGCAATACACATTTCCTAGTCTTTGGACCCTTCTCATTTTCTCAGCTACAGTCACTGATAGGAGAGCAGGACTCTGGTCAGAGTCTTTTCAATTTGGTCTAGTCTAAGCTGGATTCCCAGGAAATATTTTTATCGTGTTAACCTACCAGGGCAGGCTGTTAGTAAATGAATTTACAAAAGAAAGTTTTGTTCACAAAGGTCTCGGTAGCAAAAATTTAACAAGATTTGCTGAGTACACCATGAGTAATGGATTTAAGAAGGTCAACAAAACCGACAATTTTATTGTGTACTATATGGTATTATATTTCATCAATTCTTTGGTCTCCATGTGGTAACCTTTCAGAAACTTTTTAGAGCTATTACTTAAAACCATTTATTGAATTTTGATATAATCTCACAGAATTCTGTAGTATCTTTTTCCTTATGATGAAATCCAAAATATTCATTGATTAGCATTGTTTTCTAAAGCATAACTCAAATAACGACAGGGTAAAGAGTCCTTGACATTTCAGTATAGCTTATTCTTCATTTTCCAGTTATTTATTAAAAAGTACTTTTAATTTTAATCATATATATTTGACTTGAGACCATCTGTTTGGATGAGCCAGAAAAAAGTCTATTTTCAGGAAATTCTGGCATATATTGAAATCTTTTGCTTACCTTATTCCCTCTAACTGGTCATTAATTCATCCATTCATTCAATTGTCAAACATTCATTAAAAGAATATGTTAAACACTAAACATTGTACCAGAATCTAAAGATATTTTGCTGAGCAAAACAGATGTAGTATCTTGCCCTCAGCCCAGTTAGAAAACTAGACATTAATAGGGAAATTACACCAATATGTAAATTCTAACTGTGTTAACTTCTATGTATCAAAATATATTGGTAACTATGAGTTCTTATAGGAGATACATACTATCACTATAGAGGGGTGGGAGTGAGGTGCTGGAAGAGTCCTACCTAATGCATTAATGTTTGAAGTAGCTGCAGGTGAGAAGCGCATTTTAGGCAGAGGAAATAGCATATGTAAATGTGCTAAGGGAGAGGCCATATAATCTGAAGAAATTGAAATATACCCAGTTTAGCAGAGAACTACAAAGAAAAGGTAGAGTGACATTAGAAGAGGCAAGAGAGTAATCTGAAAAGGGCCAGATTACATAAAATGTTAAAGATTAAGGATGCCAGTGTTTATTATAAAACAATGGAGCCACTAAAAATTTCAAGTTGAAAGATGCTAACAAATCAGAATTGCATTTTGAAAAGATCATAGCAACTACATTATAGAGATTGGATTGGGAGTGGACTAAGAGTGGATATGAAAAAAGCTGAATTAAGAATATTCTGTGATAATCTAGGTGAAAGGCAATGGAGTCCTAGAGTCCAGGAGTGGATAAGAACATGAAGACACAATGGATTTCCTATGTCAAAGCAAGAATATTTCAAAGTTACTTTTGGTTTCCAGCTTCAAAAACCAGTCAGGTAAATGAAGCTACATTTTATGATAAGGGACACAGGAAAAGAATAATAGAGATTCCCTGGAGATGCCTTTGAAACATGTAAATGAATGAGATAGAAGGTGTTTATAGGTCCTAGACCACAGAAGAGTGATTGAGGTTAGAGACAGAATTTGAGTCATCAGTGTGTGAATAAAATTTTAAAAAAGAGGAAAAAATGACTAAGGTTAGAGGGATGCTAATTCTCCAAAGGGCTTCCCTGATAGCTCAGGTGGTAAAGAATCCACCTGCAATGCAGGAGACCCCAGTTCGATTAGTGGGTCAAGAAGATCCCCTGGAGAAGGGATAGGCTGCCCGCTCCAGTATTCTGGCCTGGAGAATTCCATGGACTGTAGAGTCCATGGGGTCGCAAATGTCAGACACGACTGAGGTGGGTAAAGGAAGATGGTTATTCAATCTCATCATTTCTTTTTTTTTTCAAATATATCTCAAATACATCTTATCTTCACCACTCTCAATTTGGCTACTCTTGTTCAGAATCTTATTACCTCTGCCAAAATAATGCCTATGTCTCCTAATGGATATTGCTACATTAGAAATGACACTTTGCATTCCATTTTTCACACAATGAGTGTCAGCATATTCACTTAAAATCCTTCCATATTCTCTAACTTCTAGAGAATACAGTCTCTAACTTAAGCACACAAACCATTCCTTTAAAATAAGATCCTTGCCTCTATCTTACCTTTTATCTTTTCGCCAGGTCTGTTTAAATTTGGGGAATACAGAAGTGAATTAGCCAAGTATCTTCACTCACGCAGCTCACAGATTAGCAGGTCTAGATCTTGCCAGATCCGTGCAGGTTTACTGAATGAAGGAAGGATTCTATAGCTATCTCCCCAAAAGTGTGGAGTTGAACACATCACTGTTACTTTTTCAAAAAGCATTCAGCCATTTCTCAGGCACTGTTGTCTGCCAATTGAGTATGAGTGGGAATGGAAGTTTTTGAACCTAAAATTCACATACAGTCAGAAATTCATTTAATATATTTCATTTTCCTGTCCAGAATTTTATAATATGGATAAAATAACATTAGCAGAGATTTTTTCAGCATCTCTCAAGTTCTGATCTCTTAGGCTCCTAAAGGTAACCTGGAGCCAATAGTAAAGTATCACAGTTATGAAAGCAGCCACATGAAGAGATATTCCTTCATTTACCTCACTGAAAAATGACAACTGTCAATGAAGGCGTGTGAGTCTGTTTTTACTTTTTGAATGAAACAAATACTCAAGGGTCATTTCCTTATCAAAAATATTATTCAGGAATAATATTCATGTCTTTGTAGGTGAAGTGTTTCCAAGCGAAAAATTGGCTGCAAATACAAATACAGTTAACTTTAAAAATGATGCCTCTTCTAAGTTGATCAAAGTTAAATCACATGAAGATAAAAGTCACTGTTGTGATCATGTTCCCTAGCAACTTAGGGCTCCAGATTTCTTTTTCAGAATGCATTCCCAGCTGTTTCAAGTTGGTTTATGATTGTTGTATCTGTTGATATCGTTGACATTCTGTTTTATATTTTATCTTCATTTTGTGTTAAAATAAAAACAATAAACTGAATTTTTGTGTGCTATTTAACGTCCTATCTTTGAGGGCAGCTGGCAGTTTCAGTGAAAAACAGTACAATCTAACTGACTTATTTCTCCTCATTTTTCCAATTGAAATGAAATCACCAGTCTAACAGAATGCACATTTTTTAAAAGTATATATTTGCATTTGCATAAAGAAAGTAGTTTATCACCTGAGAATAAGATTGTCCAAAAAAGACAATTACATTTCAAACATCTCCCCTACCATCCTCATTTCATCTTCTTCAACTATACCAAATTCTTCATTTCTAAGCAAATGCCTTTCTTTTCTGTTTAAGAAAATGGAAGTTACTTTTTATTAGTAGGTTCTACTGTTTTAACTTATTCTTTAACTGCATATCCTGTTAATTATCAAGACTGGATGACTTCACCCTGCCCCCAACCCTTGACTAATTTCTTAGACAAATTTTGCTGCCAGGGCCTTTGATCCTTGTATGATTGGTGACCTGAGAGACTAGCATCTAATCAAGCTTTACTTCTGGCACGTAAATTGGAGGGCTGGAACAATAATTCCAGTTTTTTTAAACTGATATTCAATCAAAAATATTGTATTGCCAACTATAATATTAAAATTATGCTAACATTATCCATATAATATGAAACATAAATAATATCATAGCATCAAAGAAAATATTTTGAAGGTAAGACATAACTTTGTTTATTTCATTATCTTCCCATAGTATATCTTAAAACAACTTCTTTTACAGAAATGTCCAAATTCCCTGTTCAAATCATAATGGGAAATCATTGCTTTAGCTGACTGTTATAACTATTGTTGGGCAAGTGTATTAGATACATGGGATATCTTATATGCACATGCAATGAAAATTCAGAAATATCCCATTAATAAAGCATTATTAATATAGATATAAAATGCACTAATTTATTGTCATTTTAGATATTTATGAAGACAAATTAATTCCACAAAGCTAATAATATGTATGGCTTATCCCAGAGTCTTGCATGAACATGTAGTTATCAATATATTTTTTAGTTCAGTTCAGTCGCTCAGTCATGTCTGACTCTTTGCGACCCTATGGACTGTAGCACACCAGGCCTCCCTGTCTATCACCAACTACTGGAGTTTACCCAAATGCATGTCCATTGAGTCAGTGATGCCATCCAACCATCTCATCCTCTGTCATCCCCTTCTTCTCCTGCCTTCAATCTTTCCCAGCATTGTGGTCTTTTCCAATGAGTCAGCTCTTCTCATCAGGTGGCCAAAGTGTTGGAGTTTCAGCTTCAACATCAGTCCTTCCAGTGAACACTTAGGACTGATCTCCTTTAGGATGGACTGGTTGGATATTCTTGCAGTCCAAGGGACTCTCAAGCTTCTTCTCCAACATGACAGTTCAAAAGCATCAATTTTTCAGTGCTCAACTTTCTTTATAATCCAACTCTCACATCCATACATGACTACTGGAAAAACCAAAGCCTTGACTAGATGGACCTTTGTTGGCAAAGTAATGTCTCTGCTTTTTAAAATGCTGTCTAGGTCGGTCAAACTTTGCTTCCAAGGAGTAAGCATCTTTTAATTTCATGGCTGTATTTTAAACATATATTTTCTTAAAATATTTTAACTGAATCTGTTTATACAGATGAAGCATAAAAATGCATTTGACTGCTGTTAACTTCCTAACATAGACGTCACTAATAATTTTAAATCCAGATGGCAAAGATATGTTAAAACTTAATTTCACAATATTGTTGCAATAAATTTAAATTTACATAGTACTAAATTATATTTTGGAGAAGGAAATGGCAACCCACTCCAGTATTCTTGCCTGGAGAATCCCAGGGATGGGGGAGCCTGGTGGGCTGCCGTCTATGAGGACACAGAGAGTCGGACACGACTGAAGCAACTTAGCAGCAGCAGCAGCAGCAGCAAATTATATTTATGGAAAGAATACAGTAATTAAATATACTTTAGAACTTATTTCTAATTGATATTAAAATTACTTGAATGAGTGCTTAAAATTATATATTAATACAACAGTATCCAAAGTTTGAGAAATATCATAGTCATTTATCCAAATCAAAATTAATCAGAAATATAATTTACACATCTGATTTATGAACTTAAAAAGGTTATTTCTAACATTTAGTATTTTTCTCAGGATATTTATATGAATTAGAATAATCACCAACCAACAGGTTAATTACAACACAGTGTGAAGTATCATGTTGTTCTTAAGCAGAAGTGATGTTTAAAAAAAAATAATGTGAGGTCGGGTATTCAAAGACAAACAGTTATAGAGATATACAAATTATAGGAAATGTGCAATGTCGATCTGAATTAGCAAGTTGAAGTGGGTGTCTTTTTCCAAATGTCCATTAATGCTAATAAGGAGAGAACTGAAAAGTATTGGCGCTCCATTAATCAGGAGTTGTCAATGGTAGGTCAAAAGAAATAAGTGATGAAGGCAAATTTTATACACTTAGTAATAAGTAGGAGATTATTATGTATGATTTTATCTTAATTGGTTTTGAGAATTAATTGGGTGGTAACAAAAGCTGGCATAAAGCTTTTCATTTGAATAGAACAATTAAAAACGCTAAAAGGCTTGGAGTTGATGATAACCACTCTACTGGATTAACTCTTAGCTATAAAATCAGAAGAGATTTATTATTTATCTCAAAATTGAGTTAATGTTAATGATTAATGTATATTACTTAGCTGGGAGCATTTCTACTTTTCAAAGCTTGTTTTTTTGGTCAAGGTCAAGTCTGTATAAAATTGATATAATAGTAAGTGACTTCCATGACTACATTTTTCTCATTTACATCAAAACTGGAAAATATATAATGAAAGCAACAGGACACAGTATTTATTACCCTATACCCCAAGAAGTGGACTCTTTCTTTGTCATCTAGAATAACTGCCATTCTACGAATAATAATGGGCTTAAATTAGAAATAACAATCACTTCTGTATTCACGTTTTAATAAGTTTAAAATTATATATCTCAGTCTTTCCTATGTTTAATTTCTGAAAATTTCAAGTCATTTTTAAATGTAGTAGTTAAATCAGAAATATAAATTCTAACTTTGGCATTTGTTATAAATAAAATATTTTGAGATGATTCCTAATTTGTCAGTAAATGAGGGATACATTTTCAATTACACTAACGTTGAGGCTGATCATGTGTCTCTAGAATCTTGTTAAAAAAATATTATGGCTGTAGAATAATATTAATTCAGAAATTATATATATATATTTGTAGTACTGATGCTATAATATATATTTTTAGATTTATGCATAACTGGTTGATATTCAACAGGAACCATTAACTCTTCTCCTAACTTCTATCAACTAATTTCTTTTTTTTTTTTTTTTTAGGGTTTTGATAGTCTTTTTTTTTTTTTAATTTTAAAATCTTTAATTCTTACATGTGTTCCCAAACATGAACCCCCCTCCCACCTCCCTCCCCATATGGAATTTATCAACTAATTTCTTATCCGATATTACAAACTCACTTTTGCCACATTTTATCTTAATATTGTTTAAAAAGTGGCAACATTTTTGTATGTCACCAGATAGTTAAGCAGATTATTTAGAACAAATGCGAAATGCCTTGGGTACTTACATAAGTGAAATGAAACAATTACTTTAGATTTTGTTTTATTTTGATCTATAATGCAGATTCTGTTTTCAATAAAGGTATGAAATAAAAATCAAGATATTCTATAGTGCAAAATGTTTGCTTTAAATTGAGTGTAGATTTTTTTCCCTTTAAAATATATTTGCAAAAAAAGTGTTATATAAGATTTATATGCCTCAATTATATTTGTAATGAATTAATTATTCAGGTAAGTAAATTTTATTTTATACTCACATTAACAAATATTGGAATCCAATGGAAATTTAGAGTATATCTAAATAGACAGACATAATAAATAAAACAAGAGAATGAGTGAACATAATGAAGCAACAGAAAATGTATTATTTCAACAAGAAATGTTGAATTTTGTCTTTTGAAGCCTGTTCCAAAGTGGTAAGCTTTTTGTATTCATCAGGAGTGTTTGTTTTCACATTTTCATGTCATTCAGCAGTCTTTGACAAGTTCTTTGTGGCTAAGGAAATTTAAAACTGCTTTGAAATTCTGTGAGGAACTCACAGATCCCATCAAAATATACTGCCGTAGTATCAAGAAATGTTGAAGAATTATACCTTTAAAGCTGTGCCAAGAAACCTAGCCAGCATCTTTCTCTCTTTCATTATCAAGCCGAGTTCTATACCGCCTGCCTTTGGGCTAGGCAATCCCATAGATATTTCCCATACGAATGCATACTGCCAAAGTTTTTAGACCAGAAAACACTTTTCTCACTCTGGGGAAGAAACATGGTGTAAGCAGAAAAAGTAGTATGCAAAAGCAAAACAGTCTCTGCCATTAACCAACAAATGATGGAACTCTCCGATACTTGGTCTTTATATCCAGAAAATAATGGGAGTGCATTGTAACATCTCCGGTGTCTCATAGAGCACTCTAAGTATGAGTCTTCCTTTCCAGTCAGTGAAATGTGCAGTTCTCACATATGACCAGAATTTGACTATATTACACAAATCTCATAGAACCATTCTCCAAGCTAAACAGTCGGTTAAAAGGAGTAAATTTTGGGGTGGCTGAGCAGTAAGGAAGGGAAGAAGGGAGGGTTCATAGGAAGCTGCTTCTGGACATCTTGAATTGTCCAGGTCCCTCAAATGAAGCACTCCTATCTCTGACAGATCTCATCATTTTCCGGTGCTCTGCTGTCAATGAATAACAAACACCATTATTCAGAAACTTGGAAAACCAAAATCTCTCCTTGGGTTCCCAAATTTAATCCATCACTAAATCCAGTCTGTTTTACCTGCTAAAATCATACAATTCTGTCCACTTCTTGCACCTCCCATCTATTATAACCTCTTTCTTAGAAGACTGTAATAGCTTTTTTTTTTTTTTTTTTTTAATTTGGCTGAGCCATGTCTTATTGCAGCACACGGGATCTTTCATCTCTGATACTGCATGTGGAATCTTTAGTTGTGGCATATTGGATATAGTTCCCAGACCAGGGATTTAACATGAGCCCTCTACAGTGGGAGCTTGAAGTCCTAGCCACGGTACCACCAGGGAAGTTCCTGTATAGCTTTTTATATTGCCTGTGTACATGCACCGTCAGTCTCTTCAGTCATGTTTGTCTTTGTGACCCTACGGACTATAGCTCACCAGGCTCCTCTGTCCATGGGATTCTCCAGGCAAGAATACCGGAGTGGGTAGCTCTTTTTTTTTTTTTTTTTTTTTAAGTCATCCTGACCCTTTTATTGTTGAAATTAAAAAAAAATAAAAGATATTAAATACAATGGTGAATATATAGGACACAACAGAATCATAAAATTTAATGTTGAGTTAATGGATCTCCAAATTGGCTTTGAACCCAAAACTTCTTAAAAAATGGATATGCTTACTGTTAACGGCAACTGGCTTACAGGTGAGAGAATAGTCAAAGCTGTTTCAGTTGAACTTCCAGGGAAATTCTCTTCTCAAGAACATCCTTTAACTGTTGCTACAATTCACTATTCAATCTGGCCAAAACTGTGTTGGTTTCCTTATTGCATCTAATTGATACCTGAGTAGCTTTCTTATCTTTCCCAACAGACCAAGGAATAGAAGGCTGTGATGCAAGAACAGCAGCTCGGACACCTGTCTTCCGTGCATGTTCATCCGCTTCTGGCCTTTATCTTCCGATTATAATCTCCTTTGAACAGGTTTAGGTGGCAGAGCATCAGGTGTGGTGTCTGTGCTCACACTGGCGGGAGCACTAGCAGCTGTCTTTTCTTCGATTTTACCATCTGTTTTGGCAAATCAAAGAGAACTGGTGGGATCAGAAGCTTTTGCAAACAGCAAGACTTCCGGATGCTTCTCGGCTTCATCATCTGTTCTTCATTTGTGGCAAATACTTCCAACTGGCTGAAATCTGCAAAATTTGGTTGTTCTGGTATCTGCTGAGGTGAGGTACAAACGTGAGTTATTAGGCCATTGGCATCCCCTGGGTGATGCACAACAGGACAAGGAGCCTGTGCGGGCTGTGGTCTTGAAGGCACTGCAGGAGTTTGGGCAACAGCTCCAGCCTGTGGCTTTCTTGTTGTGATGGAAAAGGCCCGATTCATACCGTTATGCCCAAGTCGCGAAATCTCCCACCAGGGAGCTGGTATCCGAAGCAAAAGCAAGAGCTTTTATTACCTAGCTCCAGCTGGGGCTCCCACCGTTACCGACGCAGCGGCTAAGGAGAGGAGCCCCGAGTTTTGGGTTACACTGCTTATATAGGGAATATTCAGGTGAAAGGGTAACAAAGGGGACGTTCAGGCTGAAGGACTACTGATTGGTTACCCTCTTGGTTGTGTGTGGATTTCTGATTGGTTTTTTTACTTCCACGGTAAATCATTACTTCCAAGGTAAATCACAATGGTAACTCATTACTTCCAAGGTAAATCACAAAGGTAAATCATTACTTCCAAGGTAAATCACAAATTCTTGAACTTAAAGTCAGGAGGTTTAACCTAAGGGCTGATTGGCTCACGCACAGTGGGGCAAGTTTAGGCAATATCCAAAGTCTAAGTCTGTTTGCCCGGTACCTTTGCAAAATGGAGCTCTTTTACAAGATGGAGTAGCTGAGGCTCTTCAATACCTAAAGATGATGATATAGAATGAGAGGGCTTTTTTTTTTTTTTTTTGCACTTAATTATTTTATTTTATTTTTTTTTCTTTTTTTTTTAATTTTAAAATCTTTAATTTTTACATGTGTTCCCAAACATGAACCCCCCTCCCACCTCCCTCCCCATAACATCTCAGTGAGTCATCCCCATGCACCAACCCCAAGCATGCTGTATCCTGCGTCAGACATAGACTGGCAATTCAATTCTTACATGATAGTATACATGATAGAATGCCATTCTCCAAAATCATCCCACCCTCTCCCTCTCCCTCTGAGTCCAAAAGTCCGTTATACACATCTGTGTCTTTTTTCCTGTCTTGCATACAGGGTCGTCATTGCCGAGGCCTTGAAGGTGGACATGCTGGTGCAGTGTTTTCAGGAGAGGTTCCTGAATGAGACCTTGGATGAGTTACATTGTTTCCAATCTGTTCTGGACTGGAAGTAAGAGAGTCTGAAGTACTGTAAACATCTGCTACAATATTTCCAGAAGCAAATTTCACTGATGAATTTATCTTATTTTCTTCTGAAAGGTCAGATGTTTACACAAGCAATGGGCTTAGTGGGATTAGTATGATCACTGCCAGTTCTTCTAAGTTTCATTTCCTGCATTTGAATTTTGCTTGGAGTCATACGAATGGGAACTGGATGAACAATAGCAGTATCAGGATCAGCTGGTGCAATGTTAGAATCAAATTGGGTCAGAGTTTGTGAGCTTGAAGAGCATTCACTAAATGTCTCCCACTGCTCACTGTTCTGATTCAGCTGGGGCCAAGTCTGCTTTAGTGACGGCATTGACAGAGATTTGCTTGGAGGAGCCTCTGCAGGATAGCCTGAATAACCTACCTCACCTGGCTGATCCCCAACATCTGCTGAATCTTCCAAATCAATCAGTTTGGGCATTAAGCTTTCAGGGAGTTTTTCTCATAAATCATAGCCATTGTTCCTAGCAACTACCAGATGAAATGCAACACAAAACTCAACCAGTGTCAAGGCTCCATCTTTATCAAAATCTGAGAGTTCCCCAATATGAGAAAGTTCAAGAATATGAAGTTTCAGTTTTGTAAAAAAACTCTTTAGCTGTAGATCCTGCAGCTAAACAGGAATAAATCTGTTTAGATCAGGCTGAATGGTTTTAAATTGATTTACATAGTACTGTCTGT
The DNA here is from genome assembly GCF_032405125.1 of Capricornis sumatraensis. Lineage (NCBI taxonomy): Eukaryota > Metazoa > Chordata > Mammalia > Artiodactyla > Bovidae > Capricornis > Capricornis sumatraensis. The sequence goes on along the minus strand of NC_091081.1, from coordinate 22,955,778 downwards.
GTTCATCTGTTATTTCCCAAGGATCGTCATAACTGCTGGATTGCCTACGAATTTCATTGGCAGTTGTAGCTGAGGCTACAGTTCGAACTGTTGTCTGGTCCTAGACAGAAGCAGGATGCATGGTTAAAAGAGTACTGGTTGGTGGAATATCTGCAAAACTGGCCCAGTTTTCTTGAGGTGGAGGTGAAGAATGTCCTAGCCACATTGCATCACCAGCAGAAGAGCCTGATTGTGCTTCACCGAAGGGAGCACAGAATGGCCCAGGTTCTGCAAGGGGCCTCTCACTGTGTCCTCCACCGGGATGACGGTTTTCTTCTTCCATGTGTGTGGAGAAGTTGGTGGAGACTGCTGCGGTGAAACTACTGGGAACGCAGGTTCCTGCTGATCTACAGATGCATGAGGCTGGACAGTATCATGGCTTGTGGACCCCTTTTTCACTTCTCCCCTGCCAGGTGGTTGGGGGGTTACACCAGAGTAAGACCCTTGATTTTCACAATCTGAAGAATATGAGGTTGCATGATGAGATTCCTGTTCATTCTCTGAAGCAACAAATCTTGGCAGAGGAAGGTCCTTTACTGTATTTATACTTTCTTCTCCAGGAGCTCTTCCTGACCCAGGGATCAAACCCACATCTCCTGCAGCCCCTTCAATGCAGGTGAATTCTTTACCTCTGAGCCACCAGGGAAGCCCTTTAAATTGTCTACTTAAATACAATTCACTTTTCCCCAGCCAAACTTGCCTCCATTCTATAGCGATCAAGTTCTTCTCAAAATGTGCCTTCTGGTCACATCACTCCACTCTTCAACTTTAAAGGAAATCTGTCTGTGACTTCCCATTGCTCTTAAGGTAAAGCTAAATCTAACACAGTGCTATCCAGTAGAACTTTCTGCCGTAATGGAAATGTTCCCTGAACTCTCCAATATGGTGTCTACTAGCTGCAAATGGGCAACTGAGCGCCTGAAATGTAGCAAGTTCAACTGAGGAACTCAATTCTTAATTCTCCTTAGTTTTAATTACTTTAAATCCAAATTTAAATAGCCACATCAGCCAGTAGCATCCATGTGGAACTCAAAGATGGCCCCTGCATTATCTACTCTCTGCCTATTCTCTAACCTTTTCCTATACCAAGCTCCCTACCTCTTGGTCTCTCTGACTCCTCTTTTAAGTTTCACACATTCGTTTTGCTTCCAGCTGACTCAAGAAAACTTTGCAAATATTATGCCTCTATTGGGGGAACTCTTCCCATTTTTTTTCCCTAGTTAAAACCTACTCATCTTTCAGAGGACTTCCAGGTGGCTTGATGGTAAAGAATCCACCTTCCAATGCAGGAAGTGCAGGGGATGCAGTTTCGATCCCTGGAAAAGGAAATAGCACCCCACTCCAGTATTCTTGACCGGGAAATCTCACGGACAGAGGAGCCTGGTAGGCTATAGTCCGTGGGGTCACAAAGAGTCAGACATGACTTAGTGATTAAACAACATCTTTCAGAAGATTCAAGAATGAAAATTGCTGAAAATCTTCCCTAGGGAAGCCTTCTCAGCACATGAAGAGGCCAATTTCAAATGTGCTTAACTCATCATCATTGTCCTTGCCATAGTTGCAGTCTGATATTTATCTTTGTTGTTGTTTCCATAAAACTAGACTGTTAGATCAACGAAGGCATGGACCATTGTCACCCAGTAATTACTATTAGCATAGAGTAAGTACTCTATAAATATTAATTGCATCAAAGAGTGATTATTTTTTATTATTCTGTGGCTCCCAAAATTCAATTTGATTTGGGCTTTTCTGGTACTATCTTTGACCAGTTTTTGTGTAAACTAAGCATACAAAATAACAACTAAAGAAAGTTTATCCAATTGCCAACCTCTTTCCAGACCAGCAAAGGAATGGAATGTGAGAGCTTCCTGGGTATTTACTGATGCAGAAGTAATTGAACATCGGAGCTAAAAGCTCAAACAGTATCCAATTTACCCATAACAGTCTAAATGACATTCAGGCTGACAAATTAGTGAAAAAATTTTTCATAACTTTCACCAACAATCTGAGCTGCACAAATCCCTCTGCTCTTTATATCTTAATTTAATCCTTTTTGAAGTTATTTGTTCCTGTAACTGGCATTTTAATCTCATATGTGCTTCTGGTTGTCCTCGTTTCTCGCTTGTTATCAGCATGCTCTTCTGCGGCTTAATGCTTTCAGAGAGACTTTCGGAGTTTTACCTGACTTAAGATTCTTAAGTTCTCTTTCAAGGATCTTTGAGTTTTAATCTTTTTTTTCATAGTGACAGGCTCAATCCTAATTCCATGAATACATCTTGAACATTTGAGGGGCAGAGGTTTATAGGGCAATCTGTGTATTCATCTAGTCCACCTCCCACCTTAAAGAAAAAGATATTGTCTCTCTGAATTCTTTAAAAGCACGTAATAGAGACTAGTGTACTCTGCAACTAACTGATTGTCAATACAAGATGATTCCATTATAATTCCATAAAGCAAGGATCCTCAACCTCTGGGCCACAGACTTATACCTCTTGTCAGATCAGCAGCAGCATTAATGTGCACAATAAATTTAATGCACTTGAGTCATCCTATGACCAACCTAGACAGCATATTAAAAAGCAGAGACATTACTTTGCTGACAAAGGTCCATCTAGTCAAAGCTATGGTTTTTCCAGGAGTCATGTATGGATGTGAGTTTCTTGGTTTATAAAGAAAGCTGAGCACTGATGAATTGATGCTTTTGAACTGTGGTGTTGGAGAAGGCTCTTGAGAGTCCCTTGGACTGCAAAGAGATCAAACCAGTTCATCCTAAATGAAATCAGTCCTGAATATTCATTGGAAGGACTGATGCTGAAGCTGAAGCTCCAATATTTTGGCCATCTGATGCAAAGAACTGACTCACTGGAAAAGACCCTGATGCCGGGAAAGATTGGAAGCAGGAGGAGAAAGGGACAACAGAGGATGAGATGGCTGGATGGCATCACTGACTTGATGAACATGAGTTTGAGCAAGCTCCAGGAGTTGGTGATGGACAGGGAAGCCTGGCATGCTGCAGTCCATGGGGTTGCAAGCGTCAGACATGACGGAGTGACTGAACTGAACTGAATCATCCAGAAACCAACCCTTACCCTAATCCATGGAAAACCTGTCTTCCATGATATCAGTCCCTTGTGACAAAAAGGTTGAGGACCGCTGCCATAACACACAAAATAGTTTCCGTTAAATTTTATACCAGATCTCTCAAGTTAAATGACATATGTGTGAAAGTACGCTGAGAATGTCCACTTCTGGCCCCTCTCAATATAACATGGGCCATGAATATGGACACATCATGGTATGGGACCCGAAGTATGTATTTCAAAGCCATGACATACTGAGTTGCAAATAGTATACCAATATCTAACATTCTGAATCTCATCACATCAGTAATGTGAAGACAATAATACTCAGAATTTACTAATAGTCAATGAACTAATGCAGTTTAAGTGCCTACTGATAGTTTATTGGGCAAATGTTAAACAATATCCCTTCCTAATCCCTCTTACTATTAGTATTTATCAAAGCCTTCCTTCTAGGAATTCTTGAGGCCATATGCATAGGTTCAGGCTTATCATTAACATCATTGAAAACAATGTTGACTTAGTCATTCAGTATCTTCAGTCCACCAGCTCTTATTATCTAGTATCATTTTTGTTGACTAAATCCAAGTGCTCAGGGGAGCTGGATTTCAGACAACAAGCCTGATGGGTTGACCATGTACTCGCCAAGGTCTTTGTGCTAGGTTAACTCTACTATTCTACATTATCTTGCCTATCATTCCAATTCCCTATTGTCTTGGAATAACCAATGCCTACATGACAGTAACCACTAAATAGCTCTTTCAATTCCTTTGACCTTAGGAGGCAGATCCTATTCTCTCTATCCCCAAACATTGGTCTTTCAAAGGAAGGGTGGCCTGGAACCTCACTCCTATTCTCCACTGAATTTCAAGTCTTGTGTATCATTTCTGCTTCTTCCACTATATTACATCTTCATTGAAAATAACATCAGCTGACCCTCAGCTAAGGTTGCCATTGCATGCTAGATTGCCTGGCTGCCTTTACTAAGGTCAGTCAGCACAGCTGGTGAGTTCATCTGTCACTTTCATTCTTGTCTTTTTCTCCTCAGTTGCAAGGATTCATGCTTCTGACATCAGTGTCTATCTCTCCAGACTAAAGGAAGTATCTTGTTAGGATGAAATCCTTTATGCAACCACTAAGAAATCAGAAGAAAACAGGTTCTATTTGAGAAAATCTGAGGAAAAAATTGTTTTCCAGTAAAATACAACCATTGAGCATAACGTAGATGAAATCATGATAGAAAAACAACAATGATAAAGCAATAAGAATTGTTGAAACCTCAATTCTGAAGCTAAGGAAAACAAATTTAACTTGCAGACAGATCTTATAAAAGAAACCAAAACTGCATAGGTTTCCCACTTCCCCCTAATTCCCAGCTCAGACTCCCAACTCAAAAATCCTTATCAAAGGCAATGTTTGTATTTTCTGTATTAATCTAATGACATCTGAACAACTGACCCCAAAAATCTGGAGAACACCATTTCCTTTGTCTCATATCTTTTTTAGCTTAAGGGTCTGTTGTCTGTAGTGGCAGGCAACACAGGCTCAGCAGCGGGCATCTGCCAACCTGGCTCCCTCTAGAATGCCGAGAGTACTCTGGCAATAACGCAAAATGTAAGATGGGGGCTCCCAGCTGGTTCTGTGTCCAGCTAATTTCTCCTGCTTTACATTTAAATTCTTGAAACCTTAAGCAATTTATTGTTAAACCTATTCTATCTTCTGCTTATATTCGAATCTGTTATCCTTCAGACCATCAATTTGATGAGAGCAAAGAATTCTACTACCTTCATAGATGTTCCTTAATATTATGTAACAGCCAAAATGGGGAAAGAATTTGGAAAAGAATAGATACATGTGTGTGTATAACTGAATCACTTTGCTATACACCTGAAAGTATCACTGCATTGTTAACCAACTATACTCCAATATAAAATAAATAGTGATAAAAAAAGAATTTCCTGAGGAGCTTGACTTAAAACCAATGGAAGTTTTATAGATCCATTTTCAAGCAACTCAGGAAGAGAAGGATAGATGCTAATGATCATCTGTGTCTAGTTGGTTTGGCATTTTCTGATTAGATTCTCAAAAAAAAAAGCATAATATACTGATGTATAGGTCAAATTTCATTACAGTGATTACAATGATAAGCAACCTAAAGATAAATACTCTTCAATATAACCAAATGTTAGAACAACCATGTTATTATCCCCATTTCTCTCCCCTACCCCTCATAACTACTATCTGATCTTGTGCTACTACTGACTAAGGTGTTCTCTCTTTAGAACATATTGGTGCCAACTCTATATCTTACAGTAAACTGCAAAGGGTGTCTCTCTTCAGCACTTTTCATGGTTGGAATAATCTACCTATACCCATAACACATATGTACTCTCTTTCATACATACATATTTAAATCTTGATCTTCAAGTAAATAATAATATTATTGAGGGTAAGCACTGGTGGTGGTTTAGCACTAAGTCATGTCTGACTGGCTTCCTATGGACTGTAGCCTGCCAGTCTCCTTGGTTCATGGGATTTCCCAGGCTAGAGTACTGGAGTGGGTTGCCATTCTCTTCTCCAGAGAATTTTCCTGACCCAGGGACTGAATCTCCATCTCGTCTATGGCAGACAGATGCTTTACTGATGAGCCACCAGGCAAGCCCAAGTAAGCACTTATTATTTACTAAATATTGTCTAGCAAATATACACTAAGCACAGTATACTTGCACTGTGTATTTGTTTTACATAATAAGTAAACTTGTAATGTATAATGATCAAAATTCTCCAAGCCAGGCTTCAATAGTACATAAACCATGAACTTCCAGATGTTTAAGCTGGGTTTAGAAAAGGCAAAGGAAACAGAGATCAAATTGCCAGCATCCACTGGATCATTGAAAAAGCAAGAGAGTTCCAGAAAAACATCTACTTCTACTTTATTGACTATGCCAAAGCCTTTGACTATATGGACCACAACAAACTCTGAAAAATTCTTAAAGAGATGAGAATACCACATTACCTGACCTGCCTCTTGAGAAATCTGTATGCAGGTCGGGTAGCAACAGTTAGAAATGGACATGGAACAACAGACTGGTTCCAAATTGAGGAAGGAGTACATCAAGGCTGTATATTGTCACCCTACTTATTTAACTTATATGCAGAGTACATCATGAGAAATGCTGGGCTGCATGAAGCACAAGCTGGAATCAAGATTGCCGGGAGAAATTAAAATAACGTCAGATATGTAGATGACACTACCCTTATGACAGAAAGTGAAGAGGAACTAAAAAGCCCCTTGATGAAAGTGAAAGAGGAGAGTGAAAAAGTTGGCTTAAAGCTCAGCATTCAGAAAACGAAGATCATGGCATCTGGTCCCATCACTTCATGGGAAATAAATGGGGAAACAGTGAAAACAGTGACAGACGTAATCTGGAGGGGTGGGGCTCCAAAATCACTGCAGATGGTGATTGCAGCCATGAAATTAAAAGATGTTTATGCCTTGGAATAAAAGTTATAGCCAACCTAGAGAGCATATTAAAAAGCACAGACATTACTTTCCCAACAAAGGTCCATCTAGTCAAAGCTATGGTTTTTCCAGGAGTCATGTATGGATGTGAAAGTTGGACTATAAAGAAAGCTGAGTGATGAAGAATTGATGCTTTTGAACTGTGGTGTTGGAGAAGACTCTTGAGAGTCCCTTGGACTGCAAGGAGATCCAAGCAGTCCATCCTAAAGCAGATCAGACCTGGGTGTTCATTGGAAGGACTGATGCTGAGGCTGAAACTCCAATACTTTGTCCACCTGATGCAAAGAAATGACTCATTGGAAAAGACCCTGATGCTGGGAAAGATTGAAGGCAGGAGGAGAAGGGGACAACAGAGGATGAGATGGTTGGATGGCTTAACCTACCAGATGGACATGAGTCTGAGCAAGTTCCAGGAGTTGGCAATGGACAGGGAGGCCTGGCATGCTGCAGTCCATGAGGTCACAAAGAGCTGGACACAACTGAGTGACTGAACTGAATTGAACTGATACTTGTAATGTAGATTAAATATGCACTTTTTGCAATTGACTTGCATGTAATAATAATCAAGCTCTCACAGCCTTATGAGGTAGGCATTTACAGTCTGCAATCAAAACATCTAAAATCGAGAGCAGCTGAGTAATTACTCAAGAAAATATAGATGGTGAGTGGCTAAACCATGCTTCACACACAGTGTGATTCCAAACTAAGACTCTTAACCCTGATCTCATACTGCCTGTTGTCAGGGTGGAAAGTTTCTGTACCACATTTGGACCTTTCTTTATTCAAGATTTGGTTATCTTTGTAGAAGCCATTTTTCCCATTTCAGATTATAATATTTATGAACATTAAATAACTGTTGAATGAATGAGTAAATAAATATTAAACTTACCTCTGAGAAAGATTGTTAACTTGAAATGTGAACTGTGTTTGTTCATTAAATGTATGTATCCCGACAACAGGAAAAGAAGTAAGGAGAAAGGATAAATCTAAAACTAGGTTATTGAATCATTCTCCTATACTTCTGGAAACATCATTATAGGGGTGAAACTATTATTTCTGTGTCTATAGAATAGATAGATGTGAGGAAACTAGGGCTCTGAGAATTTAAGTAATTTATCATATGATGGCCCTAGTAATCAGCAAAGTCAGTGTTTAAAAGCTAGGTTGCCTGGTTCCAAAACTCATGCTCTTAGACTAATTTACCATATAAATGTCACCAGGGGAATCTGACATATCCTCTTGAGGTTTTAAGTCTATACATGTGTGATTAAGAGAACTTTGGCCAAGTTCTAGTTTTGCTATTAATGAATGTTATAATTCTAAATAATCATTTCAAGTTTGTGGTGAATTACTTACTGAGAAAATGACGGTGCTAGAGGTAATTTCATTTAAAATCTATGTTTGATCTAATGGATCATTAGTCTGCAATTCACCAGCTCATTTTGCAATCATAATTTATTCCAACCGTGATATCTTCAGTTTAAAAAATGTGTATATACTAACTGGATGCAAACAGTAGCGATTGTTGACACTGAAAATTTGACAAAATATATCATTAAATGAAAGAGATGCTGAGTTATAAAGTTACTACAGTCTACCTAAGTATGACACATTTTCATGAGTTTATGCTAAAACCTTGAGAAAAACCCTAAATGTTCTAGCTGAATGACCTCATCTATAGCAGTAGTTTACCTGATACAGAAGTTGCTTTATGTTTTAAAATGGTATCACATCTTCTGTTCTTTGAAACTAATTTGTCAATGACAGTGGCCAAGAATTGATGAATGATCCAGTAGAGAATTACATGGTATTTAGCTTTTCTGGAGAGATATGACATTTCAGGTTTAGGATGATTCATCTCCTGGTTAACATGTCAAGTTTTCCTGTGAGATGTTAGTTGTTGCAAGAAATATAATGGAGCTATCAGTGGTACATCTGGAGGTGGGCTAGAGTCTGCCGGCCACTCTGGTGTGGCAGTGTGAAAGGATTGGCATGTGTCCAAACCATCTATTGGGCAAAATCTTCTGAATTTTAGGCAACTGCTGACTTGAAATACCCTGTTGTACTCCACATGCACTTAGGACTCCCCTGCTGTTCTGGAAAGCCCTATGTCCTGAAAATCAGTGAAACCATTAAAGAGTTTTATTGACCAACAAACCCTTGGGTGTTTCCAAAATTTGTGCTCAATCCCATCAACATTTGTCAAGGTTAAATCCCTACTATTTAGGATTCACAGCCTACACAAGATACTTTGCTTTTCTTGTAGGCTTCCCATCTATTTAGCTCTTTAAAAGAGGTTAATAAAAAGAGAAGACTCTGTAGGGTTTACCCATCTAATTGGAGAAGACTCACCCACACAGGAGACCCTTGGCATTGCACCAAGGTAACGGGTGGTGGTCACTGCTGGGAGGAAAGATTGGGTTTGTATCCATTATTGTTAGGTGCTCACCACAGCCAACCTTAAACAGTTAAATCAAGGAACTATAAAACGGTCAAAAATGAGCACAGACTCGATTCTAAATTCTGGCTATGATTCGCGAGTGATTCTAATTTCTGAAAAAATTGTCTCTATGATTTAATTTCACATGGAAAACATCCTCCCTTTGCAAAGCTGAACCTGTGGCTTCCTGGGTTTCAGAGAAATCTTTCAATAGGAAATCATCCAGGAGGAGATAGGCTATTATTGAAATGGTCTTGACATTCCCATGACCTTCAGTTCCCTTCTGACCTTCTCACTCCCTTTCCCAGAGCCTGTCCTACGCCAGATGCTGGATGGGTACTCATCCCCCAGGCCCAATTTCTCATCTCAAAGATGAAACAGGCAGGATTTTTCAAAAATGACCTCAATAAGAAAGCAGAGAAAACAAAATTGAAATAAAGACAATAAAAGCATCCCAGCTAATTAAAAACATGTTGCTCTTTATAGTATAGTTATTTCATACCATTTATTAGCTTTGAAATCAGGTACAGAGTTCCTTCCAATAATTCAAATTGACACTCCAATGTGAACCCAATAGTGAGTTCTTCTGAGTAAAACGTATTTGTTTTTATATACTATAACTTGTCCCCACCTTGGTTATAATTTATAATTTTTTATTGAAACCTGGTTATATATTTTCATCTAAAGAGTCATTCTAATGATAAGCAGAATAACTATACCTGAGAAATATGGTTAAAGGAGTGCTGCATATCATTCCAATCCCACAGAATGGCAATGCCAAAGAATGTTCAAACTACCACACAACCACACTCATCTCACAAACTAGAAAAGTAATGCTGAAAATTTTCCAAGCAAGGCTTCAACAGTACATGAACTGAGAACTTCAAGCTGGATTTAGAAAACGAAGAGGAGCCAGAGATGAAATTGCCAACATTCTTTGGATCACCAAAAAAGCAAGAAAGTTCCAGAAAAACATCTACTTATGCTTTATTGACTAAGTCAAAGCCTTTGACTGTGTGGATCACAGAAAACTGGAAAATTCTTAAATGGGTGGGAATACTGGACCACCTTATCTGACTCCTGAGAAATCTGTATGCAGGTCAAGAAGCAACAGTTAAAACCAAACATGGAACAACAGACTGGTTCCAAATTGGAAAAGGAGTATGTCAAGGCTCTATATTGTCACTCTGCTTATTTAACTTATATGCAGAGTACATCATGCAAAATGCTGGACTGGATGAAGCACAAGCCAGAATCAAGATTGCCAGAAGAAATATCAACAACCTCAGATATGCAGATGACTCCACCCTTACGGCAGAAAGCGAAGAGAAACTGAGAAGGCTATTGATGAAAGTGAAAGAGGAGAGTGAAAAAGCTGGCTTAAAATTCAACCTTCAGAAAATTAAGATCTTGGCATCTAGTTCCATTACTTTTGGCAAATAAATGGGGAAACAATGGAAACAGTGAGAGATTTTGTTTGGGGGTTGGGGGGCTCCAAAATCACTGCAGATGGTGACTGCAGCCATGAAATTAAGACTCTTTCTCCTTGGAAGAAAAGCTATGACCAACCTAAACAGCATATTAAAAGGCAGAGACATTACTTTGCCAACCAAAGTCTGTCTAGTTTGGTTTTTCCAGTAGTAATGTATGGATGTAAGAGTTAGACCATAAAGAAAGGTGAGTGCCGAAGAATTAATGCTTTTGAACTGTGGTGTTGGAGAAGACTCTTGAGGGTCCCTTGGACAGCAAGGAGACCCAACTAGTCCATGCTAAAGGAAATCAGTCCTGAATATTCATTGGAAGGAGTGATGCTGAAGCTGAAACTCCAGTACTTTGGCCACCTGATGCAAAGAGCTGACTCATTTGAAAAGACCCTGATGCTGGGCAAGAGCGAAGGCAGGAGGAGAAGGAGACAACAGAGGATGAGATGGCTGGATGGTATCACCTACTGGATGGACATGAGTTTGAGCAAGCTCCAGGAGTTGGTGATGGACAGGGAAGCCTGGCATGCTACAGTCCATGGGGTCGCAAAGAGTCAGGCATGACTGAGTGACTGATCTGAATAAAATCCATCCCCATCACTGGCTACTTATGTTGCCTTAAATTTCCCAGTTTTCTATTCAGCATAAGGTACTGAAAGTTCTTGATAAATAAAATACATCATTTGCTCTTGTTCACTGAGCCCTTCCTGAGAATACATAATAAATATGAACAACAACTGCAACCCACTGGAAAATGATCTGTTAGATGTCAGATAAAAAGCCTGTCATTTCAGTTTGTGCCATAAACTTAGGACATGGAACCAAGTTTTTAAAAATCTGGACATATTGGTAGAATTAATTAAGTATTTGGTAGAAATTAATATTTCAAAACTACTTGTACAATAGCAAAAAGAAGTCATAAATTGTTTGTAATCTCAGGAGAGCAAACTCTAAGTTAATTATAAGTTCAGCATGGGTTAACAGTGTGAAGGGAGGCTTAGGAAGGGATTGTGGCCTTGAAGTGACTAAATGATGTCACTATCAGTTTGGACAGGGGAGAGGATCACCTCACTAAATTCTGCACTGAACAGGCCATGCCTAAGTGTTTGATTTTGTAAGCCTTGCCATTAGAAAATAAGCATGGTAAATATCACCTAGGAAATGGTGATAGTTTGTTACTATGAATGAAGTTTCCAGAAACTCTTCATTGTTACAAAGAGAATAGAGCTGTAAAAAGTGGTCAGAAAGATGAGGTTTGAACTCCTATTGTTTTTTGTGAGAGTTGAGTAGTTTGGGGCAAGTAATTTTACCCCTTTAATGCTCAGTTTCCTCAGCTATAAAACTGGCATAATGATATCATCTTCTTTATAAGGTCATTGTGCAGGTCGAATGAGGTCATTAAAGTTAACGCATTATCTAAGTTGTACATGCTACACAAATACATGAAAAATAATTAATCTTGTTCTGAACACAAAATAACATACTGTGTAAGAGGGAGAAGCTCATTATTTATGATTTTCATAGGGTTAGAGGCAGGAGCAGAAGTGAAAATGAAGCAGATTTGGCTTAATGGATGAAAGAAGCTAATCATAACTGATAATGTGTCAACAGCATCATGGGCTGCCTCAAGAAAGTAGTAAGCCTCCTCTCTTAGGAGGAATTCAGGGAGAAACTGGATGAAACCAGGATGGGGAGGTTGTGAAATAATTTACTGAAAGGTTTATAAAAACTTTTCCTGGTGAAAGAGTTGACCAATCTGTTGAGGTTTTGCTACAACCCCAACATGCATTTCCAGATCACTCAGTTAAGGACAGTTATTTGACAATAATTACAATGTCAGCTGGAGGCCCTAGCACACACTAAGTACCAACCATATTCCAGTGAGCCTAGAACATTTATATACATGCCTTTCATGTTAAACTGTGGATTGCAAAGGAAGGAACAATTCCACCCTAAGACCTGTCTCCTCTACCCCCAATAAAATATAGCTGTTAATAGGACAAGAAGTGGAAAGGTTGCTGTCCAAAATGTTGCTTCTCATTTCTTGTGCCAACACTTTCTAATCTAGCCCCCAGGACAGTGCTGAGAAAAGCAAGATTATAAGGACCGATAGTGTAGATTGCAACATAACAGCAAGCAAAAAAATTCTATGCCACCCAGCAAATCATTACCTTGCAGAATTCATAGTTTTAAAAAATCTTGCCTGGCTCTTTCAACAGAAAAGTGCTCAACTCCTTTTCTGACAAATGGTATCAGTGATTCTACTTGGAAAAATGAGTAATCAAATCTCATGCTTCAGAAAATAAGCTCAACGCTGTAAGGATCAGGAACATATATATTCCCTTCACAGTGCTATAGTGTTTGACAAACTGGCTCAGAGCAAAGGCAACAGCAACTGGGGCATCTTTGCTTTATTTCAATACATCAGCATCAGTTTGGCTAAGGGCCTTGAAGGTGAAGGCCCAAAAGGGGAAGGAGAAATGCTAGCTTCCTTAATCTGAAGGTATCATGCAAAATGCAAAGACTTTATTCTTCTTGCTGGTTGGGGCTCTTTCATTTATGGAATATGTGAGAATAGATAAATACATTCTCTGCATTCTCTAAACAATAAATGGATTGCCACTGGGGGCAAAGAATGATATGTGCACACAACATCATATTTTACTGACCCAGGTTTCTCTTTCTGTGGACTTATTTCTAAGTTCAGTTGAGAGAAATGAGGAAAATGTTACCAAGGATAAATCTTTATTCATCTCTGGGTCTATTTGGAAGTCAACTTGTGAGTCCACTAACGGCAGGTTGAAAAATGTTGAGGAAAGCACCTGTCCTACCTTCAGTGATGACTTGCAGGGGATGAATGTGCCAAATGGGACATCCATGCATCCCTGTGAGTTACAGCCTCATTTTTAATGGTACAGGACAAAGAAACAGCAACAGACGGTCATTGTAAATCCTTCTATTTTTCAGAGTCAGCTTTCAAAGGGTAAAAATTATTAGATAATTTAAAGCTCTTCGAGTTCAAATGAAAGAAGTGGCAAGATGAGTGCTTTTACGACTCTCAGAGCCTTCTCTTGTGAAAGAAAAGGTGGCTTGCAAGAATCCTCTGGTGAGCAGGCACAAGTAAATATGACTGTTAGAGGTGAAGGGGAGAATTTTTCAAAGTTGCTGGTATAGATCTACAAGGTTATGTGTGCTACTGTATATTTGAAAGAAAGTAAGGCTTGGTACATAGGCATCCATCCATAAATACATTAAGGAGATAGGGAACGAATGAGTGGAAGGCTTAAAAGCATCTCTCTTGATAGCTGTTACATGGCCCCAGGACTAGCAAGACCCACATGGGCAGAGATGGAACTGTTTCTGAAAACTATAGGATGTACTGTATTTAATCAAACCTCCTCCTATTTAAGGCTATTTCCTATTCCAAATATTATAGAAGGAGGCTGATCTCTTGACTAGGAAAAAAGGGAAAGCATTTATAAAACATCCTTCTCCTCTGATTTATTAAAAAAGACAAAAAATTCTTAAACCAGAAGGAAGAAATATACTCCAGGAAGATGGGTGAGGAGAAAGAGTGTCTAAGGAGGGGAGGAAGAGTTAAAAATGTCACTGAGAATTTGACAGATCAAAGAGGATATGGGAAGAGTAGATAAATTAACAGAGTAGGCAGCATTTCCAAGACACACATATGAAGGTTTTCTCCTAGAGAAAATCAGGGCACTCTACAAAACAGCAATAAACAATAATAAAATCCATGAGCAATAACAGATGTATGCACACTGTTAAAATTCTGGGAAGAAATGATGGTGTATTTGTGTCTGGTGACTTTCTGCTGAGGCATATGGTGACAGCCATATGCAGAGATGGCATGGCTAATTGGCTCTGAGGCTGTCTTTCTGGAGTGTGAATCCAAGACATGACAGAAAGCCTGCCCAGAGTCATCAACCTCACTCCCCTCTACTTCCACGGGTCCACAATGGGATGGAGAATCGAGTCACAAACAGACACATTTATCCTTTCAACATATGTTTACTGAGCGGCACTGAGAAAGAGGAGACAAGAAGATACACAGCATGACTTTATTCTCCTGGGGTCCCAAAGTTTGTGTTAAGACAAGCATTTATAAACTAACTACCAAGTGTGATTGTTGCTATGATCGAGAAGTAAAGGACGCTATAAGGTGAGTCTTTCTCTGAAGAAAGAACAGCAGGTGCCAAGCCCTGGAAACAAGAAGGAAATAAAAATCGTCAACTGAGAGTGGGGCATCTGTAATAATCCTGACAATCTTGATTTCAAAATCACTCATAAATTTCAAGGAAAATAAGAAAAAAATCACTAACTTCCCTAAAATGAGGAAATGTTTGTAAATCCAAATCATGGTATGATGAGGAAAAAAGATTAAATTATTGTGATGGACTCATCAGAAATAAAAGGGAAGTCAAACTTTAGTTTCCCTAGAGGAAGGATCAAATGAGCTGTCAGAGAGTCTACCCTGGATAAACTACCCAAACATACAGGAATCTATGAATGTGAGGTAAAGTAGAGTAAAAATGGGGCTCATGTAGGTATATCTGTATGAGAATCATTTAAACCCCCAGGTAACCTCCAAGATACTAAGCAGTCAAGTGACGTGTGTGTGTGTGTGTGTGTGTGTGTGTGTGTGTGTGCGTGTGTGTTACTTGCTCAGTCTTGTCTGACTGTTTGCAGCCCCATGGACTGTAGCCTGCCAGGTTCCTCTGACCATGGAATTCTCCAGGCAAGAATACTGGAGTTTCCATGCCATTTTCCAGGTGATCTTCCTGACCCAGGAACTGAACCCCAATCTCCTGCATTGCAGGCAGATTCTTTACCATTTGAGCTACCTGGGAAGCCCCAAATGACCTCTCCTCCAGTGTATATCTCAAAAAAAAAAAAAAAAAAAAACATAAACCATAGTTTCCCACATCCCAGGACATATACTCAAGGTGAGAGAAAGAAATAACAGAAGGTTATTTACTTGGGATAGCAACATTTGACTAACAGGAATTTCAAAAAGGGAGAGCAAAAGAGATTGGGGTGATGACAGTGTTGCTGAGAAAGGAAATTTTCCCTCGCCAAAAGGAAAGAAGTTCCTGATTGAATAGACTCGCTGAAAGCTCTGTACAATGAACAAAATATAACCTGCAGCAAGTCACATCTTGATATACCTGAGATGGAAGACTTTAAAAGCTTCCAGAATGAAATATAAGACATAGTTCTGGATATTGGCAAATGTTTATCTCAAATTAGATTTCAAAGTATAGAAATAATCCCGTAACAACTGTCACTATAAAGGAAACATGGCTTACCATGGTAGAAAGCACTGAAATTTTTATTATATAATTCATTGTGAAGAGAGAAGGAAAATAAAAATTTAAAAACCAATGTGAATGCCCAATAATTATACAAATATGCTTGAGTTATAAAGGGAAATAAGTCATACAAAAAGAAAAGTAACACAATTAGAAAAAAAGTAAATACAAGGACTATTGCAAGATATTAAGAATATCAGAAATGGCCACAAATTAAGTAAAATGTTAAAAAATGCTAAGAAAAATGAAAAGTGTAGTGTAACCCATGATTGATTAGAAAAAGCAGAAAGGATATTCACATACTAAGGTGATTTTGGAAACACTTGACTCTCTTAAAATGGAGAAGTTTCAACAAATCAAAGAGAGAAGCCTAGTTTTAAAAGGAGAAATTTACTCCATGCATCAATTAATTTCCTCATTCGAAAAATAAGGATAGTTCATGTTCTTGTTTGTGAGAATTAAATGAATTAATACACGCAAAACATTTCAAAAAACACCCAATGTGTAGTAAACATTCAGTGGGATTAATCATTTGTTTTTAATATTTTATTATTTTCTTATATATTATATATATTTTAATGTGAATCCCCAAATCTACTCACACGTGACATGGACTCACCACAAGATACTCAGTGGTTCAGTAGTGACCTAACAAGAAAGGGAAAAATGTGTAAAATGGGGATTAGGAAAAAGTTAGTTTTCAGAGAATGGAAGAGACTGGATGATAGTATTTCAATGTACTATACCCAGTGTAATTTGGCAGATTCAGGTTCGACTGATACTGGGAAAGATTGAAGGCAGGAGGAGAAGGGGACAGCAGAGGACGAGATGGTTGGATGGCATCGCCAACTCAATGGACATGAGTTTGAGCAAGCTCCGGGAGATGGTGAAGGACAGGGAAGCCTGGTGTGCATCTGTCCATGGGGTCGCCAAGAGTCGGACACAACTGAGTGACTAAACAACAAGTTCAACTTATACCATGACTATTTATAGGGGAATATTACTAGTGATGATGCATAGGGCCAAGCATGGATGGCAGACATGTTCTTTTGTATTTAGAGTTAGATGTCAGGCATATAGCTGCTGGAAAGCAGGATGGACCCACAGCATGGTTTAGGTTGAAGCAGTCAGGTAAGATTTGCACATCTAGCAGAAACAGGGAAAAAGGACACCAGGGCAGAAGTCCTGGATTTTCACACAGAACACAGTTCTTGTTCCTAACATTAATTATCATTGTATATGAAACATAGACCATATGTTTATCAGTGCAATGAATAACATAAAACCTGGAGTGATACACAGCATATTAGTTGGGTACCAATGGAAAGAATTTCTATTGCCAAATTCAGTTCAGTTCAGTTCAGTCCCTCAGTTGTGTCCGACTCTTTGCAACCCCATTGCCAAATTATCGAGGTCCCTTGGACTGCAAGGAGATCCAACCAGTCCATTCTAAAGGAGATCAGTCCTGGGTGTTCCTTGGAAGCAATGATATTAAAGCTGAAACTCCAGTACTTTGGCCACCTCATGTGAAGAGTTGACTCATTGGAAAAGACTCTGATGCTGGGAGGGATTGGGGGCAGGAGGAGAAGGGGAAGACAGAGGATGAGATGGCTGGATGGCATCACCAACTCGATGGACATGAGTTTGAGTGAACTCTGGGAGTTGGTGATAGACCGGGAGGCCTGGCGTGCTGTGATTCATGGGGTCACAAAGAGTCGGACACAACTGAGCGACTGAACTGAACTGAACTGAATGGTTACATATAAAGCTCCAGGTATAGATTTATAGAATCAAATTCATATGTCTAAAATAGAAGAAATCTAATGTAAACACAGTTACTAAGAGAAAAAAATAAACTCAAATTGATAATTTGAATAAATTAACTTTCAAGGTCTGAAGCTAGACAGCATGTAAAACATACCATGGTTAAATGTGACTTTCTTGGAAAGTCATCCAATAAAAACAGTGTTGACTGAAGAGGAAATTTCAAGTTGTACCACTTGTCCAATTCTTCCATTCTTGAACAACTCTTGTTTAGATTATCTAACTCTTAGCTTAGATTATCCATATTCAAATCTGTTATCTTTTTTAAATTCAAATTTAGTGGTTCTTCATTTCTGGTTTAATAGTCTTGCATTATCTTGTTTCCCTGTCTACCCAGATCCTGAATATCCTGACCAGGTACCAAGTCTGGAATACTCTATGTAGGAAGCTCAGAAACACAAATGGAAGCAAAATATTTGCTCACTGGTGTCAGTGAAAGCAGTAGTTCCAGAAGAATCGCTGATGAGATTATACTTGGAATATTATTTTTCTATTCTGAGAACTACACTAGAGTAAATACACAACAGAAATAGGTAAACAGAAAGATACAATATCTGGGAACCAAATCATTTAAGAAATGATAGAAAGAATCAAAGAGTGAAATTTTATAAGAAAATCACCCAAAAAATTGTGTCCTACAATCAAAAGAATTCAAACATCTTTTTGGGTAACCATTCCACAAAATATAGTATGAAATGTTACTGTTCTGTGTAGGTTATACTTTGTTCCAGTCTAATTTTTTTTTCTGTTTTCTCTTTGTTACAACAATCAAGGATAAAAATTAACGTTTACTTATCATTTTCACAGTGTTCTTAACAGTGTATTGAATGGAGCAATGACAACTCATCAGAAATGTCTTTCTGAGCTTAAGTCAGGTTGCTGTATGGCCGACTGAGTTCTCCGATTACAGAGGCTTTCGTTATAAAAGAGATATTACCAGGCATCCATTGTGAATCCTAAAAATGTATTAGTATACCACCCACTACACTGCCTAACACATAGCAAGTAACAGAATCCCAATTCAAACTTGCTTAACAGGGAAAGAGGGAGAATTATGCTCATTTTATCATTTTTTCATTGAAAGTGGTATAATAGTGACATTTCACTTTGGAATTCCTTCTTTGTTAACATGCAATTTTTACATACAAAAAGAATTCTTATCAGCTTTTGACTCTCTTGAGGTATATTTATACTGAAAAGATGGAATAAATCCTTACTCTATTTATAAATTTTGTAGTTTTCTTTATAGATTTTGTACAAACTCTGTTATAACTAAGTATTTCATGTTTTGGGTTGCTAATGTAAATGATACTGTGTTTTTAATTTCAAATTCCACTTGTTTACTAGTAGAGAAGTAAATGATTGACACATATTAACTTTGCATCCTGCAACTTTGTTATAAATACTTTCTAGGTTCGGGAGAGTTGTATGTGTCTCTTTCAGACGTTCTTATAGAAGATCATGGCTTCTGCTAACAAACACAGTTTACTTCTTACATCATAATCTGTATATCTTTTTTCCCTCTTTTGGTGTCTTATTGCATTAGCTAGGATTTCCAGTATGATAATGAAAGGCAGTGGTGAGAAGGGACATCTTTGCCTTGTTCCCCATCTTATCAGAAGAACTGGCAGGGTTTCAATTCATTGTGGTAGGTGTAGAATTTTTTTTTTTTCTTACTGAAGTTCATTATGAAATTGAGGAAGTTCCCTTCTATTCAGGTTTACTGATAATTTCTATCATAGATGGATGTTCTATTTGTCAAGTAAATATGTAATAAAATAGGTAAACAGAAAGTATATATGTAACAAAAATAGGTAAACACAGAGATACAATATCTGGGAACCAAATCATTTAAGGAATGATAGAAAGAATCAAAGAATGAAATTTTATAAGAAAATCACCAAAAAAATTGGTAAGTGTCCTATGATCAAAAGAATTCAACATCTTTTTGGGTAAGCATTCCACAAAATATAGTATGAAATGTCACTGTTCTGTGTAGGTTTGTATCTGTGTTTCGTATCTTTCTGTTTACCTATTTTTGTTACATATTTATTCTATCAATCTATTGATATTATCATGTGATTTTTCTTCTGTAGTTTATAGTTTCTTGGAAGAATTTTTCCACTGACTTGTTGGGGGTGGGCAGAATTTAGGATGATGCAAGTGTATTATACTTTGTGTACTCTATTTCTAATATTTATATCAGCTCCACCTCAGATCATCAGGCATTAGATCCCTAGGTTAGGGACTCCTGATCTAGGTTATTAATATTTGTGTATGGAGTATTCCCTTTTTACCCTTTTATGTCCATGGGATCTAAAGTGGAGGTTAAACTCACAAAAGTCTAGTGACATCCCCAAACACTGGGACTCTCTTAGAGATTTTCTCTCCCAGGCTTGACTACACTGAGATTTTGTGATCCACTGTTTATAGTGCAGGTTTTCCCAGCCCAGTAGTGGTTCTTACAGAGGTGGGTTTCTGCCCCAAGAAGTTGTGATCCGCTGTATCTGCCTGTCAGACTTTGACACAGAGGTTTGTCCTATTATCTCACTTCGCTGATGGATCTAAAATTCTTAACTTTTTAGTTTGTTCAGCTTGTTAGGATGGAGTGCCAACGTCTACGTTTATTGAATGACCAGAAATCAGAAGTACCAGTTATCTTTTAAAATCTTAAATCTTATTCATGAAATAAGGAGAAGTTACTTTCAGTTCAGTTCAGTCACTCTGTTGTGTCCGACTCTTTACGACCCCATGAACTGCAGCACGCCAGGCCTCCCTGTCCATCACCAACTCTTGGAGTTCACTCAAATCCATTTCCATTAAGTCGGTGATACCATCCAACCATCTCATCCTCTATCATCCCCTTCTCCTGCCCTCAATCTTTCCCAGCATCAGAGTCTTTTCAAATTTGTCAGCTCCTTGCATCAGGTGGCCTAAGTATTGGAGTTTCAGCTTCAAAATCAGTCCTACCAATGAATATCCAGGACTGATCTCCTTTAGGATGGACTGGTTGGATCTCCTTGCAGTCCAAGGGACTCTCAGGAGTCTTCTCCAACACCACAGTCCAAAAGCATTAATTCTTCTGTGCTCAGCTTTCTTCACAGTCCAACTCTCACATCCATACATGACTACTGGAAAAACCATAGCCTTGACTAGACTTTAGTCCTACTTATATACTTTATATATTTGTATAATATTTCTCTGCATAGATTCAAAATTTTATCTGTTGTCATTTTTCTTTTTTCTGAAATATTTCCTTTTATATTTCTTGTAGTTCTGGTTTGGTGTCATCAATTCTTTTATCTTCTGTATGCCTTTGTGCATGCATGATCAGTCACTTCATTCATATCTGACTCTTACAACACCATGTACTGTAGCCCACCAGGCTCCTCTGTCCACAGGATTCTCCAGGCAAGAATACTGGAGTGGGTTGCCATGCCTTCCTCCAGGGGATCTTCCCCACCCAGGGATCAAATTCACATCTCTTATGTCTCCTGCATTGTTAGGTGAGTTCCTTATCACTAGAACCATCTGGGCCTTTAACTGTTTTTATTTTGCCTTCATTTCTGAAAGGTATTTTCACTATCTTTAGAATTATAGGTTGACACTTCTTCAAGTGTTTTAAAGATGTTCCTCTGCCATCTTTTACCTTGCATTAAAAATTCAGCAAATGATCTTGATCCATCAAACAGTGGTATAAATCTGAATTGATCACATCCTCAGATGATAATAATTTATTCATTTCTTAGGCTGAAGAATAACCTGAGGAACAGTGCTGGTATTTAAAATAGAAACCACATGAGCAAAGTACTATGTCTAATAACAGAAATATTTAGACAGAACTAGTCCCTTGGACTGCAAGGAGATCCAACCAGTCCATTCTGAAGGAGATCAACCCTGGGATTTCTTTGGAAGGAATGATGCTAAAGCTGAAGCTCCAGTACTTTGGCCACCTCATGCGAAGAGTTGACTCATTGGAAAAGACTCTGATGCTGGGAGGGATTGGGGGCAGGAGGAGAAGGGGACGACAGAGGATGAGATGGCTGGATGGCATCACGGACTCGATGGATGTGAGTCTGAGTGAACTCCGGGAAATGGTGATGGACAGGGAGGCTTGGCGTGCTGCGATTCATGGGGTCGCAAAGAGTTGGACACAACTGAGCGACTGAACTGAACTGAACTGATGTCTAATAACAGAAATATGTAAGAAACTCAACCATGAAGTATTGATACATAACAGATTAGCTAAACTCAAATAGTTGTAGTCTTAACTCATTCAGTCTTAGTTCTGTGACTAAGATCATACCTAAATTGATCCCACAGTAACTTCCCATAATCATAATATGCCAGCAACCTACTTAGTTTACCAATTATCAACAATTCCTTAGGCTGCCCAAACTTTTATGTATCTTTCTATAACTTCTCCCATTCTATATTTATACCTCTGAAGTGCACTTCATGTAGCAAGTTCAATAAACCTATCTTTATTCATTTAAATATATAATACTAAAATTCTTAGTCCCTTAATTGTGCTAGACTGAATAGTATTCACCCCCAACAATATCTATATCCTACTCTCTAGAATCTGTGAGCACATTATCATATAGAGCAGAAAGGACCTTGCATACATGACTAAGTTAAGGATTTCTGAGATGGAAAAATTATCCAGGCAAGCCCTTTATAACCACAAGGATTCTTGTAAGAAAGAGGCAAGAGAGTCTCACATACAGAGAAGGCAACGTGATGCTGGAAGCAGAGGAATAGAAAGAGGAAGAAACCTTGAAAATTGATGTGCGGTTGGCTTTGAATATAGATGATGTGGCCATGAGCCCAAGACTGTTGGCAGCTTATAGAGCTAGAAAAGGCAAGAAAAGAGATCCTTCCCCAGAACCTCAAGAAGGAAGCAGCTTTGTGGGCTGCTGTAGACTTCTGACCTCCAGAACTATAAGGTAATAAATTTGTGTTGTTTAAAGCCTCTAAATTTGTGGTGATTTGTTGCAACAGCAATAAGAAACTAATACACCAAAAGACATTAAGATGATTTCATACCTGTGTGGGTATTTGTGTGGATATGCATACTTTCAGGATCAACATGCCAGTGTTACATTATTAATAACAACACAATTACAAAGTCAGTTTAAGGGGTTACTTTGCAGTCTGTTTGATCTTAGGGTATAAATCTCATGATGGATGTACAAGTCAATTCCTTATTTTTAATTTTTATTTAAATTTAAGCCACTAACATCCTACAGAGTTAGTCCTTTGTTTTGCCTATAATTTTTTAGGTGTTGACTTCTTTGTCTCATTTTGCTTTGATGTTGTTTCCTAACTATTGAAACATTTTCATATTTTCAGAGTCAAATAGTTAAAATAAGATTTGTTTGAAGATGCCTATATTCAATTCCTCTCCCTTCCACTCTGGAATTTTCCCTCTCCAAGAAGGAATCTCGTTTATGTTACTGGCCTGACAAGATGACATTTCTTTTCTGCTTTCCTATCTCACAGCATGATCTCTCTTCTCAATTAAAAAAAAAAAAAAGAAATAACTGTTTCCTCTTTTTCAAGGTAATTGCTCCAGGATTGTATTCCTTATTCTACCTCTTATCTTCCTATATATATATGCACACACACACACACACACACACACACACACACACACATTTACTATTAGCATGTCCACTGAAGACTCCTTTTATCCCTTTCCTTCTTTTTAAGTCATCTACAGAACATTAACACCTATCAGTATAGTAAGTACAAATGCATGAAAACCAGTTACATGGTTTGACATGTCATTCAGCCTAACAGATGATCTCTAGAATGGGACATATGCTGGCCTCAACACAGTTCGCCCATCCTTAAGAACAGAGAAACTAGACGTCACCTACTCACAGAGAATGCTGTTTTCTTATTTTTCACTTTATAAGATTTATTCTTTTTACCTCTCCCGATGTCAATGACTTTGCCAACACAGGTCCACGTGGTCAAAGCTATGGTTTCTAGTTGTCATGTATGGATGTGAGAGTTGGACCATAAAGCAGGCTGAGTGACAAATAATTGATGCTTTTGAACTGTGGTGTTGGAGAAGACTCTTGAGAGTCCCTTGGACTGCAAGGAGGTCAAGCCAGTCCATGCTGAAGGAAATAAGTCCTGAATATTCATTGGAAGGACTGATACTGAAGCTGAAGCTCCAATACTTTGGCCACCTTATGCGAAAAGCTGACTCATTTGAAAAGACTGTGATGCTAGGCAAGATTGAAGGCAGGAGGAGAAGGGGATGACAGAGGATGAGATGGCTGGATGGTGTCACCGACTCAATGGACATGAGTTTGAGCAAGTTTTGGGAGATGGTGAAGAACAGGGAAGCCTGGCATGCTGCAGTCCATGGTGTTGTAAACAGTCAGACACAACTGAGTGACAGAACAACATCAGTGAAGTTTCCCTGTTTTATAATACTTCCCATCCCCACCAGGTGCTCATTTCTTAAGCATAAATGAGGGAGTAGAATGTACTTTGCAATGATTATTTGGATTCTACTCTAATTTCTCTCTTTGTAAAAATTTATTTTCTTTCCTCTTTCTTTCTTACACATAGGTGTTTTCTCACAATTAAATAATAATTTATTATTCTATGAAAGTCTCAGTAGCTTCTTCTCAAATACATTTTCATTCCTGATTTTGTATATTATACAATATCATAATTAATTGTGCTATCCAGGCTTAGAATTGTGAATCAATGGCATCACCTACCATATAAATGTATACTATGGGCTATTATTGTACATATACATACACATATTTAATCTCTACAAAACAGGTATTTTCTTTCAGATTTTTCAGATGATATAACTGAGAATCAGAGAAAATAAAAAAATTAATAGTTTGGACACGGCTGTTGAGATATCAATAGTAGAGTTAGAATTCAGATAAATGTCTCAGGCTCTAAAGGAAATAATTTTGCCACTTCACTAAGCTTTTTCAGTTCAAATGTGTAATCATAAAATTCAGTTTATTTTTCTTTTACAATACCTCCATTAAAAAAGAATACACCTTTCAATTCATTTATATTTAGAGACAGTTTAATAGTTAACAGTACATGCTCTGGAAGCAAACAGTTGAAGTTCAAATTTCAGTTCTGCTGAAACTTTCATCAAACTATTTATAATTCACTCAGGATATCCTATGGTTTTTCCAGTAGTCATGTATGGATGTAAGAGCTGGACTATAAAGAAAGCTGAGCACCAAAGTATTAATGCTTTTGAACTGTGATGTTGGAGAAGACTCTTGAGAGTCCCTTTGACAGCAAGGAGATCCAACCAGTCCATCCTAAAGGAAATCAGGACTGAATATTCATTGGCAGGACTTATGCTGAAGCTGAAACTCAGAATTGACTCAGAAAAGACCCTGATGCTGGGAAAGATTGAAGGCGGGAGGAGAAGGGGATGACAGAGGATGAGAT
Source organism: Capricornis sumatraensis (assembly GCF_032405125.1). Lineage (NCBI taxonomy): Eukaryota > Metazoa > Chordata > Mammalia > Artiodactyla > Bovidae > Capricornis > Capricornis sumatraensis. The sequence goes on along the minus strand of NC_091081.1, from coordinate 22,930,606 downwards.
GGTTGGATGGCATCACTGACTCAATGGACATGAGTTTGAGTGAACTCTGGGAGTTGGTGATGGACAGGGAGGCCTGGCGTGCTGCAGTCCATGGGGTCACAAAGAGTAGGACACGACTGAGTGACTGAACTCAACTCAACTCAGGATATCCCTGGATATATTGTGGTTTTAACAAATGTTAAATTTTTTATTCAAGCAACCATCTATGTATCTTACATTCTTGTTATTTTTCCCATGAATTATGTAAAAACTCTATCACTATCCTTGCTCCTGGTCTCAACTTGACACTCTTTGACAAAATAATCTTCAATAAAACACAAATACAGTGTCAGTGTTTGAATTTTTATTTGAGTGATTTCTAATCTCTATTAATAGAGAATCTGAAAATTATATCTGATCATTAATTCCAAACCCAGGGCTAGGATAGAGGGATAAGTAACAGTTAAATTTTAGTGAAAAATAGTTGATAACAACTCAATTTCTGCATTTCAAACTTTTTCAAAGAAATAACCTAGCAAACCCCATCCCCTTTCCAAACAGAAGATTCATTATCTTGGGAACATTCTTATACATATTTTTTGTTTTCTTACAGAAAATAAAGGAAAAACACTCTTCATGGCCTGTGGTTTTTAATTACCATTTTTATTTATTCCTTAAACAAGTATCCTAATATTCTTAATACTTCTGGTATTTAAAGAAAACTGCTCCCAGGAGTAGGAAACATTTTAGGTAGATAATTTGTCTGGTTATCAAACTTTTGAAAACTTTTTTAATGAAAAAATGTTGTATCTTTCCATGTAACACTAAGGAAGTTTCATTTTTTCAAGAAAAAATTAAAACTTACTGTAACCTCTCTTTCAAGACCCTGTGTCATCTTGCCCTATATGAACAGTTAATATAATCTTCCAGTGCTCTCTCTTCTCAACTCTTCATTTTAACCTAAGCAGTTCCATTCACTTTACCTTACATGGCCTTTGCTTTACTGATTCATTTGAGCCTAAATCTGTGATTTAACAACTCTCATATATATCATATTGCTGGGCCATATCCCAGAGCTCTGAAAGGGAGTCATGCGAGAAGAGAGCCCAAAACTTAAACTCCGTTTGCTTTCCCTGGCAGTCCAGTAGTTAGGACTTTGCCTTCCAATGCAGGGAGAGTGGGTTTGATCCCTGGTCTCAGAGCTCAGATACCACATACCTTGTGGCCAAAAACCCAAAACATAAAATGGAAGCCATACTGTAACAAATTCAATAAAGACTTTAAAAATGATCTACACCAAAAAAAATCTTAAAAAGGAAAAAATCTCCATTTGCTTTAATATACTTTGCCTCTAGTTCTAGAGGTCAAGTGGAAGATCCTGAATGGAGACACAGATGCAGGGGTTGTAACATACAAAGCATATGCATAACCATGAACTGAGACGACATAATAAAGGTGCCGATGTGAATCCGGGTAGAGAAGTAACGAGGAGCAAGAACTGAGCCCAGGGGGAGGGGAGAGGACTCCAAAATCAAGATGTAAGAGGAAGAAGAGGAGAAAGGGGCCAAACGAAGTGAGGGGAAAATACTGTGTGGAAAACAACCTGTTCAGTGAAGTGGTTGAGACTAGAATCTGCCTGGAGCTTGTTGAAGAGACAACTCGGGGAGAAGAATCAGAGTGAATGAGAGTAAAGGCAGGCAATTCTTTCAAGGACTGTTGCTGCAAAGGGAAGAAATTAGGCCACAACTGGCTGGTAGAGTGCTTCAAGAAAAGGTTTTGTTTCTAAAAGGAGGAGTAGAGAAATATCAGCATGTTTCTATGCTTCCAAGAATGACTCAGCAAACAGGAGAAAATGGTAATGTAGAAAAAGAGAGGGTAGCTACTAGAATAATGCCCTCTTTGATCTGAGAAGTGATGTGGTCCAGTGCCCCATAGACGACGGGCTGTGCACATGATCACGTTCATGCATGAAGGCAGACAGCATGGCAGAGCATGTGGAAGCAGATACTTGCAGGTGACCTGATGCGGTGATGGTGGCCTCGGGCATTGCCTTTGTTTCAGGGTCATGAAAGATCAAGCTGAGCAGCTGACAGAGAAGGTGGGTTAGCAGTGTTAGGAACCTGAGGAGAGAAGGCGGTGATGGCTGTCTAAGAGAGTGGGGATGTCAGGAGACGAGGGACATCGAGATTCTTGTCTCTGTGCTTCATAGAAGTTTACACTTACCCTTATTTTAGCAGTTTTTACTGTGTTTTGCAAGTGGGTTTTGTTTGTCTTCATCATCAGTGTGAATTTCTCCGGGGAAAGAATAATCCTTGTTAGTTTTCTGTCTGCTATAGCATTTCTGAGCCTTTTTGACCCAGGAAAGCAAAATAGCATGTATGCATTTACTCACGTGTTTTGTTTTGTTCAGTTCAGTCGCTCAGTCATGTCCGACTCTTTGCGACCCCATGAATCACAGCACGCCAGGCCTCCCTGTCTATCACCAACTCCCAGAGTTTACCCAAACTCATGTCCATCGAGTCGGTGATGCCATCTAGCCATCTCATCCTCTGTTGTCCCCTTCTCCTCCGGCCCCCAATCCCTCCCAGCATCAGGGTCTTTTCCAATGAGTCAACTTTTCACATGAGGTGGCCAAAGTATTGGAGCTTCAGCTTTAGCATCAGTCCTTCCAATGAACACCCAGGACTGATCTCCTTTATGATGGACTGGTTGGATGTTTTGTTAAATATCTCAAAATCCATCAGTGTGTGTTGAGCTACCCTTGACTAGGTACCCCACTTATTATTACCCCCATTTATACCCCATAGGTGCACAAAAGTGTTGGTTAATCATGGAATGCAAATCAGAGGAGTGACACAGGCTTATAAGTTGACAGAGCTATTTAGTGGCAGATACAAGTTCTTAATTAGCCTTTATATTAGTAGACAAAAATTGTTCTTTCAGGTAATTTGAACTAGAGATAAAGACATTTATTATCCCAGAACTCCATTGTAGGAAATGCCATTATTTTGTAACAACTTTAAAGGAGTATAATCTAAAAAATGCTGACTCACGTGTTGTACACCTGAAACTAATATAATATTATAAACCAACTGTACTATAAAAAAAGAAAAGAACTCCATTGTAACACTACCTTCTGTAGACTCCAATATAAGGAAAAGCTATCCTGAATTCTAACAGCAAAGAATAGAATGTCTTTGTTCTAACCACTGTTTCGTCTATAATAGAAACTGTTAAATGCTTAAAACTGAAATGCAATGTTAGATAGAAAGCAGTAGAATGTTCCGCTATCTTATAAAACCACTCTTGGAGATTGGTTTCACCTACTAATTTCCTTCTCTTTTAAACACCAATGGCAAAAAATATATATATCATTTCTGCTAAAACTTAACAGTAGGACTCAATTTTTACTGTTAAAAAAAGATAAGGCAGAAAAAGTCACAACCTCAACCCTCAAATCTACTAGGCAGTACAAAATTAGGAAGAAAAAACTTTTGATTATGTTCTCATAAGAGGGAAATGTTCAGTATAACTAGAAATTGGATGAGAAGCAGGTAGGGTATGACTGAGAGCAGATGAGGAGGCAGGCTTCCTGAGTCTGAATGCTAGTTCTGCCACTAAGCAGCAGTCCAAGTTCTCAGGATTGAGAAAAAAAAAAAAAAAAGCTATGTCAGAGGATTAATAAATGAATTTGCTTATTTAATTTAATGAATTATTTAAGTGAATATATGTAAAATGCTTGAAACAGTGCTAGGTGTTTGGTAAGCGTGATATAAAAACAATGCAAACTATTGTGTAATTATCAAAAACTTAAAGATTATACCAATAATTCAAAATAAAAACTCTCATTTCTTCAAATCGTCAGAATGCACATGCTCTGGGGAAAACATCCTTTTGAAAACATCTGCAAATAATCATCCTCTCAGTTAGCTACACAGCTGTTCTATTTGGAATTCCCTTCACTATCCTCCTTGGAATTCCGTTTACCTCTCTCTCCTATTGAAATCCCCCTTACGCTGAATTCCCTGGTTTGTGGATACCTGTCTTCCTCATGCCTGGTTTACACCTTAATAAGGATGGAACATTTTCTCATCAGCTTTCTAAGAAAGCACATATAGGAAGTTTTAACGTTTAAATTCATGTATGCTTTCAAATATCTTTCTTCTTTGTTTATTCTTGAGTAGAAATCTGGCTAGGTGTAGAGATGGCCTTCCCTGGTGGCTCAGACACTAAAGCATCTGCCTACAATGCAGGAGACCCGGTTTCAATCCCTGGCTGCGGAAGATCCCCTGGAGAAGGAAATGGCAACCCCCTCCAGTATTCTTTCCTGGAAAATCCCATGGACTGAGGAGCCTGGTAGGCTACAGTCCCTGTGGTCACAAAGAGTTGGACATGACTGAGCAACTTCACCGTCACTTTCAGAGATGGGTTGAAAATTATTTTCCACCAGAATTCTGTTAGCATTGCTCCATAACCTTTTAGCTTCCAGATTTCCTGTAATAATAGAAGCATGACTGTGGCCTGTGACTGGATCTGTTATAAATAACTTATCTATTCTGGAAAAACTGAGATCCACCAATGTTCCAACATTTCCAGTGCTCTGAGATTTCAAAATGAGCTTTCTTCATTGCACTGAGTCATTCTTTTAAATCTAACAATTGATATGATTGATTTCTAGGCATTTTCTTTTATAATTTCTTTCTTGGATTATAAAGAAAGCTGAGCACGGAATAACTGATGTTTTCAAATTGTGGTGCTGGAGAAGACACTTGAGAGTTCCTTGGACTGCAAGGACATCAAACCAGTCAATCCTAAAGGAAATCAACTCTGAATATTCAGTGGAAGGATGGATGTTGATGCTGAAGCTCCAATATTTTGGCCATCTGATGTGAAGAGCCGACTCACTGGAAAAGCCCCTGATGCTGGGAAAGATTGAGGACAGGAGGAGAAGGGGGCAACAAAGGTTGAGATGATTGGATGGCATCACCGAGTCAATGGACATGAGTTTGAGCAAACTTTGGGAGACAGCGAGGGTCGGGGAAGCCTGGCCTGCTGCGGTCCCTGCCGTGCTTAGTTGCTTCAGTCGTGGCCAACTCTCTGGGCCCCTGTGGACTGTAGCCTGCCAGGCTCCTCTGTCCATGGGGATTCTCCAGGCAAGACTACTGGAGTGAGTTGCCAATCCTCCTCCAGGGGATCTTCTGATACAGGGATTGAACCCGTGTCTCTTAAGTCTCCTGCATGGGCAGGTGGGTTCTTTACCACTAGCACCACATGGGAAGCCCATGCTGCAGTCCATAGGGTCACAGAGAATTGAACATGACTGTGCGACTGAACAGCAACAATTTTCACATTTATTGTAGAACTCATTAGTGTCATTTGGACCTGACAGATCCTCTAATTGTCTTATACTTTTAAACTTATTCTCCATTTATTTGCCTTTTATTCCACTTCTTCAACTCAGCAATGTACCATTTTTAATTTCTATGTTGTTTTTAATTCCAAGAGCTTTAAAAATGTTTCCTAATTATTCATTTTGATATATAATTCTTACATATACATAAAATAAAATTTTATCTCTCTGAAAATATTAATTACAGATTTATTGATATTTTCTTCTCTTTCTAGTATTACCTGTTTTCCCTGAGGTATATATATATTTTGCCTATGAAGGAGGTTAAATCCTGCATTTTATATTAGAGGATTTCCTCAAATGTCTGCTGGTCCTTGGTGTCCATTCATATTTAATACTAAAACACTGTTAAAATTAAATACTTGAAAATTCTCTGAGCAGATAAAACCATTTAAGCCCCATAAGCTTATTTCATAAATATAAGGAAAACTGAACTTTTTTCTTGTGAATGCTTATGATAATCATAAAGGAAACTTTGAATCATCTTCATAAAAGTGGTATAAGATAATCACTTTTAACCAATCCCCTGCCATCTGGGAACCCTCATTTTAATAGCCAATCATTTGTAAAGGTTAAACAATTTCCTTATTTTCATAAATGCTGGACTTCACCATGGGACATGAAATGAGCACCAGATTATCTTATTCAGGTACCCAGTAAATACTGATATCTGGAAGTTAAAATGTTTCTCCAGGTGGAAATCTTCTACCTTTCCTATTGGAATATAGAAATCTGGCTGTAAGCATTATGATAGACACCCAGAGGATGGATCTGGAGGTTTCCAACTGTGTAGGTTTACTATGCCTGTGCCTGCATTCTAAGATGCTACAGTCTGTCCAACTCTGCGTAACCTTATAGACTACAGCCTGTCAGGCTCTTCTGTCCATGGGATTCTCCAGGCAAAAATACTAGAGTGGGTTGCCATGCTCTCCTCCAGGGGATCCTCCCAGTCCAGGGATTGAACCTGTATCTCCTGCAGCTTCTTTATTGCAGGTGGATTCTTTACCAGTGAGCCACCAGGAAAGCCCCACTATGCATGTATTCAGTGTAGCAGACCATTCTCTCTACTTTGGTATTAGAGAAAATGTACCCCATTTCTCGGTAAAGTGGAGGAACAAAGTGGCCTGATTAAGTTGGCATGGGGAGCAGAGTGCATTCACATTTTCTCAGTTAATTCCCATCAGTCCCTATCAACCAGAACTTCTTCAGGAAAGACTTCTTTGATTTACTTCCTCAGTCTACAGAGTATGTTATGTCTCTCTCGTATGGGCTTTCAGAGTAATAGGGATCTTTACGGTATAGGGAATAGGGAATACGGTATAGGGTATACGGTATAGGGTATACGGTATATGTATACCTTTACGGTATTACATATTTATGTGTAATACTTCAAGATATAGATACAGGTATAGATGTTTTCCAATCCAGAATTCCTTTAGTTTAACCTGAAACAAGATCAATGAGTCAGTGCCAACATATACAAAAGAGCATTTTCACTTTCAGTTTTTTTCTGACAGTGTATGCAAATCTATTTTCTCAAGATGGGGGCAGGTTTCATAACAACACTGTTTTTTACAGTTGCTCTAAGGCCAATGGTGGTATGAACTATAATGGAAAAGAAAAATATTAAGAAGAGTTGAAAAAGAGATAAAAGCCATCACTGTGTCCAAGGGCATCTAGGTTTTCTCCTAAATTATCTTCCAGTGGTTTTATAGTTTTGTGCTTCCCATTTACCACTGTGAACTATTTGAGCTAACATTAGTGAAGAGCGTCAATGTCTTGTACCTAGATTCATCTGTGTCTGGGTGTGCATGTGTACACAAGAATGTCCAGTATTGTTCTAGCATCATTTGTTGAAAAGGCCATTTTTTATCCATTGTGTTGCCTTTGCTCCTATGTCAAAATCAGTTGACTATATTTATATAGGTCTGTTTCTGGACTTTTTATTCCATTTTATTGATCTGTCTATTCTTTGCCAATACTACACTGTCTTGACTCATTGGAAAAGAGCTGACTCATTGGAAAATACCCTGATGCTGGGAAAGATTGAAGGCAGGAGGAGAAGGGGACAGCAGAGGATTAGATGGTTGGATGGCATCATTGACTCAATGGACATGAGTTTGAGCAAGCTCTGGGAGTTGGTGATGGACAGGGAAGCCTGGTGTGCTGTAGTTCATGGGGTCTCAAAGAGTTGGACATGACTGAGTGACTGAACTGACACTGTCTTGATGTGGGGGACTTTATAATAATGTCTTATGATGTCTTTTTGCATTAGCTAGGACTTCCAGAATGCTGGGTGAAAATCTGTGATTAAGAGAGACATCCTTCCTTTAATCCTGATCTTAGTGGGAAAGCTTCTATTAATAGTTAACATACATTAATTAAGTATGGCATTTGATGCAGGTTTTTTGTAGATATTTGTTATCAAGTTGAGGAAGTTCCCATCTATTCTTCGTTTGCTGAGAGTTTTTATCATGGATCGTTGTTGTGTTTTGTCAGATTCCTTTTCTGTATCTATTGCTCTGATCATGTGATTTTTCTTTCTTGGCTCGTTGATGCAGTGGATTATGATCAATTAATTTTCAATTACTGAACAATCCTTGAATATCTGGGATAAATCCTACTTTCCATTGTATATAATTATATCTAAACATTGTTAGGTTCCATTTGCATATATTTTTGAGGGTTATTGAATATATTCACAAGAGATATGTCTGAAGTTTTCACTTCCTATAATGTCTTTGTCTGGTTTCAGTATTAAGGTAATGCTGGCCTCATGAATGCATCAAGAAGTATTCACTTTGCTTCTACCTTCTGAAAGAGATTATAGTAGAATTTACCAATGAACCCATCTGACCTGAGGCTTTCTCTTATGGAATGTTATTATTTATTGATTTAGTACCCAAACCATAATAAGACCTCTGCAAAACACTGGCTAAATCTGTTTAATCATTGTGAATCACCTTGTGAAATTTGTTGCTGGGGTAACTTAGCCTAGAGCATGTTGATCAAATACTTAATTATACTAAGCAAGTTAGTGTATATAAATTAGTTAATATACATCAGTGGCATTCAAAGCATAAGATATAGCAAGTAAACAGGTTGCTGTGACTGTGTGTATGAAGTTCTAGCCTGGGTAGTTATACTACAACAGCTTGTTGGAAGTATTATTCAATACGAAGCTTATAGAAACAGAGATTCTAGTTATGTCATATTGTTTTTTCCTTAAAAAAATGTAAAAAAAAATTGACTACAAAGCAAAAAATACATAATACAAAGAGATGCTTATATTAGTAAGTTCAGGTCTTATTTTCAGTTTAATATAAAAAATAGCTGAATAAGAGTTATTTGCTTAGAATAGTGTTAGACATCCTGTCTAGTAACAGAAAAGTTCTGGTAGATAAATGGAGTAAGACAGCAGAGATGGAAGAATGGCAATTTTCATCAAGTTACAAGATAACCTGAAAAATGGAGGTAGTTATCTCCATAGAGAATTACTCTATAAATAATGGAGTTAAAAGTGTAAAACAAAGGACAAACCATTTCCCTTAGAAAAGTTGAAATTCAAAGAACTAATATGAACATGAGTCCAAACATCTGAAATGCATATAAAATATTTGTAAAGAAGTATAATATTAATTATTCTCCATTGGAAAAGTTGTACATTTAAAGATGGTTTTACAAAAGCCTGAATGCCATTCTCATATTTTGACCCAGAAAATTATTTCTAATAAAGAAATACATCAGACATGGAAATTTATATGTAAGGATGTTCATCAGAGTGTTAAATTAGTAAAATGGTGAAAAAACTTTAAGTATCCAACAATATAAGACTGGATTATACATTCTAAGCAATTTAATCCCATAATACAGCACAAACATTAAATATCATGCTGGAGAATAATACTAATGACAACAGAAAATGTTCATGATGTTAAAAGGAAAAACTTAAAAGCAGGTACAGTGTACATATAAATGCAATCTCACACATACATAAACATGCACGTGCACACACAAAGAAAGAAGACAGGAAGCAGGTGCACAGATGTACTAGTGATTTTAATTTTAGTAATATGACATTTTGTAACTTTAAGTTTTCACAGTGAGTAGATACTTTTGTAACTAGAAAAAGAAAGTAATATGACCTAAACACTAACATTGTTCCGTAGTACTTGGAAAGGAATTTAAACCTTACATCTGCCCCACAATGAGTCAGTTCCACAAACTGGAATAACATTGACAGAAATGATAAACTTGAGTAAGAGGCCTCCAAGGCAGAGAGGCATTATCCACCTAACTTAAGTAGGCTGGATCAATTTTATCACAAAATTCCAAGGGAGATTCAATTTCAGATCAAAGTTATATTGCTTCTGCCGAAAGATTTCTGCTTATCAACTTCAGAATAATTAGGGATTTGAATCCAAAACTCCACAAAGAAAGGAAAAGAGAATATGTAAGCAAACACAGAACAGGTCATCTCATCATCACCCTACACAACCAGAATATCACAATTTAAAAAATAAAGTTATAAAAACAAAGCCACAGTTGATTATTTTACAAAAAAACTTTTCACAGGTTATCAAAATAGGGAAGGTCATCTGTTATTCAACTCAGTTGTGATTTTATATTTAAAAGCATAAAATGAACAACAGGGACACGGGCATGCGTGCGTGCTAAGTTGCTTCAGTTTTGTCTGACTCTTTGCGACCCCATGGACTGTAGCCCGCCAGGTTCCTCTGTCCATGGGGAGTCTCCAGACAAGAATACTGGAGTGGGCTGACTGGTCCCCCTTCACAGGATCTTCCTAACCCAGGGATCAAATTTACATCTCTCTCTTACATCTCCTGGTCTCCTGCTTTGGCAGGCAGGTTGTTTATCACTAGCCCCACCCAGGAAGCCCAACAAGGACATGTATTATTTTATTCTCATCCTAGGAACATAAGCTTCTAATGTAGTCGATACAAGAAGTTATTTAGAAAAGATAAACTATTTTCCAGAAACTTTCTAAATGTGAGTTCTCCCACACATCAATGTATTCATTCATTTATTCCCAAACTTTAACTAACAATAATATTCCAGGTGCTACATGAAGTGGAAAGAGTGATAATAGTACTTAGTTTATAGGACTTCTGTGACTATTACATGAGATCCCGTATGTAAATTTCTTACTACTGGGTGGGACTAATAATAAAACCTCAATATATGTCAGCTATTACATTCTACTACTATTAAAACTCATTTCCCAAAAGTATTATTCTTGTAAAGGATGAAAAGTACAGTAAGGCATCTTTTCTCCTCAAGTCACTTGCAGTATTATGCTATCAGTGAGTTTCTCTTAAAACAATCCAGAATATCACCATATGATTCAAGAGTGGAAACAGCCTGATGGTGTAATGATTATATGAACAAAATAGCCCTCCAGATATGTTGCATGAAGTGACAGTCGCTCAGTCATGTCCAACCCTCTGAGACCCTGTGGACTGTAGCCTGCCATGATCCTCTGTCCATGGGATTCTCCAGGCAAGAACAGTGGAGTGGGTTGCCATTTCCTTCTCCAGGGGATATTCCCAACCCACGGACTGAACCCACGTCTCCCACATTACAGGCAGATTCATTACCTTCTGAGACACCAGGGAAGCGCAAATGATGTCAAAATGTTAAACAATTATACTACAAACTAAAAATGCCCCAAGGCAATCGATAACATCATTTCATTGTCTTTAAACTTAAATTATGACATTTTACATACTTAAGGCATTAACAATCCCCAAAAATACAGAGTTGACAAGGAAAATAAAGGAAAGAGAGTGTTTTCTAAGTCACAAAACTCATGATTAATGAACCACTCCGATCGATCGTTTGGTGCCTCAGCAAGGTGTTCATTTTCAGAATTCGTAGACTGTTTCCATGAGTCTTCATGCTGAGAAGCAAACCTTCTGGCATTTCAATGTAGTGATATGAGAACAAAGGACAATTTTCTAAGCTTCAAGAAGCATAATAAAATCATGGAAGTTTAGTGCTAGATAATACCCTTTTCAGAATACACCACTTTGCCCATGGTGATTTCTTCACATTTTATTTCAAATGTTTCAGATGGCCTCATTTTAAATGATTCAGGAAAAGATGATAAAGGGACCTTCCTTGGTTTCCTCAGCCTAGTAAGCATTCCTGAAAGAAAATGTTCCTAAAACTGCCTTTCTTATCTATGTTAGTATATTTAACAAATAATCTATAAATAAACACTTCAAAATGACTCTAAGATTATCTAGATCATTTTTAAATTCCTATAAGGCAATTTAAAGTATTAGGAAAATATCTAAATATACAATAAAGCATTAAATTTGAGTATTAATTGTAACTTTTTTGGTATGTTTTAAATCTTTCATAGGTTCATTTTATAAAAGTGGGTAGAAACTAAAGCATGTTAGGCAAAATGATAGTTTTTTAAGCTAGATGAAAGGTGTATTTTCCCATACTTTATCCTCCATTCATATTTTTAAAATATTTTCAAAATTGTTTTACTGGAGTATTTCAAAGCAAAATGTCTATACTATGTCAACTCAGCCATAAATAATTCTGTAATGCATCTCAAAAACATGGATAATTTTTCTTAAATAACCCAATATCTTTATCACACTTAACAAAATTTAAAATGTGCCTTAAAATTATCTAATACCTAACCTACTTTCAAGTTACTGTTGACCCTTAAACAAAGCAGAGTTTAGGGAGGCCCACCCCTTGCAGTGGACAATCTCAATATAATTTCACAGTCAATCCTTCATATCCATAGTTCTGCATTCACAGATTCAACCTACTGCAAATAGTGCTGATATGTTTAATGAAAAAAATTAATATATACGTGAACCTGAGCAGTTCAAACCTATGCTGTTCAAGGGGCAAATGTAGTTGATTTTTCTTCTTTACTTTTGAATTTTGTTTTTTTTTTTCAAGAAAATAACTACTTTATTATGAGTAGTTTGCATTTTTCCAAGTTATATTTTAATGCTAATAGCCTCATATAAACTCCACAATCAACTCTTCCTAAAAAAAAAAAAAGTTAATAGTTAAATAGTTAAACTTCTTGGCTGCACAGTGTCTTCGATGCTGCATGTGAGCTTCCTCGGGCTGTGGAGAGCTGGGGCTCCTCTCTAATTACGTGCATGGGCTTCTCACTGTGGTGGCCTCTCTTGTTGTGGAGCACAGGCTCTAGACTCTGGGCTTCAGTTTTTGCAGCATGTGAGCTCAGCAGTCGTGGCACACAGGCTTAGCTGCTCGATGGCATGTGGAATCCTCCTGGACCGGGGATCGAACCCATGTTCCCCGCATTGGCAGCTGGATTCTTATCCACTGTGCCACCAGGGAAGTCCATCAACCCTTCTTTAGATGGTATATATTGCAATCTTACTGTAAGTAGCATTTCTTCTCCCCACCCCCCACCTCCATCTTCTCTTCCACTCTCCAGTTTTATTCACCAGAAATATTTCAGTTATTTTAGTCTATTTTTAAAGAAAAGATAACACATTCTACTTTCTATTTCTCATTCATATAGTTTAGTTTTAGTTCATAAATACGGGCTTCTCCGGTAGTTGCTGCTGCTGCTGCTAAGTCACTTCAGTTGTGTCTGACACTGTGCGACTCCGTAGATGGCAGCCTGCTGTCCTAGTGGTAAAAAGAACCTGCCTTCCAATGCAGCAGACCGTAAGAGATGAGGGCTTGATCCCTGGGTTGGAAAGATCCCCTGGAAGAAGACCTGGCAACCCACTCCAGTATTCTTGTCTGGAACCCTATGGACAGAGGCTGGCAGGCTTTGGAACATAGGGTCGCAAAGAGTCGGACATGACTGAAGCGATTTATTATGGCATAGCACACAGCATAAATATACCCAATGCTCATCTCAAGTTTTATTAAGGTTACCAGAAATTTGTTCTCTACTAGATTTCTCAGGAGAGAATCACTTGAACAACACTTCTCCAGTTTTTAAAAATTCATAAATATTTTCTTCATTCTTGAAGAACAGTTTGTCAGCGTATAAAATACTTGACTCATAATTTTCTTTCCTTGTGTATCTTAAAAATATTGTCCTATGGTCTTAAGTTCACATTTTAGTGTAATAAAGGATTCCAATCAAGTCTGATGTTTTTTTTATTTTCCCTTTTAAGTGATGCTTCTTCCAAGTTCCCAAATAATTACTTTTTCTAATATTTAAAGTACAATAGTTATTTTAGAAATGGTCTCAGTTTTGAATACTCTGAATAGAATTTCCAAGGTAGAAGGTATACCTTAGTAACATGCAATTCAAACTTTCTTCTTTTAAGAGAGTTTCTGGAATTACAGTTTTAACTATTTATTACATTTTATTGCTTTGCATTACCTTTTCAGAAACTCCACTAGGTATACATTGTGTCTCTTTGCATATTTTTTATATATGTTACTTTTTTCCCCAAACCATCCTTAATGGTATTTTATCTCCTCCCCTATGATTTAGTTGATGAATATTTGCTTTAGGTTACCATTTAGTGTTAGTTTTTGAAGTTTGTTCTATTTCATTAATTTTTTTTCCCTTAAGTCCCCTATTTCTTGATTTGTATTCTTCTACATCTACCCAAATCATTTCTGAGCTTTCATATTTGTGACTTCTGAAATTCATATAGGTAATTTTAAAATATTAGGTTAAATTTATCACCTTCCTAATAAACAATTTTTTTCTGGAGTGTTTTATTTAGCTATTGAGATATTGTTCATTTTCTTTTCATCTTTTTAGTCCAGTGTCTTAGTATAGAGTTCAGTGATGATTCTTTTTCCCTTTGTTTAAATAAGGTAGGTTTCCCTAAGCTATTATGAAGGTATTTCTGCAAAAAAGGAGATAGGTCAAGGTGGTCATCTTGTTTGACAGCTGGTCTCCCTTCTCTGTTAGAACCATGAATTATTTAAAAATGTGATCTCTTTCTGTTACCACTTCTCAGACATCCAGAGATAAGTCTATCTCAAGAAGGCTCTTGCCTCCATCTTGCTTTTTAATCCAAAGCTTTGTGGGCTGCATCCTGCATTACTGGATTTTGTGGGGTTTGAAGCCTACTGTGAACTTAAAGCAACTTGGATCTTTAACTTACTCCTAGAGTTAATTCTTGTTTTACCTGTTGGTCTTTGTATCTCTACTACTTCTAGAGCTGGGGTTAAAATCTAGAGGTGACTTCCTCCAAGACCTTGTCTTTTAGGTTTTGTTAATAACTCTCTTACAGGGAACATTATTAAGATCTCAGAGTCCAACAATGTGCAGGCATTAAATACCCTTCTACTTTTGCAGCATCAAAGGCAAATTAAATACAAACCGCTTTAAAAAAAAAAATGGAAGGAAACAGCAGCAGAACTAATGTGATGACCATTAGCGTGGACCTGTGTCTGCACCAGTTTTTGAATGTGTCCTCAAACATGGCAAAGTTTAATAAATGCTGATACTTTCAGCTACACTTCAGCATATCTTACTGACCTTGCCTTCTTCCCCACCAAACACTAACAAAAACAGGGCCTGGTTTTTGCATTTTGCAAGTATCAGCACTTTTGTTTGAGTACAAGAGCAAGATGTTGGAGAATCTGCTTGATTAAAAAAAAAAAAAAAACTTTCTTGACAAATCTAGAGTTGTGTGACTAATAAGGTGTTCATTCATTCATCTCTCCAGTTGCTTCACATCTGGTGTTCTTGTTATTCCACTTCAACAAGATTCTTCCTCATCTAATTTTATTTCAGCTCATATGGGGACTCTATGATTTATAAGTGGGCCTGATGAGATGCAGAAGGTGCCACTTCATTGAGAAAGAAAAAGTAGAATTTCCTATCCTTTCTAATTTGTTGAGCTCTGTTGAACTCAGTCTGGTCTGTTCATTATATATATGATGAAAGTGCTATATTGTGATTTTGTCTGGTTATTCACTACACTCTGAAGAGCAAGTATTTTTAAGGGGCAATGTCAAAATTTGAATTCCAGCTCTAGAAATAATTAGCGGCATGGCCTGGGATCTTTGTTAACTTCTCTAATTCTATTTACTGTTCAGAAAGTGCAGACCTCTTTTAGGAACAGTTAACTTCAGGAATAAGAGAATGATGTATGGATAGGAAAGTACACTTTTTTTAAAAAAAATCAATTGATGGTTTAAAAGGCAATTTTAACAAAATTGTATTAGGTAGATAAGTTATGAACATTTTAAAGAGTTCAGAAATATTTTTTTTCATCCTTAAGAAAGCTCATGTTCAAGTGTTCACAACTTCAAGTATTGGAGGCCAAATGCCAGGCAGTAAAATTCCATCTGACTCAATACAGACTCTGATATTAAATCCAAGGTAGTCTATGACCAGGTTTAAAAGACAGGAAACAGACTGTCTACATTTCTAATCACTAGCAAAAATTACACATGGCATTTGAGTTTTGCAGAAATAACAGAGTATCGTCTCATACCATTTCTTAGAAAATGAAAGACAGTGTATTGCCAAGTACAATCCAACTGTCTCTTTTATCACCACATATTTTGTCAATTGTGACCCTGGCAAGCTTCAGTCTATTTTTTTAAGGACATTTAAAAATGTGTTTCAATCATTTTCAGCTAATTATAACACTAACATGATAAATAATGGCTTTAAACCTCATGCCAAATTGTAGATGGGAAGGGGAAATATGGTAGCACGTGTTGAAATACTGAGTGCTAACAAGTACAGCCATCCTGAGGATAGCATCTTGATATGGAAAGACAGCTATAAGTAAGAGTGTGAGCTTGAATGGAGAGAGTAATTTGACAGTAATTTTCTAAATTTGGAAGTTTTCTTGGAGACATATTGTTTAAACCATTGGAAAAAAGAAATTGAAGTGCATCAGTCAGAAGCTAAAGGTTTGAGAAGTCATACATTTTAGAAACTTTCTAGACTCATGGCCTTTGCCTAAGATATTCTTTCTCCTTGAAACATTTACTTCTCACCCCTGCTTGCTACCTCCCCTTTATCATAAAGGTAATAAGTGGGATGTCCATTCTCTCACAAGCACAGCACCTGCTATGGCCTTTATCCCATTATAATCGTATTATCTATTTACATTTATTTATATGCCTTTCTCAATATCCTATACCCTAATCAGTAGTCCTACATTCGTTGTTATACTATCTCAATACGTACTCCAATGCCTGGTAGCACTGAAGAATCACTTGCTTAATGGACGAATGGAAATAATGAATATCAAAGGCAGTTAAATATATGTTAAAGTTTATACAGCTGAATTCAAGTTCTCCCCAATCCCATATCCTCATAATCCTTTCCTGAGAAAGACTATACCAGATTGAAATGTTATTTGATAATCACTGCTCCTTATCACAAAAGATGCATTTGAGGAAAGGTTTCCAAGCTTTGCACATTTCTCCTGTCTCACCAAAGATTCAAACTGTTTTCTTTCAGTCACCATTTTCTTTACCCTCACGGGAGAATCCTGACTATTTTTCCCATAGGCTACCAGTTCAGGATTTTGATGTATCAGATAGCTTGGAGAATTTGCAAATAGACGTTCTGGTTTGCTGGTTTTCCATTTTTTGAAGCAAAATTATGGGTGGTACAGGGGAGATTTTGTTCAGACTTGGAGAATGTAGTCATCTGCAGCATAACTTTAAAGGATATGATAATTAGGAGTGATAAATAAAAACACCTTTATAAGGACAGATCACATACAGTCTTAAAGGTGGAAGAAAGTAAGAGAACAAACACTTGTATTTGATTCTGGGCTGTATATCCCAGACATTGTGTTGGACACTTTATTACAGGGTAGTCAGTAAGAATATATAGGCTCTGGACTCAGACTGCCAAGGTTTAAATTTATCTTCAATACTTAGTAGATATGTGACTTTGAAAAAATTCCTTAATCACCATTGTATTTACAGATCTGAGCCTTGCTGTCTTTCCTCGTCTGTAAAATGGACAGAGATAAAGCTCATACATTGTATGATTTGGGAGAGCAGTAACGATACATGTGTGATTTAAGGACACTCTTAGAAGAATGTCTGGCACAGAGTAAGTGCTGTATGTGTGTTTGTTTTAATAACTATCATTATCATTTGGACTCATCATTTCGTTTTCTAAAATTTCTACAATGGGAGGTTTGGACTTTCTGTCAAACAGTGAAATGGCAAATACATATTTTACTTTTAAGAAAGCAGGAAAATCCAAAAGTCTCATGATTGACTGAAGAAAGAAATCAAAGGTTTTATTACTGTTTCTAAAGCCAGGCTATTTGTGTCAGTGCTCATTACTGACAAAAAGCATGTGGGCACTTTCCGTTTCTTAGGTGATAGTCATGCGTATAAACTGAATAGCACCAACAATTTTTTGAGTGAGATTTCTCATCCAAATTGAGTTTTGAAAAATATTGGGTAGAAAATGAAGGAGAAGACGATTGAGAAGTTGGAATATAATCAAGTAAGAGGACACACATCAGAGATGCCTTTTGTGAAAACTGTAATCAAGGAAACATTCTTCTGCCATCTAAATGCATCCATCGAAGTGGAGAACACATTTGACAGTGATGAAAATAAGGATTACTCTGTGAATAAATCTATTTAAGAAGCTACAAAGAATATCAAAACAAGGAAGGCAGTTTCTGATGCAATCAAAACAAAGTTACTATTGAAGACTGGCAAGAGTAATTGAAACGGCTGCTCCTTTCCTGATATTTTGAACTAAACATGTTTTATGTCTATATATCCTAATCCTTCTTTAAAAAAAAAACAGGCAATAAATCAGAACAGTCCACTTTGTCACTCTCTGTGCATAATTTTACAAGACATGCTGTAGAATGAAGGAAAATATTCAAACACTTAGTGTTTCCCAGACCGTAAAGTTTTCAAAAGTAAATCAACAATCCTTTAGTCTGGTGGTTTTAAAAGGATCTTCCAGCCACTGAAAAGAAAGCCTATGATACCAAATAAGAAAATAAATAAAATCTTTACAGACTTCATAGCAATTAGTAGATTAGGTTTTCAAAGGGAGGTTTTACTGATGTAAATGGTCAGATTGTAGCCAAATGGAACAAAACTTCTATTGACAGGGAGGTGTCAATAATCTTTGGCTCTTTTTGAAAATTCAAAGAAAGCTGTGGTACATATACACAATGGAGTATTACTCAGCCCTTAGAATACATTTGAATCAGTTCTAATGAGATGGATGAAACTGGAGCCAATTATACAGAGTGAAGTAAGCCAGAAAGAAAAACACCAATACAGTATACTAACACATATATATGGAATTTAGAAAGATGGTAACGATAACCCTCTATGTGAGACAGCAAAAGAGACACAGATGTATACAACAGTCTTTTGGACTCTGTGGGAGAGGGAGAGGGTGGGATGACTTGGGAGAATGGCACTGAAACATGTATAATATCATATAAGAAACGAATCACCAATCTATGTTCAATGCAGGATACAGGATGCCTGAGACTGGTGCACTGGGATGACCCAGAGAGATGGTATGGGGAGGGAGGTGGGAGGAGGGTTCAGGATTGGGAACACGTGTACTCCGTGGCAGATTCATGTTGATGTATGGCAAAACCAATACAATATTGTAAAGTAAAAAAAAATAATAATAATAACAAAATAAAATTTAAAAAAATCATTCTTGTAAAAAAAAATTTAGTTAACTTTTGTGAATAAATGAGTGAATTGACAGTTGGACTTCATAAAACTAGCTGGATTCAATTTCAAGACATAAAATAGCACTAGAAAAAAAGATTCATATTAGAAGTTATTAAAACTTTGGAAAACTGTATTAAGTTTAACACTCCCCAGAAGACTAGTCCTGGACTTAGTTCTAATGGTAAATAACATAAATGCTTTCGTTTTTGCTCTAGTTTCTATCAACATTACAGATAGAATGAGACAATGTATCTTAAAGTATGTGGTATAGAGCCTGGCAGTTAAAACGTAATAATGATTTTTTGTTTCTGAATGCATTATATCTACATAATCATATCCACTGAGAAAATATATATAAAATTTGCCCTGTAGTCATGATCTAATTCATACTTATATCTCTTTGACTAAATATGTGACAATTATTTAGGTCTTTAATTTATAGAGGTGAACATCTGGTTATACACTGATGCCAGAATTCTTTATTCTAGTGTTTATAGATGAGGGTAAAATGTTTACTGTGACACAATTATTTATTCCTTCTCTGATCTACTGAAGGCTAAGGGCCTTATTTCCTTTCTTTTCACTTAACTATGCTCTAATAGCATCTTTAATTCAATAAAAAGTCAATATATTATTATGGTTGTACACAATTGAATTTACAGTGAAAACAAATTTGCCTGGAGTGAATGTTAAAAATCACTTTGCTCTATCATCTATGCCAATATTAGGATTGGAATATCTGCCATTTCTGGAGAGAACCCAATTTTTTTGCATCACTAAGTGAGTGAGTGAAGTCGCTCAGTCATGTCCGACTCTTTGCGACCCCATGGACTATAGCCTACCAGGCTCCTCTGTCCATGGGATTCTCCAGGCAATAGTACTAGAGTGGATTGCCATTCCCTTCTCCAGGGCATCTTCCCGACCCAGGGATCTAACCTGGGTCTTCCACATTGTAGACAGGTGCTTTACCCTCTGAGCCACCAGGGAAGTCCACTAGATACAAAAAATGACAACAGATAGGATAAGTATAAAAATTATAAGGAGCAAAAAATCAGACAACAGTCATATAAAAATTGTGCTCTTTAAAAGGTAAAAAAAAATTCTTCCCACTTAGCAAAGTCACAAAGAACTACATTCTCCAAAATTTCTTACAAAATTATTAATCTTAGAAATTCTCTGGAAGAATATTTGTTTCTCTTTGGGAATCATGATGCCTACTGATACAGCAAAGGAGTACACATTTTTAACTTTTCTAACACAAAATAGCCAAAACTTTTTTAGTAAATCTCAGAATTATTTCTTATTCAACAGGTAGCATCATATTCAATGTAAAGAAGCTGAAAGCTTTTCCTCTAAGATCAGGAGCATAGAGTAATTGTCTTGACATTGTTTTTTTTTTTTTTTTTAATTTTACAAAAACAAAGGCAGCAAAAGAAAAAAAAATCAACAAGTGAGTCTACACCAAATGAAATAGCTTCTGCACAGCAAAGGATACAGTCAACAAAATGAAATGGCAATCTACTGAATGTGAGAAAGCATTTGCAAACCATCTATCTGATAAGATGTTTCTATCCAAAATATTTGAACAACTCTTACAACTCAGTGGAAAAAAAAAAAAATCCAAAGGATCCAATTTAAAATGGACAGAGGCTCTAAATAGACATCTTTCCAAAGAAGGGAAACAAATTGACAACAGGTAAATGAAATGGGCTCAACTTCATGAATCATCAGGGAAATACACATCAAAATTGCAATGAGATATCACCTAATGTCTGCAGACTGATTGTGATCAAAAAACAAGAGATGACAAATGTCGCCAAGGAACTCTTCAGTTCAGTTCGGTTCAGTCGCTCAGTCGTGTCCGACTCTTTGCGAGCCCATGAATCGCAGCACGCCAGGCCTCCCTGTCCATCACCATCTCCCAGAGTTCACTCAGACTCATGTCCATCGAGTCAGTGATGCCATCCAACCATCTCATCCTCGGTCGTCCCCTTCTCCTCCTGCCCACAATCCCTCCCAGCATCAGAGTCTTTTCCAATGAGTCAACTCTTCATATGAGGTGTCCGAAGTACTGGAGCTTCAGCTTTAGCATCATTCCTTCCAAAGAAATCCCAGGGTTGATCTCCTTCAGAATGGACTGGTTGGATCTCCTTGCAGTCCAAGGGACTCTCAAGAGTCTTCTCCAACACCACAGTTCAAAAGCATCAATTCTTTGGCGCTCAGCTTTCTTCCCAGTCCAACTCTCACATCCATACATGACCACTGGAAAAACCATAGCCTTGACTAGACGGACCTTAGTCGGCAAAGTAATATCTCTGCTTTTGAATATACTATCTAGGTTGGTCATAACTTTTCTTTCAAGGAGTAAGTGTCTTTTAATTTCATGGCTGCAGTCACCATCTGCAGGGATTTTGGAGCCCAGAAAAATAAAGTCTGACACTGTTTCCACTGTTTCTCCATCTATTTCCCATGAAGTGATGGGATGGGATGCCATGATCTTCGTCTTCTGAATGTTGAGCTTTAAGCCAACTTTTTCACTCTCCTCTTTCACTTTCATCAAGAGACTTTTTAGCTCCTCTTCACTTTCTGCCATAAGGGTGATGTCATCTGCATACCTGAGGTTATTCATATTTCTCCTGGCAATCTTGATTCCAGCTTGTGTTTCTTCCAGTTCAGCGTTTCTCATGATGTATTCTGCATATAAGTTAAATAAGCAGGGTGACAATATACAGTCTTGACGTACTCCTTTTCCCATTTGGAACCAGTCTGTTGTTCCATGTCCAGTTCTAACTGTTGCTTCCTGGTCTGCATACAGATCTCTCAAGAGGCAGGTTAGGTGGTCTGGTATTCCCATCTCTTTCAGAATTTTCCACAGTTTATTGTGATCCACACAGTCAAAGGCTTTGGCATAGTCAATAAAGCAGAAATAGATGTTTTTCTGGAACTCTCTTGCTTTTTTCAAATGGGAATATAAATTGGCACACTCAATATGGAAAACAATATGGAGGTTCCTTAAGAAATTAAAACTAGAACTACCATTTGATCTAGCAAATTCTAATTTTGGTATATATCAAAATAAACCCCATGAAATTACTATCTCAAAAAGATGGCTGCATCCCTGTGTTCATTAGAGTATTCCTTACAATAGCCAAGACATGGAAATAATCTAAGTGTCCATTGATGGAAGAATGGTTAAAGAAAATGTGGCATAAGGATGTCCCTGGTTTTCAGGTGGTTAACGCTTCACCTTCCAATGCAAGAAGTGCAGGCTTGATCCTTCCTTAGGGAGCTATGATCCCACATGCCTTGTAGCCAAAACACCAAACCATAAAACAGCAACAATATTGTTACAAATTCAATAAAGACCAAAAAAAAAAAATGGTCTACATCAAAAAAACTTACCAAAAAAAATTTTAAAAAGAAAGAGAGAAATGGTGCCATGTATAACAAAGAAATGTTATTCAATGGTAAGAAAGAAGGAAATCCTGCACCTGGGATGGTAGAGGACCTTGAGGGCATTATGCTAAATGAAATGTCAGACAGGAATTTAGAAAGATGGTAACGATCATCCTGTATGTGAGACAGCAAAAGAGACACAGATGTATAGAACAGTCTTTTGGACTCTGTGGGAGAGGGTGAGGGTGGGATGATTTGGGAGAATGGCATTGAAACATGTATAATATCATATATGAAGTGAATCGCCAGTCCAGGTTCGATTCAGGATACTGGATGCTTGGGGCTGGTGCACTGAGACGATCCAGAGGGATGGTACAGGGAGGGAGGGGGGAGGGGGGTTCAGGATGGGGAACACATGTATACCCGTGGCAGATTCATGTTGATGTATGCCAAAACCAATACAATATTGTAAAGTAATTAACCTCCAATTAAAATAAATAAATTTATATTAAAAAAAAGAAAGACAAGTAGCACATGATCTCACTTATGTATAGAACCTGAAAACCTGAACTCAGAGAAACAGAGAACAGATCAGAAGCTGCCAGAGGTGGGAACTGAGAAGAGAAGACATGAATGAAGGGGGTCAAAAGGTACAAACTACCAGTTATAAGATTAGCAAGTTCTAGTGTTGGTGTGTACAGCATATTGACTATAGTTAACAACAAAGTATTGCATATCTGAAAGTTGCTGAGTAGATCATAAAATATTCTTACCAAAACAAAAAGAATGTAAATAAATGATATGAAGGATACGCTTTGGTATGCACTGATAAATGTTATATAATATAATGTAATTAAAATAAAATAAAACAATTAACTCCCTGCATAGGTTATTACAATCATAGTCAGTGAACCTTGAGATTTAATTCAAAAGACACCTCATGGATTCTCAAGCCTCTGTAGATTATGGGGAGCATGGTATGAGGATATATGGATGAAAGAGAATATCATTTTACCATTAAACTGTATTTGAGGATTGATCAAATATGGAGATTATGAAATTTCTTGGAGCATCAAAAATGTGTTTATGGCAAAAATCATACTTTTCATTTCAACTCAGCAATAACTCAAGATTTTCTTGAAAATAACTTAATTCATTAAAAAGTTTGAGTTAATAATTTACCTAGGAGCTACAATTCAATATCACAGTAATCCAAGTCTAAACCCCGACCAGTAATGCCAAAGAAGCTGAAGTTGAACCACTCTATGAAGACCTACAAGACCTTCTAGAAATAATACCCAAAAAATATGTCCTTTTCATTATAGGGGACTGGATGTAAAAGAAGGAAGTTAAGAGCTACCCGGAGTAACAGGAAAATTTGGCCTCAGAGTACAAAATGAAGCAGGTCAAAGGCTAACAGAGTTTTGCCAAGAGAACACACTGGTCATAGCAAACACTCTCTTCTAACAACACAAGATAAGACTCTACACATGGACATCACCAGATGGTCAATACCAAAATCAGATGATTAATTGTATTTTTTTCAGCCAAGGATGGAGAAACTCTACAGAGTCAGCAAAAACAAGACCAGGAGCTGACTGTGGCACAGACCATGAACTCCTTATTGCCAAATTCAGACTTAAATTGAGGAAAGTAGGGAAAACCACTACACTATTCAAGTACCACCTAAATCAAATCCCTCACTATTATACAGTGGAATTGACAAATAGATTGAAGGGATTAGATCTGATAGACAGAGTGCTTGAAGAACTATGAGTGGAGGTTCATGACATTGTACAGAAGGCAGTGATTAAGATCATCCCCAAGAAAAAGAAATACAAAAGGGCAAAATGGTTGTCTGAGGAGGCCTTACATAGCTGAGAAAAGAAGAGACGCTAAAGGCAAAGGAGAAAAGGAAAGATATACCCATTTGAATGCAGACTTCCAAAGAATAGCAAGGAGAGTTAAGAAAGTCTTCCTGAGTGATCAATGCAAAGAATTAGAGAAAAACAATAGAATGGGAAAGACTAGAGATCTCTTCAAGAAAATTAGAGATACCAAGGGAACGTTTCATGCAAAGATGAGCACAATAAAGGACAGAAATGGTATGGACCTAACAGAAGCAGAAGATATTAAGAAGAGGTGGCAAGAATACACACAAGAACTATAGAAAAAAGATCTTCATAACCCAGATAATCACGATGGTGTGATCACTCACCTAGAGCAGACATCCTGGAATGCAAAGTCAAGTGGGCCTTAGGAAGCATCAGTGCAAACAAAGCTATTAGAGGTGATGGAATTCCAGTTGAGCTATTTCAAATCCTGAAAGATGATGCTATGAAAGTGTGGCACTCAATATGCCAGCAAATCTGGAAAACTCAGCAGTGGCCATTGGATTGGAAAAGGTCAATTTTCATCCCAATCCCAAAGAAAGGCAATATCAAAGAATGGTCAAACTACCACACAATTGCACTCATCTCACATGCTAGCAAAATAATGCTCAAAATTCTCCAAGCCAGGCTTCAACAGTACATGAACAGTGAACTTCCAGATGTTCAAGCTGGATTTAGAAAAGGAACAGGAACAAGAGATTAAATTGCCAACATCTGTTGGATTACTAAAAAAATAAGAGAGTACCAGGAAAACATCTACTTTTGCTTTATTGACTATGCCAAAGTCTTTGATTGTGTGGATCACAACAAACTTGAAAATTCTGAAAGAGATGGGAATACCAGACCACCTGACCTGCCTCTTGAGAAATCTGTATGCAGGTCAAGGAGCAACAGTCAGAACTAGACATGGAACAACAGACTGGTTCCAAATAGGGAAAGGAATAGGTCAAGGATATATATTGTCAACCTAACCTGCCTATTTAATATATATGCAGAGTACATCATGTGAAATGCTGGGCTGGATGAACCACAAGCTGGAATCAAGATTGCCGGGACAAAGATCAAGAGTGTCTTATATGCAGATGACACCACTCTTATGGCAGAAAGAGAAGAGGAACTAAAAAGCCTCTTGATGAAAGTGAAAGAGGAGAGTGAAAAAGTTGGCTTAAAACTCAGCATTCAGAAAACTAAGATCATGGCATCCGCCCCCATCACTTCATGGCAAATAGATGGGGAAACAATGGAAACAGTGGCAGACTTTATTTTCTTGGGCCCCAGAGTCATTGCAGATGATGACTGCAGCCACGAAATTAAAAGACGCTTGCTCTTTGGAAGAAAAATTATATCCAACCTAGACAGCATATTAAGAAGCAGAGACATTACTTGACCATCAAAGGTCCATCTAGTCAAAGCTATGGTTTTTCCAGTAGCCATGTATGGATGTGAGAGTTAGACTATAAAGAAAGCTGAGTGCTGCAGAATTGGTCCTTTTGCACTGTGGTGCTGGAGAAGACTCTTGAGAGTTCCTTGGACTTCAAGGAGATCCCACCAGTCCATCCTAAAGGAAATTCCTGAATATTCACTGGAAGGACTGATGCTGAAGCAAAAAACTCCAATACTTAGGCCACCTGATGCGAAGAACCGACTCATTTGAAAAGACCCTTAAGCTGAGAAAGATTGAAAGCGGGAGGAGAAGGGGATGACAGAGAATGAGATGGTTGGACGGCATCACTAATGTGATGGACATGAATTTGAAAAGGCTCTGGGAGTTGGTGATGGACAGGAAAGCCTGTTGTGCTGAAGTCCATGGGGTTGCAAGTCAGACATGACTGAGTGACAGAAATGAACTGAGGAACTTTTTTTAATTTTTACTTTTTTCACTAAAATAGTCTTCCTAACATGGTAGCATTGGCAGAGTTTTTTTTTTTTTAGTCCCCCACAACCACACTCCTTAGCTATAAAGCCTTGTTTTTTCTTATATGCCAAATTAGTTCAGTTCTACAATGAGGTCTCTTTTCCTCTACAGTAATGTTCCTGAATCAAATCTACTTTTACCACCTTATCTATCATTCATCTCTGGTTTTTCTTTGACACTCACCTGTAGTGATATTGTATTCTAGTCACAATGAAAGATTTTCCACTTCTCAAAGTAGTTGCTGCTTCTGCACACTTCCCTGCTTCTACACCTATGTGGGAAAGTCCTTCTTTCACATCTCTGCCTTGTTGACTCCTAGTTCGTCTAGTAAATAGTATTACAGAATTTTCCTCAACAACAGCATCACACACAAAGACACACACACCTGTATACACATACTATATATAAATGTAGTATCCATTTGTTACCAAAAAGATTTTCTTCAGGTTGAAAAAAGTGTTTTTAATGACTGCTTTCACTTTCAATTCAAACTGAAAAAAAGTAATATAGATGAGTTCAACAAGGAATGGAACATATTTTACAATATTGTAATACTTACATGGCTTTATTCAGAGAAAATAGAAGCTAGTCAACAACATGATTTGGAACTTTAATGAAATATGAGATAATACAGTAAATACTAGCAGTTTAATCAAACTGTGGTCACCAAGGACACACTGTTGCCTTGTGCAATACAGACAAATGGCATCAAGCACAGAGTTTACTTCCTCTGAGGGTACAGCACAAGCTGTCAGGAAAAGATACTTGCATGAGCTTTTGAAATAAGGAATAGACTTTAAAATATTTATGTATGACCTCAATAATGCCAAGAAAAATGGTTTATAAAATTTTAAGTTACTTTTTTCTAAGTAATATCTCAGCATCTCTAAAAGTATGAAAGAAAATTATGATTTTTAAAGTTGAGAATAGGAAAAGAGTATCTTTAAAGACCCAATTATAGTGAAAATTGCTGAGACATCAAGTTTTCTCCCCTATATTTGGTGAAATTTTCATTGTCAGAGAAATTAATGAATGATATTCTACTCTTCAGAATATTCAACACCACATACAAGTGATACACTAGAAAGAAGAGTTTACATAGCTAAGTGAATCGAGACTGACTCCTCTCACCTAAGTCAAATATGAAAACTTACAGTTTTTACCTTTGAGATTCTTACCCACTTAGTTTCCACTGGTTTTCCACGTTAAAAATCTCTTCTTGGTTTCTGAGTTTATTGTCAGCCTCAATACATAGAACTGTCTGACAGACCTATGACACTCATCATCACTATTATCAGCTAGTGATCATGTGCCATAAGTTTCTAATTTTCTTATTTTAGCAAGATAGCCTTGACTGGACAGGACACTTGAGCTACATTTCAAGCTGGATATCATTAACTTAGTACAGATAACTTTACTGTAAGATTCTAAATAATAACTCACCTCTGTGTGTTATAAGTCACTTCACTCAGATCTGACTCTTTGAGAACCTATGGACTGTGGCCCACCAGACTCCTCTGTCCATGTAATTCTCTAGGGATGAATACTGGAGTGGGTTGCCATTTCCTTCTCCAGGGGATCTTCCCAACCCAGGGATCAAACCAGTGTCTCTTACATCTCCTGCATCGGCAGGCAGGTTCTTAAGTGCCACCAGGGAAGTTTCTCGGCCCTCTGATTGATATTAAGTAATCATTACTCTTCCTATCATTTAACTTTAAACATACTTCTAATGTTTAAGATTATAAGCATTTTTATTTACCAAAGAAGTTTGAGAAATTCTCACTTAAATGGAAAATATAGGCATAAAATAATAAAATGCAAAATAGGACATGCCAAAATGTTATAAATGAGAATGTGCAAAAACTTTTACATCTAATTGTCAGAGTCCCCCAGCTAATGAGATAATCTGAGTTACAGAAAAACAGAATAAACATTTTACTTTTTTTTTTTTAGCAAACATTTTTTTTTTAATTTTAAAATCTTTAATTCTTACATGCGTTTCCAAACATGAACCCCCCTCCCACCTCCCTCCCCATAACATCTCAGTGGGTCATCCCATGCACCAACCCCAAGCATGCTGTATCCTGCGTCAGACATGGACTGGCGATTCAATTCTTACATGATAGTATACATGATAGAATGCCATTCTCCAAAATCATCCCACCCTCTCCCTCTCCCTCTGAGTCCAATTGTTTATATATCTATATACATATATATATCAATCATTGAGTAAAAAAAAAAGAGCATCAGGGATCTATCAGATGGAAAATTAATTTGCCTCATTAAAATCTATTTCTACAGAGTGATCATGGGAAATCTTCAGTGTTCTTCCACACTCAGACTTGATTTTCCCCCTGTTAAGTCTGTAGTCAATTTGGTGTCTTGAAAACAGGTAAAATAACTTTGTCAACACTGCTTCAATCAAGCCACATTTGTTCCTGCTTTCTAGAACTGGTTTCTTCCCTCAGATATCTTGGAATGTTATCACTTCAAGTCCTGATTTCTTGAAATACAGCAATTGGTAGTCTTGTAGAAACTCCTTCAGAAGTAAAATTCTAGCCTCCATCATCAATTTAAACATTATATCACATCCAGTTTCTTTCTATTTTCCTAACACCTTGTAAGTTTCAGAGGCACTTTTCTGCTTCTGTATTTTCCACTGAGGTTGCTCCTGTATATGGAAATCTGATTTTTACCCTTTAATCCTTAGTTCAGTTCAGTTTAGTTCAGTTCATTTCAGTCGCTCAGTCATCTCCGACTCTTTGTGACCCCATGAATCACAGCACGCCAGGCCTCCCTGTCCATCACCAACTCCCGGAGTTCACCCAGACTCGCGTCCATCAAGTCCGTGATAACATCCAGCCATCTCATCCTCTGTCGTCCCCTTCTTCTCCTGCCCCCAGTCCCTCCCAGCATCAGAGTCTTTTCCAGTGAGTCAACTCTTCACATGAGGTGGCCAAAGTACTGGAGTTTCACCTTCAGCATCAGTTCTTCCAAAGAACATCCAGGACTGATCTCCTTCAGAATGGACTGGTTGGATCTCCTTGCAGTCCAAGGGACTCTAAAGAGTCTTCTCCAACACCACAGTTCAAAAGCATCAATTCTTCAGCGCTCAGCCTTCTTCACAGTCCAACTCTCACACCCATACATGACCACTGGAAAAACCACAGCCTTGACTAGACGGACCTTAGTCGACAAAGTAATGTCTCTGCTTTTGAATATGCTATCTAGGTTAGTCATAACTTTTCTTCCAAGGAGTAAGCATCTTTTAATTTCATGGCTGCAGTCACCATCTGCAGTGATTTGGAGCCCCCAAAAATAAAGTCTGAAGTAGAATATTATTATTTTCATCAAATTATATTGAACATAATTGAGTTTCATTGATTACATTTTGGTGCCTTGGCACATGCATTCAAATCTCAAACATATTGTGTTTTTATTTTTCCATTCCACATTTTCCTGATATATTTATTTCAATTTAAGGAGAACAAGAAAATAAAACTTAGTTAAACTAAAGTTATTGTCATAGATTATGAGAAATTAGGTAGTTTTTTAAGAATACCTTGGAGGGATATAAATTCTAATCAGTCAAAGAAAAAAGGTAAGAGTGGGAGAAATAAACATTTCAGGTTGGCGAAGAACAATACAAAAGATTATTGAGTAATATGGGAAAGTAATTATATAGGGATGAAGACTGGCCTGTTGCGATCAGGGCCTCTTTTGCCATTCAGCTGCAAAAAAAAAAGTATAATCTATATCTAAGTCCATGATGGCTACTCCATTTCCTCTGAGGGATTCCTGCCTGCAGTAGTAGATGTAATGGTCATCTGAGTTAAATTCACCCATTCCAGTCCATTTTAGTTCTCTGATTCCTAGAATGTTGATGTTCACTCTTGCCATCTCTTGTTTGACCTCTTCCAATTTGCCTTGATTCATGGACCTGACATTCCAGGTTCCTATGCAATATTGCTCTTTACAGCATCAAACCTTGCTTCTATCACCAGTCACATCCACAGCTAGGTATTGTTTTTGCTTTGGCTCCATCCCTTCATTCTTTGTGGAGTTATTTCTCCACTGATCTCCAGTAGCATATTGGGCACCTACTGACCTGGGGAGTTCCTCTTTCAGTATCCTATTATTTTGCCTTTTCATACTGTTCATGGGGTTCTCAAGGCAAGAATACTGAAGTGGTTTGCCATTCCCTTCTCCAGTGGACCACATTCTGTCATGGCATTCTGTCCCATCACTCCATGGGATATAGATGGGGAAACAGTGGAAACAGTGTCAGACTTTATTTTGGGGGGCTCCAAAATCACTGCAGATGCTGACTGCAGCCCTGAAATTAAAAGATGTTTACTACTTGGAAGAAAAGTTATGACCAACCTAGACAGCATGTTGAAAAGCAGAGACATTACTTTGCCGACGAAGGTCCATCTAGTCAAGGCTACGGTTTTTCCAGTGGTCATGTATGGATGTGAGAATTGGACTGTGAAGAAGGCCAAGCACGGAAGAACTGATGCTTTTGAACTGTAGTGTTGGAGAAGACTCTTGAGAGTCCCTTGGACTGCAAAGAGATCCAACCAGTGCATTCTGAAGGAGATCAGCCCTGGGATTTCTTTGGAAGGAATGATGCTAAAGCTGAAACTCCAGTACTTTGGCCACCTCATGCGAAGAGTTGACTCATTGGAAAAGACCCTGATGCTGGGAGGGATTGAGGGCAGGAGGAGAAGGGGACAACAGAGAATGAGATGGCTGGATGGCATCACGGACTCGATGGACGCGAGTCTGGGTGAACTCCGGGAGTTGGTGATGGACAGGGAGGCCTCGTGTGCTGCAGTTCATCGGGTCATAAAGAGTCAGACACGACTGAGCGACTGAACTGAACTGAACTGAACTGCAACACCTACCATCTTACTTGGGTTTCTCTTACCTTGGGTGTGGGGTATCTCTTCACGGCTGCTCCAGCAAAGCACAGCCGCTGCTCCTTACCTTGGAGGAAGTGTATCTCCCTACTGCCGCCCTTCCTGACCTTCAACGTGGGATAGCTCCTCTAGGCCCTCCTGTTACCACGCATCCACCACTCCTTTTACTTGGGGTTGCTCCTCTTTGCCGCTACCCCTGGCCTTGGGCGTGGGGTTGCTCCTCTCGGCCACCACCCCTGGCCTCGGACACAGGGTAGGTCCTCTCAGCTGTTCCTCTGCCGTCGCAGCCTGGCACTCTCAGCTGCTGCCCCTGACCTCAGACGTGGGGTAACTCCTCTTGGCCACCGCCCTTCGGGCATGGGGTCCTCCCAACTTCTGCCCCTGACCTTGGGTGTAGGGTAGCTCCTCTCGGCCACAATTAGCACACTGGTCGCAGCTGCCCACGCTTAGCGCAGCAAACCATTCAATATCACAGTAATCCAGTCTACGCCCCAACCAGTAACGCTGAAGAAGCTGAAGTTGAACAGTTCTATGAAGACCTACAAAACCTTTTAGAAATAACACCCAAAAAAGATGTGCTTTTCATTATAGGGGACTGGAACGCAAAAGTAGGAAGTCAAGAAACACCTGGAGTTACAGGCAAATTGGCCTTGGAATGTAGAATGAAGCAGGACAAAGACTAATAGAGTTTTGCCAAGAAAATGCACTGGTCATAGCAAACACCCTCTTCCAACAACACAAGAGAAGACTCTACACATAGACATCACCAGATGGTCAACACCAAAATCAGACTGATTATATTCTTTGCAGCCGAAGATGGAGAAGATCTATACAGTCAACAACAAAAAAGACCGGGAGCTGACTGTGGCTCAGATCATAAACTCTTCATTACCAAATTCAGACTTAAATTGAAGAAAGTAGGGAAAACTGCCAGACCATTCAGGTATGACCTAAATCAAAGCCCTTATGATTATACAGTGGAAGTGAGAAATAGATTTAAGGGCCTAGATCTGATAGATAGAGTGCCTGATGAACTATGGAATGAGGTTTGTGACATTGTACAGGAGACAGAAATCAACACCATCCCCATGGAAAAGAAGTGCAAAAAAGCAAAATGGCTGTCTGGGGAGGCCTTACAAAGAGCTGTGAAAAGAAGAGAAGTGAAAAGCAAAGGAGAAAAGGAAAGATATAAGCATCTGAATGCAGAGTTCCAAAGAATAGCAAGGAGAGATAAGAAAGCCTTCTTCAGTGATCAATGCAAAGAAATAGAGGAAAAGAACAGAATGGGAAAGACTAGAGATCTCTTCAAGAAAATTAGAGATACCAAGGGAACATTTCATGCAAAGATGGGCTCGATAAAGGACAGAAATGGTATGGACCTAACAGAAGCAGAGATATTAAGAAGAGGTGGCAAGAATACACAGAAGAACTATACAAAAAAGATCTTCACGACCTGGATAATCACGATGGTGTGATCACTCACCTAGAGCCAGACATCCTGGAATGTGAAGTCAAGTGGGCCTTAGAAAGCATCACTATGAACAAAGCTAGTGGAGGTGATGGAATTCCAGTTGAGCTGTTTCAAATCCTGAAAGATGATGCTGTGAAAGTGCTGCACTCAATATGCCAGCAAATTTGGAAAACTCAGCAGTGGCCACAGGACTGGAAAAGGTCAGTTTTCATCCCAATTCCAAAGAAAGGCAATGCCAAAGGATGCTCAAACTACCACACAATTGCACTCATCTCACATGCTAGTAAAGTAATGCTCAAAATCCTCCAAGCCAGGCTTCAGCAATACGTGAACCATGAACTTCGTGATGTTTAAGCTGGTTTTGGAAAAGGCAGAGGAACAAGAGATCAAATTGCCAACATCCGCTAGATCATGCAAAAAGCAAGAGAGTTCCAGATAAACATCTATTTCTGCTTTATTGACTATGCCAAAGCCTTTGACTGTGTGGATCACAATAAACTGTGGAAAATTCTGAAAGAGATGGGAATATCAGACCACCTGACCTGTCTCTTGGAAATTTGTATGCAGGTCAGGAAGCAACAGTGAGAACTGGACATGAAGAACAGACTGGTTCCAAATAGGAAAAGGAGTACGTCAAGGCTGTATATTGTCACCCTGCTTATTTAACTTCTGTGCAGAATACATCATGAGAAACGCTGAACTGGAAGAAACACAAGCTGGAATCAAGATTGATGGGAGAAATATCAATAACCTCAGATATGCAGATGACACACCTTTATGGCAGAAAGTGAAGAGGAACTAAGAAGCCTCTTGATGAAAGTGAAAGAGGAGAGTGAAAAAGTTGGCTTAAAGCTCAACATTCAGAGAACGAAGATCATGGCATCCAGTCTCATCACTTCATGGGAAATAGATGGGGAAACAGTGGAAACAGTGTCAGACTTTATTTTTTGGGGCTCCAAAATCACTGCAGATGCTGACTGCAGCCATGAAATTAAAAGATGCTTACTCCTTAGAAGAAACTTTATGACCAACCTAGATAGCATATTCAAGCAAAGACATTACTTTGCCGACTAAGGTCCGTCTAGTCAAGGCTATGGTTTTTCCAGTGGTCATGTATGGATGTGAGAGTTGGACTGTGAAGAAGCTGACCACCAAAGAATTGATGCTTTTGAACTGTGGTGTTGGAGAAGACTCTTGAGAGTCCCTTGGACTGCAAGGAGATCCAACCAGTCCATTCTGAAGGAGATCAACCCTGGGATTTCTTTGGAAGGAATGATGCTGAAGCTGAAACTCCAGTACTTTGGCCACCTCATGCGAAGAGTTGACTCATTGGAAAAGACTCTGATGCTGGGAGGGATTGGAGGCAGGAGGAGAAGGGGATGACAGAGGATGAGATGGCTGGATGGCATCACTGACTCGATGAAAGTGAGTCTGAGTGAACTCCAGTAGTTTGTGATGGACAGGGAGGCCTGGCGTGTTGGGATTCATCTGTTACAAAGAGTTGGACATGACTGAGGGACTGAACTGAACTGATATTAAGTCTTAGATTTAACCTTGTCAGGCTGAGTTCTTAAGGCTTATCTTGATATGGCAACTTTGAAATAGATATTCAATACATGGAAACTATGTTATAGCCTCAACACATGAAACCAAAATATGAGAAGAAATGATCCAAAATGAGTACTGTCACAAGAAAAAGAATGAAGATTTTACTTTTTTTTTTTTGCCTTTATTCATCAGAGAAATTAGTCTGCAGTTATCATTTCTTATTAATGTCTTTATCTGATTCTTTATCTGGTTTTGGTATTAGGGTAATGTGGTTTCTTGGAATGTCCTAGGAAGTGTTTCCTATCTTATTTCCTGGGCAGTTTGTGTAGAATTAGTATTATTTCTTCCCTAGAAAATTGATAGATTACACCAGTTAAACCATGTGGTAATGATCCTTTTATTGGAATGTTATTAATTATTGATGAAATTTCTTTAACAGATATAGGCTTGCTCAGATTAACTGTTGCTCCCTGTGTGAGTTTGGGTATATTGTGTCATTCAAGGAATTAGTCAACTTCATCTATTACTTTTATTACTGTGTGTTTTGTTATTTATATGCATATTTATGCATTTATGTTTTTCTTCTTTTGTTCAGTATTATATGAGGAGGGTTTAAATATTTTGTTATGGTTTATTTTCACCTAAAAAAGGTCTGTGACTGGCCACTAATAAATCGTTGAATGACAGAGTTGATGTTCTGTTCATACTGATAACATGATTTTTGCCTCATCAAGAAATACACATGAATATTTGCAAAATTATTATTTACTTTGTGAAACTTGGTGTTGGAGGTAGAACAGAAGGAAATAGTAGTTTTCTAAAATTTAGCAACAGGCACACAATTTCTTCCAGAAAAGGACTTTTCTGTGTACTTGCTGATATAATTATTTCTGATGATGCAAATTAGTTTAGTATTTACAAATCTATCATTTGCCAAAAGAAATTTCTTTCGTACAGATCAGTTATCCTTGTAGAAAAATGAAATGGGTTATTATTAGACTGACAGTGGAACAAGACTGAGTGACCGTGTATCACACACAGCACAGGAATCTGGCCTTATTTACTATCACTATTCTACCTTTACAGTGCAATATGTGCAGATCATTTTCCCTTTAATGTCAGCAGATACAGAATCATGTATGCATTTGCTATCATAGTTTTTAAAATTATGCATAAATGCATTAGTCTGAATTAATAGAGGTATCATCACCTCCAGATAGGAGACAGTTGACTAATGCCAATAACATCACTAAGTAACCAGAAATTATGTCCTATTCTATGTTTATAAAATGTTTTTTAATACTAATCTTCCTTTTTACTCAAAGTATAAATGATAGACTTTCTAATTAATACTTCCTCTTTTTGACTTCATTTCTGTTGCCAACATCATCACACTCTATGTTACTTACATTCAATATCAAAGTCAGAATTGAACTTTTATATGTTGATTACTCTCAATTATTAATTTAATTTTTAAATTTTGTATACAATTTTCAAAAGCACCATTAAGTTATTACAAAATATTGGCTATATTCTTTGTACTGTACATCTTTGAGTCAAATTTTTTTATTGCAGGATAATTGCTCTACAATATTGTGGTGGTCTCAGTCATACATCAATATGAATCAGTCATAATTATATATATCAGTCATCATTATGCTTCCCTGGTGATTTAGACAGTAAAGAATTTGCCTGCAGTGCAGAAAACCTGGGTTTGATTCCTCGATTGGGAAGATCCCCTGGAGAAGGCAATGGAAACTTTCTACAATATTTTTGACTGGAAAATCCCATGGTCAGAGGAGCCTGGCAGGCTACAGTCCATGGAGTTGCAAAGAGACAGACAGGACTGAACAACTACCACTTTCACTTTCTGTCGATGCTCACAGTATTCTATTCTCTACTACTCTGGATCAATTATATATATATATATATATATATATATATATATATATATATATATATATTATAATTATGGGGAGATATATATATGTGTGTGTATATATATATATATGTATCTTCCATTCATCTTGAGCCTCCCTATTCCACCCCTGATCCTACTCCTCTAGGTCACTAGAGTACCAGGCTGTGCTCCCTGTATTATATAGCAGCTTCCCACTAGTTATCTGCTTTACACATGATACCATATATATGTCAATGTTCCGTTCCCTTGAGCCTTATACACAACAATTTGTGCCTGTCACCCCCCCACCCCTATATTTCCTCACCTTCCCTCGTTCCACTAGTAACCACTAGTTTGCTCTCTATTTCTGTGAGTCTTCTGTTTTTTGTTATGTTCTCTCAGTTCAGTTCAGTTCAGTTCAGTCACTCAGTTGTATCCAACTCTTTGCGACCCCATGGACTGTAGCACACCAGGCCTCCCTGTCCATCACCAACTCCCAGAGCTTGCTCAGACTCATGTACATTGAGTCATGTCCATCCAACTATCTCATCCTCTGTTGTCCCCTTCTCCTCCTGCCTTCAATTTTTCCCAACATTAGGGTCTTTTCAAATGAGTCAGTTCTTCTGATCAGGTGGCCAAAGTATTGGAGTTTCAGCTTCAGCATCAGTCCTTCCAATGAACACTCAGGATTGATCTCCTTTAGGAGGAACTGTTTGGATCTCCTTGCAGTTCAAAGGACTCTCAAGAGTCTTCTCCAACACCACAGTTCAAAAGCATCAATTCTTTGACACTCAGCTTTCTTTATAGTCCAACTCTCACATCCATACATGACCACTGGAAAAACCATAGCTTTGACTAGATGGACCTTTGTTGGCAAAATCTCTGCTTTTTAACATGCTGTTTAGGTTGGTCATAACCTTTCATCCAAGGGGCAAGCATCTTTTAATTTCATGGCTGCAATCACCATCTGCAGTGATTTTGGAGCCCCCAAAAATAAAGTCTGTCACTTTTTCCACTGTTTCCCCATCTATTTGCCACGAAGTGATGGACCAGATGCCATGATCTTAGTTTTCTGAATGTTGAGCTTTAAGCCAACTTTTTTTACTCTCCTCTTTCACTTTCATCAGGAGGCTCTTTAGTTCTTTGCTTTCTGCCATAAGGGTGGTGTCATCTGCATATTTGAGGTTCTTGATATTTCTCCCAGCAATCTTGATTCCAGCTTGTGCTTCATCCAGTCCAGCATTTCCCATGATATACTCTGCATATATATTAAATAAGCAGGTTGACAATATACAGCTTTGACCTACCCCTTTCCCTATTTGGAACCAGTCTGTTGTTCCATGTCCAATTCTGTTGCCTCCTGACCTGCATACAGATTTCTCAAGAGGCAGGTCAGGTGGTCTGGTATTCCCATCTCTTTAAGAGTTTGTTGTGGTCCACACACCAGTTATGTTCACTAGTTTGTTGTATTCTTCAGATTCTACATATAAATTGTACCTTACAGTATTTGTTTGTCTTTCTCTGACTCATTTCACTTAGCAAAATGTCCTCCAAGTTTATCCATGTTGCTGCAAATGACAAAATTTCATTCTTTTTATGACTGTTATTCCATTGTATGTGTGTGCACTATAATTTGTATATCACATCTTCTTTATGCATTCATCTGTCAGTGTACACTTATATTGTTTCCATTTCTTGGCAATTGTAAATAATGCTGCTAGGAATAGTGGAATGCTTGTATATTTTAAATTAGTCTCTTTGTCTTTTTCTTGAATCTATACCAGGAATGGAATTGCAAGGTCATTTGGTTGTTCTATTTTTAGTTTTTTGAAAATTCCCCATACTGTTTTCTGCAATGGAAAATGTACCAATTTGCATTCCTATCAACAGTGTAAGAGGATTCCCTTTCCTCCACATCCTCTCCAGCATGTTATTAATATTTGTGTTTATTTTGATGATGCCCATTCTGACAGGTGTGAGGCTCATTGTGGCTTAATTTATATTTCCTGATGATTAGCAATGTCGAGCATTTTTTCAAGTGCCTTAAGTCTTTTTATTTTTATAATCAAATTCTTCCCATTTTTGATTCAGATGAATGTAATTTACTTATTTTTATATTTTACATTCCAATTTACTGTGCCACTACCCTAATAAAGTCTTTATTTATGTCTGTACTACACTACTGCTACAAGTTTGATAACCTGTAGTCTTTCCCAATTAAATCATCCTTCACATTATTTTGTTAGTGTCCTTAAAACAGCTTTTAGAGCCATTTCACTATTTTGATTAACAATGACTCCAGGAAATGTCAGTTGTCTTAGTTTAGGTGAAAACTAACTTTTTTAGATGATTTCACACTGCTGCTGCTGCTGCTGCTAAGTCGCTTCTGTCGTGTCCAACTCTGTCCAACCCCATAGACAGCAGCCCACCAGGCTCCCCCGTCCCTGGGATTCTCCAGGCAAGAACACTGGAGTGGGTTGCCATTTCCTTCTCCAATGCATGAAAGTGAAAAGTGAAAGTGAAGTCGCTCACTCATGTCCAACTCTTAGAGACCCCATGGACTGCAGCCCACCAGGCTCCTCCATCCATGGGATTTTTCAGGCAAGAGTACTGGAGTGGGGTGCCATTGCCTTCTCTGGATTTCACACTAACTTACTTCAAATCTCCTTTCCATCATTTCCAGTCAGCATTACTCTCTATTTTCTAAATTACTGAGCAAAAAGACACAGAATGGCTCCACCAGTGAAGTTGCTCAGTCATGTCCAACCCTCAGCAACCCCATGGACTGTAGCCTACCAGGATCCTCCATCCATGGAATTTTCCAGGCAAGAGTACTGGAGTAGGTTGCCATTTCCTTTTCCAGGGGATGTTCCTGACCCAGGGTTCAAACCCAGGTCTCCCACATTGCGGGCAGATGCTTTACCGTCTGAGCCACCATGGAAGCCCACAGAATGGCTAGCATGTAGGTACTTGTATGGTGAACACTCCGAATTTGCCAAAGATCTATTCCTGGGCAGTTTTTTTATTATAAACAACTTTTTCTCTTGAAAATTGGCTATTAGTCTAATTTTGAGAGATGTATTTGTATTAAATAGCTAAAAACATTTTAACATATGTGACAGAAGACCAGCAAAAATATTTCACATGTACCCAGCATGGAGTGTTAATAAAATGGATTACCATTGCTATCTGTGAACCTCCCTCCTCAATCTAATGCCTTAATTTGCCACCCTTGAAAGTAACATAAGGAATACTGTGTTAATCATATTCTGCTTTTCTTTATAGATTCAATTATTATGCATGTATTTCGTGTATTTACATTGTTTCAAATGTAGGTTCTGGAATGTATAAAAATGAAATTGTACTCAGAGTACTCTTTTACTATCATTTTCTTTTTTTGCTCAATATTATTTTTCTTCTTATTCATCCTGACTGATGCCTATATTTCCCTAATTTTATCTCAAATTGACATCAATAGTTTTGTAAAACATGTAGATGGCATCACTCATTAAAAACAAAATTTTCTCATTCAAATGATCCTCAGAGGCTTATAATCAAGCACCTTCATTTTACACATGAGCAGCTAGACATCCAAAAGCATGAACTAACTTGCCCACATCCAAAGTTATTGCTCAAACCCACTTTTCCTAGCTTTCACATTACTGCTTTTTTCTCTGTACCACTGGTCATTTGATTGAAAGCCTGAGAAAGCTGCTTTGAAAGTCAGGGCAATAAATCTAGCTCATCTCTACACATTTGAAGGTCAGCTTTTAATTTATTGCCAAATTCATGAGCTCAATTTTTCCCAATGAAATATATAGATTAGTATGGATCTGCTATCCTAGGATATCTGAACAATTATATTGGATTAAAACCTTGAGCAGATTTGAAATTATTCTAAAAATATAACTGACTCCATGCATTTTTGTGCTAAAAATTTCTTGGCATAAAATACATTTCATTCTAGCAACAGTTAATGTAGAAAGAGATACTGAAAAATTGTGGGCTAGTAAAAGTTTTATAGATAATCGAATTTTTAAAAATTGATCCATAACATTGGCTTGAAAGTATAGAACTATTTGAGATTTATGTGGAATTTTTAAAATTCTTCCTGATCAATCACGTTTAAATTTTTTTAGCACACAAGATTGCACTGTTCTCCCCTGTTTCAGGAAGCCTCCTCATCCAAACACTTTTAGAGATTTATTAATCTGATGCCTCGTTTTCAGACATAATGAAAATTAAACACACACACACACATACACACACACACACTGCAAAGCTCAGGCTACCGTTATTGATCTCAGGCTTTTGGGAATAACAACCAAAGCTCAGAAGTAGATAATAATGCAGACAATTCTCTCCGTGACAGCAAACCAAAATTCAGACCAGAGTTTTCATCAGTAAGGAATGCTGACCTGGGAAGTATATGGAGGGAGACATGGAACATTTAAAATATCAAGGGTCCACTTACCCTTTATTCTAGCAGTGGCTGAACTAATAAAAGCCAAGGGTTATTGAAAATATATCTTTCCATCACTAGTATTTTTCTGTTGCAGTTATCACCACTGGGCCTATGGGCTTTGACAAAGGAGCTTTTTAACATGAAAGCAGCAAGAAGCAAGCCCCAGAGCTGAGCTGGTTGGAGGCCCAAATGGTGCTTTTTAAAAATAAGCTTGGAGAGCATTAAACAACTCTGGGCAGGCACCTCCTTCCCCCCAGGATCAGAGAGACCACTTTTAGAAATTTTCCCTCCTTCTTGAGGTCTGTAGGAAATAGAACCAAGTAAGATGGCTCAGCAAACAGCCATTATGTACCCCTCAGACCACCAGTTCCTAGTGGGGGTGGCTCCCAGAAGAAGTGAGGGGGAGAAGTAAATAGACTCAGAAGAGGAAATGAATACTATAATAATCAGTAAAGTTGCAGCAGTTAATGAAAAATGGAGATTAAATTTGCCATTTAAAATCTCACTATTTTCAATGTATTTCTCAAACATTTTATTTGCAACTATGAATGAAGAACAATCAAGTTGTCAATATTTTCATTGTTTTTACATTTCCTCATGACATAGACTGCAAATCAGTGGGGTCAAAATAGTACAAAGAACAACAGGCCTGGCCAATAAGTAATCAAAGTCAGAAAAGGTTGTGGCATTCTCACACAGAATTTTCTTCTGCATTTTCATTTCTTCTACATTTTCATGTTTAATTAATAGATCAAAGTTTCATGAGAAAGGTTCTCATGCTTTGCACTTATCTTGTGAGCAGGTAATTGACTCATGGACCACTTCAGCCTCATAGAATGCTAAAGTCATAATAATTTATTTTCTATTTCATCATCTTTAGCTATTTGATATTGTTCTGAAAAATTTTTATTAAATGCTTATCAACCTCCAGGATTGGATTCAGTTGTCCTGAAATCTGGAACTCACAGAAAAGGAACAATAATTATATGCAACATTTAGGAGGGTAGGTTTATTTATCACATAAATCTTTGGCTCTAAATAGAATCAACTTTAGTTTTTCATGAAATTACCTTTTCTAAAAACAAATACTATCTATTCCATAATCTATGTAAACACCCCACATGTTAATGAGTATAAGCAGTTCGTAGTGCTGAATTAAAGCATCTCAACAGGAGGGATACATGGAATTTCCTTTCTGAGAGAACCCATTGGTTAGCTGCTAGACAGAAATTTCTGTTATTGCCTCCCTATGGATTATAGCCACATCAACCTCCCACTGTTATCAATGCAGAATTAGAGATAAAGATGCTTAGAAGTAGAGATAAAGATGCTTCTAATTTCAGAGACAAATCTTTCATTGTTTAAATAACACCAGAGGCTGCTATTAAGCATTTAACAAAACAGAATTATTATGTAAAATCAGAGTAACAAATATCTAATGTACAAACAATTTCATCCACATGTTTCTGTGAAAGAGTAGCATATGGGAAAGCCTTGAGCTCTCATTTCCATGTATTATGTATCATATATACTTAAATGGGGATTCTCAGGTGGCGCTAGTGGTAGAGAACCTGCCTGCCAGTGCAGGAGATAGAACAGACATAGGTTCGATTCCTGGATTGGAAAGATCCCCTGGAGGAGGAAACAGCATTCACTCCAGTGTTCTTCCCCAGAGAATCCTGAGGACTGAGGAGCCTGGCAGGTTGCAGTCCATGGGGTCACAAAGAGCTGGAAACGACTGAACGTCTGAGCACACACACATACACATACTTAGTATATATATTTGAAGGCAGAATTAATATGTATTGATTATATATTATTTGCTAGGCCTTGTGTGAATACATACATTATCTCATTTAATGCTAGCAATTACTCAGCAAAGCTGATATTATCATCTTTATTTGTGGATGAAGGTAATTAAAAACTGGAAAATAACATATAACTTGCCCAAGTTCACAAAGATAGTAAGGCTTGAAGCAGTTTTGAAGCCTAGGACTGTCCCAGTAAAAAGCCTCTTGATCTTTTCTTCATGTCATGCTGTTAGGGGAAGCACACTGACTGGAACCGCCCACCCTGGACAGGCACCATAGCAACTATTTGCATGAGTAGTTTTATGACAGAAGGTCCTGGTAAGGAATACAGAACTAATAAGCCACCACCAACTGGAAGAGTTTGGGAAAGGTCAAAATGAGACATCACATGTCCAACCACCTCCCAGAATCCTTCTTGCTGGCATCCATCTTAGCTGAACAAGGAAGGACTCTGAGTCAGAAACTTGGCTAAAGACAATCCAGAAACTAATGCCATCACCGTAAAACCCAAGACTGCGAGCCACGTGGCAGAGCTGTTCTCCTGGGTTCCCTTACCCTACTGCTCTCCACTTGGGTGCCCTTTCCCAATAAAATCTTTTGCTTTGTCAGCACATGTGTCTTCTCAGACAATTCATTTCCAAGTGTTAGACAAGAGCCCAGTTTTGGGCCCTGGAAGGGGTTCCCCTTCCTGCGACAATGCCAATGATACTATTTCTTAATCTCAGATTAACACAGGATGTGATATAATGATTAAATCTAATTATTGCTACTTTTTATAAATATGAACTCTTTTGTTTGTATAAAATAAATATATATTTGATATGCAAGAAACAGTGACAGATTATCTCTGAATATTTTCAGTGTTTTTCAATAAATATTTTCTACAGGCAATTATCAGATTTTAAATGACATGTTTTATTCCAATTATCATATCTTTAAGTGTTAATTATTTGCTTTAGTAATTTTCAAATGAAACTTTAGAATATCTGAGATTCAAAAAATTGTGGCATGGAACTATTTATCAGCATGTGAGTAGTTTTAGTAAATATATTTCATATGGTAATGCATTTTTCTTACACATAGTTATTATTAGCTGCACCTCCATTTGTACAAGTGAGGAAACAAAAATTCATTTGTGAACAATAGATAAATTCCACAATGATTATTAACTTTATAAATTACTAGTTTAATAAATCAAATATTATTCATTTAAAATTTATAGTTAGAGTATTTCCTGGATTCCCTTTGTTTACAAGCTTAACTAATGTATTTAAATATTCATTTATATTAAATATTTCCAAACTTATTATTTCCAAAATGTTTTCCCTACACAGACAAGGTAAGTATAACTTCTAGAGAGGGTGTTTTATGTAGACGTCAATAAGAAATGATATTTTTGGGAAAACTTCAAGGCAAGCACACTAACTTCAAGGGACTCAAGCAGAAGTTGGGCAGTGAATGGGTTATCATGCTTATTTAGACTGAAAAAAACTATTGTGAATATTAATGGAAAATAATCTCAATAGATTCTGGGTTGCTATGTGAATTGGTTGCTATTGTGTATGTCTGTAATGCAAAGCTGTTAATTCTGGATCTTCAATGGAACTAGAAAAAAAAAATCCATATGTTTATATGTAGGAACT
The DNA here is from genome assembly GCF_032405125.1 of Capricornis sumatraensis. Taxonomy (NCBI): domain Eukaryota; kingdom Metazoa; phylum Chordata; class Mammalia; order Artiodactyla; family Bovidae; genus Capricornis; species Capricornis sumatraensis. The sequence continues at coordinate 22,886,595 of NC_091081.1, read as the reverse complement.
ATGATTTGATACATTTTCATTTTTTTTACATTGCTCCCTCTGGGCCATAGAGAGTTCAGAGAACTCACTTTAAAGATTTGAGAACAACATTCTTATTGAGATGTTCAAGGAATTGCAAATCATTTGTAATACTTATGTGTGTCTGTGTGTGTGTGTGTGCGTGTGTGTGTGTGTGTGTGTGTGTGTGTGTGTGTGCTCAGTCCTAACTCTTTGTGACCCCATGGAATTTTCCATGCAAGAATACTGGAGCGAGTTGCCATTTCCAACTCCAGGGTATCATTCTGACCTAGGGATTGAACCCACATCTCTTGTGTCTCCTGCATTGGCAGCCAGATTCTTTACCACTGTACCACCTGGGAAGCCCTGCATACAATACATATGTATAGACCATTCATATACAGACAGTTATTCATGCACCTACACATTATTGGATGTTTTAATTCCATTTGCCAAGTAACTTCTTGGCCATATACAAGAGAGAATCACATTGCAGTCGGCTATGTCTATAGTTAACTTAAATTTCCACCTATTATTTTTGGACTCAAGCTACATCACCATCAATTCTCTGATGAAAAGCTAATTGCAGTAGCCTGGTTCACTGTATGGATATTCCAGAAGAATGTCTTAAGAGTTCCATGAACCATTTATTCCTCCAGATTGACTAGCTCTGTATTAAGTTAAAACCACACACTGACCTATGAAAACCCCAGGCAAATGCTTTCCTGGAAATATTACCTAAGAATCTACCCTTGGCATAAGTATCTTTGTATATTGAAAGAGTAGTGAAATAGCTTTACAGCTTTGCAATCACAAACCAATTCCAACTCTTCAGTAATGCAAATACTAGTTCATGAACTTGAGTTGCTGAACATCTTCCTTTATTAGTAAAGAGTCAGGAAATATGAAGTGAAGGGGTAAAAATAGAAGTACAACACTTGGACCATGCTTTCTTTCATTTGTATAAATTCAGGTAGTAGCTATTTCAATGCAGGTGTCAAGGCCAGCCCCAAATTAGATTTACATCCATCTAACTCAGATAAGAGATCAACTAAGGGGATTCAATAACATTCTATTGACTTTATATTGCACTCTGTTGATGAATGCCTGCTCTCCGGGACTAAACACCAGGGCTCACAACACCTAACATGTTGGTTAATATTGCCAAAATACTGGAAATTCAAGCAAAATGATATTTTGACTGTAAACTATGGACACCATTGTACCTCTTTGAGTAACTCTGTTACACTTGTTTTTCCTTTCAAATCTATTCCTGTGGATAAACTAGAAACAGTAGTGTGAAGGGGAAAGAACCACGGAAGTGAGGCTCTGTCCTTGGCTTTTCATTGTTCAACTGGGAGAAAACAGCTACCAGAGGTCTGCAACCTTACTCGGCCATATCGCTCCGAATGTCAGCCATAGATCACCTGTGACAAGTATTTAATTCTTTGTCTCACCAGGGACAATGTACAACCTTCTGCTGGAAGTGAGGTGTTTCATTTCATTTTAAAGCTGCCAACAATAGTTGTCTTTTTGGCCTTGCAGTAAGCTTTCTTTCGATTTAGTATTCCCAACTTCTTCCACTAAAAGCTGTAAAAAATAATTCCCTTTCTACACATTTCCATGATAAACCCTTTCAAAATCTCTAACATACACGATTCTTCCCTACATAACAGTGCCTTTTCTTGTTTTCCTGCAGAAGGCCACATAGAGCATTTTTGCCTTTGTGTTTGCCAGGGGAACGGAATATAATATTAGGATGCAATGATTAAAGGGGCAGATCAAGTGTGCTTTAGTTATTGGACCTCTGCTCAGAAGGAAATATAGATTAGAGCAAATGTAGGTAAGCAAAATTTTCATAGGTGATAACTGAAAACACAAATTATACACTAGTAATAGCTGATATGTACAGTAATTAGAAGATTCTTTCTACCACTGCTGCTGCTGCTAAGTCACTTCAGTCGTGTCCGACTCTGTGCGACCCCATAGACGGCAGCCCACCAGGCTCCCCTGTCCCTGGGATTCTCCAGGCAAGAACACTGGAGTGGGTTACCATTTCCTTCTCCAATGCATGAAAGTGAAAAGCGAAAGTGAAAAGCGAAAGTGAAGTCGCTTAATCGTGTCCGACCCTCAGCGACCCCATGGACTGCAGCCTACCAGGCTCCTCCGTACATGGGATTTTCCGGGCAAGAGTACTAGAGTGGGATGCCATTGCCTTCTCCACTTTCTACCACTAAAAAAAGAGAATATTTGCAGATTCAAATATTGCCTCATGCCATTTTCCAGATCATTGACAACTCTATGCCTCTGTACCTGGGCCATGACATAGTCATACAGCACTATGGATTAAACCTCCAGTCCCTCTGAATGCTATCTATCTTGATTGAATTTGAAACACATCATAATTTTATTAAAAATTAGAAATATCTAAAGTATTCTCAGTTCTATTTCATTTTGCTTGAATTAAAAGTGAAGTACATGGTACATAATCTCTTATTCAAATGGATTATAAGCATTATTTTTTAAAGTATGAATATATAATTTCAATATCTACATATTTTATGTTATGAATTTTGCCTATTGAGACTTAGAAAAAATGTGTTATTCCATTTCTCTCCTAAACAGGTCCTTACTGTTGCAGACTCAGTGAATAGTGAAAAAGCTTAAAAAATGTTATTTTTAAATAGAAAATAAGGTACATATGTAGGAACTAGATAAATTAAAAAATAATTTGATCTTAAAAATTGTAAAATCTGTGTGGACAATAAAAAGTGGACTAGAGAAAGATTTTTTTTAATGCTATGAATGTAAATAAACTATCTACAAAGGAACAAATAACAATGTATATAAAACAATAACTAGTTTTCATGTGATTGCAGCAATTCAAATTTAGATATTTTCCAAGATGGATGAGGTTGAATTTATTCAAACTGTTTAAACATTAAGTTACTGCCAACAGTTTAAGGAAGCTTTACCTCAGATATAAACTCATTACTCATTTGTATATGAATGTATATACATGATGCAATATGATTTTTAAAATAATTATAGATTTTAGAAAATAAATATGGAAAACAGTGGGGTTTTTACTTTAATTTTATACTAACAGGTTCAGGAGTATTGTTTCTATAAATTAAAGTGCACTTTATTTTTCCATGTGTTCTGTTTATTCCTTACATAGTGAATTGCCTGCAGGCATATGGAAAGCTTCAGTAAACTGCATATAACGAGTTAGCTTGAAATCTGCCATAATTCCAGGGACAGTCATTTTCGAATTTGCTTTCTCTGTTAAAAATTCTGCAAGTGTAGAGACATTATTTCCTATCTGTTAGGCTCTGACTGCATCCCTGACCCAACCATGCCAGTAATATATATGCCGGAAAACATTATGGCATTTGTAATAATGTTTTCAAGTGGAACATATCTTACGTGTGGTGTAGATACTGGGAAGAAAAGCATTCAGGGGGCATGTTACTCAAAGTGAAGCTGTCGCCAGGTAATAGAGTACTACAGTACCTGGGTGAAATGACACAGATAGGCATTTCATTTTCCAGTGGAACATTTTAAACTGGCTTGCTCTTAAGTGAAGGTAAATTGTCTAAGCAGGGGAAAAAAAGGCGGAAAGGCTGATAAAATCATAAATAGCTTTTCCATTATTGCTGAAACTCTAATTTTCTTGCTTATTGCTTGAGTTGATAAAACAAATAAAAGAAGGAATCTCGGAGAGAGATTTCTTTAATATGCAAAATGAATTTCAATGTACTCTCCTGCTGGCATTTTTATGGAAAACCTGACTACATGGTACACATGGAATGTAGAAATCTGCATTTAGATAGAAATATTATAAAATGCATGGCATGGTACAAAGTCAGTCTTTTAACGGAGATGGCAAAATGTTGCATTATCCGGTTGAGTGGAAAGACAGCATGCATATAGGTTTTCATGTCTTCGGTAACCAAGTGCCTGGTTTGCACAAGAGAGTACTACATTATTTTGAATTTCTGACAAATATTGATGAGGAAAAAAAATATACCAGATGGGTAGGCCCTTCTCCAACTGAAAATTCCTGTGCTATCTCTAAAATATGCTTGCAATGTAAGATTTTTCTTAACTTTTCTTCAAATATTTCTGGGGAACAGTGAAGATTGATTTTTGTAGGAAGGTATTTCATTATACTTAGGTGAATTTGACTAGGAAGAACTGAGTAACGCTTCATGGCTATATAAAAACAATTGAAATCAAAACTTCTTGGTTCTCTTATGACAGCTAATTTTTTTAGGGTGATCTCAGGAATTTCCCAGTCTCTAAGTGACTCAGCCATCCTATCTGTAAATGTAAAGATAAGATTGCTTCTTGGCAACTAAGCACAGGGCTAGAGGAAAGGACTAATGAGTTGACATTTGCATAGACATTTGAAAACATCAAACAAGCATTTCTTTATGCTGTTAGTAGAATTCAATGTTATTACTGAGCTCATGTAAGAACAGTTATTAAATAAATGAGAAATGAACTAGTGGTATAGAGATGTATAAATTGTTGAAATAAAGATGACTGATTAAAAACTAAAAGGCAGAAGAGATCATAAGGATTTATATAAAGTCATTTTTGTAATATTACCACATTTGAATTAAGTACATGTAATGAGTTCATAAAAGACAGGAAAAAAAATCAGTGAGACAAACATGGAAGGATGAAAATGCATGCACCTGTACTCTTTCAAAAACCTCACAGACATAAAGAAAAGGATAAAAGATTGTATAATTTCACAAGACCAAAGATAACAGTATGAGCTGACTGACAAAATTTGAGAAGCTGGAAAGCACATCTACAAGTGATAGCTGATTAAGCAAACTGAAGAAAGCTGAAACTTAGGTGTGGAGAGGCTGAATCAGACAGTCAAGCTGACTGCCACCAGAAAACCCCAGAAGGCTCAAGAATTACTCCACTGCAGTCAAACTAGTCAATCCTAAAGAAGATCAACCCTGAATATTCATTGGGAAGACTGATGCTGAAGCTTCAGTACTGACCACCTGATGCCAAGAGCCGACTCATTGGAAAAGACCCTGGTGCTAGGAAAGATTGATGGCAGAAGGGGATGACAGAGGACTACATGGTTGGATGGCATCATCGACTCAATGGACAGGAGTCTGAGCAAACTCCAGGAGATAATGAAGGACAGGGAGGCCTAGCTTGCTGTGTTCATGGGTTCGCAAAGAGTCAGACATGACTTAGTGATTGAATAGCAACAACAGTGATGTTCCGGGTGGCACTAGAAGTAAGACTGGCTGGAAAGCTGTGTATTAAGCATTTAGATGCTCAGAGCCCCCTCCTCACAAGACAGAGTTGTGAGTAGATGGTCTCTGTAGAGGTGGGAGCTGAGGAGCTGAAACACAAAGATTGCTGGACATGAGATAGTTTACTGAAAACGCAGTGAGTAAGCTCAGGCCTACAAATGTTAGAATCTTCAAAGAACCACATTTTTCATAGTAAAAATCTAATAACTCTGAAACTGAAAAATTAAAAAAACCTATTATAAGCTTGTTATTTGGAAATACAGAGATGACTACCAGAAAAAAAGAAATAAAAACGAAAATGGCTAAAGACGTAAGAGCCTATGGTGTATAGGACTTGCAGGGAGGAAGAAATTGGTCTGTTTCCTATTTAAGCTCATAGAATTATTTGGTTTTTAAAACTATCTGCATCCTAATTTTTAAAAGTAATAATTAAATTAAAATGAAGAGCAGATGGCAAGATCGTAAAAAGAAAAGCACACACACTAAGCCAAGTATGAATAAAAAGAATGTCATGTTGATATATTCATCAATGAGCTTTTTTTTAATAATACAATCTAAATGACCTGGCAAAATGTTTTAATAATCAAAGCATAAATGAATCTCTTCATGGTTAGAAAGTATATTTTTTCCTGCTCACCATTCTTTTCTCTCACTTTTCTCTTGAGAGTTTATTCACTTATTTTTTAAATGCCTCTTTCTAGTCCATTTTTATTTATAATGGGGTATACTCTGAGTGATTTGACTTAACACTGAGTTTGCCCTTTTACTCAGCTTCGAAACAAAAGAGACCATGACAAGAAAGGCAATTTTAGGGCAAGTACAACCCATGATTAGGTTCACGGTTCTCATACAAATAAAAACATTGCTTTAACAACACAGTTCCCTGCAGTTAAACACTGAGAAGCAAAAATAACAAAAGATTACAGAATTAAATTTAAGGGATAGAGTTTGATTTTACTGTTTCAATAAAGCTTAAAATAAATACAATAAGGTAATAAGGTATCTTAAACACATTAATTTACAAACTTACAGTCTCTTTGGAAATAAAGTGTTGTTGTTTGGATCAGTCATTTGGATAAAAGAGGGCAGTATTACAGAGTTACCACAGTCTTTTCACAATCAAATATCACAGATATGTTTTGCACGAGTAGACAAATGCAGTTTTTTTATCATCTCCTTTCGATACAATCTAATTCATATTTAACTCTCACAAGTCTTTGAATACTATTCCAAATGTGTCTCCCTACAAAAACCACCAGAAGTACTTTAACACATATTCATATTCACTGTGATACAGAATCTGACCAATGAAAGTAAAATGGAGATGTTGTGAGTGGCACACTCTGGGCTTGCCACAGAACCCTTATTCTCCAGAAGTTAATGGATGGCTGCTGCTGCTGCTGCTGCTGCTGTTAAGTCGCTTCAGTCATGTCTGACTCCATGCGACCCCATAGACGGAAGCCCACCAGGCTCCCCCATCCCTGGAATTCTCCAAGCAAGAATACTGGAGTGGGTTGCCATTTCCTTCTCCAATGCATGAAAGTGAAAAACAAAAGTGAAGTCGCTCAGTCATGTCCGACTCTTAGCGACCCTATGGACTGCAGCCTACCAGGCTCCTCCGTCCATGGGGTTTTGCAGGCAAGAGTACAGAGTGGGCTGCCATTGCCTTCTCCAGCTATACTCTAGTTAAATTATCAAATATAATCTCCTACCATATGTGCCATAGACTAAGAAGCCTCATCTAGGCATTAGAAGCTAATGGCCATTACTTTACTCTGCTTTCAACTTTGAATATTACTTCCAAGTATCGCTTGCTTTATTGATGTTGACTATTATTGACTTTAATAACAGCATTTTTTCCTGCTGCTTTCATTCCCTATCAGGAAAACAAAGTGGAGTCCTTTTCTCTTTTATGAAAATGCTCTCATTGTAAAAATCACAGCAATTAAATTGTGCCTGTCTAAAACAATCTGATTTTGTAAAAGGAAATTTGAAAGAGTTACTAATATTAAAGACAATATAAAAAACTATCTTCATTAGCTGGTTTTATTTTTTAGTTATTAATCTAATGTGTTAAAAATATAAAATGCAGGCATGAATTTCATAGTTATTTAAACCAAAATAGGATAAAGATTGTTAAAGACTTATGAGGCATATTATAAAATTAAATGATGAAGTGTTGACTGCACAACTTCCATAGGCATGTTTCAAAGGGTAAGCATGCCATCATTTCTATATTTACCCACAGAAATAGAAAGGATAAAAATGACAGATGGACCAGGTTTAATATTATAGGCATTTGCCACTAAACAGCCTGGCTTCCTGTTTAAACTACTCAAGCTTCAACTCTCAGAGTTTATTATTTCATACTGCTCTTCAACTAAACCACTGATCATGTTAATACCAAGCACTATCTCAGTCTATTATGAGAATTTTGTTCCCCATAATTGTCATTGGGTCTTACTTGATTAAGGGAAGCAGAAAGATCACACATTCCTCCACTGTTCATATTTAACAACATAAAACCCTTGAACTTCCTATATCACCTTAAGTATGAACAAATATTAGAATAATAAGACTTCTGCTTTACAGGACTGAGTAGGTCTTAGAACATTTGACTTCTACAACATAACTTCTTTCATAACTTGCTACAGGATTCTTTTTAAATGTCTAGGTTCATTAGTATCAGGATGCATATTGAGATTTAATATAATAAGACGGTTTCTTTAAACCAGAGCTCTTTAACCTATTTCATTAAAAATCCTTTCCTGTTAATACAGAAGTTCAGTAATAATTACTGCTATGATGACTATGATGATTGATAACTTTTCAAGTTAATATTGGCAAGCTGCAGTCAGGGATGTGCACTGCTGCTATTCATCCCCATTCTCTGGTGTATTGAACATAAGCAAACTTGCTTTCCTTCCCTCTGTTTAATGGGCTGGAAGGTATTGACCTGGACCTGCAGCCTGCACATTTCAGTGATTGATGTATTTTCACTTAAATTGTGTGAATTCCTTTTGTAGTTTGTGTTGCTGTTGAGAATAGATTTAAAGGAGACCTGACATATTGATATCAGTAACCCTTCAGCTCATATTTTAGATTACGTGAACATAGCAAAAATCACTATAATGGAAGGAAATCACATTTGTTTAATCAGTACAACTCTACACTCAAGATGAATTCTAAATCAGTTAAGATATGTTTAAAAATAAATATGTAGTATTTTACTTTAAAAACAAAAGTCAATTAACATGTTTCAGGTATCTATGAGTAATCCATGAAAATTCAGGATTTTAAAAATAAATCCTTTCTTAAAAACCATTTTTTTTTTAAATTTACATTTTTTCACCGTTGGGATTTTGTCTTGTAAGCAGGAGGAAACCATAAATATTTTGTTTTTGTTTTAAGCATGGCAGGTATACTATTAAATCTATTTTTTTAAATTATGATGCTGCTTGCTCTGTGTATGATGGATTGGAATATAAGAGACTCTAAAGGCAGAAAGGCTAGAAGGCCATTATCGTGTTCCAGGTGAGAGATGGAGAGTGATGTTGAAAAATGGTGAGATGTTGGACTACAATGGCAGCTATGGAGAAGCAGAGAAGGAATTGGATGAAAGGGAGTTTGAAGTCATAGAAATAGTACTTAGAAACCCAGTGATTATTCACCCATTAATTTATGTCAATGGATCAGGAACAAGGGTTGGTAGAAACATAAGGAGGGAAAGCAAGGTGTTAAGGGTGGCTCTGATCAAACTATTAACAAAACACAATGGCAACCACACCCAATGTGAACAATGTCTACCTGTTCTTTTAAGAAAAGAGACACTTGAGTTTTCTTGATTGTGTGTTTTCTACATGGAAATACAAGTACATACAGTAAACCAACATTTATAGATCACAACTCTGTGCCAGGAATTGTGCAGAATTGGTAATACAAAGCTATTTACAGCACATTTTATTCCCTAAAAAAAGAGAAGTTCTACAATCAGGGACATAGATACCTTAATGTGAAAAGTGAAATTGAAAGTCGATAGGTTGTGTCTGACTCTTTGCGACCCAATGGACTCATCCATGGAATTCTATAGGCCAGAATACTGGAGTGGGTAGCCTTTCCCTTCTCCAGGGGATCTTCCCAACCCAGAAATCAAACACAGATCTTCTAATGCAGGCAGATTCTTTACTAGCTGAGCCACAAGGGAAGCCCCAGATACCTTAATAAGATCATTTAAAAATAACTGCATATATATGTGTGTGTATGTATCTATATAGATAGATAGATAGATTCACTAAGTTTTTAGATACAAACAGAAAAAGAAGGCCACTTAACCTAAATGTACATCAGAAAAATTGGAAGATATAACGTAAACATACCTCCACATTTTTTCTCTCTACACTCCTCACCACTATCATTAATATTTGGCTTATATATTTCCAGGACTTTCCTTGCCTAAGTTGATTCTTAAAAAGATAGGATAAATCTTGAGCTAAGCAGTAATAGCATATTCAAAAGCAGAGACATTACTTTGCTGACTAAGGTCTGTCTAGTCAAGGCTATGGTTTTTCCAGTGGTCATGTATGGATGTGAGAGTTGGACTGTGAAGGAGGCTGAGCGCCGAAGAATTGATGCTTTTGAACTGTGGTGTTGGAGAAGACCCTTGAGAGTCCCTTGGACTGCAAGGAGATCCAACCAGTCCATTCTGAAGGAGATCAGCCCTGGGATTTCTTTGGAAGGAATGATGCTAAAGCTGAAACTCCAGTACTTTGGCCACCTCATGCAAAGAGTTGACTCATTGGAAAAGACTTTGATGCTGGGAGGGATTGGGGGCAGGAGGAGAAGGGGACGACCGAGGATGAGATGGCTGGATGGCATCACTGATTCGATGGCCATGAGTCTGAGTGAACTCTGGGAGTTGGTGATGGATAGGGAGGCCTGGTGTGCTGTAATTCATTGGGGTCGCAAAGAGTCGGACACGACTGAGCAACTGAACTGAACTGAAGCAGTAATGTGACACCCAGAAATTTTCTTAACTCAATCAACCTCAACTCCGCCTAAATTTTAAAGTAGTTATTTTGTTTGGGATGTTTGCATAGGACTATGTTGCTGACCTCTAATAGTGAGTATAAAACCTAAATTTTATTTTCTAAAATTACTGAACTAGAATAATTTCTATGCTCTCTAACCATGTTTTAGGCACTAGGCATATATTACATTTTATTACAGGTACATTCTGCTCAACCAAAACCCAAGTTTAAGCACTGATCAAACGTGTGTGCTCAGTCACACCCAGCTCTTTGCGAGCCCATAGGCTGTTGTGGCCCATCAGATTCCTCTCTCCATGGAACTCCCTAGGCAAGAACACTAGTTGGGTTTTCATTTCTTACTCCAGGGGATCTTCCCAACCTAGGGATCAAACACATGTCTCTTGCATTTCCTCCACTGGACCAACCTGGAAGGTCATGAGCACTGAAATATCTAGGATATCTGTTTGTGGGCTTCTATCCTGTTGATCGGCTTCCCTGGTAGCTCAGTTGGTAAACATTCTGCCTGCAGTGCAGGAGACCAGGGTTCAATCAGGAAAGACCTCTGGAGAAGGAAATGGAAACCCACTCCAGTATTCTTGCTTGGAAAATCTCATGGACAGAGAAGCCTGCTGGGCTTCAGTCCATGAGGTTGCAAGGGTCAGACACGACTTAGTGACTAAACCCACATCATGCTGATTAATGCATCACTGTATTGTAATAGTAGGTAGCACCAAATCTTACACCTTCAGCAATATAAAATAATTTTCATGTGTAATTTATTCTTTAGGAATGCTTGCCCTCCCCAAGAGGAATGTTTGCACTTTTCAGCAGAAAACACCACCTGTTTGCAGCTTAACAAGTTTCAATAATTTGACACAACTGAAGCAGTGCATATGAGTTTCACAAAAAGGTTAATAATATTTTTTAACTTGAAGCAAAAAGGATGCCTTGGATTCTACTATTTTATGTATTTTACAGAAACTTAATTTTACGTAATCAAAAAGATGAAGAATGACAGACGTCATCAAAAGTGACTCACAGATTCTAGTTTTGTGGAAGCTTCTAAGTACTTATATGGACAGTATAGGCATAAGGTTAACCCTTTTAAAGACTGATTTCCGAACACTGCTAATTATTTGCAATCTTCAATTCTAATACTTAATTTCCAGAGATCCATGACCTCTGAAGCAGAAATATCGAGCTTATTGATCTGCATTTGTCCTTCTGTATGGCCAGTACCCTGTTAACAATTTGGAAAATAACTGTTTCCAATAAGAGTTACAAAAGACGAAGAGGAGTTTCCAAATAAAGTTTGAGACAAATATCATAAATAACTATAAACAGAAAGATTCTAAATTATTACAACTTATTCAGTATCTTACCCACTAAAAAGTATTAAATAATATTCATATATAAGCTATTATATTCTGTTGTGTAATGTCTTACCTTCTTTAAGCTTTATTTCTTTATCTCTCAGCTAAGAGTATTAATATATTGTGGAGGAAAAACATTTTACCTTGTTAGAACCTTTATATCTAACTACACACCTGAAATAAATGCCATAACAAGACAGATGACTAATGATATAAAATCTCTAGGTTTCAATGAGAAGGGACTTTAGCCAGAATGCATTTTACAGTCTTAACAGTCTAAAATTCTGATGGGTTTTGTTGTTCTACTATGTTCTTTTTAAGCATTTTGTGTATTAGGTTTGGCCTTTATGTATTTTTACAACTTAGCAGAATTAGAGTATGGAAATTATTATTTAAAGTAAAAAGAAAGAAAAATAGATTGCATTTATCTCTAATTCAGTAGCTTTTTAAGAAATTTCAATAATACTTTCAACATTATCTCATGATTACAGCTAATTGCCCTACTCTTTTCTCTTATTCATTAAAAGTCTGCCACCTTAATAATGTGCTATTGATGTTTTTATTAAAAGAAATTGTTTTTCCTCTTGTTTCTAGCACACTTTCTTTCACTTTTCTTTCTGACATTTCTATAATTGTAGTAGCTTTTCTTTCATAAATATTCTGGTTTAATAATTTTATTAGTCACAAGATGCATATTTTACTGGTGAGAAGAGTTTTACTAACAGAGACCTATGCAAGCAGCTATTAAAGAAAATAATAATTTAAAAAACTATGTTATAGAAAAGCAGACATGGATGTAAGATTTTAAACCTAAGCAGAAGCATGCTTTCCTCTAAGCTAAAAGAGTCACTGCTCCATATAAAGCCTCCAGATACATAGTCTGTATTCATCAGCCCAATGGTCACCATGTATCTCCTGATGTGTCAAGAATTAAGGGACTTCTGGCCAATCAAAAATTCTATCACTCATAGTGACTTTTCTAAATGGAAAAATCCACATATAAGAATGCATGTATATTTGATAGAGAGCTCTGCCATTTTGAAAACTGTGTATTTCATGTAACCTATATCTCTATCAAGACATAGACCATCTCCATCATACGAGCAAGACCCCTCGGGATAACTGTAAACAGCATTAACTAAAATATATGTAAAAATTGTCAAAGCTGGCCTGTAGAAGAGGCGACCTTATGCTACATGTGAAGCATGGATCTGTGTGATCTACAGGTATGACATAAGCAGATTGGCAAAGATGCATCAGCTTAATAAGCAAGACAAAGCAGAACATCCAATATTAACCATAGTCAACTTTAAATATCAGGTACTGACAACTAGGGCATAGAAACCAGAGATGCTTCTAATGTCCTACATTGCTTTGGACAGTTTCTACTGTCCCCAGTAAATAATTATCTGGCCCAAAATGTCAATAGTACCAAAGCTGTCAGAATACATCAAATTCAATACCAATAATAGGAAAAGAATACTGTACTGTAGAAACAAGTATAATTGATATTTAGAAAATATAAATATTGTTCAGTTCAGTTCATTCACTCAATCATGTCCGACTCTTTGTGACCCCATGAATCGCAGCACGCCAGGCCTCCCCGTCCATCACCAACTCCCGGAGTTCACTCAGACTCACGGTCATCGAGTCGGTGATGCCATCCAGCCATCTCATCCTCTGTCGTCCCCTTCTCCTCCTGCCCCCAATCCCTCCTGGCATCAGAGTCTTTTCCAATGAGTCAACTCTTCGCATGCATTGGCCAAAGTACTGGAGTTTCAGCTTTAGCATCATTCCTTCCAAATAAATCCTAGGGCTGATCTCCTTCAGAATGGACTGGTTGGATCTCCTTGCAGTCCAAGGGACTCTCAAGAGTCTTCTCCAACACCACAGTTCAAAAGCATCAATTCTTCGGTGCTCAGCCTTCTTCACAGTCCAACTCTCACATCCATACATGACAACTGGAAAAACCATAGCCTCGACTAAACGGACCTTAAATATTGTTAGTAGTATCTCACATGCTAGTAAAGTAATGCTCAAAATTCTCCAAGCCAGGCTTCAGCAATACGTGAACCGTGAACTCCCTGATGTTCAAGCTGGTTTTAGAAAAGGCAGAGGAATAAGAGATCAAATTGCCAACATCCACTGGATCGTGGAAAAAGCAAGAGAGCTCCAGAGAATCTTCTATTTCTGCTTTATTGACTATGCAAAAGCCTTTGACTGTGTGGATCACAATAAACTGTGGAAAATTCTGACAGAGATGGGAATACCAGACCACCTCACCTGCCTCTTGAGAAATCTGTATGCAGGCCAGGAAGGAACAGTTAGAACTGGACATGGAACAACACACTAGTTCCAAATAGGAAAAGGAGTACATCAAGGCTGTATATTGTCACCCTGCTTATTTAACTTACATGCAGAATACATCATGAGAAACACTGGACTGGAAGAAACACAAGCTGGAATCAAGATTGCCGGGAGAAACATCAATAACCTCAGATATGCAGATGGCACCACCCTTATGGCAGAAAGTGAAGAGGAGGCTAAAAAGCCTCTTGATGAAAGTGAAAGAGGAGAGTGAAAAAGTTGGCTTAAAGCTCAACATTCAGAAAACGGAGATCATGGCATCTGGTCCCATCACTCCATGGGAAATAGATGGAGAAACAGTGGAAACAGTGTCAGACTTTATTTTTGGGGCCTCCAAAATCCCTGCGGACGGTGACTGCAGCCATGAAATTAAAAGACTCTTACTCCTTGGAAGAAAAGTTATGATCAACCTAGACAGCATATTCAAAAGCAGAGACATTACTTTGCCGACTAAGGTCCATCTAGTCAAGGCTATGGTTTTTCCAGTTGTCATGTATGGATGTGAGAGTTGGACTGTGAAGAAGGCTGAGCACCAAAGAATTGATGCTTTTGAACTGTGGTGTTGGAGAAGACTCTTGAGAGTCCCTTGGACTGCAAGGAGATCCAACCAGTCCATTCTGAAGGACATCAGCCCTAGGATTTATTTGGAAGGAATGATGCTAAAGCTGAAACTCCAGTACTTTGGCCACCTCATGCGAAGTGTTGACTCATTGGAAAAGACTCTGATGCTGAGAGGGATTGGGGGCAGGAGGAGAAGGGGACGACAGAGGATGAGATGGCTGGATGGCATCACCGACTCGATGACCGTGAGTCTGAGTGAACTCCGGGAGTTGGTGATGGACAGGGAGGCCTGGCGTGCTGCGATTCATGGGGTCGCAAGGAATTAGACATGGCTGAGTGACTGAACTGAACTTAATAAACAAAGCAAATTTCAATGACATTCTAAACTTTAGGACATATACCATATTCTCTAAACAAACAGCAATTTCAAACCCTCTAAAATTTAACATCTCTCCTTTAAACAATTATTCTGCTATGAAGAATCAAGATGGAAACTCTAGAACAATTAGAAAAAATATTTTAAGAAAACACAATCTATCAGCAGAATAAATCAATACTCCAACATTCAGATGATAGTGAACAAAAATAGCTAATTAAGTACCAAATAAGAAACTCAAAAAGAAAACAAAGTTAATATACCTAAGACATTTGGAGTTGGGTAAAAGTAGAAATTAAAGATTTTAAAAAACAGGAAAAAAAAACCCTAAACCCACAAACCTAAGAACAGACTCTTTAAAAAGGAAAACCAAATAAAATTTAGTACTATTAGCTGGTATAGCTTTTTTTTTTAATTTTTATTTTATTTTACTTTACAATACTGTATTGGTTTTGCCATACATTGACATGAATCCACCACGGGTGTACAGGAGTTCCCAAACATGAAGCCCCCTCCCACCTCCCACCCCATATCATCTCTCTAGATCATCCCCATGCACCAGCCCCAAGCATCCTGTATCCTGCATCAAACATAGACTGGCGATTCATTTTTTACATGATAGTATACATGTTTCAATGCCATTCTCCCAAATCATCCCACCCTCTCCCTCTCCCTCAGAGTCCAAAAGTCCGCTCTACACATCTGTGTCTCTTTTGCTGTCTCGCATATAGGGTCATCATTACCATCTTTCTAAATTCCTTATATATGTGTTAATATACTGTATTGGTGTTTTCTTTCTGGCTTCACTCTGTATAATCGGCTCCAGTTTCATCCATCTCATTAGAACTGATTCAAATGTATTATTTTCTATGGCTGAGTAATACTCCATTGTGTATACATACCACAGCTTTCTTATCCATGCATCTACTGATGGACATCTAGGTTGTTTCCATGTCCTGGCTATTATAAACAGTGCTGTGATGAACATTGGGATACATGTGTCTCTTTCTATTCTGGTTTCCTCGGTGTGTATGCCCAGCAGTGGGATTGCTGGGTCATAAGGCAGTTCTATTTGAAATTTTTTAAGGAATCTCCACACTGTTCTCCATAGTGGCTGTACTAGTTTGCATTCCCACCAACAGTGCAAGAGGGTTCCCTTTTCTCCACACCCTCTCCAGCATTTATTGCTTAAAAATAAGAAATGCATATGAAACATGTATACTATCATGTAAGAATCGAATCACCAGTCTATGTCTGATGCAGGATACAGCATGCTTGGGGCTGGTGCACAGGGATGACCCAGAGAGATATTATGGGGAGGGGTATGGGAGGGGGGTTCATGTTTGGGAACGCATGTATACCTGTGGTGGATTCATGTCAATGTATGGCAAAACCAATACAGTATTGTAAAGTAAAATAAAGTAAATAAATAAATAAATGCATAAACACACAAAATTAGAATAATGCATTTGCAGATTATCTTAGTCAGTTTGGAGCACCATAACAAAATGCCTTAAACAGAGTGGATTATAATCAACAGAAACTTATTTAAACAGTTCTGAATGCTGGAAGCATGGTCAGGTTTTGGTAAGAGCCCTCTTCCAGGTTGCAGACTGTTGAATTCTCATTGCATCCTCACCTGGCAGAGAGGAGGGAGAAAGCAAGTTCTCTTGTGACTCTTAGAAGAGCATCTGTTCCATTCATGAGGGCTCCAAAATCATGACCTCATCTAATTCTAATTAACCTCCCAATGGTCTCATCTCCTAACAACATCACATTAAGGAATATGATTTCAATGTATGAATTTGGAAGGGACACAATCAGTCCATAATAGAAAAAAGTACAGAGTCCAAGGAAAGACTGTGTGTGTCCTCAGTCACTCAGTCAATAGTAACATGAGAATCATTTTCTTATCTCTGTGTAAATAGATGTAGAAATTACATGAATTGATTGGTTCCATATGTATATAAACAAACTCAACATTTATTCTTTATTTTTTAATGTATTTGTAAAACAGCACTATAATTAATTAAAAAACAGATAACATTCCCATTAAAATCATGAAAAAGACAAGGATGCTCATGCCATATCACATAAAAGTTCTGGGAAAAAGTCTTATGATTTTCAGAATTTGCAGATATTAACAAATACTTGGAAATGTTTAAAAATGCTATCAAATATAATCAGATAATTCAGTAAGATGACTGTGACAGTACTAAAATATTAACATTTCTATATTTAAATATAATTATAGAAATGTATCTGCATATTAGAAATTGTTCAGATGTATACAGATAACAAGCAATCAATGAAAAAAGAAAAAAACTATGTTCTAAGGGCCAATGTTGTAAAGATGTCATTTTTCCCAAATATAATCTATAAATTAAACTTGATTACTGTAAAACTACAGTGAAAAGTTTCATTTGCAATGTGAAAAGCTGATTTAGATACATGTCGAAAAATCAATATGCAAAAATAGCCCATAAAATTTTCAGAAAGAGGAACAATCTGAGGGTAATGACCTGGCAGATATTACAACATACTGAAAGGCTAGAGTAATTAAAACAACTTGGTAAAACTATATGAATAGAAAGACAAATCAATACAATTGAATAAAGTCACAAGTGCCTTTATAATTTGGTAAATGACAAAAGGGACATTTAAAACAGTGTGGAAGTAAAGAATTACTTAATACATGTTATTAGGGTAATGGACTAGTCAGTTGTATAAAAAGGAAAAAAATGCTATGCCTCATTTTACACAAAAGTAATTGTTAAACTGACAAGTATTTAAATACAAAAAAAAACCCCAGATGGTTATTATATGAGAGATATAATACTCAGAACCAAAGAAAAAATATTTTTAAAATATTTGTATTGGGGGAAAATCATCTAAATTCAAATTATAAAAGCCAAGGAATTTTTAAAGACAAACAGAAGACAAAGGGCTGATTTCCTAATACTCAAAGAAAAATCAGTAAATAAACAATCCACAAGTACAAAAGCAAATGGCAAATCTATGAAAGTAGTTTGAGGAAGAGAGATACCAATAACACAAGGAAATAGTGCATAAGTTTGGGTAGAAGTTTAAACTTGGGACCTGAACAGACCTAGAACTGCCTGGAAGGGTGACCTGATCTGCCTCCACAACTTATCATTACTTTTGAATCTTCTGATTTAAGCTAAATGTGGACTGTGAAGTCGTAGGAAACAGATTTTATTAGGAAGCCCCTGTTTGAATCATAGCTGAGAAAGCTATGATTTCTATGGAAGTCTTAGGACTGTGGAATTATAACATAAAGACCTGATGGAAACAAAGGTAACAGCTTCTCTGGGACAAGAGGAAGTACCTTGATCTTATTCTCCATGAGATGAGTGTTCTGTGGGAGAGGGACAAGGAAGCTCCACACAGGGGCTATGCTATGGCAGCCTCACTATGGAGGCAGTTTATGAAAGCTGCAGAGTTCAGTTGAGTTGCTCAGTCCTGTTGGACACCATGGACTGCAGCACACAAGGCTTCCCTGTCCATCACCAACTCACAGAGCTTGCTCAAACTCATGTCATTGAGTCTGCGATTCCATCCAACCATCTCATTCTCTGCCATCGCCTTCTCTGCCTGCCTTCAATCTTTCCCAGCATCAGAGTCTTTTCCAATAAATTAGCTCTTCTCATCACATGGCCAAAGTATTGGAGCTTCAACCTTAGCATCAGTCCTTCCAATGAATATTCACGACTGATTTCCTTTAGGATTGATTGGTTGGACCTCTTTGCAGTCCAAGGGACTCTCAGAGTCTTCTCTAACACCACAGTTCAAAACCATCAATTCTTTGGCACTCAGTTTTCTTCATAGTCCAACTCTCACATCCATTCGTGACCACTGGAAAAAACAAAGGATATCCTGAGTGAATTATAAATAGTTTGGCCGAAGTTTCAGCAGGACTGTAATTTGAACCCCCAACTATCTGCTTCCAGAGCATATACTATTAACTGTTGAACTGTGTCTATACAGAACCATTCAACTTCAGCTTCTTTGGGTAAGTGGTTGGGGCATAGACTTGGATTACTGTGATACTGAATGGTTTGCATTGGAAATGGAGTGAGATCATTCTGTCCCTTTTGAAACTGCACCTGAGTACTACATTTGGGACTCTTTTGTTGACTATTAGGGCTAATCATTTTCTTCTAAGGGATTCTTGCCTATGGTAGTAGAGGTAATGGTCATCTGAATTAAATTCTCCCATTCCAGTTCATTTTAGTTCATTGATTCCTAAAATGTTGATGTTCACTCTTGCCATTTCCTGTTTGACCACTTCCAATTTACCTTGATTCACAGACCTAACATTCCAGCTTCCTATGCAGTATTATTCTTACGGCTTTGGACTTTACTTCTATCACCAGTCATATCCACAACTGGGAGTTGTTTTTGCTTTGGCTCAGCCTCTTCATTATTTGTAGAGTTATTTCTCCACTCTTCTCCAGTAGCATATTGGACGCCTGCAGACCTGGTGAGTTCATCTTTCAGTGTCATACTTTTTGCCTTTTCGTACTATTCATGGGGTTCAAGGCAAGAATACTGAAATGGCTTGCCATTCCCTTCTCCAGTGGACCACATTTTGTCAGAACTCTCCACCTTGAAGCCTCCAACTTGGGTGGCCCTAAATGGCATGGCTCATTGAGCTAGACAAGGCTGTGATTCATTTGATCGGTTTGTTTAGTTTTCTGTGACCATGGTTTTCATTCTGTCTGCCCCTAATGGATAAGGGTAAGAGGCTTGTGGAAGCTTCATCTTGGGAGGGACTGGCGGTGGGGGATCTGTGTCTTGCTTTGATGGGTGGGGCTGTGTTCCCTCCTTGTAGTTTGGCCTCAGGCCAAACTATGGTAGGGGTAATGGTTGTAATGTCCTCCTTCAAAATGGCGTGTGCCTGTGGCTCCCAGGACTGTTGCGGTCCGTGCTGACCCGTACCTCAACTGGAGACTCCTGGAGACTCACAGGCAAGTCTGGCTCAGGCTCTTGTGGGGTCACTGCTCCTTTCTCCTGGGTCCTGGTGTGCACAAGGTTTTGTTTGAGCCCTCTGAGCATCTCTGGAGGATATGGGCTTTGATTCTAACACTATTTTGCCCCTCCCACCATCTTGTTTGGGCTTCTCCTTTGCCCTTGGACATGGGGTGTCTTTTTTTGGTGGGATCCACAATTCTTTTGTCAATGGCTGTTCAGCTGCAAGTTGTAATTTTGGAGTTCTTACAGGAGAAGATGAGCACACGCCCTTCTATTCTACCATCTTGATGAATTACAGTGAGGAAGGAGAGAGAAAGCTTCTGACATAGACATCAGAAGGGGGACAGAGAGTGCCACAACACAGGATTAGATTAAAGTTATTTTGCCTTTTTAGTTTGACTGCCTACCTGAATTTATGGCCACTATGACTAGTGGTAAGACATGTATGTTTTATATATATATATAATTCTTCTCAGAGTCTTATCTATTCTCAGAATTGGGAAGATAATAATACACTGAAATACAAATTCTTTGTCTTTGTAATACCCTCACCAGTCTCTATGTGATAAACTGATTATATTAGTGGCCTTAAGTATGTAAGACAGAAATTCATCAGTGATTTTTTTTCTCCAAACAGTAGCAACAGAAAAACATTCTTATGAGATGATCTGAATAAGTATTTTCAGGTTAATTCAGGAATAGTTGATGCTGATCTTTATTGTTAATATTAGTGACTTCAGACACAACAGAAAATGAAAAAGAAAATCTCTGTATGAGAAAAGTCTAAATACAATCATTACTTTTATTCTTCACCATGTTGATATAAGATTCGTTGTGCCAGTAAAGAATAACCAAGCACAGCAAGCCACTGATTTATTATCTTGCTCTACAAAAAAAAGGAAAACAATGTGTCATCACAATATTCCAAACAAGATCCCTGGAGGAATTCTCAGTTCAACTCCTTAGCAAAGAAAATGAGCACAGGAACTGCAGTATCCAAAAGTGCATTCTGCTCTGATACCACAGAGGACAGCATGCTTCAAAAGGATTGTTGTAATGGAGACAAAATTTCTGAATCACTTTTTTTGTTTTGAGGATATTTTACAATATGAGACATTCTAATCTTACAAATATTCTCTTATAAATTAAGAACTAATATTAATCTTCATTCCAATTAAATTAATAACAAATAAAACATTAAACCCAAGTCATCAACTTTTAGTATTTAGTGTCTATAATATATATTATATAGTATCTATAGTACATATCATATATTATTCAGAGTCTTTTATTCCATAAGTAAAAAGACCTCTGGGACTCTAACAATCAAAGATGCTATGTCTGTAGGAGGGTCATAGTTGTTGGAAATATTCAGTCCTGTTTTGTGAAAGGAAGGGAATCCCTCTAGTTTGGAACTTTACTTTATTCTGTATTTCTGTTCAGGGGCCAGCATTAGGGCTAGCTTGTAGAAGACTCTCAATTCATGCCAGAGGTATGATCAATGGTGTTTACTTTAGAAACTGAAAAAGGTCCTTTTCTTCTTTTATTTTGTTATAAAATGGACACATAGCCAATGAGAGACATTTTCTACAATGAAATGCTGGTAGCAAGACTGATAATAAATCCACTGAAGATGAAAAAAAAGGGATGGATAGGAATCTGTAGTGAGTACAACCCAGTTTATCATCTTAACACTACAATCCTTACTGTTACTTTCACTTTCCCTCCATGAACTTCAGTTCAGTTCAGTCACTCAGTTGTGTCTGACTATTTGTGACCCCATGAACTGCAGAACACCTGGCCTCCCTGTCCATCACCAACTCCATAAATTGCTCAAATTCATGTCCATAGAATTGGTGATGTCATCCAAACATCTCATCTCTGTCATCCCTTCTCCTCCTGCCTTCAATCTTTCCCAGCATCAGGGTCTTTTCAACTAAGTCAGTTCTTCGTATCAGGTGGCCAAAATATTGGTATTTCAGCTTCAGCATCCATCCTTCCAATGAGTATTCAGAACTGATTTCCTCTAGGATTTACTGGTTGGATCTCCTTGCAGTCCAAAAGATTCTCAAGAGTCTTCTCCAACACCACAGTCCAAAAGCCTCAGTTCTTCGGCACTCAGCTTTCTTTATGGTCCAACTCTCACATCCATACATGACTACTGGAAAAACCATAGCCTTGACTAGACGGACCTTTGTTGGCAATGTCTCTGCTTTCTAATATGCTGTCTAGGTTAGTCATAGCTTTTCCTTCAAGGAACAAGTGTCCTTTAATTTCATGGCTGCAGTCACCATTTGCAGAGATTTTAGAGCCCAAGAAAATAAAGTCTGTCACTGTTTCCATTGTTTCCCCATCTATTTGCCATGAAGTGATGGGACGAGATGCTTTGATCTTAGTTTTCTGAATGTTGAGCTTTAAGCCAACTTTTTCACTCTCCTCTTCCACTTTCATCAAGAGGCTTTTTAGTTCCTCTTCACTTTCTGCCATAATGGTCGTGTCATCTGTGTACCTGAGGTTATTGATATTTCTCTTGGTAATCTTGATTCCAGCTTGTGCTTCATCTACCCTGGCATTTCACATGATATACTCTGCATAGAAGTTAAATAAGCAGTGTGACAATATACAGCCTTGATGTACTCCTTTTTCTATTTAGAACCAGTCTGTTGTTCCATGTCCCATTCTAACTGCTACTTCTTGACCTGCATACAGATATCTCAGGAGGTAGATATGGTGGTGTGGTATTCCCATCTCTTGAAAAATTTTCCACAGTTTATTGTGATCCACACAGTCAAAGCCTTTGACATAATCAATGAAGCAGAGGTAGGTGTTTTTCTGAAACTCTTTTGCTTTTTTGATGATCCACTGGATGTTCGTAATTTAATCTCTGGTTCCTCTGCCCTTTTTAAATCCAGCTTGAACATCTGGAAGTTCACGGTTCACATACAGTTGAAGCCTGGCTTGGAGAATTTTTAGCATTACTTTGTTAGCATGTGAGATGAGTGTAATTGTATGGTAGTTTAAACATTCTTTTGCATTGCCTTTCTTGGGAATTAGAAAGAAAACTGAACTTTTCCAGTCCTGTGGCCATTGCTGAGTTTTCCAGATTTGCTGGCATATTGAGTGCCGCACTTTCATAGTATTATCTTTCAGAATTTGAAATATCTCTACTGGAGTTCCATCACCTCCACTATCTTTGTTCATAGTGATGCTTCCTAAGGCCCACTTGACTTCACATTCCAGGATGTGTGGCTCTAGGTGAATGATCATACCATCATGGTTATCTGGGTCGTGAAAATTTTTTTGTATAGTTCTTCTGTGTATTGTTGCCACCTCTTCTTAATATCTCCTGCTTCTGTTAGGTTCATACCATTTCTGTTCATTTTGTGCCCATCTTTGCATGAAATATTCCCTTGATATCTCTAATTTTCTTCAAGAGATCTCTAGTCTTTCTCATTCTATTGCTTTCTTCTATTTCCTCCATGAACTATGCTATTCTAATTTTTTTTTTTTTTTTTTGCTTCTTGCAATTGTGTTTTCACACAAAGGCTTTCTTTAAGTTGCATTGTGGGGATTCAACAGTGAAACTGGCCAGGAGATATGATTTTTGAAGTAGAAAGTGGGTGGTATCACTTCAGTGGTTAATAGGGAAGAAATTCTGAGACACAAAGATATGTTTAGGGGCTAAGAGCCAAGAAGGAGTCTTGAGGGTTTAAGAGGAGGTGCTAAATAGTTTCCTTTCATTGTATGTTTACAAA
The DNA here is from genome assembly GCF_032405125.1 of Capricornis sumatraensis. NCBI lineage: Eukaryota > Metazoa > Chordata > Mammalia > Artiodactyla > Bovidae > Capricornis > Capricornis sumatraensis. The sequence goes on along the minus strand of NC_091081.1, from coordinate 22,862,850 downwards.
TCATAGATAAACAGATTTAAAAGCTCTATAACTCATACAAGATGAGTAGGCAACTGTTAGTCTAGCCAACAAATCTCACTACACCTAAAGCACTCTTAGCAATGACAAGATCAGAATATGTGTTACAATATTCCCCTTTTAATTAACCAATACTTAACAGAATGTCTTCCAAAGGGATAGATTCAATATTTAAAAATTAAGGTATACTATTTAATACATACCATCTTCCAAAGTTAGAGACAAACATGAATTAACTTGGATTTAGAAAGCCTTTTCTGTCCATTATTACTTTCAAAATCAATGTGAATAGTTTTTCTAGAGGGAGAAAATTTCTATTTTTTTCATATATGAAACATAAACTAAACCAACTAAGATACAGAAAGAAAATAGCAGCAAAAATGTGGCCTCATTTCTTGTAAGCTAGTTAGCTTAAAAACAATAAAGTATTTTGAACTATTGAGAAAACATAAAATCCAAAGAAAATGGCTCCATTCTGCAAATGGAATCACTTATAACTCTTACACTATGCTTTTAAGTAGGCATTATATACATCATGTCTTTAATATGCAGCACATGCTACATACAAATATTGAATTCTATTAGAGAATAGAAAGTTAAAGTATTTTGTGCACAACAAAAGTTATAATTTTTTCACATTTTCACATTTATCAAGTCCTCTAAATCTGGGCTTCCCTGGTGGCTCAGCCAGTAAAGAATCTGCCTGTAATGCAGGAGATCCAAGTTTGATCCCTGGGTCAGGAAGATCTCTGGAAGGAAGGAATGGCAACCCACTGCAGTATTCTTGCCTAGAGAATCCCATGGACAGAGGAGTCTGGCAGGCTACAATCCATGAGGCAGCAAAGAGTCAGCCATGACTAAGTGACTAACACTTAAATCTGTTCACATTGGGAGATAATAACCTTGAAACTATAAAAATGGCAACTTCATTACCTTGGCCATTTTTAAACCACTGTAGCTCCATTTCATACACTAAATTAGTCCCATCTGGTTTCTGATCTTCAGAACCAGACATGAAACAATGGACTGATTCAAAATTGTGAAAGGAGTATGACAAAGCTGTACATTGGCACCCTACTTATTTAACTTATATGCAGAGTACATCATGTGGAATGCCAGGTTGGATGAATCCCAAACTGGAATCAACACTGTAGGGAGAAATATCAACAATCTCAGATATTCTGATGATACCACTCTAATGGCAGAAAACGAAGAGGAACTAAAAAGCCTCTTGATGAGGGTGAAAGAGGAAGTGAAAAAAGCTGACTTAAAAGATTCACATTCAAAAAAATAAGATCATGGCATCCGGTCCCATCAGTTCATGGGAAAATGATGGCGAAAAAGTGGAAGCAGTGAGAGACTTTATTTTGGGGGGCTCCAAAATCACTGCAGATAGTGACTGCAGCCATGAAATTAAAGCACACTTGCTCCTTGGAAGAAAAACTATGACCAGCCTAGACAGTGTATTAAAAAGCAGAAACGCTACTTTGCCGACAAAGGACTACAAAGCTATGGTTTTTCTGGTAGTCACGTACAGATGTGAGTATTGGACCATAAAGAAGGCTGAATGCTGGAGAATTGATGCTTTCAAACTATGGTGCTGGAGAAGACTCTTGAGAGTCCCTTGGACTGCCAGGAGATCCAACCAGTTAATATTAAAAGAAATCAACCCTGAATAATCATTGGAGAGATTGATTCTGAAGCTCCAATACTCTGACCACCTGATGTGAAGAGCCAACTCATTGGAAAAGACTCAGATGCTGAGAAAGATTGAGGGCAGGAGAAGAGGGTGACAGAGTATAAGATGGTTGAATTGCATCACCAACTCAGTGGACATGAGTTTGAGCAAACTCCAGGAATTAGAGAAGGACAGGGAGGCCTGGTGTGCTGCAGTCCATGGGGCTGCAAAGTGTTGGACACAATTTAGCAACTTAACAACAACAAAACTATTATTTATCACTTTCTTCCATGTGTAATAGAATTTCATATAACCTTATCTATTAAGAAAAATGCTAACTGCTAATAAAGCAAATATTTCAAATAATGTTTACTTTGGAATATATATTTTAAAATTAACTTATTTTAAAATATGGAGATTTTTCACCAATAAAAAATTTTTCCATTTGGAACTTCCTTTCTTATTTTCTGTGCATATTCTATGGAGTTTTACTAGTTAATATTATAGACTTTCACCTTTATAACTAAATTCACCTCATTAAAATCCAGAGAATGCCCTGCATTTTATCAGTGATTTAGAGGGAAAATTCATTACTAAGTAAAACTAAGAGTCAGCAAATTACAGATGTAGATTTTTTCCCACAACAAACTTCAATTTGAAGACAGTGTTAAGTCTGCTGCTGCTGCTGCTGCTGCTAAGTCGCTTCAGTCATGTCTGACTCTGTGCAACCCCATAGATGGCAGCCCACCAGGCTCCAACCATCCCTGGGATTCTCCAGGCAAGAACAGTGGAGTGGATTGCCATTTCCTTCTCCAATGCATGAAAGTGAGAAGTGAAAGTGAAGTCGCTCAGTCATGTCAGACCCTCAGCGACCCCATGAACTGTGGCCCACCTGACTCCTCTGTCCATGGGATTTTCCAGGCAAGAGTACTGGAGTGGGGTGCCATTGCCTTCTCCAGTGTTAAGTCTAATTTGCTTTAATTTACTTGGCAGTCAGATTTTTAGGAGCACATCATTCTTGTAAGGAAAGTAATTTCAGGACTATTTGGGATTATCAGCCAGTCAGGAGCTGCGCACACCTTACAATGGCTCCATCGACTTTCTATGGATCTGATGTCAGTGGGCATCTTACAGTGATGGTCTCGAACATGATTACTGATTGAGAAGAAAAAATCTTCTGCAGATAAAAATTTGGAAGTTTTCTCTTTCTGCTTTTATTTAATCTCCAAATTATTTAAGCCAAAATCATGTTGGGTATCTCCAGTATTGTCAGTAGAGAAAATGTTCTCTAGCCAATGCTCTGAGCATATTTGGATTTATGTGTCAATGGCAAGAGGCATACCTCGGCTCCAACCTTGAACCACTATAATTACTGGCAATAACAGTGATTGAGTTTTGCCATAATAAGTACCCTGAGAAGTATTTGCTGCCTAGGTGGACATTACAGAAGTGCTTTTATTAGTTGATATCACCGAGTCCTTAGGATAACTCAGCATTAATAGGGACAGATCAAAAGTAGTATTATAATAGTAGATATACATCTGAGTCTTTCAAAATTGATCTTAAACCCTGCTTGTCTTCTCACAGATCCAGTAGAATCATGAGATGACAAGCAGGATTTAATGTGTATTCTATTATACATTTTTAAATTCTGTTATACATTCTATTGGGCTTCCTAGGTGGGGCTAGTGGCAAAGAACCTGCCTGCCAATGAAAGAGAAATAGGAAACGTGGGTTTGGTCCTTGGGTTGGAAGATTCCTTGGAGGAGGGCATGGAAATCCACTTCTGTATCCTTGCCTGGCGAATCCCACGGACAGAGGAGTTTGGCATACTACAGTCCACAGGGTCACAAAGAGTCAGACATGACTGAAGCAACTTAGCATGCACACATAGCATTTATTATACATTTAATTCTATTTTACATTTTTAATTCTATGATACATTTCTCTCTCTTCTATCAACAAAATTTAACCTCCAATATAGACTAGGGAGAACTTGGCATATGTAATAAAATAAAATGTATTTCTTAGCCATGTAATAATTATCTGAAAGAGCATAAAATATCCATTGATCTTATTATGAATGAGGTAACAAAAGGTGTATCAGTCAGCTTACCAGCAATAAAGGTACAGTAGCTAGATCAAAATTATTCTGGGTGCTTTAATATCCAATATCTTGCTCAGAGGGAGTGGTCATTTAGCTTTTTAACTTGAAATAGTTATTGAGAATCAATTAGGTACCAATCATTGAGTTAGAGACTACAGATATGACTGCAAAACCAGTTCTGATTTAAAGCCTATCTTGGATTACGGGCAAATAAAGATACAGTTGGAATTCAATGTGATTGGGTTTTGAACAGTGAGTAGGACTGTATTGTAAACCATTGCAACTGCTCAGTCTTCTAGATTCAGAAAGCCCCCTAATTGAAGAACATATAACCAGAGTTCCTAAAGAAAGAGATCTGGGGTACGGATATATCAAAGTCTTACAAAATACAAAGGAAGAGTGTAGAACCTTTGCATATTTATCAGTAGTTCAACATGACATACACACAGAATAACTGAGAATGGGAAAGAGGATAATTTTTTAAAAAGAGATGAAATGAGAAGAATTAATATCAACTAACTGGATCTAAGGCAATGCCAAAGAATGCTCAAACTACCACACAATTGCACTCATCTCACACGCTAGTAAAGTAATGCTTAAAATTCTCCAAGCCAGGCTTTAGCAATATGTGAACCATGAACTTCCAGATGTTCAAGCTGGTTTTAGAAAAGGCAGAGGAACCAGAGATCACATTGCCAACATCCGCTGGATCATGGAAAAAGCAAGAGAGTTCCAGAAAAATGTCTATCTCTGCTTTATTGACTATGCCAAAGACTTTGACTGTGTGGATCACAATAAACTGTGGGAAATCCTGAAAGAGATGGGAATACCAGACCACCTGACCTGCCTCTTGAGAAACCTATATGCAGGACAGAAAGCAACAGTTAGAATTGGACATAGAACAACAGACTGGTTCCAAATAGCAAAAGGAGTACGTCAAGGCTGTATATTGTCACCCTGCTTATTTAACTTCTATGCAGAGTACATCATGAGAAACACTGGACTGGAAGGAACACAAGCTGGAATCAAGATTGCCGGGAGAAATATGAATAACCTCAGATATGCAGATGACACCACCCTTATGGCAGAAAGTGAAGAGGAACTAAAAAGCCTCTTGATGAAAGTGAAAGAGGAGAGTGAAAAAGTTGGCTTAAAGCTTAACATTCAGAAAACGAAGATCATGGCACCTGGTCCCATCACTTCATGGGAAATAGATGGGGAAACAGTGGAAACAGTGTTAGACTTTATTTTGGGGGGCTGCAAAACCACTGCAGATGGTGACTGCAGCCATGAAATTAAAATACGTTTACTCCTTGAAAGAAAAGTTATGACCAACCTAGATAGCATATTGAAACTTAGAGACATTACTTTTCCAACAAAGATCCATCTAGTCAAGGCTATGGTTTTTCCAGTGGTCATGTATGGATGTGAGAGTTGGACTGGAAAGAAAGCTGAGCGCCAAAGAATTGATGCTTTTGAACTGTGGTGTTGGAGAAGACTCTTGAGAGTCCCTTGGACTGCAAGGAGATCCAACCAGTCCATTCTGAAGGAGATCGGTCCTGGGTGTTCTTTGGAAGGAATGATGCTGAATCTGAAGCTCCAGTACTTTGGCCACCTCATGCGAAGAGTTGACTTATTGGAAAAGACTTTGATGCTGGGAGGGATTTTGGGCAGGAGGAGAAGGGGACGACAGAGGATGAGATGGCTGGATGGCATCACGGACTCGATGGACACGAGTCTGAGTGAACTCTGGGAGTTGGTGATGGACAGGGAGGCCTGGGGTGCTGCGATTCATGGGGTCGCAAAGAGTCGGACACGACTGAGCGACTGAACTGAACTGAACTGGATCTAACACTATAAAATAAGCACACAGTGTAATTTAGTAAATATCTGCTCATGACTAAGTATTTGAACAAGATATATTAATTATCCATTTGATCAGTTCTAGAGATTGTCTCAGAGAAGGCAATGGCACCGCACTCCAGTACTCTTGCCTGGAAAATCCCATGGATGGAGGAGCCTGGTGGGCTGCAGTCCATGGGGTCACTAAGAGTTGCACACGATGGAAGCAACTTAGCAGCAGCAGCAACAGAGATTGTCTAAGAGAAAAATATATATATATATGCTGCATGTGGACAAATCCATAATAACATTTACATCGGAAATATTCTCTGGGTTTTCTCAAATTTAAATGTAGTTCCTGTTTATTAAAAAAAAATCAGTGAATGTGTAAAATGGCAAAGTGAACATGTCCTCCCCAAATGAATACATCTTTCTCTTAATTCATACAAATATACACAAGATTGAAGGCACAAATATGGGGTTAAATAATAATTATTTGACTTGATTTTTTCTTTCATATATCAGCACATATAGATCTATTTTGGTCCTTTATGCTTATACAATATGTTCTATGATTTTAATGAAGAATTTTTATTCCCTTTTTCTTGATCTCATAACTTCAGTTCCTACTCTTTGCCCATATTCTCTTTCCTGAAATTCAAATAATATAGTAATTTGTGTGTTTGTGCATGTGTGAATGACTAGTTTCATCTAAAGGGTTGAATTATATAAGCAGATGAATGAATTTTTACTTTTTTAATATTATTTCCTTGTAAAGAGGTATAATATTAGTGTTTATATATGTTTCATTTCTCTAGCAATTGTCAAATATAATATTCAAAATGAATTTTACACTAATATGACATAATTTTATATATAAAATTATACCCACTTTAAATATAATATATAAATAAATAATAGAAAAAGTAATATATATAATACTGTATACTCTCAGATGACTAAGCTATATTAAAGCATATCTGTATACACATTTACCTTAGCATCATTTTCTTTGCTATACTGATTTTCATAAGAATCACACTCTGTGGTAGAGTGTTAATATTTACTTCACAGCTCTTATTCCCCTGATGAAAGTTTTCTGAAGAATTAATCAATTCTAAAAGCAGGCATAATACACTTGCAGGGTATTCATATTAACATCTCCTTCACCCTTTGACTTTTGGGCTAATTACACTCATGATCCTTCTCTCTATGGACACCTTGAACTCAATGATTTTGAGTGAGTATGTTTGTTTCACTTTTCTTTTTTCAATTTTTCTGTTTTAATTTTTTTTCCATTTTTTGGACAAGTTTAAAAAGCATATCTATAAAATGTTAAGAGCAGCTTACTTTTAAAGCATTTATTGTTAATGAGGGTATTATATAAGAAGCTTAAAAATCATGGGGTTTAATAAAATTCAAATGTACTTCTATATCTGGTGTAGAAATTGACTCATTTTCAGGTGCAATGTTACATTCATGGGCACTGTTATTTTTAACTAAGAATTTACTCTTTTTTTCCATTTGTCCTCTTCATCTAATAATTATATTTCCATTTTCTGAATTTAGGAAGTTGTTAAAAAGCTTCAGTGATTAAGAAAAATTTCCACTGCAAAGATAATATATTATCATAAACCTTGTAACATTAATATCTGTAATAAAATAACAACACCAACAAACATTTTCATAACTTTCTGTATCATGCAAAGTACCAATGTATTATGTCAGCAGATCCAAATATTAACCTGTTAATATGTAAAATCAACGACATTTGCAGATACTGAAATCAGGAGCCACAGACATTCAGTTCAGTTCAGTTCAGTTCAGTTCAGTCGCTCAGTCATGTCCGACTCTTTGCGACCCCATGAATCACAGCACGCCAGGCCTCCCTGTCCATCACCAACTCCCGGAGTTCACTCTGACTCGCATCCATCGAGTCCGTGATGCCATCCAGCCATCTCATCCTTTGTCGTCCCCTTCTTCTCCTGCCTCTGATCCCTCCCAGCATCAGAGTCTTTTCCAAGGAGTCAACTCTATGCATGAGGTGGCCAAAGTACTGGAGCTTCAGCTTTAGCATCATTCCTTCCAAAGAAATCCCAGGGTTGATCTCCTTCAGAATGGACTGGTTGGATCTCCTTGCAGTCTAAGGGACTCTCAAGAGACATTAAGTCCTCCAAATAACTATTTGACAAGATAAAAAACTACAAAATAATATCTGTTCCCCAAGAATTTTTTCATTTTCAAAATTCTCCAAATTCTTCGCCTGTCATAGCTTTCTCTGAGGAAAACTTTTATATTTTCCTAATGAAACTCTTAACTTTACTACCAATTATGAAGTCACAATACCCATATATAGGACCAATCAATGTACACTTAAGATGTAAAAAGTACACACATACACTCATATATATATATACACACACATACAGCACTTACTGTGTGGCAGGCATGATTCAGCCAGAGAAGTTTACAAAAATTGCAGTTCTTATACTTAGGGGTTCTGTGGTAGCTCAGCTGATAAAGAATCTGCATGCAATGCGGATTTGCAATTTGATTTCAAATTTCAGGTTCATTTCCTGGGTGGGGAAGATTCCCTGGAGAAGGGAAAGTTTATCCACTCCAGTATTCTGGCCTCTTTTCTTTAACTAAAGATAATCACGGTGATGTGATCACTCACCTAGAGCCAGACATTCTGGAATGTGAAGTCAAGTGGGCCTTAGAAAGCATCACTATGAACAAAGCTAGTGGAGGTGATGGAATTCCAGTTGAGCTATTTCAAATCCTGAAAGATGATGCCATGAAAGTGCTGCACTCAATATGCCAGCAAGTTTGGAAAACTCAGCAGTGGCCACAGGACTGGAAAAGGTCAGTTTTCATTCCAATCCCAAAGAAAGGCAATGTCAAAGAATGCTCAAACTACTGCACAATTGCACTCATCTCACACTCTAGTAAAGTAATGCTCAAAATTCTCCAAGCCAGGCTTCAGCAATATGTGAACCGTGAATTTCCAGATGTTCAAGCTGGTTTTAGAAAAGGCAGAGGAACCAGAGATCAAATTGCCAACATCCGCTGGATCATCAAAAAAGCAAGAGAGTTCCAGAAAAACATCTATCTCTGCTTTATTGACTATGCCAAAGCCTTTGACTGTGTGGATGACAATAAACTGTGGAAAATTCTGAAAGAGATGGGAATACCAGACCACATGACATGCTTCTTGAGAAACCTGTATGCAGGTCAGGAAGCAACAGTTAGAACTGGACATGGAACAACAGACTGGTTCCAAATAGGAAAAGGAGTACGTCAAGGCTGTATATTGTCACCCTGCTTATTTAACTTATATGCAGAGCACATCATGAGAAACGCTGGGCTGGAAGAAGCACAAGCTGGAATCAAGATTGATGGGAGAAATATGAATAACCTCAGATATGCAGATGACACCACCCTTATGGCAGAAAGTGAAGAGGAACTAAAAAGCCTCTTGATGAAAATGAAAGAGGAGAGTGAGAAAGTTGGCTTAAAGCTCAACATTCAGAAAGCAAAGATTATGGCACCTGGTCCCATCACTTCATGGGAAATAAATGGGGAAACAGTGGAAACAGTGTCAGACTTTATTTTTCTGGGCTCCAAAATCACTGCAGATGGTGACTGCAGCCATGAAATTAAAAGACACTTACTGCTTGGAAGGAAAGTTATGACCAACCTAGATAGCATATTCAAAAGCAGAGACATTACTTTGCTGACTAAGGTCCATCTAGTCAAGGCTATGGTTTTTCCAGTAGTCATGTATGGATGTGAGATTTGGACTGGAAAGAAAGCTGAGCGCCAAAGAATTGATGCTTTTGAACTGTGGTGTTGGAGAAGACTCTTGAGAGTCCCTTGGACTCCAAGGAGATCCAACCAGTCCATTCTGAAGGAGATCAGCCCTGGGATTTCTTTGGAGGGAATGATGCTGAATCTGAAGCTCCAGTACTTTGGCCACCTCATGGGAAGAGTTACTTATTGGAAAAGACTTTGATGCTGGGAGGGATTTTGGGCAGGAGGAGAAGGGGACGACAGAGGATGAGATGGCTGGATGGCATCACGGACTCGATGGCCGTGAATCTGAGTGAACTCTGGGAGTTGGTGATGGACAGGGAGGCCTGGAGTGCTGCAATTCATGAGGTCACAAAGAGTCAGACACAACTGAGCAACCAAACTGAGCTGAACTGAAAGAATATTTATTTGTTTTTTACAAAGACTTTATCTTGCGAATATAACTAAACTGTGCCACTGCCCCCTATCCCAATCTGAAGAAAGATTAGTACATATCAAGCAGGTATGAACAGTTTGAGGGACTGGAACCAACATTAGCCGACAAAAACCAACTTCCAGCTAAATCATCATACAAATGTATAAGTAAAAAACGGGGAGTGTGGTCAAACACGGTTTCAGATTGAACAAGATCATCACCCTTCATCTAATACATTCAGTTCTGGCTAGGGTATACCAAAATGGAAACAGGATAACTATAATACAAAACTTGCACAACAGCACACTGTACACACCTGTGTTCCAAGCCCACTCCCATTCCTGTAATGCTTCCAAATGTCCCAGCCTGTTGGGCCTGTTGATGAAAGGGCATGTAGATGTTCTCTTTATTCCAGTCTTTGTCATAAGGCTGGTATGTCTGGATATCAGCTCAGTAAACAAGGCAAATGCCAGGTCATCAATAAACTCAAACAACTGATTGATATCATATGTGATAGAGAGGCTTTTGGGATTCATTCTCTTCAGATGTTCTTCATAATTTTATAAACACCTTCCATACACTCATTCACAGATTCATAGTCAGCCTAACTTCTGCCTCCTGGCCTCTTGGTAGGCTATACCTGCAAGATGGTGTGGGACATCGCACCAAAGTCTTCCCCTGCACCCGATGCAGACTCTGCCACCCCACACAAGCTTCCCCGCATGGCCACCAACAGCCAATACTCCAGTATTCTGGCCTCGAGAATTCCATGGACTGTATAGTCCAGGGGTCGGAAAGAGTCAGACAGGACTGAGCAACTTTCAAGTGTCAATCTACTGAAGGAGATGGAACCATAGGAAAATAATTTTATACATGTTATGATAATGTAGGAGTCTGACAGAGAAACGTGGGCTTTTTGAAGTGCAAGTGAATTCAAAAGGAACATCTTCCCAAAGCCTAAAAGACAGAAAAAAAATATTTCTTTTAGTTTGGCAATCTATCATAGCCAACGTGACTATATACCTTGTCAGTTACTAATTAGTATCTAGAACAACAGGCATAAACTTGGACTTTCCTGTGTAAACCCAGGCTTATGGTGGCCCTAACTTCCTCCAGAGAGAAAGACTATAGTATAAACAAGACTTACAAAGAGCAATACCATTCTATTTCTTCTCAGAAGTCACTCTGACATCACTATCCCATGTATCATGTAATGCTATCACACTGCTCATTTATTCAAGACAAAATCTCAGGATCATTCTAGACCTTCCCTATCTGCTCCATAGCTCCCATTATAATATAAAACATCTAAAACATATCTGCTGTTTTGTTCCATCACAATTGTCATGACTCTGAATGGGATCTTCTCATCTTATCCCTAGACTTTTTCAGTACCTCCTAAAAAGTCTCCTTTACTTCTGCCCATTATTCTCCATGAGAACCCAGATTAAATTACTTACAGTCCATAAGTAACATGGCATTCACGGGGACTCTAGGTTCAGTACATATACACTGACTGATACATAGGCTTCTCCTGATTTGCCCCACCCATCAGTTTGCTTGCTAACTTGCTGCTTCTTTTTCACTCTTTATATTTCAGACTTAATATATCCCCCAATATAGATACCTTTCTTCTATCTCTGATTTTTTTATATGCTGCTTCCTCTGCATATGCTTTAAACATAAAAAGTTCTCATTTATAATAGCAATCCAAGATGACACAGAGATGGATGACAGAGGGGATAGTGCAGAGAGGAGGAAGGAGGTATTTTAAAATAATTTAGGCAAACTTTAAATTTGGAAAACTCAGCAGTGGCCACAGGACTGGAAAAGGTCCGTTTTCATTCCAATCCCAAAGAAAGGCAATGCCAAAGAATGCTCAAACTACCACACAATTGCTCTCATCTCACATGCTAGTAAACTAATGCTCAAAATTCTCCAAGCCAGGCTTCAGCAATACGTGAACCATGAACTTCCTGATGTTCAAGCTGGTTTTAGAAAAGGCAGAGGAAGCAGAGATCAAATTGTCAACATGCGCTGGATCATGGAAAAAGCAAGAGAGTTCCAGAAAAACATCTACTTCTGCTCTATTGACTATGCCAAAGCCTTTGACTGTGTGGATCACAATAAACTGTGGACAATTCTGAGAGAGATGGGAATACCAGACCACCTGACATGCTTCTTGAGAAACCTGTATGTAGGTCAGGAAGCAACAGTTAGAACTGGACATGGAACAACAGACTGGTTCCAAATAGCAAAAGGAGTACGTCAAGGCTGTATATTGTCACCCTGCATATTTAACTTATATGCAGAGCACATCATGAGAAACACTGGACTGGAAGGAACACAAGCTGAAATCAAGATTGCTGGGAGAAATATCAATAACCTCAGATATGCAGATGACACCACCCTTATGGCAGAAAGTGAAGAGGAACTAAAAAGCCTCTTGATGAAAGTGAAAGAGGAGAGTGAAAAAGTTGGCTTAAAGCTCAACATTCAGAAAACGAAGATCATGGATCCCATCATTTCATGCGAAATAGATGGGGAAACAGTGGAAAGTGTCAGACTTTATTTTTGGGGGCTCCAAAATCACTGCAGATGGTGACTGTACTGAAATTAAAAGACGCTTACTCCTTGGAAGAAAAGTTATGACCAACCTAAATAGCATATTCAAAAGCAGAGACATTACTTTGCTGACTAAGGTCCGTCTAGTCAAGGCTATGGTTTTTCCAGTGGTCATGTATGGATGTGAGATTTGGACTGTGAAGAAGGCTGAGCACTGAAGAATTGATGCTTTTGAACTGTGGTGTTGGAGAAGACTCTTGAGAGTCCCTTGGGCAGCAAGGAGATCCAACCAGTCCATTCTGAAGGAGATCAACCCTGGGATTTCTTTGGAAGGAATGATGCTAAAGCTGAAGCTCCAGTACTTCGGACACCTCATGCGAAGAGTTGACTCATTGGAAAAGACTTTGATGCTGGGAGGGATTGGGGGCAAGAGGAGAAGGGGACGACAGAGGATGAGATGGCTGGATGGCATCACTGACTCGATGGACATGAATCTGAGTGAACTCCGGGAGTTGGTGATGGACAGGGAGGCCTGATGTGCTGCGATTCATGGAGTCGCAAAGAGTCGGACACCACTGAGTGACTGAACTGTACTTCAGATTTAGTTCAAAATTAGAATCAGGTGGGCAATTAATCTGTTACATATTTATTATTTATTTAGGATAGAAGAAAATCCTACATTAGATTAATTATATAATGTCTAGAATGTACCTTTAAATATTTAGAGACTGGCCTAGTGTATATGCAAGTCATTGTGTTTTAACTGTTAAAAAAAATGAAACTGCTCTACAAAACATAAATTTAACTATCCCATGAAGGTAACAGATTTCAAACCTATTATGAAGAATTCTATAATTTTTTTACTAGAGACTAGAGGAGAACTGCTAGTTTCACAGGTAAGGCTGAGAAATCTAAAAGTTTGTATTCTACTGTTTGCCAAACATACAAGCTGACTCCACAGGCTACGTGACTACAAATGTGTTTCTGGCATAAGCTTCCTTTTGAAAACTCTGAAAGCCAAATTTACCATCCTCAGCTGAAATTAGAAGCCATAGAGGGCATCAAGAGCACCTCTGACCTTGGAGAAAAAAAAAACTCACTGTTGAAATGAAAGTCAGGGAGTCACCTTTGAACCTTGAAAATCTTGAAAGAAATACTGAAAATCATGAGCTCTATTATTCTCTAACAAAAACAAACCAAAACCATCAAACTATACTCGTACATATCTACAGCAAACTTTTAGTAAATTAATGAAAATCCAAACTTTACATTGAATCACATCACTTTGTTGTACAGTTGGTACGTTGTGTCTGACTCTTTGCAACCCCAGGTACTGCAGCACGCCAGGATTCCTCGTTCATCACTTTCTCACATCGCTTTAAAATATTGATTATAAGTTGAAGAAATGAATTGGAAAGTGTGCCCTTGACTGTGAATCTCCAATACACCAAGATGAAATATGCTCAAAGCCATAAATGCAAGAAGTCAGCCTAAATTTCATATCAAAGTATTTTGATGTTGAGTCATATGGAATTTTGGTGATCACATACTCTATGAGCCAATGATTTATTTTTGCCCTTCTTTTCTATTACAAGACACACTGCAGTTGTCTTCCCATAGTCCTGGTTTATTTATTTTAGCCGAAACTTGAAAAACGACCAAGTGACGCACCAAGTAATGAATGAATATACTAGTTGTGGTCCATCCATAGAGTGGAAAATTTACTCAGCTATACAAATGAAAGAACTACTGATATGTGCAACCACATAAGTGAAGTTCAAGAAAGAACACAGAAAGAAAAATGTATTTGAAAGAGCAGTGAATGAATACTTCTCAAATTTGGTGAAAGTTTAAACTTACACATTGTTAATAAGTTCAGTTTATCTCAAGTAAGAAAATGTGAAGAAAACAATACCTTGACATATCCTGAACGAATCACTTAATATAAAGGTAAAGAAAAAATGTTAAAGGTATCCAAATAAAACTGACACATTGCATACGTGGTTGCTTATATAGGAGACAAAAATAAAAAATAAATCCTCATCATAATCAATGCAGATATGAATACAACTTTAAAGTGATAAAAGAAATAAAAGAGCTTTTCAATCAAGAATTTATACCCAAACATATTATTCTTCAAAATATAAAGATATTTTAGATTTTTAAAAAATGGTAGAATTTACTACCAGCAGATCTGCAGTAGAAGAACTGTCAGAGGAAGCTTTTTAGGACGAAGTAAAATGATACCAAATAAAAAATCAGATCTATAGAAAGGAATGGCACTATCCAAAATTATATGTGGATAAATATTGAGATTATCTACAGTTGTAAATTGTTTAATAAGGCAAGGAAGAATAGCAAATATATCTACCTAGCACCTTCTTAACTGGTCTTTACATCTGTATCTTGTCCAGAGTGTATTTTTCTTCAGCCTAATACATTCACTTGGAAATAAACTTCAAAACTTAACTAAATAAGCCTTTATCAATTTCTTTAAATAAGCATTTGTTTTACAATTATTAACTTCCCTAACTAAATGGTAAAAGATAAAACAGGTATTTTCTTTTCAAAAAAAATACTTAAATATTGACATATTATTATAATAGAACATAGCATGTTATATTATTGATATAATAATATATTATATATTAACATATAATCAGGAAATTACAAAAAAATTGTTATTATTAACTTTTTAAAGTAGCCTGTACCCATTTAAGACAAATGTATTGAAAAAGCCCAAATTATATTTAGGAAAGTCTTTAGGAATGGCAAATCTCTGTAAGAAAATATGCAATGTCAAGATTCAGGTTATCCTACATAAAATTTAGAAACTACATAAAATGCAAGCTACATAAGAATATACAGTCAGGCCTCCTATATCCACAGGTTCAGCCAACCTAGGATTTCAATCTACAGTTGGTTGAACCCCCAGAATCATTACCTGCAGATAAGAATAAATGGAAGGGCAAATGTGCTCTGCCATGTTATAGAAGGGACTTGGACATCTGAGGAATTTGATATATGTGAGGATCAAGAATTCACCTGCCAGTGCAGGAGACTCAGGAAACATGGGTTCAATACCTGGGTCAAGAAGATCCCCTGGAGGAGAAAGTGAAAATCTACCCCAGCATTCTTGCCTGGACAATCCCACTGACAAAGGAGCCTGGCAGTTTGCGGTTTTGGGGATCGCAAAGAGTCAGACACAGCTGAGTGACTGAGTAAGTATGCAGGCACAAGGATCCTAGAATGAATGCCCCATGGATATCAAGGGGATTGTGCTCTTCATAGTCATAGTTTATTAATTATAGTATGTATACAATATATATTATTGTGTAATTATAAGAATCATTCTATCTAGTCAGAAAATTTGTGCAAATATTAGATACTCATTTCTGAAGAGGAAACTAACTTAAAGAGACTGTTTAGCACCTAATCTCTTTAAAGAGAAAATAGTAACTTTTGAAGTGAATCATAGAATAAATATGATTGTAAAGGATCAGCCAAAATTTTAATATAAAACATCAAATGGTACTATAGACTAGAAAAAAAAAAGTAATCATTTTCTCCTCTACTATCATTCTTCCTTACTTTCTGTGTCTCTTTTAAAAATGTTCAAATAAGTTCCTTAATTTCTTTATATAGACATGATGATATTAACAGTAATTTTTGTAATCCAATTCTTCTCTAAGTGCATTAAAGTTTAATGTAGTCTGGCAATGGCAATTCTAGCAAAAAACATAATTTGCATAAAACATGAGGCAGCATGAAGCAGAGTTATTCAGAAGGGATTCAGGCTTCTGATGTTAACACTCACAATTTAATTCTATGCCATGAAAACACACACACAAGTTTACAATTCAGAGTTAATAAAAGTTTCAATGTTTCAGAGGTGGATCTGTCATACATCCTCTTTCCATCTAGATACTTTCAACTATTCAGATCTCAGATATGGAAGTATATATCCCTGTAGATTACCTGTAAATTAAAGGTAATTTAACATTAAAATAACTCATTAAACATAGCTCTAATGAATTTAGCAATATCACATATATACAGAGAATTTGAAATGCTTGGTATTAAAATAATTATGTTCAGCCATATACTGCATCCTGATTTACCACAACAAATTATATGTAGAAGAGAGCATGCTGTCCTTGAGGAATTTAACATTTATTATCAGACATAAGATCTGAAAAACAAAAGGAGTAAAATGCAGGATGGGACAAGCTGCTACTTAAGAATAAGAGACCTTTCATTTCCTGCTAGGATCTGATGAATCATGCAATCACATAAACAGAACAGACACCAAATGAATTAATTTATTCATGTACCGATAACACCAGAATAGTAAGGAATGAGCTGCTTCTCCTCTCACAGATTAAGGATAACAAAGGTAAATTTTAAACATTTTAAACCTGCTCAGCCGTTATTTTGTTTTATGTATTTGTTTATTGTTTGGTTGGTTTGTTAGTTGGAAAGATAATTTTGTTGGTATTTATTAGTTTGCTTTAAAACAAAACTATAATCCACATGGGAAATCCGTCACTTTCACAAACGCACTTTTGCTTTCCTCTCATACAAGTAATTACGTTTATCATAAACCTAATTCTTCAATATGATAGAATGAAATGAGTCAACTAAAGTTTGCTTACACCTCTCATTTTACTCCCAAAGGTTAAATCCCCAAATTCAGAAATAACATTGGTGACAAATAAAAGGAATGCTGTATCATCTGTGTGGCTCTCCCAACTCACTGCTACCATAGAACCAAGCCTCGCTGTGCTGTTCAGAAGTTAATCAGTACACCAGACTGAAGCGACTTAGCAGCGGCAGCAGCAGCAGCAGGCAGGCAGTGATCATATTTATGCATCAGAAGAAAACTTAGTGGAGAAGGAAGGAACTCAGCCATGAACATACATGTATCCATTCCTCCCCAAACTCCTCTTCCATCCAGGCTGCCACAAAACACTGAGCAGAGTTCTATGTGCTAATCAGTAGGTTATTGTTGATTATACATTTTAAATATAGCAATGTGTTCATCTAAAACTATTACAATATTGTTAATCAGCTATGCATACATGCTCAGTTGCTTCGGCTGTGTCCTACTCTTTGCAACCTCATGGACTATAGCCCGCCAGACTCCTCTGTCCATGGGATTCTCCAGGTAAGAATACTGGAGTGGGTTGCCATGCCCTCCTCCTGGGGATCTTCCCAACCCAGGGATCGAACCAGCATCTCCTGCATTTCCTGCATTGCAAGTGGATTTTTTATCCACTGAGCCACTGGGGAATCCCTAGTTGGCTATACATCCATGCAAAATTATAAGTTTAAAAAAGAAGAAACCAGTCTTCTCTCTCTCTGCTATGTGAGGATACAGCCAGAAATGTTATTTAAAAACCAGGAAGAGGGCTCTCACCAGACACTGAATCTATGAAACCTGGATCTTTAACACCCCAGCCTCTAGAACTGTGAGAAATATTAATAAGTATTTGTTGTTTCAAAATAACTCAATGAAACTCCTTGCAGATACACATTTTGGATAAATTACTCAATTGAGAGAGCAACTAATTGAAACTCCTCTCCTCTTTTCTCCATATTTGATTGTGCTTTATCTTCTCCTGATGCTTCATCTTGATTGTTCCTGAGCAAGACCAGAGGGAAAGATTCATACTTGCCCAAATAGAGAGTTTAGGAAGTTTCACCCAAGCCTGTATTTCTATAAAACATACTGCCACTACCTGTAGAGGAATAGATCATTACAATACAAAGCTAATGGTAATTGCAATCTGTGTGAGAAAACACAGTAATGTCAAAGAAAAGTTAAAGCATAAAATTTTAAAAAGATACATTGAGCTTGACAGAAATGATCCTTTCTTTCACAAGTCTCAAGAGGAGAGCCCTTGGTGAGAAACCATGCTGACATCCTGTATCAGCTCACCTTGTACAAGGGGATATAAACTGCACACAAAGCAGAAGCCAATTTTATTGTAAATTTTTTCATTGCTGCTATTGACTCACAAGAGACTCATTTTCTTGTGGGTCCCAAAGGAGGGCAGCCACACAGCGTTGTTTCAGCAAACTCATTACTGTGCAAGAGATGCCACATAAACCTTCCATCTTAAACAACAGATTCAGTTGTATAAACAGTATAAACATGTTTCTTTAAACAAGCACTTTAAACCAAAGAAAAGCTGTAGTTACAATAGGAATCAAGACATTGCTTATAAAGACTATTAACACAGGTACCATATAAAGACTATTAACATAGGCACCAAGGCAGACTTCATGTACATATTTTTGAGTGCTTACTCTGTGCTAAGTGATTTAAAGGAATAATCACACTTGATATAAAAACATAATTGACACAGAGTCTGACTCTAAATTCTGGGTTCTTGGTACTTCAATCTCTTTAGCATTGATAGTTTTCAGCCCCAAATCAGGACTACCTGGACTCCTATTTTTTGTTATCTGAAAGTTTAGTCCCATTACAAACTCTAGGGTTCTTGCTTCTAGTTATTGGAAATTTAGGAACAATTCATGTTGTGAGTTTTAGAGGAATATTAGGCCTTGCTGGGCTTCACAGGGAGGACATTGATGAGGTTTGTTATTTCCCAAAATGTGAACCTGTACTATCCTCTATGAGCTCAGGCTTGGGACTCAGGTAACTTGTGGCTGTTGAAAGTTTAGGACTGATAATGCCTGCTGCTGCTGTTGCTGCTGCTGCTAAGTAGTTTCAATCGTGTCCGACTCTGTGCGACCCCATAGACGGAAGCCCACCAGGCTCCCCCGTCCCTGGGATTCTCAAGGCAAGAACACTGGAGTGGGTTGCCATTTCCTTCTCCAATGCATGAAAGTGAAAAGTGAAGGTAAAGTCGCCCAGTTGTGTCTGACTGTTAGCGACCCCATGGACTGTAGCCTACAAGGCTCCTCCGTCCATGGGATTTTCCAGTCAAGGGTACTGGAGTGGGGTGCCATTGCCTTCTCCGCTGATAATGCCTACTAACCTATAATCATTGTGGCTGACACAAAGTATTAAAAATAAAAAGGTGATTATTTATCAGTTTTTTTTTCTCACAACAAACCTAAGCCAAATGAAATACCTGATGGTTCTATTTAAGGAATTTGATCTAAACAACTTAGTAAGGTTTAGATTCTAACAATTTAGTAGCCATTAGAAAAACTGATAAAAATAAATTTAAAATATTGTATTTCATTTTTAAATAAGCATAATCACTTGCTAAGGAGATGTATGTATCTGGGCTCTGTGAAATTTCTCCAACCCTGGAGTCAAACTGTGCAATTACACCTTTGTTTCTTGTCCAATAGATATTGTTGCATTTCTCTCAAAAATTTAAATTATTATGTAAGATCTGGTAAATTCACCATGGCATCCCAGGGCACCTCATTACTTATTCTGAAAACTGTACATCTAGGCACGCCAAAGGTAATTTTCTCCCAAACCTTTCACAGCAAATCAATAATCAAGATTTACCCATTCCACCATTTCAATACCAGTTCTTTATCCTTTCTTCTCTATATCTACAGCTATTCCACTACTTCATCCACTTTGCACTTGGATTTCTGGATAAGCTTTATAACTTCTACCCCAAGTTTCCTGACTCCAATCTATTTTCCATCTTTATCTCAGGCTTTCTATTCAAAAACCCAAGTCTGATTGTGTCATTATCAGACAGTGAAATCCTTCAAGGGCTCCTTTGCTTTTATGATCTGAACCCTGTGAACTCTGATCACTCCTCATGTTTCACTCTCTCTCCCAGCTGTATTCAGAAGTTTACAAACCCACATACTCTTGATTACTTCACTGATACTTATTACTGGTTTGTCCTAATAGAAAAATCTCTATAGTCCTTTATTTAACTGGTCAATGTCTACAGAGGTATCAAACATTAGCCCTACTATCGTTTTCTTGATGTTGACAATCCTTATTGTGCCCTCACTTGTCTGTACCAATATCATTCTGTGAATATCTTTATAGGAACACTTTTAAAACATGTGATGTTCAGCCCAATTATAAGCTAGCACTTATAACCGGCCCAATAAATATTTGCTGAAATGATGAAATGCAAATGAATGAATACATGTCCATTTAGTCAGTGGAGAAATGTTACACAAATCTTGTCAGAAACCTGAAGTAGAATGAAGCTGTCTTCTAGAATGAATTTCCAGAGGTGTTTACCAATTCTTTGGGGGAAGCTGACACAATACACTTAGCATAAAACGGATCAAGCTGATAACATGGTGCAAAACTCAATTACATACAGATGTTCACAATTTAAGCTTTAACTCCCCTTTTCATTTCAACATGCTCTATGTCATTGGGAAGCCAATCCAGGCTATTGCTACTGCATTAGTATATCACAGTACTCTAATTTTTCATCAAAGCCTGATACTCTGTAAAGGGCTACCATGCTAGAAAGACTCCAAACCAACAGGACGACAGTCTTAGAGTTATCTGAGAACCACTGTTTCTATTCTATGGCCTCTAAATGACAAGCAAAATGTAGAAATCAGAAATCTGACAGTTAGAAACCCAAGGAAACTTCAGAGACTGACTTTTCAGAAACTGCAAGAGCAAAAATTAACCGTAACCAAGCATGCCTTCAGTAAGGTAAGCAAGTATCACCGGGTATTGTCAAGGAAATTCTGCCCTTTGAGCCTAGGTGAAAGACCATATCAATGAACTGCTACTCACACAATCCACCCAACCAGGAAATTACTAACAATTCTTACTTCCTTGTTTATGGGAATTGAGTATGTGCTGTGACATCATCATATAGATCATATATTTGATGGTCTCAAACTCCTACTACCATCATCTTGGCAAATCAGTGAAATTATAAAATATCAATCACTTAACATGCTTCAATTATTCTTCTACCACATTAATCAAAGCCTTGATATTCTTTCCATGGGAAAAAGAAAGATGAGCTTTGTGGAACTCCTATAGAATCACCACTGGAATTTCTCTGGTACCTCTACATCTCAATCCTTTGAACCATTTGTATAATGTTCAGGTTGTCCTCAAGTTGGAGTCCTGAGGAATAAATCAGATAATTTAAATTAAAAATCTCACCTTCCAATTATAATTAGGTAATCAGAAGTCTGATTAGGAAAGTTAAATTTAGACGTATGTTCCTACTTTCAAACTGACGGATCTGCCACACGCCTGTGAATGAGATTTTTCATAATTCATTAATAAAGGGGGCAACTAATGAACTAGCCATAAAATCTGAGAATACACATATATTATTACTTTAGAAAACATTCACAGTGAGTAAATCAGCACAGCTATGAGACAATTGCCACTTTAAAAAAAAAAAAAGGAAAGGAAGAGAGGGAGGAAAAGAAGAGAAAGAAGATGGGAGGAAGTGGGAAGAGAAAGTAGAAAGGAAGGAAGGTAGAAGAAAGAAATAAAAGAAAGAAAGGGCATTAGTATTTTTTTTAATATTTTTGAGCAACTATTAGCCTAGTCAAAGCTATGGATTTTCCAGTAGTGATGTATGGATGTGAGAGTTGGACTATAAAGAAAGCTGAGTGCCAAAGAATCGATGCTTTTGAACTGTGGTGTTGGAGAAGACTCTTGAGAGTCCCTTGGACTGCAAGGAGATCCAACCGGTCCATCTTAAACGAGATTAGTACTGAGTATTCATTGAAAGAACTGATGCTGAAGCTGAAATTACAGTAGTCTGGCCACCTGATGTGAAGAACTAACTAATTTGAAAAGACCCTGATGCTGGGAAAGATTGAAGGTGGGAGGAGAGGGGGACGACAGGGGATAAGATGGTTAGATGGCATCACTGACTCAATGGACATGAGTCTGAGTAAACTCCAGGAGTTGGTAATAGACAGGGAGGCCTGGCGTGCTGCAGTCCATAGGGTCTCAAAGAGTCGGACATGACTGAGTGACTGAACTGAACTGATTAGTATCAGTGTCTTTTCTCAGATGTTCCCTTCAAGGAATATCCAGCAAAATTTAAGTATTTGAATTGCCAGCTACCGAAGAGGTGTCCAAGAAAATTGAATGATGCTTCTCTCCCAGGTACACTGCCACCCAGTCAGCCAAATGGAGCACTTGGTCATGTAAGCCTAGTAAGAAGTACTATGTCTCATAAAAATGGTTAAAATATCCAGTCCTAAGTTTTTCAGATCATTGTGTGTATTAGTCACTCAGCTATGTCTGACTATCTGTGACCCCATGGACTATAGCCCATCAGACTCCTCTCTCCACGGAATTCTCTAGGCAAGAATACTGGAAAGAGTAGCCATTCCTTTCTCCAGGGGGTCTTCCCTATCCAGGGATCAAACCCTTGGTCTCCTGCATTGCAGGCAGATTGTTACCATCTGAGCCACCAGGGAAGCCCCTTTCAGATCATTACCTTATTCATTCAACTATTTGTTCACATATTTAGTCAATGTTGGAGAATCTTTTCTGTGCAAGGTACTATACTAAGTATTGGTAATACAAGAGAGATAAATTCTCACATCTCAAGAGAATTACATTAAAATGGGAGTTTGATCAGTACTGCTTTTAGATCTGAGCCCCAAACGATGGCTTGATCCACATATAGCAAGCACAAAAAATGCAATTCATTCACTAAAGGGCACCTGGTACCCCTTACTCTCAGGTTCTGGTTTTCAGCATTGACTCAGGAGCAACCACTAACTTTAAAAGTCATTCAGACCCCAGGGAAACATTTCACATCTTATGCTCTGTTTTCAAAACCAAAGTATACCAAGCTTGAAAGCTGTGAAGATTTGTCTATTATGCTGCCAGCAGTTTTAGAGGAGAGTTTTGGAGTGCGGAAGGCAGTTAAACAACACATTAACATAGGTAAGGGAAGTGAAAATCTAATTGAATTGATTCATATTTCAATATTCCTCCAAACTGTGAAACCTGATATTCCAACATGGAATAAGGGGAGAAAATACCCAGCCTTCCTTTCTGTGAGGAACAGACATTGAAATTAGATTCCACTCATCAGATATTCAACATTCAAAAAACAAAGATCGTGGGATCCAGTCCCATCACTTCATGGCAAATAGATGGGGAAACAATGGAAACAGTGGCAGACTTTATTTTCTTGGGCTCCAAAATTACTGCAGATTGTGACTATGGCCGTGAAATTAAAAGATGCTTGCTCCTCGGAAGAAAAGTCATGACCAACCTAGATAGCGTATTAAAAAGCATAGGCATTACTTTGCTGACAAAGGCCCATCTTGTCAAAGTTACGGTTTTTCCAGTAGTGATGTATGGATGTGAGAGTTGGACTATAAAGAAAGCTGAGTGCTGAAGAATTCATGCTTTGGAATTGCAGTATTAGAGAAGACTCTTGAGTCCCTTGGACTGCAAGGAGATCTAACAAGTCCATCCTAAAGGAGATCAGTCCTGAATATTCATTGGAAGGACTGATGTTGAACCTGAAAGCCCAATATTTTGGCCATCTGATGTGAAGAACTGACCCATTGGAAAAGACCCCGATGCTGGGAAAGATTGAAGGCAGGAGGAAAAGGGGACAACGGAGGATGAGATGGTTGGATGGCATCACTGACTCTATGGACATGAGTTTGAGAAAGCTCCAGGAGTTAGTGATGAACAGGGAAGCCTGGTGTGCTGCAGTCCATGGGGTTGCAAAGAGTTGGACATGACTGAGCAACTGAATTGACTGACTGACATCAGATACTGCCTGGAATCCAGAAAACATCTATTTAATAAAACAGGACAAGCAGAGGGCATGCATGTTCTTTGTGAATATTTATTCTTCTATATTTATTTTATAATCCGTTTGTCAAGGTTCTTGAAAAAAAAACTAATAGGGCATTTATTAGAAATACATTAAATGTAGAAATTAATTTGGAGAGAATTTATAATTTTAAAATGATGAATGTTAACATCCATTAATATAGGATACTTATATATTTATTTAGATTTTCCTCTGCAATCTTTTAAAATGTGTTGGCAGCCATCTTAATTAGTGAGTTTGATCTATTACACTTAATCTTCATTTTTTCATATTTTTACCATCTGTTATATTCATCTTTCATCTTATTTTTTTTCATTCTGTTTAAAGTTTAATTTATCTTATTTTCACTTTTGCATTACTATGCTCATATTAATTTGCATATTAAATTTTCTCAGTTTCTGGCACAAGGGCACCCAAACTGTGCTCAAAAAAAACCAAAAAGATAAAAAATTATCATTAAATTTAACTGAAAAAGATTTATGATGCTTAACATAGGTATATTACTTTCATATAGGTCTAAAAACTGATTGTGGTAACAAATGTAAATACGATCCTTTTTCATGGCTCGGACAGTAAAGAATCTGCCTGCAATGCAGGAGACCTGGGTTCAAGCTCTGAGTTGGAAAGATCCCCTGGAGAATGGAATGGCTTCCCACTCCCGTATTCTTGTCTGGAGAATTCCATGGACAGAGGAGCCTGATGGGTTACAGTTTGTGGGGTCACAAAGAGTCAGACGACTGAGTGACTAACACATTCACTTTTTCACTTTTATGAGAATATAAATACTCTGTCACATCTCTCCACTGTTACAGAACTTGTAGTCATGGTACATGTAAACCCCTATGAATATATAGTATGGAACTTTCCTCATCTTTATCTTTGCCACAGGATAATGAACTACTCTTTTCAAATGAAATGCTGAAAAAAGAAAAAAATTAAAAGCAAAACAATTTTTAAAATCCTGATTTCTTAAGTGCAATAAACTTTAACAGTAATAAATGTAAAATTATTTAGGGCATGAAATAAGCACATCAACTTTTTAAGCTAACATTCGTTTTTCCTGGGGCATCAGCTTCCTCTCACGGTATAAATACCATGGTGATTAGGAGACCATATAAAGCTAAGCCTTTGGTTGCTTTATGTAATCTGAACCTAGTTCTTTGGGTGAATAGGACAAAAATACTCCCAATAACTCATTTGAGGTAAACATAGCTTTACAGTCAATGAACAGAAGGGAGAAAGGAAAGAAAACAGACTCAGGAGCTGTAGTAAAATGAACTTCTAATTGCTCGAACAAATTACAAGAGTCTAAGATTCAGGCCCAGAAAGTATATTTCTGAAGACTAATTGGCATAGGAACATTTTAATGACATTGTCAAAATTCTATTATTACACATGCTAACGTAATCAGATTTTTGTTTCCTATTTGTCAAATATAATGTGTTTAAGCTAGATGAGAAGTAAAATTTTATAGGAGAATTTGAAGACCTTCAGTTCAGTTCAGTCACTCAGTCGTGTCCAACTCTTTGCAACCCCATGAAACACAGCACATCAGGCCTCCCTGTCCATCATCAACTCCCAGAGTCCACCCAAACCCATGTCCATTGAGTCAGTGATGCCATCCAACAATCTCATCCTCTGTTGTTCCCTTCTCCTCCTGCCCTCAATCTTTCCCAGCATCAGGGTCTTTTCCAATGAGTCAGCTCTTTGCATCAGGTGACCAAAGTATTGGAGTTTCAGCTTCAACATCAGTCCTTCCAATGAACACTCAGGACTGGTCTCCTTTAGGACGGACTGGTTGGCTCTCCTTTCAGTCCAAGGGACCCTCAAGAGTCTTCTCCAACACCACAGTTCAAAAGCACCAATTCTTCGGCACTCCGCTTTCTTCACAGTCCAACTCTCACATCCATACACGACCACTGGAAAAACCATAGCCTTGACTAGACAGACCTTTCTTGGCAAAGTAATATCTCCGCATTTTAATATGCTATCTAGGTTGGTCATAATTTTCCTTCCAAGGAGTAAGCATCTTCTAATTTCATGGCTGCAATCACCATCTGCAGTGATTTTGGAGCCCAAAAAAATAAAGTCAGCCACTGTTTCCACTGTTTCCCCATCTATTTTCCATGAAGTGATGGGACCGGATGCCATGATTTTAGTTTTCTGAATGGTGAGCTTTAAGCCAACTTTTTCACTCTCCTCTTTCACTTTCATCAAGAGGCTCTTTAGTTTTTTTTTCACTTTCTGCCATAAAGGTGGTATCATCTGCATAACTGAGGTTATTGATATTTCTCCTGGCAATCTTGATTCCAGCTTGTGCTTCCTCCAGCCCAGCGTTTCTCATGATGTACTCTGCATAGAAGTTAAATAAGTAGGGTGACAATAGACAGCCTTAACATACTCCTTTTCCTATTTGGAACCAGTCTGTTCCATGTCCAGTTCTAACTGTTGCTTCCTGACCTGCATACAGATCTCTCAAGAGGCAGGTGAGGTGGTCTGGTATTCCCATCTCTTTCAGAATTTTCCACAGTTTTTTGTGATCCACACAGTCAAGGGCTTTGGCATAGTCAATAAAGCAGAAATAGATGTTTTTCTGGAACTCTCTTGCTTTTTTGATGATGCAGCAGATGTTGGCAGTTTGATCTCTGGTTCCTCTGCCTTTTCTAAAACCAGCTTGAACTTCAGGGAGTTCACAGTTCACGTATTGCTGAAGCCTGGCTTGGAGAATTTTGAGCATTACTTTACTAGCGTGTGAGATGAGTGCAATTGTGTGGTAGTTTGAGCATTCTTTGGCATTGCCTTTCTTTGGAATTGGAATGAAAACTGACCTTTTCCAGTCCTGTGGCCACTGCTGAGTTTTCCAAATTTGTTGGCATATTGAGTGCAGCACTTTCATGGCATCATCTTTCAGGATTTGAAACAGCTCCACTGGAATTCCATCACCTCCACTAGCTTTGTTCATAGTGATGCTTTCTAAGGCCACTTGACTTCACATTCCAAGATGTCTGGCTCTAGATTAGTGATCACATCATGATTATCTGGGTTGTGAAGATCTTTTTTGTACAGTTCTTCCATGTATTCTTGCTTCCTAAGTCCCACTTAACTTTGAATTCCAGCATGTCTGGCTCTAGGTGATTGATCACATCATCGTGGTTATCCAGGTCATGAAGATCTTTTTTGTGTAGTTCTATCTACGTGTTCTTGCCACCTCTTCTTAATATTTTCTGCTTCTGTTAGGTCCCTACAGTTTCTGTCCTTTATTGAGCCCATCTTTGCATAAAATATTCCCTTGGTATCTCTAATTTTCTTAAAGAGATATCTAGTCTTTCCCATTCTATTATTTTCCTCTATTTCTTTGCATTGATCACTGAGGAAGGCTTTCTTATCTCTTCTTGCTATTCTTTGGAAGTATGCATTCAAATGGGTATATCTTTCCTCCTCTTTGCTTTTTCTTTCCCTTCTTTTCACAGCTATTTGTAAGGCCTCCTCAGACAGCCATTTTGCTTTTTTGCATTTCTTTTTCTTGGGTATGGTCTTGATCCCTGTCTCCTGTACAATGTCATGAACCTCTGTCCATAGTTCATCAGGCACTCTGTCTATCTGATCTAGTCCCTTAAATCTATTTCTTACTATCACTGTATAGTCATAAGGGATTTGATTTAGGTCATACCTGAATGGTCTAGTGGTTTTCTCCTCTTTTTTCAATTTCAGTCTGAATTTGGCAATAAGGAGTTCATGATCTGAGCCACAGTCAGCTCCCGGACTTTTTTTGCTGACTGTATAGAGCTTCTCCATCTTTGGCTGCAAAGAATATAATCAATCTGATTTCGGTGTTCACCATCTGGTGATGTCCATGTGTAGAGTCTTCTCTCATGTTGTTGGAAGAGGGTGTTTGCTATGACCAGTGTGTTCTCTTGTCAGAACTCTATTAGCCTTTGTCCTTCTTCATTCTGTACACCAAGGCCAAATTTGCCTGTTACTCCAGGTGTTTCTTGACTTCCTACTTTCGCATTCCTGTCCCTTATAATGAAAAGGACATCTTTTTTGGGTGTTAGTTCTAAAGGTTTTGTAGGTCTTCATAGAACTGTTCAGCTTCTTCAGCATTTCTGGTCGGGGCATAGACTTGGATTACCATGACACTGAATGGTTTGCCTTGGAAACGAACAGAGATCATTCTGTCGTTTTTGAGATTGCACCCAAGTACTGCATTTTGGACTCTTTTGTTGACTATGATGGCTACTCCATTTCTTCTAAGGGATTCCTGCCCTCAGTAGTAGATATAATGATCATCTGAGTTAAATTCACCCATTCCAGTCCATCTTAGTTCGCTGATTCCTAGAATGTCAATGTTCCCTCTTGCCACCTCCTTTTTGACCACTTCCAATTTGCTTTGATTTATGGACCTAACATTCCAGGTTCCTATGCAATATTGCTCTTTACAGCATCAAATCTTGCTACTATCACCTGTCCCATCCACAACTGGGTGTTGTATTTCCTTTGGCTCCATCCCTTCATTCTTTCTGGAGTTATTTCTCCACTGATCTCCAATAGCATATTGGGCAACTCTGACCTAGGTAGTTTATCTTTCAGTGTCCTATCTTTTTTCCTTTTCATACTATTCATGGGGTTCTCAAGACAAGAATACTGAAGTGGTTTGCCATTCTCTTCTCCAATGGACCGCATTATTCCTACATATAGTTTAATATTATTAAATTAAAAGGAATATCCATTTTATTCTTGTCATCTATAAATATCTCCTCCATAATATCCTGGGCAAATGGTGTCAGTCATTCAAGGATCAAAACCTATTTCCTTCAAAAACAACCTTATCAGTTGTTGAGCATTTTTAAACTGTTAAAATGTTTTCCTTTTTATTAAGTCAAAACTCACCTTCTTATAAACTCTATCCATCGGCCTCTACTCTTCTCTAGGAACTTCTGAGTCTATTCTTACTTATACACTAAAGCCTCTAATTTAAAAAATAAATAAATAAAAAGCTCTCATGTCCTTTCTGTCCTCTTTTCAGACCCATACTTCATGAAATATGGCTTCTAATTACCTGATCTGATCATCTTCATATATTTTGAACACACACACACTCTAAACAATTTATCAGTGGCTTGGATAAAATCTGAACTTGTTGAAAGCTATATTTTTTAAATAAATAGGGAACAAAGTATCCCTTATTTATCTAAGCTCATGATAATTAGATTTATAATCATTCATAAAAATGACTTTGCAACTTTTCAATTTGTATCTTTAGTAGGTTGATTCTTTAATATATGGCAAATTAAAATAGCTAACCGTGGCTGCAACCCAGGACTTACAATGTGTCACTTTTGTAGAATCTTAAAGTATAAGTGATAAATTATTTATTCCTCCCCTCCATTTTTCTCTTTCTCTTTTGATAACTCAAAAAGTTCAAGATAGACTTGTGATTATTTTTAAGCTAGGCTTTGTGTGAAATATGACGAGAATAAACCTAAGGTTTCTAAAAGCACCTATGACAGTCTTCTATCTTTTCTATAACAGTTTTTTTTAAGTCATTGTGAACAGTTAAAGTCCTTTTCTTGCAGTTGTTTCCTCATCATTCTGCCCCTTAACAGTCAACCCATTTTTTACATGCTCTCTGCTCTTTCCCTCTCAACAAAAGCTAGCCTAACAATATCATGCTCTTTATATAGAGATCCATATTGCTGATTAGGTTTCACTGTGACCTTTCTGATCAATAGGTGATTTATATGCACATTAAATATTGAAAAACACTACTCTAGGCTCATTTTTGTAATCTCTGGTCTCTTCCTTGACAGTGGTTCTGAATTAAAATGCTCATGTCTCTTTTATTTATCAAAAAAATCCTTCTCATTACCCTAAACTTTCTTCCTGAATATATGGATTACCCTTTCCCACCAGAAGTTTCAATAGAATCACTCTATACAGGATATTTTCATAAAGGTTCTAACTTTGACCTCTGTCACCCTTACTGCCTCCAATAACAAAATCAATTACAAAATGCCATGTAATTTTGTATGTCCTGGCCCTCCTCTCTTACTCTACTCAACTGACTGAGCAGACACAGCTGGCATCTGTTTTCTTATTCTTCTTTCAGAACAGAAATCTGATTTCATAGAGACATCCAGCCCTATTTCAATGAAAGGTGACCCCATGCCCAGATCTGGCAAGAGAACATAAGTTCACACAGTAGTTTTCTTCTGCCTCTTCTAGAAGCAATGGATACATGACCCGGAGTTTGGCCAAAGAAAAGTGTGTGGATTTAAGAATCATTTCCCTCACTTATAACATCATTCCTTTTGACCCTGGATATTAATGTTTTTGTAGTGTTAAACATGAAACTAATATAATCATCCTATCTCAAAAGTGAAGTCAGTAGAGTGAATATATTAATAGAAGAAAAGAATCTGGAGTCTTGATGCCAAAACTGTTACAATGTATCTTGCTGTCAACCATTTTAGAAAGTTTTATTTTAATTTTATAGGGCCTTATTGGACCTTATTTTGCATCACAGTTCTGTATAATTCTCTCCTGTCCTTTAATAAATTGTAACTTATTTGAGGACAGCTATATACCTTTCGTACACACATAGCATAGTGTCTTACAGGAAGTAGACTTTCAGTACATGGTTGTTGGTGAAATAAATGAGTATTCCTCTACTACTTGGCTTATCTTCTTAGCTCACAGTACTTTTTCTTAGTTTTAAGATTAAGATTTAAACCTTTCCTTAGTTTTAAGATTAAGTGTTCTAATACCAAGTAGCATAATGACATTCATTTGACTATAGCTTTTACTTTTAATGAACTAGATAGAGCACCCAGTTCCATGCTGAAGGCAAAATAGCTTAGGTACAATCTTTTAACTATGAAAAATAACTAAAAAGACACGAAAATGTTATATTTGGGGGGTGAAGAAGAGCTGTCTAAGTGGTACCGATGGTATTTCCCACGGTGAAAAAATTTTCAATTGCAAGTGATTCACATTTGACATGAAAACATGTGGCATTTCATAGTGTTTCCGTATTTTCTCCTCTATCACTAGCTCATGGTTATGGACACAATGCCAAACCATGAAATCACACATCTAAGAAAGGACAATGAGAAATGTTTCCCTATTACCACTGGCTAATTTCATTAATCTACTCAGAGGCATGTGCAAATTTGAGATAACATACTCCACAAGTCCCAGTGCTTCAGAAGCATTCATTTATGTAATTCAGATCCAATTATATAATTATTAAATTTAATGCTGGATTTAGAAACACTGATAAGTAACAATACCTTCATTTTTCTAAAGCATTACTTTTGTTCCTCGGGAATGAAAAGTCACTGATTAAAATATCTTGAAGTACATTTCCCAGTAAGCCATACTAGCATTGGTTTGATATGAGGAAAGCTGTTTGTTTGTTTTTTTAAGTCTCTCAATGTTTGGGGCCACCTGTCAGCTAATCCCAATTAGAGGCAGTGCCTGATTAAACTGCTCTCTCTAGAACCATTCTGACAACTTCATTATTGCTTCAGTTTATGATAGCAGAGCAGCCATGTGGCATTCCAGAAAGTCTTGACAGCTTAGAGAGAGCCCATTTGGGTGCATAGGTTTTGAAATTGTGCACAGTTTCAAAGTTTTGATTGCATGAATTATACATGAGGGTTGACCAGCTATTTATGCTCAATGATTTTAGCCAATCAGCACAGATGCAGGAAAGAGAGTAGACTGGGAGAGAGCAAAATCAAATATATAATATAAATCAAAAATAAAACTCAGGAAAGCACTTTCTTTTGGCTCTACCAACCCAATGCATGACATTGCAAACCTTGGCAAAACACATTACGCCACTTAATAAAATTTCTCAGGTAGACTAAGAATTCGAAATAAATAGAGGAGAGTAGAAAGGAGAACAAAATTTAGATTCTCTGCTTGCAAATCACTCATACATCAATAGGTTCTATAGGTGGACATAGGCAGGGTCTCTGAAAGTTCACCTTGTTACCTTATCAAACATAACTCTCCTCCATGCACCAAATGTTTCTCTATTCTTTTATCCATTCATCATATTAAAGCATGGGGGTTTGCTGTCTTCTTTTGATTTTTACTTTAGTTGGCTTTAAAGAATTTCAAATGTTTACAAAAGAAAGAAGCAACAATATTTATACATAATTCAGAGAGATGATTATGCATTACTTCTATGGATAAAAAGAGAATCTTGAGTTAGTATTGTAAATAAGATACTATTTGTATTGATATTTTAAATATAAATTTAATAGGAATAAGAAATTAATTTTGATAAAACACACAGTACAAATTGTAAAGAAAACGAATCACAACAAAAAGGAGTGTTTTTCTTTTTCCTCTCTTATCCTTCATTTACATGAGAATAGAAAATGCTGCTTTTTTTTTCTACCCTTTTATTATTTAACAGAGGTTTTCATATCAATTGCTATTATTCCTGGGTTAAGAAGCACATTTCCTGAGAGTGTAAAATAATTGAGATCTACTTTAAAAACAAACCACTTTCTTACCAACAGGACAGCAGTGAGGCTGTTCATAAAGAATGTTTCAGGGTCACCATTAAATAAATTTGCAAGGCTGCTGGCTTCAGGACAGCAGGAAGCACAGGACGTCAGCAGGGGAAAATTGTGTATTTGTCAGCACTGACAGTTTGCTTTATAGTGGACCCTCCTCCTCTTTAAAGTAATTCCCATTCAGTTTATGGTAGATTGGTATACAATGAGGTCAGGCACAGCAAATCAATTCTGATATGATTGCATTTTAGCCATAGTCATATTTCTCCTGGAAATCGTGCCAGAATCAGCTATTCATTTCACAGGAACATTGATTTCCCTACCCTTACGCTGTTACTCTAGTCCATCTTCCATTCAGCAGGGTTCCTCCTTTAAGGAAAATCATGTAAGTCCCAACACTCTCTCCAGGGGTGACTGTGTGCACAGACACACAGACAGGTGTCTTTATTTAACGGCTTTGACCACTGCATAGTATTATTTGGTGCCTCCCCACCTAAGGTTGTATAGGTGATTTTGCCCTTATGCCATCTTTATATTAGCCCATGGGACTACTGCTGTGATTAATGCTGTGTTTTCCCCTTTCACATAAAGAAATGGGCAAATAGGAAAGAGAAGAAAAACACACCTAAAACCTTTCCCTGCTCAGTCTTCCTTTTCTAGTATTCTGCTCCCTTTTACTCTGAGCTGCTAGTTATTACTATCTCTCCTCCCAGTCAAACACCCAAATCCAAACAATTTCTATTATTCTTAGAAGGTCTCACGGTCTGTTTTTAGGTTGAAAAAAATTTTCCGCAGTTATCTGTGAGGTCTCAAGGTTAGGTTCCACGGAGAAAGCCAGAAGTCCACGCTTATTCATCATCATGGCAAGACTTGCAATCACTGCATTCTTACAATTTCCCTTGTTTGGGTAGATTCAATTATTGTTTTAGTGCGCATTCCATTTTTTCCTCCAAACCTTGGTCTCCACGGAAAGGAAATTCTCCTTGTCCTACTGATATTTAGGGTGTCACCATGTGATTTTCTTTGTGCAATGGTATGACAGTGTACATGAAAAGACAGCATATGCATATGCCTTTAGGCAAACACTGTTGGGCTCTGGTTTTTTCCCCATAAGAGTTTCCCCCAGATTGCTTCTGGCTCTTATAGTTCTACCTCCAGAATGAACTTACTTGAACAGACATGAATTCAAGCACAGGCTCTGAAACCAAGGTAGTCTCACTCAAATCTGAAGTAGAGACATTCTAGGCAAATCACAGATCTTTAGTGGCTTCCCAGGTGGGCTGAGTGGTAAAGAACCCGCCTGCCAATGCAAGGGACATAAGAAATGTGCGTTTGATCCCTGGGTTGGGAAGATCCCCTGGAGGAGGCCATGGCAACCCACTCCAGTATTCTTGCCTAGAGAATCCAGGGGTAGCATCAGACATGACTACAGCGACTCAGCATGCACTCGCATGGATATATAACAAAGAAGCAAGTACTTGTTTTTGTGTGCCACAAAATTGTATGGTCACTTGTTATGCAAAAAACAAGCAAACTGGTTAACACATAGTTGGTTCTAGAATCATGGTTCTGCAAAAATTAAAACCTAAAATATGTGGTGGTGATTTGGGGAACTGGCAAGCTGGTAAAGAAGTTGCCAAATGCAGTTGAGAAAAAAAGACCTGCACCATGAGGTGGCAAAATATTTGGTAACTCTAGAGGCAATGAAGTAAAAAGAAAAAGTACACACTGAGCTGGCAGTGTTGGGAAAATATTTTCAAAGTGTAAGCTATTTGTTAATCAAGTCTTAGTGTGATGGTTAATCTTATGTGTCAGCTTGACTGGGCTAATGGATGCCCGGAGAGCTGGTAAAACATTACTTCTGGATGTGCCTGTGAGGGTTTCTGAAAGAGATTAGCATTTGATTTAGTTGACTGAGTAAGGATAGCCACTTTCATCAAGGCAAGAAGTATCATCTAATCAGTTGGGAGCTGAAGAGTAGCAAAACGTGAAAAAAGGGAGAATTCTTTCTCTCTTCTTGGAAGGGTGCATCCATTTTTTCCTGCCTTTAGATGTCAGAGCTCCTGGTTCTCAGATCTTTAGAACTGAGGATTTACACCATGTGCATTCCTGGTTCTCTGGTTTTTCAACACAGACTGAATTGTGCCACCAATTTTCCTCATTGTCCAGCTTGCAGATTGCAGGTAGTGGGACTTCTCAGCTTTTACAACTGTATGACCCAATTCCTATAACAAATCTCCTTTTCTATATACGCGTGTATCTAGCTATCCCAGTGGTTATGTTACTTGAGAGAGTCCCTATTAATACAATTAGTTATGATGTTAAAAGTAGAAGATCAGTTCAGAAAGGAGTTGACCCACTGGCAAGCAAAGTTATGAGGAAAGAGAAACAGCCCAGAATCTACAGAATCAGAGAATTAAATTGGTGCTTGGGCAA
The DNA here is from genome assembly GCF_032405125.1 of Capricornis sumatraensis. Taxonomy (NCBI): domain Eukaryota; kingdom Metazoa; phylum Chordata; class Mammalia; order Artiodactyla; family Bovidae; genus Capricornis; species Capricornis sumatraensis. The sequence goes on along the minus strand of NC_091081.1, from coordinate 22,827,677 downwards.
TGGTGAAATCAAATGTGTATTTGCAAAACTCTTTTTAGACCTCTAAAAAAAATAAGGTGACTATAGCAGATTCTTTCAACTGACTCAACAGGCACTTAGAAAGTTTGATGGCAGCAAAATCAAATTACTGATAAGTAAGTCTAAAAAGAAAGACAAGTCTGAAAATAAATTGTGGGTATAGCTTTGAGCAAATAAAACTTGCTAGAAACAAAGGCATAAAACACATACATTTTTGAAAGAGCTATATTGGCAAAAGTACAAGCAGCCTAGATTAAATGAACCTGAGATTGAATCAAGTATAAGAAGAAGACTGGCTTCCAAATTTCTAGATGCAGAAGGAGGCTGAAAAGCTGCGCATTCACCAATGAATGACATATTTCCCACTGCTTTCTTCAGAAATGACCAATACTTTCTTTAGAAAGGGAAATGAAAAAACTGAAGCACTCCCCGAAAGGTGAATCTAAGAACTGCGGAAAACTATGGACTGGAAAGTCACTTTGATGAAGTTAATTGGGAACTGATGAGGTAAACTTCCCTAACAGGAAAAAGCCCTGGTAGCATTTGCTTGGCCAAACTTGACAATTTTTATGTATCAGTGAATGCTATATTCTTGTCTTTTTGGATGGGGTTGTTAATGTAATTATACTGCCCCTGTTCCATTTTATTATGCTGAGTATATAGAGAGTAAATAACTCTTTCTTTTAGTTCCTTGGTTTCTGGTTTTCAGAGGGGCAAATTCTTGGCATAATGGAAACCACAAGATCCTAGGCAATGAACTTGATGCCATGAATAAATGAAATTTTCAGTGAGATTTCGGTCATATTCTATTTAAGGAGACATTAACTTCATGAAGAAAAGAAGTAAATATCTGTAAACAAGAGGGCACATTGTGAAAAGATTACTTTTCAGCATTTATTCATTCCTGCCTTGCCTCACCAGGAATGCAGTGTGGTGCTTATTTGCCTAACTGAGCTTAGCTTAGATATACACCATCGCTTTGGTCAGTGGGATACTAATGGATGTGATGCCAGCGAGGCTTATCATGTGCATCAATTAATGCACTCTAGAGATCACTACAAGATGAGATTCCTCTGGACATCTGTTGTTCCTTTATCTTGGTCCCTGAACGAGACACCCGGAGGTAACTGAACCCCATTTGTAACCAAGCTAAGTTGGATCCACAGTCTGAAACAGCTGCTCTGGCTGAACCTTATATTCACAGCTGAAGCAAATCTACTGACAGAAGTAACTGATACATGAAGAAAAAATAAACACTTACTCTGGTATGTCGCTGCAATTTTGTGATTATTTCTTACACAGAGAAACTTGGCTGATATGTCTTGCCTATCCAGAGTCTAGACTTGCCTAGGTTTCCTCACGTAAATATTTATTTGATGATTCCTGTGCAAATAACACAGAGTATTCATTTGGCAATGAAAATATATAATCTCTGTCAGTATGTTATTTCCTGTCTACTCAGATATTGTTACTTTCCCTGTACAAGAGAACTTAAAATTATTCATTTACTTATGGAGTCCTTTATATACACATTGGCTTATTAACACAATTATCCTTCAATTCTCTAAACTTCTCTGTTTCAAAAAAAGGTCCCCAGAATAATCATTCATTTTCCATACAAAATATATTTTGATCAAATATTATGTGCAATATACATGAATAAATACTTCCCAATTTTATTGAAGGCTTATTATGTACAAAACATTTAAAAATAGCTTTTAAATAAACTACAAGTGACATATGAATTAATATGTTTATGTTGCATAACTGTAAACAAATTTAGAAGGATATGGGTTATTTTTTAGTGAATGTGCACTTCAGATATTCACAATATATTTTCTCAATTTTTACTGAAAATCTATCAGTGTCATAAGTCTAACACACACATATATAACACTCTGAGTCAGTGATTTGGAAAATGCCTTTTATAAAAAAGAATCATAATTTTGAAAATTGTAAGTATATTATCTGCATGAATAAAAGCTCTTAGCTCTCAATAAGGAACATGACCCTTTCCTGCAAATGTGTTCTGTCTCTGTACACACCACTAAACAATAAAGAGTAGAGTTAACCATCTATATATTTTCAAATCCCTGAATGCCTGACTAAATTTTTTACTGTGTCAGTTGAATTGGATTCACACATAGACTTCATTGGTGGCTCAGACGGTAAGGGATCTGCCTGCAATGCAGGAGACCTGGGTTCAATCCCTGGGTCAGGCAGGTCCCCTGGAGAAGGAAATGGCTACCCAACCCGGTATTTTTGCCTGAAAAATTCCATGGACAGAGGACCCTGGTGGGCAACAGTCCCTGGGGTCAAAGAGTCGGACATGACTGAGTGACTAACAGACATTTCCTCTTGACAGTATGATTGATAAATGGTAAATTTGTGTCAGTTGTTGCTTTCACACACATTCATACACACACACAAACACACAAAGCAAAACCCAGAACTCTAGGGCTATTTCTTTTTAGACCTCAATATCTATTTTATTCAATTATCTATTTTTGAACTGAATTGTATCCTCCCCTCATATGCATACGTCAAAGCCCTAATCCTCAATGAGACTATACTTGGACATAGGGCTTTTAGGAGGTATTTAAGATTAAATGAAGTCATGAGAGTAGAATCCTAATCTGATAGAATGAATGACCTTTTAAAGAGAAAGAGAGGGGTTTGTCCATGTATACACACCAAGGAAAGACCATGGGAATATACAATGAGAAAGAGGCTGACTATAGCCTATGGAAAGAGCCCTTCAGTTCAGTTCAGTTCAGTCGCTCAGTCTTGTCCGACTCTTTGCGACCCCAGGAATTGCAGCACACCAGGCCTCCCTGTCCATCACCAACTCCCAGAGTTCACTCAGACTCACGTCCATCGAGTCCGTGATGCCTTCCAGCCATCTCTTCCTCTGTCGTCCCCTTCTCCTCCTGCCCCCAATCCCTCCCAGCATCAAAGTCTTTTCCAATGAGTCAACTCTTCGCGTGAGGTGGCCAAAGTACTGGAGTTTCAGCTTTAGCATCATTCCTTCCAAAGAAATCCCAGGGCTGATCTCCTTTAGAATGGACTGGTTGGATCTCCTTGCAGTCCAAGGGACTCTCAAGAGTCTTCTCCAACATCACAGTTCAAAAGCATCAATTCTTCGGCGCTCAGCCTTCTTCACAGTCCAACTCTCACATCCATACATGACCACAGGAAAAACCATAGCCTTGACTAGACAGACCTTAATCGGCAAAGTAATGTCTCTGCTTTTGAATATGCTATCTAGGTTGGTTATAACTTTTCTTCCAAGGAGTAAGCATCTTTTAATTTCATGGCTGCAGTCACCATCTGCAGTGATTTTGGAGCCTCCCAAAATAAAGTCTGATACTGTTTCCATTGTTTCCCCATCCAGACACCAAATCTGCTGGTACCTTGATCATGGATTCTCCAAGCTTCAGAAGCATGAGAAACCAAGTTTTGTTGTATAGCCACCCAGTCTATGTTCGTTGTTGTTGTTGTTGTTATGGGAGTGTAAACAAAAAATGTTGCCTGCCACTCCAGTGGGCTATGAATGTTGCCCATCATCACCATCAAGGCATCACCCCACCCCCGCACCCCCACACTGTGCACCCAGAGGGGGATTTAGGATGGAAACAAACAGACAGGTACTAGCCCTAGATAGTTCAGATGCATATCTAAGGAATAATTTCAATGAGTCCAGACTTTTGCATCTTCCCAAACACAGAAAAGCACTAAAATCATTAACTTGAGATGTCTGTATTGTGTGATGTGCAGGAATCTCTTGATGTTTGACTACAGGTTTTTGTTGTTTTTCCTGCAAACATTCCTATATATCCTGGCTCCTCCCTAACCTCTCTGGAGCAGTTCCTCTGAGTTGAAAGCCTATCTCCCAGGCTCTCCTCCTCAGTAAAGTCCCTGACTAAAACTTAACTCACAATTTTTAAGTTGTCTTTTTTCTTCAGTAAACAGCGGCCTGAGGTGACTAAAGCATGATACACGTAAAATACCACATGAAAAGTTTTTTAAAGTTGAAAATAGACTTATTTAATACTAAGAGCTGATGAAAATGTAAAAGGAATCCCCTTTAAAAGATATCACTTAAAATAAGTTAAAAATGTAAGCTTCTAAGAGATGACAGTTGTAATGGCATATTATACAGAATTATTTTTAAACATTTGGGAAAGTAAAAAAAAAAAAAATCTAAGAAAACAAGGTGGATAATGTTTGCCTTATAGAAAAGCACCATATCTAAAGATTAAAAGTTTTGTAACCCAATACTTTGCATTCATATTAGAGGAAGGCAGAAACACATTTCCCTAAAATTTCAAGTTTTTCAATATATGACGAAACATATATTTGAATTAGGAAATTGGATGACTAAATTTTATTGCCTTTGAGTATAGTTATAACATAATCAGTGAAGAAGTACTTATTAAGTGTTTACTATATGTCAGTATTACTCCAAGCACTAAAATTCAGCAGTGGATAATATAGACAAGGTCTCCATTCTCATGATAGTTATTCCTAGTGGGTTGGAGATAAAAATAATTAGTGAGAGTCAGAGTAGACCAAGTTGGCAACATAAGAGTCACCTGATCCTTCTTCTCAGAAACACACGAAATGTATAGCTACACATGCAGCAAGTCTCCCAGAAAAAGATCCAGAAGCTAGCTGACTGACACCTACAGCAAATGAATGAGAAAATACCCACATCAAAACACATAGGAAAGGCTGAGACACACTTTTGTCATAAATCCCACTCATGTCATAGCATCATACAGTCAGAAGGGAACCCTTAATTCCCAGCTTTTCTTCAAGAAGAGATTATTGACATTAAGCATGTTCTTATAAATCAAAAAATAATAAAAGCGCTATACAAATCTCTGACTCTAACACACATTAGCTCTGCTTTTCCCAGGTGGTTGAATTGAGTATTTCAATTCATATAGGGAAAAATATGCCAATCAGATGGAATTGCTTAGATACACTGCTTCAGTGAGTTAACTGAATTTTTTTGCTGTTTTACAGTAAGTCTGATAGATGACATTTCATGAGAAAACTTTTCAATAACTTTATTTCTCCTAGATTTTTGGGTGAAAGGAAGAGAAAACTTGTGTGTATATTTGTGTGTTTCTTTTCAAATGTAAATGATTGTTGTTAACTATGCTAGAAACTATGTTAACTATGTTAAACATTCGTTAACTACGATAGAATAAATTCCACAACACAAATTTTTAGTTTGGTGGTTTCAATTTATCTTTTCTGCATCTTTACACATTTCCAGTTCGAATCTGTTTACTTTGACTCAGCATATTTTACCTTAAACTAAAGTTTATCTGACTTAAATGTTAGCTGATGATACTGGAGGTATGTCATTAAATTCTTCAAAGATCAAAATATAATGGTACATTTAGTGTTCAATATGATTATGATTGAAGAAGACATATTTAAAGATACTGGAATTATCCATGTGGCCTAATAAGCTTTTATATTAGAGACTATAGCTTACATTTTTAAAAATTATAATTGGCTATTCTCCCCAAAATATAATAATTGCAGAGGAACTCCACTGTCTAAATGATTTACTGATTGTTTCATTTCTATTGTGTTCTTAAATATTCTTTCAATTACTAATTGCTTTGTTATTAGTATTTTTAAAGGTTTCTTGAGTTATGGTTTCATATACAATTGTTAAAATGATTATAAACTCCAAAAAGGATTTAAAAACATGAAATTATAGTTTATATACAAAATATTACATGTAAACAACGTATTTTGTTAAATATGAGTCAATATTGATATTTCAGCCAGTAAATTAAGTATGTTACTCTTTTCAGTCCTATCATTTTAGATACATTAAGTAGATGAAGTCTAATAAAAATAGCAATTGATTATAACTTCTCTTGTATATCCTCAAATTTTTAATGATGTTAAACAAAAACTGAGGATACTATGCTTAAGGAAGTAAAGGGGTTCATGGTACTCTAGAGAAAAAATTTCAATGAAATTTTGGGATTACAGTGGAATATGGAAATTTCTCTCTTCCTTAGAACTTTAAAAAAATAAATTCCACAACACAAATTTTTAGTTAAATGTAAGCAGTGGAAAACTAGATATCAGGAATCAAAAACTATATAAGGAAAGATATAAAAGATACCTTCAAATATGAAAATGTCATCATAAAACACAAGAATAGATGTAATACTTCAATGGATAAAAGTTTCCAAGAATAAAGGAAGGTCTCTAAACACTCTAATAGAGAACATTCTCTTAAGACAACAGTGCAATTTCACTGCCCCTAGAAGATATGTTTGCTGAATTAAAGCCTTATTAAGCTTAAAACTAAAGCAGATTTGTGCTGCATGCTTTCAGTGAAGGTTCTATGGTTCTCTACATCCTTGAACCATTGTCCTTATAAAAAATTTGCCATGATTTCATCCATGATTATAAAATTTACAGGTCATATTTACATAATATGTAAGCTCAATGTTTACAAAAACACCCAATTTTTGCTAACAAGTATAAATAGAGATCCAGAAGATAAGTATTCTAGACTGAGGGTTGGCAAACTAGGGTCTGAATGCCAAATCCAGATCATTGTCTGTTTTTAAAATAATCCAGTGACTAGTAATGGCTTATATGTTTTAATTGGTGGACAAAATCAAAATAAGAATAATATTTGATGATGTAAAAGTTATACAAAATTCAAGGTCCAGTGTTCAAAAATAAAATTGTATTGTAACATCATCACATTCAGGCATTTCTATATTGTCTACAGATGCTTTTTTGCTATGATGACAGAGCTGAGTAATTGGAATAGAGACTCTGTGGCCCATAAGGCCTAAAATATTTACCATCTGGACTTGTACAAAAAGATCACCCACTTCTGTTCTAAACTACTAGAGGACACTAGACTGTACACTCTGGAGAAGTAATTACCAATGTAAATAATGATAATAATAACACATATACTGTTATATGGATTTGAGGAAGGAGAAAGAATTCTCAAATATTTTGCCAGTCAAAAGAAGTCATCACATTCTGAAAATTTATAATCACTATCGTAGATTCAAATGATATCTGAAATAGTAATATCCAACCCAGTCCTCCACATTGAGTCCTTTTCTGGTATTTCCTGTTACAGAGAACCACCCAACAAGTAGTAGGGAGGTAAAAATTTTGCTTGTCATCGTCCCCTCCCTCTCCCTCAGATACAATATCCATTTCATTTACAGAGCCTGTTGATTTTACCTCCTTCTTTCCATATCTCTCCATCCCCATTATTATGTTCCTAGCCTGAGCACTCATCTATCTGAACTACGACAACTAATTACCTTTTAACTGATTTCCCAATATTAATATTTTAAAATACATACTTTATAGAAAAAATGGTATAAGCTCACTATAAAACACAAAAAAAGTGCAAAGAAATTAAAACAGGATCGAGTCAATATTTATTTAAACCTATTATTTCAACCAAATTTCAACCTTTTATTCTGTCATGCCATTTTCCGTCCCGATCTCTTTAATTTCATTGCACTCCTCCATTGGTTGGCTTTATTTTGTTATCAAGTAATGTATCTTTCATTAATAACTCAAGGGAAGACATCTTTTTAGAGTTTTTGGAATTTTAGTATCATGCCTTGAGAGAAAACTAAACTAAGCATGATAATCTTAAACTGTCCAATGTTGTCTCTTGGCATCCTATAAAATATGGGAAAAAAAGCTTTGGCTTTCTGTACATTTGTTATTGTTATCATTAACCTTTAAGTTCTAAATCTCACAATGTATGCTTCAGTATTGCCTTTTTTTTAAAATCAGATTTTGTGGGATATGTATCACCTTTATGATAGGAAAGGCAATTTTATCATCCTTTTATTTTTTTCCACATGCCATATTTTCTTCCTGATAACACAAATTAGACATCTGCTGATTTCCTTTGTATGTCTTTCAGAAATACTATTCCTGCTAATATTATTGGTCCCATTTACTTTTTTTATTTTTTGTAATTTTTCTCAGTTCTCTAATTTATGTTTATTGAGGTGCTTTAAGATAAAAGCTTTCTACTTTTATCTCTAAACTTTAAATCACCAATGCTTTTGTTTTTCTCTTTCATTTCTTCCTCACGTATCTCAGTCCCCTTTGATTCTTTTTTGCTGACCTGGAATCGCTTCTTTAAACTCTTCTTTGAATCCCCATAAAACAGGTATAAACATACACATTTTCACAATTGCCACATTCCACATCTCTTCTGATTATAAAGATAATACTTGCTAGATGCTACTTTCATCTTCCTTTCCTTCCAATTTGTTGTTGTTGTAACTGTCATGTGTTTATAAGTTTCTGCAATTGTTTGCTCATTGCATTTGTTTTAGTTTTATTTACAGCACTCTGAACAAGTCCTGCATCTGTTCCACTCTGCAATGTGACTGGTGGCATTCAGCATAGTCTGAAATACAGTGATAAGAGACTCTCCTGGGGCTATCCATTAATATAATTTCAAGTCCTGAATGAACCACTCACCCAAAATCCATTGTATTAATTTGGTGGTGGTTGTTGTTTAGTTGCTCAATCATGTCCACCTCTTTGTAACCCCGTAAACTGTAACCCACCAGGCTCTTCTGTCCATAGGATTCTTCAGGCAAGAACACTGGAATGGGCTGCCACTTCCTCCTCCAGGGGACCTTTCCGAGCCAGGGACTGAACCTGCATCTCCTGCATTACAGGTGGAATCTTTACTGCTGAGCCATCAGGGAAGCCTGCTCTTTTGGTTAGGTGCAATTTTATGCTCTGATTTTGGAGGCAGCAATTTGAAGTTATTCATACTCTCTGGATTTTCATTTCCTAATCCCATGTTCCTTCCCCTCTCACCTTTCATACACTTTCCCTCCAACAGGCTCTCTCACCAGGAGGAGGAGGTTACTGTTGTTCAGTCACCCAGTTGTGTACAACTCCTTGTGACCTCATGGACTGCAGCAGGCCAGGTATCCCTGTCCCTCACCATCTCCCAGAGTTTGCCCAAATTCATGTCCATTGCATCGGTGATGCCATCCAGCCATCTCATCCTCTTACACCCTCTTCTCCTTCTGCCCTTAATCTTTCCTAGCCTCAGGGGCTCTTCAATGAGTCAACTCTTGACATCAGATGACCAATATACCAGAGTCTCAGCTTCACCATCAGTCCTTCCAATGAGTATTCAGGGTTGATATCCCTTAATATTGACTGCTTTGACCTCCTTGCTGTCCAAGGGACTTTCAGGAGTCTTCTCTAGCACCACAGTTCAAAGGCATCATTTCGTTGGTGCTCTGCCTTCTTTACGGTCCAGCTCTCACAACCACGTGTGATCACTGGGAAGACCCTAGACTTGACTATATGGACCTTGGTCGGCAGAGTAATGTTTCTGCTTTTCAACACACTGTCTAGGTTTGTCACAGTTTTCCCACCAAGAAGCAAACATCTGATTTCATGGCTGCGGTCACCATCCACAGTGATTTTAGAGCCCAAGAAGAGGAAATCTGTCACTGCTTCCACCTTTTCCCCTTCTATTTGCCATGCGGTAATGGGGCCGGATGCCATCATCTTGGTGTTTTTAATATTTAGTTTTAAGCCAGCTCTTTCACTCACCTCCTTTACCCTTATCAAAAGGCTGTTTAATTCCTCTTTGCTTTCTGCCATTAGATTGGTATCATCCACATATTTGAGGTTGTTGATGTTTTTTCATCTATCTTGATTCCAGTTGCTAACTCATCCAGCCTGGAATTTCTCATGATGTGCTCAGTATATAGATTAAACAAACAGCATGACAGCAGACAACCCTGCCATACTCCTTTCTCAATCTTGAGCCAAAAATTTGTTCTATACAGGGTTCAAACTGTTGTTTCTTGACCCACATACAGATTTCTCAGGAGACAAGTAAGATGGTCTGTATTTTCATCTCTTTAAGAGCTTTCCACAGTTTATTATGAGCCACATAGTGAAAGGCTTTGGCATAGTCAATGAAACAGAGTTAGCTGTTTTTCTGGAATTTCCTGGCTTTCTCTGTGATCTAGAGAGGAGGAGGTTAATAGATGATACAGTTGTCCTCCTACTTTCCCATCTCTTGCAACACTCTACTCTGAGACCTGGAACTAGCAGGGTCTGGGACTCTCCCTACTTTGCCTTTGATCCATCCAAATTCTTTGATCTTTTTCTATTAATCAAGGGAAAATTGAGTTGTTTTTTTTTTTTTACTTTCAGAGATATGGGACTTTTATACAAGATATCTCTGAAAGTAGGGGAAAAAACTCAATTTCCCCTTGATTAATAGAAAAAGATCAAAGAATTTGGATGGATATTGGACTTTCTATACAAGATATTGGAGAAGGCAATGGCAACCCACTCCAATACTCTTGCCTGGAAAATCCCATGGATGGAGGAGCCTGGTAGGCTGCAGTCCATGGGGTCGCCAAGAGTCGGACACGACTGAGCGACTTCACTTTTACTTTACACTTTCCTGCACTGGAGAAGGAAATGGCAACCCACTCCAGTATTCTTGCCTGGAGAATCCCAGGGACGGGGGAGCCTGGTGGGCTGCTGTCTATGGGGTCACACAGAGTCGGACAAGACTGAAGTGACTTAGCAGTAGCAGTAGTATACAAGATATATTCAACCTAAGGTCTTTATTTGTGTTAGCTTTTAACATGCTGTCCTGATTTGGACCATTTTTTGAAAGTATTATTTGGCAAATATTATTTAAAATGTGTTGACACCATAAGTATTGGATACTTGAAAGTGAAAGTGTTAGTCACTCAGTCATGTCCAACTCTTTGTGACCCCATAGACTGTATGTAGCCTGCCAGGTTCCTCTGCCCATGGAATTCTCCAAGCAAGAATATTGTGCAGGCAGCCATTCCCTTCTCCAGGGGATCTTCCTGATCCCAGGATTGAACCCGAGTTTCCTGTATTACATGCAAATTCTCTACCATTTGAGACACCAGGGAAGCCATTTGACACTTTATGCACACACACAATTTTTATTTCTATATGTTTCAATAAATAAAAGTACTTTATTTCACCAACTTTAACCCTATGTCTACATATTTTCACTTTCTTCTCCAGTCAATTATCTCTATAGGCAAAAGCATTCTTTGAAAAATACAAATGCTGCGACTCATCTCTTTGTGAAACCCTTCAAAGAACTACATTTCTCTTAAACAAACACTGACACTGGTTGTAAAGTCTAGATGTCCCTGCATGATTATGTCCTCACTCCGCATCCTCACCGTGCAGGTTAGCATCTTTCTATAGTTCAAATGTATTGCCTTTCTCTGCTGTTCTCATTTGCCTCAAAGCCTTGTGCATGTAGATGGTGAACATTACCAACCCACAATTTTGCCAAATTAACAGGTCTTATTACTCAGAGGTCAGAGTTTCTATCTTAAGAAAAATCTCTGACCTCCCTATACTATCCTTTTTGGCTTCCCTGATAGCTCAGTTGGTAAAGAATCTGCCTGCAATGCAGAAGACCCCAGTTGGATTGGTCTACTCAAAATCTGCAGCACTTTTTCAAAACAATCAGAGTTAGGACATTACATACTTATTAAATGAGTCATTCAATGAGGAAAATGAATAACAGAGAAATACCTTGAAAATCATATTTAACCATTTTAAATGGTTGACAGAAAAATTTTAAATAAAAATATAAAGCAATATTCATTTAATAATTATCAATTATTATATCTTGATATGATTCTTCATTCAATAAGACCTATATTATGTGATATTTTAGCAGTTTTGCTTGATTTCTTCTGAAAATGATTCTCATAAACTTTTTGCTCCTGTGCTCACATACTTTCTGTCACCTCCTCACTGTCCCTCTCTATGTATATATACATACATATATACACACGCAATTACATGTGTATATGTGTATGCATATGTATATATAAATTAACTTACAATGAATTATATAAAACCTTATCATACAAACACTTATAAGGGCATTAAGAGCACAGGAAACTTCCAATAAGTTTCTGTCCTTGATTCTTAGGACCCCAAACAAGGTCACATATCTGAATTCACATGCCTTATAAATTATGTAACTATCAGACTAACTTGTTCAGTTTTCAATACAATGAAGGATTTTTTCAAGGTTAATACTTCAATTTATTGCAAAACATACATTGTCCATTTCAGACAACATGCATCTAGCAACTATAACTTCTTTCAGCTCAAAACCTAACATCGACAATATTTTCAAAAGAGCTTAAAACTCTATATAGAAAGTATTTCAAATGTCAATCTATCTTTTGATCCAATTTATGAAAAAATTAGCTTTAGTTTGAATGCTAGGGTCAGAATACTACCGCTATGCTTACAGTGCTTTCTCCCTATGTTACAAAGTTATGAACAATACACATTAAAAACTAATGAATAATCAATTGGAATATTAGGGCCAAACTGCATTAGCTACATCTATTTTCTTGCTCACCCATCAACAAAGCCCTTGAGAATGACATTTAAGTTTAAGTAAACATCACAGACTATCTTGGCCTTCTACATGTCCCATCATTTGCTGTTCACCTTTTCTTTCCTTTGATTATTTTGATCTTTAACTATGTCACCTTTTTGATGTAGTTCTAAGTTTAAAACCTACGTGATGAAATTCTCAAAAATAAAAAAGTTTTAAAAGTTTTAGCCTTAATGTAATTAAAATTAAATTTGCTTATTGAAAACATTTATACCCAATCATTTATTATATGAATAGCTGTCTTCTTTCTACCCATATGGTTGGTTCACTGCACACTAGCCATGCTCTCTAAAGCAAAAGGGGAACCTGCCTAGAAAAAGCAAGAAAGCATCCCATGGGTCTTTTGCCAATTTCCCTTCTCTCTAATGCCCCTTCCATTTAACCCAGCACTTCCTCTCTTTCCTATTTAATGAAAAACTGGTTTCAGCTCCTGCCAGATTGCTAACAAAAATCTCACAATAAGCAATCATATCAACTCACTGAAAGACATCTGACTTACAAATCAATTGTTGGGAAGACAAGCCTTAATTATACCTACTGCAGTGCATTCCCTGAACAATGAACACAAAGTTATTATTGGATGTGGATCATATACGATTCCTTCCATCCATGCTCAAGGCCATCCTGCAGTTTTCAGAGTGTCTCAGCCTGTTAGCTCATCCATTCCTTGTGAGGCAAGTGTCATCTCTTCCTAACCCCACCTTTCAACCTGATCCCAATCATGAAAAGGACTTTGCAAACTCATTTATCATTCTGGGTCCTTTCTGTCATTTTTCTTTTTAAGACATTTCTCAGAACCCCTTTGATTCTCTAATTTCTCTCTTTTCTCTTTCTGAGTTTCTGTTCCAGAATGATAGATCTCACACCCCACCTTCCCACCTGCCCTAAACTCATTCTTAAACATATAATCATTAAGTGTTTTCTTTCATCAAGGTAGCTGGCATCTATGAGCAGTAGTCAAAGTTTGATTTGTAGAAAGTCTTGAGACAATCAGGAGAGGGGAGGGAAGGGAATTAAAGTCCCCTGTTAATACTGATAATTGATGTTTCTACAAGAGAAACTGCTTTATTTGAAAGTCAAGGGGACTTAAAAAGTTATGATTTAACCTAATGGATATCAAGGTTAACTAAATAGAAACATCTCTTTCTTTTTTAAATTTTAAAAAGGTATTTTAGACCAGTTCTAGGTTTACAGAAAAACTGAGCAGAAAATATAGAGAATTCCCATATACTCCCTGCCCTCACAAATGCACAACTTCCGAGAGAACAAGATGGCAGATGAGTAGGTGTACATGGAGTACATCTCTCTCCATGGATACATCAGGAATACACCTTCAGACACAGAAGTGCATGCAGACCACCAGCTGAGAGGGAACAGGATTATCTGACCAGTGGAAAAGAATATATAAAACCATGCAAAACTCAGTAGGATGAAGGAACTAGGGGGAAAAACAGGAGAGTTAGTAGGACTGGACCTGCCCTCAGCTGGTGGGGGAAATGAAGCAGGTGTCTGATCCCCACATTGGTGCAGTTGTCTGAGTCAGAGGAGAAACATTTAAGGCTGAGAGGGAAACAGCTGATACGTGGCAGCCTACATGGAATGAGAATCAGACAGTCCTTGCTGCAGCCATACATACCCCAGACAGGGACACAGGTCCCCTGGAATGCACAGCATCTGGGAGCTGGAGTTTAGGGGTTATGAAGCAATCCTAGGGCAAAGGCTGCTGTTGACTGTGGAGAGATATATCAAGGGGATGTGAGGGAGGAGATCCTGGTAGGAAATGCCAGTGGAGGAAAGCCAGGCAGCCATGGAAGCAAGGTGGTACTTCTGAGTCACAAGTAGGGGATGGAGCCATCACCACGGCCTCTGTCTCCCCACATGCCAGCATTGGTAGCTAAACAATAGAGAGGCTGGCCCATCAAATGCCTGATGCACTGAACTACAGAGTAGGACCCCACCCAGGTTGCCCCTTTAAGTTCCTGATGCCCCAATCTACAGCGTAGGACCCCAGCCAGGAGGTGGGTGTCTGACATACAGAACAACAGAGGAGGACTCCAAGCAAGGGAGCCCTCTAAGTGCCTGAATGGTCAGAGCTCTGAAGGAAGACTGGCCAAAGAGGCCTTCTGATTGCCAGCTACAAGAGGCTCGAGAAAGGACTCTGATAGGGCCAAAATTCCTGTGGCAGAGGCAGTCCATGTCCCTGAACACCTTGCCCTGCCAGAGTCCCCACAAGCCAAGCAGCTGTGCCACCTTCATGCTCAACACTTACTGGGGCAGAGCTGCCACATCCAAAAAAGATCTTGTGTCTATGTGCACGGGGTCGCTTTGGTCATGTCCAACTTTTTGCAACTCTGTAGACTGTGGCCTGCCAGGCTTCTCTGCCAGGGGGGTTCTCCAGGCAAGAATCCTGGAGTGTATTGGCCAATACTGATTGCCATACCCTTCTAGAGCACTATATTTCCTGCTGCCAGAGCCGCCAACTCCTCTGAGTACCAGGTGCTTCCAGAACCCCTATGACCCAAGCAGCTGCACCACCTCCACACCTGGCCTTCACAGGGGCAAATCCAAGTCCTCCAGGGCAGCATCAGGAGTAAACCCCATTGGATGACCCATATGCAGAGGTGGAAATAAAAACACAATTGAAACCCAGGGGCAGTGTGGCTAAAGAAGACCCCAAACCATCCCACCAGCTATACAAGCTGCAGATTAAATCCACATGCTCAACTAGGCAGACTCTGTGTCTATGGAATATATAAAAGGACATTGAGAGCTCCCACAAAAGAAAACACACTAGTTCTGACAGCAGTGGACATTGGAGGCAAGAACTCACAGGAATAGGAACAGATTAGAATCTGAGCTCCTCCCACAAATCATCCAGAGATCAGCATAGTGTTGGAGGGCATCCTAGGGAGGTGAGGTGGGCTGTAACTCTCAGCAAGTGAAAGGACTCTGATAGCAGTGACTCAAGAAAAACATTTATTATTCTTATGTTTTGAGTGTTCTGTAGAGTCTTTTGGATTTTTTTCCCCCTCTGTTGTAGTTGTCAACTTTATTGGCACTATGAAATCTAATTCAGCTTTTGGACTTTTTTTCCCCTCTCAGTAATATTTTTTATTGTGTTATAAACCTCTGCCTCTATGTTGGGCTTTTGCAGTTCTGTGAAGTTTTCCTTATTTTTTTTTCCTTTAAAAAATATTTTTAAACTATTATTTTTTTTTCTAAATTTATTCTTTTATTTGCTTTTCCTACTGTTCTTTTCCCCTTGCAGTTAATCTTTCATGTATATAAATCTTTTTTATCTACCTCTATTTAACTTTGCATATGTATTCTTTCTTTCTTTCCTTTCCTCTCAACATATTTGTCAGTTTAATTTTCATTGCTTTATTCCCCAATTGGCACTTTGCTTTAGTTTTATTTTCCAGTTTGTGCTTTACCTAGTTTTGTCCTTAACTGATAAATATAATTTTTGATTTCCTTTGTTTACCATGTCAATCAACTATATTTTAGTTGTAATGTTTTGACTTTGCCTATGGATATATATGTGTAGATTGCATTATTTTAATTATTATTTTCCTGTCTTTGTAACTGCCATTTGTCTGGGGTTCATCTTTGGTTTCTCATTTTGGGGTATTTGTTTTAATCTCACTTAATGCCATAACAAACCACTTGTGGAGTCTTCATTCCTGACCAGAGATCAAGCCCTGAGCCTTTGGAGTTGGAGCACTGACTTCAAGACCCTAGGCTACCAGAGAACCAGTCCTAGGGAGGATCAAAGAGTGAGAACTCACACAAAGGAAACCACTTGAATACAAGACCTGGCATGACCCAACCACCAGTAGCACCCTGTACAGGACGCCTCATCTAAAGAACAAACAAAACAAAAATAAAAACCCAGTCATCAGCAGACAGGATTACCACCTCACTCAGCCTTTACCCATCAGAGGAAAAACAAACAAACAAATAAACAAAAACCTTAGGAGGGCAGAAACCAAAAGGAAGAAAGAATTCAACCTTGAATCCTGGGAAAAGAAGACCTCAAACACAATAAGTTAAAAAAAAAAATAATGAAAAGGCAGAGAAATACTACACAATTGAAGGAACACATTAGAAACACATAAGTCCAAATAAATGAAGAGGAAATAGGAAAACTACCTGAAAAAGAATTCAGAATAATGATAGGGGTCCCAAAAGAAGAAGAGAAAAAGAAAGAGTATGAGAAAATTTTTGAGGTGACTATAGTTGAAAATTTACCCAACATGTAAAAGGAAATAGTCAATCAAGTCCAAAGACAAACCCAAGGAGAAACATGCCAAGGCACACACTAATCAATCTAACAAAGACTAAACACAAAGAAAGAATATTAAAATCAGCAAGGGAAAAGCAGCAAGTAACAGCTAGCCTTTCAGCAGAAAATCTGCAGGCCAGAAGGGAATGGCAGTTTAAAGTACTGAAATGGAAAAATCTACAACCAAGATTACTGTACCTGGCAAAGATCTCATTCAAAATTGACAGAGAAATAAAAAGCTTTTCAGACAAGCAAAAGTTAAGATAATTCAATACTGCCAAACCAGCTTTACAACAAATGTTAAAAGGACTTGTATAGTCAAGAAATAAAAGAGAAGGAAAAATATCTACAAAATCAACCCCAATTAAGAAAATGGCAATGGGAACACACATATCTCCAACCAAAAGTCACAGACTAGCTGAATGAATATAAAAACAAAGACCCATATATATCCTTCTACAAGAAACCCAATTCAGACCTAAAGACACATATAGGCTGAGTGTGAGAGGATGGAAAAATATATTCCATGCAAATGGGAAGCAAAGAAAGCTGGAGTAGCAATCTCATATCAGACAAAATAGACCTTAAAATAAACAAATTACAAGAGATAAGGAAGGAAACTACATAAGGATCAAGGCATCAATCCAAGAGGAAGACATAACAATTGTAAATATGCATGCACCCAACATATGAGCACCTCAATACATGAGACAAACACTAACAAACATAAAGAGAGAAACTGACAGTAACACAATAAGAGTAGGAGACATTAACACCCTACTCACACCAATGGAAAGATCATCAAAACAGAAAGTTAATAAGGAAACACAAGTCTTAAATGATACATTAGATGAGAAGGATCTCATTGATATCTTCAGGACATTCCATCCAAAGCAAGAAGAATACACCTTCTTTGCAAGTGCTCATGGACATTCTCCAATGTCCCAAATCAAACCTCAGTAAATCTAAGAAGATTGAAATCAAATAAAGCACCTTCTGCAATCACAAAGCTATAAGTTCAGTTCAGTTCAGTCACTCAGTCGTGTCCAACTCTTTGCAACCCAAAGAACCACAGCACACCAGGCCTCCCTTTCCATCACCAACTCCCAGAGTCCACCCAAACCCATGTCCATTGAGTCGATGAAGCCATCCAACCATCCCATCCTCTGTCATTCCCTTCCCCTACTGCCTTGAATCTTTCCCAGCATAAGGGTCTTTTCAAATGAGTCACCTCTTCAAATCAGGTGGCCAAAGTACTGGAATTTCAGCTTCAACATCAGTCCTTCCAATGAACACCCAGGACTGATCTCCTTTAGGATGGACTGGTTGGATCTTTCTACAGTCCAAGAGACTCTCAAGAGTCTTCTCCAACACCACAGTTCAAAAACATCAATTCTTTGGTGCTCAGCTTTCTTTATAGTCCAAATCTCACATCCATACATGACTACTGGAAAAACCATAGCCTTGATTAGATGGACCTTAGTCTGCAAAGTAATGTCTCTGCTTTTGAATATGCTATCTAGGTTGGTCATAACTTTCCTTCCAAGGAGTAAGCATCTTTTAATTTCATTGCTGCAGTCACTATCTGCAATGATTTTGGAGCCCAAAAAAATAAAGTCTGACACTGTTTCCACTGTTTCCCCATCTATTTCCCATGAAGTGATGGGACCAGGTGCCATGATCTTCATTTTCTGAATGTTGAGTTTTAAGCCAACTATTGCACTCCCCTCTTCCACTTTCATCAGGAGGCTCTTTAGTTCTTCTTCACTTTCTGCCATAAGGGTGGTGTCATCTGCATATCTGAGGTTATTCATATTTCTCCCATCAATCTTGATTCCAGCTTGTGCTTCTTCCAGCCCAGCATTTCTCATGATGTACTCTGCATATAGGTTAAATAAGCAGGGTGACAATATACAGCCTTGACGTACTCCTTTTCCTATTTGGAACCAGTCTGTTGTTCCATGTCCAGTTCTAACTGTTGCTTCCTGACCTGCATACAGGTTTCTCAAGAGGCAGGTCAGGTGGTCTGGTATTCCCATCTCTTTCAGAATTTTCCACAGTTTATTATGCATTGCCTTTCTTTGGAATTGGAATGAAAACTGACCTTTTCCTGTCCTGTGGCAACTGCTGAGTTTTCCAAATTTGCTGGCATATTAAGTGCAGCAATTTCAGAGTATCATCTTTCAGGATTTGAAATAGCTCCACTGGAATTCCATCACCTCCACTAGCTTTGCTCATAGTAATGTTTCCTAAGGGCTACTTGACTTCACATTCCAGGATGTCTGGCTCTAGGTGAGTGATCACACCATCGTGATTATCTGGGTCATGAAGGTTTTTTTTTTGTACAGTTCTTCTGTGTACTCTTGCCACCTCTTCTTAATATCTTCTGCTTCTGTTAGGTCCAGACCATTTCTGTCCTTTATCGAGCCCATCTTTGCATGAAATGTTCCCTTGGTATCTCTAATTTTCTTGAAGAGATCTCTAGTCTTTCCCATTCTATTGTTTTCTTCTATTTCTTTGCATTGATCACTGAGGAAGGCTTTCTTATATCTCCTTGCTATTCTTTGGATGTCTGCATTCAAATGGGTTTATCTTTCCTCTTCTCCTTTGCTTTTTATTTCCCTTCTTTTCACAGCTATTTGTACGGACTCCTCAGACAGCCATTTTGCTTTTTTGCATTTCTTTTTCTTGGGGATGGTCTTGATTCCTGTCTCCTGTTCAGTGTCACGAATCTCCATCCATAGTTCATCAGGCATTCTATCTATCATGTATAGTCCCTTAAATCTATTTCTTACTTCCACTGTATAGTGATAAGGGATTCGATTTAGATCATACCTGAATGGTCTAGTGGTTTTCTCCACTTTCTTCAATTTCAGTCTGAATTTGGCAACAAGGAGTTCATGATCTGAGCCACAGTCAGCTCCCGGGCTTGTTTTTGCTGAATGTATAGAGCTTCTCCATCTTTGGCTGCAAAGAATATAATCAATCTGATTTCAGTGTGGACCATCTGGTGATGTCCATGTGTAGAGTCTTCTCTTGTGTTATTGGAAAAGAGTGTTTGCTATGACCAGTGCGTTCTCTTGGAAGAACTCTATTAGCCTTTGCCTTGCTTCATTCTGTACAACAAGGCCAAATTTGCCTGTTACTCCAAGTGTTTCTTGACTTCCTACTTTTGCATTCCAGTCCCCTATAATGAAAAGGACATCTTTTGGGGGTGTTAGCCCTAGAAGTTCTTGTAGGTCTTCATAGAACTGTTCAACTTCAGCTTCTTCAGTGTTACTGGTCGGGGCATAGATTTGGATTACCGTGATACTGAATGGTTTGCCTTGGAAACGAACAGAGATCATTCTGTCATTTTGGGGGTTGCATCCAAGTAATGCATTTTGGACTCTTTTATTTATATGATGGCTACTCCATTTCTTCTAAGGGATTCATGCCCACAGTAGTAGATATAATGGTCATCTGAGTTAAATTCACCCATTCCAGTCCATCTTAGTTCACTGATTCCTAGAATGTTGATGTTTACTCTTGTCATCTCCTGCTTGACCACTTCCAATTTGCCTTGATCATGGACCTAACTTGACTAGATATCAATTACAAGAAAAAAAAAACTGTAAGAAACACAAATACATGGAGATTAAACAATACGTTTCTAAATACCCAACAGGTTACTGAAGAAATATAAAGGGAAATTAAAAAATTTCTAGAAACAAATGCAATGAAAACAGAACAACTCAAAACCTATGGGAAAGAGCAAAAGCAGTTCTAAGGGGGAAGTTTATAGCAATACAATCCTACCTCAAGGAACAAGAAAAACATCAAACAGACACCTAAATTTACACCTAAAATAACTGAAAAAAGAACAACAACAAAATTAGTAGAAAGAAAGAAATCATAAAGATCTAAGCAGAAATAAATGAAAAATAAATGAAAGAAAGAATAGTAAAGATTAATGATTAATAAAACTAAGAGCTGGTTCTTTAAGAAGACAAGCAAAATTGAGAAACATTTGACCAGACTCATCAAGAAAAAAGAGAGAAGAACCAAATCAACAATATTAGAAATGAAAAAGGAGAGGTTATAATAGACAATGCAGAAATACAAAGGATTATAAAAGACTATTATGAACAAGTATATGGCAATAAAATGGATAACCTGGAAGAAATGGACAGATTCTTAGAAAAGTTCAATCTTCCAATACTGAACCAGTAAGAAACAGAAATTGTGAACAACCCAATCCCAAGCACTGAAATTGAAGCTGTGATCAAAAATCTCCCAAAAAAACAAAAGCCCAGGACCAGATGGCTTCACAGGAGAATTCTATCAAATATTTAGAGAAGAGCTAATGCCTATTCTTCTAAAAGTCTTTCAAAAACTTGCAGAGGATGGGAGACTTCCAAACGCATCCTATAAGGTCACCATCACCCTGATACCAGAACCGGACAAAGACAACACAAAAAAAGGAAACTACACACCAATATCACTGATGAACATAGATGCAAAAATCCTCAACAAAATTTTAGTGAACAGATCAAAAAGCTCATACACCATGATCCAGTTGGGTTTATTCCAGGAAATCAATCAGTGTGATATACCATATTAACCAATTGAAAGATAAAAATCATATGATCATTTCAACAGATGCAGAAAAAGCCTTTGACAAAATCCAGCACCCATTTATGATTAAAACCCTTCAAAAAATTGGCATGGAAGGAACCTACCTCAACATAGTCAAGGCCATATATGATAAGTCTACAGCAAATATTATCCTCAATGGTGAAAAACTAAAAGCATTCCTCCTAAGATCAGGAACAAGACAAGGGTGTCCACTTTCACCACTACTATTCAACATAGTTCTGGAAGTCCTAGCCACAGCAATCAGAGAAGAAAAACAAAAGGAATCTAGATCAGAAAAGAGAAGTAAAGCTCTCACTGTTTGCAGATGGCATGATACTGCACATGGAAAACTCTAAAGATTGTATCAGAAAATTACTAGAGCTAATCGGTGAATTTAGCAAAGTTGCAGAATATAAAATCAATACACAGAAATCACTTAAATTTCTGTATACTAACAATGAAAAATCAGAGACATTAAGGAGTCAATCCCATTCACCATTGCAACAAAAAGAATTAAGTACCTAGGAATAAACTTACCTAAGGAGACAAAAGAACTGTACACAGAAAATTATAAGACACGAATGAATGAAATCAAAGAAAACATAACCAGATGGAGAGAGATTCCATGTTCCTTGGGAGGAAGAATCAATATTGTGAAAATGACTATACTACCAAATGCAGTCTACAAATTCAATGTGATCCCTGTCAAATTACCAATGACATTTTTCACAGAACTAGAACAAAAAATTTCACAGTTCATATGGAAATGCAAAAGACCCTGAATAGCCAAAGAAGTCTTGAGAAAGAAGAATAGAGCTGGAGAATCAACTTTCCTGACTTCAGATTATACTACAGTCATCAAGACAGTAAGGTACTGGCAAAAAAAAAAAAAAAAAAAAACCAGGAATATAGATCAATGGAACAAGATAGAAAGCCCAGAAATAAACCCATCTACCTATGGGTACCTTATTTTTTTACAAAGGAGGCAAGAATATACAATGGGGAAAAGACAAGTCTCTTCAAAAAATGGTGCTGGGAAAACTGGACAGCTACATGTAAACACATGAAATTAGAACACTTCCTAACACCATATACAAAGATAAACTCAAAATGGATTAAAGACATAAATGTAAGACCAGAACCTCTTGGAGGAAACTCTTAGAGGAAAACATAGGCATAACACTTGATGACATAAATCAGAGCAAGATCTTCTATGACCCACCTCCTAGAGTAATAGAAATAAAAACAAAAGTAAACAAGTGGGACCTGCAAGGCAAAAAGACAACCCTCAGAATGGGAGAAAATAGTAGCAAATGAAACAACTGACAAAGGATTAATTTCTAAAATATACAAGCAGCTCATATAACTCAATACCAAAAAAAACACACAACCCAATACCCAATCAAAAAGTGGGGGAAAGACCTAAACAGACATTTCTCCAAAGAAGACATACAGATGGCTAACAAACACATGAAAAGATGCTGAACATCACTCTTATTCAGTTCAGTTCAGTCGCTCAGTCGTGTCCGACTCTTTGCGACCCCATGAATCACAGCACGCCAGGCCTCCCTGTCCATCACAAACTCCCTGAGTTCATTCAGACTCATGGCCATTGAGTCAGTGATGCCATCCAGCCATCTCATCCTCTGTCGTCCCTTCTCCTCCTGCCCCCAATCCCTCCCAGCATCAGAGTCTTTTCCAATGAGTCAACTCTTTGCATAAGGTGGCCAAAGTACTGGAGTTTCAGCTTTAGCATCATTCCTTCCAAAGACATCCCAGGGCTGATCTCCTTTAGAATGGACTGGTTGGATCTCCTTGCAGTCCAAGGGACTCTCAAGAGTCTTCTCCAACGCCACAGTTTAAAAACATCAATTCTTCAGAGCTCAGCCTTCTTCACATTCCAACTCTCACATCCATACATGACCACTGGAAAAATCATAGCCTTGACTAGACGGACCTTAGTCAGCAAAGTAATGTCTCTGCTTTTGAATATGCTATCTAGGTTGGTCATAACTTTTCCTCCAAGGAGTAAGTGTCTTTTAATTTCATGGCTGCAGTCACCATCTGCAATGATTTTGGAGCCCAAAAAATTAAAGTCTGACACTGTTTCCCCATCTATTTCCCATGGAGTGCTGGGATCAGATGCCATGATCTTCGTTTTCTGAATGTTGAGCTTTAAGCCAACTTTTTCACTCTCCTCTTTCACTTTCATCAAGAGGCTTTTTTAGAAAAATGCAAATCAAAACTACAATGAGATATCTCCTCACACCAGTCAGAATGGCCATCATCAAAAAGTCTACAAACAATAAATGCTGGAGAGGGTATGGAGAAAGGTGAATGCTCTTGCACTACTGGTGGGAATGCAAATTGATACAGCCACTATGGAAGATGGTATGGAGATTCCTTTAGAAACTAGGAATAATGCACACAGAACCTTCTCCAGGATAGATCACATTCTGGGCCATAAATCTAGCCTTGGTAAATTTAAAAAAAATTGAAATTATTCAAAGCATCTTTTCTGACCATAATGCAGTAAGATTAGATCTCAATTACCAGAGGAAAAAAAACAATTAAAATTTCCAACATATGGAGGCTTAACAACACGCTTCTGAATAATCAACAAATCACAGAATAAATCAAAAAAGAAATCAAAATATGCATAGAAATGAATGAAAATGAAAACACAACAACCCAAAACCTGTGGGACACTGTAAAAGCAGTGCTAAAGGGAAAGTTCATAGCAATACAGGCATACCTCAAGAAACAAGAAAAAAGTCAAATAAATAACCTAACTCTACACCTAAAGCAACTAGAAAAGGAAGAAATGGAGAACCCCAGGGCTAGTAGAAGGAAAGAAATCCTAAAAATTAGGGCAGAAATAAATGCAAAAGAAACAAAAGAGACCATAGCAAAAATCAACAAAGCCAAAAGCTGGTTCTTTGAAAGGATAAATAAAATTGACAAACCACTAGCCAGACTCATCAAAAAACAAAGGGAGAAAAATCAAATCAATAAAATTAGAAATGAAAATGAAGAGATCACAACAGACAACACAGAAATACAAAGGATCATAAAAGACTACTATCAGCAATTATATGCCAATAAAATGGACAATGTGGAAGAAATGGACAAATTCTTAGAAAAGTACAACTTTCCAAAACTGAACCAGGAAGAAATAGAAAATCTTAACAGACCCATCACAAGCACGGAAATTGAAACTGTAATCAGAAATCTTCCAGCAAACAAAAGCCCAGGTCCAGGCGTCTTCACAGCTGAATTCTACCAAAAATTTCAAGAAGAGCTACCACCTAACCTACTCAAACTCTTCCAGAAAATTGCAGAGGAAGGTAAACTTCCAAACTCATTCTATGAGGCCACCATCACCCTAATACCAAAACCTGACAAAGATGCCACACAAAAAGAAAACTACAGGCCAATATCACTGATGAACATAGATGCAAAAATCCTCAACAAAATTCTAGCAATCAGAATCCAACAACACATTAAAAAGATCATACACTATGATCAAGTGGGCTTTATCCCAGGGATGCAAGGATTCTTCAATATCTGCAAATCAATCAATGTAATACACCTCGTTAACAAATTGAAAAAAAAAGTCATATAATTACCTCAATATACGCAGAGAAAGCCTTTGACAAAATTCAACATCCATTTATGATAAAAACTCTCTAGAAAGCAGAAATAGAAGGCACATACCTCAACATAATCAAAGCTATATAAGACAAACCCACAGCAAACATTATCCTCAATGGTGAAAAATCGAAAGCATTTCCCCTAAAATCAGGAACAAGACAAGGGTGCCCACTTTCACCGCTACTATTCAACATAGTTTTGGAAGTTTGGGCCACAGCAATCAGACCAGAAAAAGTAATAAAAGGAATCCAGATTGGAAAAGAAGTAAAACTCTCACTGTTTGCAGATGACATGATCCTTTACATAGAAAACCCTAAAGACTCCACCAGAAAATTACTAGAGCTAATCAATGAATATAGTAAAGTGGCAGGATATAAAATCAACACACAGAAATCCCTTGCATTCCTATACACTAATAATGAGAAAACAGAAAAAGAAATTAAGGAAACAATTCCATTCACCAAGGCAACGAAAAGAATAAAATACTTAGGAATATATCTACCTAAAGAAACTAAATACCTATATATATAGAAAACTATAAAACACTGGTGAAAGAAATCAAAGAGGACACTAATAGATGGAGAAATATACCATGTTCATGGATCAGAAGAATCAATATAGTGAAAATGAGTATACTACCCAAAGCAATCTATAGATTCAGTGCAATCCCTATGAAGCTACCAGCGGTATTTTTCACAGAGCTAGAATAAATAATTTCAAGATTTGTATGGAAATACAAAAAACCTTGAATAGCCAAAGCAATCTTGAGAAAGAAGAATGGAACTGGAGGAATCAACCTGCCTGACTTCAGACTCTACTACAAAGCCACAGTCATCACGACAGTATGGTACTGGCACAAAGACAGAAATATAGATCAATGAAACAAAATAGAAAGCCCAGAGATAAATCCACATACCTATGGACACCTTATCTTCAACAAAGGAGGCAAAAATATACAATGGATTAAAGACAATCTCTTTAACAAGTGGTGCTGGGAAAACTGGTCAACCACTTGTAAAAGAATGAAACTAGAACACTTTCTAACACCACACACAAAAATAAAATCAAAATGGATTAAAGATCTAAACGTAAGACCAGAAACTATAAAACTCCTAGAGGAGAACATAGGCAAAACACTCTCTGACATAAATCACAGCAGTATCCTCTATGGTCCACCTCCCAGAATACTGGAAATCAAAGCAAAAATAAACAGATGGGATCTAATTAAACTTAAAAGCTTCTGCACAACAAAGGAAACTATAAGCAAAGTGAAAAGACAGCCTTCAGAATGGGAGAAAATAATAGCAAATGAAGCAACTGACAAACAACTAATCTCAAAAATATACAAGCAATTCCTGCAGCTCAATTCCAGAAAAATAAACGACCCAATCAAAAAATGGGCCAAAGAACTAAACAGACATTTCTCCAAAGAAGACATACAGATGGCTAACAAACACATGAAAAGATGCTCAACATAACTCATTATCAGAGAAATGCAAATCAAAACCACAATGAGGTACCATTTCACACCAGTCAGAACGGCTGCGATCCAAAAGCCTACAAGCAATAAATGCTGCAGAGGGTGTGGAGAAAAGAAAACCCTCTTACACTTTTGGTGGGAATGCAAACTAGTACAGCTACTATGGAGTACAGTGTGGAGATTCCTTAAAAAACTGGAAATGGAGCTGCCTTATGACCCAGCAATCCCACTGCTGGGCATACACACCGAGGAAACCAGAATTGAAAGAGACACGTGTACCCCAATGTTCATCACAGCACTGTTTATAATACCCAGGACATGGAAGCAACCTAGATGTCCATCAGCAGATGAATGGATAAGAAAGCAGTGACATATACACAATGGAGTATTACTCAGCCATTAAAAAAAATACATTTGAATCACTTCTAATGAGGTGGATGAAACTGGAGCTGATTATACAGAGTGAAGTAAGCCAGAAAGACAAACATCAATACAGTATACTAATGCATATATATGGAATTTAGAAAGATGGTAATGATAACCCTGTATGCAAGACAGCAAAAGAGACACAGATTTATAGAACAGTTTTTTGGACTCTGTGGGAGAGGGAGAGGGTGGGATGATTTGGAAGAATGGCATTGAAACATGTATAATATCATATAAGAAACAAATCACCAGTCTAGGTTTGATGTAGGATACCGGATGCTTGGGGCTGGTGCACTGGGATGACCCAGAGGGATGGTATAGGGAGGAAGGTGGGAGGGGGATTCAGGATTGGGAACACGTGTACACCCGTGGCAGATTCATGTTGATATATGGCAAGACCAATACAATATTGTAAAGTAAAAACAGAAAATGAAATCTGAAAAAAATAAATAAAAATAAAACACACACACAAAACTAGGAATAAAACCACCACATGACTCAGCAATCCCACTCCTAGGCATATACCCTGAGGAAACCAAAATTGAAAAAGACACATGTATCCCATTGTTTATTGCAGCACTATTCACAATAGCTAGAACATGGAAGCAACCTAGGTGTCCATCAACAGATGAACGGATAAAGAAGTTGTGGTCCATGGACACAATGGAATATTACTCAACCATAAAAAAGAACACCTTTGAGTCAGTTCTAATGAGGTGGATGAACCTAGAGCCTATTTTACAGAGTGAAGTAGGTCAGAAAGAGAAAGATAAATATTGTATTTACTTATAGGGCAGCAATGGAGAAACAGACATAGAGAATAGACTTATGGACGTGGGGAGAGGGGAGGTAGGGTGAGATGTATGGAAAGAGTAACACGGAAACTTACATTACCATACGTAAAATAGATAGCCAATGGGAATTTGCTGTATGGCTAAGGAAATTCAAACAGCGGTCTGTATCAACCCAGAGGGGTGGGATGGAGAGGGAGATGGGAGGGAAGTTCAAAAGGGAGGGGATATATGTATACCTATGGGTGATTCATTGTTGAGGTTTGACAGAAAACAAAATTCTGTAAAGCAATTATCCTTCAAAAAAAATTAATTAATTAAAAAAACAAATGTACAACTTCTCCTATTAACAACATCATTCACCACAGTGGTATATTTGTTACTATCCATGAATTTACATAAATGCAATATAAGCACCCAAAGTCCACAGTTTATATTTGGGTTAACCCTTAGTATTTGCAGCCTATGTACTGGGACAAATGTTTCGTGACATGTGTGTCTATCAGTGTAATTTCTTTTTTTTTTTATAAGAAAAAAATTAGTTTTACTGTAGCATTAAAGATAATAAAATAATTAGTAATAAAATTAGCAAAAGTAGTACAAAACATATACTCTGAAAAACCACAAAACACTGCTGAGAGGAATTAAAGAAGACCCAAATAAATAGAAAGACATTTCATGCACATGGATTGGAAAACCTAATACTGGTAAGACGGCAGTACTTCACAAATTGATCTACAGAGCCAAACCAATCCTTATAAGAATCCCAGCTGACTTCTTTGCTACATTTGACAAGCTCATCCTAAAATTCAAGTGGAAATGAAAGGGACCTAAAATAGCCAAAACAACCTTGAAAAAGAAAAGCAAAGTTAGATGACTCACATATCACAGTCTCAAAATTTGCTACAAAGCAACAACAACCAACAAAGTCTGGAACTGGCACAAGGATAAACATATAGATAAATGAAATACAATTGAAAGTCCAGAAATAAACCCTCACATTTACAGTTAACTGATTTTCAGCAAGGGTGCCAAGGAAAAGAATAGTCTGTTTCAACAAATAGTTCTGAGACAACTGAATATGTACATGAAAAATAATGATGTTGAACTACTTCATGCCATACATAAAGGTTAACTCAAAATGGATGAAAGACTCAATTGTAAAAGTTAAAACTATAATATTCTTAGAACAAGCATTAATATTTGTTATTTTAGAATAGATTAATTAAGATGTGACATCAAAAGCAAGCAACAGAAGGAACACATAGGTCACCTAGACATCATCAAATTTCAAATAATTTGTGCTTTAAAGGACACTATTAAGAAAGTGAAAGAGCAACTTGAAGGATGGGAGAAAAATTTTGCAAATCAGAGATCTGATTAGAACAAACATCTCAAATATATCAAGAACTCTTACAACTTAATAGTAAAAAACAACCCAATCCAAAAATAGGGATAGAATTTAAATAGATGTTTCTCCAAAGAAGGTAAACAAATGACTGATTTAAAAAGAAAAAAAAAAAAAACATGAAAAGAGGCTCAACAATACTAATCATCAGAGAAATACAAATCAAGACCATACTGAGATATTACCTCACAGCCACCAGATTTGCTATAACCCAAAAGACAGATAATAACAAGTGTTGTCAAGGATCTAGAGAAATTGGACCTCTCATATACTGCTAGTTGGAATGCAAAATGTTTCAGTCACTTTGGAAAACAGTCTAGAAGTTCCTCAAATAGTTAGAGTTTACATATGACTTAGTAATTCTAGTCCTAAGTGTATACCCAAGAGAAATGAAAACATATGTTCACATAAAAACTTGTACCTGAATGTTCACAGTAGTATTATTCATAAAAACCAAAAAGTGTAAACATACCAAATGTCCATCAACTGATGAATAGACAAGTAAAATGTGGTATATCCACACATTGGAATATTATTAAGCAATAAAAAGAAATGAAGTACTGGCACATGTTACAGCATGGATAAACCTTAAAAACATTATGCTAAGTGAAAGAAGCCAGTCACAAAAGACCACACATTGTGTGATTCCATGTATATGAAATGTCAAGAATAGGCAAATCCTTAAAAATATAGAATAGATTAGTGGTTAGTGGTTGCCTAGGTATGGGAGGGGTAAGGGAATTGGGGGTGACAGCTAAGGGGTGCAAGATTTCTTTTGAGAGTGATAAAAATATTCAAAATTGATTGTGGTAACTGATGTACAACTTTCTGAATATACTTAAAACCATTAAAAATTGGAGTATAGTTGATTTACAATATTGTGTTTCTGGTATACAGCAAAGTGATTCCATTATATATTTATATGTACACATATATATTGCTTTCTGTGTCTGTGAGTCTGTTTCTGTTTTGTAAATATCAATGTAATTTCATACCAAGAAGTTTCACTGCCCTGCCAATTCCCTATGCTCTGCCTATTCATACCTCCCTCTTGTTCTACTCCTTGGCAACAACTACTGATCTTTTTCCATCATTTCAGTTTTGCCTTTTCCAAGTTTATCACTGGAATCATAGAACATGTTCATAGCCATTTTCAGGTTTACTTCTTTCACTTAGTGATATAGATTTAAGGTTGTTCCATATCTTTTCATGGCTGAATAGCTTATTCCTCTTTAGTGCTGAATAGTGTTTCATTGACTAGGTATATCATCTATTCACCTATTGAAAAATATCTTGGTTGCTTCCAAGTTCAGGCAATTATGAATAAAGCTTCTATAAATATATGTGTGCAGGCTTTTATGTAGACATAAATTGAAGAAACTCCTTTAAGTAAACACCAAGCTGGATAATTGCTGGATAATAAGGTAAGGGAATTTTTAGTTTCATAAAAACTGCTAATAAATCTTCCAAATTGCCGGAATATTTGGCATTCACACCAATGAATCAGAGTTCCTGTTGCTCCGCATCCTCACCAGCATTTGATGGTGTTAGGGTTCTGGAATCGGGCCAGTCTGGTAGGTTTGCAGTGGAATCTCTTTGTTTTTTAATTTACATTTCCCTGATGACATATGATACGGGACATCTTGTTTCCTATAACTACATACTTAATTAATAAGTTTAACCTAGGAAAGGAAAACAGGAAAATAATTCCAGGAAAAGACTGACACAAAGAAAACATCAAAACTCTTCTCCTGTTCTTGGAACTCCCTCTATAATTTCAAAAACAACCTGAATCACAAAGAAGTTTGCTATATTACACAAAGATTACTGCAGCAATGTATTTAAATGACTGTGGATTTCACTCATAATTTGAAAGACACTAAAATATAGACACATGAGCAATAAACAGCATATGTACCAAGGTACCCTAATGGAGATCAAGAGAAACACTATGGAAATCTGTAGACAAAATTCTAGAATAGATGAATATTAATATAAAATTTGAATAATGGCCTAATAATGGAATGAACATATAACAGTCATATTTGTACCATGCTAATTTAAATACTTCAAAGGATTATAATTTTTATTGCAATGAGGTGTAGTATTTTAGGCTTAGAAATTCTTTAAACAATTAATCAGCCATCAAGAGGGGCTCTGTTAAAAAAAAGGTGGTGCTTAGAAGAAATTATTTTATTATTATCCTTTTGTTTCCATTATTAACATGTAACTCTGCTTTGGCATAAATATGTTCTTGAATTCTCTTTAAGATTTTTCTCTAAATATCACAAATCACAGACCAAAGAAATCAGCATCTTTTCTTTGTTTAGCACAGTGACTATATTTCCTAACAGCCAAGCAGCATGCAATTCAAATGTAAAGAAGACAAACACAGTCACGTTTTGGAATTTAAAAAGCTTATACCAAAGTTACCTCTTTCCACTTTAACAAAGAATAATTCTGAAGTAACAGAGTAAAATGACTTTCAATTAAGCCTAAAGCATATACAAATCAAGTCTAATTAGTCCAGTCCTCTAAATATGATCTGCCATTATGAGATAAATCTACCCACAGAGATTTATTAAGCCTTATCATTTTTGAACTGAAACTTCAATGAGCCTGCCTTTAGCTGCACCCTGCAGTGACTGGCAAGGTTTGCCTAATCCTTCTGGTTCCACAGGTGCACTTTCCAAACAAAATTCTCTAAGAAAATGATTTTGTGTCATTATTGCTGCTAGAACTAGATTTTGTCAGCTAGCCCCCTTTTTGTTTTCCTGTCCTTTATGTATGCCGTTATGTTTTCCTACCAATGACAACTGGAAATAAACAATGGTGGCTCTCTTGTATTGAACAGAGGCAGGAGTTTACTGCTTCTGACATCCATTTAATCAATCAACAAAAGTTGAGTTTGTGCATTAGCACAAAATGGTCACACAGAGATGGGGCAGGTAGCAGAAGTGTGGTTCTGAGTGTACCTAGTATGCTGCATTTGTGATTACACTGGTCCCAGGATGGCAAAGATCATGAAAAGAAGCATCAACCTGAAGTAATACACTGCCCTGAGAAACAATCTTGAGAAAGACTGTCACATGCACATGTTAAAAACTATCATTGGCAGTTTACCTTGTCCCCAAAGTACAATGTTCCTAAAACAGTACCAAACGCTTTGTTCATATTTGCTCTCATTGGCCAGGGAATGGTTTCCTTGACTTTTAACAATGTTACCAAGACAGGAGGTTGAGCAAACTGTAGGAGAAGATGGTGAAGGACAGGGAAGACTGGCGTGCTGCAGTCCATGGGGTGCCAAAGAGTTGGATATGACTGAGTGAATGAACAACAGAAACCTAGACAAAGGATCTTTCTTTACTTAATACTGGGATTCTTGTGTTAATAAAGTCATTAAGTTGTATCTTGCTAATATTGCAAATAATGCTTTTTCCTCCTAGCAGATAAAAATGATTTTCCTGGTTCATTTTTAACAAGACACATTCTTTCAGTTGTTTTGTTGGCTGCCATGATGAGACTGTTCAGATACATTACTGGGTCATTCTTTTCCTTGTGAAATGCTTGCCAGCTAACCAGAAGAAGTTAACAGTCAAAGCCAATTTAGGTAGTCCATGATACTGATCATGTGGTGACCTTGATTTCATTCATAACATAAAACTAAAAGTGACTACTCATAAGTAAATAAGTTGTTAGGTTTAGAACGTGTCATCAACAACAGCACTAACTACTAATTAGCTGAGATGTCACTTGATAAGGATGTTTCCTACCTTCAGCAAAGGCTCACACATTTACGTTTGTATGTGCTAGTATTTCTGTTAACACCACTCGAGTGGACTTCTCATCTCCTCTGTTACATTATAAGTTTTATCTGGATAGGAATCAGGCATTTGGTTTTTAGGCAAGTAATATAGCATTAGTACATAATACACACAGAGTTCAGTAAATCTAGTTGTAGGTAGTGATGATAACTTTGACAAAGATAATACTAAAGGCTTGCAGACTAGCATTTAATATTTCTCTGTCATTATCTGGCTACATGTTTTATCAAAAATTTCTGCATTTCTTATACACTTAGATGATTATAACCTAGGAGAATAGGTATAAATTCCGTTCATATTGTCTCCTCCTCTGCCAAAGTTGTATTAGTTTTAAAATGTTCCCATTTTTATAACTATGTTTTGCTCTAACATAATTTTTCTAAAGATTCAAAATTAGGTCTCACAAGGGAGTATAGCCTAAAAAATTATCTCAAAGAGATAATAGCAGGTGGTGTTGACTGAAATACAACCAAATAGAAACTCAAAGAAATGTGGTGTTTGTGGAGACGGTTGAATGGCATCACTGATTCAACGGACATGAATTTGGGCAGACTTCAGAAGATGGTGAGGGACAGGGAGGCCCGGCATGCTCCAGTCCATGGGATTACAAAGAGTCAGACATGACTTAGGGACTGAAGAACAACAACTGGGTCAAATAGTGTCTCCCTAATATTTACAGTTACCCAGAACCTTAAATGTGATTTCATTTGGAAGTAGGAGTCTTTGCAGATATAATTACTTGAGAGGCAGTCATATTTGATTAGAAAAGGCCCTAATTGAATGACTCATGTCTTTATAAGTAAACAGAGACACACAGGGAGAACACCAAGTGAAGATGCAGATGAAAATAGGAGCATTGTGCCTCCCAGCCAGGGAATGCTGAGGACTGCTGGTGTTGAGCAGCAACTGGGAAGAGACAGGAAGGATCCTCATAAAAGCTTCAGGGAGTGCATGGCTCTGCCAACATTCTGATTTCAAATTTCTAGCTTCCCAGGTTTGAGAGAATAAATTTCTGGTTTTAGCTATCCCACGTGTTATAATTTGTTACAGGAGCCTTAGGAAACTAATACAATTTCTATAATATATACATATATTTGTCCCATGTAATTCTAAAATAGGTTTGAAGGAACTGGTAATAAAATCACATATCAAATAAAATTATTGAACAACAAGTCAATTAAGTGTTAGAATTGCAATTTTGTAGTTGGATGGAAGACTGGAGAGCATTACATTCACGTAAAGTTATATTCTGAATACAAATACACTGGCTAGCAACACTGGACTGTGAGCTTTTTTCCTACTCTTTTCAGTAACAAGAAACAAAAAACCAATGAAGCAAAAAAAAAAAAAAAAACCCACTGAAGTATAAAGTAAAAGAGAGAAAGTATGTTTGCATAAAACATGGGCAACATAGATATGTTTCATTGTCAGATGACAAGACATATCTACCTTTGTCTGGAAAGGCTGGATTTTTCTTGACAAATTTTAAAAGAAATCCATTTAGCATAAGGACAAGCAACCAATATACTTTGATGGTTCCTATAACTGTATAGGACAGAATAATCATTGGTGTTCATGGACATGACCCTGAGTCATCAAGAAAAGCTTCTATTCAACATATTCTGTTTCATAAAGCAGGGCTATCTAACACATTTATAAAGTGAATATAAGTGAGCCCGAAAGAGATGACTGACAGTTTTAGTCATGCCTCGTGTCAGTGGGAAAAGAATTGGCAATATGACAGAGGGTGGTCAATGGGGTAAGGAGGGGCAATTTGACAGCTGGGAGGAGAGAGGTGGTAGGGGGCTTCAGATAGATGGAGAGAGGAGAGTGGCGAGGGGGACAGAGACTGGAAGGGACTCTTTCTGCCAGAAAAAAAAAAAATGTTGTAGAGGAGAGAAAGACGGAGCAGAGGAAGGGTGGAGGAATAACAAGATAGAGAAGTTTTATTCATTTCCCAGGTGTCACCAAGTGTGTCAGCAGTATCACTATCTGCCACTCACTGAGCATTTTCTATGTGTCAGTCATGAGCTAAGCCTTTTAGATACATTATCTCTTAAATCTTCAAAACAAGCCAGAGAAGTGAACACCATTATGCCCATTTTATACAGGTCAGGAAACTTTCCAAAACCACATAACTAGTAAATTGTGGGGACAATATTAGAGGCCAGGCTTCACTGAGCATGAAGCTCATATCTTAACCATTTCCTTCTAAAGTCAGTGAATTTCAGACTAACTCAGGGAGTCAAGCAAACAGCTGTGAATGCCAGAGAGATGATATACTTACCTGTATCTTGAAAGGTTATATTTGTAACTGAATCTTTATGGAAAACTACAGAGGTAGAAAGGTAAAGAAAAACCTTTAGAAAGTTGAATTAGATAAACATCTTGCTAATTCATCCGTGGAAGAAGTGACAGGTATATTAATGAATGAGATTTTAGTGACATGGGGTAATTATGATTTCCAAATACCATTTATTGAATTATTCTAATATTACATCAGTTTGATGTTACTTTCTATTAACTGTTTTCCCCCAAATTCTGGTGGTTAGTATTTTTTTTTTTTAAGCAGGTCATATTTGTTTTTTATTTTGCCTTTTTTTTTTTTTTTGGCAAATGTCTGGCGAAAGATCTGAGGTAGAACAATTATCTTACACTAAGCACCAGCTAAGAGTCCTGAGAAGTTGGAGCCTGTATCTCATACTAGGAACTTTAAAATATGCCTACAGTAACAAGTATCAACCATCGTAGAACACTACCATGTGCCACCAGGGCTACGTCCCAGGAAATCTGGGCACAGGTGCCCTGACAGCTGTATTAAACATTTTAGAGAGGTTTTTTATTTAAAATGTCTTAAATATGGCTTAATAGGAATAGGTGCCACTTTCTCTCAGAATATTTACTCCCAGATGATAGCAAGTAAGTAGGCCTCACTAAGTAAACTGAGTGAAATTACACTTTTATTGAAATATTTATGAATATATAGTTATACATTTATATCCACTTCAGTTCAAAGAATAAAGTTGATGTTTTGTTTAAAAGGAAAAACATGCTAAAATAATAAAATGCAAATGATTCTAGTAGATACATTTAAGAAATAAAAAGATCAGTTACATATGATTCAGGTTCTAAAACACTCTGACTAAATGTTACCTCTTTCCATCAAACAAATGAAGTTGCTTGATGTATTAAATCTCATGTGGTGTGGGAAGTTTAACATGATAGAAATCAGGGGGCAAATGTTGAGGTACCCTAGATTTACCTGTTCAGAAAACAAACACACGTGTAAATCCACACCTTCTTAATAGAGAATTATAGGGCTCAAATTATTTAGTTTTCATCTTTATATTGAATGACTTACCCAGGGAATCACTAAACCCTGACCACACAGCCGAAGAAAACAGTCAGAAAGTTACACATGCAGTGATCTTCACACATCGCTTAGTGGTGGGCTCACGATGGCATGAAGGACGGTCATTATTTGGCCGGGGGGGAGGGGTTGGATGAGTGGTCCTCCTTGACAGAATGACCTTGGTTAATACCCTCTGTGCCATTCACTCCTCCATTCTTGATCAGCCAGTTCCATTTATCATTCTAATTAGGCAGCATCTTGCCAGCTCAATCAGCCTAGATTACTTTAGGCCTCATTAGTGACTGACATTCTGAAACAAGTGCATCTTTGAAGGAGCAAGGTCAGATAAAGAAGTTGAATACATACGGAGCACGTACAAACATTTCTTTCTACGTGAAGGTTTTAGTTTTGGTATGACACTCATAAGATACTTTAACTTTTTAAAACACAGATTATAGCCCTGCAGTTAAAATATTTTGTTTACATTTAATACCATCTCAATGTTCTCAAAAGTTGACACCAAATTCTCTGGCCAGAGAACTTAAAACAGTATTTAAGTTTACAGATAACAGTTATCCATCATCAAAATGAATTCTCCTAAGGTAAACTTTGTGTCCTATAAGGTGATTTGGCAAAATAAAACAGAAAGAAGAAAAAGTTCCTTTAGAATCAGTGAACAATGGGTGAGATTTTCACCATTTCCATTTACTCAAACTTAGAAAATTATATGTAATATTATGAAATCATTGTATTTGATGAATTTTAAATAATATCAATACTTGGAAGAGTATTTATAATATGCTATCAAGTAAAAACAATTATAGATATATAAAATATGGATACATATGGCCAAGTTCTAGACAGTAATATGAAAAAAGGGTTCAACCGGTATAATTACTATCATTTTACTTTGGTTGTATAAGTTTAATGTTAAGACTTTTTTAAGTTTTCTTATTTTTTTAGGTGCAGATCAGTAACACAATATCAAGGTAAGAAATTTCTTGATTTCCTTTTTAGTTTCAAAATCCTGTAAATAATGTGCCATTTGTTTCCTAAACTAGGGGAAAGTTAATGGAACAGAATATGATTTCATTTGATAATCTATAAACAAATCTGTGCTATGTGTCAGGCACCAGTGATTTCAGTTTATATAAAAGAAAAAATTTCTCTATCTAGGGGTACACCAATGAAAAGGGAAGACAGATTCATAAACAAGTAATTATCATGAAAAATGATAGATACGACAATATTGAATTTACTGAGGAAGAGACACCTAAATCTGTCCAAGGTGATCATTAAAAAATGAGATTTACGGAAACTTTCAGATACAGAGGTATTTAAAAGATAGAGAGAGAGTGGAAAAAAAACAGGGGAGAGTGGCAGTCCCAGTATGAGAAGGAGATGAGGAGAAAGGGAATGGGGGAATGGGGTAGGGTACTGGGCCAGGTGGAGTGAGGGGTGGGGGAGACCAGGGTGGCTAGCCAGAAACTTGGAACAGCAGCTGGGCAGGAAGGACTTGAGTGGGGACAGGAAAGCCCTATGTCCTGGGCTTTGCCCTTGAGAGTAGACAATCTCATTAATCAGCTGCCGGCATCAAGTATTGAGGTTCTAACCTTTGTTCTTCAAACTTTCACTGGTCTTCCTTGCTTCATCTACCATTGCTTACTAACCCCTTAGCTGTAGTCTAGGTCTCTGGTTCTGAATTTGGGTCCAGATATTTGATTTGTTCCATATACTTTGAACAAAATACCTGGACTTCAACTCTGGTCTTGATACCCCTGATTCTGCTCCCAGATGGTGGTATACCCACAGTAGAGGCCCCCGAGTCCTTCTATTTGCCTAGATCAGCCAGAACCTGTTTTTCAGTCCACAGATATTAGTATGTCCTTATAGAAAATTATACCATTCAACGAGGCTGTATATTGTTTCACTGGGTTCAACATCAGTAAGTAAAATCTAAAATATATTCCAACAATGAGTTTAAATAATGTTTAAAAGTGTTGTTATAAATCCACTGTTGCATTCCATAAGATATACCATTCAATATATTTTTTTCAATCATTGTAATTGATACTTTTTAAGAAAAGAGTCATCAGGAAAATTGTTATGCTTACAGGACAGAAATGATGTATATTGGCAAGTTGATAAATGCAAAGATTTTTTTTTTCTGAGAATAAAATTCAAATATGAGAATTTGTATAAAGTTTCATATTTTCTGTCAAAATAATTAAACATGCTTTCAGGTTTCTTCCAATAAATGAGTCACAATAGGCAATGTGTACTCATGATTAGTGGAAAATTATCTTACAGTAAAAATCATTTCACAAGTCTGAACAAATTCCCAGTGAGAAGCTAGACACATCTCAGAGATATGTTATCCTTTTCAACTGTCAAACACAGGACATTCAATGTAAGAAAAAATGACTTCAAAGTATTGTTTAGTGACCTGAATAATATTTTCTCAGTCTAATATTTAACCTCCTGTACTTGGAAAATTAAGCAAGAAAATGTGTTTCTAGGTATTCCCTATTTGTTGTCAAACAGATAAGCAGGCTACTTGGCTATATCACAATACTGCAGAAACTAGCATGTTCTTACAGGTAATATACACTTTGTTTTCTTTTTTGATGTTTATTTATCCCTAGCAATTCATGAGTAAAATTGGGTACCAGCAAAAGAGAGGAGGTTTTATTGGCAACCACACTCTTCTACGCTCCCCTCTGTGCTCCTCATTTCCCCTAAATTCTGAATCCGCTCTGGGAATGTATGGCTTTAATTGCAGGCATTGTTTTTCATCTTCAGCAGGACCTATGCAGCCTGGCTACATTTCTCCTAAGTTCTTGCTCACCATTACTCAATCTCCACCCTTTATAATGTGACAGTCATTTTTTCCCTTCTGCCATGAATTGATTAATGTGATATCCACTCTTAAACTGTGCTTCTAAGACCACCTGGTATGTATTACCTAGTAAACATCAGATAAAAGCCTACCGTATCGTTCATTTGCAACACTACGTTTGGTCCTGGCTGAGAAAATACACTGGAACAGATCCAGTGGTGTGTATAAATCAATTCTGTTCACACCCCTGAAAAGCTGCCTACTCCTGCCAGCTTGAGCTGTTGGCAGATGGAAGGCTGTGTGTGAAAACTTCTGCAGTTGTTTGCACCATTTCTAAAAAATATAAAGAGAATTATAGCAAAGGATAGTGGAAAACATTTCAGTGTCATGCATTACTGCTCCCGCTAAAACCTTTGATTTTAACAGGGATACATAACAATCTGCCAAACACGTTGAGAAGTCTAGATCTACCACAGGACTTTAATTTTTCTACTTAAACTATTTTCATGTTTAACAGGTTTTAATTTGTTTTAATCTATAGAAAATTTCATAACCCTTTCTGAATATCTCAAAGATTAAGGTGCAGAGAATTTGAAGAATTTATGAAGCATACACTAGCTTAAATACTTAACAGTATGCAAGCCACTTCACGCGTGTTACCTCTAGCAATAGAGAATAGCAGATACCAAATTTCCCCTGAGTTGATTTGGAGCATTTATATTTTTTTGCTCATATATCTGCCAACACATACTCACATACTTCTCAACAAAGAATTTAAAAAAAAAAAAAAACAAAGGTACTACTATAAATTCAAAGATAGCAAGAGCCAATTAGCCAAAAACTACTTTGGTGGACACCAAGGTCCATAATCTTCATGGGTATCTTTAGAGGTTTGAAAGAAGCCTCTAGGTATTACCACTGTTGCTTATATATAGTACTTTTTTCCTCTGATGTAATTTAAGCAGTATTTTACATATTTTTATTCTTGGAAGAACAAGTAAGTCACTATCAACAAAACTAAAATAAATATCTAATGTATATTTGTTCCATAGTTCAGAAATCTACTAAAAATGATCATTCAGAGTGTTGAAGGCAAATTACCCCAAATGCCGAGTTGGCACACAAATTTTACCTCCCGGGCCAATTCTCATCAACTTGTTGCATCTCCCTAGAGCAGCAAATGGAGCAGGAATCTCAGGTCTTACCAAGGTTCAGCTGAAAATAGCCTGACTTGTTACTGATTTCTGACAGTAGCATGGGTGGGACAGCTGTTGGTCTCTCATTTACACATTTTTTAAAGGATACATCTTCACAGACCAAAGTGCAATAAAAGTACAATGAGACTCAAAGACTAAGAAGGAGAGCAAACACAAATTTGAAAATGACATCATGTGCATTTTTTAGTTTTTAAAAATCCATTAATGACAGCAACAACACAGAAATTAAAGAAAAGTTGGAAAGTAGCCAGAAGACATTTAAGAATATTGGTTGGTAACCTCAAAGTTTACAATAACCTGATTAAGCCCCAGAAATAAAAAGCCTTTGCTGAGTTATAAACACTGTTATGATTAATCAGCTGATACTAAAATCAAATACTTAAATAATCATCTGCTGATTGAAGGCCATGGGAGCTGCCCAAGAATATTTGATTGACTTGCTCTTTGGAGGGAAGCAATATTAAAGTTACTTTGTAATAATAGCCTATTATAAAGTCAACCAGACAGGAAATAATACCGCTATTATCTAGAGGTACAAGTTCACATTTCTGGATTCTTGAAGCAGAAAGTGACGCAGCAAAGTTTACTTTTAATTTAGATCAAACACTACTCCAATTTTGGAAGCAGTAACAAGAATATTTATCATGGGGAAATTTAGAGTCTTGAGTCACAGACACCAGGGAACTCCCCAATCCATTCTAAGTGCTATTCAATTTTTTCAGCTCAGAGAACACAGCTGTATTAGTCAGGGTTCTCCAGAGAAACAGAACCCATAGGAAAGATACACAGATAGACAGATAGATTAAAAAAAAAAAGGAACTGGCCTATGTGATGATAAAGTCTGGAAAGTACAAAATCTGTAGGGTGGGTTGTCAGGCTAAGGATTCAGGAAGTGTCCACGTTGCAGTTAAAGTATAAAGGCTTTCTACTGCAGAATTTTCTTCCAGCCTGGGGGAGATCAGTCTTTTTTCTGTTCAACTGATTGGATGAGCCCACTGCATTATGAAGCGCAATCTGCTTTAGTCAAAGTCCACCAGATTAATTGTTGGTTTCATCCAATAATGCCCTCACAAAAACATCCAAAGTAATATTTGACCACATGTCTGGGAACAATGACTCAGACAAGGTGACACATAAAATTAACCATCACAACCACTAACCAAAGAGAGATAAAACAAAATTCCAAAACCAGTTATTCCTATTACATGAAGGCAGCATGAAAGCTTGGAATGTATCCTCTCCTTTGCTTAAGGAGTCAATTAAATGAATTTCATCAGCTATTTACTGAATTATGAAAGATTGTCATAAAAGTGATCAAAATAGTATTTCCATTCCTCATGCTCTTCTGCAGTGTAACTTTGCTATTTCCCCACAAAGGGAGGGGGTCTAATTTCCTTCTCTTGAGTCTGAGTGGCTTTTGGTGATTCAGTTATAACCCATAGAGTCCAGTGACGGTGAGAGTGCAGGCTCTCTGAAAGCAAGTCAGACAAATGACTAAACTTCTACCTTGATCATTTAGACAGTTACTCTCAGGACTCTTCCTCTTACAGGCGCCATGCTTTGAGAAGCCAAAGGCACAAGGAGACATCAAGTAGAGTCTCAGATCTGAAGTCATATCTAAGCCCATTCCTTGAGTCATCCTATCTCAGATGCAAGAGGCATGAGTGCAGTAGCCTCTGATGATTTCAACCTCCAGCCACTTCAGTCAGCCAAGTGTCAAGTCCCTGGACAACATGCAGGAAGGAGAACCCGTCCCCACTACGATCTATCCGAATTCCCAGCCACAGTGTATGTGAGCATAATAAAATGATTGTTGATATTTGCTACTCAGTTTGGAGTAGTAGTTTGTTAAATCACAGAGATAACCAGACTAAAAGTGACTTACTATGTGTAAGCAAATATATACAAAGCACCATGTGGGATAAAAAGCAAAATAAAATTAAAAGTTATTGATGTTCTTCTTTATATATAAAGAAGAAAACAGAAGATATAAAAAGAAGATATCTTTTTTTATTTCAAAAAAAGACCAGTTTCTAAGCCTCAGAGTATTACTCATTATTAAGTGACATGCATAACATCAGTAAAACAGTAATATTTTTAAACATAATACTTTCTTTAAAAAATAAGCAGAAACACAGTTTGATTTTTAAGACTCTAATCACTGTTTGTGTGCCCTGTCTCTTTGAAGTTCTCTTTTGGCATTTTTCTACATTGTATAAAAGTAAACCTAAAAGTGTCAGAGGCAATGTCTACCCACCGCCACTATTACCAGAGGAGCAAGCGGGAGGAAAATCAAGGGGGTTTCTTCTTCTTTCCCAATGCCAAGGGAAGTGGGGGAGCAGGAGGCAATCAAGCAGAATATTTCAATACTTCATTTTTCTATTTCATGTCCTTCATCTTCTAATAGAATGGAATCTTTAAAAAAAAATCTGTACAGAGAGCACCTTATATTATAAATCTTGTTTCACTAGGCTGTAAACTCCTATATGACAAGAAGTCTGTCTTTTCTCTCCCCATGTTTTGAATAGTATCTTGTATCCTGACCTCTCAAATATTAAATCAGTCAAGTCTTGGAACAAAGGGTATTCAAAAAATCACTTTCTTTTTTATTTCATAACATACAGGGTCTTTCTGTTTCCCGGTGAAGATAATGAAAGGTCTTAATCATACCACAGGTGCCAACTTTTCATTTTCCTGGCGAGTGCCCTGATACTAAATCCAAATCAAGCTCTTATTGCAGCAAAGTTAAGTCGCTAGGATGACCAGAGTAGCAGGTCATCTCAGCCATCTTCTCCCATCTCCCACAGAGTGGAAGATTGCTCCATAAACCATGTTCCTTGATGCTTATCCAATCCTAGATTAAGTGATGAAAATCACAGCCTAACAGTCTTTCTTTAGAAATATCTCAAGATTTTCAGTCTAGACTTTCACAGTCTAAAGGACAGCACTCAGAGAACTCTAACTAAAATCTGAGGAGTCAGTAAATTTCAAGTGCAGAGTTGAGAACATATCAAGGAGAATGAAACAGTTTGATCACTCTTAGTTACAGAGACAAACAAGAGAGGGACAACCCTGCCTCTAAGAGAAATGCCTAGATGATTATCAGACCTTTCTCTAAGATTTTAAAGCAACTTTTCTTACAGGCACATAGAAAGGTATCTAATTAGAAGTCTCCTGACCACAAATGAAAAAGAGGGAGATAGTGTGTGTGTGTGTACCTGTGTGTGTGTGCACGTATGTGTTGTGTATACACACTTCTATTTACCATGTTTAAGAAATATAGAAGAAATTGGAATACAAATACGTATATAATAATCAGAAGAAAAAAATAGGGAGAAAATAAGATATACCACTTAAACTGTATCACCAAGTAACACAGAAAAGTTTAGACAAATGAATTCCATGTACATAATAATAAAAAAAAAAAAACAAATTCTAAATCTGTAAACCAAGATTGAATGTGTGTGGTATAAGATTGCATCTAAAAATTTTCAGAATTGTAGTTTAAATGTTAATTAATATGTGCTTCAATGGTAACCCACTCCAGTACTCTTGCCTGGAAACTCCAATGGACGGAGGAGCCTGGTAGGCTGCAGTCCATGGGGTCACTGAGGGTCGGACATGACTGAGCGACTTCACTTTCACTTTTCACTTTCATGCATTGGAGAAGGAAATGGCAACCCACTCCAGTGTTCTTGCCTAGAGAATCCCAGGGATGGGGGAGCCTGATGGGCTGCTGTCTATGGGGTCGCACAGAGTCAGACACGACTGAAGTGACTTAGCAGCAGCAGCAGCAAAGGGCTTCCCTTGTGGCTCAGCTGGTAAAGAATCTGCCTGCAATGTGGGAGACCTGGGTTTGATCCCTGGGCCGGGAAGATCCCCTGGAGAAGGGAAAAGCTACCCACTCCAGTATTCTGGCCTGGAGAATTCCATGGGGTCTCAAAGAGTTGGACACGATTGAGTGACTTTCACTTAGAGCTTCCCTGGTGGCTCAGACGGTAAAGCTCTGCCTGCAATGCAGAAGACCCAGGTTCGATTGCTGGGTCAGGAAGATCCCCTGGAGAAGGGAATGGCAACCAACTCCAGTACTCTTACTTGGAAAATTCCAGGGACAGAGGAGCCTGGTAGGCTACAGTTCATGTGGTCAGAGAGTCAGACATGACTGAGTGACTTCACCTTCTCTTTCTTTCAACAGAAAAGTATTCACATAATGCGTATCTGAATAGGCAATGTTGTCTAAATAGTTTTCAGAGTTCATTTATAAATGAAAATCAAGGCCTAACATTCAAAAATTGGGGAAAAAAACTCTTTCCTTTTACCACAGTTTCTCTCCAATATATATGATGTTT
This sequence comes from Capricornis sumatraensis, assembly GCF_032405125.1. Lineage (NCBI taxonomy): Eukaryota > Metazoa > Chordata > Mammalia > Artiodactyla > Bovidae > Capricornis > Capricornis sumatraensis. The sequence goes on along the minus strand of NC_091081.1, from coordinate 22,782,906 downwards.
CTTACTTATTCATCTTTAAATAAATAAGCAAAATATGCATATATATGAGTTATAGAATATTTATTTATTTATATATATGTTAATATCAACTACCCTAGGTCATGGGGATACTTGCAGGTTGATTGCACACCCTACACCAAGTACCTCACACTATAACTATATCCTTCCCCACACCCAGGTCCTGGTCTCACCCTTGGATGGAAGGTGGCAAAGAATCCATCCTGGCAAGATCTAGGACTCTGCCCATGCTCCTTTTTCATATTTGCTTATAATAAATGCAAAGATATAACTACTTAAAATGTCAAAATAGCGATTGTAGAGCAACAAACCCTAAGCACAGATTCCTTCTGAGTGTGGGGCCTTGTATGACTATATTGGTTACATGCTCAAGTAACAGACATCTAGAAAACATATCCTTTAAATTTATGTTTTTTTAATGTAGTTTAATACTATACCTTATTAGTTTTAAGATTTAGAACCTTAGAATCTTTTCTCTTTCTTGTAATTTAGAGTATTTTTTTTCTATGATTTTGTTTTTTGTTTCATTTGTATTTGGGAAGATTGTCTCTTCTACAATACAGTTCTATAATATAAAAGTCTATGATGTCTTTTGTAATGGGTCAGCTTGACTAGGATGAATCCAACTTCTCATCCATGTATACTTCTAGTTAAGGTGGGCTGCTGGAGAACTATATGGGAGATCTGGGTGGCACATGTAAGCCAGCAGTCATGTTGGAGCTTATATATGTCAGCCTACAAGTGACTTAAAACTACAGCATCAGGCCTGAGACAACAGTTGCACAGAAACTGCTTAATCAGCCCCTTCAATTATGTAAGGTCAAATTCCCTACAACAAATCATATGTATTATATGATAATCATCAGTTCAGTTCAGTCACTTAATGATGTCCAACTCTTTGTGACCCCATGAACCATAGCATGCCAGGCCTCCCTGTCCATCACCAACTCCCGGAGTCTACCCAAACCCATGTCCATCGAGTTGGTGATGCCATCCAGCCATCTCATCTTCTGTCGTCCCCTTCTCCTCCTGCCCTCAATCTTTCCCAGCCTCAGGGTCTTTTCAAATGAGTCAGCTCTTCGCATCAAGTGGCCAAAGTATTGGAGTTTCAGCTTCAACATTAGTCCTTCCAGTGAACACTTAGGACTGATTTCCTTTAGGATGGACTGGTTGGATCTCCTTGCAGTCCAACGGACTCTCAAGAGTCTTCTCCAACACCACAGTTCAAAAGTATCAATTCTTCGGCGCTCAGCTTTCTTTATAGTCCAACTGTCACATCCATACATGACTACTAGAGAAGCCATAGCCTTGACTAGACTGATCTTTGTTGGCAAAGTAAATGTCTCTGCTTTTTAATATGCTGTCAAGGTTGGTCATAAGATATATATGTAATTTTTGTCCACAAAACCACCTTTGCATATAATTGCATATAATTATAATTGTCTGTATATAAATACACAGACATACACACATATATAATTGTAATTTTGTGTGTGTGTATTCTGCTTCTCTCACAGAATCCCAACTAATATAAGGAGTTATAACAGAAAACATTTTGTGATTTCCAAACAAACCAAATACATTTCCTAGGAAATGTACGCTTTCTTTATAAATGGTGAGATGACTCTATATAAAATTTGAAAAGTGTCCTACTTCTGGGAGACATTATTTATTTCTCCAATCTTTAAGACTAGATGGCTCTAACTGTCTTACCTGTGTTGGCCTTCTCTAGCCCTGCTCTTCATCTCCACCTCCAAAAATGAAGAACAAATTTTTAAAAAGTAGTTGATGCATTTGCATTTTTCTTTTTCTTTCATTTTAACAAAGTTAGACTTCCTTTCAAATTCAAATTTATTTTCAAATGAGAATCTACTTTGTGATTTACAATGTCTTTCTCCAAACTGTCTAGTCCCTAAGCCCTTCTTTGCAGGAAGCCCAGTGGTCTCATACTCTTAAGAAGAGTCCCTAGAACTTTATAGGGCCCCCCACTTCTTTTTTTCTTGATTAATGTGTCTAATTTAAGCATGCATGTTTTTAGTGCTATAAGGCTTCATCTCTGTATGTAAAACAAAAAATAAACCTTCATTTTCTAGATCCTTTCAGTCCTGCCTCAACTTTCAAGAATTTTTGCCCCTGAGCTTACTATGATCAAACTGTATGTCGGGTTGCCAGTTTATTTGTATCCTGATATCATCCACAAAGGCCCTGACATAAAAGTAAGCTAAACATATGTGATAAAAAAGATAAGTAGGAACAAATATCAGTCGGTGGCTAAAAAATATATATAACTGTAAATGTCCATGACAAGAGGAGGGAACAACACATTCAAACAGTAAAACTACCCATATTGCTTTACTTAAATACAAAATTTTACTTTCAGCTTCCTACAAAGTGTAAAGTGAAAACAAAGTAGACAATGCAATAATCCTAACTTGAAATGGACATATGGAGAGATATACATGCATATATACATATACAAATTATGAGTGAAATCAAAACATTCCATAAACAATTGCTCTTGAACTCCCTGAAGTACTAATTTAGGGGACTGATGCATTGAATGCATTTTCAAAAATATAATATATTCAGACGGTATTTCTAGTAGCTTTTTTTCAAAGAGAGTTTAGAGTATAGTATCCAAACACAACCCACTGAAAACAAGGCTTCAAGACATCAAAAGAAGGCTATAATTTCCAAGCACTAAATCACTGAGTTTACTGACAAATGTAATATATGTCCACCAAATAGCAAGTGTGGAAGTATTTTATTCATGAAATTGGTGGAAAAGATATCTTTCATGGTCTGTAAATGCAAGATGGAGATTGCATGCATTTGAAGTTCAAAATTTATCACATTTCCACTGTGTCCTAAACGCAAACTTGTTCCTAACATCTACCTTCAAGCAATTCCATCAAATGAACTAATACGTGGAGGGCTCTGTTAGTCACCCAACCTGACAGTGAAGTACACCAAAGCGGGTTCATCAGACAAAAATCACAATGAAAGCAATTTTGTCATGATATATCCAAAATTCTTAGAGCCTCAGATTCCTTGAGTTTTACTTCTGTTTAAAAATTGAAGTTTAAGTATGCGCATGTTAAAAAAATTATTTTAAATCTCTGAAGAAGAGTTATGATCACATTGAGGTGGCCTCTCACCACTGTAATCAGATCCATTTCAAATACGTTTTTTTTCTGAACATACAACTTAAAATATTTGAAACCTGCAATTATTCCTGAAGATTTCTATTATAAATGTCTGTTTAAAACATACTTGATAGGTGGGAACATTTTCAATATTACACTAAGGCATACCTTTACTTATGCACTCTCATCACATTTTTAGCTCACTGGACTTTTCTGATTTGATGCATGAATTTTGTGCCCCTGCAATGAATACTAAGCAAGAAAGCACTTGCAAATTTCGTGTTCAGTCCCTAAAGTGAGTTCTATGGAAGGCACATTTCTGATCATTTGGATCTTGTTCACTCATTTGTTAATGATAATACATGTTTAGCACACGATATACAAGGTTGCTTCCTCTGACATTGGTTTGTCAGACAAAAGCTGAAGATAGAATGTTCTTTGGGAATACCTAAAGAATGCTGACTCATCCTCTGGCACCATTTATAAGAAAAAGACAAATGTGCATTAATGCAGGAAAAGAATTTGCTAAAAATAACTTTAGTCATTCTTAAACTATACTGTCTTAAGCTATACCATCACATTTACCTCTTGAAAATTATTCATCTCTTAATTCTATTACATTTTTAAAAAGCTTGTGAGTTGATGATACTTACAGAGTAGAAATTGTCTAAAGCATTGCTTTAAATACTTACAGTATATTTATGAGGACCTAGTACATAATTTTGACTTTATATTCTCAATTTTTATGTAACATGTGTGAATAAAATAAGACAACCACTGTTCAGTTCAGTTCAGTCACTCAGTCATGTCTGATTCTTTGCGACCCCATGAATAGCAGCATGCCAGGCCTCCCTGTCCATCACCAACTCCCGGAATTCACCCAGACTCACGTCCACCAAGTTCATGATGCCATCCAGCCATCTCATCCTCTGTCATCCCCTTCTCCTCCTGCCCCCAATCCCTCCCAGCATCAGAGTCTTTTCCAATCAGTCAACTCTTCGCATGAGGTGGCCAAAGTCTGGAGTTTCAACTTTAGCACCATTCCTTCCAAAGACATCCCAGGGCTTATCTCCTTCAGAATGGACTGGTTGGATCTCCTTGCAGTCCAAGGGACTCTCAAGAGTCTTCTCCAAAACCACAGTTCAAAAGCATCAATTCTTCAGCGCTCAGCCTTCTTCACAGTCCAAATCTCACATCCATACATGACTACTGGAAAAACCATAGCTTTGACTAGACGGACCTTAGTCAGCAAAGTAATGTCTCTGCTTTTGATATGCTGTCTAGGTTGGTCATAACTTTCCTTCCAAGGAGTAAGCGTCTTTTAATTTCATGGCTGCAGTCACCATCTGCAGTGATTTTGGAGCCCCCAAAATTAAGTCTGACACTGTTTCCACTGTTTCCCCATCTATTTCCCATGAAGTGATGGGACCAGATGCCATAATCTTCATTTTCTGAATGTTGAGCTTTAAGCCAAATTTTTCACTCTCCACTTTCGCTTTCATCAAGAGGCTTTTTAGTTCCTCTTCACTTTCTGCCATAAGGGTGATGTCATCTGCATATCTGAGGCTATTGATATTTCTCCCGGCAATCTTGAATCCAGTTTGTTCTTCCCCCAGCCCAGCGTTTCTCATGATGTACTCTGCATATAAGTTAAATAAACAGGGTGACAATATATAGCCTTGATGTACTCCTTTTCCTATTTGGAACCAGTCTGTTGTTCCATGTCCAGTTCTAACTGTTGCTTCCTGACCTGCATACAGATTTCTCAAGAGGCAGGTCAGGTAGTCTGGTATTCCCATCTCTTTCAGAATTTCCCACAGTTTATTGTGATCCACACAGTCAAAGGCTTTGGCATAGTCAATAAAGCAGAAATAGATGTTTTTCTGGAACTCTCTTGCTTTTTCCATGATCCAGTGGATGTTGGCAATTTGTTAGGTCATTTAAAAATAAATAAACAGATAGATAAGGCACTTTAGGAAACAACAAAACCATTTTATAATTGTCAAGGAATTTTGAAAGAAATTATCAGTTTCTTACTTTATTATATATTCAATATTTATTAATACTAAGTCCAAATAATATTTTGAGTGACATATTTAAGCATCTGATAACAGATATATAATGTGTAAAATAAATTTCTAGACAAAGAGGACAAAAGCAGGTAGAAGATATGAGTTTTACCTCTCAAAGAGTTTAAATTCTAGTGGCAGAGACAAGAAAATCACACATAACAGGTTATTGAGTATTAGAGAGCAATTAACACGTATCACCAGATGATGGATACAAATTCAAGGTTCCAAGGATTATTACTGTCTAAGTTGGTCAATCCTAAATCAGAGCTAGGCTAAGACCCTTGTTCACTCTGGAAAGTTGCTGATATTTTAAGTAGTCAACTATACGGAGGAGAATTTGAGGCTCAAAATCAAGGAACTATTTTTGTGACTAAACACATCATACTTCATCACCTTAGTTTTCCCTGTGATTATGTGTGAAGAGAGGGTGGAGAAAGGAGAGAAGCACTAGATTCTATTTCTTGTTCATTAAATGTAACAGGACAGGATGTTTTAACATACTTAAAATTTCTTTCCACAGTGACACATAGACAGACAAAACGAAGAACTCTGTTACTCACAACTCCAAAGGAAAGAAGGCTACCACCTAAGACCACAGAGTTTTGTACATGGGATGAGAGCTGGATCTGTAGGGGGCAGCTAATATATGGCAAACAAAAAGAGGGAGAGCTAGGTTTGGTGGGTATGGATCAGTAAATTTAAATAATTTCTCAGTTCCAGGGCATAGAGGCTGTCCACAGCTGTCTTATACCAGGGCATGGGGTGTCTAGGGTGGTTTACAGAGCCTCCGAGACAAAGGAAGTGGTTGAGGTATAAATAATCTGCTGCTCAACAAAGAAAACTCACCAGCCTCCAGCCACAGATTTAAAATTGGGTCAAGACTGCATTTTAAGAAAAAATTATATTACAGAGTCACTACACATTTTCTCAACCATGTATTGAGATATAAGTCAACCTTTGTGGAATAAAGGCTCTATTTCTCCCCTGGTCCTCCTGACTCACAAGGTGCCTTCTGCAGCTTGGCCTCTGTATGTTGGTCTCTGTTCTCGCTGCATCCACAGATGGAACAGCCCTGCTCTATCTTGGGCACTGTCAAAGCTGGACATCTCAAACCTCTGATGGAGACACCTGCTTGACTGCACTCTCCCCCTTCTCACCACCAAATCCCATTGTAATCCTCACATTGTTGGAAGAGCTACACTGTAGCTGCTCTTGGGCAGTTGCTCTCAAACTTAGCTTCATGTTATTACTACCTGGGGAATATCTAAAAATGGTGCTTTGACCTTCACCCCAGAAAACAAAATCAGAATCTCTTTGTGAGTGACTGAAAGGCACCATTCAGTAGTTGCTCTGTGGCTTTGCCTGGGCCATGAGTTCATATGGTCCCTATCTTCTTCTAGAGTACATGCTGTAAGAATAGGAAACTTAAGATATATGTTTTCACTTATCTCTTTATGTTAACAATTTTAGGTTCCCATTGTCACTCATACACATCACTTTGGTAATTTACTGATTATCTTTTTGTGTGTAATTCTCCATGCTAAGCATATTTTCTCTTTTAATATTATTTCACAATATAACATAAATTTTTAAAAAATTCCAAGATAGCCACACCACCATAGCATGTTAAAGAACAGGTGCTCCCTGAACCCAACATGTGGCATAACTGTATATGTAAGCAATGGTGAATTGAATCTATTAAATGTTTTGATCCAGACTCGTTTGGCAATGCTCCTATAAACTCAGCCCAAATATCCTGGAGAGTAATGCATGCTAATGAAACCAAAGAGGTGGAGGCTGAATTTAAATAAGCGCTACAAATACTAGATGCTTGTGATTAAACATGCTGAGGTATGCCAGGAAAATTTAAGTCTCACTAATTATCAGATACCAAATGAGGTATCTGTTCAGTTATAGCTTGACTCAGTAAATCCCTTTTTTTTAGTACTATACAGAGTTCAATAGTTTTAAAAATAGATATGTTTGGCCTCTAATAATTAATTCAGTATTGTGTTGAATACACTTCCATTTGTTTCTATATTGAGTAAAAAAAAAAGAAAGAAAGAAAAAAGAAAACATCTGTTGTTTAATAAAGTTGTACTATGTGTGTTTTTTTAAGTTTGCCTCTATGATAGTCTTTCTTTCTAAATTAATCATAAAAGTGGCAACTTGCAAATAAATTATCTGAGAAAAAAGGTTCTTTAACATGGCTCTATCCAGAGGAAGACTATGTCACTGTAAAACTTTCTGAAAGATCTCCTTATATGGAAGGTGTAATGATTTTTTAAAGATCACAGAGGGGATCAAGGGACTTTGGAACTAAGGGCAATGTATGACAGGAAGAGAGAATGACCAGAGTTAGAAGATCTTATTTCCTGGACAGATCCATTAAGTTAGGTTGTGAACTTTCCAAATGCATTACAGCCTTGGTGTTGGAAGAGCACCGAAGGTTTTCCATGCTTCAGTCCTGCCTCCTAACCCTTACAAAGCTGGAATCAAGAGTCTGCATCCCATCACTGTTTTCTCTCTAATCATGCCACTGTTATTTCACTTACAGCAGGAAGAGTGTCATGGAAATGTACATATTTCAAAGGTCATACTGATAAATGATACTAATCAAATCAATGCATTTAACCAACAGGTAGATATTCATCACCTACGGTACAGAAATCACCATGCTAAGGACAAAGGATTATTTTTTATAATTGACCTAGTCCTTGACTTCAAGGCGCTTATAACTAGTAAGAGGAAAGCAACTATAGAAAAATAATGCATTATAAACTTTTTAATAAGGAATATGTGTATATATACTCATATACGTACATACATATATACAAATAATTGTACTTTCACATATGTGTATATAGAATAGGATTTCAGAAGGAAAGGAAAATTACATCCTCCCAATAGTGAATGAATTAGTGATCCAGATGTCATTTTTATTTAATCATTCAAGTAAAATGATAAACTATCTTCTATCCTCCAGATTTTATTTTACAGGAAAACAAACCAAAACCAGAGTTTCCAGTAACTGTAGCACAATGCATGTGTTGGTTATCACTATGGTCCTCAACAAAAACTACCTTCTGATAAGTAGTTCCAGCTGTCAATCATTGAGTCAGTGACTGTAGATTGCTGGAACCAAAGCAGGTTCCACAACCCGAGCAACCATCTGAGATGTGAATTTCAGGGCAAAGCCTTTTTCCATATAGCTTCAGATGCCATTATCCCAGTTCAGGTGATTAGATATCAGATGCAAATTCTAGATTCTGCAAAACATTAAATTCTTAAGGTCTAAGAAATGCTTCCTAAGTGAAGTTCTCCACATATCTGTAGTAGTCCATGACAGAATAAATGCATTATCTTCTTGTGTCCAGATCACTCTTTGTACTTTGGAAAATAGAAGCGCTGTGTCTCCCTATGTGCCCAAAATGTTATTATAAGTGAAAAATAGTGTGGCTGGATGGTTAGCAAAGTTAATGACCTTGATCAAAAAGTCCATCATGAAATAAACCCTCTCAGTCTTTAAAATGGTCACATTTTAAATAAAAGATTATATGATCACCCCAATTATAAGTGACTCATATCTCAAACTACAAAAAAAATATTGTATAATATTTGTACTTTCTGGTGCTTAATCCTATCTAACAGCATGCTCTACTGAACATATTCCTAAAGGATTACCTAGGTTTGTTGATTACTTCTCATGTGTTTATCATGGTGGAAAAGCATAAACAAAAAACCTAATTAATCAGCAGCTTTCTATGAAGCATTGTTTTATTAGCATACTGAGATATAACAAGGTTTCCCTATTCAGTTTATTGTACAATTATAGATTTCTTCCCACTGAGTTGTTAAAATGTGTTTCACGGCATATTCTGGTCTTTTAAATATGTAACTTAGATATGCCTGCATGCTCATTCACTCAGTCATGTCTAACTCTTTGGGATCTCACAGACTGTAGCCTGCCAGGCTCCTCTGTCCATGGAATTTTCCAGGCAAGAGTACTGGAGAGGATTGCCATTTTCCTACTCCGGGGGATCTTTCTGACCCAGGGATTGAATCTGCATCTCTTGCATCTCCTGCACTGGCAGGCAGATTCTTTACCATTGTGCCATCTGGGAAACTCCAATTTAGGTATATTTTAAACAAACATCAGTAAACACTCACTATATTCTAAGCACGGTACTATTAATAATTAAAAAATATACCATGGTAGCTCCTATATGTATAGTGCTTAGTATATGATGAACAATTTACTAAACATTATATATGTACTAGTTTATTTAATCTTAGTCACAAATTTATAAAGTAGGTATCAGAATTCTGTCCCTTTCCCCTGGGAAAAAACAAAGACAGAGGATTTTACTAAACTATCCCAAGCCAAAGAGTGGTAAAGGTATAAAATAGATAGCTAGTGGGAAGCAGCTGCTATATAATACAGGGAGCCCAGCCTGGCTCTCTGTGATGACCTAGAGGGATGGAATGGTGGGGAGGGAGGCTATGAGGAAATTATATATATATATATAGTTATCACCAATTTGTATTGTTGTACAGCAGAAACCAATACACTGTTGTAAATTATCCTCCAGTTAAAAAAAAATTTTTAAAGAGCTGATAAATAGCAAACCTGGGTTTGAAAAAGTTTGACAGTGTGCTTAATCAGTCATGTCCGAACTCTTTGTAATCCCATGGACTGTAGTCTGCCAGGCTCCTCTGTCCATGGGGATTCTCCAGGTGAGAATACTGGAGTGGGTTGCCATGCCCTTCTTCAGAGGATCTTCATAACCCAGGGATCAAACCCAGGTCACCCACATTGTGGGAGGACTCTACTGTCTGAGCCACCAGAGTAGCCCAAATGAATACTGGAGTGTGTAGCCTATCCTTTCTCCAGGGGATCATCCCAATCCCTTTGGGATGAACTGGGGTCGAACTGGGGTTGAACTGGGGTCTCCCACATTGCAGGCGGATTCTTTACCAGCTGAGCTACCAGGGAAGCCTTAGTATTGTCCCCACCATATACATGGCTATAGATTTATTACAAAAGAGACTGAACTATTATAAATAATTCTGAAAACTTTCTCATTGATTGTGAAATATACCGCTATTACCTGGGGGTTTTGAATTCCTCTGTAACTGTCAGATATGACAAAGGGATCGGAATGCACACGATGATTTTAGTTGGTGGGGTTCTGGTGGCAAGTGTCAGAGGAGGAATGAGGCTAAGAACTCTGAAATATTAAGTGACTACTGTTTTATAGCTCTTAGCTAGTACATTTTCAGAAAAACAAGAAGCAAAGAAATAGTTACAATATTGACCGGTCCAGGTTATACTGCAGAAAGAAAAAAAAATTTAAGGCTTCTTAAAAATTCTAGTACTTTTGAAGTATTTAAATATATGGTTCCTTGCAGTAGTGTTATCATAATTTTAAAGCTTGGGTAACAGATAGTGACTGAGAAAAGAAATTATGCAATTAAATGAAAGTAAAATTGTTGATGTGAATAAAGCAACATGGCCCTTTAGAAGTCATTATATTGTAAATCAATTAACTAAAGATGACTCTCTGGGCATATTTTGTTTGAAAATTTTTTCCAGACCATTAGAAATGGAAAAAAAAATAACCCTTGAAACATGAAAACTTCAAAGAGCTTTTGATTGATCTGGATGATAGTTTCCTGCACTTTGAAATTCTCTGCACTATAGTTAGACGTTTTCAATTATGCTGACTAAATATTCTCATCCACAGGGGCTCAAGAGTAATACAGACGCATGGAATAGTTTACGTTTCCAGATGTTGACATACTGCATTGAATGGTATTTACCAAGAAGCAAACATCTATTTGTTCATTGTGTTGCCCTTGATTCTTAACTTTCATTTTCACAAACATCATTTTCTTTTTAGAGTTTGATAGCTGTATGCAGTACACAGAGGTGACAGGAAGATATCCACCCAAAACTTGGATGTGATATTCCTCCCCGAAAGTAAGCTGAAAAGCATCACTTATCATGGAACCACGAAGTTACCTTAAAGCCAGTCCTTCAAGATCTAGCATTACAACAAATGGATATTTTAAAACTGTTATTTAAAAATACAATATCTTTATTTGAAGAATCACTGTAAATGAAGATAACCTTTTCTCTTTCAAGTATGTGAGAGGCTGGGCAATGCAGGTTTGGGAAAATGGGTACAGCTTATATCCTCCTCATGACAGAGAAAAACAATTTAAAGTCTGCAGGGCAGTTTAGAAAGAAAGAGGTGAAGAGCAGAAAAGAAGAAGCCGGAGGAAGCAGGAGGTCAACCCTGCCTAGAGAGAAAGTTCCAAGGAAGAAAATCATGGTAACAGCATGACTGGAAGTAATTCTGGGAGAACTGTGCCTGCTCAGGTGTGTGCGACTCTTTGAGACCTCATGGACTGTAGCTCCTCTGTCTCTGGGATTCTCCAGGCAAGAATACTGGAGTGGGTTGCCGTTTCCTTCTCCAGGGAGTCTTCCTGACCCAGGGACTGAACCCATGTCTCCTTCATCTCCTGCACTGCAGGCAGATTCTTTACCCACTGAGCCATCGGGGAAGCCAAAGGGGAGGAATATTAGGAATGAGAAAATGATAAAATTAAAAATATTGATAGCTGTAATTCATAGGGTTTATGATGACAGAGAAAATGCAATTAAGTGAGGTAAAAATGTAGTGTCTGTTATCTCAACCAAGGTGGGAGTTGGTAGATGATACTATAAATTAGAGGGATGAATCTCAGAGAAGGCAGGACCTTTCCCAGATATCAGATCACAAGGCTGATCCCACCTGCATGCCCCATGGTTAAGGAGTGCTGCAAAACTCGAAAAGCGCAGTGAAGATTTCAGACAATGCTGGCTTTGAATCAAGGATCATTTGCATCGACTGCCACTTTTCCAGCCCAGAGACTTTAGATGATCTTACCCACTTATTAAAGTTGGATATATTAATGGTCTTACTGGATTGTTAATAACATAAAATAAGCCAAATAAGTAGCACAGTGCCTGGCACAGGACAAATGGTCAGTATGTACCAATATGTAACTAGTATTACTATATATTAGAAATCTTAACTTTAATTAAAAGGTTCTGAGGTCTAGCATTTGGAATTTTTGCATTAAGTAAGGAAGTGAGAAGGAGCATTTTATAAACAGTATGAGATACACTGCTGATTTAATCAACGGAGTCACACAGAGTCGGACACGACTGAAGTGACTTAGCAGCAGCAGCAGTGGTTCTAGGGCTTCCCAGGCAGCACCAGTGATAACCCACCTGCCAGTGCGGAAATACAGGAAGTGTGGGTTCAGTCCCTGGGTCAGGAAGATCCTCGGGAAGAGGACATGGGAACTCACTCCAATATCTTCCTGGAGAATCCCATGGACAGAGGAGCCTGCCAGGCTACAGTTCTTAGCGTGCAGTCCTGAAGTCCTACATCCTGAAGCACACAGTAGTTCTAGAGAGCCCACCTGAAGCAACTGTGTCAGTGGGGAAGAATTAGGAGTCACTCTTAGAAAAAGAATATTCTGGGAAGAGATACCTTTGGGGGTTTTCATTTTGATTACTGGACAAAGGTAACTGGAATGAGAGACACAGTGGAACTAACAAGGCAAGAACCTGGATGTAGTTCTACATTTCTGTCTTAAAGAATGTCAGGGCTAAAGGCTTTCCTCTTAGGTTTAGGCCTTTTCCATCCTCCATGGGACACTCCTCTAAGGATTGTCCTTCAAGTTGTTCAGGTTGATCGATTTTTTTTTTTTTCCCCTACACTCTCTACACCAAAATGACTTCATCTACCCACCGCATTAGTCAGGGTCTTCTGCGAAGCAATACCAAGAAGCATTAAACAAGCACAGGTTTTGTTAGGGGAAGTGATAGAGGGTGGAGTAAGGGGCAGGCCTTCAGAGAGGGAGTATAGGGAGAAGTTATGGAGACCTGGGAGAAAGGGTTTAGTGGGAGCTTCCTGGACTGACATGTCATCTAACAAAGTTTTGACAAAGTCCATAGGAAGTCCTTCAGCCAAAGCTGATCAGCAAAGGAATCCGGCTTCTCCGAAGAGTGGGTCCACCATCTTCTTCTCCCTGCAGTCAGTCTTCGGCAAGGAGCCTCTGGGCTGAATGTGGCCTCAATCTGGGTGATGCACTTCCAAGTTCAGATACTGGAGGTCTGCAAGATTCATTCAAGGCCTCCACACCAACCTAGCAGAATTAATTCCCAATGGAAATTCCCAACAACAACCTCAGTTCGAGTTCCAGGTTAATTCAACTACCTGATTCATACTCCTCCTCAATTCTGCCACAGATCCTCTGACTCCAAGCATCTCAACTTTCCCTGCCTCCTTTGCCAGTGCTCCTACCTCAATCTGTTCTATATCCCCCATATTTAAAAGTACCAAAATGTATCTAGTTAGTTAGAAGCTGAAGTGAAGAAGTGAAGTGAAGTGAAGTCGCTCAGTCGTGTCCGACTCTTTGCGACCCCATGGACAGTAGCCTACCAGGCTCCACCGTCCATGGGATTTACCAGGCAAGAATACTGGAGTGGGCTGCCATTTCCTTCTCCAGGGGATCTTCCTAACCCAGGGATCAAACCCGGGTCTCCTGCATTGCAGACAGACACTTTACCATCTAAGCCACCAGTTAGAAGCTGAGTCAAGTCCTAAATCTCATGTCCTCAAAGATTTTTCTCCCTCCATCTTCATCAATTTCTTTTAGAATCATCTCTTATCCTAAATCTTTTCCTATTGATCATCACAACCTTAAATTATTGTAGGACACTAGTATCTCTAACTCTTGCAATAGGCTTTTGACTTGCACTCTTGGCTCCAGATAGCCCCCTTGCAAATATATTTTCCATGCTATCTCAACTATGCCCCTGGTAAAATTCTGATTTTATTAGGTTATTTCCTTCCTAAAGTCCCTCAGATAGGCTGTTTTATTCCTTTGGAAAGGACCAGCACTTACATACATGATATATCAGTTGGGGCTCTGCTTTCTTTTTATAGCTTTTCTTCTGTAAATACCTATCAGCACCCCCTGGGCTCCAGCAACAGTGAAATCACTGAACTTAATCTACTGGAAATGTGCTTTATATGCTTCTGTTTCTTTTTAAATATTATTTCTAATGGAATACCCTTCCCCTCCTGCTGGACTGGCTACTTCCTATTATTTTCTTTGAGAACAAAATACAATTATGTATCTCAAAGAAAACTGAAGTATCTGAAATAATTAGGAACATAAGTTTTAGTTAATAATGGTCAAAACAGAACTAAGGTAAAAAGAGAATGGTTTTATTTTAAGGACAGCAGAATGAGAGCAGAAACATTTTTTAATGATGCCTAGTGTTAGGGTATTAGTTCCTCAGTTGTGTCTGTCTCTGTGACCCCATGGAATATAGCCCACCAGATTCCTCTGTCCATAGAATTCTAATTCTACTGGATTTGGCAGCCATTCCCTTCTCCAGGGGATCTTCCTGACCCAGGCATTGAACCGTGGACTTCAGCATTGCAGGTGGATTCTTTACCATCTGAGCCACTGGGGAAGTCCTTTATGATGCCTACAGGAATATAAAGATGTAAATTTAATCTGATTGTTTAAAAGTACAATGAGAAATTAATGGCATAGATTGATATATGTGATAATTACCCACTGAAGAAGGGCATGGCAACCCATTCCAGTACTCTTGCCTGGAGAATCCCATGGACAGAGGAGCCTGGTGGGCTATAGTCCATAGGGTGGCAAAGAGTGGGACATGACGGAAGCAACTTAGCACGCATGCACACATGAGATAATTGCATCCTGACTATATTTTAAAATAATGACGCTTATATTTTCAAGGTAGATGCTACAGTATTTATGAGTGAAGTGATAAGAATCCTGGGGTTTCTACCAAAATAATCCAGAACAAGAGTGGAAGTAGTCATAGGGAAGAAAGGAAATGAATAAAGGATAGTTTAAACAGAAAGATAAGCACATGGAGGTATATTATACTGTCCTCTGCTTTGTGTTTTCTATTTTTCATGACAAAAAGTTATTGTTGTTGTTGTTTTTAAGACACCTGGAAATAGTACTAATAGCATGGTAGAGAAGTAAAAGTGGAAGAAGAACTTAGCATTCAGAAGTTGATGGGTGTCTAGTGTGTAGCGATGGTAAGATGTATGTATAAGGTTTGCAAGGCAAAATTAAAAGCCACAAGATACTTCTAAAAGAAGAAGTTACAAAAAAATGAAAGTAAAGTTGGTGAAAGTCTTTATAAAGTATTCTAAGTAAGCACTAAACAGAACAAAGTAAACAACACAGATACAGACTTCCTTGGTAGCCCAGTGGTTACAAGACTTCATGCTTCCACTGCAGGAGGTATGTCTGTTCAATCCCTGGGCAGGGAATTTCCACATGCCATGTGGTGTGGCCAAGGGAAAAACACAACTCAGATAACCGTGTATGTGCATGTGTGTGCATGGCTGTGTAACAGTGAAGGGAAGGAGGTGGAAAAGAAACTAAGATGTCACAATGAAAACAATACTAAACGCACGCCATCCATTTTGGAGACCTACAGGAGATTTTCACGTGTGTATACGCTCAGTGCTTCAGTCGTGCCCTGCTCTTTGCAATCCCATGGACTGTAGCCGGCCAGGATCCTCTGTCCATGGGATTCTCCAGACAAGAGTACTGGAGTGGGTTGTCATTTCCTTCTTCAGGAAGCTCCTCATGTAGAGGAAAGAAACGCTCAGATCCCTGGAGTTGAAGACCAAAGGTGTACTCCCTGCCTTAGATTCCACGGCCTCATCTCACAGGGAGAGGTCCTGGGGCTCGTTACTCTAAAAAATATGATAAATTTTAGAAGTGAGTTTTCCCTCTGAAAGGCTTGCTTATGTCAATTTTCAAAATTGGCACCCTATGTTCCTCTAGGCATTCCTTTAGCATTCAAGGATCCTTAAGATTCTGGAACATTTATACAGTGTGTATAATTAAAGGTAGGATTTACTGATTGATCTTTACTAAGACTCTAGAGAGACTGACAAAGGTATCATCTCTATCCACCCCCCAGACCCTACTCCAAACTGCCCTGTCTTGGAGAACACAAATATTAAAGGAGCTATTCTTTACTACTGCTTATTGATTTCATCTAATTTTCATACTGTCACTCGTGATCGATACAGTTAATTTTTGCTGTTCTGTATGTATATTGGATATTGTCATTTATACCATTAATCACACCCATAATTGTCATAAGAACAGAAATGCCTTTTCTTAGACGTTTCATTCTAAAATATAATTATCCAGACATCCTGCTGTTAATGGCACCGAATCCTAATTACTTCAAAATGAAGCCATTATTCATAAACTTAGAGCCTGTACTACACGTGTTTACAGTAAGTAGATGGGACAATACTATAAAATCTATTATCTACAGTACAGCTCATTTTCTAGAAGCTGATTTAAGTGCTCAGCTCCTTAGTATTTCTTTTTCCAACCTTATTAACATATGATAAAGTTTACCAGCTCCAGCAGTCTAAAGAATAATGGTATAAATTGTCCCTCCCTGAAAACTGACATTCAAAGCTCCTTAACAGACTACATAGTTAATGACAAACGCCCCCACAACACAAACTGTGTCACTAGTAAAATGACATCTTCCATTATAATTTTTTTTCTGGATTTAATACAAGATAATTATGTCAGAGAAGTGTACCAACAGATTATTTCTCAAATAATTTGTGATCTAATAATGAGTAATAACCTAACAATTGTACATTTCCACAGTGCTTTACACTTTTCAGAGTATTTTCACATCCATTATCATACTTTATCTTAAAAATTTTACTTATGTGGTATTTACCTACTTAAATTCCTTTTAAGTCACTCCTGCTGACCAATACCAGAAAAATCTCTACACATTCCTCATTAATTTTCAATGAACCTAGGACTCACAAACGTCTATTTCTTTTTGTATATTCTCTTCAGTTTCTTTTCTCAAAGATTAAGACGTAAACATATGTAGATTGCCCAAAACCAAAGTGTATTTAAACTGAAAATAATAATAATAAATTCTTCTGGATTATTTTTCTACCTTTTTTACATTTATCAACAACTGTGTTTATACAACACAATGAAAGTCCCAGCAGGAAGGTATTCATTTTTTTCCTTTCAAAATCTTAAAGTTATTCATAAATTCGAATTTCTGTTGATTTTAAAAAGCATTTCTTGAGTAAATATTCTAAGCAATTTAAGTATTTTCTTTTCTTTCTGTTGTCAAATCCATCAATACCCCATTCAAGTCTATCAACCTGTGTAAAACTCCTCTGACATTTATCTATGAAATATTTTATTAGTTTCCACATTAATGTTTAATCTCCATTCCACTATTATTTACACGTGATTTAACTGTGTTGCACTTTTCTACTTTTAAACTTCTCTCTTTGGAGTATGAAAAAATAGGCACTTTCCTAATTTGATAGCGAAGTGAAATTGGTACAAACACTCTGGAACATCATTTGGCAACATATGCTAAGAAATTTTGGCTTATTCATCTCAAAGAGACAGTCCATAAGCACAAAGATTTAAGCAGGAGAAGATTCATCACATCATTATTATTTTTGAACACAAATCATTTTATATCTGAAAAGAGCTATGTGACATAGGCTATTACCAATACATAGTGATACAGCGGTGGCGGGTAAGAGCTGTGGGCCACTCTGAAGTTTGAGTGCCTGGGTTCAGAGCTCCACTCTGCTATAGGCCAGCAGCATGATAGGCATGGTAATCAGTTCAGTTCAGTCACTCAGTCGTGTCCGACTCTTTGCAACCCCATGAATCGCAGCACGCCAGGCCTCCCTGTCCATCACCAACTCCCAGAGTTCAAACTCATGTCCATCGAGTCGGTGATGCCAGCCAGCCATCTCATCCTCTGTCATCCCCTTCTCCTCCTGCCCACAATCCCTCCCAGCATCAGAGTCTTTTCCAATGAGTCAACTCTTCACATGAGATGGCCAAAGTAATGGAGTTTCAGCTTTAGCAGTAGTCCTTCCAAAGAACACCCAGGATTGATCTCCTTTAGAATGGACTGGTTGAATCTCCTTGCAATCCAAGGGACTCACAAGAGTCTTCTCCAACACCACAGTTCAAAAGCATCAATTCTTCAGCACTCAGCTGTCTTCACAGTCCAACTCTCACATCCATACATAACCACTGGAAAAACCATAGCCTTGACTGGACGGACCTTTGTTGGCAAAGTAATGTCTCTGCTTTTGAATATGCTATCTAGGTTGGTCATAACTTTCCTTCCAAGGAGCAAGCATAATTTAATTTCATGGCTGGAATCACCATCTGCAGTGATTTTGGAGCCAAAAAAATAAAGTCTGACACTGTTTCCACTGTTTCCCCATCTATTTCCCATGAAGTGATGGGACCAGATGCCATGATCTTCGTTTTCTGAATTTTGAGCTTTAAGCCAACTTTTTCACACTTCTCTTTCACTTTCATCAAGAGACTTTTTAGTTCCTCTTCACTTTCTACCATAAGGGTGATGTCATCTGCATATCTGAGGTTATTGATATTTCTTCCAGCAATCTTGATTCCAGCTTATACTTCTTCCAGCCCAGCGTTTCTCATGATGTACTCTGCATATAAGTTAAATAAGCAGGGTGACAATATATAGCCTTGGTGTACTCCTTTTCCTATTTAGAACCAGTCTGTTGTTCCATGTCCAGTTTTAACTGTTGCTTCCTGACCTGCATATAGGTTTCTCAAGAGGCAGGTCAGGTAGTCTGGTATTCCCATCTCTTTCAGAATTTTCCACATTTTATTGTGATCCACAAAGTCAAAGGCTTGGCATGGTAATGAAACTCTCTAAATATTCATTTATCATGGAGATGATAAAACAACTACTTCACAGAGTTGTTGATAGAATCAAAAAAATACAAACCAAAGCTGTTAACACATTGCTTGATACATAATAAGTGTTCAGCAAATGCTACCTACTAAAACTGTTTTTGTTTTTGGTTTGTTTTTTAATTTTATTAAATAATCTACATATGTCCCTATAAAAATGTAAGGTGTACAGCATAACAGTTGACATATTGTGTAACAATTAACATAATAATTTTAGTTAGCATTCATCATCTCAAAGGCAAAGGCAAAGCACTCGCTCAGTCGTGTCCGACTCTGCAACCCCGTGGACTGTAGCCTACCAGGCTCCTCCGTCCATGGGATTCTCCAGGCAACAGTACTGGAGTGGGTTGCCATTTCCTTCTCCAGGAGATCTTTCCAACTCAGGGATCAAACCCGGGTCTCCTACATTGCAGGCAGACGCTTTACCGTCTGAGCCACCAGGGAATCATCTTACATAGATATAAGAAAAAAAGAAGAAAAAATCCCTTGTAATGAGAGCTCTTCGGCTTTATTCTCTTAACTTCTCTATAACATCATGCTGTACACTATATCGCTAGTAATTATCTTACAGGTATGCTGTGCTTAGTCGCTTAGTCATGTCCGACTCTGCGACCCCATGTGCTGTAATCTGCCAGGCTCCTATGTAGATGGGGATTCTCCAGGCAAGAATACTAGAGTGAGTTGCCATGCCCTCTTTCAGGGAACCTTCACAACCCAGGGATCGAAGCCAGGTCTCCCATACTGCAGGCAGATTCTTTACTGTCTGAACCACCTGGGAAGCCCAATTATCTTATAATTAGATGTTTTCACCTTTGACCATCTTCCTCTAATGCTCCTTCCTCCCACCCCACCTTTGGTGACCACAAATCTGATCTCTTTTTCTATAAATTTGGATGTTTTTGTTTTATAGATTTTCTGTATATGTGCGATTATGCAATATTTGCCTTTCTCTGCCTGACTTAACTTTACTTAACATAATGTCCTCAGGAATCTCAACCATCAGGAACCATTGCTGCAAATGACAGGATTTCCTCATTTTCTTATGGGTGAATAATACTCATACATATATGTAATTTACATAGGGTTTAGTCCCGAAGTCATGTCTGACTCTTTGAGACTCCACAGACTGCCCAACAGGCTCCTCTGTCTATGGGATTTCCCAGGCAACAATACTGGAGTGGGTAGCCTTTTCCTTCTCCAGGGGCTCTCCCTAAGCCAGGGATCAAACCCACGTCTCCTGCACTGGCAGACGGATTCTTTACCACTGAGCCACCAGGGAAGCCACACACACACACACACACACACATACACACCCCCAACCACACACACACACACACACATCCCCACACCCCCACACACCAACACCCACACCCACACCCACACCCACACACACTCGTAAAACAACTTCTTTATCCATTCATAAGTTTTGATGGACATGTGGGTTGTTTTCATGTCTTGGTTGTTGTAAATAATGTTGCTTTGAACATGGGGTGCAGATATCTTTTTTAGTTAATGGTTTCATTTGTTTTGGACATATTCCCAGAAATGAAATTGCTGGATTATATGGTAATTCTTTCTAATCTTTTGAGGATCCACCATACTGTTTTTCCTAGGGGTTGTACCACTATTTATAATTTACAATCCCACCAACAGTGCACAAGGGTTTCCTTCTCTTCTCATTGTTGTTAGCATTTCTTATATCCTATTTGGGGGGGGGGGGTGTGATAACCATTCTAACAAGCATGCAGTGACAACTTAGTGTGGTTCTGACTTGCATTTTCCTAACTACTAGTGATCTCAGCATCTTTTCAAGTATCTGCATCATTATTTTTCATACAGAATATGCAAAAACCACCCACAAATCCTATACTATTTAAAAACTTGAACAAGTTAATTTATGCTTTGGCTATAAAATGAATATTAAGAATCTCTTCAAAGTAATGTAATTTTGTTTTTTATTATTGTTCTTATGGTTTCTTATTGTTATCAACACTTCTTTCACTGCCATCCCCAACCTTCAAGGCTTCCACGTGATCTATTCAACTTTCCCAACTTCAGAATTCCTAATTTTTTCAGAATAACTAAGAGAAATGAGTCAAAGTAGCCTTCAGCTTTCCCACCACCATATTTAATAAAGTAGTCATCCCCTCTCTTCTGTGTCTGTCCTACCAAGTCAGAGAGTTTGATAAAAGATCATCACCTCAGTTGCTCTGCATTATAAATATTCCAAGTCACATGCATTTGTTGAGACTTTATTTGATATAGAAAAAAAGTGTTATAAAATTAATCTTTTTATCCATTTTCTTATATTTGGTAGCCCTAAAATGGATATCATCAAATTCATTTTTATTACCTCTCTGCTGGTATCTCACAACTGGGGGAGTAGAGGGTGCTCTAGGGACTCATACACACAGACATATGGGATTTTGTGGGGCTGAGCCCATCATTTTAGTTTATGGGCTTTAGAATCATATAGTCTATATGTTCAATTTCCCAGCCCAGCATGGTGTTTAATGAAGCTGTTTAAAGTTATGGTCATAAAAAGTCTTATTTTTATTGAAAGGAAAGAAATGCTTTTGAGGAAATGCTATAGTAGAAAAGAGGGATAGAAAATTAAAATGCAGTTCGATCCTATCTATATAAGATAATATGCCCATATGGAAGATGTATACTAATATAGATTCCCTCTCATGAAGGAGAATCTTGCTCTGAGGATTAAAATATTTGGGGATATTTTTAAACTATACAAGCCACCACTGCTTACAAATGTAAAATTTATAGCAGTTATTATTAAAGACTCCATTTCTCCCAGCCTCTTCCTCCACACATACACACACACACACACACACACACACACACACACACGCACAAGCATATGTTTTGAAACCCACTAGATAACTGAAATTATTGATGGAAGTGTCTTTAAGCATGTAAACTGTTAGAAGCAAACAGCACAATAGAGAATAATTGCTCAGAAATCTTGAGTGGTTAATGTTGGGTAGTGAGATATGAGTAATTTTGTAACTGTTATTATTCATGTTTTCTGTAATAAGTGTGTAATTTTAGAATCAGGAAAAAACTAATATTTATGTGTTATTTTTTCTAAATTTAAGCAGAGCACTTGTGTGTCAAAACAAACTGGCAGAATCTGATATCTGCTCTCAATTTCTCCCTTTTTAAAATCTCATCAATATTGAAATACAAAAGAACTAATCTTTGTAATATTCTGCATTGATAATATCTAACCTTTCTGTCCTCCTGGAAGTCATGAAAGCTGGTCACTGAGTTAGTCATGACCTGTCACAGCGCATGAACACACATCACCAGGGAAAAATATAGTGGCAGTAGGGTCACAAAGAGTCAGAAACGCCTGAAGTGACTTAGCATGCACAGTAGAAGTCACAGTAACTTGTGTGCATGCTAAATCATTTCACATGTCTGACTCTTTGCCACTGTATGGAATGTAGCCCATCAGACTCCTCTGTCCATAAAATTTTCTAGGCAAGAAATCAGAGTGTGCTGCCATGCTCTCCTCCAAGGGATCTTTCCCACTCGGGATTGAACCCACATCTCTTGTCTGGCAGGCAGGTTTTTACCAGCAGGTATACCTGGGGAGCCCAGCAGTAACTTACTGACTTACCTCTTTGAGGCACTATTCTCATTGTTTTATGTACATTAATGCATGGAATCCTCACATTCCTATGAGGTAGCCACTCCTTTTGTTTCTTAGTGAGGAAACAAACTAAGACACAGAGAAATTTTAAAATCTGCTCAAGGTCACCTATTAAAAGAAGGGTAGAGCTCAGAGTCAAGACCATATGGACCAATTCCAGAATTCACTCTTAACTCAGTGCTTAAGTAAATAATAAGTAATTCAATTGGCATCAAAACTCTATGATCCATTTTCATTTGATTTCTAATTATGTCTAAAACTTCTTTCTAAGCATGATTTCTGGCATACCACACACTCTCATTAAAGAAATACAGACTATTTTAAATATTATTTTGTTATTGCTATTATTATATCTCTTTTCATCATTTCACTTCCCAATATGATTTGTTTCATTTGTAAAGAATTATCAGATGTCAGTCTTTCACTCTACACATCTGATGAATTTCTTTTTTAATTTTTCAGAGCTTGATAATTGATTGAATTTATTAATGCTTTTATTACATAGGATAGGATTTCTTATCTTGCTTTTTCCCATAATTTCTAGGGTTGGCTTCAGCATGAATGACCACGTACTTAAGAGGCAACATCATCACAGCCATCCAAAACCTATAAGGAGAATACTCATGTGATCCTACCATTTACAATGTTGCAGGTCAGTAATGTTGGTTAGAATCTACAATTAAATTATTCAACAGATGGCTTGTGTGTCACTGGATAAATAATGTGAATTTCAACTTCTTAATAAATTCCTTAGTATCACTCATCTTTTGACATTATAGTTGGTTTTTAGCAGCCTCATACTATTTGTCAGTCATTCTGTTGTATTTCCTTAGTAAGTTACTCACTCATTCATTTATTCATTCATCAACATTTATTCAGCTCTAGCTTTCAAACAGTATAATTGTTAGAGGTAATAAGCCTCCCAAAGTCAATTGCAACATAAGACAATCTTCTACAGAAATAAAGAGAGGACATGTGATAAGCCTTGAGAGTGGGAAGAAGGGCGGTAAGAAGATGACGTCAGAAACCATCTCCTTAAAAACCAGATAAATAAGAGACTGCTTGGAAGTTCTGGAATTAGTTAAGAACAAGTGTGGATGTGGATGTGAGTGTATATGCTTGTGTGTGCATGTGTGTGTACATGTGTGAGTACGAGTGTGTATGAGTTCACAGTGTGGGGAGGGAAGGAGTGAAAGAGAAGAAAAATTTAAGAGATAGGAAGAAGAATCCCCCCAAAGAAAGCAAGCAGTCTATTATGTGGTATCAGTGTGTTATGTGGTGATTGTCCCTGCAATCACCATCCAGCATGAATACAGGAAAGGACAATGTCAAAACGGTTTGTAGAGGCTAGATACCTTCAGTCTTTCACTTACACAAAAATCCATTTAACAAATATGTAGTTGACCCCTGGAGTATTCCAAGTCTATTTCAGGTGTGTGTGTGTGTGTGTGTGTCTGTGTGTGTGTGTGTCTGTGTGTCTATGTGTCTGTGTGTCTATGTGTCTGTGTGTCTGTGTGTCTGTCTGTGTGTCTGTGTGTGTGTCTGTGTCTGTGTGTGTCTGTGTGTGTCTGTGTGTGTGTGTGTGTGTGTGTGTCCCGTGGACTATAGCCCGCCAGGCTCCTCTGTCCATGGGATTCTCCAAGCAAGAATACTGGAGTAGGTTGCCATTTCCTTCTCCAGGGGATCTTCACAACCCAGGGATCAAACCCAGGTCTCCTGCATTGCAGGCAGACGCTTTATCCTCTGAGCCACCGGGGAAGACTTACAGGTTTAGAGAATATAATAATCAATAAGCCAGGCTAAGTTGATGCCTAAAAATACCTGTAATCTACTCCAATAAATAAAAAGCAAAAACTATATACAAGATGAAGAAAGATTCCATGTTACACAAATGCATTTTAATCTTGTGCCAAAGATACAGGAAGGCACTGAAGAGTTTCCAGCAAGGAGCTTTGGAAGCCGATCTTACATTAAGCAAGGCCATTCTGGCATTACCCTGGACGGGCCTGTATACAGGGCCAGTTAGTAGGTAACTATATTATTAGAGTTATGACAAGCATCTGAATTGAGGCCTAAAGACAGAGAGAAAAGGGTGAGAAAGAGAGAGGAGTTAAGGAGCATGCCAGGTTTCTGGTATAAAATTTTAGGTGAATGGTAGTGGCTCTAAGGCAGGAAATATGGAAAGATCTGGTTGGGAGAGCTGAATGGAGATGAGGAATGTAATTTTGAACATGTGGAGTATGGGGTGTCAACGGGATTTGTAAGCAGAGCTGTCCAATTAACCTGAGTACTAGGTCTGAGATGAAAATATAAATGTATTCTTTCATATTATGGGACAACAGATAAAAACATGGGATGACATATAATTATCATATCTTAGAAATTATGTCATATCATAGAAAGACTATGCAGTTAAGAAAAAAAAAGGGACACAGACAGATATCAGAATCAATACTGTTCTAACTAGGTTGGCATATCTGCAAGAAATCAAAATATACAGGTTATTTGGGAAACTTCAGACCATATAAGAATTTCTAGAGCTTGTACTTAGACTTTCTTTTAATTTTTTAAAACTATGTATGATCAACCTGAGTTGCTAACTTCTATTTTTAAACAATTAAGAGATAAACATCAGTATTTTGTTGTTATTTAGTCACTAAGTTGTGTGCAATTCTTTGCGACCCCATGGACTGTAGCCTGCCAGGCTCCTCTATCCACAGGGTTTCCCAGGCAAGAATACTGGAGTGAGTTGCCATTTCCCTCGTGGGGGGCTGTTTCCAACCCAGGGATTGAACTTGTATCTCCCGCAGAGGCAGGCAGGTTCTTTACTCCTGTGCGCTTAGTCGCTCATTCGTTGCCGACACTCTGCAACCCCATGGACTGCAGCCCTCCAGGCCCCTATGTCCATGGAGATTCTCCAGGCAAGAATACTGGAGTGGCTTGTCATCTCCTTCTCCAGAGCATCTTCCCAACCCAAGGATCAAACCCAGGTCTCCCGCATTGCAGGCATATTCTTTACTGACTGAACCACCAGGGAGAATCTCACAAAAGATGAGAGAAAAGAAGGAAAACAAGAGAAAGTGATATATATTATTGAAATACAGTTAATTTTATATGTGTCTTCTTCCCTGTATTGCTTTTTGAGGTCAATATATGCATCTCTAATAAGCATTCAGGAACATATGATAAAGTGTTTAGTAAATACATCTAAGTATATCCATTTTGCACATTTTGCCCACAAACTCTCCCTTATCAGATACCTGACTAAATATAATTTATTTGTTTTATTGACAAAGTATAACTCCATCTTACCTATCAACCAGTCTCAAGATAGAAAATCTAAGGCCTCACAAATGCATTTGTTAAACCTATAGATGGAACTCA
Organism: Capricornis sumatraensis; assembly: GCF_032405125.1. Lineage (NCBI taxonomy): Eukaryota > Metazoa > Chordata > Mammalia > Artiodactyla > Bovidae > Capricornis > Capricornis sumatraensis. The sequence continues at coordinate 22,756,720 of NC_091081.1, read as the reverse complement.
AAAGTATTTTTAAAAGAATCCTTTATTTGCATTTTCAAATAGAAGATATACCTCCAATTATATATCTAAGATCACAAATACATCTTGGAAATTAAGCTCTTTCTATATAACTAACATAACATCCTGTGTATTTCCAGCATCTAAACAAAGTAAATTGGTTCAATTATACTTTGTTTTATAAATTAAAATTTTAACCTAGTATATGTATCTTATTATGAATGTTTTCCTTAAAACCATACTTTTATTGCCTTGAAGAAATAGGCAATACATGATCATCTGTGGAACTATCTGCAGAGAGTCCCTTTCTGATCCCCTAATCCATCTTCAGAGCTGTGTGCGAGTGGCCACCTTACCATGAGCCCTCCTCTCTCCTGGCTGCAATTGCTTGGACCAAGGGCAGACATTTGCTCTAAGCAGAGTCAATGAGTCTCTGCTATAAATTCTTAGATATAGAACTAAGAGAAAACACAATCTCTTTCTGTTGTGTAGGGCTGAGATATAAATTTCCAGGAATTATAGTGGTCATATTTTCTATAAGAAGAAAACCAGTCTTCAGCAAGAGAGAGCAGGGAAGAAAACAAAAAGAAGTAGAGTCTAGATATAAATGAATGTCATCGATCTTCAAACCCTGGTTCTATTAGTTCCAAAGGCACAGATGCAACTCTGCTTTTCCCATATCTTGATTGATCTAACTTTTCTCCTAGATTATTTAAGATAATAGTATCCTTTCAATAATCTCATCCTTCTACTTAAGCTAGTTCAAATTGGGTATCTGTGATTTACAGGCTAAATTGTCCCACTTGATCCATTTATTAAAAATTTACCATCATATGTGAGGCCTCAGAGACCCAGAGCAGGCAGCTGGCTCTGAGCCTCCTATAGAAAATTAAGATTTTGCAAGGACTGCATCTTTGGAACAATCACCAAGTCACAATGGAGCAAATCAAGGATGTTTGTCTGCTTCGCCCTGGATGCTGATAGAAAAAAAAAAAAAAACTTTCTCCTTTCTCATAGAAAAACTGCTAACCTACCATAACAAAATAGATGATGCTATATGCAGAGATTCTGAAAAGGACATCACAGTGGTGCTGCTAAGAACACTGTTAGAAATAAATATGAACCACTCTGGAGAGACACACCCTACACCAGGAGACACAGGATCCTCTAAGTAGAACTTCACAAGAGATGAGTTGCCAATAGAGAATTATAAAATAAAGCCACCTACCATCAGCGAGAATCTATCAAACACCCAAACAATAGGATTGTATCCTAAACACAGCAGATAATAAAGCAATCTGATAAATTTTTTAAAGCTGTGTATAAAATTACAGGCATAAAAAGACAAATCAGAAATATAAGAATAAAATAATACAATTATAAAAAATATGGAATCCTAGATATGAGGAATAGAGGCATGGAAATTAAAAACTCAGTTGTTTAGGAGGGGTAGCTATTATAGTTAAAGCTGTTTCTCAGTATTCAGATCTCCTCCTGGGCATACTTCTCCATCCCCTTGAAGTTGAGGGGAGGAAGTTGATGGAGTTAAGGTGAAGCAATGTGATTTGACATTAAATGTCAGTGGAAGGACATGCGTCACATTTGAGCTGAGGTCCTAAGTGTGCAAACAGGGTTGAATGCAAGAAGAGATGGTGATCACAGACATTTGTAAACATATAGGTAAATCTAAACAAATATTCACTGTGTAAAAACTACAGTCAGAATAATTTGGGATTACAAAAACAAAGTGAAATAAAAATACTGAAAACACAAAAATAAAAAAGTTTACCGTCATATCTAATTATGTAAATTTGTTCTCATAAATTTATATCCTGTGTTTATTGCATGCCTTACATTGTATGTTAGAGAATATGGCATTTGAAACTTATTTTTCCAGAATGTTATACTTTTCTTTCATAATGGCCACTATACTTAGTCTATCTGTGTTAGCCCCTTGGGTAACATACAAAAATTCATCAGAAAGCCCTTGAATGATAGATGCCTATTACATAAGTGTGACATTGCAGCCCTTTTAAAGTATTATTATTTAGTATTTTTTTTAACAACTGTTGTTTCACTTATTTATTGATTGCACCAGCTGTAGATTAAAGTCTAGGTTCCCGGCTTCTTGCTCTCCACACATCTCAGTTAATTTCTGTTTATAGCATCATTTAATGGGTGTTCTTATGCAGCATTTTTGGCTATGGCTTTTAATTAAAAGAATATCTTTATGATACTGAAATTTGACATTAGGAAGATTTAACCGTACTACTTTTATTGTATAACATTTTATTTTATAATATATTACTTTGATGGTCTAATCAACCTGAATTTCTACTTAAACAGCCTGTAAATAGGAACACAGAAGTAATTAGATGTTTTTGAAAGAAAATAAATTTAACAGATAAACATCTTAAAAACTCAAAGAGACAGATACATTATTCCCAGTTGTAGATATTATCTTATGAAGCCAGGAAAATAGGAAAGTGTGAAGATACTAAAAATTAAATAATCAGCTTGATTTTAGCATATATTTTGCTATTTAAAGTCCTGAAATAACATTCTTTTTTAGACTTTCATGCACTTCACAAATGTCAAGAATTTTTCAAAGTCAACTTGATATTCTATCTAGTTGATAATTTATCAACAGTTGATAGATAGTATTTCTATTATGGTCTTTAAAATTTAAATATTTAACAAATGCATGGTATTTACTCAATTCCTTGATTTGTTTTGTACATTATTTTCTAAGCGGAGAGATTTATTAAGTCAAGACTCAGGATAGAGCTGAATAGAAACTGCAAAGAGAAGGAAAACTGGAATTGACAGTGCCACTAATGCTTGATCTTTAAAAGGGTCCCAATTTAAGTGTTAGTTTCTGGCTTGAAAATTCTGCAAGAAGGCTTTGGCCAATAGGACAATTCATTTTCAACTGAAGACTTTCTTCTTACTTCACCAATGGAATTAAGGCTATACATCATGATTTTGTCATTTTTTCATACCTAATGCCACAAACAGAAACAATGATATTACCTCTTAACATCCCTTCTATCTCAGAATGTGAAATATTCTATTTATCATGTAGCACTTGCCTCCTATGTTTGCCCTTGATATCATTTTCTCTTATTTTCCCAGATACCACATCTCTCCAGTTAATTGAGCTTCTCTAGTGTCTTCAACTTTTTTTTTTTTTTTTTTGGTACTTTGATAGCAGCTTTTAAACATTCATGGCTCAAACGGTAAAGAATCTGCCTGCAATGCCTGAGACCTGGGTTCAATCCCTGGGTTGAGAATATCCCCTGGAGAAGTACATGGCAACCGACTCCAGTATTCTTGTTTGGAGAATCTCATGGACAGAGGAGCCTGCGGGGCTACAGTCCATGGGGTCACAAAGAACCACATATAACTAAGCAACTAACACTTTTAAACATGCCATGCCTCCTTTATCTCATTATCAATATATATGTATATGTTTTATTTTCCTAATTGATGCTATTAAGGTACAATGAAATGCACTCATTTTGAGTGTGTACTTTGGTGCATTTTGACAATCAACATATAGAACATTTCCATCACAACAGAAAGTATTATTATGCCCTTTTGCAGTCAATAATCCACTCAAAACAGCCACTGATTTGCTTTGCCACAACAAATTAGTTTTGCCTATTCTAAAATCCCATATTACCTATATGAAATCATATGCTATACATGGCTCTTTTTGCTCAGTAAATTATATTTGAGATATATTCATGTTGTGTGTATCAATAGTTGATTCCTTTTAAATTAATGAATAGCATTCCATTATATAGATATACCATAATTTGTAATATAGTTTTAGTTTTTATATTGAGGCCTATGATTGACTTTGTTAATTTTTATACATAACATAAGGTCATTTACAGTTCATTCTTTTTTCAAAAAAGATGACAAGTTATCACAGGAGCATTGTTTAAGCATGTTTTTCTTTCTCCACTGAATTACCCTGTTATCTCTGTCAAAAATAAATAAATCTTATATACAAAGCTCTATTTCTAAATTCTCAGTTCTTTTTTGTTTACTGTGTGGATTGTTTAGCACCACTTTGATTAGTATAGTTATATAATATCTTAAAACCTAGTATGGTGTCTTCCAACTTATTCTTCTTCCTTTTTCAAAAGTGTTTTACTTATTCTTGATTTTTAAAATTTTACATAAATTTTAGAATATGTATGAATTATTTTTCAAAAATCTTACTGAACATTTTAATGGGACTGCATGAAATCTACAGATCAATTTGGAGGAAAATAACATCTACTAGTATTGAATTTTCCAGTTCAAAAACAAAATGTCTTCTATTTCTTCAGATCTTTTTAAAATTCCCTTTAACTCTGTTTAATATTTTTTTTATAGACATTGCACAAACTTTGCCTCCAAATATTTAATGGATTTGGGTGCTTTTGTAAATGAAACTATTTAAATTTACAATTTTTCATTTCTTTATGTAAAAAATATAATGGATTTTTACATAATGATCTTGTATCCTGACATACTGCTAAACTCACTTATTAGTTCTAGTAATTTTTTGGTATACATCTTATGAGTTTTTACACATATAATCATAAGTACTCATATCATCTGCAAATAAAGATGGTTTCATTCTTTTCTTCTTAATCTGTATAATGTTCTTTTCCTTATTTATTGCACTGGTTTGAACTTCCTGTACAATGTTAAATAGAAGTGGTAAGAGTGGACATCCTTGCTTTGTACTTGATCTTACAGGAGAAGTATTTCAGTCTTTCAAAATTAAGTTTGATGGGAAATAATGGTTTTTCATAGCTGTCCTCTAATATTCTGAGGAAGTTCTCGCCCATCCCTAGTTTGCTGATAGCTTTTAACATCAATTGTTAACTCATTAAATATTCTTCATTTATTGAAAAAGTCATAGGATTGTTTTCTTTTATACTGTTAATATAATGAATCACATTCATTGATTTTCAAAACTAGAAACAAATTTTCCTTTCTGGGCTGAATACTAAATAGTCATCATATGCTATCCTTTCTATTTCTGCTGGAAATGTACTGCTAATACTTTCCTTCGGCTTCCGTAGTATTACTCTTTTCCTATTATCATCATGGCTTCCTATTCCTCTTTCTCACGGTTTTTTTTTTTTGTGCCACTCACGCTCCTTATTCTATGCTCTTCCTGGATTATCTCATTTATATTCATGATTTTAATTATCATCTCCGTGACAGTGTTTCTTCAAATTATATCTTCCACAAGCTGCGTATTCATACCCTACCTCCTGCTACTCTTTACCTAGTTGTCCTATATGGATCACAGTCTGAATACTGTGCCCAGAACCTAAAGTTTTCTTCATATACTTTAACAAAGCTCCTTACGCATGATTTTTTGATCTTACTTGATATCACCACTACAACACAATGTCACAAATTAAAATCTGAAATTCAGCCTCAATTGTTTCCATTATTTTACACTTAATATCCAAATAAGTTTTCTTATTTAATCTCAAATAGATCTTAATTGGGGGCTTCCCAGGTGGCACTAGTGGTAAAAACATAAGAGACACAGGTTCAATTCCTGGGTTGGGAAGATCCCTGGAGGAGGAAAGGGCAACCCACTCCAGTATTCTTGCCTGGAGAATCCCATGGACAGAGGAGCCTGGTAGGCTACAATCCATAGCATCGCATAGAGTCAGACATGACTGAAGCAACTTAGCACACACGCACGCACAGGTCTTAATCATTCCACTCCGTTTATTCTCAGATCTCTTTTTTATTTCATACTGCAGGAGCTCCTTAATTCTTTTCTCAATTCCATGATACACCAATCAATCCTATCAGAATGATACCAGGTATAACTTCCTTAATTATAACCTTTAATGTCTCCCCATTGTTTATTCATTAAAATCTAAATTTTTTAGCTCAGATGGTAAAGAATCTACCTGCAATGCAGGAGACCTGAGCTTGATCCCTGGATTAGGAAGATCCCTTGGAGAAGGGAATGGCAACCCACTCCAATATTCTTGCCCGGAGAATCCCATGGATAGACCATGGGGTTGCAAGGAGTCGGATACAACTGAATGACTAACACACTCAAGTCTGTTTGTTACCTGACTTTTTGCATCTTATGTTATACTAAACCACACAGAATTACTTGAAATTTCCTGAATATACTCGATTTTTTAATATTTCCACTCCAGCTCGTTGCTTGACCCTCCGAAAGGCAGTCAGAATACATAACATCCAGAAAGTTTTCTTTTGTTCTGCCCCTTAAGTCCGTTCTGAGCCCTCAAAGCACCTTGAAAACCTGCATTAGTGTACTTGTCACCTTGTACTGAAAGTTATCTATTTTATGTGCCCATATTGTCCAAGTGAATATACTCTCTCAAGAGAAAGAATCTTCTCATTATTCTTTCTATATTTAGTTCAAATTTCTATCTCCATTCCTGGTACAAAATATGTGCTGAATTAAAACTCAAGAGTCCAAATAAAAGTTAAATTTCTTCCTAAAACAATGAAATGTAATGCAAGAAAAAGAATGCAACTCTTTTATTCAGACCACCTTACATACAGAGTTAAACTTTGAATCAAGGAAAAATAAGTAGGAAGCTGCTATTTGCCATGCTTATGGGAGAGAATCGGGACTCCTTTCAATACAATGAAAAAGATTATTTACTCTGAATTTTGAAAAACAACACAAGCAATAAACTAGTACAACATTAATATAAGGAATCAAAACCTCTGCATTGGGTGGAATGGCATAAAACTACTGTGGTCACTGAAGGTTAGCTGGTTCCTGAAGAGAATGCAGGAAGATTGCAAGAGATCAGAAACACATCTGATCCAGTCTTAACTAAATGTTTTCACCAATTTTATAACTGAAAGCTTTAGTACATGTTATTTGCTAGGTTTTGTAAATGATTCACACTTAATTTAATAATAGATGGTATATGATTCTCATCCTAGAATGTGCATATAGTTGTTCCAAATGTACCCTGTTTTCTTCTTCAAAATCAATAGATCCATCATCCCTAAACAAAATGTTAACAAAGCTTATTTCTTCCTGACTGGGAGCTACATCTTGTTCCCAAGTCTGTTCCTTATTCTTGGGTGTCTTTTGGTATACAGTATGAGGTTTGGTAAAGAGATACTGGAAGTAATCCAACATCCCTTTTCTTCCTCTCTTCTTTAGCTTTGGTTATTGTTAAAAATTCTTTCTGCAAAGAATTTTGACACCAGAAGGTTATAAAAATTCAGAGATAGGAAGAGAAAGAGAGAATCTAAACTTTGGCTGCACAGTTAGCCTATGGGCTGAATCCAGGTAGCAGAGAATGTGGGTTTGTTTGCTTGCCTGTTTATTTTGGGTCACATATTTTAATGCTTTTATACTGGATATACAGTTTTCATTTGTCTGCAGTTCTCAGGATTTGCTATTGTCCTATGCAGGGTTATTTCTGTTATTTTATTTATGAAAATACCTTTATTATTTATTAAATCATTTCCATTTAGGATTTCAGGTGTAAGCTCATTCACTCTCTTTTTGAGGAAGAAGTGAAAAGTGAAAGTGTTCATCGCTCAGTCCTATCTGACTCTTTGTGATCCCATGGGCTATAACCCACCAGGCTCCTCTGTCCATGGAATTCTCCAGGCAAGAATACTGGAGTGAGTTGCCATGCCCTTCATCAGGAGATCTTCCCTGATCCAGGAATCAAACCTGGGTCTCCCACAATGCAGGCAGATTCTTTACCTTCTTAGCCACAGAAACTGAGTGACAAAGATAATGCAAATTGCCTGATTTTACAAACCTAATCAATGGCAGATTCAATCTGATACTGCAGTTCTTCTGGACTTCAGATCCAGACAGTTTCCAATGTAGTTTGCTGTCTCGGGGCTCATGGTCTCTTAGTTCTGAGATGGAAAGGGAAGAGGGTGATATGAAAACAAAAGGAAGCTGAGAGAGAAGTATAAACTTCGGAAATGATTTGAATGTTTATGCCTGAATGTGTGGTGTGGATGGAGTAAATCTGTGTTTGAGAGTGGAAATGGGGTATGTGTGATTTCTGGAAATGATTTTCAAAGCTGTGCCAATAAACACTATGAATTTAAGGAGACTGATCAAGGACTGCACTCAGTGAAGGTGATTTAGGCTGCCGGTCAAGTAATGAAATTTGGATCATATAAGAAATCCACAAACACTGACAATTTATCATCTCAGGCACATAATAAGAGTAAGGGAAGGAGTAGAGAGAATGAAAACAGAAGGAAACAAAGAGAGATCATCAATTTAACTGCCGTGTTTGAAGGTGAGAAATACAAGGTTTTTCTGGATTTCAAAAAATATGGCCTTTGGCCAAGTCTCAGCTGCAGTGTTATTGTCAGCCGAGTTTTTTGATTATGGATTTGTTTGGAAACTTGCTACAGTGGCACTTCGCTATCATTTGCCCTGCTTTCAACAAAAGAATTACGTTCAGTTCTCACTAGCTAACTTTTCATGCAGATTTGTGATTCATTGTTTCTTGCCTCTGGAGAATTCTGTGACATTAAAACCGTGCCCTGTTCAGATGCTTCTGAAGAGCCGTCAAAACCAAACGGAGACTCTGAAGCTCATGTTAGTTACCGCATTTGATGTGGAGTCCTATTCTCAGCATACCCTTGAAATCCCTGTTACAGTTAGTAAAAGCCGTGAGCAGAAACGCCAGGGATGATGTACACCGATGTCCCTGCAGTTACCCACAAAGGACCGGAAGTGAGGTGTGGAAAGGAATGGAAGATTTAGGGAGCACAGATTGCCAAGTTTTAATTGTGCTTGTCGTCTGCCTGCAACACACAGGAAAGAAAACTGCTGTGATTCTTGGACCAACAATAAGGACAGAGTTGTATTCCTTCACCATTTTTCCATTCTACAGTGTCTTCATCTTGATCCAAGTCACTTGGGATATGGCTGTATGTATAAATGTTAACAGTTCCAGAATCATTACAATAAGGTTTTTCAGTCAAAACAATCCTTGGCAGTTCAACCTTGTGAATTTATTGTCAAAATAAAAACCAGTTTCAGAGCACTGCCTGACTAGTCTGGCCAAGACTGTGTGTAGCAGACCTGGAAGTTACACAGACTCTAATTAGAAACCTAAATCTGCCTCCTAACTTCTTTGTGTTTTGAGTTTTTGCATGTGCATGTGGGGTGGTGGTGTTTATTTCAATTATTTTTTATTTCAATGTTATTCAATTCTCTGAATGGTAGTTTTACCATCTGCAGTGATGTGGTATCTTTTACCTGTCTGATGCTTAAGTAAGATAACACGTTAGAAATACACTGGCTTATAGAATGTACTCAAAACAAGAAACTTTATGTTAAAGGTAATAAAGAGTTTTGTCTCAACACAATGATGCGGAGCTCTTTAACCTATATTTTAGGGTTAGTTATCTGTGGAAGAAAATTTTTAATGAAGAATCTTATGCCTTACTCCCTCCCACAGTTAAAGTTAGAAGGCCTAGAGTAGGGCCCAGGAATCTGAAATTTAATAAGTTTTTTAAGGATGATTCAGATTTTGAAACACAAACATGGCATAAAAGGGTTTGTAGAGAAAATGACAAGATAAATATAAGACTAATCACTCTTCAAAAATACTTGTCTGAAAGAACCAACTTTTCATGGAGTTAGCAATTTATTTTTCAAGTAACCTGTACATTTAGCCAATGTAGTAGTGAGGCATATAGGGCAGGCTGTGTCAAGGGCTTCTGTTTCTCTTAATGGAGACTTCAATGGAATTCTCCATCTATTTTTTTGCAGGGGGATAAAAATGGGATCTCTCTTATCAAATATCAAATCAACAGCTCCACAGTCATGCATTTCTCATTTTTTCTTACCTCTTGTAAATGCTTCGAGTTATTGTGCTTATTTTTCAAGTTACAGTGTGGCCTAGTGCAAACAGTAAGAGCTTAAGAAACTGAAACTATTATTTAAAAGTCTGGCCCCCACAACTCTTGTGTGACTTTTGGCAAGTTACTGGACCCCCTTTTCTACAGCATTGTTATACTTCTGGATCAACACTTCTACCAGAGTCCTGTGAACTAAATGCTACTGGACAGCTCAGTGCCCATTACTGTGTACTGTGAATCCCATGAAAATAGGAATGTCTAATTTAAAAAAAAAGCAACAAACATATATTTGGTAAAATAGAAATTTAAATTCAAGAACAAGGTCTCATCTCCAAATTTCCTATCAAGTAACTACAGGTTATTATGGAACATCCACATAATGGGACATTCTATAGCTATTCAAAATCATGTTTAAAATTGTGAAAATACTAAAATAGCATTAAAAAGAGGCAAACTAAACATAACATGTTCTCATTTTTTTTTACTATATAAAGATCTTTCAAAATATTAATAGTTATTGGGTGGCAGCAGAATGATAGTTTTATATTCCTAATATCCTCTTGTATTTTTCAAATGTTCAATAATGCTAATGTAGTTAGTTTTGTTTTTCACTGTCAGATTTAAGTTTGATTCATCAGCATGCTGGAAGCCCTGCAGGAAACCCCTGAACCAGTTCCCTGCTTCCCAGAATTTACAAATCAAAACTTTCTTTGTGATAACCTACTAGAGAAACCACAAATCATAATTGATCCTGTTCAACTCTTAATTGTTCTCTATCGTAAATGAAAGGAGAGGGAACTGAAAGTTGTAAGCATGATGGGGACACTCAGAACTTAAAATTCAAAGGGCAGCATCTACCAAAACAGGCTTTTAGCAAGCATTAGTCATGCAGGCAAGCAATGAGAAGCTTTTTTAAGAGTTGTAAAGAAAGACTTACTAAGGTTTAGAAAACAGGCTTATGGAACAATCAAAAGAATATGCCAAGTCCCCCACCCTCCCCTTAAAAAAATGAATCACTAAGAAAACTAAAAACGAATTGAAACATACACATTACCATATGTAAAATTAGACAGCCAGAGGAAACTTGCTGTATGTCACACAAAGCTCAAATCCAGTGCTCTGTGACAACCTAGAGGGGTGGGATGGGGTGAGAGGTGGGTGGGAGGTTGCATACCTATGGTTGATTCATGTTGCTATAAGGCATAAACCAACACAATATTGTAAAACAATTATACTCCAATTATATAAATTTAATTTAATAAAACTAAGGCCAAGCAGAAATTATTCCACTGTAAGTAATTTTAAATGCTGGAAGTGCAGGTTCTTGAAAATCTTTACATCATTGCACAAAGATGTTCACATGGATGGGGCTTAAAAATAAGTTATATGCCAAAAGAAAAGGATGAGAGAATATCTGAACAAATCCATATTGAAAATCAATTGGGTTGAACTAGAAATAACCTCTACATCCTTTTAAAATGCTCAGCCCACTGTGTACTATATCTGGATAAAAAGCTTTTATCAGTAGATACAAAGAAGTTTCTGTGTGAATGACCTAATAGGAACATACAGAAGAAAACGCAGGATTTTTTTTCTTATTAAATATGTCCTATGTCTTTACTTAAAGCTGGCCAGCAATAAACTGGCTAATCATTTAAGCAGAATAGTGGAAAGAATGTATTCTTATGATATGATGGATTTTTGTGAAAGAAAAAATTATGAATAATATACAGAATCAAAACCAGTTTTTTAATTACTCTATATTTTCTTATTTATATATATTTTTAAATAGCTAAGTTCACAATTTTACAATGTCCTTTAAAATGCTATGTTGTTTAAATTTTCATCTGAGTTAGGAAATCCACATATACATGTCTGTACAATACTCCCCAGAAATGACAATTTTTCACTTCTATACTCTAGACTGCCAAATTATGCCTAATAAATAATTCTTTTTGTTTTTAGTCTCTCTTTTTTGCACACTTCTGTGATGCTAGATGATGAGCAGTCCTGAGACTGGTGTGACTCAAGATTGACAGAGTACTCTAAACAGACAAGGAAAATGGACAAGGCAACTAAGTGTGCCAGGTGTCCTATGAGGGTACCATTTGCAGCTTAGTGTGAGACTGTTGCAGGAAGGGGGACCCCTTCCAGGGCCTGAAACTGGGCTCTTGTCAAAGACTCAGAAATGAATTGTCCAAGGAGACACATGTGCTGACAATGCAAGAGATATATTGGGAAAGGGAACCCAGGTGGAGAGCAGTAGAGTAAGGGAATCCAAAAGAACAGCTCTGTAGTCTTAGGTTTTATGGTGATGGGATTAGTTTCTGGGTTGTCTTTGGCCAAATCATTCTGACTCAGAGTCCTTCCTGGTGGTGCAAGCCTTATTCAGCCAAGATGGATGCCAGCAAGAAGGATTCTGGGAGGTGATCTGACACGTGGTGTCTCCTTTTGACCTTTCCTGAACTCTTCTGGTTGGTGGTGGCTTATTAATTCCATGTTCATTACCAGGACCTCTTGTGGTTAAAAAAAAAAAAAAAAAACTCATGCAAATAGTTACTATGGTGCTTGGACAGAGTGGGCGGTTTCAGTTAGTGTGCTTCCCCTAACATAACATATAACTATTTTCTTCCCCTTAATTAAATGATATAATCACATCATTTATGTGTGTAAAGAAACTATCACATTTAAATATACATATGTACATATGCACATGAAGTATACATTTTCAGGAGAAAAATCCTCCAATATCCATTCACTTACTTAGCAACTAATTTTGAACATTTAGAATGGGTCATTTGAAATATAATTTAGCCCCAAGAAAAAATGAGATATAACCGATAAAGAGGAAGATGATAGATGCTAATTTTGTCAATTTTCCCAGCAGACAGAATCACATTTTCACATGCAAGTGGGGTGAAGAAGAGCCTGGAAGATCAGAGAATAGTGACTAGCCCAGTGTGAGCCAATAGTACATAGATGTAATGGAGAATAGTAGTGAATCAGACAAAAAAGCAAGAGGGACCTGATTATGGGAATGATCCATGAACACAGATTAATTCTAGCTGCCACATCTCATTTCCTGAGTCTTGATTAAATAGCTTAACTAAGAACAGAAGAAATGATACCCTGAGTGATATGCATGACTTGCTGAGCAGAAAGTTATTTCTCTATCAGAGCATCTATGGAGATATGATGGAGAAGTGTATCAACTTTTTTGATATGAAACTCAGAATCAAGAATACCTGTAAATAATTCCTACCTCCTTATAATTCCATCAAGGTTAGGTTAACATGCGGAGAAGGCAATGGCACCCCACTCCAGGACTCTTGCCTGGAAAATCCCATGGACGGAGGAGCCTGGTAGGCTGCAGTCCATGGGGTCGCTAAGAGTCAGACATGACTGAGCGACTTCACTTTCACTTTTCACTTTCATGCACTGGAGAAGGAAATGGCAACCCACTCAAGTGTTCTTGCCTGGAGAATTCCGGGGATGGGGGTGCCTGGTGGGCTGCTATCTATGGGGTCGCACAGAGTCGGACATGACTGAAGTGACTTAGTAGTAGTAGTAGGTTAACATGAGTTACTAAAACCTATTTGAAGCCATCGGTACAGTCCCTTCAAACCTCCTCAAAGAAAACTAAGTCCCAGGGGTTTATAACCTGAATTATAAAGTAATACTTCATTTACTCTAAATCAGCATTCAGACATCAAAATTTATCTCCTAGTTTTAATATTCTGAGAGTTACTCTCCAATTAATATTTTCATTATTGTATGGCCATTGATCCATTCTAAACTCCATTCTAAACTCATCTTCTTACTATGAAAATACTAGAGAGTAACCTCCAATAACTATTTGTGGTGTGTGGTTAGGGTTAACCTGTAGCTTGACAGCCAGACTTGGGTAGCTCTATGCTTATCTCTGGGAATGGCCAAGATAAAGATGAAATGTCCTAGGTATACTGTGCTATTTAATGTTCAAAACTTCCCTTGAAGCACCCTATACTAGCTTGTTTGCAATGTTCAGGCTATATAGCTTGATGACTGGGATGTAGTTCCACTGGTTACTCAGCCCACTTTTAGTTGTGTCATTAGCAGAGTAAAAAGAAGTCCTTTCAGTAAACTAGTGTTTGAGCTCTCTCAAAAATAAAACATCTTTCATATATCTTAGATGATTCATCATCCAAAGATGAAGCATATCCAAACTGTGAGACTGAGCAGTCTCAGGGGAGCTTCCTCTGGCAGTCTTGGACTATTCAAAAACTACCAATGCTTTCTTTTTCCTGTTGTATCATATCGTTGTTTAGTCACTAAATCACGTCTGACTCTTTGCGACCCCATGAACTGCAGCATACTAGGCTTTCCCGTTCTAACATATATTTTATCTTTATTAATGTTGTATGTGAGTATGCTGTATTTGGTCACGTGAGACTTTCCAACTATACAGACTTTTGTAGTCATTGCGTTCACCTATACTCTTTCAGCTGAACCAAGGTATCAGCTTTTCTCATAGTTTGCCGCTCAAGCAATTTTTACACAACAAAGAACATCAGAAATTTTAAAACAGATGGTGAATGTTTCTATGATATCTTGTGTTTATTTATAAAAATATAAATGATGTTATTTTCCCTAAATGAGGTTGGTATGTTGAGGAAATATGTACACTTTTGGTTTTGTATATCCTCAGAAACCATCCCCCAGGTCTATTTTGCTCCTGCAAATTTGAATAGGATGATTAATCATCCTGATTTGACCTGAACTGATGAGGTTCCTGGGACATGGGACTTCCAGTGCTGAAACTGGGAAAGTATCAGCCAAAGTGATACTAGTCAGTCACCCTAGATCTTATACCTGTATTACCAGCCTTAAATGGTGACTTTTTATTTTCCCATAAATTTTCCTGCAAAAATTAGCTTTATTGCAACAAGAGTTCATCTTTTCTGGAAAAACATTTACTCCACTGAAAATGAAGTGACCATTTCTCAATTTGGCTGTCTTCAAGTTGCTAAGAATTAGCTTGTAAATTTTTTAAAACACCGGAGTCATGGAAGAGCATCATTTCAGATGTCAGAAGGCTACAGAAGGCTTACATGTGATTCTTGAATCCACAAAACTGTTGTTCAGCTGCTAAGTCATGTTCAACTCTTTTTGACTCCATGAACTGCAGCATGCCTAGCTTCCCTATCATTCACTATCTCCCAGAGTTTGCTAAAACTCGTGTCCATTGAGTTGATGATGCCATCCACCCATCTCATCCTCTGCCACCGTCTCCTCTTTTGGCCTTCAATCTTTCCCAGCATCAGGGTCTTTTCCAATGAGATGACTCTTCACATCAGGTGGCCAACCATTCCAAAGAATATTCAGGGCTGATTTCCTTTACAACTGACTGATTTGATCTCCTTGCTGTCCAAGGGACTCTCAAGAGTCTTCTCCAGCACCACAATTTGAAAGCACCAGTTCTTTGGTGATCAGTCTTGTATATGGTCTAGCTGTCACATCTGTACGTGAGTATTAGAAAAACCATAGCTTTGACTCTATGGACCTTTGTTGGCAACATGATGTCTCTGCTTTTTAATATGCTGTCTAGGTTTGTCATAGCTTTTCTTCCGAGGAGCAAATGTCTTTTAATTTCATGGCTGCAGTCACCGTAAGCATGATTTTAGAGCTCAAGAAAATAAGATATGTCACTGTTTCCACTTTTTACTCATCTATTTGCCATGAAGTGATGGGACTGGATGCCATGATCTTAGTTTTTGGAATGTTGAATTTTAAGACATCTTTTCACTCTCCTCTTTCACCTCTGGTAAAACTGTAACATTGTTTTAATTTGGAAAAGCCATTTGCCTCTCAGGATTCATTTATTTATTCAACAAATGTTTATCAATCTTCTATTTCATTCCAACACTGTGTGAGTTACTTGTGGGCAGCAGAGAGAACAATAAGTGAAGTAGTCATAGCCTTCTACTTCTAAGCTTATATTCAAGCAGACAGTGGTCTTTAGAGCCCCAGTCAGCTTTAAAGTTCAATGGCCTTGCCATTTGTTAACTATCTTCTTTTTATATCCTCATACTCTCTTATGGAAACATGGCCTTAAGTATTAGCCTTTCTCATTCTGAAACAACTGATTAAAGGATTCTTTAGCTTTCCCTTTTACAAAAATAAATATTTTATCCATGAACTTGGAAAGAGTTTAAAAAAATATTTTTTCCTGACATTTGAATTGAGATGATAATTTCGAGGTGATCATCTTGGAAGCAGTTCTGGGTTAAAATGTTAAGAGCCATTGCTGAAAATATTATGTTTAATACAACTAAGGACATCTATCTGCCAACATAACTTTTCTGAAGGGAAATCAGGATTTAAGTTTCAGTTCAGTTCAGTTCAGTTCAGTTGCTCAGTCGTGTCTGACTCTGTGACCCCATGAATCGCAGCACGCCAGGCCTCCCTGTCCATCACCAACTCCCAGAGTTCACCCAAACTCATGTCCATTGAGTCGGTGATGCCATCCAGCCATCTCATCCTCTGTCGTCCTCTTCTCCTCCTGCCCACAATCCCTCCCAGCATCAGGGTCTTTTCCAATGAGTCAACTCTTTGCATGAGGTGGCCGAAGTACTGGACTTTCAGCTTTAGCATCAGTCCTTCCAAAGAACACCCAGGACTGATCTCCTTTAAGATGGACTGGTTGGATCTCCTTGCAGTCCAGGGGACTCCCAAGAGTCTTCTCCAACACCACAATTCAAAAGCATCAATTCTTCAGCGCTCAGCTTTCTTCACAGTCCAACTCTCACATCCATACATGACCACTGGAAGAACCATAGCCTTGACTAGATGGACCTTTGTTGGCAAAGTAATGTCTCTTTTTTTTTAATATGCTATCTAGGTTGGTCATAACTTTCCTTCCAAGGAGTAAATCAGGATTTAAGTTTACATATCCTCTAATAAAGGGTCAAATATTTGAACTTAATTCTATTGCTCTCTAAATCAGAAATTCTTATTCTTTCTAAAACAAAATTTCAGAAAGCCACAGCAATCATTATATTCTCACTAGTAACCCTATTTAGACATCACATTTTAAGGAGACAATAGTGAGTTGGTGGGGCATCCCAGGTAGTGTCTGTGGTAAAGAACCTGCCTGTTAGTTCAGGAGACATAAGAGACGTGGATTTGATCCCTGGGTCAGGAAGATCCCTTAGAGTAGGGCATAGAAACCCACTCCAATATTCTTGCTTGGAAAATCCCAGGAACAGAGGAGTCCATAGGTCACAAAGAGTAGGACACGACTTAGCATGCATACACTGAGCTGGTGAGCTAAACGTCAAGGTACTGCCATCCACAGGAAACAACTGGCTGAATTCAATGAAAGCTGATAAAAATCCTGTCTCAATTTCCTAGGACGGTTTGGATCGGATATGACGACAATGTAACTTAATACCAAGCAGAGCAATGACACACCTGTGTTCAAATGCTCTGAATTATTGTATCTAGAACTGCAACTTTTCAGCTATTTATGTACTTCTGTGTCTCTAAATAACATCTATTATGTAGCAAGAATAGAAATTTGTTCTGGGTTGCCTATTCAAGAGACAAATCTTATCTTCCCTACTGTAGTGTGCTGCAGAATGGGAAAACAAACATGCTGATTGAACTTTTTTCATGTAATTGTGACTTTGTGTATCTTTCTCTATCAGCATAACTTTTCCCTTTGGTGCTATTTCCTCTGCACCTTGGACTGCAATTTGCACATCCCTTCTTTGAACATGCAGGCAGGTGACCAAATATCAACTCTGAATATGTTAATAAGGACAACCATAGTTACCCATGTGGAAACAACATTCCAAAGTGTCCGACTCAGGTCTCTTGGACAATAAATAACCCAGGAGTAGCCGTATGGTTTTGTATTCATCTTTATACACATGAACATAATCTTAAAAAGGCATTTTCAGTTTTACTGCAAGCACACAAAGTTTTAATATTCTCTTGCAGTGACATGACAAACTAACTCCCAGATTGTCTAGACCCAAGTCTGAAAGGTATTGAAAGATTTTGTGGCGTCCAACTTGAACAAACTGAAGAGCCCAGGAGCAAAATGATGAAATGTGTCTTCTATCTTACTCATTCAAATGTAGCCTACTATTATAGCCTGTGGAATTGTTGAAGCAAATTTCACAGACTCATGCAATTTTTCATTTAACCTGCATTAATTGTTTCAAATACTTTAGAAAATGACAATGCTCTGTACTTGGGCACAAATCCAGATTTTTACTAAAAAAAAAATGAAGGGGAAAAAAGATGCAAGGATGCATCAACACCAACATGAATATGGAGTCAGGGTATTAAAATTCATGAAGTCCTGTCAACTGAACTGGTGCAAACTCTATTTGCCTGAAATACATGATGACATTGCAAGCCAGCAAAGATGAAAACAGCTCGCGAAAGCTTTTTCTGATGCTATTTCATTCCTCCGAATATCAAGTGAACTGTTTTTCTCCAGGTAGGAGCCACATGCAGATCCTCCACTCTGTAAAGTTAGGCCAGAACTGGTTTTTCAAAAACAAGGATTTTCCATCCCTCTGCTGTCCCTCTCGCTCCCTTCTCAGCATGCTCCCTGTATATAGAACAGAAAAATTCTCTGAACCATGATCGCATTTTCTCAGACAAGCAATGTCCTCTCTTGACGCTTGAGTTGAACTGAAACCAAATAAGCCCCATGGATACATTTGTATTCAGACTCAGTAAAACACTTCTTTAAAATATTATCTTGGGGACTATTCCAAAGAGCTCTGACTGGTTGCTGTACAAGGGAGGCAGCCTCAATGCAAACTGGGAATGAGCTAGAAGATAGCCTGCTAGAAGAATTCTGACAAGCCCTTAGGTAAAGATCTAATAAAACACGGGCACAATTGCTAGTAGTTTAAACTGGAGAGTTTCTGAAGTTCTGAAAATTAAATAGGACAAGTCAATTTCTTCTTACTTATAAATTAAACAGGACAAGGAAATGCTTTGAAATTGTGGGCTCTGTCACCCACATTTTCTCAGAGTCATCAATCATCATGAATCTTTTCATTAAAGCTCTTACAAAATGTGATCTATTCTTAAATACTGTTTGGAAAGAGTCTTGAAAAATTCCTTGCAGTCAAAGACCATGTCTTCTACGGATTCAATGAAAGATTTAGCATTTGGCAGGCACAATTCAAGTTTAATTATGATCACAAGAATATTATGTGCAAATCCAGGAGGGACACTGGGAGGTCAAAAGTCCAAAGACCCACATTCAGGATATGTGGCTGCTAAGCCTTCACCAGAGCTGAGAATTTACTTTATTTAAAAGTCTTTAAAAGAAAATCTCATGGCTTTTCACTAACTCCTTAAATTATATAACCTGTCTAGGCTAGAAATTTTCTTCCTTTAGCACTTATTCATTTATCATTTTCTAGAAGAGAGTACTGTCCAATAGAACTTTCTGCAAAGATGATGTGTTCTGTATCTGTGTGTTTAACACAATAATCACTAGCTACATGTGCCTATTGAACACTTGAGACATGGCTAACGCAACCAAGGAACTAAATTCAGAATTTTAAGTTTAATAATTTTTAAATTGAAATTAAATAGCCACAGAGGGCTAATGGCCTGCTCACTGGTAATGGTAGAGACTGCGCTCATCATAGTTTTAGTTGAAAAGGCTCCCTTTATTTTTTTCATTTGTCCAATAGGTATTTACAGAGATGCCCTTAGTGTATTCTGTGCCAGGCACAGTTCCAGCTGGAAGGAATATAGTAGTGAATAAAAGTAAAAAGGAATCCTGTCACAGAGGACTTAATTCTAGTGAGGAAAAAACACAAATCAATAAAAAGATAACTAGAAACACCAGTAAATATAATAAAGGGAAACCCCAGGGCAATGTGATGAACTGTAATTAGCCAGTTGTTAGAATTACTATTTTAGATAGAGCGGTAAGATGAGTTCTTTCTGGGGGAGGTGACATTTGAGCTGAGACTTGAATGATAAGAAGGGACCATTCATGCTCTGAGCCAGGGAAAATCATCCCAAGAAGAAGGAAACAGCAAGGGCAAACACCTGAGGCAGGGCCTAGCTGGGCATGTGAGAGCAACAGAAAGGTCACTGTGACTTGAACCCAGTGAAGGATGGAAAGCAGGAGTGACATCATCATAGAGGTAAACTGGAGTTAGATCGATCAGGGCTTTCAGACCATGGTGAGTAGTTTGCTTTTATTCTACGTAGATAGACAAAGTTTTAAAACTAGAGAGAGGGCTCTATTTCATGTGGCACAAAGGGTAACTTCTAATGGAGAAAAAGAGACTATCAACATGTGAATTTTAATGATGGCTATGGTAGATAGCTGGAGAAGGAAATGACAACCCACTTCAGTGTTCTTGCCTGGAGAATCCCAGGGATGGCGGAGCCTGGTGGGCTGCCGTCTATGGGGTCATACAGAGTCGGACACGACTGAAGTGACTTAGCAGCAGCATGGTAGATAGCAAAAGCGATCAAAAGAAGTAGAGTATTCTGGAACTTTTTTTTTTTGTAGATAAAAACTGATGAATGAGTATGAGAGATGATAGAAAAAGAGAAATTAAGAAGAACGCTTTGGACTTCAGCTTCAACAACTGTTTGGATGAGATGAAGAAAGCTGAGCCAAGTGTAGGTTTATGAGGGCAAAATCAAGAGTTTCTTCTTGAATATGTTATAATTTAGATGCCAGATGGAGAGGTGACATGGGAAATGAGATAGCAATCTGGCTCTAGTTCTGCAGATATCCATCAGAAATCCTCAGCTGAGTTGTTATTTAAAGCCATAGAGCAGGAAAGAATCACTGAAGAAAAAAGTGCCAATAAAGAGGTCAAAATAGTCACTGACAGCAAAAGAGAGGATCACCTTGGAGCTTTCTCCTGGGTTTACCCTCTTTAGATGATCCTCACAGTGGCTATTCTGAATTATAAGCCTTGTACCACTGGATCTGAAGTCTATCAAATGCACAGGTCCAGACATTTCAGCCACATCAAATTGTCTACAGCTCAGCAGGTATATCACGTTGTTTCAGATGTCAGTGTCTTTATACATATTGTCCCTTGGCCTAAAATTCAATCTTATCGCCTATGTTCTTCCATTACCAATCACCTGGATAACTCAACTCATCCCTTAAAAATTGATTTAATGGCTCCTTCCCTGATTCTTCCCTCCTTTGTGCTGTCTTATGCCTGATTCATTCCTGATATTATTCGGTTTCATGTCCTTAAGGATAGCCATGTTGTCTTATTCATCTTTATATATCTAGTAACTAGCACAGCTGTGTTTATTCTAGGACAATAGAATGATTACTACTCCCAAAACATGAGCTTTTTCTTCTAAGTTCTGCCTTGCAGTAAGAGCATTCTCTTCCAGCCCAGTATAGGCAATATCACCCATATTTTCTCCGCTGAGAGAAGAGTCCTCCTCCTGGAGTCACCTTTCCCATCGGTAGTCTTCCCAAGAGCATAATTAAGATTCCCAATCTGCTCTTCTCAAACAAAGTGATCCATTATTTTTCAGCTGAAGAAGATTGTCTTCCCGTTCTGTACATATCAGTAGAAGTTAAGATCCTAGGCAACTATTTGAGATTTCTTAAACAAATGGTTTTCAAACATTCATAACAAAACTCGTACTCATGATACATCTATTTTAAATGTTTATTTCCCAGACGTACCTCCCAAAATTCTGACTCTGTTATGTCTGAGGTAAATTGTAGGAACCAATATTTTTAATCAACATCTCAAGAGACGCTGATATAGTAGAACTTTTGTGATATACCACGGAAAATTTAAGGGTTTTCCAAAAGCAGTCCCACTCCCTATTTGACCCTAAAGGCACCCCTAACACAGACAGAGAAAAAGTTATATTAAATTGCAGATTATTCCAGAAGCAGATAATTTTAGAAAGTGTTTAATTATCAGAAAGTTTTTTCTTAATTCCATTTTAGAAAGAGCTAGGTAAAAATATCCTTTTGGGCCCAATTATTGCTGTCCTGTAGCTAACCATACATATATTTAGAATAATGACGTTATGAAGAAATAAGAAGGAAAGCAGCTTGTCTAGTTTTCATACTATTCTACAGGCAACTTTCTGAAGTCTATGTAACATGCATCACTTCATTTTCTTCTCAAGATGTTTCTTTCTACATGCAGTTTATTTACAGTATGTCTACATCTAGGCAATCAAGAAAAGAAGTTTATTTAGCTCTGTCAAAAAGCCAAATAAACCTGGGGAAAAAATCACCTAGCAAGTGCTAATCATACTGGGGCACAGAAGTGAGCAAAAGCAGCTGCAACTTCTGCCATTCCGTCAGTCAACAAGGCTGATTGAGTGGTCCTTAGCTAGTGCTATAAGAATCCCTTCCTCAAATCTCCATTTGTGTTCCTCCCAAAGTTGCATATTTACAGAGACCTCTCCAACTCCGGAAGACTTATCTATGTTAAAAAAGATATAATTAAATATCCTCTGTAAGAACCACTCCATGACAATAACCAACATTTTATTTTTTTATTGGAATATAATTGCTTTACAATGTTCGGTTAGTTTCTGCTGTACAATATAGTGAATCAGCTGTATGTATACATATATCCCCTCCCTCCTGAGACTACCCCCACCATCCCATTCCACCCCTCTAGGTCATCACACAGCACCCAGCTGAGACCCCTCTGCTACATGGTAGCTTTCTGCTATAATCAACAACTCTTAAAATGAGCTCTTTTTATAAGCCACTCATCCTCTCAAAAGCAAAATTCAGATATCAAGAGATATCAATGGGAGACTGAGTATTACCTGAATAACAATGACTGAGGTTGTTGTCAACAGTGTAGTTTCAAGAAGATAAATTCAGAGCCTCCATCTTTATCAGCAACTGAACCACTAATTCTCATATTTCTATGCATTTTTCAGACTGTAGGATTTCCCCATCTATAGTCCGACTACAACATTAAAACATTTGATCAACAGCCCAAAGCTAAATAGGGCCCCACTAGGGAATCTCTTTTTGCTAGAAATGTGTGAATGTTTTCCTAAGTGGTGAGCTCCAACCACTGCCAAAGTATTTACCTTAATTAACTCAAGTATAGTTCCCTCAGGATGAATTCAAATATTCTACCCAATCTTCTAAAATGGAAATCCTCTAACTTCCCCAAATTACTATCCCATTAGTCAGCTGGCCAGTCCTTGTAAACTTTGTGTTAGGATTCTTTCCAGTAAATTTACAATTGAGGTGTTAAATCTAATATTCCTTCTAAGAAGTGAACAGATGTTTCAAGCACAACTGTTTTTCTAAAGATCACTGTCTTGCTTTGGTCTATCTAGCTATAAAAACAACTAAGAAAACATGGGACTCTGCAGTGATGTTTCAGTAACTCAAAATATGTTAACTCTAGAGAAATGATTCTGGGATCAATGTGTAATCTTGATTCTTTCATAACTAAAACCATTCACATTAAATGCTGCAAACTGTTCTATTGATAAACAGTAAAAGTTTGAGGAATTCTTCATGGAGAGTGACATTTTATCAGGGCCATAAGTTGGTGAAGAATTTTCACTGGGAGTGAGGGGGCATTCCCAGCAGAGCTAAGCTACAAAATTAAGAAGCTGAAAAAAATGTGCTTGTTGAACTAAAAGTAGCTGAGAGTTTTCTATCATATTCTATGATTATTTAAAAGAAAAAAGATAAAGCCAAATAGGTAAACTGAAACCAAATAACAAAGAACTTTCACTTAAATAAGAACTATGGATTTTATTCTTCAGACAATGGGAAATGAAGATTTATGAGAATGTGAGTTGCTGATTCCCTCATGAAGACTGACTCAGTTCTGGAGATGCGAAATAACTGTGTGCTTGAGATAGGAAAGGCATGCTGTTGTTACCAGTAGCAGGGAGGTAAGAGTGGTATAGAGTAAAAACTCTTAGGCTCTTGAGTGTGACTCAAAAAAAGGAGTCACTTTCAATTCTGATCCTGTCACATATTTGCTATATGACTTTGGGCAAGGTATTTAACATCCCTGCTCTTTATTTTCCTCATGTGTAAAAAAGAAATAACAATGGTACATTATGTAAAATAGCATCTTATCAAGATTATATAGCATTTTAAGTACTGTTCATCGGTAGTGGTTAGAACAGCACCTAATACATAGCAAGCACTCAATGTCATTTATTAGTTCTATTATTTTGTAAGCACTGTCTCTATGTTATATACAGATTACCTGCTATTATCCACACTATAAACTGCATAATAAATTGACAGAGTAATCTAATATGAACTATTCAATAAATAACTCCACACAAAAGTCCCCACTTTACACCAGAGGTCACTGAAACTCAAAGATGTGGAAATAACTTTATAAAGTGGCACACTTGTTAAGTTAGAGATCTGGAATCCAATGTGGTCATCTGACTTTGAAATCTGAGCTCTTCATCACCACTTTCTTCTGCTTTGTGCACCTGTATTAGTTAAATTAGATTCGCATAACAAGAGAGGGATGCATTTCACCAATCTTGTCCTCAAGATGAAGAATTACATGGTCTTATCTGGGTCCTTGAAAGCATCATTTTAGATGTTCCATTAGCCAAACATTTGCCTTTTCATCCACCCATACACACACATCAAGCCCAAATTCTCAATAATAAGTATATTTGACTTGAGCTCCTTGTATCTCCAAAGATTGAATTTCAAAAAGTCTACATCTGATCATCCATCAACTTGACACCTCCCTCTGCCTTCCTACTTCATTTCCTTCTCTCTAATCAATAAAAGTGGGATGATGAGGGCTGAATTTTACACAGATTGTTCTGGCATCAGTAGGCTGGCTGTAATGAAGCAGGTAAAGAATACAAAAAACAGTCCTGTTTAGAAGAATAAAAGGGGCCTGAACTTAGCGAGTAGCAAAAGGAATTTTTAAAGAAAAGAAAAAGCAACAAGGTATTATAGAGTTAAAGCTGAATCTGACAGCTAATTCTATGGGGAAGGTGAATGGAAGGGAGAGTGCTTTGATCCATGATGACTAAGATAATTACGAGCCCTGTGAATTACCAGGTGTTATTGTTGCTTCCCTGGTGGCTCAGAGGTTAAAGTGTCTGCCTGCAATGCAGGAGACCTGGGTTCGATCCCTGGGTCGGGAAGATCCTTTGGAGAAGGAAATGGCAACCCACTCCAGTATTCTTGCCTGGAGAAACCCATGGACAGAGGAGCCTGGTGGGCTACACGGTCCACGGGGTCGCAAAGAGTCGGACACGACTGAGCGACTTCACTTTCACTTTCACTTTTTTGTTTCTCTTAAGCTTCCCTGGTGGCTCAGAGGGTAGAGCGCCTGCCTGCAATGTGGGAGACCCAGGGTTCGATTCCTGGGTTGGGAAGATCCCCTGGAGAAGGAAATGGCAACCCACTTCAGTATCTTTGCCTGGAGAACCCCATGGACAGAGGAACCTGGTAGACTACAGTCCACGGGGTCGCAAAGAGTCGGACATGACTGAGCGACTTCACTTCACTTCACTGTTGCTGTTTAGTCAGTTGCTAAGTTGGATCCAACTCTTTTGCCACCCTATGGACAGTAGCCCGCCAGGCTCCTCCGTCCATGGGATTTCCAAGGCAAGAATACTGGATTGGGTTGCCATTTCCTTCTCCAGGGAATCTTCCCAACCCAGGGATAGAAACCATGTCTCCTGCATTGCAGGTGAATTCTTTACTACTGAGCTACGTGGGAAGCCCAAATTATCGGTTATGTGGTACCTTAAGAAACAATAGGGTATAAGAGGGCACATACAAAAGCAGCCTGAGAAACCTAAACCCAAACAGAGAACATAATTACAAAGTTTTCTTGAGCTTTGTGTCACACTTCCTTGATTATATGCTATAAAATTTAACTCTGATCCAAAGTTTCTATCCTCTTTTTCTCTAGGTTCTCAAATTCTAATAACCTACATCTAGTATCAACTGGCTGTTTTTTCATGTTCCTGCCTCTGAGAATATGGATCAAAATTTCAAACTTCTAGCAATTTTCTGTTCCTTCCTGTTATTCTGAGTAAAGCAAAAGATAAGTGTAAAATAATGAAAATGTAATAAATTTGATTTTAAATATATCCAGTTGAACTATTGAGGATATAGTCCAAATACAAGTCTATGAGATTTAGTAAAAACAATTCATTAGAGATATATATTCAGGGGTCATCTACACAGGGAGAATTGCTTAGCTACGGGAAAAAAAAAAAAAAAAGAAGAAGAATAGATACCAAGAGAGAAGTATTTAGAAGAGAAGAGAACTGGCTCAAGAATAGATCATAAAGGAATGTTTAAACTTAGAGGGAAAGTATCCCAGAAAGAACACTGGAGAGGGAGAGAACAACCAGGAGAATTGTGGTCTCACAGAAGCAAGGAAGTGGAGATGGCCTTATGTGTCTTATTCAGAGAATCATAGGAGATTATGTATTGTTTTGACTTGTTCTTGTTCCCACCTTCAGATAACAGCATTTCCTCCCTCACTTCTTTCAATTAGAAAGAACTTTCTATTAGTGTGGAGAACTTATATTTCTGATACTAACTGTGGTTCCAATTGGAGTCACTGATTCTAGTACCATGTCTCTTCTCTCATGAAATACAAGGGTTCTAGAGTCCCAAACTGGGTCAGACATGGTACTGCAGCCCATGACCACAGTGGTGGGTGTGTGTGTGTGTGCGTGCACACTCAGTCATGTCCAACTCTTTGAGACCCAGGGACTGTAGCCCACCAAGTTACTCCGTAGGATTCTCCAGGCAAGAATACCACTGCAATGAGTTGCCATTTCCTACTCCAAGCGATCTTCCCAACCCAGGAATTGAACCCACATCTTTTGCATTTTCTGCATCGGCAGGTGGGTTCTTTACCACCACACCACTTGGAAAGTCCGTGACCACAATTGTTAGGACTCAGATTTGGAACCAGAGTCCAATCAATTAGAATCCCTCCTCTATGACAGGGAGGAAAAGACGAGTAAGAACTGTCCTTAAAGTTCACAAAACTATGAAAATCTGAGCTTGGAACTTAAAACTAATGGTTTTGTCTCCCAGACTGGAGGATTTAGTCCGTGGTAGGATATTCAGAGAGAGACTTAGGAGGTATGGGAGGAGAGAGTCCTGTGTATGTGTAAGTGACTTCAGTCATGTCCAACTCTTTGCAACCCTATGGACTCTTAGCCTGCCAGGCTTCTCTGTCCATGGGATTCCCTAGGCAAGAACACTGGAGTGGGTTGCCATTTCCTTCTCCAGGCAATCTTCCTGACCCAGGGATTGAACCCACATATCTCACATCTCCTGCATTGGCAGGGAAGTTCCTTACCACTAGCGCCACCATGATGTGCACAGAGAGAGTAAACAGGTATGGGAGGAGAGAATGCTGACAGAGCGCAAATCTCAAAGAGCTTTCACAGTGCACTCACTCCTGCTCTTTCAAGACTGACTTTTTGCCACTTTGTTTTAATTTGCATACTTCCCTAGAATCACCAATAAGTGATTCTGTTTACTTTGTTCCATCTCTTTATAATAGAGTTTCTGGTACTAACAACCAAGAATCCAGACTAAAGGACAGAGCATGAAGCATAAGGACTGAGAAGAATGGATTAGACTTTGTAGCGTATAGTTCATAGGCAGCCAGAAAGAAGCTGGCATCAGTGTACTGCTGGCAACAGAAAATAGATGTTAAAGGGTTAGAGACCAAATGATGGGGAAGAAATGAAGTCAGTGAAGATGGGCTAGATTTCTGACAAGTGTAAAAAGAAGGAAATAAGCAGCATCTTTAAGGACTAGCAGGGTTTATGAGTATAAAACAATGTATCCTCTCTTACTATAAATATGAGTAATTCTTACTGTATAAATCAATGGATATGTTATTATGAAGTAGCTGTTATTAATATATTGTGATTCAAAAGGGTACACAGCTTCTCTTCAGGAACTGTCCTTGGCATTTTCCAGTATATGGAAACAAGATCAGCCAACCTTGTAGAGTTATAAATTTTTAAAAAGCTTTGGTTTTACTGGCATTTTTTAATGAGTTCATTTCTGGTTTGAAAATCTATTTATTAAAACTGCTTTTGAAAATGTCAGTCATTTTCAGTTATGCCCAGGGAAGCCAAACAAAAGGATTTCAGTTGATTTGGGGACTATTTAAAAGGCGCAGTAGGGATTCCTGTGGGGAACTAGTGGCCACAGGAACAAATAAAAGGCAGAACTTGCTGATACAGACTAGGTCATCTACCTCCTCATCTGAAAAATTCTCCACTCAAAGCTATTCTTTCTCAAACTTGGAAACAGGTGGGAGGATGGGAGGAAGAAAAGGTTGCCTCAGTACAGGAACTTTGTCCTCTGAAGGTGAACTAGCGTAGAGAAGAGGGAAAGGAGGAGGAAACCTATGAACAGCATGTATTTCCACTGCAGTTTACAAACATAACATGACGATAACTACACAGATATATAATATCCGACTTTATTTTTACAACATCCCCGTGAGAAGGTCAAAGAAGATGTCCTCATCCCTTTTTAAGAGATAAGGTAAAGGCAGTTCAGAA
Source organism: Capricornis sumatraensis (assembly GCF_032405125.1). Lineage (NCBI taxonomy): Eukaryota > Metazoa > Chordata > Mammalia > Artiodactyla > Bovidae > Capricornis > Capricornis sumatraensis. Next base: position 22,728,277 of record NC_091081.1, on the reverse strand, counting down.
AGGTTTATGTGATTTGTTTGCCAAAGATCATTTAACAGCTAAGCGAGACAAGCAAGAACCCAGCCCAGACATGTGAACACAAACTCCAGAGTGCATGCTCTTTCTTGCCTCTTCTGTATCCAACTCTTTGAGGTGCTTCTCTACTGTGACAGAGGCTACATTTTCTGTGAAATATTTAGTGAATCTTTTGGTTTCTTATGAAATTTTACAAAAACCTTAGGAGTGGATCTTTCTCATTTTGGAGTCCCATCTAACTCCAGGTGTATGAGTTATTCATTCCAACGCATACAATATGTTGTTGATAAATTTTTCCAGCTTAATGAAATCATAATAGTTGCCAGAAGCAACAGGTGACATTTATCATGCAAATCACTGCATGGCATTTGTAAACATGATCTAATGTTTAATCATGGCAGCCCCGAGACATGGGCATTTGCTTTTCAATAGAGGCCACTGAGTGGGGGACAAGGATATAAGTCTATGTCTAGATTAATCCATCAAACTATAGTGAAAAATGATGTATTTGCAAAAATAATGGTCTGTAGATCAGACCTCAGCATTTCCTCCTTAGAGGAAATTTCTTAACTTGCTATAAATTTCTCCAGATGTAGATGATGCTGGATTTGTATTCAAAACATTACAGATCTTTAAACGGTGAACGTGAGCCTTAGATGAGAAGACTCGATTGCGCTAGCCAGATCTATTAACAGTATCAAAGTCTCTCTGGAACCAGTTTCCAAAATCACCTTTGTGAAAAATGAGGTAAATTATAGCATGCGCCCTGGTGATGGAGGCCGAAGTTTCCACCTCAAAGGTTCCAATCCAAGCTTTATGCTTTCAAAATATCATAAACTATGATTGTAGTACTCTGCCAAACAGGAAATAATTGTCAGCAGTGCTAGATGGTTTGAAGGAGGCTGTGGTTTTAAAAGTTCAAAGTGCTTTCTTCCTTCTGTGAAGAATGCTTGTTTTCCCTCCAATGGTTATTTCTCACAAAATCAAGCGGATGGACATCTTGAAAACAGGCTCTCTCAAAGACAGCTGCACCTTTGCCTCAGTCATGAAGCTGAAATGACTACTGTACTCTTTCATGGGATTTTCAGGCAGTGGGACGATTACCTGAAAGCCCCAAATAATAAACACCTATCTTCCGCTTGTGACCTAAAAGGACTTCCCTTTAGTAGGCAGGGAGAGTCGGCGGCTGCTGTGTCAATGAAATTTCTTTGGAGGGATGTCTTGAGTATGATTTTGTGTGTGGAAGTGTGAACTCAATCTGCTGAGGAGCCCTCCACAACTGCCTTTGGTACAATCAGTAAAGCAGTTTGAAATTCCAAAGCAGCACTTAACGATTATCTGTTAAAATAAGATCAGTGTACATTTTACTAAAAAGAAGTCATTTTTATGGAAGAGGAATGATATAGTTCATATTACTTAAAAGAACAAATACTTGACTTCTCCATCTTATTGCTGCTGTTTTTAACTGTCATCCTATTGAGTTCTTACCCCTGACAATATAAAAACTAGAATGAAAACACAGAGCAGAAAACTTTAAAAGAAAGTACCTTCTAGCACACAGTTCTTTGAATAAAGATGCCTATATGTGCTGGTATTACAAGAACTTTTTTTTTTTTAATGGCAGCTGGAGTATTACCAGTGGTGACCGCACAAATTTACACAACCTGATTTTGCTGATCAGTACTCACATCTCAGAAACTGGGACACTTCCTGAGACTCAATTAGTAATCTCCTTGCTCAGAAATCAATGCTGAATTCACAAATACAAAGTTATGTAAATTTTGCTCTAGAATTATCCTAAATAATTTAAAATTTCTATCAGGATAAGCACCTTTTAATAACAAATCCTCTTTCCCTAAAATTGGTTTCTACTGTATTATTCATTGAAAATATTGAATAATTTCACAACACTAAGAATATTGATCTACCCTATATATCCCTCTAATTGCCTTGATATTTGTTTATAAAATGTTTAATCAGTTAGAAAAATAGTTTTCAATTCCTACGTCTATTGGGGTAAATTTTGGTAAATTATATTTTCCTAGGAAATTATTTATTTCACCTAAAGTTTTATATCTATTTGCATTCTTCTGTATAAATAAATCTCTCGATTAAAAAAAAATTAGGAAAGATAATATTATTTTAAGGCCATACCTACCTTCATTAACCAGTTTAAATAGGTCCACAGATTTGATAAGACAAAGTCAATAACAAAAGTTGAATTAATAAAACAACTTTAACTGTCAAAACACTGTATTATCAAAATTAAAAAAAATTAAAACAGTCTATGAGATCAAATTGTAAACACCTGTTGGAGCATTGAAAAAGCAAGAAAATTCCAGAAAAAAGTATCTACTTACGCTTCATTGACTACACTAAGCCTTTGATTGTGTGATCACAACAAACTGTGAAAAATTCTTTGAGAGATGGGAATACCAGAACATCTTACCTGCCTCCTGAGAAACCTGTGTGCAGGTCAAGAAGCAACAGTTAGAACCAGACATGGAAGAGACTGGTTCAAAATTGGGAAAGGAGCACATCGAGGCTGTATATTGTAACCCTGCTTATTTAACTTATATGCAGAATACATCATGTGAAATGCTGGCTGGATGAAGCACAAGCTGGAATCAAGATTACCAGGAGAAATATCAATAACCCCAGATATGCAGATGACACCACCCTTATGGCAGAAAGCAAAGAGGAACTAAAGAGCCTCTTGATAAAGGTGAAAGAGGAAAGTGAAAAAGCTGCCTTAACATTCAGCATTCAAAAAACTAAAATCATAGCATCCAGTCCCATCACTTCATGGCAAATAGATGGGGAAACAATGGAAACATAGACTTTTTTCTTGGGCTCCAAAATCATGGTGGATGGTGACTGCAGCCATGAAATCAAAAGACGCTTGCTCTTTGGAAGAAAAGCTATAACAAACATTGACAGTGTATTAAAAAGCAGAGACACTGCTTTGCCAACAAAGTTCCATATAGTCAAAGCTACAGTTTTTCCAGTAGCCGTATATGGATGTGAGAGTTGGACTATGAAGAAGGCTGAGCACTGAAGAATTGGTGCTTTTGAACTGTGGTGTTGGAGAAGACTCTTGAGAGTCCCTTGGACTACAAGGAGATCAAACCAGTTAATCCTAAAGGAAATCAACCCTGAATATTCACTGAAGGACTGATGCTGAAGCTAGATCCAATATTTGGCCACTTAGTGGGAAGAGCTGGCTCACTGAAAAGGACCCTGATAATGGGAAAGAATAGAAGACAGGAAGAAAACGGGATGACAGAGGGCTAGGGAGTTGGATGGCATCACAGACTCTATGAACATGAGTCTGAGCAAGCTCTGGGAGATGGTGAAGGACAGAGAAGCCTGGTGTGCTGCAGTCCACAGGGTCACAAAGAGTCAGACATGACTGAGTGACTGAACAACAATGGGCCACCATTTTAAAAAATTATATTTTTCTGTAGAGTAACAATTTATAGATGAAAATACACAAATTGTAATGTATAACTCAATAAATTATCACAAAGTGACACACTTTTGTAACCACATCCTAAGAAAAAAAATGGAACATTACAACACCATAAATGACCCATAACTGTCAATAACATTTTGAAAATCATAGATGAGTATTATATGTTTGGGGACTTTATATAAATGGAATCATCTAGAAGTATCTGATTTCTCTGCTTGATATTATATTTTTGATATTATCTCCTGTTACACTTTTTGTTGCAGCAAATCATTAATTTTCTTACAGTATAATGTTACATTGTAGGACTGTAGTACTGTCTATATATCCCTTTTATTCTTGGTGAATATCTACTTTATTCCTAGTGTTTGGCTATTAACATTCACTCAACCGTGATTATTTTTCTCTCCATTATTTTATTAATATGGGCATTTACATTGATCGATTTCTCAGTGTTATCCTAACCTTGCATTACTAAAATAGACAAAACTCTGCCATATTTTCCCTTTTATATATTGGTCTGTTTGGTTTGCTTATATTTTGTATAGAATTTTTATAATTCATGGAAGACATTGATATTTGATTCTCCTCCTACAAATGCACTGTCAGTTCTGTTGTTACATCTTCCCTCATAAATTAAGTTGGGAAGTAATCTCTCTGTAATATCTGTAAGATCTCTACCGTTTTAATTGCCCGTATTAGTTATTAGTGTCTTCCCTCATTTTTTAATGAACAATATCATCAGGGTTTATCAATTTTAAACTATCTTTCTGAAGAATCAGCGTTTGTCTTGGTTCCCTTTTGTAATTCTTTTCTGGTTTTAGTTGAAGTCTCCAACGATAATTGTGCATTCGTCTGTCAACTTTGCCTTATGTTTGCCTATGTTTTTTTAGGGTCACATGAATTTAGAATGATAATATCTTCCTGGTCAATTAAACATTTTATCATTATGCAGCATGCCCTTCTATTAATGTTATTTTTAACTTACGATTTTTTATCTGATATTAGTGTGGTTACAGAAACTTTCTCTTGCATCTTTTTACTTTGGAACTTTCTGTATCCTTCTGATTACAGTATATCTTTTATTTGCACCTTATGGGTTGAAGTTATTTGGAGTTTAAGTCTGTCTTTTAATTGGAATATACAGATTATTTACATTTAATCAAAATGCCAATAAGTTTTGCTTTTAATTTACCATATTATTTTTCCCACAAATGATTTTAAAAGTATAAGAATCCAGACTTAATTGACAATATAAAACATCTATACTCAAAGCTCCAAATATTTCGCTGTCGTTTCTGGTTTGGGGTTATGGGATCAGCCCATTACAAGAAAAGCACATAAAACTGACATACATAGTGCCCATGCTGATCTTGGCACTTTACATTCAAGAGAGAAGTCTGTCGCATAGAAAAGGGTCTGTTTGAGATGTTTTACAAGTGAATATAGATCCTTCTTAGGTTGGCAAAGGAATTCAGCCCCCACCATCATTTCCTCATCATTCCAGTGAGCCATTCCCCTACCCATGTTCAGTAAAGCATTGTCCCTTAAGGACTGAAAAAGTCTTGAAGTCCATGTTACCCCTGTGATTTTTATTCAGCAGGAGAATGGTTCCAAAACAACTTTACCCTCCATTTTCCAATGCTGAATTCCAGCATTGCTACTTTAGGAGAAGCAGAGACTCAGAGTACTTAGAACAATTGGAAGCCCCTTTCCTAACTTTCTTGCTGGCACAACAATATCCTCAATATCAGTGATGTGTTGATAACTTCAACAACAAGCCAGCCACACCCTGCCCCATCCCTGGTGGCTCAGATGGTAAAAAATCTTCCTGCAATGCAGGAGACCTGGGTTCAATCCCTTGGGCAGGAAGATCCCCTGCAGAAGGGAATGGCAACCCACTCCAGTATTCTTGCCTGGAGAATTCCAGGGACTAGAGGAGTCTGGCAGGCTACAGTCCATGGGGTCGCAAAGAGTCAGACAAACCTGGACAACTAACACTTGGGCACTTTTCACTTCACCACCCCAAGAAAAAAAATCCCTGATTTATAGCCTTTACTTATTTCTGTAATATAAATACTCCCAACAAAACCATTTTCAAGCTACCTTCCTGACATAAATTTGAAGTTTGGAAAAGATTTATATAGTTGGCAGTCATGAGCCAGTATCAGCTGGTTCCTCTGGAGTCTAATGGAAAAGGTCACAATGACTGTGGAAGTGCCCTTATGCGAAGCATGTTATTTCATGAAGAACTTATTTTAACACTTTGCTCATGTTACTCATTTATTAACTGAACACATATTTAGTGAACCCACACTAAGTGCCAGATCCTAAGCTAACTTGCTGAGACACACAAATGACACAGGGCACCTGCCTTCTTAGGACTTGCATTCAAGTGAATCACCAAGTGTCAAAAAATCATCCACTAAATAAATATTTAATTCCATATTATGATAAGCCCTATGATGCAAAAGATATGGAGCCATGAGAGGTAATAATGGAACATTTAATTTACATAGGGAAGCTAAAGGAAAACTTTTTTTTTTAATGATATTGAAACTGAGAGCTACAGATGAAGAATTAGGTTAAGTGGGATACATTTGTCCTCCATCATAGAAATACCACCTATCAAAACATCTATTTTCTGGATAAAAAAACAGTGTAGGTAACTCATTCATCCACATGAAAGTTTCAAATTATTGACAGAAATTATTATATTCTATTTTTCAATCTATTTTTATCTAAATAACTATCCCATGGGCCATCTCTCTCTGTAATATGATGTTTTAGATATATTTTAAATTTTTTCTTCAACTGAGAGACCCTTCCTTGACATCTCTCCATTCCTTCCAAAGTACACTACATTTGATTGGTCTGCCAGACCCCTGCACAACAGTCTCTATGTCTTCTAATCAGTGCAGAAGAAAAGGAAATTACTACCTTTACTTCATGGTACACAATTCTACAGTTATATTTAATACATCCCTGTGTATCTACAGAATGGTGATCATATTACTAACAGTGTATCCAAAGTCTACAAGAACCTAAAGTGGCTCTCCAATAACAGAAATAAGTCTAATTATGTTCTCGTTAGGGTTAATGTTAGGTTAGAGTTTGTTGTACTCTCATTCTTGAAATTACTAATGTACCTCAGGTAGCAGTTACTTTTTACAAATATGAACAGCTGATTAATCATTATACTCCATTCACAATTCCACCTCTCTTTTATGCTTGCTACAGTAACATGCGAATACTAATAAAGGATTAAAAAGGTTCAATTAACTCAGTGGTTTTCAACTCAGGGTAATATTTCCCCCTGAAGATATTTGACATCTGGGGACACTTGAAGTTGTCACTCCCGGGGCAGTTCTACTGGCATCCAGGTGGTAGAGACCAGGGATACTGTTAAACCTCTTGCAATACACAGGAGAGTCCCTCACACCAAAAATTTCTAATATGTGGCCCTACATATCAAAAGTGCTAGGTCTGAGAAACATTGAGTTAACTAGACTGATTTACAAACCAATATTTTTAGCGGGATTATTTAACTTGTTTTAGTTGCTAAGTTGTATCTGACTCTCTTGTGACCCTGTGAACTTTAACCTGCCAGGGTCCTCTCTCCATGGGATCACCCAGGTAGGAATACTGGCATGGGTTGCCATTTTCTTCTCTAGGGGATCTTCTCTACCCAGGGATTGAACCCACGTCTCCTGCATTGACAGGCAAATTCTTTACAACTGAGCCTACCAGGGAAGGCTGGATTATTTAACTACTGTATTTAAATTTTAAGTAGTAAACCATAACTAAACATTACATTCTGATTAATAATACTTTTGCACATTTTCTTGTGCTAACATGAGTCCAGAAAGACTTTCATTACTCAGCAACCCAAGCCATATATATAGCCTATTCACATAAAAATAGAAATCTCTTCTAAATATTCTAAAAGCTTTAAAAGCAAGTTCTGACAATGAACAGTTAATTTCATGCCTTTTTATAATTATTCATTCCATTATTTGTATTCAATAGATCCTTTGGGATTTTTCTCCCTTTCCATTACAGAGATTATCTCATGGGAAGGAATTTGATACTGTATTCAATCATACTGTTAGGACTCTAAAAGTTTCATTACAATCTTTATTTTAAACCTATATTATTTCCATGTTACCAGAGCAGATTTTAAGACAAAATGCTGCATCTATGGAGATTCTAGGCAACATCCACAGCCAACCAAATGGCACTGTAGGAAGTGAAGATACAGGCAAGACACAGCTAACATTTAAGAGGAAGAGTTCACGCTGACCCTAGGTATCTCAAAAGATCTCATGGGCTGACTCTGAAGGCATTTAGACCTGACTGAATTTCCTCAGCAAGTACAACAATATTCAAGTATCATATCTTCCCTACTTTCAAGCATGTTTGCTAGGCTGGCAGAAAAAATAAGACTGAGCTTTTTTGTCTATGACCCTGAATTCTGGAGAGACCGCTGAATTGACACACAGTTCTGAAGTGGCACTCTCCATCTGCATTATGTATTAACTCTGCAATGCCTGTCTGCCAGCCATACATCTGCCCTATAAAGTGACTGCAATGGAAGTCAGAGGAATGAACGATACAGGACTGACCTCCTGATATGTTCAAAGATTCTGACACAGAATTGGTTCTTGAAGTCCTAATACTTCCAAGGTTCACAATCAGTGTTCTAGAGCCTTATTTAGGGTGATCCAGCAGCGAGTGAAAATATTTGGACTGCAATATCTGATTCAAATTTGTTCCTCATCATTTTTCCCTGAAGATAAAGAAATAACACATTAAATTTTTTAAAAGCATGTTTTTTTGCCAACCTATCAAGAATTGTTAGATGCTAGAAAATATGACTCTGCGTACTGGCTAGATTCTAAAGGGACACATGGAAGACCCCTGGGACAAGTTAAATATTAGTTCCATGACAACAGGAACATTGTTGTGTGCACAGCTGTAGCTCTGGGACTCTTAGGACCCCATGTATAGCAAGTGCTTGCTAAAAAATGAAAGACTGCATAGTGTAGTATCTTCAGCAAACACAGCATTATCTTTTATTTAATATATGTGTACTCTAGCTTCTAAAAGAACACTGTTTGCTGGCTTCTTTCCTGTTGCAACTTCTCCCAATATCTAGAACTATTTATACACTCAGCTGATAGCTAATAAATATCAGAGATTATATGACAAGATGACAAGCTGTCCACTCAAAACAAATATTTTCGGCCTAGATTTTTCTCTGTTAAAAACTAATGTGGTTTCAGTTGTGCCTGTTATCTACTTATAAGCTCAATCACAATAAAAAAAATTAGATAAAAAATCTTCTCCGAAACGTCTTCCGTTGTCACTATGCCTTTTATGACTGAAGACATATTCTGCAAACTGATGAGCTGAATTTTATTAAGAGAGATTTGTGGTAAGACTCAAGAAGATTTGTGCAATATTTTCTCCTGTACTAAGGAAAGATATTCCCATTCATCATCAATGGTTGATAAGAAGTGTGGCTTTAACAACATTTCTGATGATGAATGAACATATCCTTTTTTCATATTAAAATAAATATTAAAAAACAATCTTCTTGAATCATGAAAGAAGTCTTTCAATACAGTTTAATCATGAAGAGTAGAAGTGAGATTAAGAGAGAAAGCTGTGTATGAAGGAGGTGTTTCATGGTTCTAACAATAGCGTACCCTTTCACAGTTTTATAAGAGAGGAAAGGATAAGTTAAGTCCTCATTCAGTAGAATGTGTGCGTCCTCATGCACGCTCATTCACTAAGTCATGTCCGACTCTTTTTGTGACCCCATGGACTGTGGCCTGCCAGGCTTCTCTCTCCATGCGATTTCCCAGGTAAGAATACCAGAGCAGGTCGCCATTCCCTTCTCCAGGTGATCTTTCTGACCCAGGGATCAAACCCAAATCTCCTATGTTGCAGGTGGATTCTTTACCACCGAGCCACCTGAGAAGCCCTCAGCAGTTTGACAACCACATTAATATTGTTCATCTTAAATATATATTTCTGTGTTGTATATATTAGGGAAAAAAAGAGGGGGATGTTAAGTCTTAGCACCCCAAGAAACATTGCAAATTCATTCCCTTTATAACTCTTTAGTTCATATAGAGAGAACTTGGCATTAAGTACTTTAAAGAGAGAATTTGCACCAATCTGGCTTATATGAGCTTCAGGGAAGTCTGCTAAAAAGACTTGATCTTGATTATTTCTTTTGTTACATGATTGAGGGAGGATAAACGGAGTGGCCATGGGATGCTATTTAATGACCGTGAACGTTTTACATAGTCTGCATAAATGTCACTTTGAAATAGCTGTAACAATAGTGCTTCACTCATTAGCTGGGTCCTTAAAGTGTTTCCATTAAACATCTCATTTAGAAAGGAAAAGTCAAGTTATTTAAAATCCTCAGTTCAGTTCAGTCGCTCAGTCACATCCGACTCTTTGAGACCCCATGAATCGCAGCACACCAGGCCTTCTTGTCCATCACCAACTCCCAGAGTTCCCTCAAACTCATGTCCATTAAGTTGGTGATGCCATCCAGCCATCTCATCCTCTATTGTCCCCTTCTCCTCCTGCCCCCCAATCCCTCCCAGCATCAGAGTCTTTTCCAGTGAGTCAACTCTTCACATGAGGTGGCCAAAGTATTGGAGTTTCAGTTTCAACATCAGTCCTTCCAATGAACACACAGGACTGGTCTCCTTTAGGATGGACTGGTTGGATCTCCTTGCAGTCCAAGGGACTCTCAAGAGTCTTCTCCAACACCACAGTTCAAAAGCATCAATTCTTCAGCACTCAGCTGTCTTCACAGTCCAACTCTCACATCCATATATGACCACTGGAAAACCCATAGCCTTGACTAGATGGACCTTAGTCAGTAACGTCTCTGCTTTTCAACATGCTGTCTAGGTTGGTCAGAACTTTCCTTCCAAGGAGTCTTTTAATTTCATGGCTGCAATCACCATCTGCAGGGATTTTGAGGCCCCAAAAAATAAAGTCTGAAACTGTTTCCACTGTTTCTCCATCTATTTGCCATAAAGTGATGGGACCAGATGCCATGGTCTTCATTTTCTGAATGTTCAGCTTTAAGCCAAAATTTTCACTCTCCACTTTTACTTTCATCAAGAGACTTTTTAGCTCCTCTTCACTTTCTGCCATAAAGGTGGTGTCATCTGCATATCTGAGGTTATTGATATTTCTCCTGGCAACCTTGATTCCAGCTTGTGCTTCCTCCAGCCCAGCATTTCTCATGATGTACTCTGCATACAAGTTAAATAAGCAGGGTGACAATATACAGCCTTGACGTACTCCTTTTCCTATTTGGAACCAGTCTGTTGTTCCATGTCCAGTTCTACCTGTTGCTTCCTGACCTGCATATAGGTTTCTCAAGAGGCAGGTCAGGTGGTCTGGTATTCCCATCTCTTTCAGAATTTTCCACAGTTTATTGTCATCCACACAGTCAAAGGCTTTGGCATAGTCAATAAAGCAGAAATAGATGTTTTTCTGGAACTCTCTTGCTTTTTTGATGATCCAGCAGGTGTTGGCAATTTAATCTGCCTTTTCTAAAACCAGCTTAAACATCTGGAAGTTCACGGTTCACATATTGCTGAAGCCTGGGTTGGAGAATTTTAAGCATTACTTTACTAGCATGTGAGATGAGTGCAATTCGGTGGTAGTTTGAACATTCTTTGGCAATGCACTTCTTTGTGATTGGAATGAAAACTGATCATTTTTCCAGTCCTGTGGCCACTGCTGAGTTTTCCAGATTTGCTGACATATTGAGTGCAGCAATTTCACAGCATCATCTTTTAGGATTTGAAATAGCTCCACTGGAATTCCATCACCTCCACTAGCTTTGTTCATAGTGATGCTTTCTAAGGCCCACTTGACTTCACATTCCAGGATGTCTGTCTCTGGGTAACTGATCACACCATCATGATTATCTGGGTCATGAAGATCTTTTTTGTACAGTTCTTCTGTATATTCTTGCCACTACTTCTTAATATATTCTTCTTCTGTTAGGTCCATACCATTTCTGTCCTTTATTGAGCCCATCTTTGCATGAAATGTTCCCTTGGTATCTCTAATTTTCTTGAAGAGATCTTTAGTCTTTCCCATTCTGTTGTTTTCCTCTATTTCTTTGCATTGATCACTGAGGAAGGCTTTCTTATTTCTCCTTGCTATTCTTTGGAAATCTGCATTCAGATGGGAATATCTTTCCTTTTCTCCTTCGCTTTTCACTTCTCTTCTTTTCACAGCTATTTGTGAGGCCTTCCCAGACAGCCATTTTGCTTTTTTTGCATTTCTTTTCCATGGGGATGGTCTTGATCCCTGTCTCCTGTACAATGTCACGAAACTCCATCCATAGCTCAGCAGGCACTCTATCTATCAGATCTAGTTCCTTAAATCTATTTTCACTTCTACTGTATAATCATAAGGGATTTGATTTAGGTCTTACCTGAATGGTCTAGTGGTTTTCCCTAATTTCTTCAATTTAAGTCTGAAATTTGGCAATAATGTGTTCATGATCTGAGCCTCAGTCAGCTCCTGGTCTTGTTTTTTGCTGACAGTATAGAGCTTCTCCATCTTTGGCTGCAAAGAATATAATCAATCTGATTTTGGTGTTGACCATCTGGTGATGTCCACGTGTAGAGTCTTCTCTTTTGTTGTTGGAAGAGGGTGTTTGCTATGACCAGTGCGTTCTTTTGGCAAAATTCTATTAGCCTTTGCCCTGCTTCATTCCATATTCCAAGGCCAATTTTGCCTGTTACCACAAGTGTTTCTGGACTTCTTACTTTTGCATTCCAGTCCCCTATAATGAAAAGGACATCTATTTTGGGTGTTAGTTCTAAAAGATCTTGGAGGTCTTCATAGAACCGTTCAGCTTCTTCACTTCTTCACTGTTACTGGTTGGGGCATAGGCTTGGATTACTGTAATATTGAATGGTTTGCCTTGGAGACAAACAGAGATCATTCTGTTGTTTTTGAGACTGCATCCAAGTACTGTATTTTCAATCCTATTCATCTACAATTAAAATGATGATTTCATCTTAGTGCAAAATACTGGCTGGGGCTTGGGGATGGATTAAATAAAACATAGACAAAAGCTCCAAAGTACTTTATCTTTCCTTTGTATAATCTGCATTTCATTTAGAAAATAATTTGTCTAGGCTTTATGTGGTTGTTTGTCCAACAAATGTAGATGTCTAAAGTTGGAATTTTATTATTTTAGATCCATTGATATAACAATAATAGAAAATTCTACTAATGCTGGCTTTATGCAGGGATTGGCATACTTTTTTATGTAATGGAGCTGATAGTTAATATAGTAAACTTTGCAATCCATGTAGTCTCTTCAACAACCACCCAACTCTGCTGCTGCAGTGGAAGGAGCCCTAGACAATACATAAATGAATGTAGTAACCATGTTCCAGTAAAACTTTATTTATAAAAATAGGCGGTAAACTGGATTTGACCTGCAGGTTGTTTTTGCCAACCCATGACTTAATCTGTAAGGAAATCTTCCGCTGATTGAGAATGAAATTAGAGGAGTGGGTAGTTCAAGAGTTTATTTAGCAGCTTCAGAAATGTGAGCATGGGTTTGATTGCCACCGCTGCCCTAGACCTATCCCACATAATCCTAAACACTTGATTCTAAAATGTCCTCTTCTAAGTACAGTAAACATGAATGTTGTCAGAACCATGAGGGTGGGCTTCCTTCATATGCTTTCCCTGTTTCAATTAGGAAGGGAAGAAACTTCCTAGAAGACTCTTTTACATCCTTTGTCAGACTGAGTCACATGCCTATCCTTAGGCCAGTCATTGCCAAAAGGGGATGGAGTAGGCATGATTACCTGAGAGCAATTTACTCTTTGGGACTTATTACCACCGAGAAAGTTGAAGTTTCTGATACATGGATGAAGATAAAATGGCTGCTATATAGGCAATCGATACTTTATCACACAAACAGTAGTAAGATTTGTCTGTCTTGTTTTGTTTCACCAGTTAGAACATAAGACTGTAGATGGCTTTCAGATGTTATTTTGATTCATGGATGGAAGAAGTAAAAATTACTCCTTTGGGTCTTTTATCTTCCCTATTGAAGTTCTACACCTGGTCTTGGGCGACATACATTTTAGGAAGATGATTTTATTTTACTGGTCATCAGTCTATCTGAAAATTTGCAGCAAAGAATAAGAAAATATTTCTATTGATCTTGATATTATGGAGGAAAGAATTCTCTCTTTTAAAGCCACACTCTCACAAATTCTCTATGTTTAACCATGGACAAATTAGAAAATCTAAGTACAGAGACATAATTCTGGTCCCAAGAAAACGCATTTGAAGCTGTGCATCAACCCAGCTGGATGGCAAGTCTGCCCAGCCGAGATGTGGTTGTGTCTGACAGTCAACAGAGTAGCTGCTGGGGGTGGAGGTGGTGGTGGGGGCTATTTATGACGTGTGGTCTCCAGAGAGAGAGTATTTTCTAAAGGAAGGGAAATCAGGTACATAAGACAGTCAAAATAAACCCTTTGTTGTTAAAAGGATTTTTTTATTCTAAATAAGACATAATGTATCTCATCACTTGACTATATTCTGCAATCTATGCTTGTATAGATATAAGAAGAGGGCCTAAAATTAAAATTGAGAGAAGTATTTAATCAAAACCTCTATGAAACATTAAAATGTAAGACAGCAAAAAATTAGCAAAATTTATCTAGCTGTCCCTGCTGAGAATGTTACCCATTCCTGGGGTTCCAAGGACTCCAAAGAGCATGTTAACACTGCAGAACTTCCAAAGTCCCAACTCATAAGCAAAGGTATGAGCAGTGCCTGTCAGATAGTGTGCCCAGCTGAGGCATTGATAGGGCTTGAAGGTGACCACGGTAGGCAATTAAGCTGTTTAGTGCACAACGGAGGAAATGGTTCCCAGTGGGATGCTGACCAGCAGGAGACCCAGCTTCACAGCTATCTTAGGCCTCCACAGCAGAGAAAAAGCTGGAGCAAAAGAGAAGAGAAATATGTATGCCATATAGGGCTAATTTGTGAGCATACATGGCATCCCCAGAAACTTCAAAAAATCTTGGGGGACTCTATAGGAGAGAGAGGATATACAATTGAAAATGATACCAAAATACTGCTTGTTAAAGCTAATATCTTCATATAAGATTATACTGAATGGTCAGAGAAAACACAATATATTAGCATAAAATGAAGCATATGAAAGAGGGATTCTGTCATTAACCCTTCTTTTTTTTTGGTCTTCTCATGATCTGCCTAAACTGGTTAAAAATATTAGTAGTAAACCCTACCCATAACTAGATTTGAAGGGTACCAAAAAGTCTTTTATCTCAAAAATGTTTTAGTCCTGGCCTTGCCAGACCTGAAATTCTCAAGTTATCCATAAACATTGACTGTGGTGTCCTTTCAGGTGCAAAGCCCTGTGTCTGGTCATTCTAATCTTATTACACACTCCACTGGGCTAAAGCACAGGAGGCCTCTGTTTAAATGCAAAATTTACCTGGAAAAGACAAGACATTAAGTGATTACATGCCATTAGGACCTTCACTCATCAGATTAGTCTCAGAAAGACCCTTGAGGGAACGAAACATGAACAAATAACAAATGCATTTCCATGGGGTAGTAGAACAGAGCACTTCATTTTTGAGGTAGGAGGTTTACAGAATTAGCAGAAAATATTCTTTATGTATTTTCTTTCTGCTTTTGCCCATAGATATTCCACCTTAATCTAGCCATGAATCCTACTAACTCTTTCCTAAATTTATTTTCTAATGTATGTGTGAACACCTATATGCCCACACTCAGGTCAGAGTACACAGTTAGACATTTTAAGAACTCTTGAGCAATGCAAAAGCTGGAGCTCAATTCAACTTATAAGCTTCTTCTGGTATTACCATTAATGATTAGTGTGCTCATTTAACTGTTCACAGCCATTATTTATTGAATGTTTAGGCTCTGGTGGCCTTTGAGATAAATTCTTTAAGCAAGTAGCAAAGTCAGGATTTGCATATTGACCTATTTTATGTTAAGGTGTAAGGATTTTTTTTTTTTTAATTAAGATCCACTTTTTAACTGAAAGTAAAAAATGAACCAGGAACAGAAAGCCTGAAGGTATTTACAACCTGCATTCCTGCAGAAGTCAAGTAATAGTAGCTTTATTTAAAAAGGCAAGAATTCTCATTTGCCACATCTAGCTGACTGCCTTCATGTATATTACCTGCCTTAACTAGATCTATCACTTCAGTTCAGTTCAGTCACTCAGTCATGTCCAACTCTGCGACCCCATGACTGCAGCACGCCAGGCCTCTCAGTCTAACACCAACTTCCGGAGTCTACCAAAACTCATGTCTTTTGAGTTGTTGATGCCATCCAACCATCTCATCCTCTGTTGTTCCCTTCTCCTCCTACCCTCAATCTTTCACAGTATCACGGTCTTTTCAAATGGGTCAGCTCTTCGCATCAGGTGGCCAAAGTACTGGAGTTTCAGCTTCAGCATCAGTCCTTTCAATGAACACCCAGGACTGATCTCCTTTAGGATGGACTGGTTGAATCGCTGTGCAGTCCAAGGGACTCTCAAGAGTCTTCTCCAACATCACAGTTCAAAAGGATCAACTCTTTGGCACTCAACTTTCTTTACAGTCCAACTCTCACATCAATGCATGACTACTGGAGAAACCATAGCCTTGACTAGACTGACCTTTGTTGACAAAGTACTGTCTCTGCTTTATAATATGCTGTCTAAGTTGGTCTTCCAAGGAGTAAGCGTCTTTTAATTTCATGGCTGCAGGCAACATCTGCAGGGATATTGGAGCCCCCCAAAATAAAGTCTGAAACTGTTTCCACTCTTTCCCCATCTATTTGTCATAAAGTGATGGGACCAGTTACTATGATCTTCGTTTTCTGAATGTTGAGCTTTAAGCCAAATTTTTCACTCTCCTCTTTCAATTTCATCAAGAGGGTCTTTAGTTCTTCTTCACTTTCTGCCACAAGGGTGATGTCATCTGCATATCTGAGGTTATCGATATTTCTCCCAGCAGTCTTGATTCCAGCTTGTGCTTCCTCCAGCCCAGCATTTCTCATGATGTACTCTGCATACAAGTTAAATAAGCAGGGTGACAATATACAGCCTTGACGTACTCCTTTTCCTATTTGGAACCAGTCTGTTGTTCCATGTCCAGTTCTACCTGTTGCTTCCTGACCTGCATATAGGTTTCTCAAGAGGCAGGTCAGGTGGTCTGGTATTCCCATCTCTTTCAGAATTTCCCACAGTTTATTGTCATCCACACAGGCAAAGGCTTTGGCATAGTCAATAAAGCAGAAATAGATGTTTTTCTGGAACTGTCTTGCTTTTTCAATGATCCAGCAGATGTTGGCCATTTGATCTCTGGTTTCTGCCTTTTCTAAAACCAGCTTGAACATCTGGAAGTTCACGGTTCACATATTGCTGAAGCCTGGGTTGGAGAATTTTAAGCATCACTTTACTAGCGTGTGTGATGAGTGCAATTGTGTGGTAGTTTGAGCATTCTTTGGCATTGCATTTCTTTGGGATTGGAATGAAAACTGACCATTTTTCCAGTCCTGTGGCCACTGCTGAGTTTTCCAAATTTGCTGGCATATTGAGTGCAGCACTTTCACAGCATCATCTTTTAGGATTTGAAATAGCTCCACTGGAATTCCATCACCTCCACTAGCTTTGTTCATAGTGATGCTTTCTAAGGCCCACTTGACTTCACATTCCAGGATGTCTGGCTCTAGGTGAGTGATCACATCATCGTGATTATCTTGGTTGTGAAGATCTTTTTTGTATAGTTCTTGTGTGTATTCTTGCCACCTCTTCTTAATATCTTCTGCTTCTGCTAGGTCCATACCATTTCTGTCCTTTATTGAGCCCATCTTTGCATGAAATGTTCCCTTGGTATCTCTAATTTTCTTGAAGAGATCTCTAGCCTTTCCCATTCTGTGGTTTTCCTCTATTTCTTTGCATTGATCACTGAGGAAGGCTTTCTTATCTCTTCTTGCTATTCTTTGGAACTCTGCATTCAGATGCTTATATCTTTCCTTTTCTCCTTTGCTTTTTGCTTCTCTTCTTTTCACAGCTATTTGTAAGGCCTCCTCAGACAGCCATTTTGCTTTTTTGCATTTCTTTTCCATGGGGATGGTCTTGATCCCTGTCTCCTGTACAATGTCATGAACCTCATTCCATAGTTCATCAGGCACTCTATCTATCAGATCTAATCCCTTAAATCTATTTCTCACTTCCACTATATAATCATAAGGGATTTGATTTAGGTCATACCTGAATGGTCTAGTGGTTTTCCCTACTTTCTTCATTTTAAGTCTGAATTTGGCAGTAAGGAGTTCATGATCTGAGCCACAGCCAGCTCCTGGTCTTGTTTTTGTTGACTGTATAGAGCTTCTCCATCTTTGGCTGCAAAGAATATAATCAATCTAATTTCGGTGTTGACCATCTGGTGATGTCCATGTGTAGAGTCTTCTCTTGTGTTGTTGGAAAAGGGTGTTTGCTATGACCAGTGCGTTCTCTTGGCAAAACTCTGTAAGCCTTTACTCTGCTTCATTCTGTACTCCAAGGCCAAACTAGATCCATAAACATGTCAATTTGCAGAATTTTAAAACAAGTTATTTTAAAGAATTTTAAAATAGGATATTTCTATTTATAGAAACTAAGTGGCTTGATATCTCAGGAAAGAACCAAAAACTTATAAATCAATAGAACTAAATACTACTCAAAAGAATCATCAGAGGATGAATAAAATGATTTTAGTCTATTCGTCTATCGTTACAAAAACTTCTTGTGTAGTAAATTTGTAATATGTTACTGAAATTATTTTTAGATATTATAACAAAAAATGAAAAAAGAAAAAAGACCAAAAAGCATGAAAATATAATCAAAATAATTGTATCACACAATGTAATTTCATAGACATGAGTAGCTTGTTGCATACAGTTTTACAAGAAACTAAGAGAATTAATTCATCTCAACTTATTATCTATTTATACATTTTTCCAACATTTAGAATTAAGTTAAAACCATATGTATTTGTTGAAAGTTAGAAACAAAGTGTTCTACATTAAATGTGTATTTAAACTGATAATATTTTAGTGTACACCAACAAGAACAAATTATTAAATTGTGCCATATTTTTTAAAAAAAGGTAGAAACTATAAGCAGAGTAATAGAGTTGTCAAATTCTGGTTCTCAGGGGAGATCTTTGCTTACTGTGAATGATAATCCTGCGTGTCAATAGGCATAAAGACAGCTACAGAGTAAGAAAACAAACTGTCAATTATAAGTCAATTCAGTGAGGGGTAAAAATCAAACCAACTGGCTATCTGGCATCAGTTATTCAAACTAACCTGTTGATCGAATTTTTCATTGTTTCTACCAGTTTCCTTGATATCCTATACTCAGATTATAATTTCCTCAGTAGGGGCTGGATGAAGCCTCTCTCCACTATGTCTGTGGGTCCAGAAACCAATTTATTGGAGCATAAATGCTCAGGGAAGTTTCTAATAGGTTTCCCAAAAGCTAGCTAATAGTCAGTAAAGAAGCAATGAAATTTACACGGAATTGCTCAAGCAACAGTCATTCATTTACCCACTTGCTCACTTGTTTATGGAACAAAAAGTAAGCACTTCACACGCTCCAAGACTCTAGATATCCTTCTTGGTACTTAAACTCTAACAGAGTGGCCTTTTCTCAGCCCTTCAGAAAACTGAAGACCAGAGAAACCAAGTGGCTTGAAACCTCAGGAAAGAACAGCAGGATGTGAGCACTGGCTCACTTGTGGCAGAGAGCAGGAGTACAAGACACAAAGCATCACAGAAGTAGATCACACAAAGAATCATTTAAAATGTTAACAAGCTTATAAAAGACAAATTATGCAAAAATACAGAACCCATGGGAGCTCGGATACGAGAGGAGTTCGCATCCACTCTCTGACTCCTATCCACAAACCTCTAATGAGTACTCAACAAAGGGCTTAGAAATAGAGCAGGAGATTTTCCATGTGCTATAGAACTAGAAAAAAATGAAGACTGGTACATGTAACAATATAGATGTATATCAAAAGCATTATGCTAAATGAAAGAAGCCAAATTCATAAACTACATATTTTATGCTTTCAGAATATGATATTTCAGAGTAAGGCAAAGCCAAAAGAAATCAGTGGATGCCATGGGTTATGTATTGGAACTGGGAGGAATGACTGCAATGGAACATTTAGGAGCTTTTCAGGATCATGGAAGTGGTTTTTACTTGATTGTTGCGGGCACATGTCCAGCAAAAAAAATCATAGAACTCTCTGCCTTCATCGAAACTCATAGAACTATGCATTGAAAATGGTGAATTTTATATAATAATTTTTTTCAATAAACCTGTGAAGGAGGATTCCAGAATAAATTTCTTAACCCAGGTAATAACCACAGCTAATATTTTAGTTTACTTACTTTTATTTCTGTGTGTGTGTGTTTTATCATCGATGTATAGTTTTGTATTCTGTACTTAACAATACTGAGAGCATTTTTTTCATCTTTAAATCATCTTCCAAAATCAAATTTCACATTATAGAAAAAGGTATACGGAAATAGTTTGTTAATTATTACTAAAAGATATAATATATGAAAAGTTTAAGAATCTAATTGCTGTACACAGTTTAGCTGATCATGTGTTCATTTTTCATTTAATTCATTATTAATTCACTCAGTCATTCAATAAACATGTACTGAGCATCACTGATAGAAAATAAAATTAAATGAGATTCATGTTCTCAAAGATATAACTGAGTACTGAGGACACAACCAATTCAAAAGCTAATTTTAAACCTGGTGACATATGTTACAACAGAGGTATTAAAAAGTACAATTATTCATAATATTATTCATAAATTACCATGAGACTTTCATAGGGAATCATTTTATACATTTAATCACCATTAAATTTAATTGTTTTTTAAATTTGCATTTATATGCCTGTATTAATGAGATTTTCTTTGGCCATAGTGATTCCGGTCACTCTTTCCTTGAAAACATTCTGCACAAACCTGTGGTGTGCAACTTTAACATTATGTCATTCATTAACTTTTTCATGTGTCAGATTTGAGTCACACTCTTTCTAACAAAAATTCTTGCTCCTGAGGAGGTTTTTCCCTGGTTTGGAGCCAAAGTGATCATGAGCTTCAGGGACCAAACCCCTGGTGAAACCCTTCCATTTTTATTTTTCCCAATAATCTATTTTTAACCCTTAATTAGCAATACAGAAACACCATCTTATTTCATGCCTTACTATGAAGTTTAAGTGCTTCATATCTCCAGCAATATGATTGATCAAAAGCAGAAATCCACAAACACACATAGAGTTCAACTATTACTCTGAATAGTCTAGGTCTCATTTCCAAATAAAGATGTCCCAGGGGCAGCATTGTGCTTGAACTACATTCTTGGGAGGTCCTCGACTAACTTGCACTGTTGCCTCAACTTGCATGAGAAGAAAACTTCAAGAACCAGAACAAAGCTATAATACCAATTACTATAAAGTATTTTGAAAATGAAGTCACTCAGTCGTGTCCGACTCTTTGTGACCCCATGGACTGTAGCCTACCAGGCTCCACTGTCCATGGGATTTTCCAGGCAAGAGTACTGGAGTGGGTTGCCAGTGGCTTCTCCAATTTTGAGGAACCTGCTTATATGAGTCAGCTGGGGCTGCCATTATAAAATATCACAGACTGTGTGGCTTAAGAAACAGAAATCTATTTTTTCACAGTTTTGGAAGCTAGAAGTCCAAGATCAAAGTGTCTGCAAGATCAGTTTCTTCTGAGACTTCTCACCTTGGCTTGTAGGTGACCAGCTTACCACCATGTCCTTACACAATTGCGCCTCTGTGCATGGGAATGTCTATGCCCCCAATTCCTCTTCTTGTAAGGACATCAGTTACACTGGATTAGAGCCCACCCATATGGTGTCCATTATAAGGAGGCCAATTATATTGGTTAGGGCTTCCCTGGTGGCTCTGATGGTAAAGAATCTGCCTGCAATGCAAGAGACCCAGGTTCAGTCCCTGGGTCAGGAAGATCCCCTGGAGAAGGAAACGGCAATCCACTCCAGTGTTCTTGCCCAGAGAATTCCACAGATTTAGGAGCTTTGCAGGCTACAGTCCATGGGATCACAAAGAGTTGGACACAATTGAATGACACATTTTCACTTTCCACCCATATTTAACCTATTTAACTTAATTACTGCTTTGAAGGCCCTAAATCCAAGTATAGTCATATTCTGAGATACTGGGAGCTAGAAATTTAACCTATGAATTTTGAGGAAACATAATTCAGTCTACTACAGCAGTTGTTACATTTATTAAAGAGATAAAAATACTGAAAAAAGTATTCAATATATATTTTTATGAACATTTATTACTGACTTCCAACAAAGTAATGTATTATTCCCTCTGAGGAAGTGATAGGTTTTCTTAGGAACACTGTGAATCGTATAACTGATCATGTTTTGAATTTTTCTTTGATCATCAGGATTCTCAAGCTCAACTTAAGTAAATGTACTTTGCTTATTCTATGAACTCTATTTAAAAATTTACACTTTTTTTCCAGATTTTGATCAATTTATTTTACCTGCTTTGTCAGAATCTTGATTTACTTTTATCGTTTTTTAATCCATTTTATTGTAGGTAATATGAAATATGACATCCTAGGTGGCAAGATTAAATAAATTGTGGGGACAGTCATCAGCAAACCTTAAAAATGCCCAACATGTGTGTAAGCCACAGGTGACTACGTCTGATTTTCCTTAGCTATGGCAAACCTCCTGCACTGGAAGCGATAGCATGTCTAATGAACGCGGCATGTCTGTGGTCTAGACGTCTCCTCTGCTCCATGAGGTATTTATGTCTTTTGATCACAAACTCTTCTTGAAAATATGAAAAGTTCAAAATATCTATTCCCTATCAAAAGACAGCATATTTTGTGTGCTGATCAAGAGTTCAGACCCTGCAGCCTGACTTCTGGGTTCTAACACTAGCCTAACCCCATATTAGCTGTGATGCCCTGAGCAAGTTGCATGAAATGTCTGTACACCATATTTTTTCATGTGTAATGGGAAGACAGCGGGAACACATATCCTAAGTGTTTCATGAGGGCCAGGAGAATAAAAACTTATAAAAAGATCAGAACAGCTCCAAACAAATAGAAACTGCTCCATCACTGTTAAGCAATATCATCTCAGAAAAATACACTCCAAAATTTGCATGTGGTTTCCGAGTCCTCACAGATGCCCTGAAGCTCTTCACTACTATGTAGTTCTGGGTCCAGGAAGCCCAGCTAACGATGTCTTCTCTACCAATTTTGTCTTGAACGAGAAATTCAGTTAAATTTAACTCAAACATACATTATTTCCGCTTTTGCTTTTGTATTTGTTGAGCCTCCACAGAACATTTGACAGGGAAGTGCTAAAGCATCATTATATTATTTTGTGCTTTATTCCATTAAAAAAAAAGACATCAAAAGAATAAAAAGTACAAATTGCATTGGACTATAAAGTACAATTTCACCATGTTTTCTTCTGGGAAATGATCAAGGCCTTCTTTTATTTTGTTGTTTCACAAACATTTAGGGAGCACCTCCTTTTCACAAGGTAATCAGCTAGAGGAAGAGAGAGAAAGAAGGAGATAGTGTTTGGTGTTTCCAAGCTAAGATTCAGTGTGAACTGTGACCAGATCAATGAAACCACAGAAATAAGTACCGATTATGAAGATAGTTAAAAGGGTGGACTAATTGTTCTTTGTGCTTTTTCCCTAACACATATAGATAATCCCAGGCATCAGATTTCCAACCACAATTTAGAGTGATATAAACCCACCTTCCTTTCCTTACTTTATTCATCCCAAATACTGTTTGAAGATACTACTTGTATTTTCATGCATGTTATTATGTAAAATAAGTGAAAGTAAAAGAATTGTCAAACCAAATTCAGCTGGTTACTGAAACATAGAATTGTTTTTAATATCACTTTTTTCACAAACCAATATATCTACCAGCCTTAAGACTTGTGGACTGAATAAAAAATGTATTGGGTGTACTTGATACAAACAGTAAAGAGGGAAAATCTTTTACAATGGAGCTTATATTTTGTTATATAAAAGCTCTGTATTCCTCTATTATTGTGTGTTAAAAGGACTCTCTAGTTTTCAAATAATTTTGCATTAGCTTTGGTTCAGCAGTGATGTTCTTTTCTTTGAAAAAGCTTTGCCCACAGCTCTTTAAGCCTTCATGTGTAAATTAAAGAGAATGAAAAATAGTTAGCATGAGGCATCTTAGAAACCTTGACACTCCATCATTATTGCCACAAATGTCCTTATTAAACTTAATTCATTGATGTGCTTGGTCTAAACTATTTTTTCTTGAGAATAAAATATATGAAACACTTATTTTCTAAACCCAATTTACTAATAGCTGATCAGTAAAATAAATTTTTAAATTTAGCTAGGCAACAAAGCTTTTTAGAAATTTCAACAACCTTGGAAGAATTTTCTACATAGGCACAGCCTTAGTTATTCCTGCAATTTGAACATGCTAAACATATGATATTTAGAATAATCTTACAAAATGTAAAAAATATATTTATCATGAATAGCAATGTTTTTATTTTATAGCAATAAGTAATTATTCCAAACATTGCTGCTAATATTTCATTAAATTATAAAAATATCTTACATTCCTTATATTATTTGGGAGGAAAATGGTAATAGATCAATGAGTTGATGGAAATAAAATTCACACTCATATTTTCACTGCAACTAATTCTAGAAGAAATTTAACTTTAAGGAATCTTAATCATAGCTTTTTTTTTTTTTAATCTTTAATTCTTACATGTGTTCCCAAACATGAACCCCCCTCCCACCTCCCTCCCCATAACATCTCTGTGGGTCATCCCCATGCACCAGCCCCAAGCATGCTGTATCCTGCGTCAGACATAGACTGGCGATTCAATTCTTACATGATAGTATACATGATAGAATGCCATTCTCCCAAATCATCCCACCCTCTCCCTCTCCCTCTGAGTCCAAAAGCTTTGATATATTCTTATTGTTTAACAATCTGGGTACCTATGTAAACACACTGGAACAATGAAATTATACCCTCTAAAAAACAGTCATACATTTGCTATCACAGTCATTAGCAGAAAGAGACAATACAATTAGAATGAAAGGAGGCAATGAAAACACTAACTTGGAATAGAAAAAAATGTAAAGACAAACTTGGAGGAAGGATGGCTTCGCTGTGGCATTAGCACTACGAAGAGATGAAAACGTCAGGACACCAAGTCAATCTTTGTTACAAAAACTGCAAGCTTAACAAAATCAGAGGAGAATCCATCAACAGATGAGTGGATAAACAAAGTGTAATACATGCAAACAATGAAATATTCAAACATAAAAAAGAATGAAGTTCTGATACATGCTACAACATTAATGAACCTTGAGGACATTATGTTAATTGAAATAAGCCAGATACGGAAGAGTAAATGTTTCATAATTCCACTTATCTGAAATACCTAGAATAGGCAAATGCACAGAGACACAAAGTAGATTAGAGATTCCCAATATCTTGGGTGAGAGAAAAATAAGGAGCAATTATTTAATGAGTATGGAGTTTCGTTTTGGTTGATGAAAACACTGGGCTGATAGTAGTGATAATCGTATAAAACTGTGAGTGTAATTAATTCCACTGAATTGTACACTTAGAAAGGTTTAAAATAGTAAAAATTATATTTATTTTACCAAAATCTTTAAATATAAACATACTATACATACAAACACACACACACACCTGCAAGTTAATAAACATCCTAGAGAAAATGCATATTAAGAACTTAGCATGGCAATTATGCATGTACCTGGCAGGTCACATGTATTCAATAAATGCAAATTATTTGTAAAGTGAAAGAAGGAATCCTGACCTTTAAAAAGATGTAGACCACAGGACTGGAATTCAAGTTCCTTGACAATGTGAACTGTTTGCTTTCCAAACCCTCCACAGAATGGAGCAAAGGGCTCCCACAGGTAGATATTTCATGTTGGATGTGCAACTGGTTGAGCAAATTTGAGCCTGGTTACCTTGAAGGAGTCAATGGCACCTCCACTTTCATAAGGGAGAAGTGATCTGGTAGTACAAGATAAAGAGTAACAAAGTCTTTGGTAACAAATATTTTAAAATTAAGAAGGGGATAGAGAGAAAGAGAATCAGAATTTCAATTTATGGAATTAGAATGTTTCAGCTAGAAGCTAGGACTCTAGTGTAAATTCAGTCTTTCATAGATGAAGAAATTGTAGGTAGGGAGGAAAATAAAATGAAAATGAGGTAGCCAAGGCCAAGGTGATTCATGCCAATGTTGTCTAGTTTGAGTAATACCATAAATTCAGAGAACACTGTTTCTGCTTCTCTTAAGTCTAGTACAGTGCCTCAACACTGCATGAAGGAACCAGTAAGATTTATTAATATTAGTCAGTCAAGTCAGGTATCTGTTCAAGTGCTGAAGTGATTACTATAATCGCAGTACAAATAAAAGGAAAAGCAGAAGTGCAAAATTTTAATCCCTGTGCCTAGCGTTCAACTCATATTGTGTGTGTTGGTAACTCAGTCATGTCCGACTCTTTGAGACCCCATGGACTGCAGCCCACCAGGCTCCTCTGTCCATGAGATTAGCCCAACAAGAACACTGGAGTGGGTAGCCATTTTCTTCTCCAAATCAGAAAACATTAAAAATAGGAAACTCTATAATATAATCTGAACAAAGTTCATTAATCCTTCTAGTTTATAGATATGCCTTTTAAAAGGCAGTCACTAAGTGAAAATTCACACTGCAGTATAAAAATATACTGCAGTAACCATTCTTTTCTAATGATACCTGTAACCTATGTTGGAATTAGTTGCTTAAAAGTATGCTAAACAAACAAATCAAATACCCCTAACAGGCCTTACCAGAGATACTAAATAAACCATGAAGAACTATTATACAAGATAAACAAACCCAACTAGAAAATGGACCAAATAACCTAAGTGCTGTGGATAAAAGTTAGAGACACAAGGTAGAATCAGGCAATATTTAAACCACATTTCATTCTTCCAAGGGCTCAGAACCGAGAGCATATAGCTTTTGTCTACAGTACTCTAATTTCAATAGAATATTTGAACTTTGTGACAATGATTATATCTACTGTATTATAAAATTATTAATCATTAAATGTTTAAGTGAGTTTTTCTTTTCTATACCTATAAATGTTATTATATTCAGAAGCTAAATTTTTAACATCAGATAGATTTTAAATTTTAATTTGCAATTACTCTAAAATACCATTTGACAAAAAGAAGTTTGTTTTACATCAGATTCTTGGAGGAGATAATTAATTTTAATAGCTGTAACATTTATCAAAACTTGCAAGTGTTATTTATAAAAAATGACTATTAAAGTATACTCAGCCTTTAAAGGAAACTATAAACATTTTAACTTTGCTAAAATGGATGAAATAAACAAAATGATTTTTCAATTATCTTATTAACCCCATGACTAAATAAGATGATAGTATATTTTCTTCAGTTCAGTTCATTTCAGTCTCTCAGTTACATCCAACTCTTTGCGACCCCATGAATCGCAGCACGCCAAGCCTCCCTGTCCATCACCATCTCCCGGAGTTCACTCAGACTCACGTCCATCAAGTCTGTGATGCCATCCAGCCATCTCATCCTCTGTCATCCCCTTCTCCTCCTGCCCCCAATTCGTCCCACATCAGAGTCTTTTCCAGTGAGTCAACTCTTCGCATGAGGTGGCCAAAGTACTGGAGATTCAGCTTTAGCATCAATCCTTCTAAAGAAATCCCAGGGCTGATCTCCTTCAGAATGGACTGGTTGGATCTCCTTGCAGTCCAAGGGGACTCTCAAGAGTCTTCTCCAACACCACAGCTCAAAAGTATCAATTCTTCGGGGCTCAGCTTTCTTCACAGTCCAACGCTCACATCCATACATGACCACTGGAATAAACCATAGCCTTGACTAGACGGACCTTTGTTGACAAAGTAATGTCTCTGCTTTTCAACATGCTATCTAGGTTGGTCATAACTATTCTTCCAAGGAGTAAGCGTCTTTTAATTTCATGGCTGCAGTCACCATCTGCAGGGATTTTGGAGCCCCCAAAAATAAAGTCTGACACTGTTTGCACTGTTTCCCCATCTATTTGCCATGAAGTAATGGGACCAGATGCCATGATCTTCGTTTTCTGAATGTTGAGCTTTAAGGCAACTTTTTCACTCTCCACTTTCACTTTCATCAAGAGGCTTTTTAGTTCCTCTTCACTTTCTGCCATAAGGGTGATGTCACCTGCATATCTGAGGTTACTGATATTTCTCCCGGCAATCTTGATTCCAGCCCGTGTTTCTTCCAGCCCAGCATTTCTCATGATGTACTCTGCATGTTAGTTAAATAAGCAGGGTGACAATATACAGCCTTGATGTACTCCTTTTCCTATTTGGAACCAGTCCATTGTTCCATGTCCAGTTCTAACTGTTGCTTCCTGACCTGCATATAGGTTTTTCAAGAGCCAAGTCAGGTGGTCTGGTATTCCCATCTCTTTCAAAATTTTCCACAGTTTATTGTGATCCACACAGTCAAAGGCTTTGGCATATTCAATAAAGCAGAAACAGATATTTTTCTGGAACTCTCTTGCTTTTTCGATGATCCAGCAGATGTTGGCAATTTGATCTCTGGTTCCTCTGCCTTTTCTAAAACCAGCTTGAACATCTGGAAGTTCACGGTTCACGTATTTTCTTCAGATATTATCAATTACATGTCCCATTTTTCCACAATGATTCTATTAATGTGATTATTTCAAATACTTATAAATTAAATCAGTGTTGAGAAAAAGCATATTGTAAATTCCACTAAGTTACTTATTTATTTCATTGATATTTATCATGTAGTTATTTTGAATCATGCATCAAAACCAGCATTCAATTGCAACAAGATCATTTATTACTATAAACTCAATATAAAACTTCTATTAAGCAATACAATTCACACAGTATCCTAAGACTCATAGGATATGAGCAGTATCCCTGACTCATAAGCAATATTTTGATCTTTATATCATATATATATACATATATTTCTCTCATTTCACTATTTTGTAAACCAACCCCCCCAAAAAAAATTGTTTTCAGACTAACTAACTTGTGACCTACTTATATGGCTCCGATTCATTAAGATCAAATTAACACCATTCATCTGAATCCTTCAATTTAATACTTTTTAATGTTTGTTAGGTATATAATGAATATCAAGCACTGGGGTAGATGCCAGGCAGGCAAAGACGATATACATGGTCCATGGTCTAATCAGCATTACAAGGAAGCTCACAGAATTGTGGAGAAAATTTTCATCTTTCCCTTCCTTAACTGCAAGTTTTCATTATCTGGCTGGAGTTATGCAAACTTCAAGTATGGAGTTGTGTCTGGCATTTTCTAGTCACCGCAGTTTAGTACACATCATGTTATCATTTCCAGCCCTTGATATTTGCTGCCACTTTGCATTACAGAATGTGCACTGATCTTAAGATTCCAGATGCTTCTCTCTCTGCCTTATGAAACCACATGCTTCCATCTATTATAAGTTAAACATCCTTGATAGCCACTGCTTGCCTATACATCCTCATGCACCTGCCACTTACATTTCAAGATACCAAGCTCCATCAAACTAACCACACCAGTATGCATTTCCTGGTTCATATACCCTCCTGTTTATGACATCTTCTGTCAAGCAGTCCTTTTCATGATAGTTTGGGTGGGAGAAAGAAATGTTTCTCAGTTAGTTCCTATGTATCCTCCAGAGGAAGAAATTCTACCCTGAATTAAATTTCTACCTTGGGTCTGAACACAGAGCTTTGAAAATTTTTTTACTTTCCTGAATCTTTTATTATTATTTAAAATAATAGTTAATGCTACTTTTCCAAATAATATCTTTAACCTTTCCAAACCCAACATTTTATATTAATAGATGTGGTAAATAAAATTCAAAGAGGTTTGTGCTAAATGACTTTTCCAAGGTCACATGGCAAATTAATGCCAGAGGTAAAACTTTTTGTCTTACCTCTAAGACTGATTTTATATGATCAAATATCAGATCTGGAAGAAAGATACCAGTTAATGTATTTGCCAAAGTATGTGAGTTCTACTACTCAATGGGCAGAAGTTTGGCTTTTAACAAAGAAAGACCATAAAGGAAAGGCTGTAAAAAAAAATTATCCTCAGTGTATCTAACCAATTATAACTGATTCTGTATCTCTGATTTTTTTCTAGGCTGTGCTCAAGACAATATGTTTAACAGAGACATATGCTACATAAATGTGTGTACACACACAACCCAAGTATACAAAAGAATGGTAAATAAAAAGTCTTGGATTCTAAGATGTTAAAATAATGGATATTCCCTAGCCATACTATCATTATTTATTTGCTGTAAAATAAAATAATTTATATTAGCCTTTTCCAAAAATTCACCAGTTATAGGGCCCACTGAACATGTTTTAATAACGAATCTTAAAGAATCAATATAACCAAGTGGAAAAACTTTTTTCTAAAATAAAAGATTTGAATTCTGAACATGTAGCACTGGCTGGAGTATCTGACATCCATATGAAAGAGGTTTCACCCAAAATATGCAGCTCAGGCTGTGACAGTGACAGTGATGTGCACTGTGTAATGTCAATTCAAGAGGAGAGGCCACAGCAGAGTGAAAAGGACCCCACTAACATGCGTCTCGTGGCACTAAGGAATCGCTTAAGAACCCTGACTGCAAAGTGATTGAACAATAGGCCAAATGTGATGCTTACTTTTTGGACATTTAATGAAAAGAATAATAGGATGTCTTCCCATTTGGTTAAAATGCTATTTTTCTCCATTTAAACATTTTGTATATCCCTAATATTCTGTAACATATTTATTGTTTTCAATAGCTCACACAATTTATGATGTTGCTTTGACATATAAATAAGATGCTATACACTTAGATTGGAAAATGGCATTAATGTGTCTGCAAATGGAAAAGGAAAGGTAAACAAAATAAATGTGGAAATATATACCCCAAAGAACACACATCCTTCTATTATTTCATGTACCTTTATATGATTTAGAGTTACTCAAAAATGTAATAATCAAAACAATAAAATAAAATTAAGAAATTTAAGTTTTCATAGTGTAGTTAAATTAATTGGATTGGATGGCATCACCAACCCAATGGACATGAGTTCGAGTAAACTCTGGGAGTCTGTGATGGATAGGGAAGCCTGGCGTGCTGCAATTCATGGGGTCGTAAAGAGTCGGACACAACTGAGTGACTGAACTGAACCGAATATTGCCCACGCTTTCTGTATATTTGGCATAAGATAACATATCCATCTAGAAACATTTGTTACCATGTTGGAAAACATTACCCTAAACATTTCTGTTCCTCTCCAAGAGGGTGCCATTATTAGAGACAGTCTGGTAGATGCTGAACCAAATAATGAAAGACTACAGCCACTTTAGTCAATGGCAAGAACTCAATTACACAGTACTTTTTTGCACTAAGGCTGACCGGTAGTTATCCACTAGTTATCCCAATATTATGAACTAACTTGTTTTATTAATAATACAGTCCCATCCTGGTACCCTATAAGCACTCATATGGTAATCACTTGTCAACATGCCTTTAAAATCCCAGGAGTTTTCAGTCTTGGTTTGCACGATAAGATTTATGTTTCTTGCACAAGACTATATAACTACCAATACTGGAGTAGAGCTTTATTATCCAAGGATCTCAGGGGAAGCATCCTTCTTACCAGAATCAAGTCCATGAACAGGTCAGAAAGTTAAATGACCTTCAATATTTGGATGAAATTCTGTTTTATTTTATCAATATTTATTATATGAATAAACAGACAAATACTGGTAAAGCCAAAGAACTGTATTCTTAACTGGACTTAAGAAAAAGTTTTCTGAAAACTAAATCAAACAAAAAAATATTTTGTCATTATGAGCTACAAAATTCGACTTTGTATGTCTATATGTATGAGTATATATTTCATCTTATCAACGTCACTGTTTCCTCAATAACATGATCTTACTTCCCTAATTTTACCATCACATGAATTAAAGGGAACTCACACGAGTCTAAAATCCTGATGGCTTTCATGATGGGAAGGACTTATTTATCACTTTATTATCTTTGACATCTTTATCCCATTAATAAATATCTTTTTTATAGATTTGAAACACAAATGTGTTTGGCAGAGTGGTCATTTTTTGATCATCTAATATGTCAACAGATGCATATTAGATGAAAATGTTGATACCACGTCATCTCTAGTTCAGATTTATAAACAATAAAGCTCTGTGTGTGGGAATTTACAAACTGGCAGGTGGAATAAGCTTCCATACCAGTATATCTGGAAGGCTTACCTGGTAGAGCTCCCCAAGTCCTGTGGCTTAAAGAGAGTCTCCTAGAAAATGTCCCCAGCAACCCCCTCATTAGCTTGCATTTACATTGTGCTTTTCTCTTTTTACTCCCCTGCAGTGATTGGGAAATAACTGGAAAAAAGAGATAGCTTCTTGTCAGAAATGGTTTAGGGCCTTCTGTTGGAGAAGCAATCATCCACAAAGCTTACAGTTTGCTTTTCCACAAGTGAGAAAATTAACAGGTGTGTTTCAAAATTAAAGAGAAAACAAAACTTTGGGCTGAAATCAAGGCTTTACTAGTTTACCTAAATCAAAGATTATAGTTGAATCAAAATAACGTATTCTCCTTTTCATCCTGGTCAAGAGATAAGAACAAAGACTAATTCAATTCACATCTTCTCTTTCTTGGCCATTTACAATGTATTTAATTTGATTAAGATAATTAACTTTAAAGTTGAAGTTAGAACATTGCAAAAAGCCATCTGTCAGTAATTTATGGGTCTTGTGCAATTATTGGCTTCGGCTCTGTGCTGCATATAGAAGACAAGCCATTTATGGGTGGGGTTACTTTAAAACAGGAGGTTTGGTACTGAAAATAATTTTCACATAATGTGTTTTCCCACAAATTACTTCATGTATAAAATTTGAAGATGACCATTTTGATGCAAGTCACTATTGTTCACTGTGATATAGGAGAAAAGAATCCCATGATCCCTCCCTCCTTTCTACCCAGAAGAAAACAAGAATTCCTTGATTTGCAATTACAACTGTGGTTGGCATGTTCTGGTGTTTTACAAATTGCATCTTACAATTCTGGTTGACCTCTACTATTTCCACTCCTGAGAGCTGCAATTATGGTTGTGTTCTTAGCAGCTTTCCTAGTTTGGAACTATAATTCAATTTGTCCCTACAAAATTTTTTCTCTATTGAGACAGAATGAATATAAGCAAGAGAGGCAGAAGGGTGTTCTCTTCTGGCACTGTTAAGTTGCTTCAGTCTTGTCCGACTCTGTGCGACCCCATAAAGCCCACCAGGCTTCTCCATCCCTGGGATTCTCCAGGCAAGAATCCTGGAGTTGCCATTTCCTTCTCCAATGCATGCATGCATGCCAAGTCATGTCAGTCGTGTCTGACTCCATGCAACCCTATGGACAGCAGCCCACAAGGCTCCCCTGTCCACAGGACTCTCCAGGCAAGAATACTGGAGTGGGTTGCCATTTCCTTCTCCTTTTCTGGAACTAGATGAAATAATTTGGAAGAAGGATTCCTGAGGTGGCTTTAATTACTCATAAAATTCTGAAGAATTCTCTTTTAAAGCCTAGAATGCCTAACTTGTCTGTACAAAACTATACTCCGATTATTTTATTACAATGATATATAAATTTCAAAATATCAAGAACTTGCCCAGTCAGCTGTAGACTCCCTCTATTGTGGTTCAGTCACTAAGTTGTGTCTGATTCTTTGTGAATCCCATGGACTGCATCATGCCAGGCTCCCCTGTCCTCCGCTAACTCCTGGAATTTGCTCAAATTCCTGTCCATTAACTCAGTGATGCTGTCTAATCATCTCATCCTCTGCCGCCTCCTTCTCTCTTTGCCTTCAATCTTTCCCAGCATCAGGGTCTTTACCAGTGAGTCAGCTCCTTGCATCAGGTGGCCAAAGTATTGGAGTTTCAGCTTTAGCATCAGTCCTTCCAGTGAATAATCAGGGTTGATTTCTTTTAGGACTGACTAGTTTGATTTCCTGGCTGTCAAAGGGACTCTCAAGAGTCTTCTCCAGTACCACAAATTGGAAACATCCATTCTTCGGCACTCAGCATTCTTTATAGTCCAACACTCACATCCACATATGACTACTGGAAAAACCATACCTTTGACTATATGGACCTTTGTGGGCAAAGTGATGTCTCTGCTTTTTAATATGCTGTCTAGGTTTCTTATAGCTTTCCTTCAAAGGAGCAAGATTATTTTAATTTCCTGGCTACAGTGATTTTGGCACCCAAGAAATTAAAAAGTTTGGAGTTTGACAATAGGAGCTGAACTTTGTTCACAGATGATGGACAGAACCTTTCCTCCTGTGCCCTGGTTCTAGGCACAGGGTCAGGTAGGAAAGTAGCAGTGACTGAGGAAATGGGAAGAAATGCAGCTGTTGAGCTTTCCGCCCAGCTCCACAAGCCAGACAGGCAACATACCCACTCCTGTGCCCTGGCTGGAAGCCTCAGACATCACTCACTCCCCTCAGCCTACCATTGCCCTCTCTGTACCCCAGGGTACTTGCCTTGATACCCTGCACAACATCTTTTCATCCTTGTTGAAGAGCAAAATTCTCTGCTGATGACACGCATAAATAATCATTTCCACCCACTCAGAGCCAGGTCAGTTCACATGGAGCTGAGAATTTGAAGTGGAGTGACTCACCTTTTAGCCTGAGTCATCCCCTAGGAAATGCCATCTGCTGGGAGTTATTACAGTTCCAATCAACACTATGTTTATAAAATTGACTCAGACCTTTTGTCAAAAAATAAAACAGTATTTAACAAAAATAAAAATGATAAAGGTAACTAAGCCTACAGAAGGAAATGGCAATCCACTCCAGTATTCTTGCCTGGAGAATCCCATGGACGGAGGAGCCTGGTGGGCTACAGTCCATGGGATCACAAAGAGTCGGACACGACTGAATGACTTCACTTTCACTTTCACTAATTTATGAGGAAACAGTATTGTGTCATCCTTTCCTTGCTCTATTTTTTTGAAGTGATTTCTCAAAATGCTTTTTCCTAAAGTAGATATTCTTCAGAAATATATATACCAGAGGGCATACCAGTTCTCTCTTTCTTTGTATGGCTTTACAGATTTATACCCCCAAAAGCACAATGTTCAAAGCTGCCATGGTGGTGTGCTAGGGCTACAGTCAGATCAAGAGTGTGGTGAAATTTCAGATTATTTATCATGAACTCCAAGTGTTCACTCACATGGAAAAATGAGTCACTCAGAGGCTTCTAATATAAGCAAGAAGGAGGAAGGTAAATTATAGTATTTTTTTCTCTAAATATATCAGTCCTTTCTTTCTCAAGGTATTTTTAAAGATCTGTATATTGTTCTAAGGGCTTCCCTTGTGGTCAGCTGGTAAAGAATCTGCCTGCAATATAGGAGACCTGGATTTGATCCCTGGGTTGGGAAGATCCCCTGGAGAAGGGAAAGGCTACCCACTCCAGTATTCTGGCCTGGAGAATTCCATGGACCATACAGTCCATGGGGTCACAAAGAGTTGGACATGACTGAGTGACTTTCACTTTCATATTGTTCTATAAATAGTATGCTACAATTCTCCAATTCCTTTAGCTCTTAGAAGTTTTAAGTGTAAGTAAAGGAATTTTTTGCCTTCTAGAGTAAAAAGAGCATGTATAGAATTGAGGGAGATGATGGATACCTGAGAAAAATAAATTACAGATGCTGTCAGAGACTCTGGGTGGTGGTATTCTTCACCAGACTTTGGTTCCTTCTAGATTGGAAAAGACAATGGCACCCCACTCCAGTACTTTTGCCTGGAAAAGCCCATGGACGGAGGAGCCTGGTAGGCTGCAGTCCATGGGTCGCTAGAGTCAGACATGACTGAGCGACTTCACTTTCACTTTTCACTTTCATGCATTGGAGAAGGAAATGGCAACCCACTCCAGTGTTCTTGCCTGGAGAATCCCAGGGATGGGGAAGCCTGGTGGGTTGCCATCTATGGGGTCGCACAGAGTTGGACACGAATGAATTGACTTAGCACTAGCAGCTTTATCCTACCAGGTGTTCTGTGTGGTATATATTCACTGTTATCCACCTCAGTTCTGTATTTTTAAGTCCCTGCTTTATGCCTGGCTGGTCAGCTAGTGAGAGTGTTGTGTTTCTCCCTTTAGCAATCAAGTCTCTGACAATTTGTTATGGTGGACTTTCCTTAGTTGAAGAGTGGTACAGTATTAGAAACCACTCAAGTCAATATGAACAAAAACTGACATTACTAAACTGCAGAATCTACAATTTTTCACCACTGCCCCAGGGTGAGTCCAAGCACTGTGCAACTTAGAGATATGGAATAAGACTGGAACATGCTTTATGATCAAGCTAGCTTCTGGATGATATTTTTTCTTTACTACTTATTATTAGCATTATTTCTATTGTATTATTTCTATTATACCTAATTCCAAAGATGACTGAAAACATTTATGTGGAAATACAAACATAATCAGATAATTAAAATATGAAAGAGAGTCTTAGAACATGCAAAATAATAGTTCTTAAGCTTTGATGAAAGCTGTAAGTCTCCTCCTTAGAAAAATATAGATATGCATATTTTGACATCCAAAGTTAAAAACAAAAACAAAAAATGCTCATTCATGGAAAAACTCCTCAAAGCCCCTGCTTGAAGGGTACAAATAACCATGTGCCAAGACTGGAGTTTACAAACTCAACTGCTGAGGAGATCAGCATACAACAGAGCAAAGTGGGCTGAGAAGAATATGGTGTGAGACCATGAGGCTTGGGGAGAACCAGACCAGAGGCTCAGCTCCTCAGCACCTGCCAGGTGGCAAGGCTGCTTCATTGCTACTGCCAGAGCTTCCAACTTTTCAAGACAAAATCCAAGTTTAAATTTCTGTGTAAAATTTTTCAATGCCTAAGTTTCAGCAACTAATTCACATTTGTTTAAAATGCTGTGCAGATAAAAAAAAAAGAAAGAAAACAAGCAAACAAAAATTAAAATGACATCACAGCTGTGGCTGAAAAGCGAATGCCTGAAGCATATACATTCTGTGTCATTTAAAATGAGACATGTATTGTTCAGATAAGTTCTTGGTAGAAAAACAGGCATTTTCTCATAGAAAGTTAACTACTTAACATGTTCTTGCCACTTCACCTTCCAGAGTGAAAACTACAGGAACAGCAGAAGATAAGGACCAGATTTCCCTAAGGAAGCAGCTTTGGATCTGCTTAAACCTATGAAAACCTACATCAGGAAAGCCACAGTTTTCCAGAAGGCAGAAATTTTTGTCCTAAAACTTCCTAAGGGTAGGAGCTACAAATCAGTGGTTTCAATCTTTAAAGGCCTTAGTATGGCCACTGCAGCACATTTGGTCTTGAACAGACTTTATGCTGATTGGTCAACCAAGATCAGCTAGCTGCTAAACGTCCCCCCAGATGACTCCGTGAATTGATCCATGAAATGGAGTTATTTGGAATTGTCCATGCAAGTGATGAACAGCATCTGCATGAAACAGTCATCTTGGCTCTATCACTAAAGACAATACTAAAGATTTCAGTCTGCTTAATTTGAGGGAAATTACTAAGTAAATCTAATATGACTATATTTCTCAGAGCTTTCTGTTCCTCTCCCAAGTAGGTAAGGACCCCTGATGGCACAAATCAAACCTTCTTCTGAGGGTGCCTAGAAAATCAGCAGGAAAAGAGGATGGATTCTGCTCCAAGTTCATTGATACAAATAGACACAATGTAAACGAACTGTTGAAAAGCTTCACCTGTATAAACGAATGTATGTCTGTGCCCCAAATGTTACTGTGCCACCAGAGGACAGTAAAACAAGAGATAAACTTCTACAGCCTCACAGTGTCTCCTGTCCTGTTAACATGGTCCCACTATGTGGCTGGGCATTTATCTGGCAAAGCCTCCAAACTTTTTTCTTTTCTTGTCCCCTCTGAAAATTCTATAAGCTTTTAATTTTCATATAATATACCCATTGGCTTAAACCTGGTAAAGTCAGTTCTGTTGCAGCAAATCTGAACTCTAACTGATACAATACTAAGTAGAGAGGATTTTCCTTACCTTTCACAAGATGAGAATATAGCATTCTAGGCACATGAGCTCCCAGCCTCATCGGTGTCCTCTGCCCCAAGAATGGCAAGCAAGCAGCAAAACAATCAGACAGAAAGGAATCCGCAGTTGCATCAGTAACCACTGTTAGTTTGACTAATCACCAATGGCCAGCGGGCCCAGCTCAGTGCTTTGACTCAGGAAAAGATCTGAGAACATGTACACAATTCTGGCTGAGAGAAGGGGTGAGAAACAGTGTCAAGATTGGGGGCAGGAGGAAAAGGGGACAACCGAGGATGAGATGGCTGGATGGCATCACTGACTCGATGGACGTGAGCCTGAGTGAACTCCAGGAGTTGGTAATGGACAGGGAGGCCTGGCGTGCTGCGATTCATGGGGTCACAAAGAGTCGGACACAACTGAGTGACTGAACTGAACTGAAGCAAGAACAGAGAACTTCCCACATGGCGCTAGTGGTAAAGAATCCACCTGCCAATGTAGGAGATGCAGGAGATGTGGGTTCGATTCCTGGGTCGAGAAGATCCTCTGGAGGAGGAAATGGCAGTCCCCTGCAGTATTCTTGCCTGGAAAATACCATGGACAGAGTCTGGCAGGCTACACTCCATGGGGTTGTAAAGAGTCAGACACAATTGTTTGTGCATGCACACGCGCACACACACACACACACACACACAAGCTAGAGGAGACCTCTGAAATAAGTTTAAATTGATATGTTTTAAAATAAGAACTATTATTATTTCTTATATTCCTGAGGTTATCAAGCAAAGTTCATAGCTATAACAACAATGATAGCAATTGTAATCATAACAAACTTGACAACACTGATATATAACACATATATATTGACTTCTGCAGCACATTCATTTATATGACCCAGATTGCAATCAGCTGCAATAGTATCAGTATTCCTACAAAATGCATCATACTTCTTGTCTATATTTACTAGATCAGTGGTGACCATGAAAAAGGGCAAGCAAAGAAAATCCTAAAGAAATGCAAGAAATAGCTCTCGAGCATTCAGTCAAAGCAGAAAAATTGAGCTAAGAGATTTGATTGAAGAGAAATACAAAAAATCAAATACATTTCCAATATACAAGATTTCTGCAATACTTGGTCTTTCCCTGGTGGCTCAGACAATGAATAATCTGCCTACCATGCAGGAGATCTGGGTTAGATTCCTGGGTCAGGAAGATCCCCTGGAGAAGGACATGGCAACCCACCCCAGTATTCTTGCCTGGAGAATCCCATGGACAGAGGAACCTGGCCAGCTACAGTCCATGGGATTGCAAGGAGTCAGACACAACTAGGTGACTAACACTTATACATTTTCAAGAGTACTGCAATACTGAGAACTAAGGAATATTTTCCACTTGTTTTCTCAGATGCAAAATTGACAGTCTCCTTGTAGGAATATTATTCTCTCAGGGGAGGCTACTGTTTTGAAAATCTTGTCAGTACTAATGGAGTGAGCTCAATAATACTCTGAGGTATTCTGATTTAAGTAGTAAGATTAGCTCTCTCAGATAGAGACCCATATTTTCCCATTAACCTAAAGTGGTATCTTCATGTGTGAGAAAACCATTTTAAAGAAACAAATACAGTTTTGTATCAGACCTCAGTGATCTTTCTGAGTCCAGCTCAAATAAAATGAGCCTAACACATAGAACACCATGCTGAGATTGGCCAATGTATCTTTTCTAGTGGCAACATTTTAAAATTTAATAAAAATATCTGTTTTTCAATAAAGCAACTTTACTTATTCAACAAACATTTACTAATATCTTCCAGGCACTGTTCTTGCGTGTGCACACACAAGCACACACACGCACACACACACACACACACACCCCTACCAAGTGGTGATAAGTTCTAGAAAGAAAAGTAAAACAGGTCAAGGACTTTAATAGGAATAGTTGTGAGAAGTTTCATATTAGGTAGGGTTTAGATAGCAATGAGGTCTCTCTAGCCTTGCAGATGAGAGATTTGACCATAAAAATGTCTCCGAGAAAAGCATGGTAATATAAGAACACATCAAATGCAAAGACTCTGAGGTCAAGTGTACCTAGTGTCATTCATTGAAGGACAGGACAAAGGCCAGTGTGACTAGAGCTCAGTGATCTAGTTGAAGACAGAAGATGAAATCAGAGTGACAGCAAGAGCCAAACCATGCAGGTTGTGTGATGGTCTTTTGAATGAAGGAATTATATAGTATGATATGTATACTAAAACATCAACCAGGCTGCTGAGATGATACCAGATAGGAGGAGCTAAAAGGGAAGCAGGCAGGTCAGTCAAAGGCCCTTGCAAC
This sequence comes from Capricornis sumatraensis, assembly GCF_032405125.1. Taxonomy (NCBI): domain Eukaryota; kingdom Metazoa; phylum Chordata; class Mammalia; order Artiodactyla; family Bovidae; genus Capricornis; species Capricornis sumatraensis. Next base: position 22,688,100 of record NC_091081.1, on the reverse strand, counting down.
AATTAAATGCAGAGATGATAACTGCTTGGAACAGTGCAGTAGTGGTGAAAGTGAACATATGTGTGTATATATATACATGTGTGTGAATGTGTGTGTGTGTGTGTGTGCATACTTCAAAGATAGAACAAATAGAATTTGCCAATTGACTGAATGTGAGAGTAGAAGAGAAAAAAGAATTCAATGACAACTCAAGTTTTTTGACCTGAACACCTCCATGCAGGCTGGAGATGTTTACTTTCTGAGGCAAGACTAAAGTAGGAAATAAAACATTTCATCTTGGACATTTTACATGTGAAATGTTTATTAAATCTCCGAGAGAGATGTAAGAAGGGAACTAGAATTTGGGAGAGGGGTCAAGGCTGGAGCTACATCTCTTAGAGTTAAAGCATCTATTAACATGTGGCATGTGAAACCGTGAGATGGGATGCAAACTCCTGGACATCCCCAAAGTAGAAAATACAATTTCTTTTCAAGTGGACCTGGAGCATACATTACGTTACAAAGAAAATTCCAGTAAGTTTCATAAGGCAGAAATAATCCAAAATATATTCTCTAATTGCTGTGCAGTACAATTATAAATTAAAAATAAAGCCAAAAAGTCTTATCAAGGGACCTTTTAAATGAATTGTTAAACAACTCTCAGATAAATAAAATGAACAAGTCACCCCTGAAGAAATGGCAGGCTCCATGTTAAGACCAAGAAAGCAAAAGGATATCTTATGCCAAGAAAAAAGAAAGGAATGTCAGAAAAACACCAGGGCAACTTAAAGGAATCCCCACTGATAAATCTAAAGAATTTAAACATTAAAAAGAATAACAATGGTAAAGAGTTATAACTTACTGAATATAAAAATGCAAAAAAATATTATAATATTCAAAGAGGGAGAGGGGAGGCTACCTAATCAGAACAATGCTGTCTAATCAATATAAAAGAAATAATGAATTGGAAAAATCCAAATTTTATATCCATCTGATGTAATAACTGATGGAGGAAAAGTTCATCAATGGATGCTAAACTCATCAACTGAACAATATTGGTAATCAAGACACTTATACAGTCTCAGAGTAGCACTCTATCAAATACATATTAATTATAAAGAAGAAAAGCTGCCTCTATAATGGAAGCATCAGGTTGACTCACCTTAACCCAAAGATGATCAAGCAAACTATAATTTTGTATCTCTTGATTCAAGGCAATGAGATTACACATCACCTATAATATTTCTGTTTACCCTGAATCTAATCATTAGGAAACAATCAGACAAATCCAGACAGAGGAACATTCTACAAAACAATGCATTTGGAAGTGGTAATATCTTGAGAAACAAGCAAAGGTGCAAGATTCCTGTACAATAAAGGAAACTAAAGAAATTTGAAAGCCAAAACCAATAAAGGATTTCTACTTGGAGCCTAAATTTTAAAACAACAACAGCTATAAAGGACATTTTGGAGATAATTGGAGCAATTTGAAACTGGACTATATAAGAGATACTATGGTATAACTGTCTAAGTTCTGCATGTGATAGGGTTATTATGTTTATGTTGGAGAATATTCTTGTTCTGATGAAGTTCTTCATGACAAATGAAAAAGAAGGTAAGCACTTTGGGAAAAAAGGCTGAAATTCTTTCATTCCAAATGGCTGAAACAAAATATAGTTTCATAGTAAACATTATAATTACCTAGCGGATTGAGCAGAGAAGGCAATGGCACCCCACTCCTGTACTCTTGTCTCGGAAATCCCATGGACTGAGGGGCCTGATAGGCTGCAGTCCATGGGGTCGCTAAGAGTAGAACACGACTGAGCAACTTCACTTTCACTTTTCACTTTCATGCATTGGAGAAGGAAATGGCAACCCACTCCAGTGTTCGTGCCTGGAGAATCCCAGGGACAGAGGAGCCTGGTGGGCTGCCGTCTATGGGGTCGCACAGACTCAGACATGACTGAAGGGACTTAGCAGCAGCAGCAGCAGCAGATTGAGAAAGTGGGAGAGACAATGGAATGGAGCAATGTGGTAGGGGTGCTGGACAACCCCAAGCAGCCTCGATGTGAGCTGTCAGTCCGTCATAAATTTAAGTGGGCTAGACTAAATGGTTCTGTGTTTTTCTCCAGCCACATTCAGAGCTAAAGTGCAAGCAAAGAGTAAATGGTTAAGTAAGTTTTACCTAACCAGGGCTGCAGCTTCATCTGGTGAGTATTATCATGAAGACATCCACAGGCCGGTTAAAAGTTTCTGAAAGGAAGACTTATAATATGGGCCACTGGACTGACGGGATAAAGGGCGATGTTTCTAGCTCATGTTCATCAATATACTTTCGTTGGCTCTTTCTTCCAGACCAAAGAGCTTGCCTCTGAACCTCCATAGGTAATTTCTAAATATCTCTTCAATCTGGGTGTGTCTTCTACATCAATATTATTTATCTCCTATCTACTTATTGCTCATTTCATTCTGCATTTTACCCACAGAATTATTTCTCAAGAGCCACAAATACTAACCTTGTAATGTCACGGGGTCAAGGGGGTCAATGTCCTCTCCGTAGACCACAGAGGCTTGATTGAGCATCTGCAAACACAACCGCTTCTCAGTGGAACAAGGTTGCTTAGACTCTCTAGCACCACCAATTCTCTCAGCCCTTACACACGCTGCTCCTATGAATACTGCTGGGCTTCCCTGGTGGTTCAGATGGTAAAGAACCTGCCTGCAATGCAGGAGACCTGTGTTCAGTCTCTGGGGTGGGAAGATCCCCCGGAGGAGGGCATGACCACCCACTCCAGTATTCTTTCCTGGAGAATCCCACAAACAAAGGAGCCTGGCAGGCTCCATAGGGTCACAAAGAGTCGGACACAACTGAGCAACTCAGCACACAGCATACATACTGCTGTAGCCAGAATCATTTCCCTCTATTTACAGCCTACTGAATACCTGCTCATCATTCCAGACTCAGCTCAGATGCTAGCCCCTCCATAAGCTTCAAATGTTGCTCCTCTGTGACTTACCATGATCATCAATGCAGCAATCTACACAGGTAAGCCGTGCTGTCCTCTGACCTTCCATAGAACATGTGAGTATTTCCAATTTTTTTGTCTTGCTCTGTTTTTATTTTGTTGTATTTTTCTCATGGGTTTTAACACCTGCCAAAGCTGAATTTGAATTCTTACTCTATTATCTCTGTAATAGTGAACAAATTCCCTTAGTTCCTCGGTTCCTCAGTTACTATATCAATTAAAACAGATATAGTAACATATGTTGTCTCAACCCTTATCTTCAGGACTACCATTTCTGTAATTCTTTCCATCAGACAACAGAATTGAAGAGCACAAAAAGAAACGATATCCCCACACCAGTTCCATGATAGGGCAGACTTTGTCTGCAGAGAATTCTGAAGCAATAACTAATACCATCATTAATGCCACTATAAAATCATTAACTAACAGACAAAAAACTCTAGAAAAAAAGAAGAAATAACAGCAAAAACTGTAATTGTATCCCTCTGAGGAGAATGGAATTTTTTGGAAAGTATATCATGTATAAAATAAGAACATGTAGAAGAGGTTGAGTTAAGTGCTGAACACAAAGAAAAATCTTGCCGTCACTCTGTGAGTTTTTGTCCGTTGTATTGAGCCATATTGGAAAGGGCAGATAGTGGTTTAAAAAAATAGTACCAAATCTGCATTGCATTACCTACTGCCATCAATGACAACAAATGGATCTCTGATCCCAATTTGCAGTCATGGGCTCAGAGTGGTTAGCTCCAGTGATTATCTAGGGTAATATTGTGTGCTGAATTTTCCTTGCTGTTAGTGGCAAAGCCTTTGATTTCACTCCAGTAGCACTAATTAATTATGTATTACAACTGTCAAGTAAGAGAAAGATTTTACCCTAAATTTACAGAGACATAAAAAAGGTTAAGTAACCTTATCAAGGTCACACAGCAGGTTATCCACGAAACCAGGCATAAGCCATTTGAATATTCACCAGTGAAATGTTTAATATTAAAAACAAGTTTTTCCAAAGACCCATCAAATGTAATGAACACCGTATTTTGTGTGTAGAATGAAAAATAAGAATGCTCTGAGGGAAAACAGTGAAATGATTCACTGTTGGTTCTAGTTGAAAGGAAAACATTCATTACAAATGTTCCTGTGTTTCAATCCACTTTCTAAAGAAATCTGAAAACCTTTTGCAATTTGTAAGGTTAAGACATCCCACTCTCGTGTAAAATGGTCTGTAGTCAAAAGAACCCTCAGCTGTACTCAGAGCCAAAAGACCTGGGTTTGAGTTCTGACTTCAATTACCACCTATCTGACCTTGGACAATCACTTATGCTCTCAGAGCATCAACTCCATTATCCATAAAAGTGAAAACAATAAGACAATAACTACTGAAGTTATTGTGAGGGCTAAAAGGGATAGCAGAAGTGAAAACTGTGAAGATTGCAAATTGCTGTATGTAAAAAAGGTATTATTATGGGGAAAGAGCACAAAAGCATTCTCTCAGTTTGAAAATGATAAATGTATAAGCGCAACGTGGAATTTCACTTAGGTTTGAATCAGAAAAAGCTCTGCCAAATGGAAATGGAGATGTGAGGTCAGGAGTGTTTGGCTACTTTTGACTGCGTTGGAACAGTGTGCCCTTTCTGGTCTGAACAAATCTGTCCCTTACGCATTGTCAGCCAGCCTAATATAATAAATCCTGAGGGATGTGCTAAACTCATTTGGCCAAGGTTTTCAGCTTGCAGCTAAAAATCTTGTGGAGCAAGCACTCTGACCTTGCAAAACCATCACGGAGTCATTAGTGTCCATATTGAGCAGATCAGACTGATTCAGGTTTTATCACAAGCAATACCTTTGATATATTTTTCATGTTCCCTGTATTAAACATTAATATTTGAATGTCACAATAAAGGGTGCAGTTTTTCATTAAACAAATAAATTGGCACCATACTCAAGCAAGAAAAGAACCATTTTAAGTCAGACTTCATATAGCCAGGAAAATAAACCAATGCTGTTACTATACTTAAGAACTGTAGATATAACTTATAGGGATAAAGTTAAAAGGTCAGAAGAAGGAGAGAAAATTCTCCACATGCCAAGTAAAGAAAATCATGTCTTTTTTTCCCCTCTAAAGCCGATAATGCAATCAACATAATTCCTATAATGCATGTTTCATATTAATATAAAGAGATGATTCAACTGAAAACTGCAGCTAGATAGCTTAATTCATGCAAGAACCTCCAAGATTTCCCAGTGAAAACTGCATTGTTGTTTTTGCCTTCCAATATTTTAAAAATTATACTAAAATTAAAAGCAGAGATATAAATGTAGCACATCGCAATATAGCTTCAGAAAAATAAAATTTTAAATGCATTTCACTTAGGACTAACCCATCATTTCCATATGGCAGCATTAAAATGTATTAAATGAATAACTCCATTTTTAATGCTATTAAGCCTGAGTAACTTTTAATAACATATTCTCTCCCTAAAGGGGGACACAAAAATGCTTGAGGTAGTTCTTGATTCTTATTTTGGTCAGAAAGCATAATCTATTTTATTAAACTCCAGTTGAGAAGTGAACAGAGCTTATTTCTACTAATATGATGGCACAAGCACAACTGAAGCGTTCTAGTTATTTTAGAGCTAGAGAGACAGTTTTGCAGTTTTCCATATAACTGAGTAACTGATTGAGTAATTGCTTTCCCACTATAACTTGGATCTTAAATTGTTGAAAAGTTTTATATAATATATTGCATTAGATATAGACACAGATATAGATATATCTATATATAGATATATCAATATCTGTATATATCTATATAGAGATACATATATACACACACACATACCTACATAGAAAAATAGAGCTAGAGATGGTGAGGTGATAGGGTGGTGGAGAGTACATATGTATGTGTCTTTCTGGCAAAAAAAAAAAACAAAGAGATGTTGACCATAGCTGTCACAAAATACCTACAGCAGTTTTAGCTGAATGGAAATATTTCTCAAAGGAAATTCAGATGGGTTGGAAGTTGTAGGCATGAGTTTCAAGGGGGAAAAGTGAGATCTTGAAAAAGATTTTGTTCCTGGAAAAACGCCCTTCCAGAATTGAAGGAACAGAGGTGGGGAGATGTCTTGGCAGGTAAAAGAGGCATTTCTGTGATAGAACTGGTTGCATTTGGTTCACTGGATATGGAAGGTATATATAAAAAAAATTTAAAAACAGAGCTGAAAATGACCCTGCTGTTTGGAGTTTAGAACTGGGTAGGGAAGTCACACCATCAACTGAGTTCAAAATATAGGAAGGGCCATTTGGGGAGAACGATCATAAATTCCATTTGTGGTGGGGATAAAAGCTGCCTCTGATTCAGCCAGATGGAGACATAAAGTCAGTATTGGGAACCACAAATCTGGAGTTAGAAAGGAATCTAAGGCAGAACTTCTGCGATTTTAATGTGCAGAGAAATCATTAAGGAAGGGACCTTGTTAACAGATGATTCTGGCTCAGTAGGTCTGTAAGAGCAGAGAGAAGAGATCTGTGTTTCCAGTAGCCCTCAGGTGACGCTGCAGGTCCAGGGAAGACCTTTTGAACAGTAACGCTCCCACTAAAAATGAAGAATAAACTGTTCAAATAGGGTTCCTCACATTTGAGGGAATGAGTCTCAGATATGGACAAGCCAAGGTGGCCCTGAAACTGAAGAGAAATAAGATTGCATCGCAAAAGCACAACTTCCTGTGGTTTTGTTTCATGTTCTACCTTCCAGATTGTGACTCAATACGTGAATTTAATCACAAACAAAAAACTTGTGTTTAAAATGACTGCATTCAATACAAACTTAAGATATAATTTGGGGAACGTTATAATCTCAAAAAAGGCAGTTCTGCAGCAGAGGACCCGGTGATGGCCTGCTCATAGTTTTCCCTGAAGGAAACTTGGTTTCCAGTCCCACTTTTGGCACCAGCTCACTAGGTAACTGTTTAGACCTCCCACTCCTCATCCATTAATTGAAGAATTTGACTACAAGACTTTTATTTCTCTCATTTCCCCACTGGATTTTGCACACTTAATACATCATTCATTGATGTGGCTTCTATCCACCATTTAGATGGGTACCTCTGCCCTTCCCTTGGAGTCTCACCCAGGAAAGGAGGGACCAGATTTGACTCCTTTTTATGCTCAATCCCAAACCCTCACATACAATTCTTTGTTCACTAATAGCTGTTCACCCCTAGGTCTAACATTCTATTATACCTTAATTTCAAAGCTGGCATCACTATAAACACTGTTGTCTCTTAGTTAAAAGTATCTTACAGTGACCTGATCACTTTGCTGTGCAGCCATCTGCTCAGTGTGCACCCCTCTACTGCAGGGCAGGGAGGGGAGTGGTGGGGACTGTCTCAGAACCAGGGCTGAGAGATGACCTGAAGTCTGGAGAAGTATAAGCACTGATTCTGATTCTTCCAACATTTGCCTGCCTCTCTTTGGTTTATAACCTCGATAAGATGCAGGATCTGGCCTCTTGGAGCTCGTATTATCCACGTGTGCACACATTCTGCTCTGATCTCTAGGCCTCAGACATTGGCAGAGAAGTGATATGCATGGTGTATCAGCTTGCTACATCAGTAGCTGTGAGCTGCTCCTTCTGAGCAATATACTCTTGTGTACCATGAACCTGCTACATAGCCCCTTCCTTTCATGCCATACGGACCACACCTAGGCATCCCCATTAGCTGGAAGCTAGGAATTCACTGCTATAGAAGGGACTTCCTATGCAGACATAGCTATATTCCTTCTTGCCCCTAACTAAAGTCATTTTTAAGCAATATGGATCATTTCAATGAGTTTCTGACTTTGTCATAAACCCCAAGAACAGAATATGCCTTCTGCTGTCTTTACCTGGCCTTTGTATCCAAGTTCACTTCTTTGTCTTTCCACTACCTAAGCCTACCACTGCTGTGCATCCCTGGTCTCCTGTCAGTGTCTTCTGATAACTTAAGCTATCCTAATGGCCTTCCTAAACACCCTCTGCAGTGCAATCTGTTCCTCTTGGCACTCACAAGTACCACCAGCTTCTTTGGGTACATTCTGCCCCTAATCCTTCTTGGCACTGTCATCACACCCCAGTGACAGAGCTCATGGCCTCAGTGTTCAGAGGCTGCCACCGTGAGAGAGGAGCTGTGTGAGGTTCAGAGGCTGCTCCTGCAGACTCCAGTCCTATGATCACCACACCCTCATTAGAGCCCGAACAGCTTGTGAAAGTGCCATCGGAACACACTGGCATGATTACATACTTCTGATTTGAGAATTCAGCAATGAGGCCTGGAGTGAGGCACAGCCAAATGGCTTTGCTCCTGGTAATATGATGACAAATCTATATAGCAGGTGCCAGGCTATGGCTACTGCTGTTCTTAGATGGAGGAGGTTCGAAAACAATACCAACAATAACTTCTATTTTATGATCAGTCGAGAGTAACATATACTTGAGCACCTAGCCAACACAGATGCCCAGCTAACACCAGAGGAGGACATACAAATAGAGAGGACATAGTACCTTTCCCAGAGGAGTTTCCCACCACAAATGTCTTCCAATACTTCCAAAGAACAAACACAGATTTTGTAAAGCCATTCTTAATTATCATGATGAAGTTAAATGACCTTTATTCTCCCTCTAATCTCCCCCATTGATCTTTGCCCCTCTATTAAATCATTCCTCTGAGTTGACATTGTGGCCAACCAGATGAATGGCCCCTCCATGCTGGACCAGTCTAGGAAAGGAGGGAACCACAGCTGGCTTTCTTTTTTTTTAAATGATGCTCAACCACCAAGCATCACACAGTCCTTTGCTCAGAGTAGGTGTTCACTAGGTGTGTAACTGACCAAATTCTAGCTCTAACATTCTATGACCAGTTTAAACTGGTAAAGAGGACCTGTTTCATCCAGCATCTCCCATTATGTTTATCAGTAGATAAATATTCACCAATAAATCTTGAAAAATGAAAGTGTTAGTCTCCAAGTCGTGTCCACCTCTTTGCAACCCCGTGGACTATAGCCTGTTAGGCTCTTCTGTCCATGGAATTCTCCAGGCAAGTATACTGGAGTGGGTAGCCATTCTCTTCTCTGAGGTATTTTCCCAACCCAGGGATGGAAACTGGTCTCCTGCATTGCAGGCAGATTCTTTACTGTCTGAGCCACTAGGGAAGCCCAATATCTTGAAGGATTATATAATATGAAAGCTATAAAAAGCCTTAGCTATTATCCAATCTCATCCCAGGCCATTTTGATGAAGGAAAAGAAAATATTAAAAGTCAAAGGAATCTCCCAAGGTTTTCTGTGGCAGAACCATGACTAGAAACCAGGTCTCATCTTTCCATACTATTCTCCAAATTCATCATGCTATGATTCCTCCAAGCCAATTACCACTACTAATGTACATCATGCATCATTAAACTGAGTTTTCTGGACTCCTAACTCAGAGAGGTACCTTAAAAATGGACATATTTCTTGTCTATTAACATCCTATTACCATCCAGGGCTTCAGTTCAGTTCAGTCACTCGGTCGTGTCTGATTCTTTGTGACCCCATGGACTGCAGCACACCTGGCTTCCCTGTCCATCACCAACTCCTGGAGCTTGTAAGGCACAAGTAATACACAGTTCTACTCCTTGACTTCTCAGATGGTCCAATGGTTAAGAATCTGCCTACCAATGCAGGGGTCATGGGTTCTATCCCTGGTCTAGAAAGATTTCACATGCTGTGGGGCAGCTAAGCCCACACACCACAATTACTGGGCCCACACCATCGAGCCCAAGAGCTGCAACAGCTGAAGCCCGCATCCCCCAGAGCCTGTGCCCTGCCACAAGTCACAGCCGCGAGAAAGCAGCGCACTGCAACTAGAGAGTAACCTCCCTCACCGCAGCTAGAAAAAGTCTACCCGCAGCAACCAGAACTAAAGAACTAATAAGTGAATTTTAAAAAGAAAGGTGCTTGGTATGGACTGGCCATTCAGAGAAGAGCCCAGGGCTGGGTCACTCTGCTTGGCATTACTTACCAAGCAGCACTTTCAATAGATGGCATCAATAGCCATCTTAGCTGGCGACTTGTTCAGCCTCATAGCAATTACAGCTCCAGCCATTTAAGTCAGAATTACCAGGTTTTAAGTCAGGGCATTACCAGGTTTCAAAGTTCCCCAGGTGATCCCAGGGATATGCAGCCAGAGCCGAGATGGCTGAGTTATACATTTTTGATTCTTCTATGTTGATGACCTCGTCCAGGGGTCCTTTGTCTTTTTTTTCCACCATCCAACAAGCCTGAAGTCTAAGAAAACTACCCATTGGTAACAGAGACTCAAAAGCATTGGTATGGCAAGCGGCTTGTGAGGATGACAAAGTGGACATCCTCTAGGTAATCACATCAGAAGTTCATCCGGGAGTAAGAAGCAAAGAAAGCTTGTGTTGGTTGAAAAACTCGTCCCAATGTTTCACATGTCGAGTCTCCTTGATAATAATAGACCTTTTCCAAGGTTTTTCTCTCCCTCCTTGGTAATAGGGAGGTGACATCAAATTCCATCTCCCCTCACTCCAGGCTGTGGTACAGAAAAATATTGAATAAGGCTCCTTGATTTCTTGATGCCCATCTTCAGATCAAATCTGGACTTATTGCTTTTGGTCAAAGGCGTTCTCAGAGTTTACAGAGCAGAAGTCTGCTGTGGTCTGATCTTCCAAGTGACTCACAGTTTGGAATTGAGCACCTAAGTATGACAAAGAAAAGAAAAAGGAACATTTTAGAGGTGATTTTTTAAATAAACCATGTATTTACATGTCTTATAGTGTCATATCTAAAACAGCTTTACCTTTGATTTTTAAACTACCCTTTCAAAAAGACAGCCACTTTAACTTACTTATCTGTCTGTGTGAGATGAACAATAGCTTACTTTTTTTAAAGTATTCATCTTAAGTAAATATTAGTTGAATTTTACTGGAAAATATCTGAGTGGGTCCAAGCACCAAAGTGACTTGTTCCGATCAAGCTTCCAACTGCAGGCCCATTGTCTGGAGGAAGATATTAACTGGTCATAAAATTGTGCTTTTAGAAACACTGTTTCCAGGAAGACTAAGCTACAATGATCATTTTGGTTCTCCAGTCCCACCTTTCTTTTTTTTTTTTTTTATTGAAGTATAGTTGATTTACATCATATTAGTTTCAGGTATACAGCAGTGACTCAGATATATATGTGGGTTTTATATATATATATATACACACACACACACACACACACATATATATATATATGCTGCTGCTAAGTCGCTTCAGTCGTGTCCGACTACGTGCGACCCCATAGACAGCAGCCCACCAGGCTCCCCCATCCCTGGGATTCTCTAGGCAAGAATACTGGAGAGGGTTGCTATTTCCTTCTCCAGTGCATGAAAGTGAAAAGTGAAAGTGAACTTGCTCAGTCATGTCTGATTCTTAGTGACCCCATGGACTGCAGCCCACCAGGCTCCTCCATCCATGGGATTTTCCAGGCAAGAGTACTGGAGTGGGGTGCCATTGCCTTCTCCAATATATATATATGAGTGATTCAGATATAGATAGATAGATAGATAGATAGATACACATATATATATATCCTTTTTCAGATTCTTTCCCTTATAGGTTATTAAAAAATATTGAGTACAGTTTTCTGTGCTATACAGTAGAATTATCTACTTCTATTTTATTGGTTATCTACTTTATACGTAGTAGTATGTTTATGTTAATCTCAAACTCCTAATTTTTCCCTCCTCACCCTTATCTTTTGGTAACTATTAGTTTGTTTTCAATGTCTGTGACTTCACCTTTCCTGAGCTCTAGGGGAAAATGCATTACATTTGAAAAATATCAAACAAATGAATACCAATGACTAAAAGATAGTAAGAAGTAATGTAAGAGAGATAAGGTCAGTCTTGAAAAAAATTAAAATTGATCAGTGCAACCATGGAAAGAAAACATGCAATTTAGGCACTCCCCTTAGTAAAGATAGCTTCCCTGGTGGCTCAGAGGGTAAAGCATCTGCCTGCAATGAGGGAGACCCGGGTTTGATCCCTGGGTCAGGAAGATACCCCGGAGGAGGAAATGGCAACCCATTCCAGTATTCTTGCCTGGAAAATCCCATCGACAGAGAAGCCTGGTGCAGGCTACAGTCCATGGGTCACAAAGAGTTGGACACCACTGAGTGACTTCACTTTCACTTTCTTAGTAAGGAAAATCCCTAAACATTACCCCCTCAATTATCTATCTTCATTTAATACAATTTTGTCTTGCGTTTATAATAAAAGTTTCAAATGACAGGTTGTATAACCTTCATTTTTTTAAAAAAAGACATAAAACGTAAATATAAATGCAATTTTAATCGGATTCAGTTCAGTTCGGTAGCTCAGTCGTGTCTGACTCTTTGCAACCCCATGAACCGCAGCACACCAGGTCTCCCTTTCCATCACCAACTCCCGGAGTTTACCCAAACTGCTCTTCTGTCCATGGGATTTCCCATGCAAGAATACTGGAGGGGGTTGCTATTCCCTCCTCCAGGAGATCTTTCTGACCCAGCGATTGAACCTGAGTGTCCTGTATTGCAGGTGAATTCTTTCCCACCAGGTAGCAGAATTTTTTAAATAATGATTAAGTATTAATAAGTTGGGCTTTGCTGGTGGCTCAGCAGTAAAGAATCTACCTGCAATGTAGCAGACACAGGAGATACGGGTTTGATCCCTGGGTCAGGAAGATCCCCAAGAGGAGGGCATGGCAACCCACCGCAGCATTCATGCCTGGAGAATCCCATGGACAGAGGAGCCTGATGGGTCACAGTACATAGGGTCACAAAGAGTTGGACATGACTGAAGAGACAGAGCATGCACGTACATTAATAGGTTACTTTGAACAAAAAAGGAAAACTATTTTAAAAGTATTTATCTTAATTCTGAATAGGTCAAGGACATATTCCATTCTATTTAAAAATATAGGGCATCTGTGTGCAGGCATGCTAAGTTGGTTCAGTTGAGTCTGACTCTTTGCAACCCCAGGAGCTGTAGCCCACTAAGTTCCTGTGTCTATGGGGTTCTGCAGACAAGAGTACTGGAGTGAGTTGCCATTCCCTTCTCCAGGAAAGCTTCCTGATCCAGGGATTGAACCCGTGCCTCTTACTTCGCCTACATTGGCAGGTAGGTTCTTTACCTCTAGCGTCATCTGGGAAGCCATATAGAGCATCTACCTGGAGACAGTTCTACCTGTAGACATAATGGAGCCTATGCCTTAAGGAATTTACATCATGTCGTTTCCTCAAGCAAGACTTTAAGCACCCTGCAGACCAGATCAGGTCTCCGTGACACTCCCTCATAGCATCATCCACTTCCCTTCTGCAGCACTTTCTGCGACAATCGCTTATTAACTTGTTTTGAAATGATGTCAATATCTGTCTTCCTCAAGAACACCAGCTTCATCAGGATTTCACTGTTCTTTGTTCTCTAATGCAGCCCCAAAACCTGGAATAGTGCCTGGTACAGAGAACATCCTCAATAAATGTTTTCAAGTGACGAAACAAATGAACACCAATGACTAAAAGATAGTAAGAAGCAATGAAGAGAGATAAAATAAGAAGACAGAAAGATGGTTATGCATCTAGTTGGTAAGATAAAGGGAAAATTCACTAAGTGGAAGACTTTTTTTTCCAAAATCATATATTGTTGAATTGTTTCTTCAAGGAGGGGCATGATTATTTTGAAAAGCTTTTTATTGTTTGTATTAATAATAAATAGCCTTATTGAGGTATCATAGAAACACATAGAACATTCTAGAAAAGAGCAACGTTATTGTTGTTTAGTCACTAAGTTGTGTCTGACTCTTTGCACGCCTATGAACGGTAGCCTGCCAACCTCCTCTGTCCACAGGATTCCCCAGGTAAGAATACAGGGTTGCCAGCTCCTTCTCCAGGCATTCTTTCTGACCCAGAGATCAAACCCACGTCTCCTGCATTGGCAGGCAGATTCTTTACCACTGAGCCACCAGAGAAGCCTTTCAATATTTTACTTATATTTTATTATTTTTATTTCTTATTATTGAGTTTTGCTGTATATATCTTCATATATTCTGGATATAAGTCCTTCATCAGATATGTGAGTTGCAAAATTATCCTATCGGTCTGTTATATGCCTTTCATTCTCATAATAGCATTTTTTGAATAGCAATAGTTTTTCATTTGATGAAGCCAGAGTCCTGGCTTAAATATTGCAGAAGAAGTAGATAATCCTGCCTGGCTGGATAACTGTGTTTTTTTGTGTGATTTACCAAAAGGAAGTGAAGTCATTGCTGAAATCATGTTCAAAAAACAGTACTTTGAATATGCATCACTAGTACCCCCACAGATCCAATTTCAAACTAGGAAAGTAGAGCAATGCTATCTCGAAGGAGGCATACACTTCCTATTTCTGTACAACACCCTAGTATTAGGCTCTCACCAAGTAGATAACCAATCTCAGAAGACTTCTATCCACCCAAGCGTACTACTGATTTTCAGCTCCATCTTTCTGCAGGTTTAATGGTGATAATCCAATAAGGAATATGGTTTAGAAAGAAGTTGCTACCTTTGTAGTTTCTGCAGACTTAATGTGGACTATAGAAAACCTATTCCCTAGGCGTTTGGCTAACTGCACACTGTCATTGAGTTTCTGGTATCCCTTTGTTCTTGCAAAATCAGTTGGAATAAGCCATTAACTTTCTATTAGACCAGCATTAGTGGATTCAGTGCGTTGATCCTCTTCTGATAGAAAATTTATATGCAATAAATAATTTAACACTGAAATTTACATCACACAGAAATTTCCTGGTGTGATATCAGGGATTATTATCTGGAACAAATTACAGGCAAAGAAAAAAAAATCATTTGTACAATAGCCATACAACAAAAATAGGGTTCAGAAAATCACCATTAAATTAACAGACCATAAAATGACAATAGGCAGTGTTAATTCAAAGGGGAAAAGCATCAACTGTCTTATTTAAACACTGACACAAAATTGTAAGTTACATTTGAAAAATCAGTATGTTTTTAAAATTAAAGAAAAGCCAACAAGAAGGAAAATACTCACAAGGACTTTTTTTTAATTAGTTTTTGAAAACTATGCCCTTTTAGCACAGTTTCAGTCCTTACTTGTAAATGTGAGAACTGTTCTATATAAAACAGGAGATTCAGCACTAAATATACGTCAAAAAATACATAATATTCTGTATTAAAAGAATAAGAATTCAATGTTATCAGAAGAATAAAATACACACACCTTTTTAGGTTTAGAAATATTATACCTATCTACTCTTTTAATCAATATATTTTCTTTCCTAGTAGAAATCTTACTAACAATATCAAGCATAATCAAAGACAATATATGATAATGTAGGTAGATTCCCAGAAATGTTTTCTAATCAATGGCTGCCACTTAAATAAGAAAATGAGGGAAGGAAATGCATGCATTACTGTAACATTAAACAATTAAGAAATATTACCAAATTAGAGTGACCAAAGGATATTAAAAGTTGGCGTAATAAAATTTTCCTCCCTGTCTTGGGTCAAGCATGACTATTTAATTCACAATACACTAAAAATAACACCAATGTGATTTTTCCTCTCGGCTTTCAAAGAGACTGTAAACAATACTTTCTCTTAGGCATACAGAGTAGGGGGGAAAGATCTCTTTCTACTCTTACCAGAATTTGGGCTAAGTTTGCCCTGAACCGGCAGAGAATTTCTTTTTGAGTCTCAGAAGTCACCCACAAAACAAATTCCAAAAAAAGTAGCACATCAGGTATGTCAGAACAGAAGTGGTGCTGTGGCAGCCGTGAGACAGGAGCATGTCACCAGCACAGAACTGAAGGAATCTAGATGCTAGTCACCTATGACAGCAGTTAGCCCCCCACAGCACGAGGAAGCCATGGAGGAAGACAGTGGTATAATATTTATCTTCCCTTCCCCACCTCCAAACACACTAGAACTAAAATAGAGGTGGGGTTGAAATTTACTGGTGACTGTTGACCACTGGAATAATAAAAATGGCACAAAATCTCCTTTAATTCACACTCCTTTCCCTACACCCATTTTGAGAAAGACTTGGCAAGGGAGAATTGAGGTCTATGTGATTTTTGTCAGAGAGGCCCTTTTGCATCTGAACAATCATTTTGGGCCAAGGCGGCAAAGAGTTGGTTCTCATCCTATATATGGAAGAAAGTCAACGTGGGAAATGGATGGCAGTCTCTCTGCTTCCATTAAATAATAAGCATGTGCATTTTTCAGTTGGTATTAGGTCTAGTATAAATACCTCTGGGGCTTCCCTGGTGGCTCAGCAGTAAAGAATCATCTGCCAGGGTTCAATCCCTGAGTTGGGAAGATTCCGTGGAGAAGGAAAAGGCAATCCACTCCAGTATTCTTGCCTGGGAAATCCTATGGACACAGGAGCCTGGCGAGCTACAATCCATGGGGTGGCAAAAGAGTTGGACCCAACCACCATCAAGAGACATCAAATATCATCTAAGAATGTCATGGGACATCACAGAGAGCCAAAAAGATAGTGTGCAGAGAAGACTGAAATATGTGACTGGTAATAGCAGCCAATATTTTGATGGGATTTATAGTTTACAATGCATTTTAACCCTCTTCTGCAAAATAGTGATTATAATATCACCCACATCATAGAACTGCGTTAAAGTTAAAACCTGCAAAGAATCTGAAATAGTACCCAGTATATACAATATTATGTATGTATTGAGCCTATTAACGTTATTGTTGCCATGACTATTAGCTGTTATTCTCCCTTAGAACTATTATCACAATAGTACATATGAGGAAACCAAACTTCTCTAACTGTAGATTTTGTGTCCTTTCTGATACAGCATACTGTTTCAATAATAGCAAAAATTACTATTATTGTTAATATGGTTAGCACTTAAGTAATGTTTAAATGTGCTGAGCCTTTCATATATGTTAGCACATTTAATCCTAGCTGCTGACATATGACAGTAGTGTTGCTTGCATTTTAGTAATGAAGTGACTGAATCCCAGGAAACCTAAATAGGTTTACCAAAGTCATGTAATTTAGCTGGGAAATGAACACAAATCATATTGTCTAAAAAGCTTAAACCTTAACTATTGTCAGGACTGTCTCCTCTTTTACTATAATCACTCCAGTATTTGACAATTTTTAAAGTGAATCGTCAACTGACATGTGCATCAAACGCATGGCCTTTAGAATACTTCATATTCTTTCTCCTGCCCCAGCCTGATCTAGCAAGGAAGAAGCCATGGATCTCATGGTGCCATGCTATCAAGTCATTCACCATCCTCAAAATACCAGTCCAACTCTTTGACGTGCAGCTCAGTTTTGCTGCAGGCATGGGGTGGGGAGGTAGTTCTGTGCATTGTAGGACATCAAGCAGCACCCCTAAACTGTACCCCATAGATCAATCACGCCATCACCCCAAGAGTGACAGCCAAAAGTTTCCCCAGACAGTGGCAAATGTCCTCTAGGGAGACAAAACGGATCCGAGGTGAGGATCACTGATCCAGAATTCCTTTTTAAAATGTTCACATCTCATAGGACATGAAGTTTTATCCAATGATAAGGATTTAAACCCAGACTGGAAGGAAGAATGTGATCCAGGTTAACCTGGAAAAGATGAGAAATGTCAGCTGGGACAGGACTGGCTGGAGGCCACCAAGATAAACTTCAGCTTAAATTAGTTCAAAAAACATTCTCCAAGGACTGACCGGCTCTGGGCTACGCACTGAGGTTATTAGAAGAAACCAGAACAACCCCAACCTCAGGACCACCACCAGGCATCATCTCTTCCAATTTTGCTGGAAGCCCTGTCACACTGTGGTCTTCCTCAGATGGCTAATTCCTGTGATTTCTAGTTTGCCAACTCATCACTTGTTCTCCCTGTCTGAAACTGTCTGGCAGATGGGAAATGGATTTCAACTTTTAGTAAAAAGGCATAGAATAAAAATCCACATTCCCTGAGGTCACAGCACTGGTTAGCTAACTTCAAAACCACGGAACTCCACTTGGATAGAAGCAAAAATTTCCTCTGAGACCAAAATCTTGGCAATCTAAAGGCGTTAGACTTCTAAAGTTTACTTCAGCTATTTCAGGATTTTAGTTTTTTGTTGTTGCTTTCATTTGTTTTTGTTTTTGTTTTTTTTCTGTGTAAGTTTTAATAAGCTTAGTTTTTCATTGCTTTAGAGACAAACTATATGAGTTTAAATTCTGACTCTGCTGCATACCGTTTGTGTGTCCTTGGGCAGATTCCTCAAACCCTCTGTGGTTTACTTTTATTGGAAAATTAAGAGAAACAGCATCATTACCAATATCATTAAGGTAATTGTGAAAATTTAAAAATCAATTGATATTTATTAACCACCTAGAAAAGTTTCTAGCACATGGAAAACATTTAATAAATGTTAGCAATTGTTATTATTGTTATTGATGGTAGTAGTATTGAGAGCTAGCATTCAGGCATCCATTGTGTGCATACCTCTCTCTTAGACACTTTTGATTCATTATCTCTTTTCCATCTCCACAAAAATTGTATGGCGTGTTACTGTCTTTATGCTGTGGATTCAAAATCTTAGATTCACAAAATAGCTAACTAGCCCCAAATCATGCCATTTAGTCCCCAGTTCAAAATAAGTAAATCAATAAGAATTAACAATAGAGGAAAAGGTAGAAATCAGACATTGACCACAGGATGAGAAGGGCATTAAACTTAATGTTTTAGAACAGAGTCTTCAGAGATAAGCAAACCTGAGTGTGCAGTGTCATTTGGATAGGCTTCTTTCAAAAAAAGGTTAATTTCTTCTAAATTTTTGATATCTGAAAGGACATACTTCTATTCTTTAGAAATTTTAGTTATGATGGAGAAAATAAGCTATAAGAAAGCAAAGAGTTAGAGATACTTAAAAAAAAAAGAAAATCTTTATCCAGTCATCCACTCAGTGTGTGTATATAATCATCTCTGTTGTGGCTTGAATTGTATCTCCCAAAATTCAAATATTGAAGTCCTAACCACTTTAGAATGTGACCTTAATGGAAAATAGGATTATTGTGGATGTATTAATAATTAGTTAAATGAAGATAAGATCATACTGGAGTGGGCTGGGCCTCTAATCCAGTATGACTGGTGTCCTTATAAAAAGGATTTGGAGACAGACAAGCATAGAAGGGGAAATGATATGAAGAGACAGGCACATAGGAAGAAGACAGCCATGCACAAGCCAAGGAGAGAGGTCTAGAAGAAAACCTTCCCTCATAACCCTCAAAAGGAACCAAGCCTGCTGACATCTTCATTCCAGACTTTCAGCCTCCAGAACTGTGAAACAACAAATGCTTCTTGTTTAAGCCCCACCTCCACCCCAGTTTTCGGTCCTTTGTTACACCAGCTCTAGCAAACTAATACAATCACCACCTGTATGAGTGACATAGACTAGGTTATGTTGCAATAACAGATGAAACCCACATCATCGCAGAATTTTATTCCAACGAGGTATTTCTCTCACACACAATCTCTCTTGCACTCTCCAGGGAGGCTGTCCTCTATGCAGTGGCTTGGCCTTTCAGGCTGTTTCCATCTATGGCACCTTCAGCCCAACACATTACTTTTAAGATTTTCCACCCTGGAGGGTCTCTCATAGCAGTTACGATGTTATTGTTGTCATTGTCTGGAAGATGGCTTTTTCCCAGTTTAAGAGAACTAATAAAGATAAACAGTTATTTACCTGGGGCCAAGCTATGTGCGCGGGCGGCTGCGACTGGCACACACAGCGCAGCCAAGAGGAGCTACCGCACGTCTGAGGTCAGGGGCAAAAGCTGAGAGGACCCCATGTCCGAGGGGCGGTGGCCAAGAGGAGTTACCCCACGTCCGAGGTCAGGGGCGGCGGCCGGGAGGAGCTACCCCGCGTCCAAGGAGCGGTGGCTGCGCGGGCGCAGGAGGGCCTAGAGGAGCTATTCCATGTTCAAGGTCAGGAGGGGCAGCGGTGAGGAGATACCCCTCATCCAAGGTAAGGAGCAGTGCCTACACTTTGCTGGAGCAGCTGTGAAGAGATGCCAACGTCCAAGGTAAGAGAAACCCAAGAAAGACAGCAGGTGTTGCAAGAGGGCATCAGAGAACAGACACCCTGAAACCATAATCACAGAAAACTAGTCAATCTAATCACACTAGGACCACAGCCTTGTCTAACTCAATGAAACTAAGCCATGCCCTGTGGGGCCACCCAAGATGGGTTGGCATGGTGGAAAGGTCTGACAGAATGTGGTCAACTGGAAAAGGGAATGCCAAGCCACTTCAGTACTCTTGCCTTGAGAACCCCATGAACAGTATGAAAAGGCAAAATGATAGGACACTGAAAGAGGGACTCCTCAGGTCACTAGGTACCCAATATGCTACTGGAGATCAGTAGAGAAATAACTCCAGAAAGAATGAAGGGATGGAGCTAAAGCAAAAACAACACCCAGTTGTGGATGTGACTGGTGATAGAAGCAAGGTCCGATGCTGTGAAGAGCAATATTGCATAGGAACCTGGAATGTCAGGTCCATGAATTAAGGCAAATTGGAAGTGGTCAAACAAGAGATGGCAAGAGTGAATGTCGACATTCCAGGAATCAGTGAACTAAAATGGACTGGAATGGGTGAATTTAACTCAGATGACCATTATATATACTACTGTGGGCAGGAATCCCTTAGAAGAAATGGAGTAGCCATCATGGTCAACAAAAGAGTCCAAAATGCAGTACTTGGATACAATCTCATAAACAACAGAATGATCTCTCTTCGTTTTCAAGGCAAACCATTCAATATCACAGTAATCCAAGTCTATGCCCCAACCAGTAACACTGAAGAAGCTGAAGTTGAACGGTTCTATGAAGACCTACAAGACCTTTTAGAATTAACACCCAAAAAAGATGTCCTTTTCATTCTAGGGGACTGGAATACAAAAGTAGGAAGTCAAGAAACACATGGAGTAACAGGCAAATTTGGCCTTGGAATATGGAATGAAGCAGGGCAAAGGCTAATAGAATTTTGCCAAGAGAGTGCACTGGTCATAGCAAACACCCTCTTCCAACAACACAAAAGACTCTACACATGGACATCACCAGACGGTCAACACCGAAATCAGATTGATTATACTCTTTGCAGCCAAAGATGGAGAAGCTCTATACAGTCAACAAAAACAAGACTGGGAGCTGACTGTGGCTCAGATCATAAACTCCTTATTGCCAAATTCAGACTTAAATTGAAGAAAGTAGGGAAAACCACTAGACCATTCAGGTATGAACTAAATTGAATCCCTTATGATTATACAGTGGAAGTGAGAAATAGATTGAAGGGCCTAGATCTGATAGACAGAGTGCCTGATGAACTATGGACTGAGGTTCCTGACATTGTACAGAAAACAGGGATCAAGACCATCCCCGTGGAAAAGAAATGCAAAAAAGCAAAATGGCTGTCTGGGGAGGCCTTACAAATAGCTGTGAAAAGAAGAAAAGTGAAAAGCAAAGGAGAAAAGGAAAGATATAAGCATCTGAATGCAGAGTTCCAGAGAACAGGTAGAAGAGATAAGAAAGCCTTCCTCAGTGATCAATGCAAAGAAATAGAGGAAAACAACAGAATGGGAAAGGCTAGAGATCTCTTCAAGAAAATAGGAGATACCAAGGGAACATTTCATGCAAAGATGGGCTCGATAAAGGACAGAAATGGTATGGACCTAACAGAAGCAGAAGATATCAAGAAGAGGTGACAAGAATACACAGAAGAACTGTACAAAAAAAGTACTTCATGACCAAGATAATCACGATGATGTGATCACTCACCTAGAGCCAGACATCCTGGAATGTGAAGTCAAGTGGGTCTTAGAAAGTATCACTATGAACAAAGCTAGTGGAGTGCCGGGAGCCAGTGTGAGGAATCCCGCCCGTGACAAGGTCATGAGGAAGGAAGCTGACATACGCAAGGTGTGCTCAGACTTCAGGGACCCCTCTGGATATTCCTAAGCATGTACCCCAGCAAAAATCTGCCGGCTTTTGTGCTCTGCTTTTCTGCTTTTCTGATATTCTCTGGAAAAAAGTCAATTCAGGGTTTTAGTCTTCTGCATTTGAAAGGGATGTTTCAGTTAAACCCCTCTGATAGCTCTCTAGCCTGCCTAACAGGTTCCCCAGACCTCTTACAGCTTGTGAATTGCCTACAGCCCCCCAACCGCGGGAGGCACAAAGCTTAAAAGCATCTTAAAGATACAGAGCCTTTTCTAAAGAGTTAAAAATTATATTGGTAGAGGGTTTTCACTGTTGACTCAAGGATTGCTGCCAGACCTCCTTATTCTTTATCTTTTAGGCACCTGGAAGGATGTTAATGTAAGCAGGATGTAGAAAAAGATACATAGTAGTTTTGATGTTAGCAACACTAGACTTTTGAGTTAATTGCTTCTCTTCTGCTGTAAATCACTGTACTCCCTCTACTTGTTATAAGTTGCTGTATCCTTGCTGTGTAAGAATGTAACTTTATTTAGTGCTTTCTGAGAGTGGCACCAGACCTTGGGAAGATCAACACAAATAAGTCTTGTGGTTGACAAACCCTTATCAGAAAAAAGGCTGTAAAATGTTAATTGGCCCTTTTGGTTGGAAGATGATGTAAATTACCTAAGACTTGTGTATACAATTAGGTATGCAGAGAGAAAAGCCTGGTTTTGGTAAGAGTCTGGACTGCTAACGCTGCATAACTTTGTGTTACCCATTGATCTCCATGTTTTATCAAAAGTATAAAAGGCCTTCTGAACAATAAAGGATGGGACCAGATTCTCAGACCAGATTCTCAGACCAGTTTCTCGGACTGGTCTCGGCCTGGTTTCTTGAGAATCTGGCTCCCCCCGTGTCTCTCTCTCTCTCTCTTTTTCTCTCCCTTTTCTTCCCTCTGCTCTTTACTTTAATTTCAGGCTGAATTTCCATCTGGGGCGCGGAGGCTCTCCAGGTCTACTTATTTGCCCTGGTTATTAAGATCCGCGCGAAAGGGAGCTTAAGGCGAGGCACCCTTAGATATTCAAGCGGGCACCGGTGGCCCAACGTAGATGGTGCAAATTCCTTGTCTGGAATTTTATTGGTCTTCCGCGTAAACCAAGCTATTCAGCCCTCTTTCTCCACTTAATCTTCCTACTGCACTATAGTTTCTTAATCTAATCTTATATTAATAAATAAGCAAGTCTTTCCACGCCAACGCCGTCCACGCTTCGAATTCCCTGGATCCACCGGGGCTGGACCCCGGCAGTGGAGGTGATGGAATTCCAGTGGAGCTCTTTCAAATCCTGAAAGATGATACTCTGAAATTGCTGCACTCAATATGCCAGCAAATTTGGAAAACTCAGCAGTGGCCACAGGACTGGGAAAGGTCAGTTTTCATTCCAATCCCAAAGAAATGCAATGCCAAAGAATGCTCAAACTACCACACAATTGCACTCATCTCCCATGCTAGTAAAGTAATGCTCAAAATTCTTCAAGCCAGGCTTCAGCAATATGTGAACCATGAACTTCCAGATGTTCAAGCTGGTTTTAGAAAAGGCAGAGGAACCAGAGATCAAATTGCCAACATCTGCTGGATCATGGAAAAAGAAAGAGAGTTCCAGAAAAACATCTATTCTGCTTTATTGACTATGTCAAAGCCTTTGACTGTGTGGATCACAATCAACTGTGGAAAATTATGAAAAAGATGGGAATACCAGACCACCTGACCTGCCTCTTGAGAAACCTATATGCAGGTCAGGAAGCAACAGTTAGAACTGGACATGGAATAACAGACTGGTTCCAAATAGGAAAAGGAGTACATCAAGGCTGTATATTGTCACCCTGCTTATTTAACTTCTATGCAGAGTACATCATGTGAAACGCTGGGCTGGAAGAAGCACAAGCTGGAATCAAGATTGCTGGGAGAAATATCAATAACCTCAGATATGCAGATGACACCACCCTTATGGCAGAAAATGAAGTCGAACTAAAAAGCCTCTTGATGAAAGTGAAAGTGGAGAGTGAAAAAGTTGGCTTCAAGCTCAACATTCAGAAAAAGAAGATCATCATGGCATCTGGTCCCATCACTTCATGGGAAATAGATGGGGAAACAGTGCAAACAGTGTCAGACTTTATTTTTCTGGGCTCCAAAATCCCTGCAGATGGTGACTGCAGCCATGAAATTAAAAAACGCTTACTCCTTGGAAGAAAAGTATGACCAACCTAGATAGCATGTTGAAAAGCAGAGACATTACTTTGCCAACAGAGGGCCATCTAGTCAAGGCTATGGTTTTTCCAGTGGTCATGTATGGATGTGAGAGTTGGACTGTGAAGAAAGCTGAGTGCTAAAGAATTGATGCTTTTGAACTGTGGTGTTGGAGAAGACTCTTGAGAGTCCCTTGGACTGCAAGGAGATCCAACCAGTCCATTCTGAAGGAGATCAGCCCTGGGATTTTTTTGGAAGGAATGATGCTAAAGCTGAAACTCCAGTACTTTGGCCACCTCATGCGACGAGTTGACTCATTGGAAAAGACTCTGATGCTGGGAGGGATTGGGGGCAGGAGGAGAAGGGGACAACCGAAGATGAGATGGCTGGATGGCATCACTGACTCGATGGACGTGAGTCTGAGTGAACTCTGGGAGTTGGTGATGGACAGGGAGGCCTGGCGTGCTGCGATTCATGGGGTCACAAAGAGTCGGACACAACTGAGCGACTGAACTGAACTGAACTGAATAAATATAAACATCTTGTATCCAAGAAGAACAAGAAAACAGCCCCATACCAACTACATGCTCTTTACTGGGCTCACCAAAGGTAAGGTAAGGTGGTAAGGTGAAGTCAAAGTTGAAAAAAAGTCAACCAGAGTTGAAGAAAAGAAAAGACATAACTCTCACTCCAAAAAAATTATAATATAAAGGCAGAAGCGCAATTTAGACATAAAAAAACAAATGCAGAAATAATTCAAATGGTGATAAGTAACTTGAAGGAAATAGTACTTGTAGGAAACAGATGATGAATAACAAGGAGGAGAGCAGATTATACAAGGTTATCAGGGGTGACCCCTCTGAGATAACATTCAAGATGAGATTTGATGGGTGAGAAAGAACTATCAATGCAAAGATCAGAAAGATCAGTGCTCCAAGCATAGGCTTTTTCTACATATTATGATGTCAAAATGCTTACTGTGTGCCAGGTGCAGCTCCACATGCTGTAAATATATAAATGTGTATTTATTTCTATTTAACAGACGAGAGAGAGAAAGAGAGGTAAGTGACTTTGCTTTGGTTACACCGCTAGTAAGCAAGAGAATAAGGATTCAAACTCAAGCACTTTGGTTCTAGGATCTGTGTGCTTAACCACTATGCCTACCATCTATGCTTAGATAGAGCTTGGCTTGTTTGAGAAACTTAATTAAGTATTATAAGATGAGGGAAGAGAGTGAAGAGAAAAATGGCTTGAAGGGTAGGGGAAGTATATTATTAGGTACTAGTTCATGCAGGGCCTTATAGGTTCTTGCAAAAGTTTAAATTTTATGCTCAAGAGCAATTTGAAGGCACTTGATTTTTTTTAATTTTTAATATATTATTTCTGACTTTACTTTTTGTTACTTTTTAAAATTTATTTTTAATTGGAGGATAATTGCTTTATAATGTTGTGTTTCAAGAATAACTATAAAGTGAAGAAGTTTACATTTTCAAAGAATACTCTGAGAACTGGATTGGTTCTGGACTGAAATCTGGAAAGCCTCTAGAGAGATATAATTAGACCTTGCATTCATTTTCTATTGCTGCTGTGACAACTTAGCAAAACTTTGGTGCTTAATAACACAAATTTATAATTTTATAGTTCTATAGGTCACCATCTGACGAGCACCTCACTGGGCCAAGATCTAGTTGGGGTCCTTTCTGGAGACTGCAGAAGAGAATCAGTTTCTTGCCTTTCTCATTTTTTAGAGGCTGCCTGCTTTCCTTGGCTCATGGCCCCCTCCCTCCATCCTAAAAGCCAGCAACTACAGACTATCTGGCCAAGCACTTTTCATACTGCCACCTTTCTAACTCTCTCTACATTTCCCCTTCCACTTTTAACTACCTGTGTGATTACACTGAGACCTTCTAATATTCCAGCATGATCTCCCTTTTTTAACATAGCTGATAAACAACATTAATTTTATCTGCAACTATAATTCCCTTTGCCATGTAAACTAATAACATTCACAGATTCCCAGGATAAGGATGTAGATATAATTGGAGCACCATTATTCTGCTTATCACACTCCTAAGACTATCAAGAATGGTTTTACTTAATAAACCATGGTATAATCTTATAATGATTTCTTGGCAATCATTGAAAACAACATCGAAAAAGTTAATGACATAGAAAGATTTATGTGATGAATTGCTAGGTAACAACATGAACTCCATCATCCCCAACTCCTGGGTTTCCTCCAGATAGTTAGGCTAACAAGGACAGGGAAAGAAACGTTTGTTCTAGTTACATCATTTGTGGGAACAGCAGGTGTCAGTGATTAGAATGCCAGCAGCTCTGGTACCCTTGACCTAAATCATTTCCCACAAAACCTCAGTGTTTGTCCTCTGCACATTCCACAGTCTAGTTCCCCTCTCTCTGACAATCTCAAGAATTTCACATCTTCCTATTCATGTGATTCCAAATAGCTTATTGACCAAAATACACTTCTTTTAAGATGCTCAGCATTGCTAGTTATTAGAAAATATGCCAATCAAAACAACAATGAGGTATCGCTTCACATTGGTCAGAATAGCCGTCATTAAAACATCTACAAATAACAAATGCTGGAGAGGGTGTGGAGAAAAGGGAACCCTCCTATGCTGTTGGTGAAAATGTAAATTGGTTTAGCCTCTACAGAAAACAGTATGGGGGTTCCTCAAAATACTAAAAATATTGCAATCCCCTCCTGGGCATATATCTGGACAAAACTATAATTCAAAAAGATACACATATTCCTATGTTCATAGTGGCACTATTCACAACAGCTGAGACAAGGAAGCAACCTAAATGTCCACTGACAGATGGATGGACAAAGAAGACGTGGTATAGATGCACAGTGGAATACTGCTCAGCCACATCAAAGAACAAGTAATGCCATCTGTAGCAACATGGATGGACCTAGAGATTATCATACTAAATGAAGTAAGTCAGAAAGAGAAAGATAGATACCATATCTGTCATAGATATCACTTATATGTGGACTCTAAAATATGACATAAATGAATTTCCACAAAACAGAAACAGACTCACAGACATAGAGAAGAGACCTGTGGCTGCCAAGGGGGAGGGGGTGGGGAAAGATGGATTGGCAGTTTGAGATTAGCAGATGCAAACTATTATAAATAGAATAGGTAAACAATAAGGTCCTACTGTATAGCAAAGGGAAGTATGTCCAATACCCTGTAACAAACCATAATGAAAGAATAGGAAAAAGAATTTTGCTGTTCAGTCACTAAGCCATGTCTGACTTTTTGCAACATGGACTGCAGCATGCCAGGCTCCTCTGTTCTCCACTATCTCCCAGAGTTTGCTCAAATTCATGTCCATTGACTCAGTGAAGCTATCTAACCATCTAATTCTCTGTCACCCTCTTCTCCTTCTGCCTTTAATCTTTCCCAACATCAGGGTCTTTTCCAATGAGTCAACTCTTCACCCCAAGTGGCCAAGTTATTTGGCTTCAGCTTCAACACCAGTCCTTCCAATGAATATTCAAGGTTAATTTCCTTTAGGATTGGCTGGTTTGACCTCTTTGCAATCCAAGAGACTCTCAAGAGTCTTCTCTAGCACCAAAATTTGAAAGCATTAATTCCTGGGTGTTCAGTCTTCTTAATGGTCCAACTCTCACATCGATACATGACTACTGGAAAAACCATACCTTGGACTATATGGACCTTTGTCAGCAAAGTGATGTCATTGCTTTTTAATATGCTATCTAGGTTTGTCAATGAAAAATAATACATATATAAAACTAAAGATATATATTAGTATATAAGTGAATCACTTTGTTATACAGAAGAAACTATACAACATTGTAAAGCAACTATACTTCTATAAAATAAATTTTAAGAAAAAGAAAAATATATACTTTTCTTAATGACCAAGTCATGTTCTTTTATTCTACTGGTTTAAGTATTTCTATTTTTCACAATAAAATATAAGATTTAAATATGTTTCCAAACATGAATGACCACCTACAGAACCACCCAGAAAGTGCACTAGCCAAAACATTAATCAATCTATCACTAACTCCCAATTGTACACCAATCTTTCCCTCTGATTAGATCATCCACTAGGGTCACCTGCCGCACATCCGCCTAAATTTTAGCTCCCAATAAAAAGAGCTATCTTATTTATTTCAGATCAACATCAAAGTAAAAAGGGAGTTTATATCCCAGCATTTTTAGCATGAAGAAGTTACACGTGCTTGAATTTTCGTGGGCATATACACATGTGTGTGAATGCGCTGAAGAGTCCACAAAAGTATGCACCCAGTCCTGATCAAGTTACCTCTAGGTGGGAAATATAAATGAGAATCAGTTGTCATACCTTCCCTTTTTTTCAAAATAAATATGCCTTTAAAAGAGAGAAAAAGTCATTTCCATTTATAAATAACTGTTCATTTTAAGAAGATCAGAGGTAATTGGTACACTCACCTACCTTCTTTGGGTGACTCACCATATTTCACAGACCTCTAATAGACCCACACTCTGTTATCCTCAGGTCCCTGGTCACTCTGGGCTCTACGCTCAGGCATGTGAGACACACTGATCCTGATTAAATAAGTAAATAAATCGATATTGAAAGTGAATAAAATTAGCATCAACAAATCAACAAGATCCCAGCAGCACCCAAATTCAATAAAAGGAAAACAGTCCATTTTTGCCTCATTCAGTTTCTGAGGAAGAGTATTTCTACCTCATTGATTTTTCTCTCATTATATACTGTTCGCCTCCTCATTTAATGTGGAGTTGTGGAGCCAGGGATTATACACCACTTCTTTTTTTTTTTTCTTCTGTACCCATTTTCTCCTTTCAGTTTCTTAACTCTTTATTTCACAATAACCATAACTTTCATTTAGCACCTGAAGCTGAAATGAAGTTCACCAATGCTTAACCAAGTTTTTGATGTGGGGTCTGCACAAATAATTTGAAAACCTATGTATGTACATATGAACTTCTTGATGCACCCTCTCCCTTTCTTCCAGCTATACAGCGTTCCTAGCAAATTTAATTTGTTAGATAAAAATTAGGCACATGGACTTTTGCATTTTAAGGAATTTAGGGGAAGAAACTGGAGTGGAATATACCATGAAGCAACAAAAGAAGCCAAGTTATGCAGACTACAAAAAAGGACATTTATTGTCACTGCCATATGGTTGTAAAAATCTTCTTAGCAAATTGGCCTTCATTCATTCTAATCAGAAGAATCAGGCTTAGCTCAATAAATCTTATACCCCCATTTTGTCCCAGCTATTTATATCTAGAAAAACCTGATATACCTTAGTTCTTTTTAACATATTTTATCTTTCTAAAGGCAGTAAAAATGCTAGACTATCACAAGTGTTCAGTTCAGTGCAGCTGAGTTCACTCACTCAGTCATGTACAACTCCTTGCCACCCAATGGACTGCAGCATGCTAGGCTTCCCTGTCCATCACCAACACCTGGACCTTGCGCAAACTCATGTCCATCGAGTCGGTGATTCCGTCCAACCATCTCATCCTCTGTTGTCCCCTTCTCTTCCCACCTTCAATCTTTCCCAGCATCAGGGTCTTTTCCAAGGAATCAGTTCTTCATATCAGGTGGCCAAGGTATTGGAATCTCAGCTTCAGCATCAGTCTTTCAAATATTTAGGACTGATTTCCTTTAGGATGAGCTGGTTGGATCTCCTTGCAGTCCAAGGGACTCTGAAGAGTCTTCTCCAACACCACAGCTCAAAAGCATCAATTCTTCAGTGCTCAGCTTTCTTTATAGCCCAGCTCTCACATCCATACATGACTGCTGGAAAAACCATAGTTTTTACTAGATGGACCTTATTGGCAAAGTAATGTCTCTGCTGTTTAGTACGCTGTATATGTTGGTCATAGCTTTTCTTCCAAGGAGCAAGCATCTTTTGATTTCATGGCTGCAGTCACCATCTGCAGGGATTTTGGAGCCCCAAAAAAACAAAGTATCTCACTCTTTCCATTGTTTCCCCATCTATTTGCCATGAAGTGAAGGGACTGGACTGGTTGCCATGATCTTAGTTTTCTGAATGTTGAGTTTTAAGCCAACTTTTTCACTCTCTTCTTTCACTTCCATCAAGAGGCTCTTTAGTTCTTCTTTGCTTTCTGCCATAAGAGTGGTGTCATCTGTATATCTGATGTTATTGATATTTCTCCCAGCAATCTTGATTCCAGCTTGTGCTTCATTCAGCCTGATATTTCACATGATGTACTCTGCATATAAGTTAAATAATCAGGGTGACAATATACAGCCTTAATCTACTCCTTTCCACTATTTGGAACCAGTCTGTTGTTCCACATCTGGTTCTAATTGTTGCTTCTTGACCTGCATACAGATTTCTCAGGAGGCAGGTCAGGTGGTCTAGTATTCCCATCTCTCAGAATTTTCCACAATTTATTGTGATCCACCCAGTCAAAGGCTTTGGCGTAGTCAATAAAGCAGAAATAAATGTTTTTCTGGAACTCTCTTGCTTTTTCAATGATCCAATGGATGTGTGCAGTTTGGTCTCTGGTTCCTTTGTCATTTCTAATCCAGCTTGACCATCTGGAATTTCACTGTTCACGTACTGTTGAAGCCTGCCTTGGAGAATTCTGAGCATTACTTTGCTAGCATGTGAGATGAGTACAATTGTGCTTTAGTCTGAACATACTTCGGCATCCCCTTTCTTTGGGATTGGAATGAAAACTGACCTTTACCAGTCCTATGGCCACTGTTTATTCCACAAAAATAATACTGCATTCCTCCTGTGGGCCAGAAACTCTTCTAGGTATTGAGAATAAACAAACAAACAAAAAGAGTAAGCCAAAAACTCTGCCCCTAGAGAGACTGTGTTTGAGTGGAAAGAGACAAGAAATAAAAAATATAACTGCAAAAATATACTTCGTATCTAGAAAAATAAAAAGGGAAAAATAATACTGGGTTAAGGTGACAGAAAATGCCAAAGTTCAGGGGTAAGGTTAGGAGGGATGTTACTTTTATGTAGGATGGAAACTGGTAGATTAAACATGGCTAGATGACTTCCCTAATGGTGTTGTTACTTATGACACATAAAACTCCACACTGAAATGTGTCTCTAGAACTCCATTTCCTTGAACTTACCACCCACTGTCTCTCCTTGCCTTCAAAGCCGGCTTTCATGGAGACAAGTCCACATGCGGCTCATGTCCGTTTCCTCACTTCCCTTCAGTCTGAAATCCTCTGCAGTGTGACACCTCGACCTCACCAAGAACCTACCCCAGCAAGAGCATCATGGCCTCCCAACTATTCAGCTACATAAGCCTCCTTTAGTCTCTCTACGGCATTCCCATCACTTCCTCATTGAAATTCTCTCTATTGCTCCCATCTGTGTTCTACTACTTTTCCTCCCACCTTGCTAACCTTTATCTTCAGATCTTTTCAGGTTCTTCCTTCTTCATCCACCTATATCTTAATCTGGTTTTCCAGGAAAGGAAGTTGAGGCAAGGCTTAAAGTGCTATTTCTATTTGAGTGGTACAAGTCCTCGGAGAAGGCAGTGGCACCCCACTCCATTACACTTGCCTGGAAAATCCCATGGGCAGAGGAGCCTGGTAGGCTATAGTCTATGGGGTCTCGAAGAGTCAGACACGACCGAACGACTTCACTTTCACTTTTCACTTTCATGCACTGGAGAAGGAAATGGCCACCCGCTCCAGTGTTCTTGCCTGGAGAATCCCAGGGATGGGGGAGCCTGGTGGGCTGCCATCTATGGGGCCACACAGAGTCGGACACAACTGAAGTGACTTAGCAGCAGCAGCAGCAGGTACAAGTCCAGTTAGAGAGAGCTGCTTTTTGTTTGTTTGTTTTCTAAGGCTTCCAAGCAATGAAGACAAAGAGCAGTAGGTGCATTGACTTGGCAAGTGAGACTCTTTGGGAAGGCTGACAGAAGAAATTGCCTTCAAGTAGCACACAGGAGAGAAGAAGGAAGAGGATCTGATCTCCTTGACTCCTCACACTTCCTGTGTTGATCAAAGTCCCAGGGGTACGGACTCCCTTGAACTGATTGGTGACATCATCCAAACTCTTCGGTATCCCAGTTCAGTCCGTCATCTCATTCATCTTTAGTGCTGCAGTGAGTGTTCTTTCTCAAAGAGAACTGGCTCTGCTCTGCCCCAGGATAAAACCCTTCTGTTGCTCTGGATTTCCAGCATCAGTACTGATGATTCTGTGATCCAGTTCAAGGCATTTCCTGACATATATATTCTGCTCCAACCAAGTTTTCTAAGGATAGAGAAGCCATACTGACTCAAGAGTCTAGAACAGGGGCCAGCAAATCTGGCCCACTGCCTGTTTATGGGTAGCCTTTGAACTAAAAAATGATTTTTGAAAAACATTATATGCAGCAGAAACCTAAGTGGCCTACGAAGCCTAGGTAACTATTCTCAGGCTTTTTGCAGGGAAAGTTCACCAACCTCTGGTTTACACAACTTCTTCCTGTACTGTTGGGATAGTTAAGGACTAACATCCCAAAAGACAAAGTGTGGCTAAGGGCAGCCAACCAAAAGTGCAGTGCTTTTTAGCACCATCTGTTCCCCTCTACCTCCTTGCCTGTGCTCTCACCTTGAACTTGCCCTGTCCTTTTGCAGTCCATGTCTTTGACCATATTTTCTACCCTACTTGGATGGGAAGGACATTTCACAACCCCATTTTGCCTGAAAAACTGCTACTCACAGTTTAAGATCATCTATCATCCTCTCATATGACAAACTTAGTGAATTAAAAAGCAGAGACACTTTACCAACAAAGGTCCATATAGTCAAAGCTATGATTTTCCAGTGATCATGTAAGGATGTGAGAATTGGACCATATAGAAGGCTGAGCACCAAAGAACTGATGATTTCAAAATGTGGTGCTGGATAAGACTCTTGAGAGTCCCTTGGACGGAAAGGAGATCAAACCAGTCAATCTTAAAGGAAATCAACCTTAAATATCCATTGGAAGGACTGTTGCTGAAGATGAAGCTCCATACTTTGGCCACCTGATGCAAAGAGCCGACTCATTGGAAAAGACCCCGATACTGGGAAAGATTGAGGGCAAAAAGGAGAAGGGGGCTCAATTGGATGAGTTGCTTAGATAGCATAACTGACTCAATGGACATAAATCTGAGCAAACTCTAAGAGACAGTGGAGGACTGGGGAACCTGGCGAGCTATAGTCCATGAAGTCACAGTCAGACATGACTTAGTGACTGAACAATAATGATAACAATCATCTTCTGCATAAACTAACTCTGGCCTCCCACGTCACACCCAAAACAGAGTACAGTTATTTAATTTCTTTCTATAACTGTTTTTCCAATTCAAATTTGAATTTTTGAGTCTAAAATATTAATAATAGCTAACATTTAGCATGTGACAGGCTGATTCACTGTGATTTACATAAATTTAGTCATTTTATACTCACAAAACCCATAAGTACCTCTATTATTCCCTATGTACAAGTGAAAAGAACAAAAAGGAAAATAAAAACAGAAGTACAAAGATGTTAAGAAACTTGCCTGAGGTCACAGGAGTTTAAACCAGCCATTTCAATTCCAAAACTGAACCGCAGTTCTATTCTCCCAGTCTGTAGAATCTTAATAATACAAGAACAAGGCCCTTATGAGTAAAGTAGAATTGAAAAATAGCTTGATACTGGAGTCTGAAATAGGATGTCTATTCTCCTAGATTAAGCTACCCCAGACACAGAGATGCTAGCGGTAAGGCATGCTCCAAGAGCTTTACAAACTCCGCCTTAGATGAGAGAAGAGCATGAATGTAAAGAGCCTGCAAGCAGGCAAATCAGAGGCAGCAAGAACGTGAAGCAGGGAGTTTCTATTTTACAGCCAAGATAAATATAAAATGATGGAAAGGAATCTGATAAATATTGGTCTGATTAATAAATCAGAATTTTGAAACTATTACAATAACCACATCTCATGGCTGAAAAGGATCTGAGTCCATGGATGAAGGTCTTGAATAATATCCCAAGCACCTGTGCTTCCATTATTCTAATTACTGGGCTGGTATCTATTTCTCAGTTATTCTTACTCATTTGCCATGGTTCTGTTTTATGGAGACAAAGATAAGACATCTAATCAACTCTTCCATATGAGGGGTCAAAATATTTTACCACTCCTAAATTAGTTCTGGCCTAGACTAAATGTCTCCAGGTTCTGCATGGTAGACATCCAGTCTTCTCACTATCCAGTTATTTTCCTCTGGACCTCCATTTACTTGTCAATATCTCTTCTCCTCTGTGGTATCCACTGGACACAAGAGTTTTAAGGTCTCTTAAAACATAAAAACTAGATTTAAAACTAGAGTTTTAAGGTCTCTCCAGAGCAGAGATTGAAACTATTACTTCTGCATTGAAGAAGATAGTAATCTTCTGTTAAGATATCTCATCATTTTACTTTGAAGAGGCAGCCATATAATAATGTTGCTTCAATTTGGGGGCTTTTCAAAAAATTACAGTAGAAAGGAATATCTTCCTTCCAGTAGAAAGGAAGCTACAGACTTATTCCTAAAGAATTTTATTTTATTATACTTACTCAATATTTCAGCCTATCAAAAGTCACTTATATTTTTAATTCTGTCATATTGGTCATTCCCCCAGCATCATTTCTCCATTTGTTTATGAATATGCTGATAAATCACTCATCAATGCTGATACTTCCTGAAAGAGAAAGTTAGTCACTCAGCCATGTCCACCTCTTTGCGACCCTATGAACTATATAGCCCGTCAGCTCCTCTGTCCATGGAATTCTCCAGGCAAGAATACTGGAGTGGATTGCCATTCCCTTTTCCAGGGGATCTTCCTGACCCAGGGATCAAACCCAAGTCTCCTGCAATCTCTAGGCAGATTCTTTACCATCTGAGCCACCAGGGAAGCCTTGATACTCCCTAAAATCCCTATTTAGCCAAGCTCATGTGATTCACTAAACCTAAAAGTTAAGAAACTGCATTTTTAGGGGACTTCCCTGGTTGCCCAGTGCCTACCAATGCAGGGGACACAGTTTGATCCCTGGTCCAGGAACTAGGATCCCACCTGCTGCAGGGCAACTAAGCCTCTGCGTCACAACTACCTAGCCCACACTCTAGAGCCTATGAGCCACCATTACTGAAGCCAGCACACCCTAGAATCCATGCCCTGCAATGAGTTAGCCCCCACTCGCTGCAACTAGAGAAAGCCTACACACAGCACTGAAGACCCAGTGCACCCAAAAATAAACAAATGCTTATTTAAAAAAAGAAATTTCACTTCTTATAAAGATTCCCTAAGTAACTCAGATATTTCACAGACTGGCCCACTTCTAATTAGTGTAAATTATGGAGGCTCTTCAGAAATCATATCAGTGCAATTTGTCAGCAATCTGCAAAGTGATTTGCCATTGCATCCGGCACTGACAGTTGGCAGCAAGTGTACTTCACTTTTGAATGGTCTGGTGACAGTTGATAACTGTCATTCAGTCATATCCTGAGTGCAGCTCTGGTCTTAAAGTGAGGCATACTCAAAGATAAGGCAATGGAATTGGCCAACAGACTCTTGCATGTATCCAGAGGGGACCGTAACAAATCATTTATTCTGGGTGTTACTCCTGATATCACTGAATACATATTAGTCTAATATATCAAAGCTTAAAGTATGGTAGATCCTTTAAAAATCCAGTACTCCATTAATATATAATTCTTATGTTTATTATCATGACACCTTTCTGCTTCCCAAACACATTCCTGCTCATTTTGGAGGGAAAGAAGCATTTTTTTTTAACCCTATATTGGACTTCCCAGGTGGTGCTAGAGGTAAAGAACCTGCTTGCCAGTACAGGAGACATAAGAGACATGGGTTCGATCCCTGAGTTGGGAAGATCCCCTGGAGAAGAACATGGCAACCTAGTATTCTTGCCTGGATAATCTCACGGGCAGAGGAGCCTGGTGGGCTATAGTCCATAGGGTCACAAAGGGTCAGACACAACTGAAACAACAGCACCAGCACCTTGACACTAGTAATATTAAACCTACTCCCACAAAGTTCGGAAGAAAAGACAATCAGAATAGGGCTGGCAGAGGTAAACATGGTCAGGATTTATGAAAATGTTAGTGGAAAATTTATAGATCAGCTATTCTATTTTTTTAGAAATAATAGATGTTTTCTGAGCACCATTTATGGCATGAGAGGAATTGAGGAAATCATTGTAGATGAAACATAAATAAGATTTATTCTCTGCAATCAAGGCATTCTCAATCTAATGAAAAAGAGGAGATAAACACTTGTTAATAACAGATAAACAAAAATACAATAAATATAGCAATACATGGTCTTTGGAAAAAATAAAAGGAGATTTGTAGAGGGTTAATATTACAAGTTGAGGTGACTGGGATTGACCAGCATTTTTAAGATGCAGATGAGAACATTTTTATGGGGGAGGAATTATCTGAGCAAGGCTTGGTGGGGATAGTTTAACTGCATAAAATGACAGATTATATGCGTGAGGAACAATAGAAACTGATAATTTACATTCTCTAACATTTCTTCTTCAATCAATACATTATTGATTAGAACTGGACAGACATTAACTCAGCTGTGACGACAACAAAAGGCCTAGAAGAAGATATACTCTGACTGCTAAACAGATTAAAACCCAGCAGAAGAAACCGAAGAAATATATGAGAGAAAACAAATGAGAAGATAATTAAATAAAATCTGTGCATTTGTATGGAGCCTATGATATCAGTGCTGGAGAGAATGGCATGATTATTCCACATGGGGTTAAAATTTTTATATATAAAATATACATAATTATCACATAATTATATACTTTAACTTATTAGATTTTACTTAAATATTTACATTAAAATTATTCCCAAGATTGGATTATGAGATATTTAATTTTAAATTCCTTGGAATCAGGTTCCTACAACATGGTTGTTGCTTCTTTTTCTTAGAATGAAGAATTTATCCTCACTTTTATTTTGCATATGAGTTTCTATAAAGCCTTTGTTTATGGGCTGAGACCCTTTATCTTCTGTGTTTCAAGAATTCTAATTGTTATTCAAAGGTCTCTTTAACATTCTGTATAATGAAGAAAAGTATTACTGTTTAATCATTGCTTGATGGATTACAATCAGCATGTCTAGACAAGTGAGTTCATGTTTTTCTCCCAAGGAAATTAGCAAGCAACAATTATGCAGCTTGTCCACTTTTTTCAAGGGATGATTCAAGAGTTTCAGTAACTCAAGTTCTTGGAAGATGACAAATCAATTGATAATAATCTTCTGTGTTTAAATGATTTCAAGGTATCCTCTGTGTGTACACAGTACTCCCGAGGAGGCTGCTACCTTAGATTTCCTTCAGTCTTTAACACTTTTCTACTGATAGAATACTCAGTGTTCAAGACTCTGAAGAAAAACCTACTGAATGAACTGCTCCTTTAATATACTGTTGTTTTATTGTTAGCACTTAGTTTTAGTAATATGCTTCAAACAAATCAGTGAGATCATAGAGAAGGGTGGTACATGAATTTTATCTACACTGAACTTAGAAATCTCCTTGGATAGTATCTAGGAGACAAATCAGTTACTCCTTCTCATTTGTGAATATTAAATTAAGATGCATATCTTCATGCAAGGACAGTGTAGAAGGTAATTATTTGTTCTACCTAATATCTGAAGTTCTGCAAGAATGCATAATCTGAGAGAAGAAACAACCATATAAACAAACAAACAAAAAAAAAATCAGAATCCATGCAATGGAGCCTTGTCAATGCAACAGATATCTCCAACAGGAAACTTAGGAGGGACTTCATAGAAGAGATAACACTTCAAATGAGCTTTGAAGAGTAAGTTGTTCATCAGGTGAAGAAGAGGGAGGAGGGTATTCCCAAGGAAGATAAAAGCAGATATGAAGCCAAGAAGGGATGACAAATCTGGCATATTCAGAAAGGAATGGGGATCCAGTGCTTTATATGTCCTGATGTCTTAGTTCAGGCTGCCATAAGACAGTACAGTAGATTGGGTAGCTTAGAAACAACAGAAAGGTTTTTTTCACACATTTCTAGAAGCTGGAAATCCAAGAACATGATGCTAGCATGGTTAGGGTTTTGGCGAGTTATCTTCCAGGTTGCACATGGTATCCTCATTGTATCCTCACATGTCTAAGAGCAGTGAAGGAAAGCAAGCTCTCTTGTGACGCTTGGTGGTTTAGTCGCTAAGTCATGTCTGACTCTTGCGACCCCATGGACTGTAGCATGCTAGGCTCTTCTGCCTATGGGATTCTCCAGGCAAGAATACTGGAGTGGGTTGCCATTTCCTTCTCCAGGGGATCTTCCCGACCTAGGATTTGAACCCAGGTCTCCTGCATTGCAGGTAGATTCTTTACCAACCTAGCAATGAAGGACTAGAGCATTTATCCCTTTCATGAGAACTCCACCCTCATGATCTCATCTAATCCTAATTACCTCCCTAAGGTCCAATACCATCCTGATACCATCACTCTGGGGAGCTGGGTTTCAACATATCAATTTTGGGGAAGAATGTAAATATGCACTTGCTTTGTAATATATACATATATTAAATCATTATGTTGTACACCTTAAATTTATACTATGTCATATGTCAATTACATAACAGTAAAACTGCAAGAAAAAAATTCACCTGTTAAAGAGCTTAGAATTAACATTACAACAAGAGGGAAATCAGAAAAGGCTTTTAGAAAATAGGTATATACAGAGAGAGGTAAAAACAAAGAAAGAATCAAGATAAAATGTAGATTGAACAGATAATAGTACTTATATGCATTTAGATATTTTAATTTCTTTCAAGATGTTATGAACTTTTTACATCACACCTGCAACCTTAATCTTTAATAATAGTCTTTTCAGCTTGGTTCACATGATTCACAAAAGACAAATCTTGAAACAAACTAAAAGACCATTTGATTCAATAGTTTGTCATCCGTATAAGAAAACTGAATAATAAACGTTCTTAAAACTTCATAGGCTACAACAAGCATCATTTATTTAACTCACTATTCTGTGAGTTGACAGGTGTTCTGCACTGACTACTCATCTAGGCTGGGTCACTAATAACTCTAGAGTGAGCTGCCAAGATGAAGTGGGGGCTGGCTGGGCTAAGATCATTCAGCTAGCACTGTGGCTTATCTCAGATCCACCTGGTGCCCCACCAGGGAAGCCAGGTTGGTGGCTGGGCTCCAGGGGAACAGGAAGAAGTGTGCAAGGCCTCTTAAGGCTTAAACAAGTTCAAGGCTTAAAACCAGTTCAACTTTGCTTCTCCCATTCTGTTGATCAAGTGACAAGGCCAATTCAGTCTCAAGGGGTAGAGAAATGGGCTCCACCTCCCATCCCTGGATGGAAGGAGATGCAAAGAGCTGCACACTTCTTTTCTCGACTTAACTTCCAAACAGAAGTTTTACGACCAGCAGTGTTATTTCCACTTCAAAGCAATTTACGTGTTAGTCTAGCCATTGGAAAAAAAACAGAAATTAACCTTCTCAGTTAAATTGAGGAATATCCCTCCCTTTTCTTCTAGCGCTCATCTCAGTAACGCATATCGCTTTTAGCACACAATTTTTTAAATAACACATAAATTAGTAAGAATATATTAGTTTTCATGAATCGTTATGCACTGCTACTAGTCATTATGCAGCTTTCACAAAGGGTTTTCAGAAAGAAATGCAACATCACTAAGCATTTTCTATGTTTCATCCAAGCCTGGACAATTAACTTGTGTCCCTCAGAAACGTTATTGCAACACAGGGGAAGAACAACCTTTCTACAGCCACCCAAATACAGCCTTCCTAATTCGAAGGGTACTCGTTTGCAAACACAAGTAAGCGCATGAAAATATGAATGTAAATGTATTCTCCTTTTTAAAAAAACAGATTTGGATCACTTTAGCATATTTTTAGAAAACTTTGTTCACTTCATCTTCTTGGCATTTCATTAGACTTTATGATCACAAAGTCAACTCTCCTGCAACAAAGCGAAACATGGCTCTTTGAAATAAATGTTGTCATTAACAAGCCATACCAGGCACGGTGACAGATTTGCAGCTGTAATGAATAACAATTCCCGCAAAGTTCTTCTGTCTGACAGAAAAGCTGTGACATTACTGCAGGCAACAGTGTTGAAAACAAAAAGATTGATTGATGCAAGTGGATAATTGAAACCTCAGTACTGTCACATGTGTGTCAGACTAACAACCAAACTACTACTCTAAGATAATATTTTTCATAATACAGCCTCTCTATGAATAAAAAAAAACGACATGTTGAAAAACGTAGACTATATCCCATTACATATGATTTAGAGGATGCCATTGTAGATGAGTCCATTAATAGCAATAGATTACACAGTGCTCAAACTTACTCTAAAACTCACATTGTAGGTGAAAATTCGTTTCTGCAATGATATCCAGTCCAAGCAGGCATTTAACTCTCTTTTAATAGCAAAGCGAAGGCTATATTTTATAGTTCATCTATAATTAACTTTGCAGTAAACCAGTATTAAAGTAGTTGGCACTGAAAAAGTAAATAGTATAAAACCTGGCTAAAATTTTCTTTTCAACCCATATTTCTGTCTATTCACTTATACTTTTAAACATTTGTACTTCTAAATCTAAATTGAGAATATATTGAACATATACATTCTAATGAGAGAAATTATATAGAGAAATTTACAATATATATTTTTGCCTGTGGTAAGCTTTTCATGGGCTTCTCTGGTGGCTCAATGCAGGAGATGCAAGAGACCTGGGTTCAATCCCTGGGCTAGAAGATCCCCTAGAGGAGGAAATGGCAACCCACTTTAGTATTCTTGCGTGGGAAATCCTATGGACAGAGGAGCCTAGCTAGCTACAGTCCATGGGATCGCAGAAGAGTTGGATGTGACTTAGCAACTAAACAATATTTTCACATTCAACAGTTTAGAAGAGAAAATGGTATTACTGTATAGAGGAAAAGATATGAATTACCTAGTCACATGGAAAAAGACAGGAACACTCAGGCCCCAGATTTTCCAGCAAACTTG
Organism: Capricornis sumatraensis; assembly: GCF_032405125.1. Lineage (NCBI taxonomy): Eukaryota > Metazoa > Chordata > Mammalia > Artiodactyla > Bovidae > Capricornis > Capricornis sumatraensis. The sequence goes on along the minus strand of NC_091081.1, from coordinate 22,646,757 downwards.
GAAATCAGTGCCATTCTTCTGGGTTTAAGTTTCCATATACATATATGCATATATGTTTCCATATATACAAATATGTTTATATGTGTATGGATTACACACATATATATGTTTATTTATATATATATATATATATATATATTGATTACAGTAGTTGTTAATAAGGGTGACCAACTTGTCCCCATTTGCCTGGGATGTTTCCTAGTTTTAAAACTGAAAGTTCTGCAGCCAGGCAAACAGAGATAGTTGGTCAGATTCTAGTAATCATGGACATCTTGGGTACCCTAGATTCTTTCAAAACTGTAATGAAAAGAGTAGACCCCTTCATTTAGAATAATGTCCATACTCACAAATGTTCCATGAAATTCCAGGAGGTCATTGACCTGTTTATCAATTTCAGATTAATAATCAATCTACTAGATTATCATTCTAATTCTTTCCAAATGACATTGTGTCTGTGATTAGTGAGAGGATCTTCTGTGCTTGTTGCCAGTGTGTAGTTTGTATTGCAGTGAACAAATAAGATGAGGGGAAGGGGTTTTGTCACCCAAGGCTTTATAATTCAATAACATACAGAACAAGGAAAGTGACATTTTTCCAGTGAATATAGTGGGGAAAAGGGACAAAAGAGAAAATGGCCTTCAAAATACTTTTAATCAAATTTGCCTCATAGGTTTTGTTGTACTGTTAATGTCAAACATCTTCCAACTTTTTCACTAGATTTCTCATTTCCTGTTACACTGTCTATCAAAGTCTACATTCCTTAAAACTTTTCTTTGTTCAGTTATGTTATTTTTATTTGTTTCTGTTTAATTTTTCTCCAAGATGATGTTTTGTGTCTAGATATTCTTTTCTTTTTCCTAAATATTTTGCTTTTGTAGCACCATACATTTTCATTTTATTTGTATCTCTTTCCTTTTGACCTAACACTACCAGGTGACAGTCTATTTAGAATTCTGAAAGGATCTCACTATTAGCAATGATATCTGAGAGCTCAGATTAAACATACAGTTCTGTAATTTCTTAACGAATTGTGATTCTAAATTTTTATTTAGACTCTTTCTTAAACATAATGATGTGGATATAAGTGAAATCCAAATTTCTTATCAGGCAGGCAGAGCCCTCAGAGTGCCTTCAGTTTCCCATTGCTCTTATAAGTCTTCCTGGTCAACCATCAACCCCAATTCGATGTATGTTCACTCACCTACTTCCCTGGTGGCTCAGACAGTAAAGCCACTGCCTGCAATGTGGGAGACCTGGGTTCAATCCCTGGGTCTCGAAGATTCCCTGGAGAAGGAAATGGCAACCCACTCCAGTACCCTTGCCTGGAAAATCCCATGGACAGAGGAGCCTGGTAGGCTACAGTCCATGGGGTGGCAAAGAGTTGGACATGACTGAGCGACTTCACTTCACTTACCTAAACCACATCACCCACAATGTTCCTCTATATCTATTTTTTAAAAACTGAATATCCTTTAAGTTTGAACTCATCTGTGGATCATTCTTTCAACTGAGCACCTACTATATGCCAGGTACTGCTATAGAGAACTCATCTGTGGATCATTCTTTCAACTGAGCACCTACTATATGCCAGGTACTGCTATAGAGAAAATCACCAAAACAGAAATAAAAAGAAATCCTTAACTTTATAAAGCTTGTCATTCTGGGAGAAGAGATACTAAATAAATAGCAAACATGATAAATAAGTAAATTATGCAACATTTATAGAATATGACAGATATTTTAAAAATAGAGCAGAATAAGTCAATAATGTCAGGAAAAATGGCAGTTTTAATTTTAAATTAAAGAAATTTAATTCAATAAATAGATAATGGAGGGGTCCATGAAGAGTCATCTTTTGAACAAGATTGAAAGGAGCCGAGTCTGTGGATGTACCTGCCCACTGATTTGCAGATTCTGGTGCCTTCCAGAGGTTAGACATTGAGGACACTTGTGCTGGGTATTTTCAGAGAGAAAGATGGTTAGTTGAGCAGCTTTTCCAGCTTGTCTAGGTTGGATGGCATCACTGACTCAATGGACATGAGTTTGAGCAAGCTTCAGGAGATGGTGAAGGACAGGGAAGTCTGGTGTGCTACAGTCCATGGGGTTGCAAAGAGTTGGACATGACTGAGCAACTGAACAACAAACAGCAACACCTAGATTCTCACAGTTAGGCTGCAACTGTGCAGAAGCACCGACACTTCCCAGCCAGCACTGGGTCCTCACTGATCCCCCTCACTGTCTTCCCAACACGAGGCACCCTTTGCCTGATTCACTCCTGAATCGATGGACTCAGATACAATGCCACACCTACTGAAGAGCTTTGGGGACAGCCCCTCCTTCCCCGTCCTTCCCATTCCTCAGCTCTACCTCCAATACCTCCTTAGCTCCCTTTTCCTGCCTTTATGTAGAAATTAATCATACTTTTAAAAATTAAATTGTTATTTGTATGCTTTACAGAGGTAGGGATGTATGTGTCATCTTTGCATCCCTAGCTATGATGCTTGATAAATATTTATTGAGTGAATGAAGGATGGAGGCCACCTAATATTTGTTTATGCTTACACATGTGAAAATGAAATTCAAAAAAAGCTAAAAGATCTACCCCAGGTCAAGCAAGTAGTCAATAGCAGATCTAGAATAGACTACAAGTAAAACAAGATGGCATCAACAATTAGAAAAAGGTGTATCCATGGCGTAGCATTTCAATGAGTCTAGAATGAGTTGTGCTAACATCAAAAATTATGTGTCCAAATAGTACAACATGTTACTAAAATAAACCAAGCACTAACAGACACCATTCTCACCAACTACTGTGATTTTAAAAACAAACAAACAAACATAAAAACACCTACCACAGTGCTAGGGGAATGTGAGATCTTGAGAAAGTTAGATTTGGTTTGCTCTCTAAATTCTATCGTTTATCTTTAATTTATTCCTATGAGACTGGTTATTTGCAGGCCACTTACCCAGTACTTTTCTTGGAGTACTTGAGAAAATATCAGGTCAATATAAAAATAATCCTCACCTCAGATATCAGCATGCTTTGAAATGATATCTAAATTTTCAGCTGAAATGTGAAGCCTCATATTTTAGGTATAGCCTCACTTCTGTGCATATGTAACAAGTAGCCAGATAGTCTACCCATCATTTCTTTGCAATCCCCTCCTGGTGTCGTCAAAGCCCAGAACATTGTCAACCTCTATCCCTGTGTATCTGCAGTCTGTTTCTCATTTGCTTTCTGTTAACACTTTTTACCTAGAGGTTTTGCTCTGGTCCCTTGGATTTGAATCCCGAGAACAATCTTATTTTGCATTAAGTAAATCTATAACCTCCATTTTTACACAAAGCCACCATGGGGCCTGCTATTCTGAGATGCCTCTTGATTCTCAATTCCCCATGTGGACCAAATTGAATACGCTTCACCCCTGCTTTGTTTCAATCTCTGATCATTGCCCCCCATCCCAAGGGCATTAAGTCAAACAGATTAGCTCCTACTTGTGTTTAATTCAGTCTCCCTATGTTTACTGCATGTCACCCATCCAGAGTGAATCACAGCTCCACATCTGTTCTTCCCTATGCTATAAACTTTACCAGCTTGTCTTAATAGAAAAGTTTTCTTTTTCTTCTTCAAGCCCAATATCCCTTCCCGACTAGTGACATAAATTTCTTAGGTGGGCCCCCCTAACAACAAAAAAGAAAACCTAAGTCTAATTAATTAAAGGGAAAAAAAAAGGAATTTATTGGATGGTGGATGATTATTCACAAAACTGAAGGAATGACAGAACAATAGCTTTCAGAATAAACAGGAACAAGGCCGCTCCTGGTATCTGACCTCTCGATCTATGGCGTTATCTCTTCAAGAAACCACTATCAGGATTAATCACCTTGGTAGGCAGAATAATGTCCCCTCCCCTAAAGATTATCTCCACTCTAAGCCCTGGAACCTGTGAATGTGTAATTTTACATGACAAAGGGACATTGTAGAAGTGATTGAGAATATGAACCTCCAGATGGAGAGATTATCCCAGATATCCCTCCAGGTCCAGTGTAATCACAAAAGTCTTTAAAAGCAGAGAACATTTTCTGGCTGAGTTAGAAAGAGAGAGTTGTAATGATGGAAGAAGGGCTAGATGGATGTGATCTTGCTGACTCTGAACATAGAGAAGGGGAGTCAAAAATCACTGAATGCAGGCAGCCTCCAGAAGCTAGAAAAAGTAAGGAAGCAGATCCTCCCCTGCAGCCAGAAACGAACACAGCTTTGCCAGCACCCTGGTCGTAGCCCAGTGAGACCTGTATTGGACTTCTGGTCTACAGAGCTAGTAGATAATACACTTGTGTTATTTTAAACCACTACATTTGTGTAATGCATTACAGCACCAGTAGAAAACTAACGGGATCTGATTTAGGAGATCGTCCTCCAAATTCCAAAATAAAAGAAGAAAACATCTGTTACCTCCAACCCCTCTGGAGGGTGATGGTGGGGGGCTTGCTCATCAGAAATTTTGGAGAACCTTTAATTCATGTTTGGATGGTCTGCTATGACCCATTTACAGCATGTGGTGAAACACTGCCTGCTCATCCCTGCCTCTACCTCTTTTTTTTTTTCTTAATAGAAGTACATTTTTTATATTTATTTATTTTCCTTTGGCTGCCTCAGGTCTTAGTTGTGTCATAAGGAATCATTTTGTTGTGGTGTATGTGCTTAGTTGATGCATGGTATGTGGGATCTTAATTCACCGACCAGGGATCAACCCACGTCCCCTGCATTGCAAGGCGAATTCTTAACCACTGGACCCCAAGGGAAGTCCCCGAAGTACAATTTTAAGTACAACATTGATTTACCATATTGTGTTAGTGTCAGGTATATGGCAACTCACTCCAGTACACTTGCCTGGAAAATTCCATGGATGGAGGAGTCTGGTAGACTCCAGTCTATGGGCTCACAAAGAGTTAGACATGGCTGAGTGACTTCACTTCATACAGTCTGAGGGGCTATTCAGTGGTATATTTCTTATACTGCACCTTATGACAGAAAGTGAAGAACTAAAGAGCCTCTTGATGAAAGTGAAAGAGGAGAGTGAAAAAGTTTGCTTAAAGCTCAGCATTCAGAAAACAAAGATCATGGCATTCAGTCCCATCACTTCATGGCAAATAGATGGAGAAACAGTGGAAACAGTGACAGACTTTATTTTGGGGGGCTCCAAAATCACTGAAGATGGTGATTGCAGCCATGAAATTAAAAGATGCTTACTCCTTGGAAGGAAAGTTATGACCAACCTAGACAACATATTAAAAAGCAGAGACATTACTTTACCAACAAAGGTCTGTCTGGTCAAGACTGTGGTTTTTCCAGTAGTCGTGTATGGGTGTGAGAATTGGACTATAGAAAAAGCTGAGCACCAAAGAATTGATGCTTTTGAACTGTGGTGCTGTAGAGGACTCTTCAGAGTCCCTTGGACTGCAAGGAGATCCAACCAGTCCATCCTAAAGGAAATCAGTCCTGATTATTCATTGGAAGGACTGATGTCAAAGCTGAAACTGCAATACTTTGGCCACCTAATGGGAAGAACTGACTCATTGGAAAAGACCCTGATGCTGGGAAAGATTGAAGACAGGAGGAAAAGGGGACAACCGAGGATGAGATGGTTGGATGGCATCACGGACTCAATGGACATGAGTCTGAGTAAGCTCCAGGAGTTGGTGATGGACAGGGGAGCCTGGCATGCTGCAGTCCATGGCGTTGCAGAGAGTCGGACACAACTGAGTGACTGAACTGAACTGACCCCTCCTATAGTGAGAAAGGTAGCAATTTGTCTGCTTTGGAACATACATATCCTATGATGCAAGTTGTTCTCTTGCCGTTTACACCTCTGCCAGCCCAGCATCTGAGGGCTTCCTGAACACCTAATAGATCTTCATAGTACCTTCAACATCATAACCTTTAACCAAGAAAATTACTTATAATAAAAATCAATGTGTGGAATTCCCTAGTGGTCCAGCGGTTTAGACTCTTCACTTCCACTGCAGGGCATATGGGTTCAGTCCCTGGTCAGGGAACTAAGATCCTGCATGCCACAAAGTGCAGCCAAAAACCAAATAAATGAAAAATTAACACAATGAGTTACTTCTCACAGGAGTCCCTATTATTCTTTTTTAACAATTATCATTGTTATTATCATGAATCCTTTCACCCAAAAGTATATACAGGGCCAGCAAAGAGACTCGTAGTTTAATGAAGGAACTTGTGACCTACAAACATTGCAGTGTTTCCCATAACCAGGGAGCGAGTGTAAAAGGCCCTTCTTGAGATCTAACAATGACATTGGCAATTTTCTCTTCTTTCCATGTTTCTGACACTTAGCTCAGCTGATGTATAGAAATCTGGATACCAAATATAAAAATGCTTTACCATAGATTTTGTGGTCACTCCATTCAGAAGGAGTCTCCCAAATCCCATTTGGCCTATGGACATTTCTAATGCCACTAAAAAGGGGGGTGGGGGAAGGGGAGAGGAAGAATAGTAAACATGGTGTTTTCTAGAATGATTACTCTAATTTTAAGTAGAAAATAGGATTTCCACTGCACATAGAGTACAACATGGATGGAAATTTGGAGTCCCTTGGCATTCCTTTATGTATTAATGAAAGAGAGCAAGCTTACAAGGTAAAATAACCTAGGGTCCAGAATCTTCAGGGATGGAGATATGTTTCATCAAAATATGGGGTAAAATAACTTACAGACACTGGTAGAAAGGAAGGAAAACTTTGAGTATGTACTTGGGAAGAAAAACCACAGATCCAGCAGTGGCTTCAAGACCTGTTGCAGAAAAAAGTCCTTTATTTCCTTCCTTGCTCTGTTGTGTGTTTGTGTGTGGGTATGGATATTACACGTCTATGTATATAACTTTTCTTTTGTTACTTAGTTGTTCCTAATTATTTTGCCAACAAAGGTCCGTCTAGTCAAGGCTATGGTTTTTCCAGTGGTCATGTATGGATGTGAGAGTTGGACTGTGAAGAAAGCCGAGCGCCGAAGAACTGATGCTTTTGAACTGTGGTGTTGGAGAAGACTCTTGAGAGTCCCTTGGACTGCGAGGAGATTCAACCTGTCCATTCTGAAGAAGATCAGTCCTGGGTGTTCTTTGGAAGGAATGATGCTAAAGCTGAAACTCCAGTACTTTGGCCACCTCATGCGAAGAGTTGACTCATTGGAAAAGACTCTGATGCTGGGAGGGATTGGGGGCAGGAAGAGAAGGGGACGACCGAGGATGAGATGGCTGGATGGCATCACTGACTCGATGGATGTGAGTTTGAGTGAACTCCGGGAGATGGTGATGGACAGGGAGGCCTGGCATGCTGCGATTAATGGGATCACAAGGAGTCGGACATGACTGAGTGACTGAACTGAACTAAATATATGTTGGCTGTGGGTAAATTCCCCTAAGTTTCTTCAGTTGCACTACACTGCAACAGGAAAGAGACTAAACTAGAACAAATATTCATCATCCAAATATTTTGAAACTGAAATGAAATAAACACGTTAGACTTTAGGATATGTGTGGTGATGGTGCATTTTTGATGTGGATGTAAAGATGTTATGAATATGGGCAGACAAGGCCTGGGTTACAGGGCACAAGTGTTCAGCACTGCTTATCATATTGGCCCCAACACCTTATTTTTTTCCTCTGGGGAGACAGCCCTGTCCTATTTTAAGATGTCTCCAGACCTTCAGTATACTGCTCTGCTCTCTCCTGGATGAGCAGTTTACATATGGGCCAACTGGGACAAAACAGACATGGAAGACTTGGAACAGTCGTAGCTTAAACAGAATGTCACACAGCTGGAAAGTAGCTGAACTTAATTCATTTTAATGGCAAAACCCTGCAAAGACTGTTCGTTGGTCTTTCGTGATGTTCTCATGATGTTCACGTTTATCAGTACTTCCTCCCAAGATCCCTGAGCTGCCTAGTTCCTAATCTTTCTCTGGGCTGGATTTTTAGCTTTCCCCTCAGCAATATAGGCTATTGCTTATCTTGCTAATTAACTTCTCTTTTAAAAAACAAGAGCTGTTTTTTTGTTACTTGCTGTTAATGAACTCTGACACATTTGCTCAAACATTCATCTGAGCTATGCATAAAAGAGAGTCTATTTTGTACAATTACTCCAGACCCATTCTTAATGAAGATTCCCCACCCTGGGGTGTACTATGGCAGTTCACTCACTGAGAAATACTTAACCACGTGGGAAGCATCTTCTCCGGCATTTTGTCAGCCTTAATGTTGGGTGGAATTCTCTGTGCCTTTGGAGAGTCAACTCATTTCTACTATCTTTGACTTTGCTCTTAGCGGGTATTTATTCCTCTTTGGAAACTCTTCAAAAATGGAGAATTATTGGGTCTCCACCTCCATATGCTGTCAGACCCCTCTCCCTCCTCCAGGTTACTCTCACTCTCAGCCCATTCCGTTGAATGAGAGGCAGCTCAAACATTCATGGCTGCTACTGTCAGGAGGGAGCAGTGGTGACTGCTGCCACAGACGACTCCACATCACCACCTCACCACCGCTTATCTAATCTATGAATGGTTGTTGGGATCCATTATTTTAACAGCTTCAGTTTTGGGGAGCAATCCCACATTATTAACTATGAAGGATGTTCACTACTTCACTACTAGATAGAAGCACTTTCCATGGTCCACTAGCTTATATATACCATAAGTGGTTTCTGGGCTGCATCTTCTTGTCTGCCACTGGAGTTAACATGCCTTTGCTGGTACACAGTGCTAAGCATTCAAAGTTAGTGAGTAATTCAGATGTCACTCTTCGTTTTAACTATATAACTATTCTAGCCTCCATCCCTGACCAATAAGTGTCTTTAGAACCATCCTCAATATCAATAAACAAGGAAGGGACTTGATAACATTATTGATAACAGCGCTGTAAGGCTGACACAGGAAGCTTACATACTAGCCCATTTCTAATAGCATCTTGATTCTGGAGTCCAAAAAAGGCTCCAGATAGAGCCTTAGAGAACCTAAGCACTGGAAGGTTATATAAGCACCTGTTTATATGTCAAGTTAAAGGTGATAAGCACATTACAAAATAAAGTTCAACTTAATTTTATTTTCCCACTATTATTATTTTGAATCTTTTTTATACTATAATGTTATAAAATTTTTTCACAAATTGACATGGTGTTTCCACTTTACTGTTGGCACATGTTATTAGGAAATCATTAGACTCCCCGCCCCAATATTGAACAGTTTTGTCAAATCTGTCTCTTGATGGTAATTTTTGCCAAATAAGAAAATTTCCTGAATCAGCTTACACTCTAATTTTCTTTTTTGTCTAGAATAGATATGATTAGGAAATTTATAAATTTGCATCACAGCAAGATGCCCACAGCTGAGAAGTTTTCCCAAAACACTCACAGTGATACTTTCTGCCGGGACAGAACATTCTCTGATGTAAAAATTCTCACATGTACAAAGTAGCTCATGACCAGCAATACTTATATTCTGAATGCCTATTTTTAGAGAAATAAATGGAATTTAGGTAAGTCATTTCTAAGGAGACTGCTTTGGGGGGGGGGGGGCAATCATGTAACTGCATGCATTAGGTACAGCTAATATATTTTTTAATATATTTAATATATTTTGCTTGAATTCCATTACCTTCTTGGGTTCAAGGAAAAACATATCTCTAGTTTGCTCTGGCCTCTATTCCTTCTTCTAAAGCCCCAGGCCTAATGCAGCACCTCAGGCATTTTTCCTAAGGAAAGGAAACCTAATTCCTAGCAATGCCACACACTGTAGACTATAAATTTGTGAATATCCATCCATTTACAGAACAGTGTTCTCCTGGAGTTGCAACCCTACCATTCTCAGGGTTCCTTCCCTCCCTCCATCTCACAGTGCAACCCATCTCACAGTGCTCTGCATAGCCTCTCTCCACTTTGGACCCTCATCTGGAGACAGCAACAAAGAGAGTAAGAAAATAGGAGTCATTAATGCTATGTCACTAAGGCAACAGTTCAGGGGACAGCCCAAAGTGTCTCAGCTCAGTTCAGTTCAGTTGCTCAGTCATGTCCGACTCTTTGCGAACCCATGAATCGCAGCACGCCAGGCCTCCCTGTCCATCACCAACTCCCGGAGTTCACTCAGACTCGCGTCCATCGAGTTGGTGATGCCATCCAGCCATCTCATCCTCTGTCGTCCCCTTCTCCTCCTGCCCTCAATCCCTCCCAGCATCAGAGTCTTTTCCAATGAGTCAACCTTCTCATGAGGTGGCCAAAGTACTGGAGTTTCAGCTTTAGCATCATTCCTTCCAAAGAAATCCCAGGGCTGATCTCCTTTAGAATGCCTCACCACACTCTTTGGTCCCCACAATCAGTGCTTCTGCTCTTTCTGTTGGTGTATACCTCTCTACTAGATACAGTGTCCATGCACACGGAGCGGCCTCTGAGATAGGCATGTACAGCTCTGATATTTAGCCCGCCTGTAATGAGTATGAAAAACACAAATCACTAAGGAAGATGCTTGCTCTAAGACATAGTATCCAATTGAGCCAAGGACATTTGTGAGGGAGTTATCAGTCCTCACTTAGCAGGAAAAATGTCCTCAAAAGTCTTTTAACATGTATGATATACCACTTTAGTGGTAAATATTATGTTTATAAATAAGATATCAAGCTGCATTATCAGAAAGACTGTAATGCGTGGCTAGACTCAGAAGGCTCCAATACAGCGCCACATCAGGCTATCCACATGGATGTCAATATGTATATACAAGCCTTGTCTGGATCCTAGCTTTCTCTGAATGATAATTTTCCCTCAGTCTTTCAGCCAGTGGCACACCTCTTCCCAAATCATAAGCTGATCCTGATCATTCCTTATCTGGCAAAGGATCTGAGTGCCAGGATACAAGCCTAGAGTCAAAAGAGTAAGAAGTTTGGGTATACAAGTCTGTATTTGACTCTCCACTCAAAATAATTGATGAAACTTCCAAAATGTTTTTCATTAAACTTAGAAAGAACCAGTAAGGGAGATAGCGCATTAAATAGGGGACCCCTCCAAAAGATGTGTTCATGTCCTAATCTATGAAAACTTTTATTACCTTATATAGCTAAAGAGTGGATACCACCTTCTCTAAAGTGTTACTTGATCACTCCTCTATCCTGAATTATTTGAGAGGGCCATAAATGTCATCACATGTACCATTATGAGACAAAGGCAGATACAGAAAGGAGCAGAAAGCAGTGTGGCAAAGATTAGAGTGATGGGACCATAAGCGCAGGAATGCTAGTCAGCCGGCAGAAGCTGGAAGCTAAAGGGAACCAGTTCTTTCCTAGAGCCTCAGAGGAAAAGCAGGACTACTGACACCTTGATTTAAGACTCCTGGGTTCCATAATTGTGAAGGACTAACTATGTGTTGTTTTAAGCCCCTAGGATTTTGATGATTTCTTACAGCAGCCACAGGAAATGAATATAGAGGATAAAAAGTCTTTTATGGACTTGTGTGTATACCTTGTAGCCAGAGATATTTTGTTACATATCCTTCAAAAGCATTAGAAAAGACATTTGACCAGTGACAGTTTCAACATAATCCCTCAAGGTAATTAAATCTCTCATGCTTTGCAAAGGCCTGCCAACACACAATTGCCACTATACAATTAACTTATCCAAATAAACCAGAACTTCCAAATAGCTTATGATCTATGAAGGGGGGTCGTGGGGATGTCAATGGTATGCAATTGTACCTCCAGCACTAGGAAAATTCATTTTAAGGAGTTTGTTATTTCCTTTTCCTTCTCTGTTAATAGAAACATACTGAATAAAATACTGGGCATCAAATCACTGGCTTTCTTCCTAGTAGACATGTGTCTGCATATGCAGTCCCTTCAGTTGTGTCTGACTCTTTGTAACCCCATGGACTGCAGCACACCAGGTTCCCCTGTCTATGGCATTTTCCTGACAAGAATATTGAGTGGGTTGCCACACTCTCTTCTAGGGGATCTTCCCCACCCAGGGATCAAACTCACATCTCCTGAGTAGGCAGATTCTTTACCATCTGAGCTACCTGGGAAGCCCTTAATACCATTAACCAAAGACAACTCACTAAGTCACTGAACCTTCTAGATTCTCTCCCATAAGGTCACAGGGACTCCATCTATCTCTGAACGGTGCTGCCCCCTTTCAATAAGCCCACATGCTAGGCAGGAAGAAAGAATATCATTGCCACCAACCCTCAGCTACTTCTCTAGCTCTCTTTCATTATTTAAGTGTCAAGAAACATCCAAAGTCGAAATTGTTGATATTTCACAGCCCAGCCCTCCATTCTCCTACCACAATCTGTATGCTAAATACATTAGGAAATTCTTCCTGATCTCCTGACTTATATATCTGACTGTACACAATAGTAAACAGGGAATTATATATGTAGCTTGGTCAGAGTGGTAACTTAAGTGCAATTGCCAATAATAAACAATGTAACAGATGAGATGGGTTGGAATCTAGCCCGATTAGTACATATATCCTCAAACATGCAGGACCTCTACAAAGATCTATACCAGGGTCCCCATTCACCTAAGTTATAAAGGTCAAAGCCAAAAGTCAAAGTGGATAATTAGGATCATGACATCAAGATGTGGGATGCTAATTGCTTTAATTTTACTAAAGGCCAAGAACTGTTGAAGAGCTGGCCCAATATGACTGGAATGTTATGAAAATCTTGATGAGGGCTTTTAGGAGATGATAAGCTTTAACAGCAAGTAAAAGACACCTAGGTATTAGGAGTCTATGGTCATCATTATTGAAAAAAATTCAAGCTAAGGAAGAAAACAGAAACAAAATTACAATGACAACTGAGGAAGGCTAGAAACCCAATTTCTATGGTTCATGTGCCACAAATTTAGAGTGGTGATTTCAAACTTTAATATTTATACAAATCACCTGCAGACTGTGCAGTTTTTAATTCAATATATATGGAGTTGGGCCTGAGAGCCTGCATTTTCCACAAGCTCTTAGGAGATGCAGACTGCTGATCTAAGGACCACACTATGAGAAGCAAAGCTTTATGGCTTTATAGTGAAGATCTGAAATAGGGTGCTACCCTCCTTCAGTTAATTATAGCAGCACATATGCTGCTCTTCAGCCTTGATTAGTTCAGTGCACTCAGCTACATGTTTATCTACAAGCCTGAAAGAGCAATATTGAAAGCTAATGCCCTGGGCCACCTGTCATTGCAGATTCCCAATTATGTTGTATTCCTTCCATTAAAAACTATTATGTTACAAGATCTCCCTGACCAATCTCTCCAGTTGATCAAATCACAGTAGCTTCTGCCTGAAGGTAGATGGCTGAGAAGGTATGAAAGTGCCTGAGGAATTTACACTGGTCACAAGACATCAGCTTGAGTTAACAGCATAGAAAAGAAAAGAAATCTTATTTCTCTTCTACACAGCAACCGTTACAGAATCTTGACCAATGCACTTATTTTTCTTTGCAGAATTATTTCCATCAAAGTGTTAGTTAGAAACTGTATCTTGCACAAACATATGGGGGAGGAACCAGAATTCATATTGATTCAGTTTGGACAGAAAACACTTGTAAGGGTTTATAAAATGCTTGGCTATTCAGGAAAACTTCTGAAATTCCTGTATTTCTCCTGGAAATGTCCAAGAATCTTTAATTGAAGAACTATATTGAACAGAATTATCTTAATTGTGTTTCAAAATTCAAAGAGTTTCTAATTTTAAGTCAAACAACTACTGCAACAAACACAGTTTTCTGCCACTGCTTGTGGCTTGGCGTTACGTAGGGTGAGCTTCGGAGAAGGCGATGGCACCCCACGCCAGTACTCTTGCCTGGAAAATCCCATGGACAGAGGAGCCTGGTAGGCTGCGGTCCATGGGGTCGCGAAGAGTCGGACACGACTGAGTGACTTCCCTTTCACTTTTCACTTTCATGCATTGGAGAAGGAAATGGCAACCCACTCCAGTGTTCTTGCCTGGAGAATCCCAGGGACTGGGGAGCCTGGTGGGCTGCCGTCTATGGGGTCGCACAGAGTCGGACACGACTGAAGCGACTTAGCAGCAGCAGCAGCAGGGTGAGCTTGATTTGTCAGTGATGCCTAATCTGAGTATTAGTGAAGAAAGACACTATAGGAAGGCAAAAAGCCCCAAACCTGACACCAATCCTTCCCATTGTGTCTGAATATGTGGACGGCTGTGGGACAGTAAACGATAGAGACTGTTCAGAAGCCCCTGAAGCACAAAGTCTTGTTCTTGGAATAAATAGTACAAAAACTCACCAAGTTCCCCAAAACTTTTTAAGTTTTCCATATATAAAAGTGATGTGATTATTTTCTATTATGTTTGAATCACTTTATACTATAAATTATGACTTTTCATATATTCTAAACCAGTTTTGAAGTGAGACATCTAAGAGGATAAAACTAAAGTTCAGATGCTACATAATTTGTTGAAGAAAGAGGTTAGTAATCAACAAAGCCAGATGGTAAAGCCAGATTTTTTAAGTCCAATATTTTTTTCATGTTCAGCAAACTAACCTTTGATGTATCTTTCTATATTCAACAAGTAGAATCAAGCCTGCTGATTTTACAATGAGGCAAAATGCCTTACTCTTTGCATCCAGACTTAACTTAGACAATCCAAGTAGACTGTAGTTATTAACATTAATATACCCATGCGGCCCTTCACTCATTTATGTTGCCAAACTCTCCTTTTGTATGACCTATGGTAATGGGTCAAGGTTGAGCTGTTACACTGAAATAATTGAGATCTGAGCCATACAAGCTTCCAGGTACATGCAAAATATTCTTACCAACTGTAAAAACTTTAGAAGTATTTTCTGCCTAATTGGTATTACTGAATATATTAGAAGACCATACCTTCTAAAAACTCATAAGAGCCATGAAATGAAGAAAACAACTGTTCTCTGGCTAGCATAATCAGGAGAGCAGTCAATTTTTTTTTTCCCCCACCGAGGAATAAAGCACAGTCATGGTCTCATAAAATGATGCTTCCTTATTATTTAAATTATTATGTCCCTCAGGAGTGTATGACAAAGAGTAACAGTGTGACAGTCTGCTGTCTATTATATCCATTGGAGTTCTGCAGTGGTTTGTGAGGGTTGTATGTGGATACATGGTGGAAAAGAATAAGGGGAAAAGTTAAATGTGAATAATTTTAGTTTTAAAAGCTATCTTTTTGAAACTGTCTACTTTTTCCTCGACTTTTTATCTATTTCTCAACACAGCATTTTCCTTTTTTTCTCTAAGTTCATCTTCTTTGCTTCAGAGTTAATAGCAATGCCCATTTAACAGCAAATCTCCAAGAATTCATTATATGGGTCATCATTGTGTGCTTTGGAGAATTCAAACTTCCTGAACTGTAAGTCAATTTTGATTCCTCAATATCTATGCAAAACAGTTGCTAAATGCTAATAATATAGAAAATGAAACATACTCAATCATCATTTGGAATTTTTTATGAGAGAAATCACGAGTGAAAATTTAAATCCACACAATTGTTATGAGCTCATATATCTGCTCTGCTTATAATTACCACAATCATTTTCCAGCTAATAGAATAATCATTAGGAACAGAAAATTTAATAATGTGCACTGATTAATTGTTTCCAGATACACTTTCTTGATCTTAGAGTGAACATAGTCCCTTCTAGGTGGAAGGATAGGTGTCCATAGTGGTTTGTTAGGAAACAGAAATACATTTTCAGAATGTGTCCGGATGAACCAATGTAGAGATGAAAGGAACTCAACTTGCTGATCTGCATCAAGAAGTGTCAGACAATGGAGAGGATTATGACATATTGAGTTACTGTCACTGTTTATTGAGAGGAGGATGCATAACTTAGCATTTCCTACTAAAATTTCATTGTAAGGAAACCAAGAGTTACTGAATAAGGGCCATGAAGCTCATCTCCTGGATTATTTCCTTTCTGGCACAATCCAGACTGATTACCATCACTCATTTGTGACTCACTGGGGGAAAGTCTTGCCTTTTTCTATTATTGTCATTGCATCAACTTTAATTAAATGTATTCAATTATTGTGTAATAGGAGATGTTTTATTAATAACTGTGCATATTATCATGGAAAATTCTCCTTTTCAGTAATGCTATCACATCAAATTTCTGGGGGGAAAAAAAGCCATGACTCAGAGTCCAGGTTGATAATAAGGAAAAAAGCTAGAGTCTTCAGTGCTCCATGTCTCATTGTCAAATAGGGCCCTCACCATAATTACCACACCATTACTGATCACCAGAAACTGACATTATAAAAAATATGACTTAACAAAGCTCCAGTCCCTACAGTGGCATTGCCCTCTTATAATTCACGTCCTTTGAAAATACAGATTTCAGCTTACTAATGAAGCCTATTTGCTTCTCTGTTCTTTGTTCAAATGAAATTATATTAACCAATTTTACTTTTTTAATTACAAATCAGTATACCAGATAATGAATGTCTAATATAATTTCAATATTCTAACAAATAAAATTGTTTTATTATTTGAATAACTATAATAAAACAAACATATTTTATATAATTATTTCTTTCACCTACAGGGTTTTCTGTTCAAAGAAAAGTGTAAGGAATATTCAAAGCTTATTACAAAACTACCAATTAGCATTCCAATTATGCAATTTTCAAAAGGAAAAAAAATAGTCACAAATACTGTTATTCTACATAAACAATTTTGTATATATTTCTAATATTTAAACACTATTATAAGCCCTATTTCTGACATCCTAACCTTACAATATTAAATAGAAAATTCCTGAAAAAACACTAAGCACATAACTTTCCTCCTCTACTTCTATCCAAAAGGGGAGTTATATTTTTAAATAATATTTAAAGAGCAATCAGCCATTTATATTATTACAATAATGAGAAATGGGCTTAAAGAATGGAATGTGGAGTTTTACATTAGTGTTTTCCTTCTAATGACCAAACAACTGTTGAAAGCACTAATCCACTCATGCTGTCAGATCAACTATCTGCAATTATATTTTATTCAAGTGTAAGCCCAGCATTAAACAAAGGGGTACTGAAATGGGAAAACAAAATTTTAAAATCCTAAATAAATAGCGCATTAATGATCCTTTGGGCATTTGGCTCCCAATTATTTTAAAAGGCGGGGGTACTGGAAATAACTTTGATTTTGAAATCAGTCAGACATTCCACATGTTAGCAATATAAACTTTAACATGTTATTTAATCTCTCTCCTGTTATACAAGTTATAGAACTATTGAAAATAGCACACAAGAGATATCTGGTTCAAGATGACTAACTAGGCTCAAACATTTGCCTCCTGAACCCCAAATTCTAGGAAAATAATACAACACAAAGAAAAATAAATTTCTAGAAATGCTGAAAGTCTGAGTTGGCATCATCAATTGATTGGAACAGTTGACTTTCCAGAAAATATAAGACAGATGACAAGAAGACAAAGAAACCAAAGAGAGCCAAGAGAGCAGAACCACACAGGAAAGCAAAACCATAAAGAAAAATAAGGACGCCACTGAAAAGTGAAAGCTGAGAGCAGAATCCAAAAGGCTCATGCAAGATTAGAGCTGTAAGAAAGAATGGCCAGGGGGCTGTTCATCAGGTAATTGGTTGAAGAACAGAGCAGCTGACTTTTGATCCTACTCAGAGGATATAATCATGAGAATAGCGTCCAAATTAGTAAATCTAACATTACAGTACAGTGTAGGCACAGCGGTGGCTGCAATGGGGCACAAGCGAAGCCAAGAGGAGCAACCCCATGCCCGAGGTAAGGAGCAGAGGCTGCACTTTGCTGGAGCAGCCGTGAAGAGATACCCCACATCCAAGGTTAGAAAAACCCCAGGGAGACAGTAGGCACTGAGAGAGGGCACCAGAGGGCAGATAGACGGAAACCACAATCACAGACAACCAGCCAATATGATCACATGGACAACAGCCTTGTCTAACTCAGTGAAACTAAGCCATGCTGTGTGGGGCCACCCAAGATGGGAGGGTCATGGTAGAGAGGCCTGACAGAATGTGGTCCACTGGAGAAGGGAATGGCAAGCCACTTGAGGATTCTTGCCTTGAGAACCCTATGAACAGTATGAAAACGCAAAAATATAGGACACTGAAAGATGAACTCCCCAGGTAAGTAAGTGCCCAATATGCTACTGGAGATCAGTGGAGAAATATCTCCAGAAAGAATGAAGGGATGGAGTCAAAGCGAAAACAACACCCAGTTGTGAATGTGACTGGTGATGGAAGCAAGGTGCAATGCTGTAAAGAGCAATATTGCATAGGAACCTGGAATGTTAGGTCCATGAATCAAGGCAAATTGGAAGTGGTCAAACAGGAGATGGCAAGAGTGAATGTTGACATTCTAGGAAACAGCGAACTAAAATGGACTGGAATGGGTGAATTTAATTCAGATGACTATTATATCTACTACTGCAGGCAGGAATCCCTCAGAAGAAATGGAGTAGCCATTATGGTCAACAAGAGTCTGAAAAGCAGTACTTGGATGCAATCTCAAAAATGACAGAATGATCTCTCTTTGTTTCCAAGGCAAACCATTCAATATCATGGTAATCCAAGTCTATGCCCCAACCAGTAATGCTGAAGAAGCTGAAGTTGAACGGTTCTATGAAGACCTACAAGACCTTTTAGAACTAACACCCAAAAAAGATGTCCTTTTCATTACAGGGGACTGGAATGCAAAAGTATAAAGTCAAGAAACACCTGGAGTAACAGGTAAATTTGGCCTTGGAATGTGGAATGAAGCAGGGCAAAAGTTAACAGAGTTCTCCCAAGAGAATGCATTGGTCATAGCAAACACCCTCTTCCAACAATATAAGAGAAGACCCTACACATGGACATCATCAGATGGTCAACACTGAAATCAGATTGATTATATTGTTTGCAGCCAAAGATGGAGAAGCTCTATACAGTCAACAAAAACAAGACCAGGAGCTGACTGTGGCTCAGATCATGAACACCTTATTGCCAAATTCAGACTGAAATTGGAGAAAGCGGAGAAAACCACTAGACCGTTCAGGTATGACCTAAATCAAATCCCTTATGACTATACTATGGAAGTGAGAAATAGATTTAAGGGACTAGATCTCATGGAGAGAGTGCCTGATGAACTATGGACGGAGGTTCGTGACATTGTACAGGAGACAGGAAGCAAGACCATCCCCAAGAAAAAGAAATGCAAAAAACCAAAATGGCTGTCTAAGGAGGCCTTACAAATAGCTAGGAAAGAAGAGAAGTGAAAAGCAAAAAAAGAAAAGGAAAGATCTACCCACTTGAATGCAGAGTTCCAAAGAATAGCAAGAAGAGATAAGAAAACCTTCCTCAGCGATCAATGCAAAGAAATAGAGGGAAACAATAGAATGGGAAAGTTTAGAGATCTCTTCAGGAAAGTTAGAGATACCAAAGGAATATTTCATGAAAAGATGGGCTCAATAATGGGCAGAAATGGTAGGGACCTAACAGAAGCAGAAGATATTAAGAAGAGATAGCAAGAATACACAGAAGAACTGTACACAAAAGATCTTCATGACCCAGGTAATCACGATGGTGTGATCAGTCACTCAGAGCGAGACATCCTCGATGTGAACTCACGTGGGACTTAGGAAGCATCACTACAAACAAAGCTAGAGGACATGAAAGAATTCAGTTGAGCTATTGCAAATCCTCAAACATGATGCTGTGAAAGTACTGCACTCAATATCCCAGCCAATTTGGAAAACTCAGCAGTGGCCACAGGACTGGAAAAATCAGTTTTCATTCCAATCCCAAAGAAAGGCAATACCAAAGAATGCTCAAACTGCTGCACAATTGCACTCATCTCACACACTAGTAACATGATGCTTAAAATTCTCCAAGCCAGGCTTTAGCAATACGTGACTGTGAACTTCCAGATGTTCAAGCTGGTTTTAGAAAAGGCAGAGGAACCAGAGATCAAATTGCCAACATCTGCTGGATCATGGGAAAAGCAAGAGAGCTCCAGAAAAACATCTATTTCTGCTTTATTGACTATGCCAAAGCCTTTGACTGTGTGGATCACAATAAACTGTGGAAAATTCTGAAAGAGATGGGAATACCAGACCACCTGAGCTGCCTCTTGAGAAATCTGTATGCAGGTCAGGAAGCAACACTTAGAACTGGACATGGAACAACAGACTGGTTCCAAATAGGAAAAGGAGTGTGTCAAGGCTGTATATTGTCACTCTGCTTATTTAACTTATATGCAGAGTACATCATAAGAAACGCTGGGCTTGAAGAGGCACAACCTGGAATCAAGATTGCCAGGAGAAATATCAATAACCTCAGATATGCAGATGACACCACCCTTACAGCAGAAAGTGAAGAAGAACTAAAGAGCTTTGTGATAAAAGTGAAAGAGGAGATTGAAAAAGTTGACTTAAAGCTCAACATTCAGAAAACTAAGATCATGGCATACAGTACCAACACTTCATGGCAAATAGATGGGGAAACAGTGGAACCAGTGGCTGACTTTATTTTTCTGGGCTCCAAAATCACTGCAGATGGTGATTGCAGCCATGAAATTAAAAGACACTTACTCCTTGGAAGGAAAGTTATGACCAACCTAGATAACATATTAAAAAGCAGAGACATTACTTGGCCAACAAAGGTCCATCTAGTTCAGGCTATGGTTTTCCCAAGTGGTCATGTATAGATACGCGAATTAGACTATAAAGAAAGCTGAGCGGCAAAGAATTGATGCTTTTGAACTGTGGTGTTAGAGAAGACTCTTAAGAGTCCCTTGGACTGCAAGGAGATCCAACCAGTCCATCCTAAAGGAGATCAGTCTGGGGTATTTATTGGAAGGACTGATGTTGAAGCTGAAACTACAATAGTTTGGCCACCTGATGTGAAGAGCTGAGTCATTTTAAAAATCCCTGTTGCTGGGAAAGATTGAGGACAGGAGGAGAAGGGGATGACAGAGGATGAGATGGTTGGATGGCATCACTGACTCAATGGACATGGGTTTGTGTGGACTCCGGGTGTTGGTGATGGACAGGGAGGCCTGTCGTGCTGCGGTTCATGGGGTCGCAAAGAGTCAGACATGATGAGCCATTGAACTGAACTTAACACGACAGTGTAGGCTTCCTAGGTGGTTCAGTGGTAAAAGAAGTTCAGTTCAGTTGCCCAGTGGTGTCTGACTCTTTGCGACTCCATGGACTGCAGCTCACCAGGTGTCCCTGTCCATCACCAACTCCCGGAGCTTACTTAGACTCATGTCCATCGAGTCAGTGATGCCATCCAACCATCTCATCCTCTGTTGTCCCTTTTCCTCCTGCCTTCAATCTTTCCCAGCATCAGGGTTTTTTCAATGAGTCAGTTATTCACATCAGGTGACCAAAGTATTGGCGTTTCAGAGATAACTCCAGTGGTAAAGAATCCAGCTGCCAATACAGGAGACACAGAAGACCTGGGTTCGATCCCTGGGTGAGGAAGATCTGGAGAAGGGAATAGCAACCCACTCCAGTGTTCTGGCCTGAAAAAACCCATGGAGAAAGGAGCCTAGTAAGCTACAGTCCATGAGGTCGCAAAGAGTCTGAAGTGACTGAGTGACTGAACATGCACACACTATAATGTAAGCAGTAGAGCAGAGGAAAAAAAAGAGAAAGTGCTCCCAGGTAGCCTATTACTCTCACCAAAGACAAGTTCTTACTCAAAAGTCAAGGAATTTTCATGCTCTAATCATGAACCCCCTTCATCTCCCAATACACACACTCATGCAGTGCTAAGGACACTGTAATCCATAGAAATAAGCAAGAATCAGTAGACATTTCAAGAGAAATAAAAACATGATACAGGCAAATAAACCTGTTGGAAAAAGAAACTACCAACAAATACTAATACAAGAAAGAAAAAAGAAGGGAAAACAAAGTTTTAGAGATATTCAAGAGAATACTGCAAACATATATTTTTTTTAATTTTTATTTTTACTTTATTTTACTTTACAATACTGTATTGGTTTTGCCATACATTGACATGTATCCACCACAGGTGTACATGTGTTCTCAAACATGAATCCCCCTCCCACCTCCCTCCCCATAACATCTCTCTGGGTCATCCCCGTGCACCAGCCCCAAGCATGCTGTATCCTGCATTGGACATAGACTGGTGATTCGATTCTTACATGATAGTATACATGTTTCAATGCCATTCTCCCAAATCATCCCACCCTCTCCCTCTCCCTCTGAGTCCAAAAGTCCATTATACACATCTGTGTCTTTTTTGCTGTCTTGCATACAGGGTCATCATTGCCATCTTTCTAAATTCTATATATATGTTAGTATACTGTATTGGTGTTTTTCTTTCTGGCTTACTTCACTCTGTATAATCAGCTCCAGTTTCATCCATCTCATCAGAACTGATTCAAATGTATTCTTTTTAATGGCTGAGTAATACTCCATTGTGTATATGTACCACAGCTTTCTTATCCGTTCATCTGCATATTTTTAAAATTAATGAAAGAACAACCTGCAGTGAAAAAAGGAATAGTCGAGTACTTGAAAATTCAAAATACAATTATTGAACTGAGAATGAAGTAGACCTATACTTCCTGGAAGAGGGCATGGCAACCCACTCCTGTATTCTTGCCTGGAGAATCCCATTGACAGAGGAGCCTGGCAGGCTACTATGGTCCATAGGATTGCACAGAGCTGGATACGACTGAAGAGACTTAGCACAGACATATACTAAGTATCAGACTTTACATAGTAAGTCAAGGAATTCTTTTAGAAGGCACTACAATTGGGCAAAAAAAATGAAAAGTTTAAGATTGGAAGTAATCTAAGTGTCCATCAACTGATAAAAGGCTAAAGAAGATGTGGAGTGAGTGTGTGTGTGTGTGTGTGTGTGTGTGTGTGTGTGTGTATACAATGGAATATTACTCAACCATTAAAAAGAATGAAATAATATCATTTGTAGCAACCTGGATGGACCTGGAGATTATTACACTAAGTGAAGTAAGTTAGAAGGAGAAAGATAAAATCATACAATATCATTTATATGCAGAATATTAAAAAAAGAAACAGATGAACTTATTTACAAAACAGAAACAGATTCATAGAGAATGAATTCATGTGGTGGGAAAGGGATAGATTGGGAGTTTGGGACTGACAAGTATATATAGCAACATTTAAAATGGATAACAATAAGAAATTAATGCAAAAATAAATAAAAAATAAAAAACCCTCAAAAATGAATAGCTTTGATTAGACTAAAAGAGAAAATACAGAATTTAAAAATATACTTCATACTTGGTAAGGGTATATATTGTTTCATAAGACTTTTATTACATATGTACACATTCAGTTCAGTTCAGTTGGTCAGTCATGTCCAACTCCTTGCGACCCCATGAACTGCAGCATGCCAGGCCTCCCTGTCCATCACCAATTCCCAGGGTTCACTCAAACTCATGTCCATCTAGTTGGTGATACCATCCAGCCATCTCATCCTCTGTCATCCCCTTCTCCTCCTGCCCCCAATCCCTCCCAGCATCAGAGTCTTTTCCAATGAGTCAACTCTTCGCATGAGGTGGCCAAAGTACTGAAGTTTCAGCTTCAACATCAGTCCTTCCAAAGAATACCCAAGACTGATCTTTAGAATGGACTGGTTGGATCTCCTTGCAGTCCAAGGGACTCTCAAGAGTCTTCTCCAACACCACAGTTCAAAAGCAACAATTCTTTGGTGCTCAGCCTCCTTTATGGTCCAACTCTTACATCCATATATGACCACAGGAAAAACCATAGCCTTGACTAGATGGACGTTTGTTGGCAAAGCAATGTCTCTGCTTTTGAATATGCTATCTACGTTGGTCATAACTTTCCTTCCAAGGAGTAAGTGTCTTTTAATTTCCTGGCTGTAGTCACCATCTGCAGTGCTTTGGAGCCCCCCAAAATAAAGTCTGTCACTGTTTCCACTGTTTCCCCATCTATTTCCCATGAAGTGATGGCACCAGATGCCATGATCTTAGTTTTCTGAATGTTGAGCTTTAGGCCAACTTTTTCACTCTCCTCTTTCACTTTCATCAAGAGGCCTTTTAGTTCCTCTTCACTTTCTGCCATAAGGGTGGTGTCATCCACATATCTGAGGTTATTGATATTTCTCCCAGCGGTCTTGATTCCAGCTTGTGCTTCTTCCAGCCCACCGTTTCTCATGATGTACTCTGCATATAAGTAAGCTGTAATGTACATTATATTTCTTTTGGGTCACAGCCACTAAAGTTTGAAATAAATAGTCCCATGTTAAAAAGTTTTAAAAAACTGATATGGGAATAAAGGCAAAATTCCAATCTCATTGTAATAGAAGTTTCAGAAGAAAACCAATAGAATGACAAGTAGGCTAGGGTAACAGTATTAAATAGAATTTAAGATGAACTTGACAAATATTTATTTAGAGTAAAAGATGTAATTCTCTCTAGACATGTGAGTTCATATGTCCACCATAGGATGAGTACCAATATCTCTATAGTAGCTGTATTCCTAATAGCCAAAACCTGGAAGCAACCTAGACAGCTATCACCAGGAGAGAAGATAAATAAATCCTGATATATTTACACAACAGAATACTCAGTAGTGTTTTTAAAATCAACTAATGCTAAATGCAACATTGTGGATAAATCTCTCTGACTTAGTGATGAGTCATAAAAAGCTAGATAAGAAGTACATACAATCCATTTATTTGTGAATCAAGAACAGACAAAACTGATCAGCGATAAAAAGGAGTCAGCACATGGTATACTGTTGAAAGGTGAGAACATCAACTAAGAAATAACATGAGGGAGACCTCTGTAAAAGGGATCCTTCGGTGTTCACATGTGCCCGTGTGTGTGCTCAGTCAGTCGTGTCCGACTCTTTGCGACCTCATGGACTGTAACCCACAAGACTCCTCTGTCTATAGGATTTTCCAGGCAAGAATACTGGAATGAATTGCCATTTCCTTCTCCAGGGATCTTCCAGACCTAGGAATTGAACCCACACCTCTTGTGTCTCCTGCATTGGCAGGTGGATTCTTTACCACTGTGCCACCCGGAGAGGTATGTGAATATCTATAAAACTATAAGTTATACAGTGAAGGTCTGTGAACCTTACAATATTTATGTTAACCTCAAAAAAAAAGCATTATAGAGTTCAAGTCATAAAGAAAATAGAATAGTCATAAACCTGAAAAGTACCTTCACTAATCACTCTCCATATTTCTGTTTGATTTACAAGAGTAACATGTACAGTCAAAAACTTTCAAGACAAATAATGCAAATCATGTGCCTAATATAGTGTCTTCTTAATGACTAGCTCTAGTCAAGTAAATTTATTACTGGAAATATTTACACAGTAAATAAATACACAGCACTTTTTACGGCTCATAGTAGGTTTTAAAATAGACTCAAAATTATTTTATGGCCATTATTTTTTCAGCATTTCACTAAAACTCTGCAAGCTTTGCATGTTTTACTTCTGATCTGAAAATGAGATAACTGGACTTCATAGAGTCGGTGATCTGCTCTAAAATGATGCTGTCAGGATTGTGACCCAAATCTGCAGATTTCAAGTCAATTAAAATTTCCAGTAACCATGCAGTAAAAGTCTACTGAAACACATGAATGAGATACTTGTATTTTTCTTGTTATGGATCATGGAGTAAAAAAAAAAAAATTCTGTCAAGATTAAATATGAAAAGTAATGAGGATTTATTTAATGTATCACTTTTGAGCTACCATCATTTGGTCACCATTTCACTCAGTGTCCCCCCAGTTCACACCCTCAGTGAACATGTGAAGAAGATACAAAGTTTCAGAAATCAGAATGGCTACTTGTCCTTTAGCAAAGCAGATATTTAAGTAAGCATATCTCCTCTAACAGAAAATGTGGAAACTGAAGAAGCAGTGAAGAAATATATTTCCACAGATACTAGCTGATAGCCTGTGTATTCTGGGCTCTGAAACTTAGAAATGATTTCCAGGTCACAAGTAATATGAGATAGTTAGGCATTTATAATAATCAAGATTTTCAGAGAAAACAAATAACAAAATAAGAAAATGGTAATATTTCCAGAATCTCAACATTTGTAGATTTCCTGGACTATTTAAAGCTAACAAGAAAAAAGGAAAGGTCAGGTACAATTTCTTTAATAATTTTGAAATCTAACAGGTCATTAGGTGAACCTTACTGAATATAAAATCTAATAAATAAAGAATTAATAACCTGACTCACATTGCTTATTGGTATTTCCTTCTTTGCTCATTCCTTATGAATATAAAACTATTCCTTTTTCCTATAAGTTAATGTCACAAGCTTAAATGCAAATGCTATATATTCTTATAGATAGATTCATCTCCAAATTGATGTTAGCACTAAAATGTATAATGCAGAGCAGTCTATGTCACAGAAAAGTCCCTGTTGTTGAATTTCCATATTCCTGAATTTTCAAATGATTATAACAATTTATTGTCCTTGGAATTTATGTTCATTATATGGGCAGATTGAAATTGCCATTTTCTTTTAGGATGATGTTGTAATTTCAGAGCTATTTAAGTAATGCACAAAAAAAGCATAGTGAGTAGATAAATGGAAATTGCTCAAAGTAATTCAATAAATAATAATCAAAGCAGAACAATCAAAAAGGAAAGTCATGTGAAAAGGCCAAATTTAGACTATTTTAAGGCAAATGAACTAATTTTCTCTTGAAATGTTAACATGCCCACTCTCTTTCTTGGTTCCTGAAGGTAAGGTCACAGGTGGAAATAAAGCCCACTGTCCTAAATGGGCACCCCTCTGCTCTCTGCTCCAGCTTCTCTAATTTCCTGATCTTCCAGAGTGAATTCAAACCTGATCACTTGGAATGAGGTGCAGAAATTCTGAATCCATTCCTTAGGAATTATGCAGCTCAAAGCGTCATGAAAATTTTGTTTAAATGTAAAACATGCAAAAAAGATTGCATGAAGTTTGACTGGAGTAACAGACAGAGACTTTTGGTAGGAGCAGATGCTCTACTGCTCTGAATGTTCCACAAAAGCAGCAACTTCTACTCAGGTAAGCACTGCAATCACACTGCTTGTCTGTCAATCTCTCTCCAGATTTCTTCCTAGTCAGCTTCTACCTACACACCACTCCTCAAGAGCCATTCTTAGTATCTGCAGGGGAAGAGTTTTATGAAAAAGAGGCTTTTCTGCACTCCAGGTAGGATAAAAGCATACCTCTCCTGGCTGTGTCTGGTGTTCATAGCAAAGAAGAAAGAGGTTATTCGTAATTAAGAAAACAGAGAGAGGAATAACTGTACATTCAGAACTCTTTGGGGTGCAGGGAGAAGTCAGGGTGTGGCCAGTGACTGCGAAAAAAGAGGATGCCTAGTAAATGATGAAACCTCAGAGATCCTACGGGAGAACTACAATATTTAAGAAAGCTTCTCAAGTTATTCCTGTATTGGGTGCTAGGTAAACTCCATCTTTCATTTGACCTTCACTTATAGTACTCAACCCACTCCAGGACTCTTGCCTGGAAAATCCCATGGACGGAGGAGCATGGTAGGCTACAGTCCATGGTGTCACAAAGAGTTGGACATGGGTGAGCGACTTCCTTTCTTTTTTATATTACTCAACACTGTTTACTAAATCTTTGACAAAAGATAGAATTGTTTTGTCGTTGTTGTTCATTCACTAAGTCGTTTCTGACTCTTTGTGACCCCATAGACTACAGCACACCAGGCCCCTCTGTCCTCCACTATCTCCCGGAGTTTGCTCAAACTCACATCCATTGAATCAATTTTGCCATCCAATTATCTAATCTAATGCCTCCCCCTTCTCTTTTTGCATTCAACCTTTCTTAGCATCAGTTTTTTCCAGTGAATTGGTTCTTCACATCGGGTGGTCAAGTATTAGAACTTCAGCTTCAGCATCCAGTCCTTCCAATGAGTATTCAGGGTTGATTTCCTTTAGGGTTGACTGGCTTGATCTCCTTACAGACCGAAGGATTCTCAAGAGTCTTCTCCAGCTCCACAATTTGAAAGCATCAGTTCTTTAGTGCTCAGTCTTCTTTATAGTCCAACTCTCTAGGGAAACTCTAAAGAGGAGGGCTGGGAGTCTATTGTATCAATAAACTGCAAAACATTCCATTATTCTAAACCCCTCCTCAAAACTTGCAGTTCTGGCCCTACATATTTCCCAAGCTCATCTGGACCAGG
The DNA here is from genome assembly GCF_032405125.1 of Capricornis sumatraensis. Lineage (NCBI taxonomy): Eukaryota > Metazoa > Chordata > Mammalia > Artiodactyla > Bovidae > Capricornis > Capricornis sumatraensis. Next base: position 22,618,517 of record NC_091081.1, on the reverse strand, counting down.
TCAGGAATTTAGTAATTGCCCCTGTTTTGAAAGTTGTATTGCTAAAAAGTACCACGGTCAGCAAAACTTGTTTGGCAAGATAAGGATTTAACACAAAATATGGGGTTAAGACAAAAACAATAAAATGGCAATAAATACAACTTCAAAGCAGTAAGCAAGCTCTCTAGAAACACCTGTTTTCAAACCCAAACTAGATTTATCCATTAAAACTTGCTTTGGTAGGTAGGTATTTTTTGAATCCTTTCCATCAGAAAATGCTGCAGCTTCTGCTGAGACAATTTTTTTTTTAAATAAGTTTTATGTCATGGGGACAAGGTAGTGGCTTTAGATTTCTATATAAAAAGAGCTTCTATGCAGCTATCCAAAATGGAAACCTGAGTCAAAGCAGGGCTTATCAGAGTAAGCACATTGCTACTAATGTTCATTTGAGAATTCCTGGATATGAGGAGAGAAAGGGTTGTCAAACTCCCCCCGAAACAACTTCCTTGACATCACTATGATATAGACCAGATTGATTTTATAGTTTCCCAACAGATCTTGCAATTTAATGTCAATTACATGCCATTTAGGGCTTTCTTGATGGCTCAGACAGGCTATGGTTTTTCCAGTAGTCATGTATGGATGTGAGAGTTGGACTGTAAAGAAAGCTGAGTGCCGAAGAATTGATGCTTTTGAACTGTGGTGTTGGAGAAGACTCTTGGGAGTCCCTTGGACTGCAAGGAGATCCAACCAGTCCATCCTAAAGGAGATCAGTCCTGGGTGTTCATTGGAAGGACTGATGTTAAAGCTGAAACTACAATACTTTGGCCACCTGATGTGAAGAGCTGACTCACTTGAAAAGACCCTGATGCTGGGAAACATTGAGGGCAGGAGGAGAAGGGGACGACAGAGGATGAGATGGTTGGATGGCATCACCAACTCAATGGACATGAGTTTGGGTGGACTCCGGGAGTGGTAATGGACAGGGAGGCCTGGGGTGCTGCAGTTCATGGGGTTGCAAAGAGTCGGACACAAATGAGTGACTAAGCTGAACTGAACTGATTGCTCAGATGGTAAAGAATCTGCTGCAATGCAGGAGACCTGGGTTCAATCCCTGAGTTGTGAAGATCCTCTGGAGAAGGAAATGGCAACCCACTCCAGTATTCTTGCCTGAGTTCTATGGACAGAGGAGCCTGGCAGCCTAATAGTCCATGGAGTCACAAAGAGTTGGACATGACTGAGCGACTAACACACACACACACACACACACACACACACACACAGATGCCATTTGCCTCTGTTGTAGTTGTTTTCCAAAAAAAAAAAAAATCCCATCAAATGTCTACTTAAACATTTAGAGTTTTTATTAATTATAATAACTAGTACTGTTTTTTCAAGACATACATAAAACAGATAGATTTATTTGTACTGTACTACCCAAGAAACCTAGAAGTCTTATAGTCTGTTTAAACTCTGAAAGGTACAAACTTAAATATATCTTAGATAATATCAGTTTCCTTTTTTTGAGTTTCTATCCATCCAAGTTAGAAAAGCTACCAGTCAGAAGGGCATATAACTTCCAGCCAGGAAAAAGCAGGTATCCATTGAACATTGTACCCTTGCCTGAGGAGCTCTTCACCCTTCAGGTCACAGCTTAAATTTCATTTCCTCCAGGAGGTCTCCCCTCATTGCCCAGGTTTAGTTTAAGTATCATTTCTGAGTGTTCATATGCAGCCTGTACTACCCTCTATTGTAGCACTTCTTATCCTATGTTATAATTGCTTATTTATGTGCCTGCTTCTGTTCCTAGATACAAGGTCTTTGGGGGCAGTAACCAAAGTTGTATATATATATAATGTATACACACACACTAACCCCTAGCACAGTGCCTGGTACACAGTGAGATGTTCAGTAAGTAATGCTGTGAAAGAATGAAGGGATAACACTTCTCTTCAGTACCAAGGACAGTGCCTGGCAAATGCAAACTATTAAGTAAGTACTTTTCAAAAGAAAAAAAAAAAATGAGTAAATGAATCAATGAATGATACAGCTCATTAGTCTCTCAGAGGCCAGACTTCAGAACTATGATAGATTACTCCCACTCCTCTATCAGCCTTAGGTTTTTCTATCTTCACTGGCTGTGATGCAAAGGGCTGAACACATCTTAAGCTCAATTGCCCTAAAAAATACCATGAATTTGTTCTCATTCATATTAGTATTGAGAGCTTTTCAAATGTGATAACCTTTCATCTGTGCCTTTAAAGCAGACATACCCTCCTTACACAACTTGCCAATAACCAAGACCAAGCAAGTCTCAGACCCTACAAATTCATATAGCAATCTCCTTGCTCCATAAGGCTTTAGATATATCTGCCTCCTGACACTCAGCTGTCCCTCATTTTCAATCCAGGGTTTCTGAATAAACCATAAACATTTAATTTCATAATTTAAATTTCATTGAGTTTGACTCTATTAAAAGAAAGTCCTTTCATCTCTATTTAAAGTTTAAATTTCTTGTATGACTTAAAGCTTTCCAGATATAATCCCAGACTAATTTTCTACCTGTGGATTTAAAATTTGCTTTTGGTTTCCTTGAATTTGACCCTCAACATGTAACAAGAACTTTAGCTCACACTCTTTTTCTTTTGACTTCAGCCGCCTAAAGTCAAATGCTTTGCCTTAATTTTCAGCCAAGACTTAGTGTCAGGTGTATACTCCTCAGACACAAATCTCAACCAAGATGACCTTGGTCTTTATGTGGATGGAAACTGAGACTCAGGTACTCTATTCTACTACAAAAGAGTTAATATATTAGCAGCAGAAATACAAGCATAGTATGTTATAGGAGAAGCACTAAGTCATTTGTGTTCATTTTTCCTTGTTTGTAGAGTAACAGAAACCAATGAAAGAAAATTCTATTCATTTTATTCAGTGATGTCTATTATCAGTGTAATCTTGGATTATAAATTTTGAGCAAAACTGGCTTAATTGTATAGAAATAGCTTGTAACAGTATGTAGTAACACAGTTGAAAAATTGGGGGTAAATGTGCATTGAGTGTTGAGCACAGAGATTTAGCTCTAAAATGACTGCAAGTCAATTTTTTCAAAGGCATAAACCCATAAAAGGATAAAGAGAAAGGGAGAGGTCCAGAAACTGAAAAGAAGATGGATGAGTAGAAACTGACATTATAACCCTGAGATCTTTTTTTTTTTTTAATTCCACATTGGGAAAGCTGAGGAGAAAAATTAACATTGGAGAACCCACAAAGTCTCAGGAATTGGTTGCTTTGAGTATATCGGAAAGTTGGGGTGAAGATGGAGATAAAAGCAAAGTTTTGTCAAAAGTGTAAGAAACAAGGCTTATACACAAACCAGTACCCCTCTCTCACCCTGACAAGAAGTTTTGTTTTCTTGAAAGGTGACCGGAGCTCTTAGGGTTGTAGAACAGCAACTGGGGTGTGGGGGAGGGGAGTTCAATCGTGGCACATTGGTAAAGAATCCCCCTGCCATGCAGGACACACAACAGAGGCAAGTTCAGTCCCTGGGTCTGGAAAATCTCCTGCAGAAGGAAATGACAACTGACTCCAGTATTCTTGCCTGGAAAATTTCATGGACAGATAAGCCTGGTGGGCTCCAGTCCAGGCGGTTATAAAGAGTCAGACACGACTGAGCATACACAAACACCCACACACAGTGTAGACACACTGATGTTCAGATCTTCAGCCTTCTTCCACCTTTAACCTCCCAGAATGCCAGCAATCAGACACAAACCCTCCCAAGAAACTGGAGGAAATTTCTCTTGGAAATCTCACCAGCCCAAGAGAAAACACCTAAAGAAATGGACATTCAGAGTTACCAAGTTACCCAAGGCAAGGCCAGCCTGATCACAATAAGTGCTTATATCACGTTTCAGGAAGCCCATCCAAAAGCACAGAGCTCCGAGCAGCTTGTCAGTGCTCTGTCTTTTAATATGAGGCAGGTATCACAGCATACTTGAGAACCTAGTGTGAAAAGTGGTAACTGAGAGGGAAAAAAAGAACAGAAGAGACATGGAGAGAAAAGAAACTATGGAGAGGAGAAAACAAGTACTATCAATATTAGCCAGAAAGAAAGAAGAAAAGGCATTTTTGTGGAGAAGGAAAAGGAAGCTATTTTTTAAAAGGGGAGAGGGTATTTAGAGAACAAAAGAGCTCTTGGCATTCAATATGTGACAGCAAAAATGAAAAAAAAAACTCAAAAGAAAGTTTAGAAGATAAAGAATATGTGGCAAAAAGACAGAAATAGAGAAAAATAATAAAAAGAGTTCTGAAAGGAAAAAAACAGAAAATTAAAAAGAATGAATATTTCAAATAACTATTTAAGAAATTTCCCAGAAATGAGGCTCTGAGTTGCCTTATGGGAAAGGACTGAGAAGAATCCAGCAACGTGGACTAAAATGGACTCACACTGGTGCATACCATCACATTTCATAACGTCAGGAAAAAGATAATATAGTCTTCCAGAGAAAACAAAATAGATTTTATATAAAGGATCCAGAATCAGTGAGGACCTAATGCACAGCATGGTGGTTGTAATTAATAACACTGTATTATATACTAGAAAGTTGCTGAGAGAGTAGATCTTACATATTCTCACCAAAAAAAAAAAAAAAGAGGAATAATTATGTGACATGATACAGGTGTTAGCTAACCGTATGGTGGTAATCATTTTGCAATATATTCATGTATTAAATCAACACTGTGCATACCCTGAACTTACACAATGCTATATGCCAATTATATCTCAATAAAGCTGGGGCAGGAGATAGAATAGGAATATCATCAGACTCTTCAAAAACAATCTGAAAAAAAAAATCGTCTCTAATATACAGATTCAGCCAAATCTTAATTAAAAGCAAGAGTAAAATAAAGACATTTTCAAACACTTGAATCCAAAAAACAAAACAAAACAGAACAAACCTACCTGCCATGTATCCATTCTCAGGAAGCTATGAAGAATGTGATCTACCAAAATGAGGGAGTAAACTCATTTTGGAAGTTTACTTCCAAAGGGAAGAGAAAGATATGGGATCTAGGATATGGGGACTAAAAGAGAAAGGCAAAATACAGAGATTAGATGACTCTGTGAGGCAAAATACAGAGATTAGATGACTCTGTGAAGCAGACTGAGAAAGCATCAGTCAGTCAAGAGAAGACTACAGGTTTCAGGTGAAATATCTTCAAGGAAATAAAATTGATAGGGTATTCTAATGTTTTTGAACATGTTGAGAGTAGATTTTAACAACTGAGGCAAAGAAATTGGCAGATAAAAGAAAACCATGACAAATATAAGAACCAAGCCATGGAGTAAGGGACAGAATACAGCCAGGAAAGGAAAACTTATCACAGTGTACTGCACGGCTTCATTGTGAATCTTGTTACAGAGTGAAAATATTTAGATTGTGTATTGATCTAAGTAAAATCACCATGTTTGTAATGCAACCTATTCACATGTGTGATGGAACTGAGCAAAGAAAGAGGGGTACATTTTCATCTTCTACAGCTGAAAATGGGTAGACAGAAACCAAGACTTTTTTTACATGGGATGTATGGATGTGAGAGTTGGACTGTGAAGAATGCTGAGCTCCGAAGAATTGATGCTTTTGAACTGTGGTGTTGGAGAAGACTCTTGAGAGTCCCTTGGACTGCAAGGAGATCCAACCAGTCCATTCTGAAGGAGATCAACCCTGGGATTTCTGTGGAGGGAATGATGCTGAAGCTGAAACTCCAGTACTTTGGCCACCTCATGCAAAGAGTTGACTCATTGGAAAAGACTCTGATGCTGGGAGGGATTGGGGGCAGGAGGAGAAGAGGACGACAGAGGATGAGATGGCTGGATGGCATCACAGACTCGATGGACGTGAGTCTGAGTGAATGCCGGGAGATGGTGATGGACAGGGAGGCCTGGCATGCTGTGATTCATGGGGTCGCAAAGAGTCGGACACGACTGAGTGACTGAACTGAACTGAGAGTACAAACTGCTCAAGCTAATATAGGAAGCACTTCCTCTAAGTTTCCACATCCCACCTGGGATCTCCTTGGAAAAAATTTTTAATGACTGGTCAACCTGAAGCTGTGATCAAAGGATAAGTGAAATGGCCTAAAAATACGAGATCTTTATTGACAGAGGTTGGAAAAATGGACTGAAGTTCCCTTACGTCCAGGACTTTCCTCCTATAATCAACAGCCTGGGGCTGATCAAACCAAGACCCCCACTTCTCCAGGGGGACAATCCCTGCTGGGACCAATCTGCCCTTGTTATCAGAGCCAATTTGAGCACTATTTGGTCTAAATTTTATCTATAAAATTATGACCATGGGAAAATACAATTTTTGACAGTGTGGTCACAATATTCTTTAGATTCCAGAGAAAGCCTGAAGAAAATTCTCTTTAAGAACTCTTGCCCTGAGGAAATAACTCCTCCTATGCCTTAGGAGGCGCTTCCCAGGTGTCACTAGTGGTAAAGAACCTGCCTGCTGATACAGGAGATATATAAGAGAACTGGTTCAATCCCTGAGTTGGGATGAACCCCTGGAGGAGGGCATGGCAACCCACTCCACTATTCTTGCCTGGAGAATCCCCATGAGCAGGGGAGCCTGGTGGGCTACAGTTCATGGGGTCGCAAAGAGTCGGACACAACTGAGCAACTAAGCACAGCACACAGGGAGCCAGCAACACAAGCATGTCATTTAAATGGCCTCCCTGGTGGCTCAGATGGTAAAGAATCTGCCTGCAATACAAGAGACCTGGGCTGAATCCCTGGGTCGGAAAGATCCCCTAGAGAAGGGACTCCAGTATTCTTGCCTAGAAAATTCCATGGACAGAGGAACCTAATGGGCCACCATCCATGGGGTTTGCAATGATAAGCACATCAGTTAAGTATATATAGGTAAATACCAAAAGGCTTGCATCACTATAGTGTAAAGTGGGAGAGCAAACCATAAGAAGTCCCTTACATTTCACTTTCTTTGTGAAATATAAGAAAGGACCATCTTCCTGGCAGATAGAACTTCTCTATATGCTATACTTGTGTGTCTACAGGCTCCTCTAGAGCTATTAGTCCTCCCTTGAGAAGTTACAGTCACCACATTATCCTCGCTCTTACTTCAGGAGTTACTATGCCATCCTCGTGTTATTATGCCATTCCCTCTTTTAACTATACTTTATATTCACTGTTGTCTTTTCCAGTAGAATTTGGTCTTTCCATTTTCATATTCATATCTGCAATTTCTACTGTATCCTCTGCTTTCTATCACAACCACACAGATCTTCTGTACATATATGCTACTGCAACACCATCACCTTCTGGATAAATAACGGTCAACTAGGTGCTCTGCTTTTGGAGAAGGCAATGGCAGCCCACTCCAGTACTCTTGCCTGGAAAATCCCATGGATGGAGGAGCCTGGTAGGCTACAGTCCATGGGGTCGCTAAGAGTCAGGCATGACTGAGCAACTTCACTTTCACTTTTCACTTTCATGCCTTGGAGAAGGAAATGGCAACCCACTCCAGGGTTCTTGCCTGGAGAATCCCAGGGACAGGGGAGCCTGGTAGGCTGCCGTCTATGGGGTCGCACAGAGTCGGACACGACTGAAGCGACTTAGCAGCAGCAGCAGCAGCAGTTGCTCTGCTTTTAGGCTGATGTCGTTGCTCTGACTGATTACTACTGATACCAATATTGATGGCCTGATTAGATTCCAATTGCAGCTCCCTTTAGTCTGCAACGTAATTGAATTAGAATCTGAAGGCTTCAGCCACACAAGCTCCCTCTGCTCTTAAAAAATGCAGATGGTCTTTAAGGAAAGATGCTCTGTTCCCAGCTAATTAGATACACAGTAGACATTCCTCGTATGTTTTGATACTAAGATCCAATGTAGCTGTGTCCTTTGTATAGGAAGCTAGCAACCAGTTAACAAAATAATTTTAAATTCTCAGAGAAAAAAGCACTGAGTAGCCAGATCATAATAACAGTATAGAATTTATTTAGTCATCTAATCATTCAACAAACATTGGTGAGAATCTGCTTTCCTCTTGGGATGCTGGTCAGGAGTGACAGAGAACAATAGAGACATGGTTTCCACCCACATGAAACTCGTAATTGAACACAGAAGTCAGTCAGCAGAACCACTGATTATGATGTGCCTTTTGATAACTCTGCTAGAATGATTTAGACCTTCAGAATATTACAGCACATTTTCCACAACATGAAAGGCACTCTAAACTTCAAAGAAAACTTTCAGGGTGTAAGATGGGAACAAAGAGGGATATATTTATTATTCAAACTTTCCAGAGTGCTCACTTCTGCAGCTAATGGTGATGACACACAAGCACCATCTGAACCACCAATCCTTGCTTCTTTGTGGTAAGAAATCACTGTGCAGGTATAGTAGTCACCTGAGAAGCCATGAAAGAAAGAAAATTACCCAAATTTAGGATCACTGCCCTCTGCCCTCTGTCATGCTGCCAGCTGCACAAGCAGTAGTTCCTAATGGCCAAGGAGTACATGGACCCCACACCCCACATGTGCTCATTTATATCTTTATCATGTTAATTTCCCCACTCCAACCTTGAAGTAGCCTCTCCTGTTCTACAACTGTGTCAGCCAAGGTAAGCTGTTTTATACATTTCCCTGACTGCTAGAAATAAAATCTGCTTTTTCCAGAGAGTTCCATGATAAATCTCTATTAAGATTTCCTACAAGTAGTAGTTAATGACACGTTTGACCAAGCACATGTCTCATTGACAAATACCATCATATGGTCATATGTGGTGGATACATGGATATACTGCCAGGGAATTCTCTTAAGGAACGAAGGGGCTAGTCACTCAGCTGTTGAGAATGTTGAAAGGATACCATCTCCAAAAACTAGCCCTCTTTTAGGGCTGCCTTAGCTGAAGAAAACTGCCTTGCTCTAAGTTATAGTTCCTCCTGGGGTCAGTACACATCCACACATCAGTGTGGAACACGAAGACCATGTTCCCTCCTCCCTACCCAAGATAGCTCTAAAGGGCCATCCCAGCCCTAGAGCTCCTCAAAGAGTCAGCTAACACAACAGATTGAAGTTCAACTTCTTCCTAACCAACCCTGTTTTTTTTCACTCTCTCCCAAAACTCAATAGCAATTCCTAAAAAGGTCCTGCTCATTAACCTCCATTTCAAAATCTCTTTCACAGGTAACACAATTTGTGATCACAGATTAACTAGTTCAGAGACACTATGCCTCCCTGCTCTAGAACTCTGACTAAATATAGACCCTGGAAATTACTTTTTGGTTGTCTATCACTGGAGTTGGTACTGTTGGTATTGATGGGATTTGAAAATAAGAATAAATGAGATCTCTAAGCCTTAAGTCAAGCTTCTACCACTAAGGAGGATTCCAACTTGGCCAGCTTCAATTTTCCTTCAAATCTCTTTCTCTATCTTCTATTACAGTGATCCTTGCTTGAATAAAGAATAAGGAAGGAAGACAGGAGAGAATAAGAAGCAAACACTGATAAAAGCTGGGGCATTTGGAGGGAGATAGCAGGAGTGAAAGGCTGAACGCAGAAGTGGCACGCATGGACAATAGATGCGAAAGAAGGAAAAGAAAGTTGTAAGAGTTATCTTAGGGCATTGGGTTCTCTTCATAATAATTAAGTGCAAATAGAAGCGTTGAGTTATTCTAAAACTTCACTTATTTGCATATGTTCTTATGATGAATGATTCATTTCATATGCACTTGTGGATCATGTCTTAGGAACAATATATGTGTCAGTGAAGTTGGAATGGGTTTCAGCCCACCTTCTTCTACTGTATCCACTGCATCTGCCTTTTCCACCACAGCCAACCAGCTCCATGTACTAGACAGATATATGCAAGTAGAACAAGCATTTTCAATATTGACCACAAAATAGCATAAGAAGGGCTGGCCCTGACCGTTCTTACTTTATACATTAAAAGCAAGACATCAATCAACAACTTAAATAGTAAATAAGTTTTAAAATTTGAAGAAGTAAAATGTAATAAAAGTCATGTTACTTAAAACAATCATAACTTAGTACTCTAAAGGAGGAATTACTTCGTTATAAGATAAATAGAACCTGGAAATTATGCCCACTAAGTAATCTAAGCTTCTTTCTAAATATCAGCAATTATTTATGTATTTGTTCTGAAAATGTGCCTTGCACTACACAGATAGTCATGGAAATTTTTCCTGTATAGGTAATAAGGCTAAAGCTGAAACTCCAGTACTTTGGCCACCTCATGCGAAGAATTGACTCATTGGAAAAGACTCTGATGCTGGGAGGGACTGGGGCAGGAGGAAAAGGGGACGACAGAGGATGAGATGGCTGGATGGCATCACTGACTCGATGGACATGAATCTCAGTGAACTCCAGGAGTTGGTGATGGACAGGGAGGTCTGGCGTGCTGCAATTCATGGGGTCGCAAAGAGTCGGACACGACTGAGCAACTGAACTGAACTGAACTGAATAAGGCTAATGTTACTTCTATTCAATTAGATAAACCATCTTCTGAAAAAAATCCAAATACAAGAATATCTCCTTCCCTGTAATAAAATCTGTATAATTTGAACTCTTGTTCCAAGATAGGAAAGTGGACAGTGACCCACAGGAACTTTAAATATGGATTTGATTAAATCATGTATTCCAAAACAGGGCTTATATGCCCTAAGAAGAGCGATTTCATCACAGTCAGCAGTATCATTCTAAATTCCATCAGGAAATAGAAATCATATTGTAGGTTAAACAGTAGAAGTTTAATATAAAGAATGACTAACTATGACTAAAAAAAAGAGTAACTATAAGATATAAAGCCACTTTATATGTTGCCTAGGGCTGAGGGAGAATACTCAGGGAAGAAAAAACTTGGAAGGGGTAGATTAGGCGTGATCCAACATACCAGATAAGAGAACAGTCCACTGATTCAGCCAGGCCAGAGTTGGCCTGTAACTGCTGGCAAGCAATAGCCCACCCTCCAGAGCACAGATGGGGGAACAGGTGATTCAATCAATTTCTTGCCGCTAACAGGACTTTGGTCCACATTACCTCACTGACTACAAGTTGAGGACTGGACTACTCTCTGTTCACAGAGGCCACCCACACTCTTCACAGGTCCCCTCACTTTCTCTTCAAACCTAGCAATGAGGTGTCAGCCCTATTCATCCTTTGAATCTCTCTGACTTCCCTTCTGCAATCACTCCCAGCTATTGAAGGGCTCTTGGGATTCAATAATTCCCTCCTAGATAATCCCTCAAGATTAAGATCCACTAATTATACACCTGCAAGTTAACTTTTTTTTTAAATAACATAATCACAGGACTACTAGCAAGTAGCCAAAGCCACATCAAATTCTACCAACCACAAAGCTTCATTCTAGTCAACTGAGGATGCCTTTTAGGTCACATTATTGATTAAGCAACTGTTGCAACTAGAAAGCTGGGACTATAGACTATTAGTATATTGGTAACTAAGTTTATGTTCATTTGCCTGCTTGAACTCCTAGAGGGCTAAATTATGAGGCTTTTTGAATCAGAGTGTTTATCAGCCATAATTTCCCTGTGATATTATATTAGTATATAATGGTTGGTGAATATCAATTTTTTATCATTACTTTCTCATTCTGCACTCCAGATGCCAAGAATTATGGGTGGATCAGTCAAGAACTCTATGGAACCTTTCAAGCTGGCATAAGGCAAACTGCCTGTTAGCTCCCAGGCTGTGGCATCATTCAATGGGTTGCTTAGTACCTGCCAAAACACACCCAACTCCATCTATTTCTTTGTAAACCAAGACTCATGGTTTAAAAGGTGGGAGCCAGCTAAGAGCTACAGAGAATCCATTTAAAAATATCTTGAATTCAACACACAAGCCTTCATTCTATCAATATTTAACATATATGTACCAAGGGTCTACTCTGACAAGCACTAACTTGGCCTCTGGGTACTGCAGTGAACAAGATAGATAAGGTCTGTGATATCAAGAAGTTTATATTCTCATGGAGAAAACAATGAACAAATAAATATTAGACAATAATGTAAATAAGAAACCATCAGAACATGCTAAGTATTATAGAGAGAATTTAAGCCAGATGGTGTGAGAAGGAGTTAGTTACTGGGTGTGTACTTTAGTTTGGGTGGTCAGTGAAGTTTGGGTGGTCAGAGAAGGCTTCTCAGAACCAAAGACACTTAATATAACATCTGAATGGCAAGCAAAGGTCATTGAAAGGGCATTCAGGCATTAGGAACAGCTAGTATCAAGGCCCTAAGTCAGGCAGAGACATGGAAAGGAACAGAAAGAAGACCAGTGTGGCAAAAACACAGTGGCCAAGATGGGGGGGATGGGGTGGGGAGAGGGAGGTTATTAATATGTAATGAGGTAAGCAATAGGCAGGGAGCAGATTTACACAGGGTGTTCTAAGCCAAGCAAGGCAATACATTTGGACTTTATTCTAAGACTAATGAGAGCATTTGGGATGTTTTAACAGAGAAGTGACATGAGTCTATTACTCATTTTAAAAGGTTACTCTTGGTACTTTAGTAAATGATAATGAACAAAAATAGAGGTAGAGAAAGTATTTAAGAGGCTATTCTCAGCAAGAGATGATGGTGGCCTAGACCAAGGAAGTAGTGTTGAAAATGAAGTTAAAGGACACAAGGGATATGCTTTGAGAGAAAGACAACAGAACCTACTGAGGATTTCAGGTTGGGCTGGAAGGAAAAGAGGAAAATTGAGAATCATTCCTAGGTTTATGCCTTGAGCAACTAACTGGGTACATTGTGGTGGCATTTAATGAGGTGGAAAAGACAATGGAGAAGCAGGTCTCTGGAGAAAAACAGAAGTTCCCATTGTCTGTGTTAAAGAGAAGTCAGATATATAGTAAGATATTTTTACTTTTTTGAGGCATGGTAAAAGCATTGACTGGAAATAGAGTTTCTGAAGGTAACATTGACAGCTTCAGGATTCACAAGCCCACCCAACGAGAGAGCACAGACAGACAAAGGAGGAAGAGAAATGGAGTAGAACAGAGAACCCAGAAAATAGAGCATTCCAGAACCTTAAAAAAAAAAAGTTCCAAGAAGAGGAAAATAGTTGACTACATGAATCATACTGGTTCCTCAATTGGGGTTCAGAATAAACATTCTCACAGTTTCTGCTCTACTACACAGAAAAACATAGAGAAAAGAGTAATTCCAAGCGTATCATGCTGTAACTGTTCCTCTAAAAATTCAACTAAAATGTTAGCAACTGAGGCAAAATAATACACAAATATTTCTACCTTGTTTCCCTAGTTCATTGTTTCTCTAAATTTAATGCTCCCGAGAGGGGAGTCTTTGGTCTAAAATTTTGGGGGGAACGTATGTAATGTATATACTTACATACATGAACTGACTCATATGCACACAAACATACATTATAGACGCATGTGTATCATAGATACATTTATATGTAGCAATTTTTAAAATTACCCTTTTTATGTTTGGACTTTTACCTAGCATTCCAGAGAAGTTGCAGTCATAGGAATAAACTGTCTTCTGCATCAGTAGATTCACTAATAAAATCCCTTTATCTGTTCAGGGAGGCAGGGTTTGCCTGGTTAATTCCAGTGCTCTTTGGTTGACTGACTTAGTTCTCGTATTCCTCTGGCACGTCCTAGTTATATTTCTACAGCAAGATTAATTAAAGGCTCTGGGACTCAATTACTTAATCATTTAATTTTGGTCAGAAAAACTTTCCACCTCATAGAGGTTTCTCAAGATTAAACAAAATTATTTGTTGTTCAGTCGCTAAGTCGTATCTGACTCTTTTGAAACCCCATGGACTGTAGTCCATGAAACTCCTCTGTCCATAGGATTCTTCAGGAACGAACACTGGAGTGGGTTGCCATTTCCTTCTCCAGGGGAATCTTCCCAACCCAGGGATCGAATCCATGTCTCTTATGTCTCCTGAATTGGCAGGCGGGTTCTTTAGCACTAGCACCACTAGCATCTGGGAAGCCCCCAGTAACATGTAACAGACAGCAAAACCCACAGTGCTCTCCAAGACTGCCGGTGCCTCCCTCTGTGATCACGGCTCAACCAGCCCTGCCCAGGGATTCCTACTGTCTCTGCACTGCAAGCTGCAGTGGAACGGCCAGAATACTTTCCAAAAACTATTCTATTTCAGTGTCACATTTCTAATACAGGCCATAAAAAATCTTTTTAAATGTTCAGTTCAGTTGAGTCACTCAGTCGTGTCCGACTCTGTGACCCCATGAATCTCAGCACGCCAGGCCTCCCTGTCTGTCACCAACTCCCAGAGTTCACCCAGACTCACGTCCATCAAGTCAGTGATGCCATCCAGCCATCTCATCCTCTGTCATCCCCTTCTCCTCCTGCCCCCAATCCCTCCCAGCATCAGAGTCTTTTCCAGTGAGTCAACTCTTCTCATGAGGTGGCCAAAGTACTGGAGTTTCAGCTTTAGCATCAGTCCTTCCAAAGAACACCCAGGGTTGATCTCCTTCAGAATGGACTGGTTGGATCTCCTTGCAGTCCAAGGGACTCTCAAGAGTCTTCTCCAACACCACAGTTCAAAAACATCAGTTCTTCGGTGCTCAGCCTTCTTCACAGTCCAACTCTCACATCCATATATGACCACTGGAAAAACCATAGCCTTGACTAGACAGACCTTAATCGGCAAAGTAATGTCTCTGCTTTTGAATATGCTATTTAGGTTGCTCATAACTTTTCTTCCAAGGAGTAAGCGTCTTTTAATTTCATGGCTGCAGTCACCATCTGCAGTGATTTTGGAGCCCAAAAAAATAAAGTCTGACAGTGTTTCCACTGTTTTCCCAGGCCATAAAAAATCATTTTAAATGTATGTATCCACATTCTTTTTGTAAAGAAGGCCAATATATTTTTAGTTAATTTCCATTAAGTGTATCTAGATTTTCATGATCACTGCTGGCTTGTAGGATGAATGTTCTACTTAGTTTTCTGGCTGGGTAAGAGGTTGTCTGAGAGAGCTCCCTGAGGCCTGATTTCCACGTTTACCCACATACCTCAGCAGAGCTCCAAGCTCAGAGCTGTTGTTGAAGGTCCCCAGGTTCCTCTAGCCCAAGGCTCTGCCTGTGGCCATGAAGCTCGCTCACTCCCACTCATTCCTTTGGCCATTAATAATGTCTTCTGTCCATTTTAACTTTTCATGAGTTCATGTCTTCTGCCTCACTAAACAGATTTTAAGGCCCCTGAAGTCAGAGTGCTTTGAAGTGATCAATAACTCTGATTTTATTTGCAAATAAAATCAAAGATCTAGTTTTATAGGTATTTCCTATATTTAACCTAAAAATAGAGCTATAATTAATGTCTATACCTAATTGTTCTCTCATTATAAAACACTAGTCCTTACTTGTATATCTTAACAAGTAGGTACACAGTATATGTAATCAGAGAGGAAATGTAACATCTTTTAAAATAATACGTGGCTATATAGATGGCTAGAAACTCAGTCAATAACTTTGCAGTGAAATAATAACAATGAAAATAGGTACTCAAATGCTCATTATCTGAGCATCCACCATATATCAGGGATATATGTTTACACATTAATTTTAAACCTCATAAAAATTTACTAAATTTGGTTTTATTAGCCTCATTTGACAGATGAAGAAACTGAGTCTTGAGTAACACTCATACTCTCACAGTTAGTCAATATTATACCCAAGGTCCACATCCAAGTCAGGCTAGGTATAAAATCCAATGAGAACAACTATACTGGTCTTTCACCAAGTTGGCTAATGCTGCACAAGCTAGACTATCAGTCTTGAGGAATGAGTCACCTAATGCCAAGCCCTTGCTAGTCAGGGTCATGCTTATCTGTCTTTCTCGGTAGCCACAATGTCCAAGCCCACAACACCCTGGCTGCTAGTTCCAGAAAATTCTATCATTATTTCCAAACTCCTAAGAAGATCAACAGTAACACAAATGAAAGAGGGAGCTGGAGCTGCCTTTAGTCCTACCAGGATAAGATGTACCTGTAAAATAAGCAAACTTTTTTTCTCTTTCAAAAAGTCTTTCATTTAAAGAGAACAGTACTAATATCCTTGAGGAAAAACAATGGATTTTTGTTTGAGAAGTTATTTTGAGTTATGTAATTATTTGAAATACTTCCAGACTAGATCTACCAAAAATATCCTGTAACCAAACTTTCTTTAGAAGGATCTCAAGATTTTCAGTTTGAGACTAACCTGTCAATGTTTTCCAAACTGAAATCATAATAAATAATTCTTAGTATACAAATTCTTATTTTATAGTCACAGGGAATGTAGCTGATATTTGGAAAAAGGCCTAGAAACCCTACAATTATAATCAAGTTTATAAATTCTCTTCTCACTTAATTATAAATCCTGATTACATTTTCTCTGCCAGATTCCTGCCTAATGTTCCCATTTGATAATGAGCTCCATAAAAGCTATCCAGTGCACATGATTTCATGCAATGTTTCCCCAGGTACCAATGTGCTCTGACTTGAAAAGTTTACTCTGAGTCCATGCATTTGGAAGTGAACTTCCCAAATTCTGTCTGTCTCTGATGTGCCACGATGAAGGCCACTAACCAGGTCACAGAAGTAGAAAAGAAGTTCTTCTAAATAGTAATGAGGATGACTTATCCTCCTTTCCTAAAGGTGAAGATTCCTTTCAGAGATTAAAAGGCTTAAATATGGGCTTCCCTGGTAGCTCAGTGGTAAAGAATCCACCTGGCAACACAGGAGACATGCAAGCCCCGGTCCAAGAAGACCCCACATGCCTTGGGGCAACTAAGCCCGTGTGTCACAACTATTGAGTCTGTGCTCCAGAGCCCAGGAGCCACAGCTAGTGAAGCCTGCCTGCCCCAGAGCCTGTGCTCTGCGATAAGAGAGGCCATCGCCATGAGAAGCACCACAACGAGACAGTAGACCCACTTGTTGCAACTAGAGAAAAGCTAGCACAGCAACGAAGACCCAGAAGGGCCAAAAATAAATGCACATTAAAAAAAAAAAAAAAGGTTTAGGTAAACCTGCAGTGAGTATGGCAAAATCTAGACACAGATGATAGAGATACTGATGTAAACATACAGTGATGCCATTTAACCTCCTTCCAGACCAATTCCCCCAAAAGTAGTAAAGGAAAGTGCCTAGGAAACTGTTTACTACTGAAGATGGTTCAATGTTGTATCTAACAGGGATTTCTCCCTTTTTGTGGAGAGGTGTTCTCAAACACTGTTCTGGGACCTTCTTCTATTAATTAAGAATGCCAAACAGCATCATTTGAATTATTTTTCTTAACAAACCCAGTCACTGTTATAAGGAGATACACACAATGTACAAAGCATAATACTGAAATATTCAAGTTAAACTAAAATGTGTATAGATACATCTTATTCTGTAATTTATAAGAAAAATCTTATTTTCAGATATATTTCTCAGGTAAATAATTAACATTCCTGAGTTTTTATTTCAGCAAGGTAAATTTCATAGTCCATCAAGGAAGCTCCAGAAAAAAAGACAGGGAGGAGGATCACCAGATTATAAATTTATGGATTTTTCATATTGTGTAGATAAAAAGAAATTCCACTCTTAGCTTTCTCCAAACCAAGATCACTTGTTGGAGAGCAGATGATGGAAGGAGTGAGATGCCACTCCTTGGGATTAAAACACTTGCTTCACTCTTCCCTTTTATTAATTCTACATTGAAAATATCATGGTTCTTCTCTCTTTTCCTTCTGTGTGTACATGCTTAGTCACTTCACTCATGTCCAACTCTTTGCGACCCCATGGACTGTAGCCCTCCAGGCTCCTCTGTCCATGGGATTCTCCTGGCAAGAATACTGGAGAGGGCTGTCCCCTCTCCTCCAGGGGATCTTCCTGACCCAAGGATCGAACCTGTGTCCCCTGCACTGGAGGTGGATTCTTCACTGCTGGGCCACCAGAAAAGACTTTTTCTTCTCCTTGTGTAATTTCATTATTATAAAATTCATATTTACATAGTGTCATGTATTTCTTTTTACAAATTTTGTCTCAGTCTAGCAATGAGTTTAATCATTCCACTGAATTTGAAAAACCTTGCCAGTTATTTTCACACATTAACAAGGAACTTCAGAGAAGAAGATGAGCCATTAACAGATGAAAACTGGAAATCAGTCACTCTAGTCACAAGGTCAGTCGGCTGATTTTAATAATTAACAGAGAGGAATTAAGTATATCTTGGAAACATTTTTTCGAAACAACAAGTCAGCAATCTTACTGTTTCTTTGTCAGGTAAATTGACCTTTTGGTCTCATGACACAGCAATTAGTGCCCTACAGCCCCTACCTCCACAAATGGAGAAGAGATGGGTTTCTAAATGAAAAAGAAAAAAAAATCCGAGATAGTGATCATTTACTATTTTTTATGAGACTTTTGTTCTAAAGTGTTTTTGTATTCCAACTACGTTGTGTTTTGTTATACATGAAGGAAAGAATATATATAATAACGGCAGTCAAGATTTCCAAGAAAAATTATATTCAATCAAAAGATGGTCTCAGAAAAAATAATTTAATGAAATTGCTCAGTGATGCTCTCAAAATAGCAGTCATATCATCAAAAACACAGAATAACAATCAGTTCAGTTCATTCACTCAGTTGTATCCGACTCTTTGCGACCCCATGAACTGCAGCAAGCCAGGCCTCCCTGTCCATCACCAACTCCCAGAGTCAACACAAACTCATGGCATCAAGTCGGTGAGGCCATCCAGCCATCTCATCCTCTGTCGTCCCCTTCTCCTCCTGCCCCCAATCCCTCCCAGCATCAGAGACTTTTCCAATGAGTCAACTCTTTGCATGAGGTGGCCAAAGTACTGGAGCTTCAGCTTTAGCATCATTCCTTCCAAAGAACACTCATGACTGATCTTTAGAATGGACTGGCTGGATCTCCTTGCAGTCCAAGGGACTCTCAAGAGTCTTCTCCAACACCGCAGTTCAAAAGCATCAATTCTTCAGCAATCAGCTTTCTTCACAGTCCAACTCTCACATCAATACATGAATACTGGAAAACCATAGCCTTGACTAGATGGACCTTTGTTGGTAAAGTAATGTCTCTGCTTTTTAATATGCTATCTAGGTTGGTCATAACTTTTCTTCCAAGGAGCAAGCATCTTTTAATTTCATGGATGCAATCACCATCTGCAGGGATTTTGGAGGACCCCAAAATAAAGTCTGACACTGTTTCTACTGTTTCCCCATCTATTTCCCATGAAGTGATGGGACCAGATGCCATGATCTTTGTTTTCTGAATGTTGAGCTTGAAGCCAACTTTTTCACCCTCCTCTTTCACTTTCATCAAGAGGCTTTTTAGTTCCTCTTCATTTTCTACCATAAGGGTGGTGTCATCTGCATATCTGAGGTTATTCATATTTCTCCCAGTAATCTTAATTCCAGCTTGTGTTTCTTCCAGCCCAGTGTTACCCATGATGTACTCTGCGTATAAGTTAAATAAGCAGGGTGACAATATACAGCCTTGACGTACTCCTATTCCTCTTTGGAACCAGTCTGTTGTTCCATGTCCAGTTCTAACTGTTGCTTCCTGGCCTACATATAGGTTTCACAAGAGGCAGGTCAGATGGTCTGGTATTCCCATCTCTTTAAGAATTTTCCATAGTTTATTGTGATCCACACAGTCAAAGGCTTTGGCTTAGTCAATAAAGCAGAAACTGGTGTTTTTCTGGAACTCTCTTGCTTTTTTGATGATCCAACGGATGTTGGCAATTTGATCTCCGGTTCCTCTGCCTTTTCTAAAACCAGCTTGAACATCTGGAAGTTCACGGTTCATGTATTACTGAAGCTTGGCTTGGAGAATTTTGAGCATTACTTTATGAGCGTGTGAGATGAGTGCAATTGTGCGGTAGTTTGAGCATTCTTTGGCATTGCCTTTCTTTGGGAGGGATTGGAATGAAAACTGAGCTTTTACAGTCCTGTGGCCACTGCTGAGTTTTCCAAATTTGCTGGCATATTGAGTGCAGCACTTTCACAGCATCATCTTTTAGAATTTGAAATAGCTCCACTGGAATTCCATCACCTCCACTAGCTTTGTTCTTAGTGATGCTTTCTAAGGCCCACTTGACTTCACATTCTAGAATGCCTGGTTCTAGGTGAGTGATCACACCATCATGATTATCTTGGTCATGAAGATCTTTTTTATACAGTTCTTCTGTGTATTCTTGCCACCTTTTCTTAATATCTTCTGCTTCTGTTAGGTCCATACCGTTTCTGTCCTTTATCGAGCCCATCTTAGCATGAAATGTTCCCTTGGTATCTCTAATTTTCTTGAAGAGATCTCTAGTCCTTCCCATTCTGTTGTTTTCCTCTATTTCTTTGCATTGATCACTAAAGAAGGTTTTCTTATCTCTACTTGCTATTCTTTGGAACTCTGTATTCAGATGCTTGTATCTTTCCTTTTCTCCTTTGCTTTTTGCTTCTCTTCTTTTCACAGCTATTTGTAAGGCCTCCTCAGACAGCGATTTTGCCTTTTTGCATTTCTTTTCCATAGGGATGGTCTTGATCCCTGTCTCCTGTACAATGTCACGAACTTCCATCCATAGTTCATCAGGCACTCTGTCTATCAGATCTAGTCCCTTAAATCTATTTCTCACTTCCACTGTATAATCATAAGGGATTTGATTTAGGTCATACCTGAATGGTCTAGTGGTTTTCCCTACTTTCTTCATTTTAAGTCTGAATTTGGCAATAAGGAGTTCATGATCTGAGCCACAGTTAGCTCCTGGTCTTGTTTTTGCCTACTGTATAGAGCTTTTCCATATTTGGCTGCTAATAATATAATCAACCTGATTTCGGTGTCGACCATCTGGTGATGTTCATGTGTAGAATCTTCTCTTGTGTTGTTGGAAGAGGGTGTTTGCTGTGACCAGTGAGTTCTCTTGGCAAAACTCTGTTAGTCTTTGCCCTGCTTCATGCCATATTCCAAGGCCAAATTTACCTATTACTCCAGGTGTTTCTTGACTTTCTACTTTTGCATTCCAGTCCCCTATAATGAAAAGGACATCTTTTTTTGGGTGTTAGTTCTAAAAGATCTTGTAGGTCTTCATAGAACCATTCAACTTCAGCTTCTTCAGCATTACTGGTTGGGGCATAGACTTGGATTACCATGATATTCAATGGTTTGCCTTGGAAACGAACAGTGATCATTCTGTCGTTTTTGAGATTGCATCCAAGTACTGCATTTCTGACTCTTTTGTTAACCATGATGTCTACTCC
Source organism: Capricornis sumatraensis (assembly GCF_032405125.1). NCBI lineage: Eukaryota > Metazoa > Chordata > Mammalia > Artiodactyla > Bovidae > Capricornis > Capricornis sumatraensis. The sequence goes on along the minus strand of NC_091081.1, from coordinate 22,597,240 downwards.
ATTTCTTCTGAGGGATTCCTGCTTGCAGTAGTATATATAATGGTCATCTGAGTTAAATTCACCCATTCCAGTCCATTTTAGTTCACTGATTCCTAGAATGTTGACGTTCACTCTTGCTATCTCCTGTTTGACCACTTCAAATTTGCCTTGATTCATGGACCTAACAATCCAGGTTCCTATGCAATATTGCTCTTTACAGCATTGCACCTTGCTTCTATCACCAGTCACATCCACAACTGGGTGTTGTTTTTGCTTTGGCTCCATCCCTTCATTCTTTCTGGAGTTATTTCTCTGCTGATCTCCAGTAGCATATTGAGCACCTAGTGACCTGGGGAGTTCCCCTTTCCGTATCCTATCATTTTGCCATTTCATGCTGTTCATGGGGTTCTCAAGGCAAGAATACTAAAGTGGTTTTCCATTCCCTTCTGCAGTGGAGTCTAACAATATTTGTTGATAAACGTATTGACTTCAAGAAGGTTCATGTCATCTTTAAATTTCATGTGTGTGAAATAGCAATAAATATGTGAGGTTTTGTTCTATGAGCATCTATGTCTATATTTTTTAAGTAGCTGTAGAGTTGATACATTGTAACTAGAGAATAATGCAAAAAGTAATTTATAGAGTGTCCCTGTTTATATATACCATATACTTAAGAAAAAACTAAAAACTTTCTCATCCCATCTCTCTCATTTGTTGTAGGTAAATAAATAGCAATAATGAATTATAGATTTTTATACCACTTTTATTCCAAAGATATAACAAAGGGACCTGTGCCTTGAATGTGGTAAAAATCACAAAATGAAAGTACAAGTGAGGAAACTTCTAGAAAATAGGATTGCCAGATAAAATGGAAGAGGCCCCATTAAATTTGAATTTCAGATAAACAACAAATTATTTTTCAATATAAGTAAGTCCAAAATATTGTATGGGACTATCATACTAAAAAAATACATTCGTCTAAAATTTAAATTTAACTGGGAGTATAGTTTTTTTGTTGTTGTTTTGAAATTGGACAGCGCTACTAAAAATAATAATGGGTACTACATTGTTATATTCAGAGGGCCACCAAGTCATTGCCACATTTTTCATTTGCACAGGACCCTGCACTGCATCATGCTATGTGTCTAAGCACAGAGTTTTTATCTGCACTATCATTTGAAAATCAAGCTCATTCCTCTTTGAGCATAGTTTGAAGTCAACTCCTACCACCACATTTCCTGTTATATGATTAGATCCAGTTCCTTAAGATTTCTCTTTTTTAATAAAATTAATTAAATTTAATCAATTTTTACTGCAGTATAGTTGATTTACCTTAATGTTTCTTTCCTTGAGTCTTTTTACTTGTGAAAATTAGGATATTGATATATACCTCATAAGTGCAGTGAAATAATCAAAATATTGTCCATGACTTGTGCAATGCAATACCTGACAAATAGTAATAGATTTTGTAAAGTGAAGAATCTGCCTGCAATGCAGGAGACCTGGGTTCAATCCTTGGGCCAAGAAGATCCCCTGGAGAAGAGAATGTCAACTCACTCCAGTATTCTTGCCTGGAGAATTCCATGACAGGGGAGCCTGGTGAGTTACAGTCCATGGGGCTGCAAAGAGTCATACATGACTGAGCGACTAATATACACACACAGGGATTAATAGAGAGGACTCTGGAACTGAATATCCTGCATCCAAAGTTTGCCACTTCCTAGTCACGTGGCCTTAAACAATTTATTACCTACTGTTGCTTCAAGTTCTTCATTTAAGCCTAAGGATAATGATGATGTTTTTCATAGTATTGTTGTAGAATTTAAAGAACTGCTGTACATGAAGTCTTGACTCTGGGCTTCTTGACAATTTTATAATGATGGATTCAAACAATTAATTTTTAAAGATGTAAATAAGCACATGCTAATAAATGTACAATTCACAACCTAGCATTACCAAATTCAAGTATGTTGTATCCACATTTGAAATTATTGCATCAAAGTTTTGCCTTTTACATTGAATTTTGTGTTAAAAATCACTTCCTAAATTTTAATCTCTGTCAATATTAGGATAAAAATGCATATCTAAACAATAGGTATGTTTACGAGAACACCTGAAATATAAATTTAGCAAGACTATATATTCTCTCAGTTGGCTTGAAGTTAACAACCCAGTATCTATCTATAAACTGTCAGAGCTTTCTAAAAAATTGTTCCAATTTCTTCCACAAATTTAATATCAAACCTGGAGCATATGGACTGATTGAAAGATGTTTCTACCAAAAGAAATAAAATGCTAAATTGGTGAAATTACTGGAACCCTGTGAACCCAGTGTTCACATTTTTACCTGTATCTAGCGGTACTGAGAAGGCAATGGCATCCCACTCCAGTACTCTTGCCTGGAAAATCCCATGGATGGAGGAGCCTGGTAGGCTGAAGTCCATGGGGTCGCAAAGACTCGGACACGACTGAGTGACTTCACTTTCACTTTTCACTTTCATGCATTGGAGAAGGAAATGGTAACCCACTCCAGTGTTCTTGCCTGGAGAATCCCAGGGATGGGGGAGCCTGGTGGGCTGCCATCTATGGGGTCACACAGAGTCGGACCAAACTGAAGCGACCTAGCAGCAGCAGCAGTGGTACTGAACATGATCCCATTAAACAGCTCTGACCAACCTAGATAGCAAATTAAAAAGCAGAGACATTACTTGGTCAACAAAGGTCCATCTAGTCAAGGCTATGGTTTTTCCAGTAGTCATCTATGGATGTGAGAGTTGGACTGCGAAGAAAGCTGAGTGCCTAAGAATTGATGCTTTTGAACTGTGGTATTGGAGAAGACTCTTGAGAGTCCCTTGGACTGCAAGGAGATCCAACTAGTCCATTCTAAAAGAGATCATTCCTTGGTGTTCTTTGGAAGGAATGATGCTAAAGCTGAAACTCCAGTACTTTGGCCACCTCATGCGAAGAGTTGACTCATTGGAAAAGACTCTGATGCTGGGAGGGATTGGGGGCAGGAGGAGAAGGGGACGACAGAGGATGAGATGGCTGGATGGCATCACCAGCTCAATGGGCGTGAGTTTGAGTGAACTCCGAAAGTTGGTGATGGACGGGGAGGCCTGTTGTGCTGCAATTCATGGGGCCACAAAGACTTGGACACAACTGAGAGACTGAACTGAACTGAAGATAAAAATAAAAGCTTTAAAATAAAACTGAATTAACAGTTAGAAATTATGGCAGTTTGTTTTCTACACTCTTTTCTTCTCTAAAATATTTGTTTTTAAAAAATTAAATACTCCAAAAGATGATTACAGAGCAATAAAATTAGTATGAAGTCTGAATTAGCAACACCTATGCAGTTGGTTCATCAGTATACACTAATTCATGATGCGTAACAAATTGACCCCCAAACTTACATGGCATAATACAACAAAATGTTTATTTCTGATTCATCTATAGTTCAGCGTAGGTCGGTGAAGGCTTCTGTTCCATATACTTATTCAGGGATCTCAGCAGGTTAATATTTGAAGGTTCCACTTTGGTGTCCACAGTGGCAGAAAAGTAGAAAACCTATGCCTGTACAAAAATGCCTTGACCCAGAAATGACAAGGTCACTTCCACCTCAACCTGTTGACTAGAAAGTCACATGGTTGGAAGTTACTGGAATAAGTCAAGACTGTGAGAGAGAACAGGATACCTAGTGAAAATATATGTCTCTGCTAAGAAGCTAGTTTTATCCAATAGTCAAGTGCAATTCCCACCATCACAGCTCTTCCAAAAGATGTGAAGGTCCTAGTAACAAAAGCCTGCCCTTGTTTCACAATAAACAGTCGCTGTTCTTTTCCCCCCAGACAGCAGAGATAAAAGAGTAACAAGCTTATGGTTCAAGGAATTTAATTATTTTTTTCTAACCAGCTATAGTTGAACTTGTCAGCCATGTTGATATTGAGTAATTGCCTATATATCTTGTCTTTCCTCACAATTTGATTTCTTTTCATAATGAAGGCTCAAGGAATTTGTTGTTTCCTTTCGTACAGATGTTCTTCATTTGATCTTATGAATGTGCTGCTGAAAAGTTGTGCGTAAATCAGATTTTTATAAATCGAATCACATTCCCATTAACTTTATCTTTGCTTCTGCTTCACAGTAGCTCCATACAATTTATCTTTAAATTAGTCTTAGTTTTACAGAGAAGAGTGACAGGTCAGAGGGTATTTCCCAGTAGACTGGGATAAGACTAAACCTTCCATCACCAGGCTATGGACTGTTTCTTCACATTGACAGGTTATCAGAGTCTACTTAGGGAAGAAGTGCTCAGTTTTTGAAAACAAAAGAGAAAAGGAAAAACTAGCAGAGAAACAGGTATGAAACAAAAGGATTTAATTCCATTTTAAGAGTATATCAATCAATAAATATTACTTAATCTGAATGCAAGTGACTTTTATGTAATGCAACATGCTAGTACAGAGTTTTGAAATCTTTTTCATCAGATAGAGTCCAGTCAAACATACTAGCAATCCCATTTCAAGGACTCATTTGATGAAAATTTGCACTGAAACAAGGAAAAGCAAGGAAGTGTAAAACAGGAGACACAGGCAAAGCATTTAGTAATCTGTCCAGAAGTATGTTCCTGTGCTAATTTTGTTACCTAAATACTAAGAAAAAAAAAAATCCTGAACAATACTTTTAATTGAAAGTTGCACAGTACAACTTTCTTGTATTTTGTCTTTTTCCCTCAACTGATTTACTACAGCTTCTGGTGACTTGGAGAACAGTCAGTTCAGCATGAAAGAGCTTTCTTTAGCTGTTACTTTTTTTTTTTTTTCCTGCTAGCCCAACTTTTATTCCAATGGTCATTCACTGAGCCATAGCGGTCACAGAGTCTCAGAATCTTAGAGGAGAAACTCAAAAGACCACCAATTCTCTTTTGTGCTTTCTGAGCCATATTTCACCAAAGTAAAAGGAAATAAAAGAGAAAAATTAAAAGACCAGAAGATAAGTAGTACAGAGTACAAATGCCTTTGTAGGAACAGCTAAGAAGATAATTTCTATTTGACTTAGAAAGATTAGTAAGGATGTTTAACTTTTCCAATCACATTGTTGTTCCATGTATTCTCCACATCTATAATGATTACATAATGTCATACATAGCCTTCTCTCCAGTTATATATGCATTGAATATACTATTGTTTTGTTATAGGATAGTTGTTATTTGATACATGCTAAATATCACAAAGATACTTGAGAATAGCAGTGTTTTGTCAGAATCGGTACCTAGTTTCAGAAATCAGAATAAACATTAAAGGAGAGATTAAGAAAAAGAGATCCATTGACAAATTAGTGGGAAAAGCCAGAAATTAAATTACAAAGGATGAAGTTGCTTAGTGAAAATCAGAGATTAGAACACAATTTGGGAAGCTATATGGAGGAAACAGGGGCTTCTCAGGTGGCACTAATGGTAAGAACCTACCAGCCAATGCAGGAGACATAGAGACACGGGTTCAGTCCCTGGGTTGGGAAGATCCCTTGGAGGAGGACTTGGCAACCAACTCTAGTTTCTTGCCTGGAGAAACCCATGGATAGAGGAGCCTGGCGGACTACAGTCCATGAGGTCACAAAGAGTAGGACATGACTGAAGCCACTTAGCATGCACACACACACGAAGAAAGTAACTTGTCAAACAATGAAATATTCAGACTTTCTATTCCAGACTAAAAAGTTTCCTGAGACTCAGGACCATGCCTTGAAAATCCCTGGATTTATAATTTGTTACTTAAGATATATAAAACAATATACAGTATGCAGGAACATAAGCACAAAAAATAAATGCATATTAAAGACACAGGAAAAGTTGCCTATAGGAAAAAGGGGAAAGAGAGTGAGCACTGGAGACAAAAATTAACCCATCCACTCAGTTAGTTAATTAGGAAGAGACCTCCCTCTGTGTCCTACAGTGGTGGGAGGACTCAGAAATCCAGGGGGATTCCCATGGCTGAAGTGAGCAATCTGTAGAATTAATTGCTGCTATGCTGCTGCTGCTGCTGCTGCTAAGTCGCTTCAGTCGTGTCCGACTCTGTGCGACCCCATAGATGGCAGCCCACCAGGCTTCCCCATCCCTGGGATTCTCCAGGCAAGAAAACTGGAGCAGGTTGCCATTTCCTTCTCCAATGCATGAAAGTGAAAAGTGAAAGTGAGGTCTCTCGGTCGTGTCCAACTCTATGCAACCCCATGGACTGCAGCCTACCAGGCTCCTCCGTCGATGGGATTTTCCAGGCAAGAGTACTGGAGGGGGTGCCATTGCCTTCTCCGAACTGCTGCTATAGTGGTTACAAATTCTGAATAGGGTAGGTTGCCAGGGACTTTGTTGGGTAGTAGAGTGACAAGGGGTCCTAGAGCCCATGAGGATAAAAAGTTCTGAGACAGCATCAAGGAGTCATCTGATACATTCCCTTATGAAACAGTGTGGTAATTTCTTTGGGTTTTTAGCCAGGAACAGAATTACTGGGTCTATACATATGTAAATACTCTGTTTTACTAAGTGGTGCCAAATTGCTTTCCAGAATAACTAGACCATTCCATACTCCCACCAGCAGTCTATAAAGATTCCTGTATCCTCATATCCTTGTCAGGAAATGGTATACTCCAGATTTCTGACTTTAGCCTACATAATAGATAAAAAGCACATTCCATCACTATGTTAATTTTTCTGATTTTTAATGAATTGAAGTATCTCTTCAAATGTATGTTAGAATTATCTCTTCTCCTGCAAATTGCCTGTTTTAACTTTTGCCAATTTTCCTATTATCTTTTATTTATTACTACTTTTCTTTACTCCCTTTATATTCTAGATCAGTGCTTCTATAACTAACGTGAAGGATCTACTTTATTTTCAATGTAATACAATCTGTCACATATCAACAGTTTTATAAATCAGTTCAGTTACTCAGTCGTGTCCGACTCTTTGTGACCCCATGAACCACAGCACACCAGGCCTCCCTGTCCATCACCAACTCCTGGAGTTTACCCAAACTCATGTCCATTGAGTCAGTGATGCCATCCAACCATCTCATCCTCTGTCGTCCCCTTCTCCTCCTGCCCTCAATCTTTCCCAGATCAGGGTTTTTTCAAATGAGTCAGTTATTCATACAAGGTGGCCAAAGTATTGTAGTTTCAGCTTCAACATCAGTCCTTCCAATGAACACCCAGGACTGACCTCCTTTGGGATGGACTGGTTGGATCTCCTTGCAGTCCACGGGACTCTCCAACACCACAGTTCAAAGGCATCAGTTCTTCACTGCTCAGCTTTCTTTCGAGTCCAACACTCACATCCATACATGGCTACTGGAAAAACCATAGCCTTGACTAGACGGACCTTTGTTGACAGAGTAATGTCTCTGCTTTTTAATATGTTGTCTAGGTTGGTCATAACTTTCCTTCCAAGGGATAAGCATTTAATTTCATGACTGCAATCACCATCTTCAGTGATTTTGGAGCCCCAAAAAATAAAGTCAGCCACTGTTTCCCCATCTATTTTCCATGATGATGGGACCGGATGTCATGATCTTAGTTTTATAAATAAAATATAAATAATTAGAAAATAGCATTTAAGGATATATAAAATATAAATATATTTTTATTATTAATGTTAACAGAACAATGTTATATTCAATAAATATAATCAGAACAAAAATAATAGAGGGAAAAGAAAATTGACATACTGACTGAAGGTAATTATATAGGTAAACAATGTAGAAAATCACTATAAATTCAGAAAATTTTGTACCTCGCAGACATAACTATTCAAAAGCTGTATTCAAAAAAAAAAGTGATTTCCCTTTAAATGTCTATATGAAGAATTTGAATGAACATTTTACACATCAATCTTTAGTTTCAAATTTGACAAACGGACTTGATACTTGAATGTTTACTTCTCTAACCTAAGTTGGACTAGCATCAGCACTATTGTAGAGAGTAATTTCTCTCTAATGGTTTCTATGATTTGTCTTAATAACTCTCATAGTAGAGAAACCAGCCTTATAAAGGCATGTTGATGAAAATGTAAAGAATAGATTTTAAAACCAATTTTGAATTCTGAAAATCTAGGATATTTATTTTAAGCTTTTATTCAAATTGATGTAAGTGATGTATTTACCTTTCATCTACAGGTAGTTCCAATGATCTAGCATATAAAGACGTGGTTCAATTTGAGTTATCGTTCAATGAAAGAACTGGATTCCAGATTTATGTTTATATGTGGCTCTTCCGATGAAAAATGAAATTCAAACTGTTCAATAAAGTTTGTATGGTTCAGTTATAATTTTTTCATAAATGGGTAATATCAAGATCACTATCTATACCACTGAAAGTTGCTATTTATCACAGCATATGTCATAACAATCTATAGAAACTGTGTTCTTCAAAGCCTCTAAATTTCCACTTTCATGTTTCTGTCCTATCTGACACACAAAAAACGTTGCCTTATTTGCTTGTTCACATTAAAAATATCAAATGTGTAAGATAAGTTCAGACGTCCAATTCACATTCTTAAAAAACTGAGACCAAACTATTCTCTCACTTTATAAAATCACTAGATGTTTGTTGTAGTTATACATTCTTGAAATATTTTTCCCCTGAAAACTATCGTACCTCAGCAAGCCATCTCCAACTTTCATCTGATGTAGCAATAGAGAATATCAAATTTCATGCAATAACCTTTATAAATCCACAATCTTTATTATGTCACTAAACATACTCTTTAGTGCAGTTATAGCTTCTTTTTCACAGCAAGACATTTCTGGAATGTTGACTTCCATTCCTGTGAAGCTCCTTAATGTGAGTGACTACTTCAGGATATTTTCTTGTCATTCCAGCTGGACCATCAGGATATTCCTCCACCACACTTAAATTTCTAAATGTGGTGGTATATTTGCAATCTGGCTTCATTTTCTACATTTCAGAGAAAGTAGTGTTTATCAACAATATACTAGAAAAAAAGAATTCTTTCTTATCACTATAATATTTACATCACATATATAGTAAAATAATTACCATGTTAGCAATATCTGTGTAATAATCAAGTTTCAATAAGCATATGTGCCCACTTTATTTGTTCTCTGACTTGGCTTTCTGTTCCATTAGTCAGTTCCTGAGTATATCAAGCTAATGTGTCATGAGCACTTGACCTACTTCCTTTGCTGCAGATTCACCAATATGTGTAAGTAAACATCCTTTACTAATGTCTCAGTGACTGACTGTAGTATCTTAGTCTTCTAAACACAAAGGGCTACTTTATAAAAAACCCATAAATCACTTATGTGACATACAGAACATCTGATTCTGTTGGTTTTCTTTAATTCAAAGTTCTTAAGAATTTCTTCTGGTTTTCAACTTATTTATGCTTTATATGTAAATGCCACTTCAGTTCCAGAGACTTTATTTGTTCATTAGCCAGTACAACTGTGCAAATAACACTCAGTGATTTAGCACTTCACCACTAAATTTAGTTATAAACCTCAACTCAGTGTGAAAGATCACACTTCCATACAAAATAAGTACAAATCCATGTGGGTCTTCATTTCTTTCAAATTACATCCAACCTTAATATCTGTTCTAATATTTCTACCATATCCAGAAAAGATGTATCTTTTCTTAACCAAAAAACAAACAAAAAACCAATCAGGGGGAAATTTGTACTATACGTATTTTAGGCTTAAAAATAAATAGCACAAATATTACTTTCCTAAGTTAGCTAATAATGTTAAACTATAAATTTAAAATCAACTAATTTACTTGCTACTTTAAGAATGTATATACACACAAAAAGGAATGCGCAAGAAAAATGATATTCTTGCCCATCTGCAAACATCAGCAACTCTCTGGATTGACTTAGCATAAAAATTGGGAGAAATAAAAAAGGACCTGGACTCCCTGCCTCTAGAGGAGCTAGTGATTCCATTAGATTCAGGAGAGGTACAGAGAGCACATGAAGTGGACAGAAGGGTTGACTTGGAGAGACTGCAGACCCTCTACCTGGTGAATGTCTGATGAACATGCTAGCTGCTTCTAGCACATGGTAGTTGATTCAAGACCTGTAGAAAACCTAGTAGGCGTTTAAGTAGCTTCTATACATCCTGTGTGCTTAGAAGCAATAATTATCGCCCTTGTCACTATCACTCAGGAAGAACAACCAATAGTAAATTGTGTGCTGATTGTCCAGCAACAATAAGCTTTATCTATGCCATAGTCACATCTGAAAAACCAAAGTCCAGTAAATACTTGTAAACCTCAGTGACAGAGAATGTGATTAAATACCTAAAGCTATGATGATGGTATGAAAAGGGAAGTCCCCAGTGTGTGCACACAGAGGGGTGAGGAGGGATGGGGAGTGTAAGTGGGGAAGAATATACTCCATTTCACTATATAATGATGCCCAGAAAACCCACTCCTAACAAGGAAAATAGCCTATACCTATTTCTATGGGATTTTTTACTTTTTCTTATTTTACCCCCATCACTTTCTATACTATAAACTCCTGCCAGATGAAATCTGAGCCTTGCTTATTTTTATGTCTGTAGCACTTGACACATTACCTGGCACATAATACATCTTCAGTGAATATTTGTTGAACAAATGGATAGGTGTATGGATGGATGAATGGATAAATAATATAAATAACAAGGCAATGAATAAAGAAATTATTTTACCCTAAAATCCAGAAAAAATTGAGACACATTTTGCTTACCATCTTGGACCAGACCCACCCATCAAAATGAAACAAAATTTCATCAACAGTAAAATGGAGAAAATCATTACCTACCTCACCAATATACTGTGCATTAACACACGTGGAAGTATTTTGAGCAACATATAAATACATTAGCACTAGGAATTTTTATTATTTCATTTTATTGTCAAAGTCTGTGAGATATTTGTTCTCAACTTTAATATACATGAGTCAATGAAGAGCATATTAAAAATACAACTTCTTACTACCAGAGATTCTCATTCAGAGGTTGGGGTAGGGCCTAGGAACTCACATGCTTTACAAGCTTCCAAAGAAATCATGATGTCCACAGAGTTAATTTGGAGAAACACCACTATAGGGAAGTAGTATGAAAACAGCATTTTCATCACATTCTAACCAAGACATGTAGTATGGGAGTGCAAAAAAGGAGTGCAGTAAAGCCGTGTCTACACACAGAGCTCATCCAGTTATTTACAACAAAATAAAATTGTAATCAAATATGCCAGTACTTTTTTAAGTTTTACTGGAGTAGAGTTGACTTACAATGTTGTATTAAGTTTCTGCTGTACAGTAACGTGAATTAGTTATACATATACAATGCAGGAGACCTGAGTTCAATCCTTGGGTCAGGAAGATCCGCCAGAGAAGGAAATGGCAATCCACTTCAGTACTATTGCCTGGAAAATCCCATGGACAGAGGAGCCTCGTAGGGTGCAGTCCATGGGGTCGCAAAGAGTCGGACACGACTGAGCGACTTCACTTACTTACTTACTATACATATATACACTCGTTTTTTAGATTCTTTTCCCTTAAAAGTCATCATAGAGTATTGAATAGAGTTCACTGTGCTACACAGTAGGTTCTCATTAGTTATCTGTTATATTTACAGTAGTGTGTATATGTCAATCCTAAAATCTCCCAATGTATCCCTCCACTTTTATCTTCCTTGGTAATGTTAAATTTGTTTTCTACATCTGTGACTCTATTTCTCTTTTGTAAATAAGTTCATTGGTATCATTTTTTTTAAGATTCAACATATGAGCAATATCATATCATATTTGTCTTTCTCTGATTAGCTTACTTCATACAGTATGACAATCTCTAGGTCTATCCATGTTGCTGCAAATGGCATCATTTTGTTCTTTTTTATCGTTCAGTTCAGTCACTTAGTCGTGTCCGACTCTTTGTGATCCCCCAATGACTACAGCATGCCAGGCTTCCCTGTCCATCACTAAATCCAGGACTTACTCAGACTCAGGTCCATCGAGTCAGTGATGCCATCCAACCATCTCATCCTCTGTCATCCCCTTCTTCTCCTGCATTCAATCTTGCCTAGCATCAATCAGAGTCTTTTCCAATGAGTCAGTTTTTTCACGTCAGATGGCCAAAGTATTGGAGCTTCAGCTTCAGCATCAGTCCTTCCAATGAATATTCAGGACTGATTTCCTTTAGGATGGACTGGTTGGATCTCCTTGCAGTCCAAGGGACTCTCAAGAGTCTTCTCTAACCACCACAATTCAAAAGCATCAATTCTTCAGTGCTCAGCTTTCTTCATAGTACAACTCTTGCATCCATACATGAATACTGGAAAAACCAAAGCTTTGACTAGATGGACCTTTGTCAGCAAAGTAATGTCTCTGCTTTTTAATACACTGTCTAGGTTGGTCATAACTTTTCTTCCAAGGAGCAAGCATCTTTTAATTTCATGGCTGCAGTCACCATCCGCAGTGATTTTGGAGCCCCAGAAAATAGTCTGTCATTCTTTCCATTGTTTCCCTATCTATTTGCCATGAAGTGATGGGACCAGATGCCATGATCTTAGTTTTCCGAATGTTGAGTTTTAAGCCAGCTTTTCACTCTCCCCTTTCACTTTCATCAAGAGGCTCTTTAGTTCATCTTTGCCTTCTGCCATAATTGTGGTGTCATCTGCATATTTGAAATTATTTATCTTCTTCCTGGCAATCTTGATTCCAGCTTGTGCTTCATCCAGCCTGGTATTTCACATGATGTACTCTGCATAGAAGTTTAAAAAGCAGGGGGACGATATACAGCCTTTAAGTACTCCTTTCCCAGTTTGGAAACAGTCTGTTGTTCCATGTCTGGTTCTAACTCTTGCTTCTTGACCTGCATACAGATTTCTCAGGATGCAGGGAAGGTGGTCTGGTATTCCCATCCCTTGAACAATTTTCCACAGTTTGTTGTGATCTAATTATGACCAACCTAGACAGCATATTAAAAAGCAGAGACATTACTTTGTCTACAAAGGTTCGTATAGTCAAGGCTATGGTTTTTCCAGTGGTCATGTATGGATGTGAGAGTTGGACTATAAAGAAAGCTGAGCGCCAAAGAATTGATGCTTTTGAACTGTGGTGTTGGAGAAGACACTTGTGAGTCCTGTGGACTGCAAAGAGATCCAACCAGTCCATCCTAAAGGAGATCAGTCCTGGATGTTCATTGGAAGGACTGATGTTGAAATTGAAACTCCAGTACTTTGGCCACCTGATGCAGAGAGCTGACTCATCGGAAAAGACCCTGATGCTGGGAAAGATTGAGGGCAGGAGGAGAAGGGAATGACAGAGGATGAGATGGTTGGATGGCATCAACCGACTCAACGGACATGGATTTGGTGGACTCCAGGATTTGGTGACAGACAGGGAGCCCTGGTGTGCTGCGGTTCATGGTGTCGCAAAGAGTCGAACATGACAGAGACTGAACTAAATGGAATATAGTCAAAGGTTTTGGCATAATCAATAAAGCAGAATTAGATGTTTTTCTGGTTTTCTCTTGCTTTTTTGATGATTCAATGGATGTTAGCAATTTGACCTCTGGTTCCTCTGCCTTTTCTAAATCCAGCTTGAACATCTGGAAGTCCATGGTTCACATATTATTGAAGCCTGGCTTGGAGAATTTTGAGCATTACTTTGCTAGTGTGTGAGATGAGTGCAATAGTGCAGCAGTTTGAGCATTCTTTGGCATTGCCTTTCTTTGGAACTGGAATGAAAATGGACCTTTTCCAGTCCTTTTCCAGGCCACTGTTGAGTTTTCTAAATTTTCAGTCATATTGAGTGCAGCACTTTCACAGCATCATCTTTTAGGATTTGAAATAGCTCAACTGGAATTCTATTACCTCCTCTAACTTTGTTCATAGTGATGATTCCTAAGGCCCACTTGACTTCACATTCCAGGATGTCTGGGTCTAGGTGAGTTATCTGGGTCATGAAGATGTTTTCTGTATAGTTCTTCTGTGTATTCTTGCCACCTCTTCTTAATATCTTCTGCTTCTGTCAGGTCCATTCAATTCCTTTTTAACGGCTGAGTAATATTCCATTGTATACGTGTACCACACCTTCTTTATCCATTCATCCAGCCATGTCTTGCCCATTGTGAACAGTGCTGCAGTGAACACTTGGGTGCATGTATTTTTTTGAATTATGGTTTTATAGATATCTTCAATACTATACAGGCCCTTTCAATACTATAACCATATAAATATCTGAATGAATTAGGTAAAGATATAAAGAAATCTGAATTTTTCTAACACTTACACCAGATTTATTACAACATATCTGCAGAAGACACCTAAATTAGACAAGAAAATCACTTAGTATATAGAAAAGGTTCCCACAAATGTGTTTTTAACACAACTGTGTTTTTTAAATGCTCACATTCTTACAGTTTCTAATGTACACTGCCTTAGTTTGAATTTGTTGAAAAATATGCCTTTATACAAGTGGCATATATTAGGAAACATAATACTGTATATCCTAAGGTGTGCAAAACATCCTTCCAACTCTAATTCATTTAGTTGCAGGACACCAAATTTAAAAAAAAAAAAAAAAACACTTCCCTGTCAAGGAAGTCTTCACAATGCTTCTGAAAGCATTTCTGTCCTCAACATGGCATTGGACTTATTCTTCCCTTTCTTCTCTGACAATCCCAACAACCATAGCACTAAGAGAATGTGCCTCAGTGGGGCCACTTACTACTCTCTCCTGCTGCTGGTGCAGAAGTCACATGGTATCAGTGCCTTGAGGATGGGAAGCTGGCCTGCTGATGTCAATATGGGGAGAACGGCTTCCTCCTCACCCATCAAATGACTTTGTGCCACACTCTGTCATAGTTATTTTGAATGTTAACCTGCAGGGCAAAATTTTCTCCAAATGTCGAGTGTGAAAACCAGTGTCTCTGTCCTATCTCTCATTCCCACTTTCCCTCGGACTCAGACCATAAAACATTGGAACTGACGAGAAAATCAATCTCAAAAACCACTCTCCTTTACAAACCGCCTGTCCCGGAACACAGATTGTCTTGCTCTGTCTTCCTCTGCCATCCACACACTCTTTGGCACAGTTTTGTAAATGGGGTTCTGAAACCTCTGGCATCAGATCTTCAAAAGTATTTGTGAAATAGGCAAATTCTCAGGTCATGCTTCAAGCTGCTGACTCAGAATCTCTGGGCTGGATCATGGAATTTGGTTTAGAAAAAGCACCCCTGGTAATGATTAGGTGCACTAAATTTTATGGTTCTTTTTCTTTGTACCATAACTCATTCTACACACCAGTTTAATTTGGAAGTTTTAGAATTAATGAGCAATTAATCACATCTTAAAAACTGAGACCTAGATATACCTGCAGTATTCTGCCAGAGTCATTTAGCCTCCCAGGTGGCGCTAGTGTTAAAGAACCTGCCTAGCAATGCAGGAGATGTAGGAAACATGGGTTTGATCCCTGCATTGGGAAAATTCCCTGGAGGAGGGCATGGCAACCCACTGCAGTGTTTGCCTGGAGAATCCCATGGACAGAGGAGCCTGATGGACTATGGTCCATTGGGTTGCAAAGAGTTGGACATGACTGAAGTGACTTAGCACGCATGCACAAGCACAGGGTTGACCAGAAGGATGAAGAGCAGAGATGTCTTAGCATTGCCTGCTATATGACAGAGCTTCTCCAAAGTACTAGCAGTATAAAAAAATAAATTTCCCCTTAATGCCATATCAGGCAGGATTTAGGACATTAAACTAGATGGACCCTCTTTAGAAAGAAGCAGCCGTTTATATTGATATGTTTAAAGGTTGCTTGGTAACCCTTAGCCTGATGTGGAACAGCATCTTTGACTGACGGATCTGACGGGAAACCAGGGCAGCAGTTCTCAGCATCATGTAGGTATACAAGGTATAGGTTAGGCAAATTTCAGGTTCAGTCCCTTGAAATAAAGTTGATATCAAGAACTGGAAAACTAGGATGAAGCCCCAGTTCCAAATAGAATGAGAAGCCAGAGCAAGTAGTCTGTCATACGGTGAGAGAAGACTAAATAGGGAGATCCTGCCTATTTTCTGAGAACAAGGAACAAGCCAATTCCTCTGACTGATGAAGATGGGGCTCCTAATGTAAAGCCAGCATTGTTGCTCCTCTCTGGCTCAGGGATTGGACATGGCCATGCGCACAGGGAGTGTTTCAGTTCAGATGCTTTAAGGTTGTCAGGGGCCAAGTAAGCAGTGAACAATGTTTGCTGAAAAAAACAAAAAAAGTTCTGAACCAAAAGCAAACTTGTGTCCCAAATCTAAAAAGAAAACCAGGAGAAGGAATGGGGTCAACTGATTGACTCTCCTACATGACCAAAGCATCTAAGAATACATGCTCCCCAGATATGCTTTGCCATCAGTAGAAAAGTTCCCCAAAGTAATACATTATTTGAAATTGACAATAACTTACTGATGAGAATAAAACTTACAATGTCCAGAAGATTTAAAAATTTAAAAAAAGGAGGAAAACTGGAGAAATGTTTTCAGTATGTTGCAAGATTGAGAATTGGGAAAAATAATTTCACCAATGCTTCCATAACACAGTTCAAAAGGGATTGAGTAGTCAATTAACAAAATTTTTATCAGAACAGTATTAACATACATGAAAATATTTTGGAATCTGAAAGTAACTGTCTCAGCAGGGTTTTTAACTATCCTTCATATTCTGGAGACTTGAGCCATGTAATAAAGCAAAGCCTTTCATGGATTCCTCAGAATAGCTACTAACTTCAAATACAACCTCTGGTTATTAAAGTCTCTTCCCCAGGTATCTTGCTACTTCAGATGCAGCTAACATTTCTTATCTATTTTTTAAATGCCAAGGATTCAGCTAAGGGAATGTGTGTGTGTGTGTGTGTGTGTGTGTGTGTATAATTTCATGCATTATTCTAGATAGTATGCTTTTTTATATATTCCTTCATCTTCTGCACAATAATGTTATACTACATATTATAAATTAATAAATTGTCATAATGCTTTATAAGATCCATCTCTTATACTTAAAAAATTGAATCAGTTCCTAGCGACTTAATCACTCCCTAAAAGTCTAAGAATTCTACATTCTAAAGAGTTGAACAATCTCCCAAAAATCCCCAAATCAGCCCACCCGTGATACTCATACCTTTACTATATTTACCTCTTACAAAATGCGCCATTCAAAATAAAAGCTCAATTTGTGTTAGAATAACATAAAGCCTATCCTTGGAATGCATGAAAATGCTTATTATTCTTTAAAATAGTTTAAAGTTTGTTTCTTTTCTAGGCAACTCTCTGTGGATTGTATACTTCCTTCAATCTTCCCTTAAATGGGGAAGCGGTGTTGAATAGTTCCCTAAACCTAACCGAAAAAGTCATTTTGCCTAGTCATTCTCCCTAGACACTGTCTCGGGAGAAACATAACAACCAGAAGAGATGCACAATAGAAGGACATAATAAGATACTGGAAAGAGAATCATTGTCTAGACATCTCAAACAGAGAAAGACAGTCTATATTAATAAGATAACAATAAAATTCTTTCAACTTCTTCAAAAGAAAAAACTGCATAGAAAAATGTGATTTAACAAAACTTTTTAATAAATACCAGCACTGGATTATTAAGATGACAGATAAGAGCACTTAATAAAACACGTGTCAAGCAAAATCCAGGCCAGGATCATTTGAGATAAAATAGTCCTATTACCATACAATCTATAAAAGATTAATGAAACCTTTAATGTAAAGCATTTTAATGGAACTGGCTGCATCCTGACCTTACCTAGACTTTTCTAGGACTTTGGCAGTTTTAAGTAGGAAGAATAGCTTTATTCAAGAAGATTTCTTTTCCTTCCAAAATTTGTCCACATTTAAGGAAATGCAGAAATATGATCTTTCCCCTTAACATATAGTACAGTTATCATTCATATATAATCGTCCATAAAACTCCTTGAAAAGTCTATTAATCTCTGCAGTATCCATGAACTTAATACCATAATTGTTCTTAACTGTAGCTATAGTAGAAAAACTGCTTGCCTGTTTTCTTGCTAATAACCCACTGGTTTTATGACTGAATTGAAATAAAGCCAGTTCTTCTAGCAATAAAGGTGAGGGTGACCCAGATGAATTAGATAATTGCCTTCGCAGCCTATTGATCTTCTATTTGAGGTCTTTTAGGTCTGAATATTTTCTCTTTGCTAATAGAGCTTCACATTTTTTCAGTCGCTAATAAATGTAGCTAGAGTCTAAAGAAAAAGTTGAGGCGGGACTGTGTTACAATATACTTGAGCTCAAAAGTTCCTTCAGGTCCCAACATCATTCCTACTGCAAAACATGGGATGTAAAGTTTACCAACAGGTAACTTCTTCACTCAACCAGGTGTACATATACCATATGCTGTTTGCTATGTTAGACCTACAGATGAAAAACAGAAATCAGTCCTGAAGAAATTCAGAGTTTGGTGAGAAGAATAACACGTATGTAGATATTTAAACATCAGTGAAGCAGTATAGGAATGCCCAGGTTAATATGAGAGCAGAGATGAGAAAACTGCAGACCAGTCCAAGGTAAAAAGTAGAAAAATACAGGCACTATGAGCCCTTAAATCCAATCCCAAACTAAGAGTCCCTGCTACAAAGAGTGAAAATGCCATCAAAATGTTCCTTGACTTTGCACAGAAAAAGGACACCTCAGTCACTGAAACTAGAACAATTTAATCATGATATTAGTGACTGAAACAAATTCACAAAGTGGGCATTTTGAGGGAATTAGGGCGTTGACAGGGTAGGAACAATAGGAAACAGAGTAGGTAATTTAATATTTCACGACACAATTGCCAAAGAGTAATTGTGATTGGAATCATAAAGATCATTCTAGAAAATGCAGTATAACGTTGTTAATAATACGGTGTTATTACAACCGCCCTGACCTTTTTTCAGTCAGATCACTTCCTTGAGGTCTACAGTCTGTGTTTGGTTCCAGCCTTGGTGTCCTTCTTACTGAAATCCCTCCTCCTTCTCTTTCTCCAATAATCTAGTTCCTGTATGTGATCCTTGTGATTTACAATGAGAAGTCTATTTGGTCTCTGTTTGTCCTATTTCTGACACAGAGCTCTTAAATTTCTTGGGATTTCGGAACAGAAGAGAGCTATAAAGGGAGCTTTTGTTTTGTAAATGAGATGACTTTTAGTCCCTAAGGATAGGAGCTAGTTGCCAATGGAGCCAACCGGGTATTTTTTAGAGGGTTAGAACTTTCATTCCCACCCCCAACCCTCGACTTCTGAGGAGGGGAGAGGGACTTGAGGTTGGAATTCTATCACCAATGGCCAATGATTTAATCAATTGTGCTTATTCCATTAAAGCCCAAAAGGACAGGGTTGGGAGAACTTCCAGGTTGGTGAATAGGTGCAGATTTCTGGAGAACAGGGTTCTCAGAGGGGCATGGAGGCTCAGAGCCCCTACTTACATACCTTGCCCTATGCATCTTTTCCATCTGACTGTTCCTGAGCCATATTTTATAATAAACCAGTAATCTATTAAGCAAAATGTTTCTCAGTTCTTTGAGCTGCTGTAGCAAATTAACAGAACCCAAGAAAGGGATTGTCAGAACCTCCAGTTTGCCAGGTGGCTCAGTAGTACAGAATCCACCTGCCAGTGCAGGAGACACAGGTTCGATCCCTAGATTGGGAAGATCCCCTGGAGTAAGAACTGGCAACCCACTCCAGTATTCTTGCCTGGAAAATCCCATTGACTAGAGGAGCCTAGTGGCTTATAGTCCATGGGGTCACAAAGAGTCAGACACAACTGAATGCATGTGCACCTTGTTCAGAAGCCCAGGTGACAACCTGGACTTGTGATTGGCACTCTTAAGTTGGAGGAGGGCCACTGGAACCTCCAATCTGTGGCTGGTTAGATAGAAGCCCAGGTGGCAACCTGCATTTGCACAGGGTATCTGAAGTGGGGGTAGGGGATGCAGCCTTGTAGGACGGAGCCCTTAGCCTGTGGAAGCTGGGACTCTCTCTGGGTAGATAGTGTCAGAACTGAATTGAACTTAACTGAACTGAATTGAAGGATGCCCCACTGATAGCCAAGAATTGCCTGGTACTGCAGGAATTCCCCCCGAACTGGAAACTAGGTACAAAACCCTTTTACTGGATTTGTTGATGATCCAGCTTTAGACTTACTGACTTGTCTGATCTGGTGGATATAACAGATTATCACAGACTGTGTGGCAAATAAACAACAGAACTGTATTTCTCACAGTGTTGGAGGCTAGAAGGTCAAAGACAAGGTGCTGGAAGATTCGGTGTCTGAAATGTCTGGTGAGAGCCCTCTTCCTGGTTCATAAACAGCTATCTTCTCACTGTGTCTTCACACAGAAGAAGGGGTAAGGGAGTTCTCTGAAATATTTTTTATAAAGTTCCATGCCTATGGCCTAATCACCTGCCAAAAGCCTCACCTCTAAATGCCATCCAACTGTGTATCAGGTTTCAATGTAAGAATTCAGGGGGACACAAACATACAATCCACAATACCTACCTTTCCCACAAAGTCTACAAACCTACACTGCTCTTCTTTTTAAGATCCATCCACACAACACAGCCATTTGAATCACAAGATTTTAGAACTGAACCAGGAGATTAGTAGAATGAGAAATCCCAGTGAGTTTCAATGACTTGCCCAGGATCACACAGTCAGCAAGGATCAAGGTCAGAACTAAAACCTGCATCTTCTGAATTTAGTTTGAGATCTCCATTTCACGATACTAATTCTTGTTTTAATATTTGTACAGTTCAGATATAATCTTCATTGAAATTCTTTTTACTAAATTTGTATAGTAACTGCGGCTTACCTTCAACCCACCCTAACTTCACCCCTCTCTCCCCTGCCTCTGCAGAAAATCAGTGTGTTGATGATGGCTCCAAGCATCTCTGTGCCCAAACCAATGAAAATCTCCTTTATTCCTTTGTGACCAGCTTACACTGAACTAACTGAAACTGAAAAATGTTTTACTCCTAAAATGATGTCACGTATAAGGATTCAGGACAAGGAAGCACTGTAGGATACACAGGATCTTATTAAAAGTCCCCAAATCACACCACATACATAGCTATACATGCTACAAATATCTGCCAGCAATTGGGGATTTTTTTACCCCTCCACCAAATAATCTCCAAGTTAAAAATATTTTGTCTTCTCCTTTTATAGTCAACGATGCCAGACACAAACAAATGCCTGACTAACTCGTCAGTTTTATTCAAACTGACTTTTATTTTTATTTTTTTTATTTAAATTTTTATTTTTACTTTATTTTACTTTACAATACTGTATTGGTTTTGCCTACATTGACATGAATCCGCCACAGGTGTACATGAGTTCCCAAACATGAACCCCCCTCCCACCTCCCACCCCTTATCATCTCTCTGGATCATCCCCGTGCACCAGCCCCAAGCATCCTGTATCCTGCATCGAACATAGACTGGCGATTCGTTTCTTACATGATAGTATACATGTTTCAATGCCATTCTCCCAAATCATCCCACCCTCTCCCTCTCCCTCTGAGTCCAAAAGTCTACTCTACACATCTGTGTCTATTTTGCTGTCTCGCATACAGGGTCATCATTACCATCTTTCTAAATTCCATATATATGTGTTAGTATACTGATTGGTGTTTTTCTTTCTGGCTTACTTCACTCTGGATAATCAGCTCCAGTTTCATCCATTTCGTTAGAACTGATTCAAATGAATTCTTTTTAATGGCTGAGTAATACTCCATTGTGTATATGTACCACTGCTTTCTTATCCATTCATCTGCTGATGGACATCTAGGTTGTTTCCATGTCCTGGCTATTATAAACAGTGCTGCGATGAACACTGGGGTACATGTGTCTCTTTCTATTCTGGTTTCCTCAGTGTGTATGCCCAGCAGTGGGATTGCTGGGTCATAAGGCAGTTCTATTTGCAATTTTTTAAGGAATCTCCACACTGTTCTCCATAGTGGCTGTACTAGTTTGCATTCCCACCAACAGTCTAAAAGGGTTCCCTTTTCTCCACACCCTCTCCAGCATTTATTGCTTGTAGACTTTTGGATCGCAGCCATTCTGACTGGTGTGAAATGGTACCTCATTGTGGTCTTGATTTGCATTTCTCTGATAATGAGTGATGTTGAGCATCTTTTCATGTGTTTGTTAGCCATCCGTACGTCTTCTTTGGAGAAATACCTATTTAGTTCTTTGGCCCTTTATTTTTCTGGAATTGATCTACATAAGTTGCTTGTATATTTTTGGAATTAGTTGTCAGTTGCTTCATTTGCTATTATTTTCTCCCATTCAGAAGGCGGTCTTTTCACCTTGCTTATATTTTCCTTTGTTGTGAAGAAGCTTTTAATTTTAATTAGATCCCATTTGTTTATTTTTGCTTTTATTTCCAGTATTCTGGGAGGTGGACCATAGAGGATCCTGCTGTTATTTATGTCAGAGAGTGTTTTGCCTATGTTCTCCTCTAGGAGTTTTATAGTTTCTGGTCTTACATTTAGATCTTTAATCCATTTTGAGTTTATTTTTGTGTGTGGTGTTAGAAAGGGATCTAGTTTCATTCTTTTACAAGTGGTTGACCAGTTTTCCCAGCATCACTTGTTAAAGAGATTGTCTTTACTCCACGGTATATTCTTGCCTCCTTTGTCAAAGATAAGGTGTCCATAGGTGTGTGGATTTATCTCTGGGCTTTCTATTTTGTTCCATTGATCTATATTTCTGTCTTTGTGCCAGCACCATACTGTCTTGATGACAAACTGACTTTTAACAGAATAACACATAGCCAGAAATATCGAATGTACTTTTATGTTGACATTCTTTCTATGTATCTAGGTGGTTTGCTTATTTAAGGACCTGGACATGTAGTTTCCTGAAATTAGGAATAATATTTTTTAAGGAAATGGTCAAATTTAATGAGAGAATTTAGATTAGAAGTGGTGCCCCCATGATGGTAACAGTTCTGTCCCCTGTTGAGTTCTAGTTTTATAATTTACGCTTTGAGCCTGTTAGTACCAAGTTACTTCTGCAGGTCCACCCTTGGGCCTCACTGCATCCAGCATGTCCAAGCATCAGTTTACAAAGGAAGAGAACAGAAGAGGAATGGGAAAAAGCAGCAAGTTCTCCCTGTGTCCTCCCTCTACTTAGCAGTTTATGTCAGAGCTCTATGTAGTGAGCACTGCTTATAAAATCTGAAGGTTTTCTTCTGAAAAAGAGTCTGAAAGACCCTGAGAATGAGCTGCGCTACTTCAGAGTTTCTGTGGTGTGATGTGACGCAGAGTGGAGAAAGCAGGTTTGCATTTCAGAAACATTAGAAGACAGCACACTAGGCACAAACTATACCATCATCCCGATGAGATGGACTGTCCAACAGGGACGTCAGTGACAAACACCCTCCAGCAGCTTCATTGGCAGAAGTCAGTGAGTAGAACTGGGACAAAAAGGGGAAGAATCTACCAGATGTGTGTGGCAATTACAGATGAAGGACAACAATAACAAGCAATTTCCAAAAAAAAAAAAAAGAGCGAAATTTTTATGAGATTTCAAGGTTATGACTTACACAGGTAAGAGGAGGAGTCAGGGATATACGACTTTCTACTGCTAATGTGATAAAATTATACCAACCCCTATGCCTACCCAGCGACCTCTAGCAGACAGGGTCTTGTAAATGTCTAGTGTACAAGAGAAATTTAACCAAAGGTTCCTTTTGTTGAAAGTACTTATTATTCAACAAATATTTATTGAAAATCTACTATGTGCCAGGCACTGTACTAGGCACTGGGAATAAGTTGGTGAACGAAACAACAAAGATTCTTGCCCACATGGAACTTGCTAGTATAAAGGATGAAAAATAGTAGTTTATTTCACCTTAAATTTCAAAACTAAGTAATCTTATCTGGAGAAAATAGTCCAACTACATTATAAGGGCAAGGTCCATGAAGACCATATCTGTTTTGCTTCATGCTGCACTCCTAGAAAACTTTATGATATCTGGAGTATGGTGGGTACTCAAAACTTGATAAATGAGACTAATTCTAAGTCATCTAACAATAGAGGGTGTCACTATGCTCCATAAAGTGAGTTTTCACATGCCTCTTCATATTGCAAGATAACTTCTACTTTTATTATCATAGAAGGACTCATACAGAATAATAAGATATACACTAATATATATAAAATAGATACCAAATTAAAACCTCCTGTACAGGTCAAGAAACTCTACTCAATGCTCTGTGGTGACCTAAATAGAAAGGAAATCCAAAAAAGAGGGGATATATGTATACATATAACTGATCCACTTTGCTGTGCGACAGAAACTAACACAACCTTGTAAAGCAACTATACTTCAATAAAAATGAAAAAAAATGAATAATAAAATAACCAACTCCTCTTTTTTTCTTTACCAACTAGTTCCCAGTCTATATACAATATTTAGGAAAAATCACTTTTTATATTGGATTGCTTCTTAGCATTCCTATTACCTGCCTCCTGAGGAATCTGTATGCAGCTCAAGAAGCAACAGTTGGAACCAGACTTGGAACAACAGACTGGTTCCAAATTGGGAAAGGAGTATGTCAAGGCTGTATATTGTCACCCTGCTTATTTTACTTCTAGGCAGAGTACATCATGCAAAATGCCAGGCTGGATGAAGCACAAGCTGGAATCAAGATTGCCAGGAGAAATATCAATAACCTCAGATATGCAGATGACACCACACTTACAGCAGAAAGCAAAGAAGAACTAAAGAGCCTCTTGATGAAAGTGAAAGAGGAGAGTGAAAAAGTTGGCTTAAAACTCAGCATTCAGAAAGCTAAGATCATGGCCTCTGGTCCCATCACTTCATGGGAAATAGATGGGGAAACAATGGAAACCATAACAGACTATTTTGGGGGGCTCCAAAATCACTGCAGATGGTGATTGCAGCCATGAAATTAACAGATGTTTGCTCCTTGGAAGAAAAGTTATAACCAGCCTAGACAGCAGAGACATTACTTAGCCAACAAAGGTCTGTCTGGTCAAAGCTATGTTTTCTCCAGTAGTCATGTATGGATGTGAGAGTTGGACTATAAATAAAGCTGAGTGCCGAGAGAATTGATGCTTTTGAACTATGGCGTTGGAGAAGACTCTTGAGAGCCCCTTGGACTGCAAGGAGGTCCAACCAGTCCATCCTAAAGGAAATCAGTCCTGAATATTCACTGGAAAGACTGATGCTGAAGCTGAAGCTCCAATACTTTGGCCACCTGATGCAAAAAGCTGACTCATTGGAAAAGACCCTGATGCTGGGAAAGATTGAAGGCAGGAGGAGAAGGGGATGACAGAGGATGAGATGGTTGGATGGCATCTAACTCAATGTACAGGAGTTTGAGCAAGCTCCAGTAGTTGGTGATAGGCAGGGAAGCCTGGTGCTGCAGTTCATGGGGTCACAAAGAATCAGACATGACTGAGGGACTGAACTGATTATCATATAAAAGGGGTTAATAGAGTTTTTCACATATCATAGTTTTGGGGGATCACAAACAGATATACTAGTTTCATAAAAAATTGTATGTGATACATAAATTTCATATTCTGTACAAATCAGTTAGGTTAAGTAAGAGTAAGAGATCAGCCATCAATTGAAGAAAGGTACCATTAAATAAAATTTTTTTTAAAAAAGGCTCTACTATCATAAGCAACTAATTAGCAACTAAAACTATAATGTATTTCATTTTCTACCTGAAAAGAAAGGAATCAAAGTTGTTTTCTACCTGAAAAGAAAGGATTAAAAGAATGAGAATCACATCAAAAGAGCTAGTTGTCTTCAGGTAATTCACTCCAGATGTTGATCAAATTAACATTCCTTGGGAACAGATGATAAAGTATCCACCAGTGGCACCAAGGACTGTCAAAGACTTTCAAGGAAAAAAAAAGAATTTAACCACTACTTTTGATGAGAATAACCCTGAAGTAACTAATAATAGAAACTGAGCAAAATATACTACTGATGTCAAGAACTCGATTTAATTTAGATCTTCTTTAAAGAGGAATATTAATAAAATATACCCTGAGATCACAGGGTGTATTTTTATCACTTTGTGAAGATAAAACTTCATTAACAGGGACATAAAAAACTATAACAACATGCCAGGGAATATGGATGTAATCATATTAATTGTGATTATTTCACAATAGTGATAAATCAGACATAGAACCTTACTAACCTTCATTTTATTATTTACCCTACATTCTTATGTGCAGTTTAAAGTTGCTATTCTTACAATATCTCAGAGAAAATTCATTAGCAACTGGTTTATAGAATTCAATTGAAAAAATATGTACTGAGATCCCTGCTCTCCACAAAGGATAAGGGCAATGTACTATAGAAGCTTCAGGAAATAAGAAGCATTTCTTTCTCTCTAGGACCTTTCACCCTGGATGGGGGAAATGACTTGTAAACAGCAGAACTAATTGCTAAACAGTATTATTTTTAAAAGTGCGGCTGACCATAGAAATGTATTAAGAGGATGGATTGAGTACACCTATTAGGATTAGGAAAAAGTTTGCATTAAGTGGTGGTACTCGAGGCAGAGCCTGAAGTTGGGCTAAGATGTCTGTATTCATATTTGAGAACATTCCAGGTAGAAGGAGTGTTTCAACAAATATGGTTTGGAAGTAAAAGTCAAGTGAGAGAATATATGTGAACACACTCGGATTCTACATGCATTGCTCTTGTCAAGTTCTAAATTTACATCCATTGTTTTCGTAGAGCCCTCTGATATCTAAGTACGACTGAGCACATTCTCTGATTTGAACCTTACAATATTCAGGAATAATATGTATTAGAAATTAGCATCTGCATCTTATGTCTAGATTTAGGAGACATAAACTGAAACTCAGAGAAGAAAAGAAATTTGGGAAACTCCATCATGCTAATAAGCACACAGTCCAGATTGGAAATCCTTGTTGCTGCCCTTTTACTAAGCCTGTGGGTGGGCCACAATCTTTGTTGCTCCCTAAAATTCTAGTTCTCAGCTAGAAAAAATGTGATCAGGTTTTAAAAAGTCATCCCTTATCTTTGCCATGAAAATACTAAGAAAATGTTTTTCTGCTTCCATAGTATCGATTCTGTCTTTGCATATTATGTGAAAGATTAGCTTTATTTTTAAAGAGAAGTAAATTTCAAAGAAGGATTTCTATTATCATGAGGAAGACCATTTTATCATTTATAAAAATGTAATTAAAAACATTGGGCTGCTTTGTGGGTGAAATGAGGTACGAAATGTAAGACTGAGCACAAAATTGTTGCTCAACTACCATATCTATTCTCTAGCTGACGATCATCAGTAGTCTTAAAAATCAAGTTTGTGTAACATAGTCCTTATACAATGTATATCTTGTTATACCAATGCATGAGATGCAAGAGATATGGGTTTGATCCCTGGGTCAGGAAGATCCCATGGAGTAGGAAATGGCAACCCACTCCAGTATGCTTGCCTGGATAATTCCATGGGCAGAGGAGCCTGGTGGGCTACAGTCCATGGGGTTGAAAAGAGATGAATATGACTGAGCAACTGAGCATGCATGCTCACATATACCTACAAATAGATAACATTTTGGATAGCTCAAAATAAAATTTATCAGTATCATGCTCAACTAAGATGAAAATTACCATTAAAATGTCTAGAATATACTCATGAAATATTCCATTCACTCAAGTAAATACAAAAATTAGAAGTCATTTAAATTATTATCCAGTAAATATATAAATGTAAACATCTCTGATAGTTTTGTGGTGAAATAATCTAGCCTACAGTGCTTAATTTTTGAATCAATACTGACATAACATATTTTCCTGACTAAAAAGGGTTTTGATTATGTTGAGGGAAAAAGTCAATTAACCTATTAGTGAATTAAACTAATCATTCTGTTATGTATGCTCTCAAAGAAAAAGTATAAATCTTTACATTAATAAGGAAAATTTTTGTTAAAATGACTCTTGAAATAATACAAGGGACGATATTATTGCCAAAGGGAGAAGCCCCAAACCATAAACTCTGCAAGCATCTCTCAGTGAAAGACAGAGGAAAGGGATTTTCTTGGTCAAGTCAACAGGCATTTTATCCATGTTGGTCAGTAAAGATAAAGGTTTCAAATAATCAATTATGAGAAAAAGGATTGATGCTTTCAAATTGTGGTGATCCAGAAGACTCTTGAGAGGTCCTTGGACAATGAGGAGATCAAACCAGTCAATCCTAAAGGAAATCAATCCTGAATATTCACTGGAAGGACTATACTGAAGCTGAAGCTCCAATACTTTGGCCACCTGATACAAAGAGCTGACTCATTAGAAATGACTGAGGGCAGGAAGAGAAAGAGGTGACAGAGGATGAAATGGTTGGATGGCATCACTGACTCAATGGACATAATTTTAAGCAAATTCTGGTAGCTAGTGAAGGACAAGGAAGCCTGGTGTGTTGCAGTTCTTGGGGTCGCAAAGAGTCTCAACATGACTTTGTGACTGAAAAACAATTATTTATGAGCTAAAGAATTGGAATTTGGAGGGACTTTGTCTGACTTTGTCATAAGGCATAGCACAAAACAATGATATAAATTGTATAAGAACTTTGTTACAGAAACTTGATTTTTAAGACTATTGATGATATTCAGAGAGAAAATATACAAATTGAGCATCTATTTAAAGTAGGAGGCAAGCAAATTAAACAAAGAAAACAAACAACAAAAAATGAAATATCCAGAATAAAACCATTTCATAGAACACACAGGTTGAGAAGATTTCTTAATTAATTCAATTTTCCAGGACCAGGGGGCTCAGGTAAAGTTCAACGTTGTCCCTGCTCATGGACTCAGTGAGTCAGGAATTCAAGCAAGACACAGTGGAGAATGGCTCTATCTATATAGGCTCCATGATCTATGGGTCTAGGTGGAAAGATTCAAAGCTTGAAAATGGCTTGATGGCTGGGTACTGGAGTCATCTTAAGACTTGTTTACTTAGCATGTCTGGTGCCTGGGTTTAGTGACTTAAGACTATGACTGCCAACTGGAACTCCTCTATGTGGCCTCTTCATGTAGAAAGGTTTACTCACTGAATGGCAGCCTCTGGGTTGTTAGACTTCTTACATGTTGGCTCAGGGCTTTGAGCTCAAGTGTTCAAATGAATAAGACAGAAGCTGTGATGCTTTTATGACACAAGCTTGGAAGTCAGTGTAACTTCCATAGTACTCTACTGGTCAAAACAAACATAAGCCCACACAGACCCAAAGAGAAGCAAATTAGCCACCTCTTGCTGAAGGAGTGGTAAAGTCACATCGTAGAAGAGTAAATGAGAAGGAGACTTTATTGCTACCATTTGGAAAATACAATCTGTCACATTCTTCCAATCTATATTTATAAATATCAAGGGACTATTTATGGGTAAAATTACAAGTGCTATTTTGAGTGAATTTGGGGAAATAAAGACCCTTTCAAAATGCAATTGTTTTACCTCAGACTCAATAAAATTTTAAAAGACAATATTAATAATCACAGGCATATATTAAATTGCACTGAATTATTTTTATTTGACTCCCTTTATTATTATTTCATTATATATTTTATGGGCTTACCAGGTGGCACTAATGGTAAAGAATCTGCCTTCAAAGGTGACATAAGAGACATGAGTCCAATCCCTGGGTCAAAAGATTCCCTGTAGGAGGGCATGGCAACCCACTCCAGTATGCCTGCCTGGAGAATCCCATGGACAGAGGAGCCTGATGGGCTATAATAGTTCATAGGGTTGCACACAGTCGGACATGACTGAAGTGACTTAGCGTGCACACATGCATTATTATTTCATTATATATTTTATAGATATGTTTTTATAAAATTATGTAAATGTACATTTTCACCTAGGAATAAAGCTTTGCTGGGAGTTAGTGTGTCATAACAGAAAGAACTTAGGCCTTGCATTCTGGTTCAGTCACACTAGTGATCCTCAGATGCATTTTCCACAAATCAGGATGCCCACTCTCTTCACAATAATTCAACATTTTACTGGCAAGAAACAGAAAATACTTACTGTACAAAAATGTAAACAATTCTTAAGGACCAAAACGAGTGGGTAAGCAGTAAATAAGTCAAATATATCCTCAAATAGAAAAATAAAGACATAAATCACTAGGTTAATTCATAGCTTCAGCACAATAACAACAAAAAATATAAGATTTTAGAAACAAAATGGACAAACTGATGCTGAAGTTTTTGTGTAATTTAAAAAAATAAGCAAGAGAAAAGAATCTGAAAAATAAAAGCAAAGAGGGAGTAGGAGAATGTGTCCTACAATGTATTATAGCATATAATAAAGTTCCTAAAATTAACTGTGCAGTATTAATCAAGCAAAAAAATAGTCTAAATTAAATTTTTACCCTATATAAATTCAGTCAAAACAGTTTTTTTGAGGATATCCTAGTATAAGATGCACAGTATTTCTGATATATGCCTTCTTTGAAGTTATATTGATAAAGTATCTTTTATGTAAATAGCTAATGTTGATTGTTAATTTAAGCTACTCTCATTCATGGGCTTTCCAGGCAGCAATAGTGGTAAAGAACCTGCCTGTCAGTGCAGGAGACATAAGAGACACAGGTTCAATCCCTGGGTTGGAAAGATCCCTGGAGAAGGAAATGGCAACTCACTCCAGTATTCTTGCCTAGAGAATCCCATGGTCAGAGAAGCCCAGAAGGCTACAGTCCATAGGGTCTGAAGAGTCAAATATGACTGAAGCAACTTAGCATACTATCATTCACAGCTGATCACACTTTTAACCTACAATTCCTTGACATATCACAGATTTCTGTCACATGTCCCATACTAAATATAGTGTTCTCTGACACCAAATTGTAAGGGAAATCTAAAATTGAATATATTTGCACTACTTATAGGTCACTAAATAGCCCTGAGAGCTGTGCTACCTTTTACTTGAAATACTTTTGTATAAAAAACTTATATTGGTTTACACTCAAGTATTTAAACTTTTATATATTTTGCCCAGAATATAGTGAAATATATTAGAACACACTATCTTCTTCCCAAACCATCAAGGAAATAAGACTTTCTCTCCTGACTTCCATATTTCTATCCATTATTCCAGTTTTATAATCCAGAAATTTGAAACTCCTATTTCATGTCTTCATCTTCCTTATGTCATGTGTCCAGTCACTTTGGCCTCCAACGATTACCTAAATATTTCAGTGTACTCTTCCAACTACAGAGTAAGCACCTCCTCCATAAAAATTCATTATTTAGTGTACCAGAGAACTCCCCCAAAATGATAGAAACCCTTGTCTTCACCCCCTAAAATGAATAAAATGAAAACTCTATAAACTGAAACCAGGGAGAGAAGTGGGGAGCAGAGGGCAACGACTATTGGACAGAGCAGAAAGGCACCACCACCCTAAGAGTAAGCTTATGAGTAAGCATGGCTGACTCTGGGACACCTGCACTGAGCTAGGGATGCTGGAAGGGACTTTAGGTTGCCAGAGCACCTGGCTGCCTTGGGAACAATTGCAAATCCTCTCTGGAGAGAGGTATCTCAATTTTGGTCCCCAGGATTCCCACTGATTGTGATCAAATAAACATGACCTCCTCATCAAATATCACCAAACGCACAATGGGACCAGCCATCATTAGTGAGATTCTAGAGAGCCAACAAACAATGAATTTATGTACTAATATCTTAAATATTTGAAATATCATTTAATGTGCATAATATTTAAAACAAAACATTTTAAAGGAAACTTTAATAAAAACAAAATAGCAAAAGAGTAAGTAACAAGAGACTGTAAATAGAGCTTATAAAAGTGAAAAATGATTTTGCAATGCAAAGTGTCTGCATCTCACAGATACCACTTCCTTACCAATACCATTGTCACCTTAGACTATTAATAGTGTCTCAGTGGCAACCCACTCCAGTACTCTTGCCTGGAAAATCCCATGGACAGAGGAGCCTGGTAGGCTGCAGTCCACGGGGTCGCACAGAGGCGGACACTACTGAAGCAACTTAGCAGTAGCAGTGTCTCATTAATTTCCCTGAATTTAAGAAAAGGGATGTGGTACATTGATGTGCCACCCAGATTCCCCATTCTAGGAATGCAACATTCATTCTCTCAGATGCCTGGAGGGTTGGCTGCCTACACATTTCAGCCAGTACCTCTCTGGGACTTGTCCTTTGCTCAAGAAAGATGCCTCCTAAGGTCATAACTCATGTTGAGAGCAGCTCATGTCTAATAACCTGTTGCTGTCACAATAAATAGACCCACCATCCTCACCCCAATTCAAGAAGTTTCTGAAGGCTCATCAAGGCTGGAGTTCCCCTCAGTTTCCAACTGAGGTCCTTGCTGTGACTGACTGTGTTGCAGTCCAACAGTTCTCTGTGTCGAAGCCATCTCCTTCATTCCCTTAATAGGTATTAATTCTGAGAGCTTGCCCCAATAAGGGGAACTGACAAAGTGCTAGGGCAAAAACTGCTCCATGCTTCAGCTCTCTAATGCCTTCAGTCCCCTCTCTTCTAGCCTAATCTCCACAATTCACTACCTTATATCATCTTAAATGACAGAAACCTTCGCAGTTTTCCATTACTTCAAGCAAAAACACTACATTTTCCTTTTATCATTAAGGACAATATATGGATTTTAATGTCTTCTTTCTAGCTCTATATCCTTTCATCAGATCCCTTTTTCCAGGGCACTCATTCTGTTCTATTCACTCAGGGGCACTACCAATTCTGGTCTGGGCTCATGATCAATTTCCTACCTGAATTAAAAGCCTTCAGTTCAGTTCAGTCGCTCAGTCGTGTCCGACTCTTTGTGACCCCATGAATCACAGCACGCCAGGCCTCCCTGTCCACCACCAACTCCCGGAGTTCACTCAGACTCACATCTATCGAGTCAGTGATGCCATCCAGCCATCTCATCCTCTGTCGTTCCCTTCTCCTCCTGCCCCCAATCCCTCCCAGCATCAGAGTCTTTTCCAATAAGTCAACTCTTTGCATGAGGTGGCCAAACTACTGGAGTTTCAGCTTTAGCATCATTCCTTCCAAAGAAATCCCAGGGCTGATCTCCTTCAGAATGGACTGGTTGGATCTCCTTGCAGTCCAAGCGACTCTCAAGAGTCTTCTCCAACACCACAGTTCAAAAGCATCAATCTTCGGCGCTCAGCTTTCTTCACAGTCCAACTCTCACATCCATACATGACCACAGGAAAAACCATAGCCTTGACTAGACTGACCTTAGTCAGCAAAGTAATGTCTCTGCTTTTGAATATGCTATCTAGGTTGGTCATAACTTTTCCTCCAAGGAGTAAGCGTCTGCAATCACCATCTGCACTGCCCCTCAATCCAAAACTTAGCTTCACACTGTATGTGGGTGTTTGTGTGTGTGTGCGTGTGTTAGTCGCAGTCATGTCCGACTCTGCAACCCCATGGACTGCAGCCTGTCAGGCTCCTCTGTCCATGGAATTCTCCAGGCAAGAATACTGGAGTGGCTTGCCATGCCCTTCTCCAGGGGATCATCCCAATCCTGGGATCGAACCCAGGTCTCCTGCATTGCAGACAGACTCTTAACTGCTGAGCCTCTAGGGAAGATTTTAATATTCAATATAATTTCCAGTTTCTCCAAAATGCATGTCTTAGCCATAACAGCTCAAAGCAATGTCTGAGCCAGTGGAGTGCTGCAGCAACCCTGTATAAATTTGCAATCACTGATTATAAATTTATAGGAACTTTGATGGATAGTCAATTTCACACTAGCACTTTAAAATGAGCCGAGGTGGGAATATTTAACACCAGAGAAATCAGCAACACTACAAATGAGGGCTCCTCCCATCCCTTTTTCCTTCCTACCACACAGGACAACTCTGCTGCTCGCCTGGAGGTAGATTTAAATCCTGAACTGCTTTCTGATTTGCAAAGTTTGGCAACCATGACATCTAAACAGGATCATGTTTATGGCAAAGGGGACATTTTATACTAACTCACAAAACTTTTTCTCACTGCCTATCCCTCAGTAGTAATTCAGTAATTGATTTTGTAAGGGCAGTGTATCCTTCAGAGTCATCTTGTACAAAGAACTAGAGGGGAAGAAAAGCGAATGATGGTCAAGAGTCCATTTTCTAAATGTGTATCTCCTCTATTCTTTAAATTATTTAGCACCAGCATCCTTCTATATTTTTATTTCAGTCACTGTATCATGGATTTTTCTCAAATCCAATAGAAAAGCAGTCTATAATTTTTAGCTTATGCCACTTTGTTCTCCGTAAGCTATTTGCTTCATATATATATTTCTTCCTTCTTTAATAATTGAGGCTTCCTTGAAATGAACATCTTTTCAAACCTATTTTTGTAAAATGTATGACTCAAGGCCTTTTCTCTCCAAACATTCTTTGTTCAAAGATGTCACTTGTCACACTCCTGTTTCACCTTTCTGCTGCTTGGGAACAGAATTTTAATACAACAAAAATATTCTTTCCTCATAATTTAGGATAATTAATACAACATAACAATTGACTTTGGTTATCATAGCCTTCCAAGAGAACAATATAAAATAAAGAAATTCATTTGCCTTTCTTTCTGCTGACACTGTACACTGTGGCTGGTCGCTCCTGAGACAGGAGACATCCTGCATATCACTTTGGATTCGTGAACCTTGTCAAATAAGCTGCTCTCCAGCTGCAGGCTCCAGGGCTGGGTGCTGTCCCACACTGCTGGGTCAGCATCACAATCGAATCCACTTTTCTTTATCTCACTCTTGAAACCTGCGAGCTGAGCCTCACTAACCAGAGAGCCCTGGATAACTCAGGAAACCAGGTGTGACAGGGCTGCAAGCACCCTGGTGTCTCGCTTTTCAAGGTGGTGCTAGTGGTAAAGAACTCACGCACCAATGCAAGAGGCATAGGAGATGTGGGTTTGATCCCTGGGTTGGGAAGATCTCCTGGAAGAGGGCATAACAACCCACTCCAGTATTCTTGCCTGAAGAATCCCAAGGACAGAGGAGCCTGGCAGTCCATGGTCCTGCTGCTACTGCTGCTACTGCTGCTAAGTCACTTCAGTCATGTCCGACTCTGTGTGACCCCATAGATGGAAGCCCACCAGGCTCCCCCGTCCCTGGGATTCTCCAGGCAAGAATACTGGAGTGGGTTGCCATTTCCTTCTCCAATGCATGAAAGTGAAAAGTGAAAGTGAAGTCGCTCAGTCGTATGCAACTCTTAGCGACCCCATGGACTGCAGCCCACCAGGCTCCTCTGTCCATGGGATTTTCCAGGCAAGAGTGCTGGAGTGGGGTGCCATCGTGGTCCATACGGACACAAAAGTCAGACATGACTGAAGCGACTTAGCACAGCACAGCTTACCAATGGGGCTTCCCAGATGGTGCTAGCAGTAAAGAACTCCCCTGCCAATGCAGGAGACCTGAGATGGGGGTTACATCCCTGGGTCTGGAAGATCCCCTGGAGGAGGGCGTGGCAACCCACTCCAGTCTTCTTGCCTAGAGAACCCCATCGACAGAGGAGCCTGGCAGCTACAGTCCATAGGGCTGCATAGAGTCAGACATGACTGAAGCAACTTAGCACACATGCTTGCTTACCCATTTCTGATTTGTGACAGAATAGCATTACTAACACTTGCTGCCTTGCCCTTGAGAGAATCTGTTTGGTTCTTGTTCCCCACTTTTCACACTTAATTCCCTGAATGGATGCTTAAGCATTTACACCAGTTATTAGAGACTTTATAGGACACAAAGAGTGTATCACTGAATACCTATTTTAAAGTTTCAAGCTCTAGTCTCACACATTCATGTCAATCAAATGCCAGTATATAAAGGCCTTGCTTGAGATTTCACTGTTGTGCTTTTCTGCAATAGTTGAGTAGCACTGGATCATTTGGGATTAGAATACAAGCAAAAACAATGTGGTAAAATAAATGGCACAATATGTGTCAAATTTACCACAGCTACTGGAGGATCTCTTAGCCAAGAGCTCCCACTTATAACTTCCATAGTAAGAAATACAGCCATATTTTGTTTTCATTAAGAGTAAGTAAAAGGAGGGAAAGCAAATAAAATGGGGTTAAGAAAGGGTAACACTTGACCTCATATTAAGTTCTGTACCTGCTTGTGCTGTGATGTTTTTACATCACCTTTCATAAGTGACTTAAGCCTGAGCACTGAGGAATTGATATTTTCAAACTACGGTCCTAGAGAAGACTCTTGAGAGTCCCTTGGACAGCAAGGAGATCAAACCAGGCAATCCTAAATGAAATCAACCCTGAATATTCATTGGAAAGACTGATGATGAACTCCAATACTTTGGCCACCTGATGTGAAGAACTTACTCCCTGGAAGAGACCTTGATGCTGGGGAAAGACTGAAGGTAGGAGGAGAAGGGGACAACAAGCGATAAGATGGTTGGATGTCATAATCAACTCAATGGACATGAGGTTGAGCAAACTCCAGGAAATGGTGCAGGACAGGAAACCCTGACGTGCTGTAGTCCACACGGTCGCAGAGTTGGACATGACTTAGTAACTGACAACAACTGTTCCAAGATATTTCCTATTGCCCAGCTGAGATGTTTTTCTCTGATTCTGCTACTCAGAGTGATTGTAGACAAATTACCTGTCTTGTTTGGAAATTTATTGGTCAAGACATTTACATAAAAAACAATCCTTGGACTTCCAGTTTTATCTCTAAGAGCTTGGAAGTAGTCACTCCCATCATTACAACAAGAAAAAACTGGACAAACTGAAAATCAACTTTTCTTAGATCCATCAAAAAACTGAGGCTGCCAGGCCTGCCGCCATACCAAAATCTGGAGAAACAGTGCATCTAGAGAGTCATACCTGCGATATGTTTAGATGATGTTAAAACTGCAGAAGGCATACGCTGGTAGAAACAGGTCAATGGTAATTTTAATAAATTGCTTGACACTGAGTTCCTGAATACCACACTCTTAGTGCAGTCCCCTACATTGTCATGGTTTTTACCTCCAAGAACACCACCAGTTCCTTATGTGAAGATCCAAGAAAGAGACTTTATAATTCTAGCAGGAGGAAAGGAAAGGCAATCATTATGAAATATATCGAGTGTTTTCCATAACAAAAGTTTATTCTCCAAGGACAAAGAATTCTGTAGAGATTCTGAGGGAAGGGCTTTCTCCCCACTCCGTCCTGCTCTAGTTTTCCTGCCTCACATAAGGGGAGAAGAACTCAACAGAGTCAACTGCCTTAAGGAGCTAGACTGGGAACACCGCATCCAGTGGAGAGCGTAGGGGACAAAGAGAAAAACTACACCACTGGAGGTCCAATTGTGAAAGTCACAGGACCATTTAAGGATTAAGATTTAATCTGAAAATTATAAAATGCCATCTCTCTGCACTGGTCACTACTTGCCAGTATACCAACAAAGCTCAAGTATAGCAACAGTGTATCTGGGAGGGTGGCAAGATCCAGACTCTCTCTGGGTAGGAGTACTTAGGGAAGCCTAAAAGGAGAGAGACAAAAACAAGGACACTAAGGGAATTTGAGGTCTTTGGCCTCTATAGCTACAGGAAAAACAAGAAGTAGCCAAACTTCTAACAGGTTAACATAAATCCTCACACCAAAGAACTATTTATATAAGACCCTCTTCCCAGTACAAGATATACAGCTTACAACAAAAAATTACAAGGCATGCCAAAAAGCAAGAAAATAATGGTGTGAAGAGACAAATCAATCTTCATCACAATGTAACTCAGACATAATATACATGTTAAAAACTCAGACATGCTATACATGTAAAAATTATTAGACAGGGAATTTAGAATAACTGCAATTAATCTGGTAAAGACACTAGTGGAAAAGGTAGAAAACATACAGAAATGAGTGGATAATATAAGAAGAGAGATGAAAGCTCTCAGGAAAAAAAAATTAAAATAAAGGCTAGACATCAACAATGCGATAACAGGAATGAAAAAATGCCTTCAATGGACTCATCAGTGGATTTTGCACAGAAAGGATCAGTCAAATTAAGTATACACTAATAGAAACTTCCTTAAATGAAATGCAAAGAAAAATAATGAAATAAACAAAACAAGATGTCTAAGAACTCAGAGATAATTTGAAAAGGTGTAATGAACTTCCAGATGTTCAAGCTGGTTTTAGAAAAGGCAGAGGAACCAGAGAGCAAATTGCCAACATCCGCTGGATCATCGAAAAAGCAAGAGAGTTCCAGAAAAACACCAGTTTCTGCTTTATTGTCTATGCCAAAGCCTTTGACTGTGTGGATCACAATAAACTGTGGGAAATTCTGAAAGAGATGGGAATACCAGACCACCTGACCTGCTTCTTGAGAAACCTACATGTAGGCCAGGAAGTAACAGCTAAAACTGGACATGGAACAGACTGGTTCCAAATAGGAAAAGGAGTACATCAAGGCTGTATATTGTCACCCTGCTTATTTAACTTGTATGTAGAGTACATCATGAGAAATGCTGGGCTGGAACAAACACAAGCTGGAATCAAGATTGCTGGGAGAATCATCAATAACCTCAGATATGCAGATGACACCACCCTTATGGCAGAAAGTGAAGAGGAACTAAAAAGCCTCTTGATGAAAGTGAAAGTGGAGAGTGAAAAAGCTGGCTTTAAGCTCAACATTCAGAAAACGAAGATCATGACATCTGGTTCAATCACTTCATGGGAAATAGATGGGGAAACAGTGGAAACAGTGTCAGACTTTATTTTTGGGGGCTCCAAAATCCCTGCAGATGGTGACTGCAGCCATGAAATTAAAAGACGCTTCCTCCTTAGAAGAAAAGTTATGACCAACCTAGACAGCATATTAAGAAGCAGAGACAATACTCTGCCAACAAAGGTCTGTCTGGTCAAAGCTATGGTTTTTCCAGTAGTCATGTAATGATGTGAGAGTTGGACTATAAAGAAGACTGAGCACTGAAGAATTGATGCTTTTGGAACTGTGGTGTTGGAGAGGACTCCTGAGAGTCCCTTGGACTGCAAGGAGATCCAATCAGTGCATCCTAAAGGAAATCAGTCCTGAATATTCATCAGAAGGACTGATGCTGAAGCTCCAATACTTTGGCCACCTGATGCGAAGAACTGACTCATTTGAAAAGACACCGGTGTTGGGAAAGATTGAGAGTGAGAGGAGAATGGGACAACAGAGGATGAGATGGTTGGATGTCATCACCAACTCAATGGACATGAGTCTGAGTAAACTCCGGGAGTTGGTGACAGACAGGGAGGCCTGGTGTGCTGCAGTCCATGGGTTACAAAGATTCAGACACAACTGAGCTGCTGAACTGAACTGAATAGATATATATATATTATTCCACCAACAACTGCATAACACATATCTTCTAACACTGACATGGAACTCTCACCAAAACAGACCACATTCTGGGCAAGAGAACATACCTTAACAAATTGAGAAAAACAGAAATCATAAAAAGCATGTATTCAGACTGAATGGAATTAAAGTAGGAATAACAAAAATATATGAATTTCAAAGGACCCATGGGCCAAAGAAGAAATATGAAGAGAAATTTAAAATATTTGAAATAAATGAAAAAAAGAATATAATTGATCAAAATATATAGGATGTAATAACAGTGCCAATGAGATAAGAATTTCTGCAAAATGAGATTACTACTACTTGTGGCCATGAAAACCACATCATCCTTGACACTATTAAGTAAATCATTGTAGGAAATCTTTTTTAAAATGTATCTGTTCAGTTCAGTCACTCAGTCGAGTCGGACTCTTTGTGACCCCATTAACTGCAGCACGCCAGGCCTCCCTGTCCATCACCAACTCCCAGAGTTCACCCAAACTCATGTGCATTGAGTCGGTGATGCCATCCAGCCATCTCATCCTATGTCGTCCCCTTCTCCTCCTGCCCCTAATTCCTCCCAGCATCAGAGTCTTTTCCAGTGAGTCAACTCTTCACATAGAGTGGCCAAAGTATTGGAGTTTCAGCCTCAGCATCAGTCCTTCCAATGAACACCCAGGACTGATCGGATCTCCTTGCAGTCCAAGGGACTCTCAAGAGCCTTCTCCAAAACCACAGTTCAAAAGCATCAATTATTTGGCGCTCAGCCTTCTTTACAGTCCAACTCTCACATCCATACATGACCACAGGAAAAACCATAGCCTTGACTAGACAGACCTTAGTCGGCAAAGTAATGTCTCTGCTTTTCAATATGCTATCTAGGTTGGTCATAACTTTCCTTCCAAGGAGTAAGCATTTTTTAATTTCATGGCTGCAGTCACCATCTGCAGGGATTTTTGAGGACCCCAAAATAAAGTCTGACACTGTTTCCACTGTTTCCCCATCTATTTCCCATGAAGTGATGGGACCAGATGTCATGATCTTCGTTTTCTGAATGTTGAGCTTTAAGCCAACTTTTTCACTCTTCACTTTCACTTTCATCAAGAGGCTTTTTAGTTCCTCTTCACTTTCTGCCATAAGGGTGGTGTCATCTGCATATCTGAGGTTATTGATATTTCTCCCGGCAAACTTGATTCCAGCTTGTGCTTCTTCCAGTCCAGCATTTCTCATGATGTACTCTGCATATAAGTTAAATAAGCAGGGTGACAATATACAGCCTTGACGTACTCCTTTTCCTATTTGGAACCAGTCTGTTGTTTCATGTCCAGTTCTAACTGTTGCTCCCTGACCTGCATATAGGTTTCTCAAGAGGCAGGTCAGGTGGTCTGGTATTCCCATCTCTTTCAGAATTTCCCACAGTTTATTGTGATCCACACAGTCAAAGGCTTTGGCATAGTCAATAAAGCAGAAACTGGTGTTTTTATGGAACTCTTTTGCTTTTTTGATTATCCAACGGATGTTGGCAATTTGCTCTCTGGTTCCTCTGCCTTTTCTAAAACCAGCTTGAACATCTGGAAGTTCACGGTTCATGTATTGCTGAACCCTGGCTTGGAAA
Source organism: Capricornis sumatraensis (assembly GCF_032405125.1). NCBI lineage: Eukaryota > Metazoa > Chordata > Mammalia > Artiodactyla > Bovidae > Capricornis > Capricornis sumatraensis. Next base: position 22,556,253 of record NC_091081.1, on the reverse strand, counting down.
GTTTTGAGTATTACTTTACTAGCATGTGAAATGAGTGCAATTGTGCGGTAGTTTGAGCATTCTTTGGCATTGCTTTTCTTTGGGATGGAAATGAAAACTGACCTTTCCCAGTCCTGTGGCCACTGCTGAGTTTTCCAAATTTACTGGCATATTGAGTGCAGCACTTTCACAGCATCATCTTTTAGAATTTGAAATGGCTCAACTGGAATTCCATCACCTCCTCTAGCTTTGTTCATAGTGATGCTTTCTAAGGCCCACTTGACTTCACATTCCAGGATGTCTGGCTCTGGGTGAGTGATCACACCATCGTGATTATCTTGGTCATGAAGATCTTTTTTATATCGTTCTTCTGTGTATTCTTGCCACCTTTTCTTAATATCGTCTGCTTCTGTTAGGTCCATACCATTTCTGTCCTTTATCGAGCCCATCTTAGCATGAAATGTTCCCTTGGTATCTCTAATTTTCTTGAAGAGATCTCTAGTCTTTCCCATTTTGTTGTCTTCCTCTATTTCTTTGCATTGATTGCTGAGGAAGGTTTTCTTATCTCTCCTTGCTATTCCTTGGAACTCTGTATTCAGATGCTTATATCTTTCCTTTTCTCCTTTGTTTTTCACTTCTCTTCTTTTCACAGCTATCTGTAAGGCCCCCTCAGACAGCCATTTTGCTTTTTTGCATTTCTTCTCCATGGGGATGGTCTTGATCCCGGTGTCCTGTACAATGTCACGAACCTCCATCCATAGTTCATCAGGCACTCTGTGTATCAGATCTAGTCCCTTAAATCTATTTTTCACTTCCACTGTATAATCATAAGGGATTTGATTTAGGTCATACCTGAATGGTCTAGCAGTTTTCCCTACTTTCTCCAATTTCAGTCTGAATTTGGTAATAAGCAGTTCATGATCTGAGCCACAGTCAGCTCCCGATCTTGTTTTTGCCTACTCTATAGAGCTCCTCCATCTTTGGCTGCAAATAATATAATCAATCTGATTTTGGTATTGACCATCTGGTGATGTCCATGTGTAGAGTCTTCTCTTCTGTTGTTGGAAGAGGGTGTGTGCTATGACCAGTGCATTTTCTTGACAAAACTCTATTAGTCTTTGCCCTGCTTCATTCTGCTTTTCAAGGCCAAATTTGCCTGTTACTCCAGGTGTTTCTTGACTTCCTACTTTTGCATTCCAGTCCCCTAGAATGAAAAGGACATCTTTTTTTGGGTGTTAGTTCTAAAAGGTCTTGTAGGTCTTCATAGAACCATTCAACTTCAGCTTCTTCAGTGTTATTTTGGGGGCATAGGCTTTGATCACCGTGATATTGAATTGTTTGCCTTGGAAACGAACAGAGATCATTCTATCATTTTTGAAATTGCATCCAAGTACTGCATTTGGATTCTTTCATTGACCACGATGGCTATTCCATTTCTTCTAAGGGATTCTTGCCCACAGTAGTGGATATAATGGTCATCTGAGTTAAATTCACCCATTCCAGTCCATGCAGCAAAGGCAATGCTTAAAAGTTACAGCATTAAATATACATATTAAAGAAGAGAAATCTAAAATCAATAATCACAAAGAGATACCTTAATGTAATTTAAAAAAAAATTTAGGAGATTGAGAGAATCCCAGAAATAAATGTTGAATGTGAAAAAGAATCTAACTTTACAGAATTTTGTTGTTTTCTGTCAAACTTCAATATGAATCAGCCATAGGTATTTATATATCCCCTCCCTTTTGAACTTCCCTCTCATCTCCCTCCCCATCCCACCCCTTTAGATTGATACAGAGCCCCTCTTTGTTGTTTGACAGAAAACAATAAAATTCTATAAAGCAATTATTCTTCAAGTAAAAAATAAATTTTTTTAATGAATCTAACTGTATTACAAATATATGAAAAAACTCACTGAAATGGTGAGGGGTGGGCACAGCTGACCTAAATAAGTTTGGAAATGAATGGATGGTGTAAAACTAAAGGCAAAAGAACTGTGCATAAGCACTATGTTCCTGTTGATGAAGTTACTTCCCATCGAAACACAGGTTAACAATTCTGATATCACTATATATATAGGGGAACTGAACAATTAAGTAAGTGGGAGACAGATGGTGGGAGCCAGGTTTCTCTCTTATGGAGTGGGAGTTTATAAATAAGCCATGGAAAGAAGCTAATCCATGTGTTAATGGATGAGAGCTGAAGACTTGATATGAACTGATTTGGCTTGGTGGTGGTTTAGTTGCCAAGTCGTGTCTGACTTTTGAGACTGCATGGACTGGAGCCTACCAGGCTCCTCTGTCCCGGGGATTCTCCAGGCAAGAATAATGGAATGGGTTGCCATTTCCTTCTCCAGGGGATTTTCCTGACCTCCTGATCAAACCTGGGCCTCTGCATTGCAGGCAGATTCTTTACTGACTGAGCTATGAGAGAAGATTGATTTAGCTTATCATGATTTTGTTTTGGCTTAATGTAGGTACAGATTTCAGATAGAAATGTTATTTACACGTGTTTTTATTGATCTATGAGCTGAGAAATTCTGAAAGTAAGGCTATCCCAATAACAACTAGCACATGTAGCACCCAGCTATTGATTTCTAGTATCATTCTTCAATGAAAGGAACCAAGAATCCTCAAAAAAATGGCTGAATCCAGGACTGAGGCATGAAGTTTACAAGGTGAGTCTGGGGCATCTTGTAGTGTCAGAAAGTAAAGCAGTACTAAAATAAAAGAATGAATGAATAAACAAATAAATAATAAAGATGGTCAACTGAAAGCACTCCTAATAGCAAAGCAACAAAACAAAGTAGCATTGAATTATAACCCGAAGTTAAAAAAATACCCATACATTGATATTGACATAAGTAAATGATTGAACAAGACAAAAAGTGGAGAAGAGACAAAATCTTTTCTGCAAAAGAATTCTACACCATATATATGAATACCCCACCTTCAAGAGCATAACTTCATCCTCTGCTACACATAATAAATGTAGTACAGAAAGGCAGGAGAGCGGGACCTGATAAAAGCAACCTTGGCCAAGTGATCAAGGCTGATATCAGCAGTGATAAAACATTTTGATATCATGTATCCTTGATATGATGTGATAAAAAATGGCACTTTATGCTCTGCTCCCCAAAACCCACAACTCTAATCTGATCATGAGAAGAACATCAGTTAAATCCTAACTGAGAAACATTCTATGAAATATCTGACTGTGACTTCTTAAAAGTGCCAAGGTAATCAAAAAAAAAAATTTTTAACGGGAAATTTTTGTTGTCAAAGCAAAAACTGCACCAAAGCTAAACACACAAGGAAGAAGACTTTATTTAAGACTATTGCAATATGGTTGAAAGACTGAACTCAACTCCATAGGGGGAGAAAAAAGGCAAGAGAGTTTTTAAGAGCTGGGATGAGCTAGTTGAAAAGTTACTGGAAGATGCCAGGGAAGAAGAGTTGTCAATGAGATATATCAAGTGTACTGACTTTTTAGAGTTTGCAAGTATTTTTCTCTATTAGTAGGTCATCCGTGTTTGCTAGTTGGCACGAATGAAGTTCAAGTCAGGTTTCAACCCTTCTACAGAGACTGGGAGGTAGGGACACTAACTCCTTCCATGTTTATATTTCAGCGATGGTTCCCAGCTTCCTCGAGAAAAATTTCACAGGGTTATAAAAGTGGTAAAAAGCTAGGAGAAAACTTATATTACATGTTCAAGGTGCAGAGAAATATTTACAGTTGCGTGTTTCCTAAACCAAATTCTCTAAGGAAGGGGACACTCTCCCCCTGTGAAAGCCAAGAGGAGCCTAAGGAGACATGACAACTAAATTTAATGTAGATTTTTGGAAGATCCATTACATTTCTGAAACAGAAAAGAGATGACCAGTAAAAACAAAGGAAATCTGAATTAAGTATAGAGTTTAAAAACAATACATTGATTTCAGTTCATTATGACAAACGTACCATCGAAACATAAGATGCTAGTAAGAGGAGACATGAGTGTGGAATTTATGGGAATTATCTCTACTATCTTCACTTTTCTATAATTCTGAGACCACTCTAAAATTGAAAGTCTGTTAAAAAATAATAATCACTCTTCAATGTTCTAGGCTTCCAGACCTGGTTTTCTTATTGTTTAAATAGTTCATTTCATGGCAGCTATTGCTAAGGTAGTTACAGAATACAATCCTCCAGGTTGTTCACCATGTCACAGGCAATGGACTCACTACAAGTAAAAGCTCAGAGAAGGCAGGCTCTTTGAGAAGAGTCATTGAAGTTGTGTTTGAAATAAGCACTGAAAGATAAATTTCATTCTAGGAAGAGTCTAGCTGAGTTTTTGGTTTGTTAACTATTCAGGGGAAGTATTGGCAAGCAGTTTTATTATCCACTCACTGCTTCTGCCTCTCACTGTTCCTAATGGCCAACATCCAGGGACCTATATGGTGGTGCTTCTGCCCATGCAGATGCGAAAGTGAAACCTGAGGCTTCAGTTTCAGAGAAAGCAAAGCTTAAGATTTAGAAAGTTTGCCTAAGACAAATCCAGAGAAATTGGAAATGTGCCATGTCATGTTGCTACATGTCAGCTGTGGATATACTAGCAGGAACCTCAAGATAAACAGGACATGTAACTGATAAACTGTTCAGTTCAGCTCAGTCTCTCATTCATGTCTGACTCTTGAAGACCCTATGGACTGCTGCACACCAAGTTTTCCTGTCCATCACCAACTCCCAGAGCTTGCTCAAACTCATGTTCATTGAGTCGGTGATGCCATCCAACCATCTCATCATCTGTCGTCCCCTTCTCCTCCTGCCTTCAGTCTTTCCCAGCATCAGGGTCTTTTCCAATGAGTCATTTCTTCGCATCAGGTGGCCAAAGTATCAGAGCTTCAGTTCAGTTCAGTTCAGTCACTCAGTCGTGTCTGACTCTTTGTGACCCTATGAATCACAGCACGCCAGGCCTCCCTGTCCATCACCAACTCCCAGACTTCACTCAGACTCACGTCCATAGAGTCAATGATGCCATCCAGCCATCTCATCCTATGTCATCCCCTTCTCCTCCTGCCCCCAATCCCTCCCAGCATCAGTCTTTTCCAATGAGTCAATACTTCGCATGAGGCGGCCAAAGTACTGAGTTTCAGCTTTAGCATCATTCCTTCCAAAGAAATCCCAGGGCTGATCTCCTTCAGAATGGACTGGTTGGATCTTCTTACAGTCCAAGGGACTCTCAAGAGTTCTCCAACACCACAGTTCAAAAGCATCAATTCTTCGGCGCTCAGCCTTCTTTACAGTCCAACTCTCACATCCATACATGACCACAGGAAAAACCATAGCCTTGACTAGATGGACCTTTCCTGGCAAAGTAATATCTCTGTTTTTCAATATGCTATCTAGGTTGGTCATAACTTTTCTTCCAAGGAGTAAGCGTCTTTTAATTTCATGGCTGTAATCACCATCTGCAGGGATTTTGGAGCCCCCCAAAATAAAGTCTGACACTGTTTCCACTGTTTCTCCATCTATTTCCCATGAAGCGATGGGACCAGATGCCATGATCTTCGTTTTCTGAATGTTGAGCATTAAGCCAACTTTTTCACTCTCCTCTTTCACTTTCATCAACAGGCTTTTTAGTTCCTCTTCACTTTCTGCCATAGGGGTGGTGTCATCTGCATATCTGAGCTTATTGATGTTTCTCCTTGCAATCTTGATTCCAGCTTGTGTTTCTTCCAGCTCAGCGTTTTTCATGATATACTCTGCATAGAAGTAAAATAAGCAGGGTGACAATATACAGCCTTGATGTATTCCTTTTCCTATTTGGAACTAGTCTGTTATTCCATGTCCAGTTCTAACTGTTGCTCCCTGACCTGCATACAGATTTCTCAAGAGGCAGGTTAGGTGGTCTGGTATTCCCATCTCTTTCAGAATTTTCCACAGTTTATTGTGATCCACACAGTCAAAGGCTTTGGCATAGTCAATAAAGCAGAAACTGGTGTTTTTCTGTAACTCTTGCTCTTTTGATGATCCAACGGATGTTGGCAATTTGATCTCTGGTTCCTCTGCCTTTTCTAAAACCAGCTTGAACATCTGGAATTTCACAGTTCACGTATTGCTGAAGCCTGGCTTGGAGAATTTTGAGCATTACTTCACCAGCATGTGAGATGAGTGCAATCGTGCAGTAGTTTTGGAGCTTCAGCTTCAGTCAAATAAGTTAATAGGTATTTGCATAAAATGCCTCCTAGACTGGGCTAGACTGGATTGGACTGCCTCTGAGCATTGATTTAGTAACATCCCTAGAACAGGCTAAAAGGGACAGGCTTTCTCAGCTAAACTATTCACAGCAGTGTGCTGTTGTTTTGTTTTTACCAAAGCAAGAGCACATCTTTCCTTTCCACATTTCCCCTGTAAGAAATGGTTTACACATAAACTGTAATATTTTTAACGGATTATTATATCAAAGTCACATCTCCCGGTTATATTACTGGCAGCATAACATGTAACTTTAACACATTTAATTGAACAAAGCTTGGTTGATGTTAATTAAAAGTTGTTATCAAGTTAAATATCATTAGTATCAGGACACTGCAATATATTTTCATAGTATTAACAGAGGTTCAAATAGCACAAGGACATAATGCAGTTTTACAATGAAACTGATATCTTAGTGGTTCTCTCATAAAATTGTGATACTACTTGGTCATGACCTATTTACAGCATTATATTTTCTGGAGTTTTATTTGTTTTCTTTAGTTTTATTTATTTGCTTATTGCTCTGAATAGACCATTAACTTCAGAGAGGCAGGGCCACTGTCTCCATTCACAAAATCAACAACCAAAATATATCTGTTGTTATGACAAAATCAGAAAAAAATGTGTTCTAAGTCAAAATTGGTTCACATTTAGTATTTCTCAGAATCTCCATTTCCTCTTTCTATTTCTTATTCCGCAAGCTGTCTTCTTCCTACAAATATGGTACCGCATAAAATATAATCTATTAGTTTTAATAATTTTTAACATTAAAGTTGATTTACATCCTAACTTCCATTTCACATTCCTCCAAATACTTAAAGATAATTATTTACTATTTATCAAGCCTCCGTGATGTGTATGCAAGTGATTGCCATTAATTAAAACACATAACACCTCAGAGATGTCCGTAGTACTTTGCAGAGATCTTTGCTGTGTTGTGCTGTGCTCGGTCATGTCTGACTCTTTGCAGTCCCATGGACTGTAGCCCATCACGTTCCTCTGCCCATGGAATCTTCCTAGAATACAAGAGTGGGGTGCCATTACCTACTCCAGGGGATCTACCTGAGGCAAGGATCAAACCTTTATCTCCTGCATTAACTGCAATGGCACGTGGATTCTTTATCACTAGTGCCACCTAGAAGTCCTACTAAATGATATACCACTTAATGTATAAAGAAATAGACTTCCTCAAAAGGCAGCAGTCATCCAACAAACAGTTGTTGGATGTATCTAAGGATCCAAGCAAAATAAAGCTTATTCAAATCTATTGAAATAGAATGAAATTACTATTATTGCTGTTTGCTGTTCAATCACTAAGCCATGTCTGACTCTTTGCAACCCCATGGACTGTAGCCCTCCAGGCTCCTCTGTCCATGGGATTTCCAGGTAAGAATACTGGAGTGGGTTGTCATTTCCTTCTCCAGGGAATCTTCCAGACCCAGGGATTGAACCTGCATCTCCTGCATTGCAGGCTGATTCCTTACCCTGATTCCTGGCCACCAGGGATGAAATTACTGTAGTATATGTCAAATTTATAGTTTATATCTCTGGTGATATTTTTTAAACTTTTGGAGATCCATATGTCCAGTCACATTTTAAATTTCCATCTAATAAATCACTGTTCTGAGTGATGCTATGAGATATCTTGTCAGAAAAAAAATCAAACATGAATTTATACAACAGATTATAATTAATGTTTTGTTCCCCTGCTCACCTTTTTCATCGAGTTTCCTTACTTTTACCAAGTGCCTAGTCACCCAGTACTGGTAGAGAAATTACAGTAAAAGACTGTAAATTCTCAACTGCTAGTTTCAAAATGCCTCAGACCAGGCTTAAGATAGATAAGATTTGAAAGGAATATGACCAGAAGAATCAACAGCTACTCCCCTCTCCAGTTCCCTACCAATTAGATACACATTAATAACAAAAGAGAAAAAAACTGGAATTGGACCATGGCAAAAGGAACAGCTCTGCACCCTGCCAGGTTTTCCAGGTCAAGGGGAGAAGAGCTAAATGCTCAAGAGTATTTGGAAATAGAAAAACAAATAGAAAACCAAATTCCTCTTTTCCTGTCTGATCAGGACAGCAACCTCCTCACCATTCATGCATAGAAAGTAAGAGATGGCTGCCTGGGGAGCCATCCTGCCCCTCCCGCATGACCAAGAATGGCAGAGAAGTGTGGGCTGAGCAAAGCAGAAGTCTCACAGGCAGGGCAAGGGGATACCGCAGGGAACTTGATGTAAACTTGTAGACAGTTGCTGTGAGCACTAGGTGGGGATGCAGGAGCCCTGCACAAACCAGGAGAAATGAACAAGATGACTAACATTCCAGAGCATGGTCAGGTGGGCAAAAGGTACCCGTGGACAGATGCCTCCTCCTCCCCCACCAACACACCTTTGTATGACAGAAACCCAGGAGTTCAGAGCTACTTTTTTCAGGGGAGGAAAAGGAAGGAGAAACTTTCACTCTCTTAAGTTAAATTTGAACTCAAGATAGTGAGGCTTCCCTGGTGGCTCAGATGGTAAAGAATCTGCCTGCAATGTGGGAGATCCAGGTTCGATCCCTGGGTTGGAAAGATTCCCTGGAGGAGGGCATGGTAACCCATTCATCTTCTTGCCTGGAGAATCCCCATGGACAAAGGAGCCAGGAGGGTTACAGTCCATGGGGTCGCAAACAGTCAGACATTCAATAAGACAAATTTTGAAATGTTGGGATTTCCTTAGATATCATAGATCAAGTGTTTTTCCATCAAAGGAAATGAGAACCTCCAGTAGTATTTTTAGACATAAGAAAAAAAACTTCATAATTTTGTTCATGAGCACATGCCATAAAACTATAGCCCAACACTTATACACTTACATGATAATGATAATAAATTTTATTAGAAACAAAATACCTTTTAACCACTTCAAAGCTCTCTGTATGCATGCGTGTGTGCTAAGTCGCTTCAGTCGTGTCCAACTCTTTGTAACCCTATGGACTGTAGCCTGCCAGGCTCCTCCTCTGTCCATGGGATTCTCCAGGCAAGAATACTGGAGTGGGTTGTCATGCCTTCCTCCTGAGGATCTTCCCAACCCAGGGATCAAACCTGCATCTCCTTCAGCTCCTGCACTGCAGGCAAATTCTTTACCACTGAGCCACTGGGGAAGCCCATAAGAATGTGTGTATGTGTTTGTGTATACATACATATACATATATATGTGTATGTGTTTAATATATATTAAACACATATATACCGTGTGTGTGTAGATAGATAGATTTGTCACTCTTGACTACATGGAAAGGTAATTAAGGAGGAGAGTACTAAATGGTGCCCTAGAGTATAATGTAGTGCTAACAAGTGATTTCCCAAAGGTCAGCCTGTTAATCAGTGGGGTGAGACAAACCTAGAACCTTGATCTTTGACCACAAATCTGGTTCCCTTAATACTTTACCAAAATGTCACCTGCATCTGAAAGCTTAAAAAATAACTGGGCTAAGCTATAAAATAAATTGAGGCATATGCCATCCCTAGGGGTAAATTATGCTCTGACCAACTCCAAGGGGAGATATGCTGGACACAGCTGCTTCAGGGCAAGCTAGATCTGATTAATCACTGACCAACTAAGCATTTAGATCCACTCATTCATGGACAGGCACAAGAACAGATGTAATATTTTACTCCTCAGGGTTTCCAAGGACAAAGGAGTGCACAGAAAAATTAATCAAGCAAACTCACAATGAATTACTCATTTAAAATAAAATACTGTACATAGAGTAATAGAAAGAACTGGCAAAAAGTATATGTTACAGCAATACTAACCATCTTGTCTCCACAAACTTTAGTTTTCAGTATATAACATAAGTGATAGATTTATTAAAATTGTCTATAATTGCTGCTATTCAGAAGCTCAGCACTTTCTCAAACATCACAACAGCTTGAAGGTCAATGACTCTAAATGTACAATTGTCCAAGTCAAATCCACTTCTATCAAGATAAAGACCACTCCATCACCTCAAAAAGCAACTCTCTTTCTTTCCAAGTAAAAGGAATAAAGAGTATTTTCTTCTGGGATCTAGTAAGTAATCACACTCCAAGAAAGGATTCAACCACCAAAAGTAAGTAAAATCTGTATAATCATAAAATTCATTCAGCATGCCTCCTAAGGAAGCAACTGACTTTGTTAAAGCAGCCTGAAAACCTTGTCTCAAGAGCTGGGGAGTCCTAATAACATGAAAAAGACATAATCTAAGAAGCTTCAAAAGCCAGACTATTCAAGGTCTATGGGCTCAGGTTTTCTTCCCTGGATGGTGTTGAAGAGCACTGCCAATGCTTGACTCTCTTTCACTTATGATTCCTATCCTTTTTCTTTATGTATGATGATACATTCATTCAGGTCACAATCAAGTTTTATAGCCTTGGGGCTTCTTTATACTTGCAACGTTCTGGTCTTGTTGTTCAGTGACTAAGCTGTGTCAGACTCTGCGACCCCATGGACTGCAGCATGCCAGACTTCCCTGTCCTTCACTATCACCCAGAGCTTGCTTCAACTCATGTCCATTGAATCAATGATGCCATCGAACCATCTCGTCCTCTGTCACCCTCTTCTCCTCCTGCTCTCAATATTTCCCAGCATCAGCGCCTTTACCAGTAGGCTGGCTCTTCACATCAGGTGGGCAAAGTTGTGATCTATCCTGCATTAATTTTCCAACTCAACTCTCAGAATGCAATCATGTTTTTCTTATTCCCAACATCTTAAAAGTCTTACTGTAACTCTGCACACTGACCACAGCACTAAAGAACTAGTCAGAATTCTTATCTTGTGAGTTGGAGGCCATCACATACAGGGAGAAGGAAGAGGAAAATGATGAACAGTAATGATAACTTATATTAACAATAAAAATAGTACCCCATATATATTCAATTCTTTTTTTATTTTATTTTTACTTTATTTTACTTTACAATACTGTATTGGTTTTGCCATACATTGACATGAATCCACCACGGGTGTATATGAGCTCCCAATCCTGTATCCCCCTCCCACCTCCCACCCCATATCATCTCTCTGGATCATCCCTGTGCACCAGCCCCAAGCATCCTGTATCTTGTATCGAACATAGACTGGTGCTTCATTTCTTACATGATAGTATACATGTTTCAATGCCATTCTCCCAAATCATCCCACCCTCTCCCTCTCCCTCACAGTCCAAAAGTCCGTTCTATACATCTATGTCTCTTTTGCTGTTTCGCATACAGGGTCGTCATTACCATCTTTCTAAATTCCATATGTATGTGTCAGTATACTGTATTGGTGTTTTTCTTCCTGGCTTACTTCACTCTGTATAATTGGCTCCAGTTTCATCTATCTCATTAGAATTGATTCAAATTTCTTCTTTTTAATGGCTGAGTAATACTCCATTGTGTATATGTACCACTGCTTTCTTATCCATTCATCTGCTGATGGACATCTAGGTTGCTTCCATGTCCTGGCTATTATAAACAGTGCTACGATGAACATTGGGGTACATGTGTCTCTTTCAATTCTGGTTTCCTCGGTGTGTATGCCCAGCAGTGGGATTGCTGGGTCATAAGGCAGTTCTATTTGCAAATTTTTAAGGAAACTCCACACTGTTCTCCAAAGTGGCTGTACTAGTTTGCACTCCCACCAACAGTCTAAGAGGGTTCCCTTTTCTCCACACCCTCTCCAGCATTTATTGCTTGTAGACTTTTGGATCACAGCCATTCTGACTGGTGTGAAATGGTACCTCATTGTGGTTTTGATTTGCATTTCTCTGATAATGAGTGATGTTAAGCATCTTTTCATGTGTTTGTTAGCCATCCGTATGTCTTCTTTGGAGAAATGCCTATTTAGTTCTTTGGCCCTTTATTTTTCTGGAATTGAGCTGCATAAGTTGCTTGTATATTTTTGAGATTAGTTGTTTGTCAGTTGCTTCATTTGCTATTGTTTCCTCCCATTCAGAAGGCGGTCTTTTCACCTTACTTATAGTTTCCTTTGTTGTGCAGAAGCTTTTAATTTTAATTAGATCCCATTTGTTTATTTTTGCTTTTATTTCCAGTATCCTGGGAGGTGGACCATAGAGGATCCCGCTGTGATTTATGTCGGAGAGTGTTTTGCCTATGTTCTCCTCTAGGAATTTTATAGTTTCTGGTCTTACATATAGATCTTTAATCCATTTTGAGTTTATTTTTGTGTGTGGTGTTAGAAAGCAATCTAGTTTCATTCTTTTACAAGTGGTTGACCAGTTTTCCCAGCACCACTTGTTAAAGAGATTGTCTTTACTCTGTTGTATATTCTTGCCTCCTTTGTCGAAGATAAGGTGTCCATAGGTGTGTGGATTTATCTCTGGGCTTTCTACTTTGTTCCATTGATTTATATTTCTGTCTTTGTGCCAGTACCCTACTGTCTTGATGACTGTGGCTTTGTAGTAGAGCCTGAAGTCAGGCAAGTTGATTCCTCCAGTTCCATTCTTCTTTCTCAAGAGTGCTTTGGCTACTCAAGGTTTTTTGTATTTCCACACAAATCTTGAAATTATTTGTTCTAGCTCTGTGAAAAATACCGCTGGTAGCTTGATAGGGATTGCATTGAATCTGTAGATTGCTTTGGGTAGTATACTCATTTTCACTATATTGATTCTTCCAATCCATGAACATGGTATATTTCTCCATCTATTAGTGTCCTCTTTGATTTGTTTCATCAGTGTTTTACAGTTTTTGATATATAGGTCTTTAGTCTCTTTAGGTAGGTATATTCCTAAGTATTTTATTCTTTTCACTGCAATGGTGAATAGAGTTGTTTCCTTAATTTCTTTTTCTACTTTCTCATTATTGCATTACAGGAATGCAAGGGATTTCTGAGTGTTGATTTTATATCCTGCAACTTTACTATATTCATTGATGAGCTCTAGTAATTTTCTGGTGGAGTCTTTAGGATTTTCTATGTAGAGGATCATGTCATCTGCAAACAGTGACAGTTTTACTTCTTCTTTTCCAATTTGGATTCCCTTTATTTCTTTTTCAATTTAGATTCCCTTTATTTCTTTTTCTGCTCTGATTGATGTGGCCAAAACTTCCAGAACTATGTTGAATAGTAGCAGTGAAAGCGGGCACCCTTGTCTTGTTCCTGACTTTAGGGGAAATGCTTTCAATTTTTCACCATTGAGGATAATGTTTGCTGTGGGTTTGTCATATATAGCTTTGATTATGTTGAGGTATATTCCTTCTATTCCTGCTTTCTGGAGAGTTTTTATCATAAATGGGTGTTGAATTTTGTCAAAGGCCTTCTGTGCATCTATTGAGATAATCATATGGCTTTTATTTTTCAATTTGTTAATGTGGTGAATTACATTGATTGATTTGCAGATATTGAAGAATCCTTGCATCCCTGGGATAAAGCCCACTTGGTCATGGTGTATGATCTTTTTAATGTATTGTTGGATTCTGATTGCTAGAATTTATTGAGGATTTTTGCATCTATGTTCATCAGTGATATTGGCCTGTAGTTTTCTTTTTGTGTGGTATCTTTGTCAGGTTTTGGTATTAGGGTGATGGTGGCCTCATAGAATGAGCTTGGAAGTTTACCTTCCTCTGCAATTTTCTGGAAGAGTCTGAGTAGGATAGGTGTTAGCTCTTCTCTAAATTTTTGATAGAATTCAGCTGTGAAGCCGTCTGGACCTGGGCTTTTGTTTGCTGGAAGATTTCTGATTACAGTTTCAATTTCCATGCTTGTGATGGGTCTGTTAAGATTTTCTATTTCTTCCTGGTTCAGTTTTGGAAAGTTGTACTTTTCTAAGAATTTGTCCATTTCCTCCACGTTGTCCATTTTATTGGCATATAATTGCTGATAGTAGTCTCTTATGATCCTTTGTATTTCTGTGTTGTCTGTTGTGATCTCTCCATTTTCATTTCTAATTTTATTGATTTGATTTTTCTCTCTTTGTTTCTTGATAAGTCTGGCTAATGGTTTGTCAATTTTATTTATCCTTTCAAAGAACCAGGTTTTTGCTTTGTTGATTTTTGCTATTCAATTCTTAATAATGAACAAATGTATTCACATACATTATGTCATTTAGAGAAATAAAATATAGCCATAAATCTAAAAACTACTTAGGACATTTGGGTACCTCAGAACAGTACATGCTGGTTAATGAGAGAGAGAACAGAGCTGAACACCAAGCTTTATCACATGCCATAACTTATGACCCAGTGAAAGTAAAAAGCACTAAGTCCAGGATGTCTAGTTGAAGTTTATCTATGAGACAAGACACAGTAACCAAGGATGCAATTTCTACTCATAGTTTCAGTTCAGTTCAGTTGCTCAGTTGTGTCTGACTCTTTGGGACCCCATGAATCGCAGCACGCCAGGCCTCCCTGTTCATCACCATCTCCCGGAGTTCACTCAGACTCACGTCCATCGAGTCCGTGATGTCATCCAGCCATCTCATCCTTAGTCGTCCCCTTCTCCTCCTGCCCCCAATCCCTCCCAGCATCAGAGTCTTTTCCAATGAGTAAACTCTTCTCATGAGGTGGTATGTACCAGCGTTCCAAGTGGAAAGAACGTACTCACACAACATTGGGTGGAACAAAATGATAAGAAGTTTAAGGCAAAAATCACACGGAAGTTCACCATTTATAAATGGTTTTGGCTGCAGATAGCAAATCAAACTTAACTGAACTTAACTGAGGCTTCTATTATTTATTTAACTAGAATTCCAAAAACAGACATTCTGAGGACTGGGTCAGTCACTCAGCAATGTCACCAAGGACCCAGGTTGTTTGAGTCTTACTTACATTGTCTTATTTCCATGCTTTTCCCTCCACCCCAATATGGCTTCCTTGGCTTCACATATCATTTTAAAGCTTCATGAAAGAAGAAAGGCTGGGGAAGGCTTTCTCCTTGTAATTTTATAATGAAATCTCTTCAACAGATTTTATGAGTGTCTCATTGGTCAGAATAAGATCACATGACCACTCCGGGCCAATTTTTCGCAAAGGGGAATGAAATTATCATAACAGATTTAAAAGGACTATTGCTCATCCCCTAGAGAAGGAGCACAATAGAAGAGTTGAAATCAGGATTGAAAAAGAATGTGATGAGAATTCCCTCCCCTTTTTTCAGGACTTAAAGTTTAAAATAAACTTTAGCACCCTGCCTCCTCCTCTTTCTCCCTTTTCCCACCCTTCACATTACCCAGTGGTGGCCAGCATCCTGTTCTCTGAGAATGCCATAGATGCCTGCCCTCACCCTTAGAGAAATTCTTATTTGAGGGACGTAGGCACATTCTGGATCAGTTTTGAGAGCAGAGTATATATTGAAGAATTAGATCTATGGCATTAAAAACAAAAAAGAAGGAGAGAGATGAGGATTAAAACAATTTTGGTATCTGAAAAACATGAAAGTCAACAACAGAAATGGGAAAAAGGAAAGGAAAAGATATTCAACTCTCTTTCAACATCTCAGCCCACCAACAAAGATCTCTCTGTTCGTTTTTATTTATTTAAGTTCAATGAAGGCACCAGTCCTTTCCTCTGGAGGAACTACTCAGACCAAGGAAATCTGTGATCATTTGTAAGGACTGTTGAGTGGTTGTAAGCCAAGAATTTAGAGAAAAGCATAAGCCATTTAAGCAATGTCTTGAGATTGCAGAATAAGAGGAAAATCAGTGAAAATATTCAATTATTCTGACAATTAGTGATCAAAACAGGAAAACAAAATAAGGAGTACACTTTACTTGTTTTATAGTAACAGCCTCCAATCCTGCACTATCAGTTCTACTTCCATTATTTGTACTCTAAAGGGACCCCCTTATCAGGCAGTCCTTCAGATCAAATAGAGAAACAGGAAGAATAACATCTTTCAATCTTTTAATCTGAACTTACACAATGGAAACTTTTTCCCAGTATTGTTCTTTTGAAATATTATAGTATAGTAAAACAGAAGGAAGTCAGATTCCAAAATCCACAGGGGAACAAAAGGGAAATAATATCTTTTTATTCTTTCTCTACCTCCCACATAAGTCACGCTGTACCTGTTACTTAAGATTCTCTGAATGAATAGCACCAAAAAGTGACTCCATAAAATCAGTAAAACATACACTGCTTAATTCCTATCAGAGGCACCATCGATTCAGGAATATATTACCATTCAATGAAGTTTCAACTGCCAGCTACTGAGATGACCAAGATAAATAGCCAGCATCATCTTAATCTTCAAAAGGTACTTGTTCCTACTGTCATGAAAAATTCCTTCTCTCATGTGATGGAGTTTACCCTGTAAATTAAATCTCTCAAGTAATGGAAGAAATAACCCATGACACTAGTGAGGGAAATTAAATTAGAGTCACTAATAGCAGGTCAGCACCATCTGAGTAAAGGTAATGGAAGTGACCACATGAATGATAAGCAGGTCTTCGTGAGGCTGTGACAGTGTCTCCCAGAGAGTGTGATGAGCATTCATCTAGGTGGCAAGCAATTCACAGTCAAGACACTAACATGTTTATAGTGCATTTCGACCCCCATCTATGCCAGAGCATGTCAGCCTTTCTGAGGACGATGTTCTAATTCCCTCGTGAAGGCCATTAGGAAGAGTTAAAAACGAGGCTCCCTGTTTTCTGGTTAAATCAATTTCTCATCGCCTAGAAACATTTCTGGCCAGAGAAGATGACCTTTAGAGACAATAAGAATCCCAGAACTAGACTTAAATAACCTTATTTTCTAAAGTGTTAGAGGGAAACAAAAGGAAAATTGTTCCACAGTTCAACAATCAGAGGGTGGCTGAAACAAATGGAGTTATTTTAGCCTAGTTGTTAGGGCTTGGGGAGCACAGTAACGTCAACAACAAAATAACCTATTATGTGGGAAAGTTAAAATGGTGCCTTGCACTTTCTAGGTAGCCCTTCTGGACCTCAGCAGTGATTTACTCTCTAACACCCAATTGAAATCACTGAACTTTTGATATAAAAACAATAACCAAGTAAATAATATGGCTGCTGAGAATGGGTACAAGAGCAGGAAGGAGGGGTGGTAGAAAGGGGGATAAGCAGTCAAGAGTGACTTCTAGAAAACCACTGAGTATGGTCTGATGACTGCCATGTAATCCACTCTATTATTTTTACTAAAATCTCAGATTATAAATGGTAAGATCACAGTAAACGTCTGTATTGCCTGAAACATTGTTCAGGGTATTACCAGACTGAAATGCACACCTAAATTTTTACATATCTGAGATGGCAATGCTGTATCTGTTACAGTACAATGCTTTTCCTAAAAGACTGTCCCTAGAGTTACTGATTTACAAAGAGAAATTACTCTTGCATAATTTCTATTCTGTGTGCTTTAGTTAAATAGTAATTAGGCATGCCGGTTGTAATATTTTATATTTTTTTCATTTATTTTTATTTATTGCATTAAATATAGAAAATAGAAAGCACCAAGGATAGAAAGTCATTTATAATAAATTGATTTTCTGCTTTTAAAGTAGAAGTTTATTTCTTGTTACATAAAACAGTATATGTTATTTTTGTTTTTAATAACTCAGTTTTTGCACAGTTAATCAAAATAAGCACAAACTTTGGATTTTGCTATTATCATGCTTCACAGGCATATGTAGTCAAATCAAAACCATAGCACTAGAGTCAGGAAAGAGAAAATGAATGGCAAGTTTAAACAGAATTTAATAGGCTAGAAAACTTTAACACCATTTTGGAAAACACATGGCCTGCACATTTTTTGAATTTAGTAAGCCAGGAAATATGAACCTCAGGGAACATGGTGATTTAGTAGCTAAGCACTATGTTAGGTGATGAGTTCTGAGACCCCAAATCTTGCTAACTTCTTACATTACTAGGTCAAGTTACATGTTTCTTTGGATCTGCTTTCTCAGCTATACAGTGAAATTATAAAAATAAAAATCTTATCAAATCTGTTTAGAAATAGAATTTTACATGACTTTTATTGCACATACTGAGTAAAACTCATTCATTTATAGCTGAGTAAAACAAGTGGAGCTGTGAATTCAAGTGCTGTGAAATATACATGGATTCATATTTAGTTCAAATATACACACAATAATTAAAACTTGGCCCCACTTCCAACTCACTGGTTCTCATGCTTAATAAGATAAAGGAAGAAAGAGGTCCCCATTTAGCAAATGATGAAATTATTTCTTTCTTTGAAATATTCATTTTCAGTTATGGCTCTATTTTTATCAAAATAGAATATTTTAGCTGTTACTAGCAGTTTTCTTAAAACAGCATATCAGAAATTTAGTAAAGAGTATAAAATTGGAGAAAATAAGTCTTTATTTCTTTGTGGGCAAAGATATAAATTTATTTACTTATTATAACTTTTTTTTTAATAGATCTTTTCACTTTGAAATGAGCTGAGCAAGACTGATTGGCCCTAACAAGGTTAGTTTAAAAATTCAATGAAAAGTTATTATTTGTTATCTGTCATAAATACAAAGAAAGATCGATTTCCTCCTCTCTCAGAAGTCTATTCAATACAGTAACACAGGAAATTGTTGACAATATAGCAGATACTGAAACATTAATATTAAATTTTACTTTAACTTTTAGTTTTGCTTTAAAAATATATGCAATATAAATATATAATTCTTATACATACTTGGAGATACATATTTACATACAACACACAAACACATACATACACATGTATAGTCATCATCATAAGAATATAGTTGGAATATGGGTAATTTTCTTTTTTTTCTGAATTCTTCTGCATGTAAGTTTTTTCTACTGTAAACATATATAGCTTATAATTTTAAAATGTAACAAAATAAATGTAAATCCTCATTCACCAATGTGGAAGAGGTGTGCTAATTCATATTCTAATAATTCTCTTGAATTAATCATTTTCCCTAGTCAATTTTAAGTTAAAAAAAATTAAGATAATGTCATTTAACATAAAAATAGGACAATCTCTTAAAAATTATAAAGTTAATAACATTATTTTGTATTTTGTATTATTATATTGTTAAGTAACTCAAAATTTCAGTTAACCTTTGATTTAATCCACCAATTCTGAAATGTTTTCTGCAAAAAATATATAATTTTTCTGTGCCATTGAGACAGGTAGAACAATTGGATATTTCCCATATGAATTGGGTATTACTTAGCCAGCTATCAGCTAGACTAATTGACAGATTTGCCAATATAATGTGTACAGAGCCTAGGCAATTAAATATAAATAGTGAAGTGAGAAACTGGGCAAGACCTGAATAGGGAGTGGTGGAGAGTGAACCATAAACTAGTTCACTCAGCTGATGGCTGCCATGTGGCAACGGCAGCTCACTGAAGGAGAGGCATTAGGTTTCGTGAGCAAAAACAAAAACACAGATTTTCAGTTGCAATCTAGAGATTTTCTAAAGCTTTATGAAGTTAAGCGAAATAACTGTGCTAGTCAAATATAATTTATTATAAACTTGCTCTAATTAGTGTTAGACTTGAGTATTTCAAATATACTTGATTCCTGAATATTATGTTTGTGGCCATATAAATTGCCCATTCAGATTTTCATAAATCCTAACATCTACTCCCTAAAGAATGATTATCTATATGGTCAATTTGTATTTATAAAATACTTTCATATTTGCATGGGTAAATTACTATTATTTATTGAGAATTAATCTAATTTCATAAATCAAAAAGGATAAAAAATATCTCTGGGAGAATCCTCATTAATGGTCCCAAAAGATGTAATATATGGGTATTTATTTTAAGAATTTTAAAAATAATTTGTTCAGCCAAATTAAATCTTACCAGTATTAACTACTTGTGTCCTAATGATTTAAAATAGTTGCTTACCATGTAGCAACTTCATTCTTATTTATTTCGATGTTCAAAGTGCTATCAATAATGAACATGGTATTTCATGTAAGTCTCAAATACTAATCCTAATATATACATATATCTATGTAATGCACCATTAAGGAAAAGACCATCACCATAAAATCTTCCAGATAAGAACCTCTGTGTCACATGAAAAAGTCATTCCATCAATACGGTAATTCCTTGTGCTGGTTAATCACTTAATCTTGGGCTTTTCTTTGATTTAATTGACGTACACTGATTTACTGCTAATACCAAAAAAAAAAAAAAAATAGGTGATGTCAGTTTATAAAATATGGATTTAGATTCATGATTGAGATACAGTCAGGAAACTGAACCTTCACTCCTCTATTAACATTAATTCAACATATTTTTTATGGTAATTATTATGAGCTAGCCCATGTTCCATGGACAGTGGATAAAATGAAGGATCTGATTTCATGATTCAAGCACAATAAGGCAGACAATTAAAAAAGAAGAAGAAAATGTCAGAGAATAGTGAATCTTCTGTAAACAATTAAAGTAATGTGATAGAGTGTCAGGGTCACCTTAGATTAAGTGGTCAAGGAAATCTTTTCCCACGACATTTAAACTGAGACTTGAATTATCCTCCCCCCACATCCCCTACACAAATAGCCATGAAAAGATCAGAAGACCGAATTCCAGGAACAGACAGACCAATGTGGCTGGGGTCAGTGGGCAAAGGGAGGGTATTGAGGCAAGAAGTCCAGGACTTATCCAAAGACAGAGACCAGTCCATAGGAGACACTGTAGGGCAAGGGAGGAAGCGGAGTTTGCTCTAAGTGTAGGTGGGAAGTTAGATGATTTAATGTCTGTCTTTCAAAAGTTCCCTCTGCTGACTCTGTGGAGAATGAACTACGGGGAGGCAGAAATGCAAATAGACAAGTATTACACGGAGGGATAATAATGGGTTGGACCATGTATTGTTGGAAGTAGAGAAGATATGTTTTTGCAGGTAAAATCAATTTCACTTGCTTAAAATTTGGATGTGGGAAAGCAAGGGGAAAGAGGAAGTGCAGACTCCTCATGGATTTTTTACCTGAGCAGTTGGGTAGGTGTGCTGTGCCTAGTCACTCAGTCGTGTCCAACTCTTTGCCACCCCATGGACTGCAGGCTGCCAGGCTCCTCTGCCCATGGTAAAACTACTATTTACTGAGATGGAAAAAATGAGGGAGAAATCAATTTGAGTTAGGGATGAGAAATATGTTTCAGAACAAATTAAGTTTGAATGACTTTTAGATATCCTACAAGAATCAGAGAGTTGGATATCTGAGTCCAGATTCTAGGAAAAATGTCTTCAATGGCAGCCAGCATAAGGATGGTATATAAGTTAATGGTCCAGGATGATGTTACCTAGGAAGATTGTGTAGTCCAAAAACAAAGAGCCCAAAGACTAAGCCTTGGGACATTCCAAACTTAAACATCAGGGAGGGGGAACCAGCAAAGAAGTCAAAGAAAGAACAGGCAGTGAAGTGGATGAAAAAAACAGAAGCTAAGAGAAGAACATTTCAAGAACGAAGTGGTTAACTCTGTTGAATGTTTCTAAGGTCAAATAAGAAACTGGCAGAGAAACTGGCCACTGGATTTGCCAACCTGATGATCAATCACAAGACAGTACCTGACATGAAGAGATAGAATGGATTGAAGCGTGAACAAAAGGTGATTTATCAGAGCCAATGACTATAAACAACTCTTTCAAGAAGTTTTGCTTTGAAGACAAGTGGAGAAATGGAGCAGTACCAGCAGGAGAAAAAATTATACTTTGTTCTGTTTGTTTTAATATATGCCACGCCGATGTTACCTGGTGACCAGGACAGTTTAAAATCCTGCTCAGCTTTACTAAACTTTAGACAAGCTTCTTCCTGATAGACTCCTGACCTCCCCTTTTAGAGTATTTACATTAGGACACTTATAGTCATAAATTCATTCTCTGACCCATTTTAATGTAACTTTTTAAAGGCTCTTTATGTTTCATAAAACAAGACTATCTTTCTCAATGACCTGGGAGCCATCTCTGAATTGTAATCAAGAAAGATGGAGTCCCCATTTCCTAGTCTCTATGGGGAGGTAATAGCCTGAATTCTGTGGGGGCTTTGCTTCAAGTTGTAAAACTGTCACTTTTCATAGTTCAGTGGTGTCTAATTCTTTGCAACCCTAGGGACTGTAGCCCACCAGGGTCCCCTGTCCACGGGATTCTCCAGGCAAGAATACTGGAGTGGGTTGCCATTCCCTCCTCCAGGGGCTCTTCCCTACCGAGGGATGGAACCCATATCTCCAGCTTTGGCAAGTGTGCTTTCTACCACTAGTTCCAGCTTGTGTAGTTTATTAGCAAACACAGATGACCTATGACTTCCTTCTAACATTCTCCAGTATTTTTCCATAAGCTCACCTCTGCCTTGAAAAACTCTACTGCTCCTCATTTTGCAGTAATTGAGTTCTAGCCTTACGCTTCTGTGGCAACAGGCTTTAATAAATTCTTCCTCCCTTGCTTCACTTTGTCCATGACAGTTAGGGCCCCCTAGATTTACCCTGCACTTTCTCCACCTGCTCAGTGTGCTCCCTTGCCCTCTACCTTCCTTTGAGTTCCCCCTATGAGGAACACAAGCAGGAGATCCCAGAGGGAAGGCTTTGATGGGAGCATTGCAGTAGGCAGAAATTTCAGGTTCAGATGAGGGTTGGCTGGTAGATCTGATTGGAGTGACATTATGAGGCAGTTCTTAGTCTTCAGTTGTCTGCAGATGTGTAAGGCAAGGTCACAAAAGGTGAGTGAGTTGTGGTGAGGTCTAGGAGCTTTGAAGGGAGGTGCAATATGGTCTTTTTGAGGCATAGAAGAACCAAAGCCTGTTAGCCTGGCAAACTATGAATGCAGGTGAATATTTAGTGCCCTTTCAGATTTATGTTCATGATTCAGATGGAGAATAATAAGCAGAACTGATTGTTCTTTCTTCTGGATGTATATTAAGACAGATAGTTGAGCATAACCAAGGTCAAAGTCTAACTAAACTAGTCTGAGAGTAGGAAAGAGAGATGAGAAAGAGTTAGATAGTTGGCAAAGGATTGAAAATGATAATAATCCACAGAATCTGACCTGGATACAGTGGAAAATGAGAACCAAGTATCACATAACGATATCATATAACAGGTACAGTCAAAGCTATGGTTTTTTCCAGTAGTCATGCACAAATGTGAGAGTTGGACCATAAAGAAGGCTGAGCACTGAAGAATTGATGCTTTTGAACCATGGTGTTGGAGAAGACTCTTGAGAGTCCCTTGGACTGCAAGGAGATCAAACCAGTCAATCCTAAAGGAAATCAATCCTGAATATTCATTGGAAGGACTGATGCTGAAGCTCCAATACTTTGGCCACCTGGACTCATTGGAAAAGACCTCAATGCTAGGAAAGAATCAAAGCAAAGGAGAAGGGGACAGCTGAAAAGGAGATAGTTAAAGAGCCCCACCAACTCAATGGACATGAATCTGAGCAACTCCCGGAAACAGTAGAAGACAGAGGAGCATGGCATGCTGCAGTCCGTGGGGTTGCAAAGAGTCAAGCACACCTTGGCATGTGAACAACAGATGCTTGCAACAGGATAAAGAAAGGAATACTAAAAGTCTGCCCAACGAAACAAATATGTAATATAGATTTTCTTTAAGAAGAAATGAACAAGTTCACTTCATCTTCTAACAGGGAAAATAAAAACAACCCAATTTGTATTTATTGATCTTTTGTTTGAATAAAAATGTGCTAAGCAGCTAAAACAAAAGGAAAAAGAAAGTGTGCCTGAAACTTTTCTAATTTCATTCACTTCCAAAGAAACAAAGATGAGCAGATGGGCCTGAAGATAGAGAGTCCCAGTGTGGTCCGCAAGCACACTAAGAAACCTGATTATAGCATGAATGCTCTCCACCTGCTTCTGGGGAGGGGCATGAGAAAGTGCTAAGGCATCCTCCCTTTGAATTACATGCCCCAAAGTACCCATTTTGAAAGTACATATATATAATGTGTTTTTTATATATATGTATACATATTTAAATTTATACACATATATAAGCAAGTATATGTATATTTTATATACATACATACATAAGGGGCTTCCCAGGTGGCACAGTGGTCAAGAATCTGCCTGCCAATGCAGGAGACACAGGACACATGGGTTTGATCCCCAGGTCGGGAAGATCCCCTGGAGGAATAAATGGTAACCACTCCAATATTCTTGCTGAGAGAATCCCATGTACAAAGGAGCCTGGTAGGCTACAGTTCATGGGGTCCCAAAGAGACGGACATGACTTAGCAACTGAGCATGCATGTATACATAAATCAAAATAAAGAACCACCAGATCAAGACTTTGAGGGTTTTTTTTCCCAGCCCCAACAAAACAATGTTCAGTAAACAGAGCTTGGCTATAGTAAATCAACAAGGGTTTAAACTGGTGTGCTCAAGCTCCCTTCTTTCAGTTCCATATAATGTCAGATGAATCCCCTTGCATTCTCAAGGCTTCAGTTTCCTTATCTATAAAATAAGGAACCTGAGACTTTCATTTCTTCTACAGCTTTCAGTCCAGCCACATTGGAGCAATTAAAAGTAGTTTCTTAAGGATGGAGTGATAAAATTAGACTGGATAAGTGTGGAAATAGCTGACTATAAAGGACCTCACAAGGAAAGAAGTGTTTTTTATATTAGTAGGAACATATTGCTGTTATTTATACAAAGAAAACAGCATTTCAAAAAGATCCCACTACCTGCTCATTCTGCATCCATCTGCATTGATAGATGCAACTTTGTACCTATAGGCATTTGACTTCAAATTACTCAAACTAGGTTACAGATGTCATTGTCATTCTATCTTCCTTCCATATTACTCATCCCAGTTAACATCTAATAGAGTATTTAGGGAGCATTAATTCGCTGATCCTTCCCTCATCTCTTAAAACAACAGTATACCCAATATAGCACCAAAGACATAAAAAAGTAGAAAATATAACCCTTTCTCTAAAACCATTTAAATTATTGCTGGACATAAAAGATATTTATTGAATTTCTATCACAGTACCATTCTGTAAGATAAATATGAATAGAGAACCATTACAAAAAATGAATCCGACTAGAGTGAGACATTCAACTAGAATCTAGAATCAACAGTCTCTCACTTCTCTTCAGTATATCCCAATATGTACGTTCAGATCACCACAGCTTGTAAATATATATTCATGCGCTGGTTTCAACAGTATGCACATTAGAGAAAAAAAAATCCAAAGAAGACAAGGAAATGGACAAAGGTTATGACTGACAGAAAATTCATCACCTCTCCTTCCTGCCTCTAGGCCATGGCACCAAGGTCTTAGAGCATTAGGTTAGCAGCATTTACTCATTTATAATGGAAAGTTAGCAGCATCGGCTGAAAGGATAGACAGAGAAGGAAATAGAACTGAATGATGGCTAAAGCCTTGGGGAATTACTATTCACAAACAGTAAATGGGAAGAAGAAAAAGAGTCATCCAGAGGAACATTTTTTAACAAACCTAAAAAATAAGAGGGTAATATTCAATGATTTTACGTATTATCAGCTTCCTTTGGGGACCAGTTTTGACTTCATATTTTTGACAGAATATATTTGTAGCAATTTTACTCACTCATCAACTGCTATTTCACAAATTAATACATGGCACTTGACACAAAATGCCAAAGGAAAAAGAAAAGAAAAATTACTTCTTGTGTAATGATATAATGTTTCCAATGTTTGTAAAACACCTTTTCTACCTAACAGCATTTTGTGACTCATCTACACCCTTCACTTGCATTCTCACAACCCATCTGGGAGCTCATTAATATGGGAGTCATGTGCACGGATCCAGCACTAATACTTGCATAGCATCACAGCATCTACCCCACAGGAAAGAAAGCACGCACACACAAACACACACACACGCACACACACAAAAAAGGGACTAATATAAGGTGAATGTGTTTCTAGCCAGCATATCTAAAATGTTTAGTTTAAGTAGAGTCAAACTTCATTGTAAGTCAACCCCCCAGGAAGCACTGTTTGAAATGCCAGCATTGGTTTTGGAGAAATTATTCTAGAACAGCCATAGTAAATCTCAAATGGTAGCATCCAATCTCTTAGACACTGGTCATTTAATCCTTTGGCATGGCATTCTGCTCCTATATAGGGTGTCTGTCTCTATGCCCATTAAGTCCCTGCTACTCTGGGTATCATTTACAGCCATCATTTGGGGGCTTTCCAACCATTACTTACACTAATTTCAAATATCCTGGGACTTAGCCCAATGTTAAAAATGTATTGTTTTCTAAAAGAACCTCTTAATGTGTCATCAGAAGACTAATTCTCTCTAAAAGAATAATTATCCAGCCCAGGGGCACAGAACAGAGGTTTGATTCCAAATAATAAAGCAAATTTAACTCCCCAAGCATACAAGCTGTTGCTGCTTTTGAATAAAAGCTCAAATTTGGATCAAAATCCAGTTGCTAGCCCTTTTTTTATTTGACTCACTGGCTGATCAGATCTGAATTCCAATGGAAAGACAAAATATTGCACTCAGTAAGATATGGGCTTAACTTTTCTCCTTCTGATTCAGAAGAATAGCAACATTTGGTGCCCTTCTGACTTCTGCAGGGCTGACTATGCGAGAATATCAGGGCTTTAATCTTTTGTATAAGATCCTGGAAGCATTTATCTAGCCAGCAACAAAAACAAGAAATTCTAGATCTGTGACTTCAAATTTGCAAATCAAAAGCCATTTGACTATCACATGCATTTTATATGAATAGCTCAATGTACTGAAAAACATTTTTCCACTTGATTATTC
Organism: Capricornis sumatraensis; assembly: GCF_032405125.1. Taxonomy (NCBI): domain Eukaryota; kingdom Metazoa; phylum Chordata; class Mammalia; order Artiodactyla; family Bovidae; genus Capricornis; species Capricornis sumatraensis. Next base: position 22,529,342 of record NC_091081.1, on the reverse strand, counting down.
ATAAATGAAGCACACATTCCAAGTCTCCTCTGCCCTTTATTAATTATACGAGCTTAATTATACACTAGGTATTTAGTTTGCAATAAGTTGTGTTTGGCGGAGGAAGGAATATTTACCTGAATTCTAAAAATGAAACACTGTGCAATTGCTCCCTGTCAACTAGAATGAATTATTCTAAATCTCTGGCAAAGAATGAAGACCTTGTCCCACCTAACATCTCTGACTCAGACTAGAAACCAGACACAGAGTTTTTAAAAGAGCTGCACTTTTGTTTTAAATACCATTTAATGTTTGAAAGTGAAAGCGTTAGTCACTCAGTCATGCCCGACTCTGCGACCCTATGGACTACAGCCCACCAGGCTCCTCTGTCTGTGGAATTCTCCAGGCAAGAATATTGGAGTGGATAGCCATTCCCTTCCCCAGAGAATCTTCCCTACCCAGGGATTGAACCTGGATCTCCTGCCCTGCAAGCAGATTCTTTACCGCTGAGCCCTGATGAGTGTTTGCTTTACAATAATTGTTTAATGTTTCCTTTACAGTAGTCATTAAAGAAAATCTGCAGAGATGTAGAGAGAATAACCTGCAGCTCCCCCTATCAAACATAATCACCTCAATATTTTACTATTTCTTTCTGGTCTTTTATTTTCTATACATAGGTTGGTCTTGCTTTCTATATGGTTAAAATCACACACTGTAAATAATTTTCATCTTGCCTTTTCATTTGAAAATCTCTTAAGCATTTTTTAAATTTTCTGCTTTTCATGAGCACTATTATAAAAAGCAATATTTTTCTTATTGTTTTTCATTTACTAGGTATACCATAATTTCCACCAGAAATAAACTTTTAAATTATTTTTAAAAATACATGTTTTTAAAACTTTTCCAATTTTTCAATATATAAACTACATATCTCAACATACTTCTGAATAACATTTTTTCCATATTTAAAATTATTCCCTAGTATAAAGTTCCCATAACAGAGTGAAAGGTAATTATAATAGCTATTAAAACATTTCCATAAGCATTGACACATTTTCAGTGGTATACTGAAGAGTTTCATTGTATGTTTGTTAGAGACAAGAATTATCGATTTCTAAACATCTTTATTGTCACCCTGCTTGTTTAACTTATATGCAGAGTACATCATGAGAAACGCTGGGCTGGAAGAAGCACAAGCTGGAATCAAGATTGCTGGGAGAAATAACAATAACCTCAGATATGCAGATGACACCACCCTTATGGCAGAAAGTGAAGAGGAACTAAAAGGCCTCTTGATGAAAGTGAAAGAGGAGAGTGAAAAAGTTGGCTTAAAACTCAACATTCAGAAAAAGAAGATCATGGCATCCGGTCCCATCACTTCATGGGAAATAGATGGGGAAACAGTGGAAACAGTGTCAGACTTTATTTTGGGGGGCTCCAAAATCCCTGCAGATGGTGATTACAGCTGTGAAATTAAAAGACACTTACTCCTTGGAAGGAAAGTTATGACCAATCTAGATAGTATATTAAAAAGCAGAGACATTACTTTGCCAACAAAGGTCCATCTAGTCAAGGCTATGGTTTTTCAGGAGTCATGTATGGATGTGAGAGTTGGACTGTGAAGAAAGCTGAGTGCTGAAGAATTGATGCTTTTGAACTGTGGTTTTGGAGAAGACTCTTGAGAGTCCCTTGGACTGCAAGGAGGTCCAACCAGTCCATCCTAAAGGAGATCAGTCCTGGCTGCTCTTTGGAAGAACTGATGCTGAGGCTGAAACTCCAATACTTTGGCCACTCTATGTGAAGAGTTGACTCATTGGAAAAGACTCTGATGCTGGGAGGGATTGGGGGCAGGAGGAGAAGGGGACGACTGAGGATGAGATGGCTGGATGGCATCACCAACTCGATGGACATGAGTTTGAGTAAACTCCGGGAGTTGGTGATGGACAGGGAGGCCTGGCATGCTGCGATTCATGGGGTCACAAGGAGTTGGACACAACTGAGCTACTCAACTGAACTGAAACATCTTTATAATGTGGTAAGCAAGCAAGGTAAATCATTACTGAGCTAATTTTTTTTTTAATTTCACCTTCTTCTATTCTACATTTTTCCAATGTTTTCCTCTTAAATTCAAAGAAATTAATAGTTGAGTGAAACTTTCAAAATCATCTATTCTAACCCTTTTATTTAAAGATTTGGAAATTGCAGGCCAAAAATGTAAGTGATTTACCAGCTAGATTTGGTTTTGTTTTTAAGATATTAAACTTCAAACAGGGAGAGAAGAATGACGAGCAGTATCAGTGGTTCCAGTTGATGGGATAGGCTGAAATTGATTCATTTATAGGGATACTTTTTGTCTATAAGTTTCTGGCCATGCCAGGGCAAGAACCATTAAAATAAAAGAAGCTATTTTTCTTGGCTCCAATCAGCTCTTGTGTTATTATCAGAGTCACCTCTGCGCAGCTATTTTCAATGGCTTCATTTTCATTTCATCATGGTACCCCATTCTTCCTATCTTCTGTTAGCCCTCCCAGACTCCTGACATGCCGAGTGTCTTGGCTCGCCACATCACTATTTGAATCTTTTTTTTGAATCTATTTTGAATTCTCTCTTTGACTAGTGTCACAACACAATCTTGCTTAACCTGTTATCTGATTTCAACACACAACTCAGTCTTCTCTTCCATCCCACACCACCATCATCAATGAACTACAGGAATAACATAAATACACTAGATTTGTTTTTTTCCTGCCTTACCTCAGCAACTCTTTTATCTTTCTTCCAATTAACAATTATTCTCATGGTCTAACCACATATAACTCATCATAAATCGCATTAATGAAAACTAAATTTAAAAAGCCAAGTCTTTGACCATTGCTCCATCTCCTTATCTTCTTTTCCCAGTGCCGCTCCTCAATAGTGATCTCCAATTCATTGATCCCAGACCTTTATCATTTTCCATCAACCCCTTCCTAGCTTCAGTTTCCTCATTGGTCTGCCTAGATCATATGATGATATATCACAGTTAATCCTTTGCAAATAGTTATAATTAATCCTTTGAAAATATCAAGTTATTTTCCTCTCCCTGTTTATCATCCATCGTCTCAAAAACTCCAATCCTGTATAAACCTACCCATCTCATTCTCCATGTCTACACCCAAATAACTGAACACTCCTGGAAAAAATCACATAAGTAATTGATTTCATTTTAAGTTTATGGATAAAAGCCTCCCCTGTCCAGCAGCCATGCAATCTTATCATGTTTCTCTTACTAACTCCTATCCTCCTTCCCCAAAACATTTCATACCTTTTATCTTTTCTTAAATCTCCAAAACCCCTTCTTCTTAGCCCAAATTTCAGCTAGTAATTTCATTTCACACTTCACTGAGAAAATAAAAGCCATCTAAATCCACAGTTACAAACCTACCTGCATCTGAACCCATTCTCTTATCATAGGTCCTTTTATTGAAGGCAAATCCATGTTATCAAATATAATCCTCTCATGTCTTCACAAGGCTTTTGTTCCTGCAATTACTTCTTTTTCCTATACCAGCCATCTCTTCTAGTCTTCTCAAATGTTTCTATCAATATGCAAATGTGGTTATGTTTTTAAAACAAAGCAAAGCAAATGAAACTAAATCTTCCTTTAGCCACACATCCTCTGCTACTGTCTGAATTTTCTGCTTATTTTTAAAAATAAATGTCTCTGGAGAGTACTCTTTTGGGAAATCAATACTTTCTTACTTTATTTAACTCATTCCAATTTGTTTTGTCTCCATCCATCAATGTTGTTCTTACCAAAGTCACCAAATGACCACCAAGGTGTTAAATCCAATGAATACTTTTCTAGCTTTTTCTAACTAAATGTCAGTCTCCAAATGTGATCAAGGGATCCCTGGAGTACTAAAAAATTTTTCAAGGGGTTTATGTTATGAAATCTATTCTTATAATAATACTGATGACATTAGAGATGATGTTAATTAATGTGATTCTAAAAACATTGTCAAATGGAATATAACAATATTTCACCAATATGTAGAAATCAGTAAACCCATATTTCCTGGGTGATGATGATATTACAAAATCATGCATGGGTGAAAATATCCATTCAAAATATAAAGTACACTGATACATTTTAACATGGTAGAGTATTAAATTTTCACTGATATGGTTTTAGATTCTATATTCCAATTAATTGTTAAGAAATTGCCACTTACCAAGTTCTATTATAGTAAGAAAGAATATCTATAATTATTATTACAGACTGCTAACATATTACTCCCTTTTTCAACTACATTTTTTGTGAGACCATATTTTCTTCACATGCTTCAACCAAAACAGCAGAACAAAACAGACTGGTAGAGAAGCAGAACTATTAAGCCAAAAAGATTTGCAAAATCATAAACCAATGTCATCATTCTCAATATTTTTGAGAAATACAGTTTCCATAAAAGTATATTACTTATATTAATGTGAAATGGATTTATTTTTGCTGTTTTTAAAGTCATACATACTTAAATTTTTTCTGCTTTAATTTCTAATAAAGTAAATATTGATGGATACAACCCACAAAAATAGAAGCCCGTTGGGGTTCTCCATGAATTTTGGGAGTATAAAGACTTGCTGAAACCAAAATCCTGGAAAATATTCCTCCAATCTAATTTCAGTGATAACTGGCATTCTCTCCCTTCTAATATAATTTTCCTCTTTGCTTTTATAATACCATGATCTAATTTTCCACTTCCCTGACTTATATATATATGTGTGTGTGTGTGTGTGTGTGTGTCTGTGTGTGTGTGTGTGTATACCTGTTTACCCATTCTCTAAATCACAGAGTGGTTTGGAGCTCTATGCTAGATTGTCTGTCTTCTCTTTCTACATTTCCCTTTCTCCAAGATCTCATGTACTACTATGACTTTAAATCCCATCTCTATAAGGATAATTCCCAAATTTTCATATTCACTGCACTATTCTCCAACTTTTCCTCTGAGCTCCAGAGTTTGTAGACCATCACACATGGTATTTCAAGTTGAACATTTCTAAACTATCATGTTGAAAACTTTATACTCAATTTTACCTTCCCAGAACAGTTCTCTTCTGAATTTCCCACATAAAGATCTCAGATTAAAGACCTGAGGATCATCCTTGAATTTTCTTTCCTATTTTCAACATCCAGTCTAATAACAAATGCTGATTTTTCTTCCTCTGAAATACAACAAAGCACCTTCTCCACTTCTTTCTATTTTCATTGCTACTAATTCAAGCATAATCCTTTCTGTTCACCAGATTCTGTCTCTTGCTAGACCCAATTCATTCTTTAGAATGATCATTCTTCTATTATTCTCTATGTGGTGGTTTAGTCGCTAAGTCATGTCTGACTCTTGCGATCCCATCAACTGTAGCCTCCCAGGTTCCTCTGTCCATAGGATTCTCCAGGCAAGAATACTGGAGTGAGTTGCCATTTCCTTCTCCAGAGGATCTTCCCGACCCAGAATCGACCCAGATCTCCAGCATTACAGATTCTTTACCAACTGAGCTATTAGGGAAGTCCATTATTCTCTATAATAGCACCTTTTTAATTCCCTTTGTGCATTTGAAAATTATAACAGTTTTGTGGCTTTATACAGTTCTTCTGTTATCTATCGTCACAACACTGCGAGTTCTATGAGGACAAGGATCTTATCTGTTTTTATTCACTGCTCTCCAGTTTTTGTTCACTGTTCTTTCTGAAGTATTTAATATGGTGTGTGCCTCTAAATATTGGTTGATCTTAACCATCAGTCCACAGTGCCTGGGAAATTTCCCATGGTGGCTTTAACTGTGTCCACTTAGATGAGCTGGAACTATATGTCCTGGAATTCCATTTGCTATGTAGTTCTAAGTTTGGTTTGATTACTGGAGAAATGTTAGATTTCAAAGGCAGAAGTGAAACAGTAACCATCATGCTCTGAAATGCATAGAGTGGGAGGCACCAGAGCAGAAGGCTCACATTATCATGACCTAATGGCCCACCTTGACACCACCTTGACACCTGACCTCTGCAGAGACTTCTCAAAGTCTTGTATATCCAACAGAAAGTTCTAGATATTCCTGCCAGTCACCTGCATCACTGAGGTCCACTGAGGTGGTAAGAAATAGATATTTCTTTTGTCTTTATGCCCTCCTCCACTTCACATTCAGCTCTTCCACTGGACCACCAGCCCTGCAGACCTATAGCTACCTCAAGCTGTATCAGAGATACTAGCTTTCCACAGATTTCTTTACTAGTTCACTCAATTTCATAATCTCTAGACCCTATGATGGAGAAGGCAATGGCACACCACTCCAGTACTCTTGCCTGGAAAATCCCATGAACGGAGGAGCCTGGTGGGCTGCAGTCCATGGGGTCGCTAAGAGTCGGACACGACTGAGTGACTTCCCTTTCACTTTTCACTTTCATGCATTGGAGAAGGAAATGGCAACCCACTCCAGTGTTCTTGCCTGGAGAATCCGAGGGACGTGGGAGCCTGGTGGGCTGCTGTCTAAAGGGTCATGAAGAGTCGGACACAACTGAAGCGACTTAGCAGCAGCAGCAGCAGATGCTATGATAAATTATTTTTTCTATATCAAAAATGTTCTACTCCTTGTATTGAACCCTAGCTGATACTTCCCTCTCCCCACCCAATGAAACAAATAATTTCATTTAGCCCAACTAGTCTTTATTACTATCATCAAGACACTGAAATAAATAGAAAATTGCAGAAAGAAAAAAATCTCACAAATCTCTCTTTATCAAGTACACATTTTCCAAGGCCCTTGAGAGTTTCCCTAACCTTAGAGTAGAAATAAAGATAAGATCCCAAAATTGAAGCGTGAAGGTTAAGCTCCTTTTATCACCAGAACCCAAAGGATTTTTAAATGTTTTCTGACAAGCTGAAAATTCAGGAATTTTGTTTGTTTTTACCAAAATTGTAAAATTGGCCTATGTTACAATGTGTGTAAGCATAATAACAATGCAAGTCACATAGAAACCAGTAAGGAAAGAGCACCCATTTGTATTATTTCACTAGTTTTCTGAAACACTCTATCAGAATTGCAAAAAGAACTCAAAATCTGAAGTGCAATCAGATAACTTTTAAAGCCTACCAGACTCATGCTCTGAAATAACCATTTCATATCCATGTAAGAAATGTTATGCTAGAGTTTTAAGTTTGGCAATCAATCAGTACATATAAGCAAGCCTATAAGCATTTGTTGCTCATTCTAAGAAAGACTTGTTCTCCAAGTTCAAGTCTCCTGCCAAGTACAGACAACAGCACCAGTTATTTTCCTTCCATATTCAATCAGTGTATGTGGCTAAGCCTGGGCCTCGCTGACAGAGTTGCAAATTTGCAGGTTGTTAAGATTTAATAGAGGGACCCTGCTAGTGATGCTCTATCTGTGGCTCAGATATTCTCACAGAGATGAAAGAGATCTGGGGCTCAGGGCCCCGTTCAGTCCTTTTAGATCTTACTGCAGAACTACTCACTGTGATTTCAGGGAAATTTAATAACTGTATTCCTAGAAATAATATCAAGTTTAACATCTTCCTGATATATCAATATTCTCCTAAACATAGATTCACAAATGACCACCAGGAGGGAAAGCATGGTAGGCAGAATACTGGCCCCTCATTTACCCCTGATCAAATCCCCAGAACCTATGAACACCTTATATAACATGGCAAAAGGGACTGTATGGCTATAATTAAGGACTCTGTGATTCTCTGATTATCCAGGTGGGTCCAGTGTAATCACTAGAGTCCTTGTAAAACAGAAGGAGTTCCAGAATGAGAAAGGAGATATGACAATAGAAGCAGAGGTTGTTGGCTTTGAAGGAGGAGAAAAGGGCCATGACCAAGAATCCAGGCTGTGTCTGGAAGCTGGGGAAGGCAACATACAGATTCTCTCCTAGAGGCTTCAGAACAAAATAGAAACAGTCCAGCTGATACCTTGACATTACCCTCCTGAGACTGACCTTGGTCTTCTGCCTTACATGACTGTGAAGATGCTAACTTTGGGTTGTTTTAAGGCACTGATTTGTGGTCATTTGTGAAAGTAGCAGTAGGAAACAAACAGATAAGGGTTCTACAATCCAAACCCCTGGGGTTCTTAGAATCCAAACCCCTGCCTCTTTTCCAAAGGCAATCAGAGACAGGTAAGGCTACAGCCCGCCTCTGCCCACAGCTTCTGTTTATCATGTTTCAAGGGGCAAAGTCTGACATGCAATCTACTTCAATTGGAAAGTAATAATAAAAGCCTGCAGAAGGATGAATGTAGTGACTTTTTAGAACTTAATCTGCCAGATTCATCAGATTAGAAACTGTGATGCATTCTGGCCTCTGCAGTGCAAGCGAGACTTGCTCATTCCTCACCCCGCATGGTAGTCAAGGACCACCAAACAAATGGCAAAGTTCTGCTTATAGGACTTCTCTGAACTGGTTTCTCTTATACTGTGTAATATTCTTCAATGTGTGTGTGAATAAAGAGTAAAAGTATTTACTACTGGTTATCTGCACATGGTTCCACAGAATTTCACTTAAGATATCATTCTATTTGACATGTGTTTTCAAAAGACACAAAAGGGAAAATCACGATAATTAGAAAATACTGATAGCCGAACCATGAAGAACCAGTTAATTCTATTACAGGAATTCAGCATTGTTCAATTATTTTAAAGTGCAACAGATGATTTATCAAAATGGAAAAATATTCATGAACTATTAGAGAATGAAAAAGCATGTAGAATATAGAACTTTTATAATCTTTATAATATATATGATTAGAAAAATACTGAGAAAATATACATTGAAATAGTGACTTCAGTTCTTGGAGGATACCTGGAGACTATTATGGATTATTTTCTTACACTTTCATCTGTTTCTCAAACATGCTAAATTTGTTATTTTTGTCATTAGAAAAAATATATTTTAAAAAATTAAAACTCTTAGAACATGTCTGGGAAGCCCAGGGTAATCTACCCAGTGCTACACTGTGGGGCTTATCCTCTGCTTCTCCTAAGCACAGTTCTGTAGGCTCCTAGCTCAGGCTCTCTCTGGGCAGATTCATCAGGCCTGTCGTGGACGGCTGCTTTTCCATAGTGCTGCCTAATCAGAGTTGATAATGCTGGGACTCCACTTATGGTGCCAGTATTTCAGTAGATGGAGTCTAGTTATTTCATCCCAAAGTGGCTTAACAGTAATAGCAATAATAATAATGATAACAACAGAAGCAAGGGTGTCTTTTATTAAGCACCCCCTATTTTTCAAGCACTGTACCCGGCCCTTTACTTACATTGCCCTACGCTATGACAACTCCATAATCTAAAAATATCTCATTCTGACATAGAAAAAAACCAAAACTGAGATTCTAAAGTATTTTGCAAGACAGGATATGCCAGATAATGTTCTCACCCCAAACTCTGACTTGACTTTTGGAATTTTTAACTACTATGTTACTAGTGTGTGCACATGTGAATGTGTGTGTTTACGTAGTTAAATGGTCCACTTAATAATCGAGTACTTACAATGTGCTATGCACTGTACTTTGTATAACCAAATGAAGGGACTTGCATTCTCCCTACCTTGTTGATGTAGGAACTGAAGCTCTAAGAGTTTAATTTATCTGGCTGAGGTCACCCAGATGGCAAAGAACAGAACTGTTTAGCTGGGTTTGCTGATTCCAGCAGTCACTCTTCCTCACTGTGCTCCCCTCCATCCCTGAGAACATATATTCCCCTTTCTCTATCACAGAGGCTCTGGCCTCTGTTTTTCTAGTACTAATAGTTTAGATTCCAGGCTGCCCAGGCCTAGCAGAGATAAAGCAACCCCTGCTCCTGACTCAAGGTTCACTGTTCTGTGACTTGTCTCCAGGACCTAGCCTCCTGTGTCGGAACTCCCTGAGACCACGACCTTCCTACCTTCCTGGTAACTACCCTGCCTGACTGATTCCCCCAGAATAAACCTCCCCAGGTGGGCCTGAATAGGTCGCCACATGCCAGTCCTGTTTGCTCATCAGAGTTTAGCTTCTGGCTCTTTGAATGGAGTTCCTGGCAGAACTTTCCTAATTGGCCAAGTTCTTACCCCATCCCCTGCTGCAGAGTCCTGCCTATCCACTACAGCCTTTCCTATGAAAGTGAAAGTGAAAATCACTCAGTTTTGTTGGACTCTTTGCAACCCCATGGACTGTGCAGTCCATGGTATTCACCAAGCCAGAATACTGGAGTGGGTAGCCTTTCCCTTCTCCAGGGGATCTTCCCAACCCAGGGATCAAACCCACATTTCTTGCATTTCAGGCAGATTCTTTACCAGCTGGGCCACAAGGGAAGCCCAAGAATACCAGAGTGGACAGCCAATCCCTTCTCCAGAGGATCTTCTAGACCCAGGAATCGAACCGGGGTTTTCTGCTTTGCAGGCGGATTCTTTACCAACTGAGCTATCAGGGAAGCCATTTCCTATGATAAGGTGCTATAACATGAAAGTAGTCTAAAATTTTCTGCTATTTAAAAATACCATGCTGGCCACTTACAGGAAAACCTAAACAAATGAAGACCACATATATCAAAAATACAAACGAAATATACAAACTGTGATCCAGACAAAAAATTATCATGGAGACATCATGATGGTCTCTCATGCAAGCACATTATGCAGAATATCAATGCTGCCCAAGTTGATGAATGACCCAGCACAGCACAAATGGCAAATTGCCATCTGAATGTCAAAATCTCAGGTTCCAAGGCAGAAACTATTATCTCTCTAACAAGTCTGAAGGACCTCAGAGCTGCATATCAGACTCTTGAGTAAGCCATCACCCCACTGTTTCAGGCTCACAAAGAGCCTCAAGGTTCTTGCCTCACCGAGCGTGAAATATTTCACTGATTATCACTTTGTGACAGATTTAACATTTCTAATGTAACATCTAATACACAAGATGAATTTTCCACTTCTAAATTCACTAATAGAATCAGAGAGTCCTGGCCCTGCAGGGCTCGAAGAGGTCATCCAATCCATCCCTCAGCCTGCAGGCAGCCCCACACTTACCCTCTCAGATGTGAAAATCTCCCTGGTTTTAGAAGACCTTTCAGCCAGGATGGTTTAACAAATTTCCTCCATGCCCATGAAATGTTAACACCTCTCACTGGCAGGAACTTTTTTCTTGCCTTTAACCTAAAGCCCTTATGCTGCCTTCTCAGCACATTGCAATGAAACTACATGTACTCTTTTATTTTACAGTTTTCAGTACTCATTTCTTACACAGTAGCAATTGATACATTTTATTATAATTATCTATCTTCTCAGTAGACTGCTAACCCTGGAATTCAGGGATTGGATCTTATTGATGCAAGTTTCTAGCAAGATCCTAAAGCTACTATATGTAGCCCTTTTCTATATGCCAGCTCCCTTCCTTAGCTGTTTTACAGAACTTAGGATATTAGTCATAATACCCTTTTTAGATTTTTGTCTGACACTATCTTCTCCACTAGGTGCTGTCAGAACAAGAGAAAGGAATGGGAATATACACCAAAAGTATTAACAAAACCCAGGTATATTTTGAAGCTCTTAGAGAAATCTTTCTACTTATGGGCTATGCAACAAATTCTGTGAGCAGTTTCCTTTAGTGAGCCCTCAGAAGGACTCTCAAATAAGCTCACAGGGCAGGATTTGCACAGCTTCCATCACAGATCCATCAACAGTGCTCACCTATCACATACTCTCACAGGTGAATGTGACGTGGGCCCCCTGTCAGGCAGCTGCAACAGGCTATTGATTAAAATAGAGCTAAAGTTTTTGAAAATCAATTGTTTGACCATTTGCTTCTGACTTAAAATTGGGCATTCTGGCTAAAGCAACCAAACTGATTTAGGCAGTTAAGTTTCCAAGTTACCATATAGTAAGCAAATTTTACTGGTCCTTCTTCTAGGATGTCATGCCATTCTAAAACTGACTCAAATAACTTAATCATTTCTTGTAGGTTAGCTATATTAAAACTTAAAGGGAAAAAAAGCCAGATATCCACATAGAGGAAGGGAGACAGGGACACATACAGCAACAAGACTGAGATAATTACTGTCACTGAGGAATAAATTTAGCTTTTTAGGAAGTCAAAACAAAAAGTCATAGGTTTAGAATTTCTAGGCAATGGATAAACTGCTCTTGCTGCTGCTTGGTCGCTTCAGTCATGTCTGACTCTGTGCGATCCCATAGATGGCAGCCCACCAGGCTCCTCTGTCCCTGGGATTCTCCAGGCAAGAATACTGGAGTGGGTTGCCATTTCCTTCCCCAATGGATAAACTAAATCACATTAATTAGTGAAAGAAATCCTAAAAGTACATCTTAGAAGCAAATATTCCCCAGAATTAATTTATAAGAAGATCTTATAGGATGATCTCTTATTTTAAAAAATGAATAAAATATTACAACAATATTTTCAACAACTCGTCTCTAGAAGCTGTAGAAATATGCTTCAAATTATCATTTCATACACTGACTCTCAGCAAAGGACAACAAAAACTATTGCATTAAAAACACTGGATTTGGTAATCATATCTTAGATATTAATACAATACCAAAAGCATGGTCCATGAAATAATAATTAATATGTTGAGATCCATTAAAATGAAAAATGGCTGCTCCACCAAAGACACTGATAAGAGAATGAGAAGACAAACCCCAGACTAGAAACAATATTTGCAAACCACATATCTGATAAAGGACTAATATTTAAAATACAGTGAACTTTTAAAACTCAATAGTTAAAAAAAATTACCTGATTAAAAAAAGAACAAAAGATCTGGACACCTTACAAAGAAGATACATAGATAAAAATAAGCATATGAAAAGATGCTCTACCTCTTAAGTCATTAGGAAAATGCAAATTAAAACAATAATGAAATATCACTACACATCTATTGGGTGGCTGAAATCTAAAACTGACAATATCAAATGCTGACAAGGATGTGGAGCAACAGAACTCTTATTCATTACTGGTAGGAATACAAAATTGTACAGCCACTTTGAAGACAGCTTGGCAGTTTCTTACAAAACTAAACATACTCTCACCATATAATCCAGCATTCATACTCCTTTGTCCAAATGAGCTGGTAATTTAGACCAAAAAACCCACACATGAATGTTTTTATCATCTGTATTGATAATTGCTAAGACTTGGAAAGAACAAAGATATCCTTCAGTAAGTGAAGGGCAAACTATGGTACTACATACAATAGAACAATACTAAGTCAAATAATAAGTAAATAAAAGCACAAAAACACAAGGAGGAATCTTAATTCAACAGAGCAAAGTTAAAACTTTTCTACTCTCTTTTTCCCAGCTCTTTAAATATTCATGTTTGGTCTCTCTGAGTTCAGTTCACTTGCTCAGTTGTGTCCTACTGTTTGTGACCCCATGGACTGCAGCACATCAGGCCTCCCTGTCCATCACCAACTCCTGCAGCTTGCTCAAACTCATGTCTATTGAGTCGGTGGTTCCATCCAACCATCTCATCTCGCTAATTAAAAGTGAAAGTCGCTCAGTCATGTCCGACTCTTTGAGACCCCATGGACCATACAGTCCATGGAACTCTCCAGGCCAGAATACTAGAGTAGGTAGCCTTTCCCTTCTCCAGATCTTCCCAACCCAGGTCTCCCACACTGTAGGCACATTCTTCACTAGCTGCGCCACCAGGGAAGCCCAAGAATACTGGAGTGGGTAGCCTATCCCTTCAGTAGCAGATCTTCCCAATCCAGGAATCAAGCCGGGATCTTCTGCATCACAGGCAGGTTCTTTACCAACTGAGCTATGAGGGAAGTCTGTCTCTCTAATTGGTCTCTCTAATTAATCCCTATTCCTCGTCACACATTTTAAACACTATCCATCAGTTTTTCCCTCCTACTTTGATCCTTTTCTTGCACATGAGCATTCTGCCTTATCTCATACACTCTATTTAACTAACACAAACTTCACCCATTTCACCACCTCCAAAATCAACTAACAGCAAAACCACAAAGAAAAAGAAAAAAGTCTCTGCTCTTCTTTCTCATAGCTGCCCTCACAAGGTAGGTTAATGTTATCATATCTGTCTAAAGTAGAAGCTTTTGAGGGTATTATTATTGCTGTTATTGTCATTATTATCTCTTTCACAACCATCACACCCCATCAGCCATCAAGTCTGTTTTCAAAATTCCCTGTTCCCTCCTTTTCACTCGTGTAGCCTTAACACAGATCTTTACCATCTCTTGCCAGGGCCATGGCAATTGTATCATTACTTATACTCAAATTTCAGATGTCTTTGTAAATATAATTAGTATCTTGTCAATTCCCTGCATATCCTTTTTCTTTGACTTTTTGCTACATGGTCCAAAACATTGTACTATACTGCATGAGGATTTTCATAGTCAGCTTCTAAAATGTCTCTTTGATCTCATGATGTAGGATTCCATGTCATGCAGCTCAGGCTCTGGTCACATTCTATCGTCTCTACTTGAAATGCCTTTCTTTTTTTCTTTCTCAGGAAAATTTCTACTTTCAGTTTAATGACTCAAATGCTAACTACTCGATGAGTCCTCTCCCCTTCCTTGCAAAGTTTCAGTTGGTCCTCCTTTGTACTCCCACCCCACTCTGCACATACCTCTTTTATTGCCTGGCACAGTCTGTACTGTCATTTTATTTCACTGATTGGCTTCGCGCAATAGAATGAGGAAGTCCTTGAATACTATATCTTTTATAATTTTGAATCTTCCTACCTAATGTAGTATCTTATAAACCTATTCCCTCAAAAAATGTCTGTTGATAAACACCTAAATAATATCATCATTATAAAGTAAACTAATTTTTTCCAGTTTGTTCTGCCAGAAAGGCATGGATCCAGTTCATCTAACATTCAACAAAGTTGTTTAGTCGTGTATTTAACACATGACAGACTGGGGGCAAAGTCATTTTTACTCTGGTTAAAATTGAATACCATTTCCACTCATACAAATTCCATCAATAATTGAGGATCAGAGTTAAAATAAAGTTATAATTCATTTTATAACAAAATCATGGACCTTGGAGCATAGACACTTTCTGTGGAATCAGCAGTCCATACCAGATCAATAAATGCATAAAAATTCTTATGTTGTTCTTAATTGACTTAGAAAGATAAAAATGGCATAACAATGTTCAACAGGAGAACTGATATACTTAAAATGTTCTTATTCCTCATGAAAAAATATGAGATTGAAAGACCAAGTCTGGTAAACTGGTAAAATTTGATGTCTAAACAAATAATGGGTTACTAATTTTGTGAAAGGGTTATTTTTTCTGAAAATGTAATAAACTTCTCCTTCAGTGCCATCCCTCACAGACAAATGCTTTGTCTCAGTCATTGTTAAAGGTCAGGGCTGATGAAGGGGCATGGAACATATGAGGGGCTTAATGAAGGTTTATTGAGTACATAAATGAAAGAAAAGTAAAAGTAATTACGCTATACATAAGTAAATATGTATCTTTCAAATTAGGGTGTCAATATTTTTGGTCCCCAGAGATCTTCTGAGGTAGCTCTTCTCACTTTCTTGTTTTTCAATAATACACTCAACAAATATTAAGTCTCATAAGCTGAGTGAAATAAGACAGTAACTAAACAAGAAGAGCTGTATAATTCTGCTTATATGAGGTACCCAGAAGTAGTCAAAATCAGAGACACAGAATAGCATGTGATTCCAGGGGCTGGGGAGAGCAGATGTCAGAAGTTATTTTTTAATGGGTACAGAGTTTCAGTTTTATAAGATGGAAGAGTTCTAGAAATGCATGGTAGTGATGAAAGCATATTATAAATGTATTTAATACCACCAATGCCAAAGAAAGGCAGTGCCAAAGCATGCTCAAACTACTGCACAATTGCACTCATCTCACACACTAGTAAAGTAATCCTCAAAATTCTCCAAGCCAGGCTTCAACAGTACATGAACCATGAACTTCCAACTGTTCAAGCTGGTTTTAGAAAAGGCAGAGGAACCAGAGATCAAATTGCCAACATCTGCTGGACCATCAAAAAAGCAAGAGGATTCCAGAAAAACATCTATTTCTGCTTTATTGACTAAACCAAAGTCTTCGACTGTGTAGATCACAATAAACTGTGGAAAATTCTGAAAGAGATGGGAATACCAGACCACCTGACCTGCCTCTTGAGAAACCTATATGCAGGTCAGGAACCAACAGTTGAACTGGACATGGAACAACAGACTGGTTCCAAATGGAACAACAGACTGGTTCCAAACAGGAAAAGGAGTATGTCAAGGTTGCATATTATCACCCTGCTTATTTAACTTCTATGCAGAGTACATCATGAGAAATGCTGAGCTGGAAGAAGCACAAGCTGGAATCAAGATTGCCAGGAGAAATATCAATAATCTCAGATATGCAGATGATACCACCCTTATGGCAGAAAGTGAAGAGGAACTAAAAAGCCTCTTGATGAAAGTGAAAGAGGAGAGTGAAAAAGTTGGCTTAAAGCTCAACATTCAGAAAACGAAGATCATGGCATCTGGTCCTATCACTTCATGGGAAATAGATGGGGAAACAGTGTAAGACTTTATTTTTCTGGGCTCAAAAATCCTTGCAGATGGTGATTGCAGCCATTAAATTAAAAGATGCTTACTCCTTGGAAGCAAATTTATGACCAACCTAGATAGCATATTCAAAAGCAGAGACATTACTTTGCCAACAAAGGTCCGTCTAGTCAAGGCTGTGATTTCTCCAGTGGTCATGTATGGATGTGAGAGTTGGACTGTGAAGAAAGCTGAGTGCCAAAGAATTGATGCTTTTGAACTGTGGTGTTGGAGAAGACTCCTGAGAGTACCTTGGACTGCAAGGAGGTCCAAAAGGAGATCAGTCCTGGATGTTCATTGGAGGGACTGATGCTGAAGCTGAAACTCCAATACTTTGGCCACGTCATGTGAAGAGTTGACTCATTGGAAAAGACTCTGATGCTGGGAGGGATTGGGGGCAGGAGGAGAAGGGGACGACAGAGGATGAGATGGCTGAATGGCATCACCAACTCGATGGACATGAGTTTGGGTGAATTCTGGGAGTTGGTGATGGACAGGGAGGCCTGGTGTGCTGCGATTCATGGGGTCTCAAAGAGTCGGACACGACTGAGCGACTGAACTGAACTGAATACCACCAAACTGTATATTTAAATGGTTAGGGTGGTAAATTAAATATTTGTGTATTTATCAGAATTTTTAAAAAAGAGTACATTTAAGAACCTACACGCAGCTTTGGGAAACAAAGAAAACAAGTCCTAGTCTTAAAAAAATAAAAGAAAAAAAAATAACACAAACTGGTAAGGAAAAAAAAGAAGATGAATGCCTGAGATATGGAGCATTTTCTAACATGTTTTAGAAAACACTAGCATCTGAGATGCTACCCAAAACAAAGTGGTCAGCAGGCTGCAAAGAGTGGGAAATGTTCAACATTCCATCTTAGAGATTCAAGATGACACCAGCCAATTACGCTCTCTGAAACAGCATGCAGCAGAGAAATACATTTAACTCAAAAGTTCCCAAGCTTATCTGATGAAATTATTTTCTTTGTATAACAACTACTGATACACCAGCTTCACAGGATACACTTTAGGAAGTGAGATATTCAAAAGTTCTATAAGTCAGGAGATCTCATGAAAGTAGAGAGGACAGAGGAGGAGCCTCTAACTCTACCTGGTGGAGCCGAAGGCAGAGGACAGGGTAGGAATGAACAAGGCACTACACAGTAGAGAAAACTTCCATATGAAATTCTAGGATGAGAAAAACCAATACCCATTAAGTCTAAAACACAATTCATACAGTCATCAAGGTCAATTGTGCTTCCTAGGCATGCTTTTCAGTTTTTGAAACTGAGGAACATCACACTGTATAAGAATGTGAAAAGATCTGGAATTCAGTTTCAATTCCACCTAGAGATAGTTTCGTTCTCTGATAACCCTCACAAAGTAGTTCCAATAATCAAACTTTTGCCTTGTCTCTGAGAAGTGAACACTTAGAAGTTTGAGGATGTAAATCCTGTTTCATCACATATCCCTGAACATGTTGTGGTAATTCTGTTCATATCTTAAGAGGATTTTGACTTGCTTGTAATGATGGTGCCTTCCCCAACACTTTCCATCCAAATTCTGCCCTGGGGTCTGCTGTTCAGCCCCATTCAAGCTCAACCCTGCCTCCTACAAAGGGCCATATCTACCTGCCTAGATGGACGTTTGGTCCCTTTCGTACGTAGACTCTTGCTTTGTTCCACTTATGTATGATGATACTCTGTTTGATGCTTACAGGTCTCCCTAAAGCACAGAATAAAATTGTTGTCTATTCCTTTGTCATGAAGAGTCCAGGTTGAGAACAACTCATAACCTCAACTGTCCATGCCCATACTAACTCCAGCTCTCACCTCTCTACCCATTTAGCAGGCTTACAAATACAACCTGCTTTCTTTTACCTTTTAAAGCTTTTTAGCACCAAATATGGGCTTCCCAGGTGGTGCTAGTGGTAAAGAACCTGCCTGCCAATGCAGGAAACTTAAGAGAGGCAGGTTTGATCCCTGGGTCAGGAAGATCCCCTGGAGGAGGGCATGGCAACCCATTCCAGTATTCTTGCCCAGAGAATCCCATGGACAGAAGGGCCTGGCAGGCTACAGTCCATAGGGTTGCAAAGAATCGGACACAACTGAAGCAATGTAGCCTGCATGCACACATACCAAATATACCATTAGAGAGTTCTTTGGCCCTCTCACAGACTGCCTGGGAAGAGGGACACTGTCTTCCAAGCTTGCCTTCCCTGGCTGAATTCTGAGAATATGTCTTCTCTGTTTTTCTAGGATTTTATTGTTAACTGCTATGAGGAAATTGATGGACAAGTGAAAAAGAATAAGCATGGAAGAGGGACAATGTTTTAAAAATTCTTACAAAATTCTTAAAGTCATAGTATTGACCTGTAGATAACGAGGCCACTTATGCATACCTCATATAGACCATCTGCACACATTCTCAGAAAATAAGCACATACCCTACATACCCTGAAATCAAATCTATGTAAACAACTGGACTAATGACAATAGAAGAACACAGGTTATCAATAAAATACAGCCATTAAAAGGTAAAATAATATTAAATCTTCTGTTTCAATGGAGATGTGTAAAGTCTGAGTGTTCAAAAAGACCGGAGAACGTTTCTTACAAAAGTTAAAGGAAAAAACTCAAACCAAGCTACTTTAAACGTGTTCATGTGTATGTCATGAATATAGACATCTACCTCTCCATCTGTGTGCATGCATATCCTATTGCAAAGAAAGATTAAGATCTGGAGAAAGACTTTCATCAGATGTGGCTTGGAATTCAGAATTTATCCCTCTGATACTATCTAAAAAAGAAGAGTAAACTCACATTTGTTTCCTGCAAGGCTAGATCTGTATAAGGAAGAGAAGCAAGAAGAAGCCTTGAATGTAATAAAATTTATCCTCTAAAAGTCAAGTGCCGAAGAATTGATGCTTTTGAACTGTGGTGTTGGAGAAGACTCTTGAGAGTCCCTTGGACTGCAAGGAGAGCCAACCAGTCCATCCTAAAGGAAATCAGTCCTGGCTGTTCATTGGAAGGACTGATATTGAAGCTGAAACTCCAATACTTTGGCCACCTGATTTGAAGAGCTGACTCACTGGAAAAGACCCTGATGCTGGGAAAGATTGAGGGCAGGAGGAGAAGGGGACGACAGAGGATGAGATGGTTGGATGGCATCACCGACTCAATGGACATGGGTTTGGGTGGACTCCGGGAGTTGGTGATGGACAGGGAGGCCTGACCTGCTGCAGTTTATGGGGTCGCAAAGAGTTGGACACGACTGAGCAACTGAACTGAACTGAAAAGTCAAGACTTCAGTAAACCAATAATTTTGAATCTCCTATTCCAGGAAAAATCTTAGTCATTAAAAGGCACATTCCAGAATGCTCTCAGCATCCAGTTAAATCCAACCATTTGCCTTTGGACACTCAGGGTTAAATCATTCATTTCTGATTTTCTAATATTAGTAGTGCTGAACAGAGCTAGTTTATCTGGACAAGATCTTAGGGACAGAATTTATGGATTTCATATACCAGGCCTTCTGGTGAAAGAATGACTTCAATAAGGAGTCAGTCCATGAGGAAAAATAAATATTATATAAACCAATGGTTTGAGTAAGATTTCATAGGAGTGCAGACTGTCAAAATCATCTTGAAGCTGTGGGACATCAAAGAAGAGATCTGTGTAATAGGAGGTAGGATGGACAAGTAATCACACTAACAAGCTGGACAGTATATAGCTTTACAAAGGAATTGAAGAGGACAAACTGTCTCAGCGTTCTCAAACAACTAAATCCTGAACTGAAAATTAGATTTGGGAACATATTATTTAAGAATATTTATTAATGAAAATGTTCCCAAGTTGAGAGAATTTATGTTAAGATTAATTTGCACATGCAAACCAGCATGTGAAACCTATAGGAGGCCTTCCTCACTGGGATCCCTGTACTCATAAGACTCCTGCCAGGGAGCCAGGATACAGCCCAGAATGGATGCAAGCTCTGTATTCATAAGGGTTTCCTGGGGTTCACGTGCTCTCTTTGTACTTTACACATACTTCATTCCAAAATAATATGTTGGGTATAAATTTGAGAATTTAGATAAATTCTCTTTTTTCCTTAGAGATAAAATGAATATTTGTTGTTGCTAAGTCGTGTCTAACTCTTTGTTACCCCTTGGATGGTAGCCCACCAGGCTCCTCTGTCCATGGGATTTCCCACTCAAGAATACTAGAGTTAGTTGCCATTTCCTTCTCCAGGGGATCCTCCCAACCTAGGGATCAAACCTCCAAGTCTTTTGCATTGGCAGGCAGATTCTTTAGCATTGAGCGACCAGGGAAGCTCGGAATGAGAATACCCTGAAGTGAAGTGAAGTCGCTCAGTCATGTCCGACTCTTTGTGACCTCACTGACTGTAGCCTACCAGGCTTCTCCATCCATGGAATTTTCCAGGCAAGAGTACTGGAGTGGGTTGCCATTTCCTTCTCCAGGAGATCTTCCTAACCCAGGGATCAAACCTGGATCTCCAGCATTGCAGGCACACGCTTTATCATCTGAGCCACCATATAAATAGTTGAGAATACTCTAAAAAGGATATATTTCAAACTCCTAACTGATAAAATCTAAATCCATCTGATAGGTTTTATCTTAGAAATAAGTTAATGTGGAAAAAAAACGTAACAGCTTAGTAATGGATCACCTACTATTCTGCTCTTAAAGGAATTTTACCTGAGACTGCCCTGGAGCCGCCCTGGAGACTGTGGACGTGTGACGCCAGGTACAGGTTCTGGGGTACCCTCCAAAAAATAACATATACTAGCCCTTTTAGAGTGAAACTTCCTACTTGTTTCTTTTCAGGTTCATAACACAAGATGTTTGACCAATACAAAGAGGATCTACAGAGATCAGTCTTATCAGTTTGCTAAATTTTGCATAGATAAACACCAGAAATATGACAATAACACCATTATTGTGATTTTGTAAAGATGTGTCCTGACATTTTATTTCTAGGAAGAGGGTAGAAGAAAATAGGTTAGGAAACAAAACTATTAAAAGGTGTTTTTATTCAGATGTCAAATGAGACAGCTTCTCAAGGTTTGTAAATGATTAAGAGATAACCTTATAATTCTGCAATGAAAACTGTGTACAGTGATGCCTAGAAAAAGAGAAAGGCAATTACTTTATTGTCAAGTAGAGTTTATAGAGTAGCAGGACGGGAAGCTGTGTTGATTATTATGTGCTAAAACAGCTCTTTAGGGAATTTCTCTCACTCACTATGCCATTTTATAATGGCTATTTAAGAAATTAATAGGCTTAATTCAACTAAGCAAATAGTAAATAGCAATGATGATCATAATAGCAACAAATTTTTAAAAGATTAAAACAGAACTCCTTAGCACGGAAATACAGTTCTCGCTTCTGTTTATCTCTGACTCTTAACCACAAGCCTGTGTCACTGTCACTTGACCTCCCATCCTGTTCTTGTCAGCCCCTTGCCAGTTTTATAACAGAGGACTTTAAGGACCCGAGACCCATCCCTTTGAAATGCAATCATGTAGGAAGACAGAACCCTTATCTCCCAGTCTCTGTGGGAGAATAAGAGCCTGACTTAGATAAGTGCCAATCAGCAAAGACAGATATCCCAGTCACATTGACAACCTCCCCCTAACATCCTCCAGGTCTTTTCCGTTAGCTGACACCAGTGCTCAAAAACTCTCTGCCTTTCGTTTCAGTGGAGTTGAGTTCAGTCTCTCTCCCTTATTTCAATAGTCGTGACCCCTACTGCAGTTGTCTTGAATAAAGTCTTCTGTGCCTCTTTAACTTGTCTCATGCAATTTTTCTTTGACTTGACAAGCTGAGCAAGCTACTGCACTGCTGCTGACCATTTAAGTGAGGCAAGTTTCACTGTGTCATCCTCTATCACCTTTGATAAGAGTTAAATTGGGATGACAGGTGGTTAATGTCCCCACCTCTGTGATCCTGCGGTCATATTCAAAGGGTAAATAGGAGAAAAGGAATCCTACTTATTGCTTCTGGGGATTAAATTCAGTTGAAGAAATACTCTTAAATAAATGGAAATTTATTTTGAAAGAATTACTTGTGTTCCACTTCTCCCCCTAAATCTCTTAGCATTATAAATATAACCAATAATTTCTTATGATGATACTGCAATAATTGTTCATGTCCTGGTGCTTTAATTAAAGGAAGTCTGATTTACTCTCGACTAGTTGTTACAGTTTAGGAAACAGAGCAGACCCATTCATTTATTTAGATAGCATCAGTTCAGTTTAGTCACTCAGTCGTGTATAACGCTTTGCAACCCCATGGACTACTGCACGCCAGGCTTCCCTGTTCATCACCAACTCCCAGAGCTTGCTCAAACTCATTTCCATGAAGTCAGTGATGCCATCCAACCATTTCATCCTCCGTCATCCCCTTCTCCTCCTGCCTTCAGTCTTTTCCACCATCAGGGTCTTTTCTAACGAGTCAGTTTTTCATATCAGGTGGTCAAAGCATTGGAGCTTCATCTTCAGCATCAGTCCTTCCAATGAATATTCAGGACTGATTTCCTTTAGGATGGATTGGTTGGATCTCCTTGCAGTCCAAGGGACTCCAACACCACAGTTCAAAAGCATCAGTTCTTCAACACTCAGCTTAGATAGCATAACCTTGTTATTTTTTTAGCCTGTCCACACGCCCACAAATTAAGGTAAGTACAAAACCATCTGTGTGTGTTTGGCGTGTGTGTATGTCTCTGCACGCACCTGTGTGCTCAGTCACTCAGTTACAAAAACTCTGACTTTTTGTGACTCCAAGGACTATAGCCTGGCAGGCTCCTCTGTACCCACACTTCTAAAATGTATTTTTCCAACCGTTCCATTCGAATATTCTAGCCCATTTTTTCCAACATCTACTGTATCAACCAAAGAGTAAAGAGTATTGGTAAGCTGTAAGAACAGGTATGTCAATTCAAATTGACAGCAATTTTTAGAAGTGTAGGGATAAAGCCAACAAAAAAGATGGAGACAAAATATATTCAGAGTGTCATTGAAGAATTCACAAAAGACATGTTCTGCGAATCATTCTATGTAATGTATTTGACTCAGATTTACTCTTTTTTAAATCATTCTGTGAATGGCTCGCCTTTTGGATATTTCAGGATAATTTAGCCACAAAGCACTACATACAGAGGTGACAATTTATGATTTATTGCTTATGATGCAAAGAAGGTAAAATATACAGAAAAGTTTGTTATTGCAATTTGGGAAAGCAACCCACAAAAGATTTCCTATATTTTTCATATGAATTACATATTTAAACTGAACTACAAATGGGATTGTGGGTTGGGTTAAGATTTTTTAATTTTATTTCTTTTGAATTTTAAGTAAGTTCTCATAACAGGCCTTTTATCTTGTTAGAGTTCAGTGCTAAAGACATATGCCTAATTCAAGTAAGTAAAATTTTGGAAATTTTAACCAGAAAGGTATACGCCAAAATATTAATAATGATCATCTTTGGCTAATGAGGCAATAGGAAATTTTTCTATTTCTTTCTCTTTGCTACTTTTCTTTTCTAAAGATTCTGTATTTAATATGGATCAGTTGTACAACAAAAAGCTAAACATGATCAAATAAGTTAGCAGAGGGCTACTGGTCAAAAAAATTTATGAACAGGTTCTAAAAATTCCCTATAGGATTCACTAAATTATCACCTACCATTCATTATTTAATAAGTGAGTTATCTGGTTAAAGTTGCTTTTTATATCAGATTCACAAGGTCACGTTATTCTCTGCAAAATACAGGGAGTAGGAGATATTTGATACATGGTGCTCAGACATTACCTTAAATTGTGCAAAATGAGAGTGATTTTCAAGACCTGAACTAATTTCTCAAAAGTAGCTTAAATATCCCACAGTCGTTCTCCACTGTGCCCAGAAGGAAATTCAGCAGTCCTCACAAAGGCCTGCAGATTGTGGGTATCATAATAATGACAATGAAAACAGATGTTAACAGTCATTGAAAATAGTTTCACATGTTATGCTAAGTATTTTGCAAGGATTAACTCATTTAGTCTTAAAAACTGCCCTCTGTTGTTGGTATTATTATTCCCCTTCTTCAGATGCAGCAGACTCAACCCAGAGGGGTCCAGGTGCTCCCATGTCATTTGTCAATCAGGATGAGATTATTGTGGTTCAATAGCAACATTTATTCTAAAATTGTGTGGTCTATTGTGTGATTTCAGTGAGTTAATAATAGTAAGTAGAAAAACACTTAAAACATAGCCAGACATCCAATAACTCTTGATAAATGTTAGCTATCATTAGTCATCATATCCCCACAATATGGCAGCATAGAGTAGCCAAGAGTGGGAGGTACGCAGTATCACAGGCCTGAATTCAAATCACACTCCTCTGCTTACAAGTTATGTGGCCTTGGGAAATTTGCTTAAAGTTCTTCCTATTTTGGTTTTCTTGTTGCTAGAAAAGGAATAATAATATTACCTACATCATAAAATTTTTCAGAAAGTTACAATTAAATTATGTATGATAACTACTCCATAAAAGTAAATTATTCACTATGGTAGGGTTTTTTATTGTAAAAAAATATCAGGATAAAATTCTTTGGTTATTACCCCCAAACAGATATCCTCATCTACCTGTGGCACTTATATTTGTACCTCATTAGCTTTGGGGGCGCTGCAAAATGAAGTCGCTGAAGAAGCAGAAAGTGTTTCGTGTTTTGGACATTAAGCAAGATAAGTTCATGCCTCCAGTTCTAGTTCTCCAGGAAATAGAATATGCGATTTGCTGCTTTTGAACACAGTTACCTGTGCCAGTCCGGGGCCTGCTTGCTCTTAGGTTCATTTCCAAGTATCCCACTGTACTCTATATACCATGGATATGGCAAGTGGAAAACTAGCTCCTGCAGTGGAGAGGGTGTGGCAACAGGCTGGAGGGTGAGGGTAAACAGGGTACTTCTCTTCCCCCTGCCTAGGGCAGCTTCACATCTCCAGTACGGTTTCAGTTCCCACCAGAGAGGCCCATCCTTGGGCCCTGCCTCCTTTGAGATGACTTGATCCCTAAGGACCTCTCTCTCTCTCCAGCCTAGGGTAATGGCTGTCATTGCTCATTTCTGGATTTCCTTACAATTCCAAAAATAACTCTCAGCTCAACACATCACCGACGTAAACAATTCCCTGCATTTATTCCCCTGTGGTTTCTGTCTTCCTAGCTGGACCCTGATTAATCTCTTTCCTCTCTGCCTTTTATTTGACTGGTTTAGCAAAGACCTGCTTAGCTTGCCTTCCTTCACACACCCAGGTACACACACCTATGCACTGTGCTGCTCTCTCCTGCTTAAGGAACAAAGGCAGGCTTCTGTGGTCAAAAACAAACTGGCCACATGGGTTGATTCTGAAGTGACCGCGATATCATCTAATGCAGCAGCTCCTGGCTCTCCACTGGGGGATAGTCTGCCTCTCGTCCATCTTCAGGGAACAATGTCTAGAGACATGGTTGTTACAGTGGGCTGTGGCAAGCTACCAGCGTCTAGTGTGTAGAAGCCAGGGATGCATGCTGCTGAATATCCTACAATGCACCAGAAAAGAATTCTCAGGCCCAGAGTGTCAGCAATCAATTGAGAACCTCTGATCTAACGATACAAAACCCTACACTTTCAAGCTGCTAGATGTGTCTGAGTTACTGCAGGTCACAGAGACTACCTGGAATTTGAAACTATTGCCAGTGATCACACCACAGAGATCTTGCCCAAGGCTGTCAGGTGCCATGTACAATTCATATTGGTCAATGTGCATAAACTTGAATTCCACTAGCATCTTTGTCTTGTCGATACGCACACTGAGAAGACAGAAGAGCAGCGTGCATCAAAAGAGAATGGATTTTCAGGCAGGGATCTTTCTGTTAAATCATTGTTTTAAAAAATCTTACTACTTGATTGTACCAGCCCTCCTGTGCAGCAAATGATAAATTTTTCACAAGATACTGTTTTTTTAAAAAGTAATCATCATATACTTCTACTAGAATATTTGTAACATTTTCTTTTACAAGAGAAGAACTGGCTAGCCTGCTCCCAATCATATTTCTCTTCCCTGCTGTGTCTGTTTTTTATCTCAGCATGGTTTTGCATACATGGGGCTCTGTGGCTGGGTCTCCGTATTTTGTATATCACCAGCTGTGAAGCCTTAGAGGACCACTTTCTCATTGAAGACCTCATGGGCCAAATGAAGAAGCTGATCTAGTTAAAAGCTCTCTTCCCATTGTAAAACTTTACTCAATTACATATCTCCAGCACTTAAGCAACATATTTATATATTGGCTCTTTAGGGAGCAAAATTTATACAAATCCAATAAAAGTTTTCATCAAGGCCTAGTTCATTCAATATGCAAGCCCTAATAAATAAAAGTGAGACATGGAATGTTACAAGACCCATGTTCCCTCCTCCTAATCTTGCTAAAATGTGTGTAAAACTGCCTCCGAAAGACGACAAAGAACAAACCCGTCACACAGACTCAAATCACTGCTGGTCTCTTTCTGCCAACTTGGAGTGAGAACGGACTCCACGCTGCAGGACTGAGTTCCAAAAACACCAACTTCTGCAGTTACCCAAGGATTTCTACTTCTCTGGGTTTCCCTGGTGGCCCAGACAGTAAAGAATCCTCCTGCAATGCAGAAGACCTGGGTTAGATCCCTGGGTCAGGAAGATCCCCTGAAGAAGGGCCTGGGAACCGACTCCAAGATTCTTGCCTGAGAAATCCCATGGACAGAGCAGCCCAGTGGGCTACAGCAGATGGGTTGCAAAGAGTCAGACATGGCAGAGCAACTATCACTTTCATTTTTTTTTCCACTTTCCACTTCTCTGTCTACTGAAAAGAAATGAAAATATATATAAATCTAGTTCCCTTCCCAAAAGAACAGTCAAAAGAGACATAGGCAACTATACTCTTCTGCAGGTTAAAAAGAGGCTGACTTTTTTAAGAATAAGCTTTGTCTGAGCAGGAAAAGCCTCAGGGATGCCTTTCGTTTACTGGCTGAAGCTTTCGAAAACAGCTGCTGACAGAGGCCTCACGCTCTCCCAGCTAAAGTCCCACAGGTAACCACCTTCCCTGATGCTCCCTCCTCCGCTCTCTAATTTCCAGAAGTCTTACCTGTCTGTCTACTATGATACTAATCTCAGTGAGTAGAGATTATGTCTTAATTCTACTTTCCTCACAGCATCCCTTCTCATTCAATGTTAAATCAGAAGGTAGCTGAAGGTAAAACCCTACCCCTTTCTGAAAAGCTGCAGCAAATCCCACAGATTTTATTCCCAAGATATCTGTATCCCCAAATAACCTTTACCCTCTTGGTGCAGTCATCAAAGCTCTGATAGGGAGGAGTTAGAATTAGTATCTGAGCCATCAGAGATTCTGAGATGTCTCAAAGAAGAAAAAGGAGGGGAAATGTGTTAACTTTTTGTGTTATGTTAATGAGATCCTTCATCCCTGTCACCTTAAAAGAAGCCTAAGACACTTTCTCTCTCTGATTCCTCTTTCTTCTTCCTCTCCTCCTCCTTCACCAACCTCCCTCACATCTAAAAATGAAGGTTAATATTAAGCATCACATTAACAGTTGTCAAATCAATCATGATTTCCTCTGAGTTATGTTACACAGAGCAACATGCTTTATCAGAAATCAAAGAAAGGACGGTGCCGAAAGTGGATGAGCTAATGTAAAATCACTTACAGGGGCACTCTGGAGACGGAAACTCGTTTAATATTTAATATAGTCATTAACCTAAGAAAGAGAAGGAGACGGTAATGGATGGCCTACTCCCTTTGCCTACAGGACTGGGTACTGAAGTGAGCTGTCCCTCTGGGATCACATTCACACAAGTCTAAAATCTATAAAGTGGGTCACAGGTGAAGGGAACTGGAAAAGTCTCAAGTCTCCCAGATGTATTGTTTAAGAGCACAGTCCTGCTCGGCAGTCACGCCTGAAGTTTGCCACACTGCAGGAACCGGGAGTCGTGTCAACTGAATTGCTCAATTAGTTTGTTATGGCAACAGACATACGGTTCCCAACACACACAGTCAAACCACAGCAAGTAATCAATTATTGAAGGAAACCATCTCCAAGAAGCATTAATCCATTGGGATATTGAAAGGTTTGTTTCGGTCTCTATTTAGACTTGGTTATCATTGAAGGTGGTTGTCTGCTTGACAGCTACCCAGAGATGTCCCTGACATCCCGAATGTCAAAGCCAATTGAAAATGAAATGAGTGGGTGGGGAGGGGGGAGGGCGGAGCAGAAAAGTTTACAATAGTGAAGACCATTTGAAAAAAAGAGAAAACTTCCTCTACCTGTAAATAGTATGCTTTTGTAGGGAACATTTTATTTACACAGCATGAATGCCAGCATGTTGTTTACATGAACTTTTAAACAGGGTCACCTTAAGCAATGCCATTGTAACTGCTTCACTTTAGCTGCAGCATCACTTCCTGATAAGATCAGCATACCCTAAAACTACATTTATTATTTTCTTTAACTGTATCTTTTCTATCACATATTTTCTTCTTTGGTATAAATTTCCAGATGTCTTATAATTTCATCCTATCAAGGAAATCAATTACAATATTTGCATGCACACGAAACACCTCCATCCTTACTGACCCAGCCACCACCCTTTCCTCCCTCTTTTTTTTTACCATAACTTTAAATTTAACCCTTTCATCCTGTAGAGTTTTTAAAATTCTAAAATGATTTCTGAATCTGA